>NW_027273882.1:3947500-5316250 GCF_046630095.1 Trachinotus anak | reverse complement strand
CCAGCAATTGAACCTGAGGGAGTAAGCTCAGAGTGATGGAGGTAAAACTGGCAGCAAATGTGCTACACAGGAGAAATTCAGCTGCTTCATATATGAACAAAAGGAGCAAAAGCATTATACTGGCTCTGGCCTGCAGACTCTGAATGTCTCTGCTGGCCAAATATGTTGTTTTTCCTGCACAGTTGCCCCCATTGTGACCATCAGCAGTTTTATTAAAATATCACATTTGGTTCTTTGGGTTGGTTTATTTGCAACTTTCTGATATTTTCATAAAACACAACAAATTTAATAAAGAAATTATAAATCCTCCATTGTTGTTCCTTTTACAGCCCACCAACCTTTAGGCAGACGGAGACATGGCTTTTTTTTGACTGACTGATTTCAAAGAAAAATTGGAGAATAAGACCCCATCATCTTTCTCCTGATGTTTAACATCTCCCATGACCTCCACATCCACATCCCAGCCAAGTTTTAGCTGTTTTGAGGATTAATTTAAGTTGACTCCTTGGGTAATATGCTTATTTTCTTTTTTGCCAAGAGTTAGAAGAGAGGACTGACGCCATCATTCTCATGACTGTTAGTTATTAGTTTGGCATAGCACGAAGACTGGCAGCATGGAAAAACAGTCTGCCCAACAGCACCTCTAAAATCACACAAATAATTAATATGTACACAAACAGAAATGCATCAATAATACAAACACCAAGTTGTGGTTTGTACAGGAAATTGCACTGTAATATTTGTTGGCCGGACCCGTGACATCCTGTAGTTTCTACAGTGATGACAGGCCTCCGAGAAATCACTGCATCAAGCCAAGAAATTGTCACTGCACACAACTTGCTATAAAACCACAACACATTGTTTTTGCACTTTACTAAGTGTTTATCTTTTGAGTCAGGCTCTCAGTTTCCCTCTGCTTGCAGTTTTTATGCTAAGCTAAACAATCATCTCGTTTCTAGCTGCATACTTAAAGGATAACTCCTAACAATTTTTTTTTAACTCTTCAGTGTAAATGATAGATGGGAACAAAAATCAGTCAACTATTGAACAATGAGCCCCGAACTGCTAATCAGCTGCAATGTAATCAAACTGTGTATTTGTCTCTGTCAAAATGCTTGTTTTTGGCAAAATAACAGCAAATATTAAAGAAAAGAACACAAAGCTTCTCATTCACTTCTCTGCGCAGATGTTCCCAACCAATCTCTAGATTCAAACTGACAAGCCCTCTGCTTTTATGTCTCTGGCCATCAGACTGCTGTCGCCCTTATTCCCCTGTTGTTAAAAGAAACAGATCCTGGCTGTCTGCCATAAGCAAGGGGCAAAGACAGCTTTGGGCTACACATCAGAATCAATATAAAAATACGATTCTAACAAGACCTTGATGGTGTGCGGAGACAGCTCAAATGACTTTAATGACTTCCGCCCTCATGAACCATCTACCCCAGCCCCACCAATCAAAGCAGGTATTCACAACGGGTATTTCATATTTATTTTCAGGTTACACCGGCTGTCGAACGCAGAGTTTTAGTTTTAGCAAAATTTCATCCTATACGTCTGACGACACATTACATAAAATGCTACCATTTTTTAAATCCAGAAAAAAGCAAGATACTTAAAACACATAACTTCCTGTGGATCAGAGGAATTTTTATCTTTGCATGGATACAACAGGCTGAGTCACAGTTGCATTAGATTAGTCACTGTAATAAGTAGTGAACTACTGAGCGTGTAACCATGTGGATTAGTCGTCATGCTAGTGATGGCCGCTGAGGTTGAACAAAATCAAACTCGGAAACCGACAAATCCAAGAAGAAAACTCAACAATGGTTATGTCTCCATGAAGTGGACTGAAAAACCAGCGACAAGTAGCATCACCACTACAGCAACTGCATTTCTCTGATACATGCCGACATACTGTATAGAGTTACACCTTTCATGATAGAGATCACAGTTGTCTGAGAGTTTGTGTGGATTAGAAACAGATACAGTATTGTTGTTACACACAGCACATCCAGATAAACCAAGAAAACACAGCTGAAACCCTCTGCACTCTCTGACCAGATCTAACGAAAATTTGGAGTTTAAAAAAGTCTTGGAGATTCATGAAATGTTGGCTGGTTGTTACTTCAGCAGGTGTTAGTCGGTGTTCAGAAACAGTCCTGCATTAAAACAATGCACATGGTGAGTGCATGTTATTTTAGGTATCAGTGACACATGTAATATGATCCACGAGTCTGGTGGCTTAACAGATGGCTAAACAATTTTTAATACTATGAGATTACGATTTTACTGTTGTGGAGAAATTTCAAAGTGGCAATCTTTTTTTCTTTTGTTGCCACAATAGCAAGTCAAACTGTAGAAATATAATATCATTTTATACTTGTTTTAATGCAAATTTTTACACAGTGCTGCTGCCAGTCTTAACATGGTGTGTGTTTTAGGGTTAATGTTAGAATTAGGTTTGGTTTAAAGTCAGGATGAGGTTTGGGCTTGAGCTGGCAGTTGAGGTTGTGCAGAGGACAAGATATAAGTAACGACAAATTTGGTCCAAACAAAGATACATGTGCTCGTACATTACGTGAACATGCATGTGACAGCTGAGTTCACGTGTTCTGTGTTTTTGGATTGTGTGTATGCTGCATGAGTGTGTTTGTGTTCCTGCCTTGGCTTTGAGTGCAGCCCAGTGGGAGCAGATTTCATCAGACTTATTGCGAGCCGCTCTATTTAACTCCCCGTGGGGCAGTGGGCTGCCTGATTACAATGTTATCATCACACGCTTAGCATGGACCAACTAGCGGGCAGGCAGGCAGCTTGGCAGACAGGTGGGTTATAGGGAGACAAGGACTATGCTGTTGATTGTAGTTTAATGATCCCTTTGGGCAACAGGATGGTCGTTCATTTATACTCAGCAGTGATGCAGATGCCACTGTCTCCATCCCTCAGTAATCTGTTTATTATTTGAGTTTGTTTCATACTTACTGGAGTCTTATGCAAGACTCTAAGAAGCATCTGATGGAGTGTGTAGGGAGGCAAAGATGAGCACAGTATTCTTACACACTGGTATTATGGCAAAGTGCAGCTTTACCTTTAGAAACTGATTTGAGCTATTAAGGCAGTGAAGGAAGTATCTGAATTTTTTATTTAGGTAAAATTAGAAATACTACAGGATTAAAATATTCCATTACAAAATCTGCATTAAAAATTAAAAGTATTATCAGTTACATGTACTAAAGGCTTCAAAGTAAAAGTTCAAATTTTTGAAATTTTTTTAAAATTAAAAAAAAAAAAAAAAATTATATATATATATATATATATATATATATATATATACATACACACACACAGACACACACACACACACACACACACACACACACATACATATAATTAAGGTGATCTCATTAATGTTAGGTAGTTATCTAAATTGAAAGCATCACATTTTGTAAGATAATCATGTGTTTAGTATGGAAACTACAAATTTGCAAAGTAATTATAAGTGAAATAAATGCAGTGGAGTAAAATGTACAATACTTTTAAATGTAGGAGTCAAACTATGAAGTAGAGTAGCATCAAAATTTAATCCTCAATTAAACTGCATCAGATACAAGAAGAGTACTTTGTAAATGGAAGTAGTTACTTTCCAGAAGTGCATTTAGGTTCAGAGTTTGCACAATAATAAAGGTAACAGTTGTTGATGACTACACAGATTGTAGCTATTTCAGCCATTATTTGATGCTGCTGTACATGTCCAGAGGATTTCAACTGAAATTACATTTAATGAATATTTATTCAACTAAAAACATGGTTCTGTCACTCATGGACAATGGGTAATACACAACAGTCACGAAAGTTTATCAGAATGCAAAAGGGGTAAAGCATCCTGAGTCAGCCTCGTTGACCCATGGGAAGCAGTAACAATAACTCACGACTGGACCCACAACCAAGCACACACACCCAACACACGCAGGAGACACCAACAAAAGTACACTTTATTTGTAAAATAGCTCCCTTTTGAATTCCCGACCTTGAAACAGCTGCAATTAGCCTTTTTTGGCACAAAGAGAAGTCTGTGGGAGAGGAGACCAACAAGTCCATCACCGCGGCTATAATGAAGCAGGTATACGTCCTGCTGAGAGAGAAAATGTCAGCCATGGCCCTGCGGGGTGGGGATGTCTGCACAGAGAAACCTGGGTAACATGTTTTGAGAGAAAAGAAAGAAAATTACATCCTCTGAACCATGCAGCTCCAAGCCTTCCCAACAGTAATAGTAACATGCTGCCAGATCAATAGCAGGCTGGCTGAAAGCCAACTGGAGAACAAGAGAACAAGAAGACAGATGACTGACATTCAAGTCAGTGATGTGGGGCTCGAATATTCTGGCCTTTTATTCGACCACAGTTTAACTGTCTTAATCATCTGGGCCTTTACAAGTGGATCATTATCACTCCCTTTTCAAACAAAAGTGCTGCTTTACTCTACTTTCATTGAGCTTCAGTGAGATTCATTAAGCGCTGAAATTAACTATGAACCTACAGAAACTGAAAAATGTCACCAATTCACAGGGTCATGAATTACTAAAAAAAAAAAAAAAAAAAAAAGACTTAACCATAAGATGTTAAGAATTTACTTGTCATGCATCAAAACACTCCCGACAAATCTTTGAAGGGCCTATTTTAGGTCTCAACCATGACAACAGTTTCAGTCTGTTATCAGAGATTGAAAAAGGATAAAATAACCCCCCCCCCCCAACCGGCTGTAATAAATGCACCAATGGTCATATTTTATATACCTGACAGACAGAGCTCAAACCTACATGGGAAGAAAAATATGCTAGTCCATGAAATGATTAATTCATTTTTCTGGTAAGACAAAGTATGTGATCAGACCGGTTATAAGAGACCATTGGCTGATTTAGCTCCTTCCAGAGCTGCTTCAATACATCTGCATTATTACCTTCAAAACATCCTTAACAATCAAGTGCTGAGACACCACACTGATTGCAACATGTTCCCCCGTGCTTCAAGTGCCACTTGCATACAGACAAGGAACACTTGGACAGAAAGTCAAGTGACAACAAAGAGGAAGGAGATGGGGGAGCGGGCTGATGCAGACAATTTGTCCAAAATGTCGTGCACATATTCAAAAAGTGTGAGCTCAAAATGATTTCAGAAGACCACAGAGTGTGTGTTGTGAATGGGCTTCAGGGTGGTGTGACTATTAAAATGTACTGTAAGGTTACAATACAATGTCCGTTTATCCATCAGTGCTGCAGACGCACACAACATCACAACTGTCAAAGGTAAGCTTGCACAGATTTGTTACAGTTGATAAAATTTGTAGAAAGACAATATATCGCCCCTTCCTCAATGTTGTTACACATAAATTGCTTTCTCAAGATGGAGGCCACGCAGGAAGAACTCCCATCAACTGGCTGATCCAGATTGAAGTCCATTAATGTTGGCAGCCATTCAACACATGCACTGAATCCCTACCAGGGTGTTTTAAAATGTAACTTAACCTTAACTTCTCACCTTTTGAGTTAGCTAAATTTTACTTATGACAGTTAATTATGCATTACGTTATAATTAACAACAGCACACCAGAGAGATCTCCAATAACAAATGTGTCTGATGTTTATGAATATAGCTTATCAGATCCCATCTGTAAATGGTTAAAGGAGGCTAATGGTTGAAAGATGTAATTACAGATCCAGCGACGGTTAATAATGTTTTAGCCCTAATTCTGGCCAAAGATCATCAGTGTTTCAGTCCTGGTTTTGTTCAATATTCACTGTTTTTAGCTTGAGCTTCTTCCAGTATTTGCTGCAGTTTTGGCCCTTGTTGGTTCACTTGCACAACACAGTTGTTTGAACAATGCTACAGACTCAGATCAGTACATTTTATTGAAGCAAAATGTCTCTGTAGTTGTACACCCAGGCTCTGTAGGTTTAGAGACAACAATGATGTGAGTAGTGTGTGGCCATGTATGGAGGCTTTGTGTGTGTGTGTGTGTGTGTGTGTGTGTGTGTGTGTGTGTGTGTGTGTGTGTGTGTGTGTGTGTGTGTGTGTGTGTGTGTGTGTGTGTGTGTAGGTGTATGTATAAAGTGTCATCTGAGGTAACCGCTCCTTCTGAGAACACGCTTTCCTTTCAGTCGGGCACCTTTCTTCCCCTGCAGTGCCTGAATCCCACAGCTGCTGCTCAGAGATCTCTGCACCTCTGCAGATATTACATGTCTCTCTGTAGAGCAGATCACAATCAGGCTGAGTTTTAAGATTAGACTGCTGGCAGTCATTCCAGGGATGACACTTCTGTTCCCATTTTATTGCATCCCTTCATCCTGTATTCTGGTAGATTTTATATTGCTATGAAGGACTCTTTTGTTCTTAATGTCACCGTGATGGATATTATTTACAGCTCTACTCTGAAGCCTCTGAGAATAGAGGCTTGTCTGGGTTTCTCTCAGTTACATTTCCAGCAACACCATTTCATAAGGTAGCATATTTTAAGGGATTGTGAATGTATATAAAAAAAAAACATTGAGCACACTATCATTTTTATATTTTTAGTATATGATCCTGTAATACGCTATTATATTATACTGTAAAGTGGAAATCATACTGCTAATGATGTTTTTAAAATTCTTACTAGACTAGATATTGCTCTGCAAGAGATAAAACAGGATATCTTTATGTATTTTTAAATCAACAAATGCTGTATGAGCCATGACAGTTCTAATATCCTCCAGTAAACGTTGAGAAAGTGTGTTGGATAAGAAAAGGCCAGAGTCAGCAAAAGCCTCAGTCTTAGACAAAAGGTCACCATCTCTATATTAAACCAGTGAAGCAGGATAATCTTGATGGTAGAACATTTTGGTCCCTGAAGCTCTGGACTAAATTCAGAGAGACTAATGAGCATTAAATGTGTATTAAGAAATTATCTTTGTAAAAGACTCTGCATTACTCCACTTGCTGGCGGGAACAAGTAGAAGTAGTGAAAAACAAAAACAAACATCCCTGCTCTCAATTGAACATATCGGTGGACTCGAGCCCTTCAGCAGTCTGTTTTTAATGCGTGTTCATTTAAAGTGATCAGCACACTGAATTGCACGATTAATGTCTCTACATGAAGCTTCCCAGCAACAACTTATCAACAGCTAATGAACACACAGCAAATCAGAGATAAGGAATGTCTTGGCCAAACATTGCAAACCTGTCTCCATAAAATTACTTTTCTATACACGTAAACTGCAGCTGCCGGCTGGATCACGTTCAGAGGCAATGTCATTTTTGAATGAATGACACTCTTCATTTATTGGCCACTGCAAAGTCACCAGGAGGTGGTTGTGGTGGGTGGCAGCCGTACAATGTGCTCGACCGTCACACCACAGAGTGCAGTTCACTTCCACACTTCCGTCTCTGGTTAGATTTACACCTCGACAGGCCTTTGATGAGGTCATTCACTAAGGTAATTAATGCCTCCTTTTCGGTACTTATCCCCTTTTGATGATGCATTTTTGTTGTGTTCTTAAATATCTTGTAATAATTGCCTGTGGTGTTTCCCTGAATGACTTCCCTCCCTCGCACTTTGCACTGTTTCCCAAATCTACCTATTCTCAGTGAGCTCTACAAAAGGAAATGTATCATTTTCAGTTCAGTTTAAGTTCTCAGTAACATGAAGAGGCTAAATATGATGTGTCGACCTTTCGTTGTGCAATAATAAGGTTTTGATGATGAATCTTCCCTGTGATAGAAATTGTTAATAAAGTCGAGGCACGTTCATTTCATGAACATGCACTTCCATAACATTACTGCAATAAGAGGGGAAGCTGGGGAATCACGCGTTCAATCTAAAATCTCATGCAGGATATTAGCACCTTTCTTGATTCGGGAAGAGGATTACCATGCCAACCTGGCAAAGGTCAAATTAGTTTCATCAAATTTATTAGATGCAGTGACTTTGATGAAAATGTGTGTATGTGTGTAGGTATCATTTACACTTTAACACAGTTTCTTACACACACACACACACACACACACACACACACACACACACACACACACACACACACACACACACACACACACACACACACACACACACACACACACACACACACACACACACACACACACCACAAATGAATTGCCATTCACCCAGAGTGGGTGTAATGACTCATGGCGGAGATGGTGAAGCCGTCTGCCTGCAGAGTGTATGGGTTTATGTCTGAAGGTCAGATATGATGGCTGTGTGACAGTGATGATGAGTCTTACAGGTTTCAGCCCAGTGCATCTGGCAGCAAAGTGATGTGGCTGTTAATGGAAGTGTAATGACAACAGGATGGCTTTGCCACAGTTGACTGCCAGTGCATCTCTGCCTGACAGCTGACACCAGCATAGAGCAATTTATGAGGCTGGTCAGGATTCTGGACCACAAAATGAAAAAGTCATCTGGTTTTGTATCTGAAACAAATCATATTGTTTCTTCTATAACCAGTAACTAATGAAAATCACATCTCAGTGGGTGAATGCAGTTCAAAAGTCTTCACCCATGGCTACTATTCACATTAAACACCATAAAATAGTGTTGCTGATACATAAATCAGAAGAACACTAATATATTTTGTAAAGAGCTAGGTCTGTTCTTGGTCAGAAGATGTTAGATGTTTCTTTGCCAGTGACAAGACAAAGACTCTGCTCTTTGAGTCTGTGCACAGCTGACACATATGTGCTTTGAACCAAAGTGCTAACATCAGCATGCTAACATGACCACAGTGAAAATGATAATATGCTAACGGAAGGTAACCTTTTGCCAAATTCACCACCTGAATTTATCATGTTAGCATGCTGACATGCGCTAATTAGCACTGATGGGAATGTCAGTAGTTTTGCAGATATTAGTAAAAAAATAAATAAATAAAAATGGGCTGATGGAGGTGCTAAGGCATTACCAAAGCTGTAAAATAAATTCTGAGAGAAACATGAATGCACCACATTTCATGGCAATCCAACCACATTTCACCCATAACTCCAAGACCTTCTGGTTTCAAAATCAGTGCTATTCATCACCTGTAGACCATGAAAGGTGATTGTGTAAATTGTAACAACAGTGACAAACTAACACACAACACTGGCATGGAATCAAATTGCTAGCATGGCTAAAAACAAAACTATGCATTGATGTAACATTTTTCTCCTTATTTTTCACTGCCTTTAATACCATCCCTCAATGTCACTGATTTAAAAAAAAAATGTTTTAAATGCAACAGTTTGTGTCAGTGCCCTCAGTGACTTTGTATGTGCGAAAACTATTTGCTGGACAGATCCACTCGCAGTACGAGTAGGAAAATGAGAAAATGTGGTAATCCATCATCATGGTGAATGCTGAACCAATCCATCTAAAGTGAAGCCTATGGTGAAAAACGGAAAAATCATTCTTTAAATTTGCTAAATGCTGGATATGACCACAACAACCTTGATGAGGGAACACCTTCCACTTTGAATACAAATAGTAACAGAACTCACAGCCCCAGCAATAGCACATCTTATTACACTGTGAAGCCCGTACATAGCAGATTCCTTTATTACTGACTCTTGTGGTGGGAATCAATTCCATATCTCTAATCTCCATGCCTAACAATCAGTAACTTTAAGTGGAAAATTTTAAGCGTAGCTCAAAACTTAAAGCGCAGAGATCATAAAAGATAATTGTGCAAAAATGGGATTTTGACAACCTGCTATTACTTTGTCTGCTGGAGAAGCAGGAGATTACTGCCTGAGCCTCTGTAGGTTTGGTTAACACCCCTGGGACACAACACCGCTGCAGTGAGGACAAGGTGCCCTGAGCAACAGCGGTGCTGCACCGTCTACCTGACTGTAGCAAGACCCAAAAGATTATCTGGATTTAGGCATGACAGGCCAAACTTTCTTACTGCAAAGTGTAAAGAAAGGCTGGGAAAGAGCAAAGAGGCGGGACAAGTTTGACAAATTTCTTTACTCTTTTAGAAAAGTAGAAAAACCCCCTCTTTGCACAAAAGGCAGGATGTTGCTTGACAGCAGTGAGTGCACAGAGGCTAATAGGTTAATGACACTAAAATGTTTGATACTAGAATAACAAGTCATTTTCTAACCTGTTTGCTTTTGGCCACACCACAGAAGGTTATTTTGCCATTCCGAATCTGGACTGACCACACCTTTAGGACTGTGTGAGCGTGTCCAGTCTCCCACTCTCCTGAAAGTTTTGCTGCAGGACAACTTAGACCTTGAGTCTTTTTATTAGTACGCAGAGTTTAGTGACTTTATGTAATTCCTAGCATTATTTTGCCCAAATTCAACCGGAGCAGAAATATAATTAACATATCTGAAGACACTCACATTTTTTTCATACATACAAAACTGCCTGACTTGACCACATTTGGTATTACAAAGACTTGTTCTCTCAGGTTTGTGTAATGCGTGGGATTCAGTATAATTACTTAATATAGTGTATGTAGCACACATGTAAATGGTAGTCTGGTGTAGTGGGGTTATGAAATTCTGGAGGTAAGCACAAAAGGGCGCTCATTGCCACTGGAAACAAAGCTGGGGATGCGTCCCTGCTGGAGTCCCTGAAGGGCAAACAGTTGCTTTCTTTGCAAGTGTCAAGGTGTATTTTTAGCCACTCCTTAGGAGAGCTTTAAAAGTCCTTTCATGGTTGTTTCTTGTATGCTGAAAATAATTCCCATCTCATTGTCGGGAGATTGGTGTTGTTGTGGAAGGCTGCTTCCAGGCCGTGGCTTTGGTTGATGTTCTGTTGATTGTCCTCGCCTCTTGAAGGATGTCACCAATCACCAGTTGGAGCATATGAGATCAAAACAATCGATTGTCTGTGGCCAATTTTCAAAAACTGGTTCCTCCTCCTGAAAGTTCCTCCTAGATGCTACATACTGTAAATATTCATTTCATATTGGATTTCACATAATGCAGTTTGCATAGTTTGACACAAACACGCTACAAATACAAACCAACCAAATACACAAACTCCCTGCAAACACGCTGCAAGTTCAGAAAACATCTTAATCAATTTGTGTCTGCTGGAAACGCTTCCATTGTGTTGTGAGTATTCGCACCACGTTTATGTATTTGGTTGTATTATGAGTATTTGCGGATAATGTTGAATTTTTTGCGTTTAGTCTATTGGTATGTGTTTTCTTGAGTTGCAGTGCATTGAACTCTCAGGGCCACCATAGGAATATTTATGTTTTCTTTCCAACTGTGCAAAACAAAATCTATGTTACTATAATCCTATGGCAACCATTTTTTAAGCAGGACCTTGTAAAGTTACATTGAGTTATCAAAGTCTTCGATGACTCCTACAGCCCTCCGTGTTGACACTCAGTCTGAGAGCAACATTTTAGAAATTTAGCTTTTTTAAAGCTACCATACTGTACAAATGGTCCAATATGATCAGTATTTCTGACTCAACATGACTGAGCCAACCTGCCCCAACTTTTTTAGCTGCGAGACGCAGAGAAAGTGATGAGTTACTGGGGCTGAAATGTTGAAAGGTCAAAGTTCTCATAAAAAGTTGGTGATTGAGATTCCTGCCTGGCAGACAGCCAACCAGCCACAGACAGCAGAATGTGAAGCGAGGCCAAACACTCCCTGGGCAATAATCAATCCAGACAAGTTTTCATTGCTCCCAGCGAGGGACACCAACAGAGCTGACCTTGTGTCTCAAAGCCAGACACATCCATACCTGGCAGAGGGTAAGTAATCATCGCAGGGGGAGGCTGATTATTTTCTATTCTCCCCGGTCACCCATGGGAGTCTAGTCTGCCTACAGCAAATTATGTCATTACTGTTTATCAAATTACCTCATGTTTCCCTCATGAAACTTATACTACAGATAAGAATAGGTATTTTATTTTCTTCATCATCATCATCATCATCACCACCACAGCTGCCCTCCAGATATTCCAGAAAGATTCAAAATTATTAATTAATTATTGAATTATTTATCTCCACAGATTAAAATGATTCAGATGATTATTTTTTTTCCTGTGTGTCAGCTGTCCTCTTTCTCAAAATAAAATTTCTTGTTGATTATTGCAACCTGAGAACACACAACACAACACCGCCAGTGTCACATAGCCATACTGTACTGTCCCAGCCTGAGATAAATAATAATGGTGATTGCCATTTTCCCAAAGGAATGTTTTTTTTAATTCTCCTTCGGGAGCTATGTGTTAAATAGTAAAAGTGCATTTACAAAAAGAGAAACATCACTTTAAATTAAAAAAAATTCAAATAAAGACAGCGAGGGTAAAAGCACTTGGCACTTCCTTTCATAGATAAGACGGTGCCCATTTTGACTTCAGTCTTAGTTTGTCAGAGAAATCCATTAGCCTACAATTTACTGCTCTCCTGCTGCACTGTCAGAGTGAATAGGGATGGGTATGTGGGTGTCTCTGAAATGGCACTCATTAAAATCTTTTTATCTTACCTAACACTTCAAGGATTCAACATGAAATAGCACTGACAGAAGATAAAAAAGATTGTTCAACTCTTAAAGGGCATGTCAGGACTTTCTCCAGAGCTTTTTGGGATCTCATTAGAGCTTTGAAGTCTGTCAGAATAAAATTATCTGCTGGAAATGTATTTTGACAGAAGACTTTCCAATAGGGTATCATTCTAGTCTACCTTAAGACGCAAGACTGACGCAAAAAGTGTAGTTCTTCAGTTTTTACTATACAAATACTAAAAGTTCTGGAGATCCAATGTGTAGCTTTCAGCAGCTGTCATTAAATTTTATTTACACCACATTCTTGGCCTGGTTCTGGTAAAATATCTCAAAAACTATGACAAGGATTACCATGAATTTTGTTTCAGACATCCATGTTGCCCTAATGATGAATTATTATAACTTTAGTGATCTGTTAACTTTTCATCAAGCACCATCATCAGGTCAAAATTTGATTTATGGTCAAATTCATATATGGTCACTGGACATTAATGAAACATTAAAGCGTTACCACACCACACTACTACACTATCACAGAGCTTCTAGCACGGCTGTAGATCCACTGTGAGTACGTACAGTAATGGGACTATTCAATTATTAAATATGAAGTTGCTAATTCTAATTAATATAAATCTTGTACTTGGACTGTAGCAATGGGAGTTAAAGGTAGGAAGAGATGTGTGGGTGCTAGGAGTGGGTCTTAGTTATTTCTGCAGATAGAGTAGAAGAACAGAGAGAAACTGCCAAAAGATTCCTCACAGGGAGGAAGAGAAAGGCATCATGCCCACACTTTGGTTGATAAATTAAAGAAAACAATAAGTCATAATTACTTACATAGCTACACATGTGCATATACAAATACACACACAATGCTACAACACAAGGTTGTTTTTCTTCAAACAAAACCAGACTCTCAGAATTATATAATACTTTAACACACTCACAAACACGTTTTCTCTTTTTCTCTCTTGACCGAAAAAAAAAAAAAAAAACTGTCACACGCTCACAGCTAAAACCTTGGTTTTTGTTTAAACAAAACTGTCAGAATTAAATCACAGACACACAGAATAAAGCCCCGGCTGAGAACACACACCAACTGATCATTTCACATTCCCATTGATCAGTGTGTGGCAGGGCAGTCAGAGACAGACGGCTGGGCTCCGTTCTGTCGGAGGCGACGCAGATTGGGCCTGATCAGAGCTCATTTGCAGGCTTAAAGAGGGGAATATGCGGGTGTCAATGGTCGTGACTCCTAGTCCACTCTCCCTCACCCTGGGGAGCAGTTCATAGGCCGCTTCTGAACGCAACAGGGAGGACAAAGATCTGACAAACAGGCCAAAGGCCCAGCTCTGTGTGGGGATGAAGGCAGAGACTTCAATAGCTCTGAAGGAACAGCTCTGCGGCTCTTTTCCTTTCCCTCTGTTTATTTCTCTGCTTCAGTCTCACGTTTTGTTGCTGCGTTATCTGTTTTTCAGAAGCACTGAAGATTTACGTACAAGACACAGTGAAAAGTTAAAGTTTAAAGTATCAATCTCTCACAAGAATAAAACTTATTGAAGACAACGCAGCTGGTATGAACAAGCTGTCTTTACATCGTCTCTCAGACATTATTCTGAGTGAACAATGGATTACGTGCAGGCTCACTGTGGAGCTTCAGCCTTAGCTTTTACGTTAGTCCTCTGTGGATCTTGAGAAACAGATAAGCCTGTGCAAAAATACTCTACATACCTTTGGTCGTCTGTGAGCAGGCTTTGATGTCTTTGAGTGCCAATTTTCAGCTCTGCGCTGAGCTAATGAACTGCTGCTGGGAACCAAGAGGAAATTCAGCCTTAGAGCTGGGATTTTTTTGTCTTTAATTCACATAGCCTGAATGCCTTTGAGATGCCTCTGTAATTGATTTTTATTTTTTGATTCAGTCCAAATGTCTTAGTGATCTATTTTCATAATTTTCAGTTTTTGAATATCACATTTAAAAAAAAAAAAAAAAAAGTCTTTCATCAGCCAATCTTTGCTTCATAGTATACAGTCTCGATTTCCTTCAAGCTTTTGGATTGGTCTCACTCAGCAAGATGCAAATAAATATAAATAAATTGACTCTTTATCACAGATACATGTCCTGACTGAGTTCTTTGAAGCTGTTCTGTTACTGATATGAGCTGCATTTCATTAATATAGGAGGTTGTATGGATTTTTGCTGTTTATGACCAAAACCCCATGTATTTTTTTATGTTTTTTTCTGCTGCCTGCTGATGATAGACTACTGTGGTAATTTAAGGCGTGTGAGTGTTTGTGTCAAAACGAGAAAATGACAGAGACCGTACAGTACTTACTGTGGAGGGTTTCAACTGTGTGAGCCCCTGCACTCATGCAGAAGAAGACTGAGGGTCTAAGTGAGTGTGGGTTCCCCAACAGATTCAACAACAAAGCATGCTGTCAACTATCACGTCCTCAGAGGTCCAATTAGAGTGGAGACTGAGCTCTCTTTCACATTCTACCTGCCCCACTGAAATAGAGCTGCAACACCTTCCATGGGGGATTTATTCTTCTTAAATCCCAAATGCTTTCAAAAGAAACCACGCTGTGAAAAATGCCCTTCACAATAAGTTATTTATTCGCATGCTTGGCCTAAAAATCTTGAATAATTACAACTTAATTTGTCCACATTCATCAAGTTAATACTCTGGACTGCTGCTGAACTAATGGATTTCAGCACCCTTAGAAAAAAAAAATCAATTTTAAGGGTAATTTAGTTTCAAATCTATTTTACAACCGTTGTCATTTGTCATAATGAAAAATTATAGCAATAAGTGTTACTTACAATATAGTTTCACCTCTAAGTCACTTAAAACAAGGCTGAAGAAGGCATTATCCAGTCCAGTTACATGGGTTTAACTCCAGTTAGGGCTTGTGAATATGAATGGATTTGCAATGCAGTTACTCCACAAAGAGGCTTCTGTTGCTCTGATAGGATCCCAGGATGATCTTGCCCTTTGCAGCCCTTGTTAAAAAGGTATGTGTTGGCAAATTAGAGTCATCGAACAAGAGCTGCAGCCATGATTGCAGCTATGCGAGGTTGTAGGCATGGCTGTGATTTGAGCTAAATGCTGACGTCAACATGCTCACATGCTCTCACCATGTTCACAACCTTATTTTAGCAGGTTAGATTTTGCTAATTGGCCTACCACTAAATACAAAACACAAATGAGGTCACAAATCAAAGTACTGGACGAGCTGAAATCTTGAGCTGATGATGGTGTGGGAAGTTAGGGGATCATCAGAGACAGTGGGGTTCATCCTCTGGGCAGCATGAATATCTCCACAAAACTTTGTTGTTGAGATATTTCAGTCGGGACCAAAGTGATGGATAAACCAGCTCACATTGCAATCCCCAGAGCCACAATACTAATATGACTAAAAAGGCAAACTACCAACGATTTAAGGTTTACTGACACTTTAGTTTAGTTGCCTTAAATTATGTGACCACTACAAACACAATGCAATGCAAAGCAAAATTCCCATCAATATTTCCTTAACCTTTCCCTTTAAGGACCATTGGTATAAATGCTGCCCCATGATGCAATCCTATCAATACTTACCTAAACATTGCACTCATGCATCTTACCCTGTAGGGCTCGAGTCTCTGGAGGTTTCAGTCTGCTCTCTGCGTGACAGACTGAAACCTCAGAGGGTCATAGATCTGAGCAGGGGGAGCAATGTATTTAAAAAAAAAAAAAAAAAAAAAAAAAAAAAAGCATGTCATCAATGTTGCTGTCTATGCTAGATCTGCTGGTTCAGCACTTTAACCAAGAGGGTCTGGTGCTGCCTATTTGTGAGGCCAGCAGTGTGTTACCTTCAACCATAATCAACCTGAGACTATTAAACACTTGCATAGTGTGAAATACTGAACAGCCTTGAAATAGCTCCAGGAAATGACAACTCAACAACTCAACTCAGTTTAACTTTGCATTTATTTAAAGCATTTATTTTAATTTCAAGGCGTGACCTTGAATCTATGAATTTCTGTGGTGATTTGTTGCAAAATAAAAAAGTGCCACAGCCTTTTAACCAAACCAGAGAACAGACAGCTTTATCTGCCAGGGATGAGAGAAAGCAGGGCACAAATGAACCAAGAAACAATCCATTTATTGTTGTTGGTATTCAAGGTGCAACAACAACAGTACAGGTTTCCTCCACTCCTGCGGAGAGACCCATATTTCATCCTTGCATCGAGGAGCACCATTGATTGCTGTTAAGGCCCCTCGGGACCTGCTGGCCTGATGGATAGTGGAGCAGCCAGACATCGCTTCTCCAGCCTTCTGTATCCTCCCGAGGTCCAGGACAGGCCTATTCATCCTGGCCTCATCCCAGAGCCATGTCCTTTTTTCTGTCAGACCCAAGAGATGAATATGCCCATTGGTTTTACCATTGTGGAGTTTGTAGCGCCCTGAGCTGCCACTGCTTTTAAGTCATTCTTGAGAGCCCTCAGGCGGGAGAGCATACAAGTGCACGCTTTGGCAAAGAGTGAGGGAGAAAACACTCTGCAGAAGAAATGGCAGGGAGAGCACTCTGCAAATGAACGAGTGAGTGGAGCCCGGGGATGCACCGTGCAGCCAGACAGGAAGTGTACATCAGGGAGAGAAAGAGCTCATGATGATGGTTCATTTTGACTTGAAAAGCACCAGACAAGAGGACACTGCCATTTTTGAACAGAGTCCTTCTCTCCTCTTCCAATGAAGCAGCAGTTCAAACTGCAGTATCACTTTAGCTCAGTTTCAGCATGGGCCAGTCAAGCCCCTGGCCACTCACAAACAAGTTATGCTGCAATTAACTGACTGTGGTGAAGCGATAATGAAGTCATTATGCATTACTCAAACTGCACTGGAAAACCACCTCTACCCCTCTCATCAGATTTGAAAAATCATTACAAAAGGAGCTGGGAAGTTCAGGGAGGATATGGCAGAAGGGCTGAAAAATAAAATCCTGAGATTTGCATATTTGCAGAGTGAAGGTTGTCTAGTAAAAATCAGCACGCACACAACCTTTCAACATTTCTGTCGTTCTCCCACGCTTCCTGTCTCTATTGCTGTAGAATATCAAGTAAAGCAAAAATGTCATAAAAGTTGCTTTTAATGAAAATAGAGATTGGCTGGAATGTAAATTGCCATAGATGAGGCTCCATTCATTGCTGCTGAATCAGGCTTGAGCAGTCAAGGAAGGCCATAACGCTTGGAAAGTCATTTCTTTTCAGCGCAGCGTGGAGGGAGATAGCAGCATGCCATTACCAGGCACAAGGAACGCTGTGGACAGTTATTCCTCAGGGCAGCCAGGAGGGAGATAACTAACACACACACACACACGCACGCACGCACACACACTCAATCTTTCTGACACACACGTTATGCATTTGTTGATGTGTAAAGGACTTTCTGACAGCATGACAGCGTCAGAATAAAGTAAAATGATGAATAAAAGTGTATTTCATTTGAAACAAAAAGGGGATGTCGGACTGGGGAGTGAAGTGTGGAGGTGAAACTGGGAGAAAGAATGAAAAGACAAAAAGAGAGATTTTGTGATGTTGCCAACTGGCAGCAAGCAGCAGAAAAAAAAATCTTTATCTCAGTTCCCAGGATCAGGAATTATATGCAATATTGAACACGACTCAGCTGATGGAGGAGAGTAATTTCACTCATCTGTCCAAATTATCAATAATTTACTCTAGCGTGCAAAGACTAACATGCATGAGGACAAAACATGCATATATGCACACACATACACACGGTTTCTCTTCTGTTGCATAGGTTTCAGTCATCTCAATATTTATTTTCAGAGGTTTCCTCTGACATTGTGAATCTTTATTTCAAAAAAGGACAATATTCCTTAACAAATTCAACTTCTTTTGTCCCTGTTTGTCCCTTCATCTTTTACAATAAACACACACGCACACACAATGTATTAACACTCACAACCATCCTTTAGCCTCTGCACAGGGGGCCCATTAGTCTGTGATGATATTTAAAGGTGTCAAAGTGATACAGTAGAGCAGTGGGAGACCTCTAGTCATTTCTCAGGACTGAGGCTGTGATAACTGGGTTATAAACCACATACAGGGTGGTGACATCAACCTGAAATCACACCCCGTTCAGTCGGTGGTTGGCTTACTGCGTGAGAGCACCACTGGTACAGCTTGTTTGGCTGTTTGAACACACAGTCACTAAAACCCCTCGCCTGAGAAGTAATGTGTTAACTCAGCATCTCTGAGACGTGCTAACCATCTGGAAATCCAAAACATGCATTTTACCATGATGAAGTCAAACTGCTGCAGAGGATGACATTTTAAATGTGTCTCACACGGCAAGTTGGTGTAAATCCCTTTCAGATAAAAGACTTCCACTGATGCACCAAAGCCAAATTTATTTTCAGTGGTTCAGTCCCCCGGCTGATTTCACGGAATAGTTAGAGATCAGTGGATGTGAGCAGAGCAGATTTAGGTTACAGAAGCTCATAGATTTGCTGTCAGGGCTGTTGCTGTACTGAATTGTGAGGGGGTCAATATTTGCTTTGTGTTCAGCTTCTCTCTCACCCCTCACTGGAAGCTCGGTCTTTTCTTGAATTAGTCCAATGAAAACAAGCTCAGTCCTTCGCACCCTGTCACTTTCTACTCTGTGTTATACTTGAATGGAAGACGTTAAATTAGGACAAACATAGCAGGGAGCACGGATCAAAACTAGCACAAAAAATGAAATAAAATCCTGATTGATGAATCATGCATAGAGAAGACAATATTCTTCATGGTGGACTGGACAGGGCCCCAAAATTGCATCCTGCTATGCGTGCTTGGTAACCAGCAAGAATCACTAATTGGGCCCTCACTGCAGATGCTGATTGCGTGGGTGCCTGGGAGCTTGAGCACCCACAGATATAATGGTGAGCAGCACCAACAGGGAAATCATACTGTGGTGCAAATCAGAAGAGTAGTAACATCAATTTAATGAAGATCATTAAAAGACTGGACACAGCAGTTAGAACTATATCCATTCTTATCTGCCAGAATTTGTTCTTAATGTCTTGGCTGGTAAAATAAAGGCTAAATAAAAAATATTAAACTAACAAACAAGAATCCTGCTGCTGAATACAAAGCATGTCGTTTTGCATCACCTGCATAGGATTATGAATTCAACAAATTCAAGAGCAGTGAGATATGCAACCTACTGAAAACCAGATGTTAACTGGTAAGTTTTTAATAAAACTCAAAATTTACTGTAGAGATCTGCAGTGACCATGTGACATCAGCAATGACAACCAAACTACATGTGTGGGGAGTGAGGTTATAATTCTAGCTGTGTCCACCAGGAAAAAAAACAATTCAGCGAGTATGGCTGTCACAACCACTGATGTCTGATAAATCCCTCCAGCACAAGTCACATGCATGCCTTCTGCAACAAACAGGGGATAAACCTTTGCAAAAGTGAGGAACAAGTAACTGTATTGAGGGCTTTTGGTAAATCTATGAATATGGAGGCATAATGGTACTTATTCTCTAAACTGGTGATTAAATTGCCCAAAACTAAGGTTTGATTGACTGATGTACAATTGAAGTGCTCATTGAGAAATCCCCTCAGTGGACTGATCACCGGTTCCTTAATTAATGGCAGGCATTACTGCACATACAACTGCACAACAATTATTCAAACTATCTGCCATCACCACCTTTGTAAAGTTTAGAATTTCACCCAAGAGTGGTGTAGCAACAATCAACAGTTCATACATTAGGAGCAGTAGATGCAGATAAAATGTCATGGCAACCTGCCCATTAGATTTCATTACTTGCACTCATTTGCATTCATTAAAAAATCTGGCAAGATATTGGCTCTAGAAGAAAGGTAATGGACTAGCAAATGAAAACATCTCATTATGATTAATTGGAAATCAAGAGTATCCAATGCAATCCTGCCAGACATGACATCTCCGTGCATCTACGTTTTGACTAACAACCAAGTGGCAACCCACCATGACATCACCTGTTGGTTTGTGAACTGCTGTTTTGAGGCCTTGAGTTTGCACTGGTATTTGAAACCAGATGAAACCATATTTGGACAAGAGGGAGGAGCTGAGGAAGAGTGAGGGGTGGATCTGACCTGCTCTGTACTCTGTCCTGATTGTCAGACAAGTCGCCGTGTGTGATGCAGTCTGTCAATCACACAGGAGCCCCGCCCTGATGCATACCCTGCTTTATCATCTATTTTACTCTAAATGGGACCATTATTTCAAAAATGAACATCATGTTGTATTGAAAAAGACTTGAAACTAGCAGTTGAGGCCATTAACTCATTAGGAAAACATTTTCTGAAGTAATAAATCAATTAAGAAAATAGGGTAATTTTCCCATAGACTTCAATACAATTGGATATGACCAGTGGAGTTGCTCCCTGATGGTCTACGTCCATTTTTATACACAGTCTATACTAACAACCAGCTCATGCTGCCACCACCTGCTTGCAAAACCAGTAACAGACATCTATTTTAATGCAGAATCTGGGTGGTGAAAAGTTGATGGAGTAATAACATACTTTATCAGACTGATGATTAGTAAACCAGTGTTACAGCCAGTGTGGTACACAGCAAAGCTTGATAGATCACAAGGCCATAAAGTGTGAAGGTGTTGTTTGGTGCTCTGGGTTAATTAGACTGCTGAGAGCCCAACAGATGAAGCAGCTCCTTTGAAAAATGGCCCCGTCTCCACTGATTAGCAGTCTCACACACATGCACACAAGCACAGGCACATACTGTATGGATACCAACCCCCACATAGGCAGACCATAAGCATTACAGTGACACTCACACACACACACACACACACACACACAATGCAATTAAACAAGGGTGATGGGGATTACACAATCAATGCATCAATAGACCCAGAGGGCAGAAGAGTTACAGATAACATACCATAATAACATGCACAGCCTCATGACAGATGGATAATTATCTTTGCACATTACAGCCCTGCACAGGATGATGGGATGCTCAGTAATTTGACATCGTGCCATTCCAGGAAGCTTTTGACAGACAGGAACGTGAAGGAGGTAGTTTAGTTTGGTATTAGTTTACCAAGTGCAAAATTGTCACAACTTTTAGTTTCATGTCATTTTTAAAAAGTCTCTAAAGGACCTCACACTCAAAGGAAACACGTTGCGGTTCAGATTTCACAAAGTATTGGGACTGTGGCACAAATCACAACTCATGTGTTTGGTGCCTTTTTTACAAGTTTTGAACTTTGATACAGGCAACTTTATCAACATTGTAAGTTTTGTTAGGATTCTTTGATTCAGCTCATTTGAATGTTTGTAATTTGCCAGTTAGCAGACCAGCCGACAGCAGATGCAAACCATTATTTCGTGTTCCTGCCTGTGTGTCAAGCCAATTCTAATATGCTGTTCTGATCACTGTACAGCAATGTATCCATCCAATTACACAAACCAATTATTTGTGAACATTTCAACCATCTAAAATTTCGCAACAAAAACGCTTCAAATGAGAGTGACCGCCCTCTCTCACATCTTTTCATTCCTGCCTGGAGAAATTCACAGTCTGTGTGCGTGTGTGTGTTTGCAGATTGAAGTCAAAATTAGTTTTTCAGAACCACTTTCAACCCAGCCTCATGGCCAACCGAGGGTAATGGCAGATGAGGAAATTTTGCCTTTTTGTTTCCTTGTCAAAATCTGAACGTGCCAATTACCACTGGCTTCTAGATGAAGAAAGGAAAAGAAAAATAAGCCGCGGCCACTCCATCTCCATCACAGCAGGTAGCAGCTAAATTGAGATAAAACACCAAAGGGTAAGTGTATGCAAAATCATGGCAGTCCCATTTTTTCAGAGCCAGGCAATGATGTCTGTTTGCAGATGTGCTGAATTGGCCTCTCAAAGGCTCCATTGTCTGGGTTTTTAGCTATTTATGACATTGCAGTTTACATATACAACTATGAAAGTGCTTTATCATTGTGGAATAATTGTGCGTTTCAACCCAGTGAGGCATTCAAATAAATGATTTGCTTTTCAGCAAGAAGTTTCATGCTGTGAGAGCGTGAAAGCGAAGTGATTAAAAAAGGCTGTAATAATTCACTTGTATAGAACGCAGTTTACAGAACACATTCCTCAGTATCAGTCTGTGTATCGTGTGTTAGTTATGACAGGGGTCAGGTGATGGCAGTTTTGAACGTGAAGACATAAAGCAGAGATAAGTACCATCAAACATGTTTTAAACTATGTAAAAAATATTCTGATATGATTACATACATGGTTTTCCCACATAAAAAAAAAAAAAAAAAAAAAGGAAAAACTGGGGCTGGAAGCACATCGACGCTCATTTCCTCATTTAGAAATTCTGGATTGGGACTGCTCCCTGTACTTGCAAGGTTTCGGGTTTATTTTGCCCACCCCCTGGGCCCACAAGTTTACGGGATTGGTTCCTTAGGTTACACGAGGTTGTATGAAACCCCGTCTGTCTGAATTCCTTTTTATTTTGTTTATTTCACTCATGATATATCTTGTATTTTATACAGGGGATCTTTAATACAGTAATGTCAATCATGCTTTGGCAGTTGGTTTACAATCTAGTTTTCAGCTTCTATTGTTGAAATACAATCTTTAGTGCAGTAGGTGGCTTGCTGTGGGGGTGTTTTGGTCACTTTTACTGATAAACAACTCTATCAACACCCTGCCATTAAATTATGGTCATTATGGGTCAAAGGAAACATCTATTTTCATTTTAATTAAGCCTGCCATTGAAGTGCCACCTGTTTCATCCTTGACTGATCTCCATTGCTTCTCACAAGGCTGACCACAGCCAGTCGTCTTCATACTGTGGCTGATTATTGCTAATAGCCCAGCGAGAGGCAGAAAACTTCCACAATCCACAATCTGACATAATTGCATTGCTTTGAAAGGACTGGCGGCCATGAAAGCCACCTCTGAAGCGCTCTATAAAATTAATGACAAACCTCAAAATATATAAACAGAATATATTGTTTCTCATAAACCGAGCCTACTTCCACAATAAACCTGTCAGAGTCAATGTCTTTGTGTATTTGCTTTGCGCAAAAAGTTTACATAACTTGTAGTCTGTTGCTGCAGTTACTTGTTTAATGCTGTTATGAAAAAGGAAATTAAACGCTACACATGGAGTAATCCAGCTAGTCTACTGCTATTAACCTACAAAACAATTACATGAAAAAGAACCACTTTAATGCAGACTTCATGTACACCAAATCAAGTGGGCACACTAATAATAATAATAATAATAATAATAATAATAATAATAATAATAATGATAAGAGACATCCCTCCATCCCTTCTCTGCTGTCGTACACAGTTGGTATTAGTTTTCCAAAATGACATTTCTGTTGTAAGACAGCAGGCCTGCTGTCTTACAACAATGTGCTGCTCTGGTAGAGCTTAAGTTCACTCTAGAGTATCATTTCTGCCTTCTGCAGTGATGACACTATCATTTGTGCAACTGAAGTAATGGCTTTCAGGTGACAGCAGCAGCACAGCAAAAGTGTTTTGTTGTAGTTAACAACTCCTCTAAACTTGACTGACTACCCTGACCAGTGCAGCATGCGAAATCTTAATTTAAATGAATAGCTGAACATAGTACATTTTTGGGACGTATGCTTATTGTCGTGTTGCCAAGGGTTAGATGAGAAGACTGATACCACTGGCATGTCTGTTGGGTAAACATGAAGCCAGCAGTCATTTAGCTTAAAAAAAAAAATCTCTAAAGCTAATTAGCATGTTTTTTTGGAGGGTTTTTTTTTTTGTTGTTGTTTTTTTGTTTAATCTGTTTTAAAACTGATAATCTCATGGTTTCTTACATGGAAACTGCTTGGAAAAGGTGGCAGATGATTGATGAACCATCTGTCACTATCTATCACAGGCAAACTTCAACCTTCAAACTTCAACAACCAGATTCTGTAGCCTCCCATTTTTTCACTACCAGCAGAGCCAGATGGTAAATCAAACTTTTTATGAAGCCAGGAGAACAGCAAAAATATCTTTTCTATCAAATAAAACCTTTTTTCATTGAAGAAAAACTCTCCAGTTCTGATATAACTGATGCTATGGCAGCATCTGTGGTAGCCTCTTTAAGAGTCGCCATTGCTGTTAACGAACAGATGCCAAACCACTACGGTTTGGCCACACACCAATAGCTTGGAAACTAACAAGATGGATTCATGTTTGCAAGAAATCAGGCTTCCTCACAAGGTTGAAAAACCAAGGCAAAAACACATCATCAACTAGGATTTTGGGGAGAACTATTTCTCAGCTGGGGGCATGCAGTGACTTCCTGGAGTCTAATGCTATTGGTTTTTTATCAAAACTAATTTTGTGGTAATACCCACCCTTATGAAATGATACAAATGCAGAACCTGGAATGGAAGAAGGAACCTCTATGCAAAGGGTTCTCACTTCTAACTTAAAACCTGCAGCAACTTACTTCCTGCAAGGAACCACTAAGTAAGAAACTGGCCATTCTGAGAGGTGCTATTCAAACCAGGAGAAATCAACAAGGTTCTCAGTACACAAAAACCAAATTCATGCCCTGTGTTTGAATTGCTCTCTGACTCATGGAGATGAAATTAGCGATCATTTGACAGCTGTGAGGGGGAAATATGATGAGAGATCCTTGAACTGCAGATACTATTTCATCATCTGGGGAGATGATATGGTAATACCTCATTAGCAGAGTTTGGGTATTGAATGCTTAAATAAAAAAAGATTGTGCCTTATTGAAACCTTTCTTCACAGCAATTTCACCAAATCCAATAAACATATAAATAAATTATTAAAAACGCATTCCAGGCAATTTACACAGCGTAATTGAGATTTCTCTTTTAAATAAATCTTCCAAGGCACAAAACGCGTATTGCCTGCTACACAACTGCAATTCCTTCAGAAAGGTCAGAGCGCAGGGTTGCCTAAAATGCATCACTCTTGGAGCAGCTTGAGGTTAAGTGCCTGAGGTCAGCAGCACTCCAGCAGAGCAATCAGCAGGTAAACATCGTCATTATGTTCTTGCAGTGAACATCAACCCCTCAGGTTGCTGGGTTTTTTTTCTTTCCTTTTTTCAAACCCCCAAAGAGTTTTTCACCTAAAAAGCACAGTTCACCTCTTGCAGATAAGTCAAATCATACATTTTAGATGGCAAATGTGAAGTCAAATTTGATTTATTTAGCCAAATATCACAAATCACCAATTTGCCTCAAGCATTGAGATGTTCATTGTAAAAAAAAAAATGATAGAGAAACTGCTGTGAGTATTCAGTTAGAGTTCCCTTATCCATTCTCACTTATTTCTCTTTTCATTTTTCATACAGTGATTTGAAAAGCGAGTTTTCCGTGATGTGTGTGTGCAGCCTGAGACATAGCAAAGCATATCTATGTAGGAGTAGGAGCTCCAATTATTTAAACAGCTCTCTGGAGCTATTTCCGTACCACAAGATGTAATGTAAAGTACAAGTGCATTTCCACCAGCTAGCAATTTAAGCAAATTATCGGATAATGTCAAAGATCATGAAGAGCTCTCTCTGTGATTTTCCACCGACAGCAGACAGATTGGGTCTGACTCCTGGGAACCAGACTACGCAGCACATGTTGTGTTTCATCAGATATTTAAACCATTTGTTCTGTGAAACTTATACATTATTAGTTTGGGAAGAATAAACAGGGACAATTGATTAGAATGTCACCTACATCTGCAATATATTCTGTATCTGTGTTTTCTGTTGCGTTTTGGTGTGACTGAGGTGTAGAAGAAGAACACAATACTGTAAATGTCAGGTCAGCTCATTAAACAAGGGAAATTCTATCTAAATTACTGCAAGTGATTTACTACAGATCCCTCTCTGCTCTTTAAGGTGGCCACCATCACCTGGGCTAAATGGCAAAGTTTATCAAATCACCAACTTGCAATTTATTCACCTGCCCTGCACTTCGTCTTCGAATCCCACTGGCATGTTTTTCCCCATCTCTCTGACAAATAGCATTTCTTCACGACGTGCAAACAACCTGTCTCTGAGGCACGGTGTGACAAGGGAGGTGGCTTTGAAATGAGGCGGGTGGAGGACACAGGTTTGTGGTTCCCAAACGGTATCAGCAACAATGAAGCAGACCTTCTCATTAGGATGTCTATACAATCTTTGTCTCACATTTACCCATGGGGCAGGATGGGAGGTGGGGTTGCAGGTCTGGTGGGCAAAGGGGAAATTGACAGTCTCATTACAGCAGAACATTCAGGGCTGTGCTTAAGAGGAAATGACAGGTCTATTTGCCATCAGTGCCACAGGAAAGACCTTGAAACACGCACGCACGCACGCACACACACGCACACACACGCACACGCACACACACGCACACACACACACACACACACACACACACACCCATATAAACAACTATATGCTTGCACACAAGCATGCCACCTTTTCCTACACACAAGAGATGTTGCAAGGTGTAAGAATCTAATAGGATTACTTCATTTGTCAAGAGCATGTGTCAATTGCCATGAAAAGCTGAATGGATTCACCCTTTATTCAGCATTGATCCTCTCCAAGCTAATTCCCCACACGCTGTGACAGTCTGCTTTCCATGAATCTTGTCATATGCCTTGCAGGGTTTGAAAGTGGAGCACATGGCCATGCCTGGAATCTTCTTCCCTTAGTTAATGGTTCAAGGAAAAGATGCATGATAAATGTATCACTGGAGGCAAGATGAGAGAAGACATAATGAGGGCGACCCTTTCTCTGAATAATAAGGTGGTGGGAGCCAATAATATAGTATAGGTGGTTTGTTGTTGTTGTTGTTTACTGTACAGCACATGCAGGTTCATGGGAAATGTTAATTAGGAGCAAAGTGTGGTTTCGATCTTTTTCAAGTGTGAGTAAAATGAACTTTTAGTGGTGTTCTTTCAGAAATAATGCAATGCTCCAAACACTGTTGTTGTGCAGCTCCATCCAGGATTGTGTTTCACATTCACATTATGTGGTATTACCTGTCCTGGTAAACTATGTATAAAAATAAATGAATGAAAACAAATGAACAAAAATAAATGGGTTTATCTTGAATCCTTACTGCTACCTGTTGGGTAATTGAGCTGCACATACACTGAGCTGAAAATTAGGTAGAAATCATTTCACTTCACTTTCACTTAGTTCCATAATTAAGTATTAAGGCAACACGTTACATTTTGCATTCATAAGAATATAAACATTTAATAAATTAGATTTATAAAGATTTAGAAGTTGAGTGTTGGATTATTCAAAGAGAAACTGAAGCCTGCTCATTAACCACATCCTACAGTGATTAGTAAATGCTACGCCATCACAAAAACAGCGTTACACCACTTTACTATCAAGCTGAAGGACTGAAATGTAAGTTAAAGCTTCCTACAACAATGTAGAGATATCGTTACATCACAGTTTCACAATGAAGTCCCATTAGCTAATTAGCCAAACAGCAGCTCTTTCTAACCTACTGACCCCCCCCAATCAACTTCATGTTTCATGGGGTCCAGCGCCAACGACCTCTTACCCATAATTATGTCATTACTTAACAGTAAGACTTGTTGTTTTTGTGCTTTGATTCCAGCACAATGACAACTCGTGCTGTAAGCCTGTAAACTAACATGTGAAATTCATTTAATACTCCCAAAGAACCCAGAGCCACAAAGTGTTTGTCTGAGTCAGCCTCACACACACATCTCTCCTGAGAAGGCAGACAAATAATGGCCACCTTAAGTAATGTCCACCAACTTCTCTCTGCCACACGAACCCCTGAAGCATCTCCAAAAGTCACCATAAACAAACCTAACAGAGACGGCATCAATCATCCAAGTATGAAATTTTGTTTTTTTTTTTAATCAGACGTCAACTTTCTCCCATCGCTTCAACATCTCTGATCGGCTTTTAGACTTTTTTTTACTTCACTTTAGCTCCAGGTTGTTTCACCACCATTACCAGGAAACAAGGTTCGCTCCTGAGAAATATACACAAGAGAAAGGGAGAATAATGTACGATCACTTAAGCCTGAAGAGAGTGACCACACACACATAAGGGATAAAGAAAAAAAGAAGACCAGTCCTCATCCCCTATGCTCCTGGAAAAAAACATAATGTGGCATTCAAGATGGCCTGAATGTGAACTGTACATACAAGTGTCCTTGCTAACAAGGCAGAAAACCACTAATGAGGACGTGTGCTCGTGAATTTTCTTACAGATTGTGTTCAGGTTGTACCACTGCCTGACTGGAACCAAACACTGTTTTCAGGTGTTCTGGTTTTTAAAACATGTTCTTAACCAACATTTTTGGGCAAATCAATCCCAAATTATAACCAGACTGCAAATGTAAAAGTTCTGTAAGGTCCTCTACACATGATCATCAGCAGACTTGGTTTGCTGCCGCCTGAGCAACTGTTTGATAGTGTAAACAAAGCAAAGCAAACTATTCACGTCAGCCTCCTAGTTAGAGTTAGAGCTTGAATCGGTTTTCACTTTTTAACAAATCACTCCAAGCACAAAACAATGCACACATAGCTAATTAAGACTATTTAAATGATGAGACTACAAGGCAAACTGTGGGGGTGACCATGCTGGAATAATAATAATAATAATAATAATAATAATAATAATAATCATAATAATAATAATCATAATAATAATGCATGAGGACCATTTCAGTCAGTTTCATCTTTGCCCTTTTTTCGGTCAGGTTAAAGGTCAAGTCAATTCTCTGCGTTTCAGAGTTACCTCAGACTGCACAAGGCCACCTAGAATCGAGCCATCAAGTATTGCACGGATGAAAATCAGCTCACAGACAAGGCCACTAGGTTTATGAACAGACAGAGGTCCCAGCGCTTTCCTGCTACCTGGAACACTTTGATGATTTAAGCCTATGCTGCACTTTGCCTCTGCGCTCCAGGTTAGGTCGACCCATACTGCAGATCATATGTGGAGAGCCGACGAGATAGATGCATCTCTTCTCCTCAGGTCCTGCCGATCAACAGCAGCTCTTCACTGCTGCGCGTCTATCAGCTCTCTTACGGTTTCTGCCAGGCCTTTTCCACCCAACACTCCTGTTTATTGCTCGTCCCTGATGGATATTGATCACTCACTTTCAGTGAGCTTTGTCTGTCGGTCTAACCATCCCAATCCCTGCACCACCTCAACCCTATGAAATATTAACACCAACTAGAAGATGGATCAATGCCTCTCAGTGAGTGAGAGGCTCAAAACTTTGAAGGGGGATCTAGATTTTGACATCCTTCAAATCCAGGTTGGTCTCCGTTAAAGTCTTAAAGGTTTTATTTCTTTGCAAATAAATTCTTTTCAGTCATTGTTACCCAGCTGCATACTGAATTATCCCTTCATTGTTTTGGTTGTGCCTGTGGATGTGAATAAAAGAGTTTAATCAACCAAGTCAGCAATGAATGGAGGAGGAAACAGGCTCGGCAGTGAAAAAACAATACTCCAATGTTCAGCTCAGAGGAAAGAGCAGATTTTCACCTTCAGTCTCACAAAGGCTTCTTATGATCGTTTTACAAACAGGAAGTTCCACAAAGAATCAAAACACGAGCAATTTGTCTCCAGCGGCAGCAACAATGCAAAGATAAGGAGGATGTTTTTTGGACTGATGCAGCAAATTAGCAGATTCACTACAAAGCAACAGCAGTTTGCCTGAGGGCTTACAGGGAAAAACAACAAAGAAAAGATTACATGGGAGATGAATTTAGGAAATTGTAGACTACTCTCTATGTGTATATGATTTGGAGGGGATGGAGTGAGTGAGTGATGGAGCTGTAACAAAGAGAAAAAAACCAAGGAGGAAGCAGACTGAAATGGAAAAAGAGAGCGATACATGAGGAGAGACCCGGTTCATATAATTGAAGGTGCATCATGCCCTAATAGATCAGCCTGATGGGCTGATAGAGCAGGAAACTTCTTCACTGACGGATGACTTGATGTCTACATCTTAATGGGCTCTATTGATAGAGGAGGCAGAGAAGCAGAGATCTATAAAATCTATACTTATCTAGATTGTGTACACACCTCCTCCATCTTCTCTTTTTGGAATTAGGGGGAATGCCATGAGGGGAAAATAGCTCCTGTCTATCTCTTATGACAGATTTATCATGGTCCCAGCCTTTTTATTCATCACCCTCTTCATTTGTTTTTGTTGTTGCTAAGCTATTCTCTCAGGCTCCATCCTCACTTCCCTTGTTCTGGCACCATCATATGACATTGCTGGTATGACAACTGCTACTTTCTAATTGCTATTTGGCTGACTACGCCAAACACACTGCTCCCTTTTCTTTTGCCTCCTCTTTCTTTCTTTCCTTCTCACGCTCTCTTTCCCACCATTCTTTCTCTTGTCTTCCAACCTAATCCCTCGCCAGGTTTCCATCTACCAAATGTTAACAGAGTTTCCAGATAGTCTGCATCAGAAAATTCAAGTTAATATGTGTCTCTAACCACTGCCATTATGAGAACATTAGGAGTTGGTTTGTTGAGATAAACAGCTGAAGGCTCTAATTCAATATTCAGGTGTGATTAAAACATTACAGGAGAAGAGGGTGCAACCAGATGAGCCAGTCAAACATCAGACGGTGGAAAAAACAATGTAGAAAAAATGATGGCTATTGTAACAGTCTCCTCATTGCTCCAAACTGATCTGGGGCCCTGTGGCACAAAGCGGCGCCAGGCACACCTCAAGTGTCATTGCTAGTTTCAAACAGTTGCAGATGTCATTTTTCCATCCAGCGCCCGTGTTGTTTAAATAGCAAATGCACACGGGCACATCTGAGCACCCATGGGTGTGTTGATCTTATAATGATGCAAAGAGATTGTGAGTGAGAAAGTGATGGTGCGAGTGCCCGGCAAATAAGGGTGCATTATTAAGTAATATGCACCTACACACATGTGCGCACTGACCGCTTGTTACGCGCAGGTGACCCACTGATACTGAAGATCAGAGGAGATCATACACAGACAGAATATGCGGGTTTCTTAGCCTGCTCACTTTATGTGGTTGTAAATAAAAGTTTTGGCTCTGATTTCATTTTCCACAGGGAACAGAGGAAATGGGGGAGGAGCAGAGTCAATGAGAGAGAGAGAGAAAGACTGAGATCCATTTCCTCTGCAGAGAAGTGATATATCTTACTACCTGGCAAATCCGCCATTATAATAGCAATCCTCCTCCTGGCTTTTAAAGGGAATGGGAGATGGTTCGGTGATTGGTTTAAACACAAGAAATTAGCTGCCATTTTTCCCGCTGTTATAATAGCATGTGGTTAAGAATACATCCTAAATACATGTGCGCATATTCTTTGGACTGTTAAAATAGATCTTCGATGTTTTTGTCTGTCACTGTTTTTAGTCTCCTCAGTGGACATGTGGCAGCTTTGGTAGATGTTGCAATCATGATTAAGTCACTAAATCTGTTTTCATTGCACTTTGCTTTGTCAACATACCAACTTTTTAAAGTGAGAACTTTTTCCAACATTTTTTTTTTTTTTTTTTTAAATGATAACTGTTTCCTCTCTGGTTTTCTTAGAACATTGAAAATGTCCATGAAAACAAGAGGGTGAAAATGCATTTTCTGACTGACAAGTTGTCCTGTCACAGTATGTAGTGTACAGTACGCTGAAACCACTGCACACAAGCATCTGGATTCATAATCAGCTGTCTGAGTGTTGGAGGGAGGAAACTGCAGTGAGCAACTCAGAGGCAAAAACAAGGAAGGGAGATTAAAGAAAAAACTGTGGGCAGTTTCTGTGGCTGCTTGGGTCATTGTGTAGGTGAGCTCCAATGTTTGAGCCACATTCATACTATGGTAGACACACAAAACGGCACAAGCCTCTTATGCTAACTCAGATCAATGGCAAGATCATCACATGTACCGACAGCATTGTAAACAATACTGACTAATAAACTCATATTCTGCCTGGCTTGTAGTGGCTGAATGTAGCGCAGCATCTGCCAACAACTAAAACCTGCGAAAAGGTGAAATGAAAGTCCGTCACAGCATCACTGCCACCTGCTGCTGTGTGGTGATCGGCTGATAGCAGTTCAGTGTCTCCCACTGGGCGACTGTATCAAACTGTAGCACGCGGCCTGTGTTGTGTGTATTTTGTGTGTTTAATTTGGCATCAACTTTATGAAGCCAGCAGTTCAAGCTGATCACGATTGCTGTCATCAGCTGAATACAGCCATCTCAGAGCACATCAGCCAATCACACTACAACCTTTCCTGTAATGAAAACCAAGGGTAAGCTGCTAAAGATTGTGCCATTTATATTTTTATTGAATAATGTGCTTTTTTCTCTCTCTTTCTCGTCTATAATTGAAGCACCACATGTTTAAACAGCAGCAAAATGATTATTACCATCCTCATAATAATTAGACAAAAAAAATAGACTACAGACACAGTATGTCCCCGCCCCGCTGAGTCACTTATGTGGTATAGATGCAGAGTGAAGCAGGAAGCTGACGTGCAGCGGCTTGAAGAGGCTCAGGAGCAGATAAAGACGAGGAGAGGGGAGACGAGGAGAGGTGCTCTGTTTGCAAAATAATCTCATTACCACACTGTGAACAGTGCATCAAAATGTTGACTGGCAATAAGCAGCGAGCTGACAAAGGCAACAGCCTCGGCTGCCTTTTGCTGCACTTCTTATTCAGACAGTTTGGTGTGTGTACAGAGGATTTCAGGTGTTCACCCGCTCAGTCACAAGCTCTTATAAAACCTTGTTTTTCTTTTTTCCTGTAAAAATGAATTATCAGAAAATTGTCAAACGACGTTTCCATTCTGTTCCTTTATGTGGAGCCATTTCTTTTAGAGGCTGCGCGCTTGCTTTCAATTCAGTTTTGTTAAAAAGGGCAGAGTTGGCCAGTTTGGATAAATACGGCTATTCAAGCTACTAAAAACCCTTTTTACATCACAGATAAACTTAAATTATGTTTTAGTGCTGCTCTATTAAACTTTGGCCAAATTTGAATCACAGCTGAATATGTGGGTAAAGCTGCCTTTTCCCATGTTTTAAGCATTACGACAATCATATGCTTATAATTGAGGTCAAACTCTGACACATCATCATTAACATGGGCAGATTGTTCAACTGTTTTCTACTAATGCTGGGAGGGGGACTGGCTGCTTTTACATTGTGCACTTCTATTGTTTATTGTATTTTACTGTGATGATTACCTGCAGCTGCAACCAAGAACCCCTTTGTCAGCAAGGGAATGAAGCAAAAGAGATAAAACATTTCAAGCTATAGCAGCTATAATCGATGCTTTTATGACAATTTATCAAGTGACAGTGTGTGACAAGGTGAAAGAGTTGGTTCATAGTGATGGACTAATAGAGAATTATCACATGCAGCCTGCTTCAGCTATACAGAGATTTATATTGACTTTCAGCTCATTGTTAGCCGTCCAGGGCACAGCTGATTTGGTTCTCGCTCGGTGCTCTCGCAGTGTCGTTTTCAGCCCCAGCATGCAGCTGTTTTCAGTCCTCCGCCTGCTCAACAGCAGACAGGCACAGCTAGAGACCAACCGGTGAACATAGTGAAGCATTTAGCAGATAAAAAAAAACAGATATTTGAGTTTGGCAGGACCAAAACAGAGCTAAAACAAGTGAACATCAGACTTTCAACTCATGATTTCTTCCCACTGCAGCCAAACCAGCAGTTATTGGAGAAGTTTTTGTAATGAAATTCAGATCACGTTTGATGCTTTCGGAGATTATCAAAAGTATTGGGCTTCTGTGATATCAGGAAGGAGGAGTATTAAACTATAATCCAGGTATGAAGGAATGAATTTAAATCACAAAAGAGAATCTGCACAATATAGAATCTAGGTGCTCACATCTGAATGTATTCATCACCTCAGAGACACATCTTGCAGGAGGAGGACTGTCTCCTCATTCTTTCTTCAGTGTTTGAAAGCAATACAAAAGCTATAGGAAGGCAATAAAAACTCATAAGGAACCCTGTTCCATCACAGTTATTATGTGGATGATCTGGGATCAGATTCATAAACCAAACCATTCTGGTGCCCTGCGGCCGTAGAGTTAAACTTACAGATGGGATAGAGCTCTCTCACATAATATCATGTATCAGTATCATGGGGTTTGATAAGCTAAATCCTGTGGCTGTATACAATGAATGCTAATATGGGCGGGGTTACTTTAAAAACTACACCTAATGATCATCAGCCGATCGTGGATTTACAGAAGAAAGGGAACCTCTACTCTACACTACTCAAGCTTTACTGAAGCATGTTAAACTCAGCTTTTACACTTAACTGTATTTTTCTACTTAAGCTGGTGCATTTAATTCTCACCCGTTTTTGCTTTTCTTGTGTTATGGGATCTTTTTTTTAATTAAAGCTTTATTACAAAGCATCCCTGTTCTGAAAGAAGTCATTTTCTGTGCTGTCACATCACTGCACTAACAGAATTACATTTAACTGTGGAAGCACATGTGACAGCTCAGATTCGAACACTGGTATGACAAATGGACCGTTCAGATAACCGTGAACCAGCAGACAGCTTATCTAATAAAGTGTCTCAGACAAGAAAATGAATTAGATTTTAATGTGTTTTCTTTAAAGTGCATATCATCAGGTGTGAAATGTAGCCTGGGGGATGAGAGGTGAAACTCCTATTGAATTATTGGATATAAAGCATAAAAGGAAATCCCTTTATGCTTCATATCCAATAATTCAAGGAATTTTTTTCATCTCCCTTTGTGTCCCTTTTATTTGCATGTCTGAAAGCTGCTGTTGCTCTCTGTCAATCATAAAACCTCAGGTACAGCACACAATTTCACTCAACTTGAGCTCCTGCTAGAAGGTCAGCATTACAATTCAGCTGAGGGGAACAAAGTGAAATGAAAGCCATTAAACATATTATAACCGTCTGTCGCAGGGCGAGAGAGGGTTGGCGTCAGTCTCTGCCAATGTGTTTATCTACCAACAGAGCGTGAGGAGAGAGGAGCGCGGCAGCTGGTGCAGAGCGTGTGAGTGTGCATGCACGCTTGTGTGCGCACAACTGCGAGGTGGAGCAACAAATAGAGACAGTTGAGCACCTGAACTATTGCACATGAGATTACATATATTTTGAAGGCTGTAACATCACTTGCAGTTACCTAATCAGGTCAGTATTGGCCTTCATTTTAAAAACTACGATAACAGGCAGTTATAGTCTGCACCTTTAGGAATCATCCGAGTTCTTCTTCTGTTTTATATCCAAGACATCAGAAAACTAAGTGGGCACAGCGTGGGATTCGTTTACACAGCAATCTGTGAAATCTGCAGTTAAACCTGCTTCACCTGCCTCAGAGAGAGACTGCTTCCTTGTAATGAATGAAAGCGGGTCACACTGCCTTCTACTAACAAACAGTCGAAGTCAGCGGTTGCCAACCTGACAGATGGAACCTCCCACCAGGTCACAAGATCAATCTGAAGGCTTGATTTGACACAACATAAAAGGAAAACAGTTTTCTGATACACAACTTGTGTGTATTTTTTCTCTAATCTTTAGTTTTTTATTATTTATTAAATATTACCTCCTCAGATGTTTCAAGCCTGTTTAAATGAATCGCTGTCTTTGGTTGAACTGCTCACAACTACAAACATATGCAACCCATGAGTCACAAGTAGATATTCCTCGATTTTAAAAAGGTCACAAAACCAAACATTTTGGACAAAGTTTCATCGGTCACGTTTGGTCCCTGCAGTGGAGTACAGGCTCTGAGGTCATGCTACCACCTCTTATACTCTGTGACTGACTCCCACAAACCATGCAGCTTCTCTTTTGGTTTATATCCCTATAAACCTCCTTCTTCATGCTTGATTTTTTCTTTTTTCCACAAAGTCATGGTGACCCCAGCAGCCAATCAAAGTTTGCTATGTTTACTTTCAACACTGTGGTTTAAAACAAAGAGACAGAAACTGTTTCCATATTCTCCACATTCATTTGAACCACAGTGAGCGGAAAATTAAAGTGTTAGCTGACAGCTAGCTGACCACACCCACCACATCATCGCACTCTGCTCTGGCCTCTTCACAGGCCGCTCCACTCACATTCACTCTGGATGCTGATAAGTGTTTTTCTGCCGATGCTGCTACTGTTGAAATGAAGCTCCACAACCTCAACCTCTACCTGCTTAGTTCTGCTCTCCTTTTATGCATCCTGGGGTTCTTTATCTCTAAACTGATTCACATTTTGCAACAGGAGGGAGCAAGTAGTAGAATAATGCCATTACCATTAAATGTGAGTGCCTGTGGCAGAGTTAAATCATGAGGGAATAAAGTTCATTCACAGATCTGGCCCCTCTAAACCTTCATTCACAATTTCTAAGATAGTCAGGCCGTAACTCATTCACAAATGGGCCTCGCACCCGTGGGTTTTCATCTAGCCAGGTCAAACTTCAGATGAGGCTACAGAGTTGTTTTAACCCCAATAACTCCACATGCACTGAGCTGCTGAGTTTCCCCTGGCTCTGTTCCCAGTGGAGCTGAGACACTGTCTGGCCTACTTCTCACTTTACTGAGGTATTATTCTCTGCCAACATAGAAACAAAACCACACAATGAGGGACAGATTTGGGGGGGGGGGGGGGGGGGCACTCAAGTTTTTACTTGAGTTCTTCAGTACAGTTGTGAGGTAATTCCATTTTATAGTGCCTCTACTTCACTATAGGCAAATATTGTACTTTTTACTCCACTACATTTTTTTGATACTTTAAGTAAGATTCAGATTATTAATAAAGAATATAATCAAATCATAAATAATGATGCATTATTAGATTATGATTACGATTATATCAGGATTATTAGATTAGATTAGGCAATTTAGCAGTATATAAGGTAAGTAACCAATAACAGCAGTGATGCTTACATAAGAATATATCAATAACTATGTTCAATAATTATATTATATGAATGTAATAAAAGACTAATTTCCACTACAACGATTATTGTAAACTGTAGATATGCTGATTACATTTCATAAAATATAGTTTGTTTGGAAAAGCAAATCAGCAGCATATAAATAAAGAGAAAAGAAATTACACATTTGCTGCACTCATTTTAGCAGTCCCTTGGGACACTTACAATGAATACATTTTCTTCTGAGCTATAAACATATACAGCACATTTCCTGCATAATCCACCTTGGTCGTTCACAATGGGAAATACAGTGTGCACACAGGGCTGTGGTCTTTTACATTTTTCTTTTCATGCCTGTGTTTTGTGTTTTATGATGATAATAGGGCTGAAGGATTCATGCTTTAATGATTTATGAATGTAATAAAATGCTGCATGTGGCCTCTGTGAGGAAAATGGCCAACAATACTAAATGGAGCCTAACACTGCAGGAATCTGATCTGCCCTTCTTAGATCAATATGGTCCTCCGGTGATTGTTATTCATGTCACCTTAAGCTTTGATTAAAGCACGAGCCATCCCAGTGTCGTGTCAATAAAAAGAAGCAATGGAAATGAACTAAAGGAAACAGATGAAGAATCACAAGAGTCTGCGGCTGCACACGCTCTTAGAGAACAAAAAAAGCAAGAAATAAAACTGGATAGAGCGTAGGAGATGGAAAGCAAACAAGAACTCATCTACGTAAAAACAGAGGAGAAGAAAAGTGTGCAGATTAAGACTGATTGGTGCAGGCAGAATAAGAGTCAGAGCAGAATGAGAAAAGACGCTAATGGAAAAACGATGTGTGGTCCTACTTCCATATCATCCCTCAGTTAGGTGTGGGTTGTCTTTTCTCTTTCCTATATGTGTGTGTGTCTCCATCCAAGTTCTCTAATGGACCCGGGGCTACATGGGGAGCGTGCCTGACAAAAGTTCACATTCATTAATCATAACCCGCCACTTGGTGCTTCAACCTCTGCTACCCTGGTTCCTGATGTCCCCGAGCTCCCTTACACACTTGAGTAAAGCCCCATCTCTCTCTCTCTTATCTGCTTCACCCAACATGCAACAACACCGGCCTGAATCTAGACAACATTCACCTCAACAATGAGCCCAAACATTGATTTTGAAATTTCAAACAGCTTCTGGTCGACACACAGAAGTAGCTGTGGGAAAAGGGGTGGAGAGACAGTTTGATGTTACAAAGCTGACTTAAAGCAATGGTTCAACATTTTGGGAAATACATATTTTATTCAATGAGTAGATTGATACCACTCTCATACCTGTGCATTCAGTGTGAAGGTGCTGACCCGGCTCTCTTTGAAAGGTCACACATGAACAATAAATGTTATGTGCATCACTGACAGAAGATTCAATTGGCTGCACAGCGCAGATCACAGAGCCGGGCATACATTTAAAACTGTCGAACCCACATTATAACACAACGCTGTAATATAATGGTCAAATTATCAGTTTGGGAAGCTGGACATGGGCTGAAATTTCAGGGGCACGCAGCACAATGCCGAACAATACAGACAGGAGCAGACTCAGTGCAACTTGACAAAACTGTGAAGCCTAGTAATCTAATTTTACTCTCCTGTTCATGTGCTATAAATGAATCCAGGAGATTTAACACTGAATGTGCTGCAGTGGTTTACTTGAAAAACCTAATAAAAGAGAGGTTTATCTTCTCAGCGATATCTGCAATGAATGTGGAAATGCTTTACTGATGCTCAGATCCTCCACCGACACCTTTATCATATTATCGACGTTAAATATTTCTGATACCTCTGTAGTCGGGACCGTCCCGTCCCAGCTGGAGGACACTAATAGAGACTTGCTTTGAACGGACTGTGCTGCCTCATTATTTTAGCTCTGTTCGCTTGGTTGGCTGCTATGAGCGAACAAAAAACAGGTGTCACCAAATTGAGCTGAGGCAGCTCCACGGTGCATTAGCACAATAATGGCTGCAGGTGTATTTATTCACAGTTGAGCTCGACCTTCTATCCAAATATTAACACCTTTCTGAATGTATTCACTTCCACTCTGTAGAACTCTGCTGTTTCTCTCTCTCACACTCCCTTTCTCTTCGTAATTGCCTCTGAATGTGGGGAGCGTGTGTGTGTGTGTGTGTGTGTGTGTGTGTGTGAATGTGTGTGTGCACATGTCGGAGCTCAAATGTTCTTTGTGTAGTTGTACTCCTTTGATGTGCAGTCCTTTGTAATTTCTGCCAAAATTTGACAGGCGGGAGAAGGTTGTGCTACGTCTCATTACAACCCTGAAAACGCCTGCGTCATTGTTTCCCTAACAATACAATATGTTAATCCTATTACACCATGAATATCTGTGAGATTAATTAGGGATTAAACAATTTACTCTCGGGACAAGACCACTGTGTGAACAACAAAGAATTATGAAGCTACAAAACCCAGATAAACAACACACTGCTCACTTATTGAGTTTTGTTGCCCCACACTCATTATTTGCTCTGAATCACCATCTGCATCATAAATCTCTTTCACATACAGTGCACACAATCACAAACAAACACACACACTGCACCTACACAGAGAAGGATACAGTTGTGTTCAATAGTTGTTGAACACTGACAAATTATACTTGTATTTGTATAGATTTTATAGATGTCTTTAATATATGTGTATTTTTATGTATACTGTTTTGTTTCTGTTCCTTTGGGAGAATAATAATAATAATAATAATAATAATAATAATAATAATAATAATAATAATAATAACTTGAAACCTGTGTAAATATAACATCAAAGTCAAAATTGTGATGACATTTTCCTGTGAAATGGGAATAATAATATTCTTTGATATTGCTTCATTAGTTTTTTCAAAATGTTTTAATGCATTTTTTTTTTTACTGTCACATTGTGAGAGCGTTGTGTGAAAAGCCCTGTATTTCCTGTGGTAGTGCAAGACGTGCCCAGATCATTTACGTAGGCGGTGAAATTCTCCATTAAAAGTAAGTCCTGCATTCAAAGCACAAGAAATGGACTTAAAGTGTCAAAGTATAACTACTTTTACGACAGAGAGACCGCCCTTGTGAATCATTTATTTTCCCTATAATTCTATCCATAAGTAAGTCAGTTTAGGGTCCTTGATGTGGAAAAGTTTGAGAACCATTGACCTAGATTAACTAACATATCATGTGCACACTTACATCAGAGAAGCACACAGTTCAGCACACAACACAGAACACTGGTAATTCAGGTAATGCATTTGAGCTACTTCTTGTTGGTGTCTTAAAGGCTGAAACAGAGCTGAACAGAGGGCGGCGGCACTCAGATGACCAGGTTGAGCTGCTACATCAGGGAGGGAGATTTTCATACAACATTATTAGATTGTTGATCCTGATGCTTTAATGCACGATATCAGTTTAATGTTGCAGCTGGGTGATACTTGATATACAGTTGGGTAGTTTGGTCCAGTTTAGTCCAGTTGTTTCTGGGGGTCTAACCAAAGGGCCGCAAGATAAATCTGGAGGTGAGAGATGACTAATGGGGTAGAAAAAGAGGAAGAGCAGATACATTTGTGTTCATTTTTAGGACTGTTCTCTATAGCTAGTTTTTTGGTGAAATGCCAGATTTTGGATGACAGTGGATAATTGTACATCTTTGGGCGCAGATATGGAGGTCTTTAAGTTTATAAGCGAAACACTCTTGGTAGAACTGCTAACAGCTCATAGATTTCTGAAACATGACAAGGGACCACGATTAGACAGTGTTTTTAAGTGTAGGGTCTCAAGCCAAAACAATTGGGACCCACTGGTTTAATCTTGAACGACATTTTTTATATTATAAACTTGTACAATGTTTTTTTTAATGTAAAATCTTCATTCATGTAGTTGTATATAGTAGCATAAAATGTAAATTATTAAGTAAGAACAAGTACTTTGTAACTGTACTTCAGTATAGTACTTTAGTAAATGTACTTTAGGTAGTTTCCACCATTGAGTTTCAGGTAAGTCACTGACCAGAAAGATGAATATTAACCAACTTGTTGTGTATAGTATCACTCTGTCAATCTAAAAACAGCCAAGAGATTTTCTCATGTGCTGCCAAACCCACACACATACACTATGTATCTCACACACATACACACCTGCAAACTCCCAAGCGCACCCACAGATTGGCTGCAGTCACTTTGCATTCAGATGGACCAAGTGTTGACAGAAAAGCAAGGCCAAGTGGGTTCCTCTGGCACCAGCTGTCCGACACAACCAGAGCATGACAAACACCACTGATGCCTCAATAGACCCACAAAACCGTCCAGCTCTCTGCTGTCAGATAGGAGTCAACAAGTGAATGGTTTTACAAAGAACTCAGAACCTGGTTCGAGTCAGACTCATTCAAGTGCATCTGGGTGTAAAGTTGTTCGTGTTTCTTTTCTGGCTCTGGTGCTTTGATATTTGGATATAAGCAGACACACAGCAGCTTGTTCTCAGCACTTGAACTAATAGAAGTTAAAGATAATCCAACTTATCCTCCAATCAAACTCTTTAATCATTGACAAGCAACAAAGGATCAACTCCCATCGCTTTAAGCCTGGCTTTACCAAGGATTAAACATGAAACCTCTCATTTTGTGCCTCACATCTAGCAGAACATCCCAAATATTCAAATGTTCATTCTTTGTGCTAGTTAAAAAAAAAAAAAAAAAAAAAAAAAATCAGAAATACCACATTGAATCAGTGCAGCTGTAAGAGTACACTGAGGAGGATTAGTTTGGATTAAAACCAAGTGATACAGGAACTCGGTGGGGACTCAGGATGTCATTATTTCTACAGGCCCAGGGAATTCTCCCTCCTAGGGAAGGACTGCTGCCACTTTGTCACTGCCAGCATCAGAATCTGCAGTTAATACTGCCCGGACCTCTGTCCTGACCTGATCCGTTACCTCTAATGAATTAAAACAGGGGGGGTTGATTAGACAAAAATGTGACCAAGAGCACATTACGGTTTTGACAACATCCATGTTTGCTCGCCGTTTCCTGATTTGATTTTCCAGCTAGACAGTCAAAATAACAGACGTTTCTCAGCAGCAAGAAACCTTTAAACATTAATGCACCTAGCAGAAACATAGGTCTGATTTTTGAAGAATAGTTGAGACAGAAGATTTTCTGTTGTGCTTAACCACACTGCTTCTCCATCAGCGATTAAAACTGCCACTGATGAGAAAAAAAAAAAAAAAAGTGTAACAGGAGCAGGGAATCCATGAAAAACAGCGAAAAGAGAAAAAGAAAACGTGTGAGAAGAGCAATCCTCATGTCATCTTAAAATCTGCAATTTAAACTCCTCCAATTAGCCGCTCCCCATCAGCGTGATTTGATTAGCCCGCTGCTCTCTACCTGCTCTGTTGTGATGAGCTCTGCCCAGATATCTGCAGGCGGCTGCACTGTGATTAGATGTGCTTAGTCATTTACAAAGTGACAAGTAGCACACACACAAACACACACACAGAGACAAACCTACATGAAAAAGCATACAGCCCAGATAACACTTTTTTTTTTTAACAGTGCATCAATAAAAGAACACTCCTGTCATTCTGTTGTTATATCTGCATTTTCGAGGGCAATGTGTTTGAATTTTTCTCTTCTTCCACATCCTGAAAAATCGCCTGCACAACAGACAAATTCTTGACCAAGGCAAATGGAAAAATCCTCCTTATTTGTTGCAGGAAATAAAGGAAGCTACAAGGCTGAAAAACCTGTTCAGCTGTTGCCTGCTAAAAATGAATGAAGACGTTCCTACGTGATCTAAGTAACAATCTCGGTCCGCAGTATTTGCTTGGATACCGATGCCATTAGAGTTCAGCAGAAAGCTGGGTGCGAGCTATGATTCATGCTCTTGCTCACCAATGAATATCCTTGCCATGTGAAATTGCCTAATAAATATGCGCTGGATTGCAGTGAGTAGGCATGACTGGAATTTCATGGTTTGCAGCGGAGCTCAGAAGCTCAGGGACATAAAATAAGTCATCACAGCCTGCATTTCATGTTAACAATAAACAATACGGTTATTAAATCAGTTGTAAATAGTAACACTAAATCACACTGAAATGTTTGTTTTTGCAGCACAGACCGCTTTAATAAATTCCCTCTCTATAATTGTGCCGTGATGGTTATCAATAGGAGTTTAGACCCAGAAGCAATCTGTGAAAACTGTTGATCTGATTTTCTGGTATTTCACTTCAGAAGATTTCTTTGCTCTGAAAGAGACGAACCTTCAAATTTCTCTGCACATGTGTGTAAATCCATTAATGCATTTCTGCCTGTGAAGGTCGTCTTCGTTTCAAAGTCACCCCGGAGACTTAAAAGGACGGAGCGGCTCACATGAAAAAGAGCAAATACTGGGAAAATTGTGTATTAATACAAAAAGATCCCTTTTTTCTCAAGACTACTTTGAAGTGTTCTGGACATCTGGTCGGGGCATTTGGCACATGAAAACAACAACAACACCATGAGCAAGCACACTGCCTCAGCTGGTGTGAATTGAACATCCAACAGAACAACAACAAAATAGTCAGACCTATGCTCTGGCTCTTCAAAGGCTGCTGATGTGGGGGGAAAAACTCGGACTCTGCAGTTTGGATCTTAGAGAGAGTAAAGAGTAAATACACTTATATTTGTGTCTACAAATACATTTCCATATAAAACTATATCACTACATTCAGGATGTTCAGCTGAAGTGTAGACAAATGAGCCTAGAATCAGTGGATTTTTTTTCAATTTATTGATCTAATCCATTACTTTTAGTACACAGAGTAAGTGTGGGCCATTAGTTTTGAAGGTAATGGACAAATGATTGACATGCAATCAATATTTCCTCCATTTAGAGATCTGAGGTCCTGCATGCAGAGAAAACATGACATCAACTCACACTCATTTCTGATATTTTCATGAGGGTTTGAGAACCAAATCCGGAACACAGATTTGTCTGATGTTGTAGGTTACTGTTTAAATTCTTTTGATATTGGATGCATCTGGTATGAAATGAGAGTGTGCTGAAAAAGGTGTCATCTTTTTAACCCACCTGCCAAATGTTTAGCATCTTTACATAACAAGAAAAACAACCCTTTCCTGTTCCTGAGGCTGTTCATTGCATCTCACTAAATAAAACATGACACTGATTTGGCTACTCTTTAAGCTTTACCATTTGTGGGGCCAAAGATGTGAGTGGAACTTGAACAAAGGCTACAGACTCCCTAAAGTTAGAGCGCATAAATGTACAGGCAGTCTGGCTAGAGTACTAGATTGTGATAAAGCTGGACACTGTAGCCCAGTACTGGTCCCTTGAAGGAAGGCCATGGAGGGGGCAGGTGGTGTGCTGTGCCAAACCAATGACCACATCAATGAAATCACTGAAGATGTCTTGGCCTCTGGCTTTGTTCCAGATAGGGAAAGTGACAACATGCCAAGAACTGAAACTAGCCACCAGGCACAAAGGAGCAGACCTCATCAAACTGATGGTTGACAGGCAGGGCAATGTCCGTCTGAGGTCTTCCTCATCTGAATCCAGACGTTTCAGTGGTTGTGCCGTGCCTACATTATTCAAAAAATTGCCCTTAAACAGCTCTTAATCAGACCTACACATAATATGTTGTGTATTTAACACATTCTTATAATGAAGCTTCAGTTTCCAAACCCCTCCCACTTTGAATTTAGCTTTACTAGTGGCTGAAGTTAGCTAGTCAGCTAAGAACACAATATATATAACAACTTTAGGGTTTCCAGGAGTCATTAATTCCCCCAAGCTGGAATGATATTGATATATATATATATATATATATATATATATATATATATATATATATATATATATATATATATATATATCATGTTACAGTTACATGTTAGTCACTGGTCTTGGAATGAAGTAACTCTGGAGATGGTCCTGCTCAACAACAGCAACTATGGAGACAGTGTTTCTCTAACCAAAACCATGATCACTGTCATTTCACAATCTTAACCTGATAACTTAGGATGCCAAAATTTTACCACATGGACAACAGATCATAAAACACTACAAACTAAATAACGTCTGATAAGCTCACATAGATTTTTTGGTCCCTTTCGTTGTTTATATATTAGGACTTGTTGAGCTACTTAAATGTATGAATGCTCAAGATAAACCCTGTCTTTCAAGCCTTGTGATGTGCATATATTGCTCATTGTAGCACCTAAACACATGAAAAAGACCAATTAGGTCAAATTCTACTGAGCAGGTCAGTTTAATGCTTTTAAGGTCTTTGCAGCAGAGCACCCTGCTGCTGCAAAGACTGTGGCTGTTCAACCTCCCGGCACGTTCCAGCAGCTCGGAGGAATATGGGAACAGGTATCTGTATAAACAGCTTGTTAAGTAAACAGATCTGCAGTTCAACAGCTGCTATTGTCAGACTGGCGACCAGAGAATAATGAAAAATGTGCAATATGCTGGAATACACACACGGCTATACAAACATGCACAAACACACACACACCTGAACAGCAGCACATACAAATACTCTGCATCCCATTTTTCCACTCTTTATCTTACTCACTCTCTCTCTCTCACACACACACACACACACACACACACACACACACACACAGTTTCTGAGCAGATGCTGGCTGACAGGTTTGAATTCAGATTGGTGAAAGGGTGAGTCAACACCCTCCACTCTTGTCAACAGCAGTGAATCTTCTCACCTTAACATCACCTTCCGTCTGTGTGTGTGTGTGTGTGTGTGTGTGTGTGTGTGTGTGTTGGATACAGACAACAGAAAATGTAATCTAGTGGTGAGGGAAAACAATATTCAGTCTGATAAACACAAACATGTACTGTATGTTCAGGCTGTGCAGATGTAGTATTGCACATAGTTTGTCCCCCACCCTTTTCAGTATAGAACAGAAGATAATAGAATAGAAAAAGGTAGCTAGATAGAATAGCATGACAATAAAATTATATAAAATAAATACAATAGAATAGAGTAGTATAAGATTAGAATAAAATACAGTACAATACAATAGAAGACACATTACAATATGGTAGAATAGAATAGCATAGAATAGAACAGACATAAATACACAGCCACCAAAATGAATAAAAGGAAAGAGGAAGAAGAGAGGAAGGAAGAGGAGAGGGAAAAGAGACAGTCGTTCACCATCTTTCTGGCTCCCTGTAGGCGAGAGGCATCACCTCTCATCCTAATTACTCTTCAAGCACTGACCCCGTATCAGCTCTCATGTTCCACATCCATTTAAACCTCCAACCAGTAAAAACTGACCCTGCATCAGCTAAAAGTCGAGGTGTAAAAGTAGAAGTTCCTCTCAATCTTCTCAAAACTCTATTATTTTCAAGTGGAGCTTGACACTTTGTGTCCCAAAGCTTTGTCAGCAGTAAATCTGGACCACGATTTGCATCTCTCCCCCTTCCACTGGTGCTTGTGGATGATTGATGACTCATCCACAGCGACTAATAAGAACACTGTCCAGGGCATATATATTTCATAACTAAGCAACCTTTTGTATAACAGCAAATGTTGTGAATCAGTGAATCAGTGGCTCAGTTAACGACCAAGTGTTGTTTTAATGCTGGTGATCACAATACACATCACACCACACCACTGTAAAGGTTGTCAGGTGACGTAGGCGTAGGGTTTGTACGAATGACCGCTAAAATATGTCTCTATTATTAACCACTGGATCATTTATAATATTATTTATCTTACAGTTATGTAACAGCTTTGATTTATATCATATAAACTTAAATAGACATGTCATTACATTTGGCAGGTAGTAATTAAAACATCATTATCAGGTCTGGATATGTAACATAAAAGCTGCAGTAGTCTCACTGGCTATACCAGTGTAAGAAAAATGTGACCATCGATCATGATTTTAACGTGTGAATGTGATTAGAATTACCTTTTTAAACACAGTTAGCAATCCTTAACATGTTTTGTTGTCATGTTTCTGAGTTGTGTGGAAGTGTGGGTATAGCTCTGTGGAAAAGCAGCTTTTCCTCAATGGACCATCTGATTAATGTCTGGGTTTAAGTTTTACTTGTCTCCTGCTTTTAGCCCCATTTGAATGGGGACAAATTGTAAGGTCAGCTTAAGCATATGGGACGCACAAAGAACGTGCAAAAATAAGCAAAATGCATAAAATATCTTGCTCTCTCATTTTTCTCTCTCCTGCATTTTCTTATACTGTCTCCCTATTTGTCCTGTTTTTCCTTTCTTCCTGCCGTCTCTTTCTTCCTCTTTCTTTCGCTCTCTAAACCCCCCTCTCCTGCATCAGAAACTCATTTATCAAAGCCGACAGTGGCTTTTGGCATCTTGCAATTCCTGCTGCACCTCCACCATCTTTCAACATATACAGATTTTCAAAGCCTGATTTAAAACAGAAAGACAATGGTGAGTTCATCAGCAGCATGTGTTTTGTGCCAATTATCAATATATTTAAATTTCCCCATAATGTCCTTAAGACTCGGTTTATTTTTTTCTTTTTACTGTGGAACTGCCAGGGCAAATAGATAATGCTGGGTCACTGAATTAACTTCTCTTTGATTCCTATAAAACTCTCGCTCTCCCCAATGAAAAAAAACGTTGAACTAAGGTCAGCGGATGTGTATATTAGACCCTGTGAGTTATAACACAGAGATCGATACTCCAAGTTCATTAGATTCAGACTACATCGATGAAACAATGAACTAAAATTACACAAATGTCCACGTCTTACAATTACTGAGTTTGTCATTGTGTGTGTGTCCTTGTGCAGTCTCAGTTTTCACTAAGTCAAAACAACAAACATACTGCTAATTACCTCGATCACAGCTTTGTAAAACCTTGAAATTTTTTGGAAAGAGAAGCCATTTTTTTCTGGTCCCCACCTCTTCAAAGGCCTGAGGTCTGAGGGTTGAAGGGGCTTTTTTTTCTGCCACCAAACATGGGGTCTTGCCAGGAGCGGGTGGTGGTTATTATCACTTGACAAGAGCTTCGGCCGTTGTTGCGTTTACAAGACCAGAGGTCATGATACGCCCTCTGAACAACGCCACACGTTCAGGGCAGATTGGAGGCTAGAGTGAGTCGCTATTGGAAAGTGACGCGACGGGCTTGGGGCTAGCTGGTTAGCGTGCTAACTTCAGGTGAAGAAGAGGCGAGAGAGATAAGAGTTAGCATTGTCATGGCTTTCCACCGCTGGAGACAAGTCATGGTGAGTAAAGGAATGAAGTTTCATGTTGAACAGAACAGTTGTTAATGCTAACGCTGTTTTTTTTTTCACCTCTCAAGAAATTTGTCAGTGAATGTTCATATCTAACATCCAGATGTTACGATGTGGCGCATTGATCAGAAAGGCGTCTTTGTTTTTTAACTATGGGAAATAACGTGCCAGTATTTACTCTAATAACCACTACTGGTGCTTGTGGTCACCTCACAGTAATTTAAACTGTCAGAGCCTTTTGGATGAACAGCAAAACATCTTCGATCAAAACTCTAATCTGGTGATTTGCATTCAGCTGCAGACAGAAGTTTTTCTCTCCCAACTTTCACCCACTCTGAGGCAAGAGACAAAGGCAGAGTCCAACAAAAGCTAATAGCTCAAGGTGAAACTCTGCAACACTGTGATTTAGTTTTAGTTAAAAGAACAAATCCCACCAGGAGGCTCTACCTGAGGCTGCTCTGTCCTCAGTGTGCTGACTAGCAGTGCTGCCACTGTGTTGCATTTCCTCTCCAGTGGGCTCATAAAAATTCCCTTTGACTCTGACAACATGTTTTAAAATGCAAATTAATCAATTATGTCCACTGTGGGTAGATATACTGTTTTCCGTCTGCGTGAATTGCAGTTCTCAGCTCAGGGCTTTTCCCTTCAGACAAAGGTAAAGAGAAGTTTTTTCAGGCAGATTCTCCCTGTAGTTCTTCTTTTACAGACGTGCTACGTCTCAGACAGGAAAAAATGTCAATTTCTCCCAAATAAAACATCTCTAACTTTCTGTCGCTGTCTTTTTAATCTTTGCTTCATCTCTTCTTCCCTGCAAAATATATGTTTTTACCATCTTGATAAATAAGTAAATGTGTGGACTCGTTGCCTGCTGTTAAGCAATACTGACAGAAAAACCATGTTCTTGGCCTGGTGCCTCCATATACTGAGAACAGGAAATATCCCCGCTCTCCTCCCTGCTGCTCCCAGACTCGCGTTACATCAGGGCACCATGCAAACCCCGTCTCTCCTCACAGTTCATCTATCATGATGAAACACTGCAGGGGGATGATGACTATATTCACACATCCCTGCATTCATCTCAGGTCCAGATCGTTATAAAGGAGGGAAGATTGCCTTTTGAATAGATCCCCTTTGTGGTCTGGTGTTTTATTCAGTTTTAGATGATATATATTGATTCCTGGAGGTGAAACAGTATATTCTCCTTTTCCCTTTCACAATGAGGTCAAAGGTCAGGGTCAGCCACAAAACAATAGCCTCAGAACTGAGACTATCTTCAGCAGGGTGGATATCAAAACAGGGATATTTTTAGATATAGGTAGCGGCTTGAACACCGCAGCTATGGTTTATTCTCTCAACATTTAACCCACTTTACTCATGAACCCCACTGCTCGTCACTTCTGTCCCTTCCCCTCCCTGAATGGAATGACTTTGCTGATGAAGAGACACATGTTGGAAGTTTTATTTTGAAATCTGTCTTTCACTCCTTCCGCCATCTGTCCACAAACCCTGAAAAGCTTCAGTTCAGTTCGCACTCTTCAGCTGCGTGGCTCCTTTACAGTTTCGTGTAATAAGGCAGTCACACAGATTTACAGACATATATGACCCAACAGCTCAAAATGGAAAATGCAGTGCACGTGTTCAGTGGGAAGAGCCACACCGGCGCCACAGCATAGTCATTTTGTCTGGGCTGGCGATTTTGAGACATTACAGTTTCATTTCCTGTAGTTGTAGAAAACAATCATAATACTTTAACGACTGGCCTCCCTGCCGCCAGTAAGACCTACAGCCCTCATAATAAACCGAACCAATATAATACTGGATCCTCAAAACATTAATGACAGATAAGCCAGTAAAACAGCATGCTGAAGCATTTACATTGAGGCTTCAGAAATGATTCACACTGCTTCATCTCCTCACTTACATCTACAGCACTTTGTGCTGTAGTTGTAATTCTAGATGGATGAAACTGTCCTTTTCGCCCACTTAATAACACTCAATAACCCACAACAACAAGGTGAAAATATGTTCATAAATTTTTGCAATTTCATTAAAAATTCGCAGCTGAAAGCTCTCGTTCTCTCTCTCGCTTATCATGTTATGCTCGTTTCTGTCTGAAATAATAAAGTGTAAAGAGTGGAAGGGGACAACTGGTGTGAACTCTCAGCAGCACCACAAACCTTGATCTTTGCTCTTACCTTTCTGTAGACAATCATGTTGGGGGAGTCGTCGTCCGGGTCAACACTGCTCATGGACCTCATGGACAGCAGAGGTCGGGTCGAGGCCGTCTGGATGCTCTCCTTTGGTTCTTCGGGCCCTTCGTTGGGCTCTGTCGCCTCCACAGGACTCGGCTGCCCCTCCTTCTCCTCCTGCTGCTGCTGCTGCTGCTGCTGCTGCTGCTGCTGCTGCTGCTGCTGAGGCGCCTCAGCCATCATTACCGTCTCTCCTTGGGTCTTTACCTCGTGCGTTGAGTTATCCACTCTTCTTTATCTGCGTCAGACTCTCTCTTCCTCCTCCTTTATGTCCTCCGGCGCTCTCTCTTCAGTGTCTAGGAGCTGCTGTAGGGAGAGAGAGAGATGAATTAGACAGCACAACTCACCGCTGGGCCTCAGTCTCCCAAGTCTCTCTTCTTTTCTTGTCTTCTGTCAGCAGGCACAGGATGGATGAAATAAAGGCGTCATAAATTCTCCTAGTTTCCTCTGTTATCTCTTCTCTGCAATTCCTCCTGGTCCACTGTCACATGAGATTGAACTTACAGGAGAATAGAAGACATCAAGTTTAAAATTTTGCTCTTTTTTTTTGTCCCTGTGGCATTTTTTCTTTTAGTCACTCGTCTCAAGAATTTATGGGATGCTGTATTTCCTGTCAAACAACACACAGTAAAACCATTACAAGCTTATTTTGCCAATGTAGAGAGTGATGTCATGTCTCGCAAACACTTGTGTTGCAAAGAGAAAATATGACTCAGTGTCTCACAATTTATGATACTGGTTTCCAAATCTTTTACATATTATTTCTAGTCTTATTTTCAAACAAATTTCTACTCAGTCATCTAATCTTAATCCTTCCTAACATCTCACAAGCATGAGCCATTGCATAAGTTAGGTAAATACCTCCTAACTTTGATTCGTTGTAGTATTGTCATACAAGGTATATTTAAAGACTTTAAGACTTTAATCTATTTTTTGTTTGTTTATTTAAGCCATGACATATTTTACCAGTGTGGAGTTGTTTTATTTTATTTAGACAGAGTACAGTACAGTAATCACTTAGCTCTCTATTGTTATGGGAATATAATTCAACAGATATTAGTATGTAAAAATAAGCAGAAGTCAATAACTCAAAGTCAATATGAAATAGGATATTTACAAAGTAATGGAAATGTACACAGCAAGCAACAATTATTAACCTTTCATTTCACTTCAGAACCACCATTCACAGAAACACCTACATACAACGTACATACAGTCAGCTGTTTTTGACGGTCTGACTGCCGTCAAAATATTGACGCCTGAGGACAGATGAGGTGAGAAGAAGAAGAAGAGTGAAGGTGGAGAGGGGAGACAACAGGAGAGGAGAAAGAAATAAAGAAGAAGAGAAAACACAGAGGTCTCTAAGAGGAAAAACTAAGTTGAAAAAAATGTCCATCCAAACAAGTTTGATCCTCCCTCTGACTCTAGTCTCTACCTCCTACTTCTCTGCGTCTTTCTCCTTGTCAGAAAGGAGCAACATCACTGTCCCAGTCGATTGCATCGCAGCCATAACTGGGACCAAGTCTCTTTCCATTTAGCCCAGACTAAATGGAAGATGACGCTGCCTTTTACTTTTTCCATCACAACATGAGAAAGTAGGTTTTCTCACTGGCTGAGGATGAAACCATGACTGTGCAAAATCAGGTTTTATTGGAAAAATTTGCACTGGAAATCTGAGGGAAAACCCAATTTTTTACTTGATTAAAATGAAATAGAGCAGCTCCCAACCTTGATTGCAAACTTCACAAAGAAAATGTTCATTTTTATCCTGTATTGTAAAAGATTGCAGTTTGCAAAGGTTTCTTTCTGTTGTACTTCAACAAACACTTACAAAATATAATCCACTGGAATTTGACACCTTGTGTGCTTAAATGTAAAATCAATTAAAAATCTGTTTCATTTTATTCCACCTTAAATGATTTATCATTGCTGTCTCACAAGGATTCAAGTTTTCTAGAAATCTGCTGCATCACAGGAAACACAGTATTTAAAGATCTATGGGTTTTGTGGTACAACTGTGATGAAAACTCAACTGAAGTAATGTTGGTTCAATTTCTGATCGCACCTTTGTGATTAAATTGCCAGTGAAATTGTCCTCCCTAGCCTCTGCAATAGAGCCTGCCCTCTTGTTTCCAGGCAGGAAATAAATAAAGTGAACACTTTATAAAGATCCAGGTACTCACAATGAGATGTCAAGCTGCAAAGAAGCCAAAAGAACCAAATGTGGAGAAAAAGGGGGATTTCCTCACTTAGGTCCACTGCAAGCTCCAAGATAAAGACTCATCAGGCAAATGTTTGACAAGAGGAAGCCCAGAGCTTTTAATGACATCAAATAGAGCACACCTGTGCTGTGTCATGCAAGTACACGTGGGTAATGCAGTTCAAAACTGCAGCTCAAATGCACACTCTACAGGTATCACAAAAACTGAAGACAAATCAACACAAAAAAAACAGTCAGGAAACTTAAAAGGATCACAACCCAACTTTAAAGTTATTATTAAGTAAAATGAAATCCTCAAATACACCAGTAAAACATGCAGCTCATATCAAAATTCACATGTGTATGTATGTATAAAGCTCTCTTTTACTTTTAGTATTTTCGGTAATTGCACATGCTCAGTACTGTAGACAGATTAACTTTCTTTAGGCTTCAGAGCAAAGATTAGCTGTGTAAACTGATTAAATAAATAATGAGGCCTGCCTTCAGGACAAGGCCCTGAGATCAGGTAATAAAACAGAACCCATGTGAGGGCCCTTATCATGTCAGGCAATTGCTGCACAGTTGGACCAAAAATCACAGTAGAACCAAAAAGGGGAGGTTCTGGTAGATGGATTTTATTCTGACAGAACCAGGCTAGCTCTTTCTCCGGTCTTTATGCTAAGCTAAGTAAATGGTTCCTTCCCTCCTATTCCTCTACATATAGGAGCTGAAATTGGTCAATGGTTAGCTTAGCTTAGCATGAAGACTGGAAACAGAAGGAAACAGCTAGCCAAGTTCATGAGACCACCCCCAGCATCAGCAGCAGCTCTAAGCTTACCAATGAAAAAGTTGTACCTCATTTATTGAATTAAACAATAATCAAAAGATTTTAGAAGCAGTTACAAGTTGCTGGTTTCCCACTTACTCTGAGAAAGAAAGTGAATACTGAGTTATTCCTTTAAGTTGTGTGAGGTTTCCTCCATATTAACCTTGTCACAGTTATTCAACAAGACACTGTTATTATTAAAGTCAACAGCTAGTGCACATAGCAAAATCAATACTGGACTTCTGTATGGCTGCACACACAATGTGTTCCAGTTTTCTGTAGATACTAACTTCTAATGCTGGTTGGCTGTCACTTGGTTCTCTGTGGATGCAGAGATGATTGTGTGTTAGTGTGTGTGTGTGTCTTTGCTATTAGCACAGGCATTTAGCTCCCTGTCAACCAGCTCTTCGGATCAATTCGCTCATCAGCCAGCTGTTTGTGTGTCTCTGAGCTGCCATGTGAACATACAAACCCAGTGTGAACGCCTGAGCCTCAGAGAGCTGCGGCGTGTGAAGAAAGGACGCTCGGCACGTGTTTGAAAAAATCCAAACGGGACAAGAATTCAGTGCATTTCAAAATCAATTGCTCTCAAGGCATACCATCTGTTTGACAGGTATATCAAACCTGCAGCTCACACTGCATAGAAATGCCTGATTTGTTTCTAAATGACGCTTATGTTGCACAGTGCCATTGCTCCATGGCTCGTAACACATGCAGCCCTGCTGGCCTCGGATCAAGACCTCCAACATTCGCTCTGACCCCTGATTTTACATATAAATGCGTGCGTATGCTCGTCTGATCAGCCCAGATCACACAGCGATTCAGAGGGCCGTCTCACCCTCGCTGTTTCACATTCTGCTGTCGTCCTCATTGCTATAGAGAGGCTGTGGCGTCAGGCGTGGTCATCTTAAGGGAAAAATACAACACACGTTCCATTTAATACCTCATCTTTTAATCCAAACTGATGGATGTGAGGATGGAGAAGAGTTCAATCCTCCACGTGTTTACAGTTGTAGTGGAGGCAGCACCTGCAAACAGTCTGTAGAATATAAAACTAAAATGATTCCTCATAATGACTGACTTCTATCCCTTCATGTTCAAGTCTTAGTATGTTTCACAGGACAGTCAGTCCTGTTCTACCCTGTTCCACCACACCTGGGGGCAGCTGCATCCAACAAATTATCAAAATAAACAATCTGGGAGTTACACCGACGTTATGCTTGATCAGATGATCTTCCGTATGATCCATATGATCTGCTTAATTTCAAGCATACTACTTAAATCAATTCTCTGTTCCACTGTAGCTTTCTCAAGAAAGCTGACCTCCTAAAGGCAGTTTAGAAAGAGTGTTTTCCACTTTACAACAAACATTTTTGGTGTGATTTACTGTCTCCTGAGTGGCAGTGAGTGGGAACCGAGTCCAGAGGAAAGTGAAATCTTTCACCTTTATGGTCTCCTTCATGTCCTTTGGTGTAAATCATCACTGACTGTGTGGGTTGGTAAATATGTGCAGTTTACTGACATCACACAATAGGATTTGGTGATCCTATGATTCTTCTCAGGAATAATCCACCACACACACAGCTTGTCAAGAAAGTCAATTGCTGACTAAAAGAAAAACACGACACTTATTTGTATGAGTTCACCTGAGTAAACTTAGAGCTGAACCTTTCTAGTGCCAACCGTCTTTCTTCCCACCACATGCTGTGATGACAAGAAGAAGACGCAGAGTGAGACTTCTCGCTGTTTCTAAAGTCTCTGCTATTGTTTCCCCTCTGGACCCTCCGCAGTGCAACACACACCCACATGTTTCTCCGCCGCCCATCTCCTGCGCTCCAGGCGAGACTGGATGAGATGTTTTACACCGTGGGACAGCTGTAATGTAAGGGACACCATCAATTCAGCAGCCAGCCATTTTTAGCACAGGGAGGCATAACGAGGAAGGAATAGCCAAATACAATCCAAAAAACTGTGCGTGTGACACAAATCATCGGGCTCAGATTTTGGTGGGAATGATTAAGGTTTAACTATGTTACATGACTGTGCAAAGAAAAGCTGAATAAGTTTAATCTGTCACATTTATTTTGTGCAAATTAAATCAAGGATAATGTCATTAACTCCACACATAAGGATTTACTGTGCTGCGTGATACTGGACAAACTCCACTCACTACAATAAAATTCCAGGGATGATTACACTGCATGGCCAAAAGCATGTGGTGGCAAAGTACGTGGAGACATCACCTCACACTCAGGTGTTATTGTAGGACATCTCAGTCCAAAACCTGCTGTAACAGCCTGGACTCTTGTGGAAAGGCTTCCCAGATTTTTCTGGGAAGCCTTTCCACAAGTTCTGTGCAGGCCAGCCAAGTTCTTCCAAGAAAAACTGGGAACAACATTTCTTCAAGCGTTCTGCTTTGTGCACGGGGGCTTTCACTCTATTCCTTGTGCACTAAATATCATGTTCCTGCACGCTGGAGCAGTGGGATTTACCTTGTACTGAGGGCTCTGACCCAAAACAGGAAAGACAGGCCCCGTCCAAAAATACAGTAAAGTAAAGCTGAGTTGACCCCACATGTCTGAGTGTAATGTTTAAGTGTAATCAGACAGGACAAGGCAAGACTGCCCATATATTAGACACAACCAGGCCACAGGTTACAGTCCAACCAAACAATCACACTAACTTAGAAAACATCTGGATGTCATGTTTGTTGGCAGGATGAAGCGCAAATCTCCAACATAATGCGAGTTTGGAGAGTTCAGGTTGGATGGATGGTGGTGTTACATGAGTACATGAGAACATACCCCCCTCTCTCTCTCTCTCTCTCTCTCTCTCTCTCCAACAGATGCCTGTGGTCTCTCTATCCTCACAGGACCGCTCCACTCCCCTAACGCACACTGCCAGCAGCTCTGCAGCCTAATTTTGACTCTCTCTGACACACGCACACACACGCACACACACACACACACACACACACATGAACACACTTGTCCACTCGGTCCAGTTGCATGTCCGCTTGCACCAAACACCCATATGAATAGATTCACCGTCCACTGCTGTGCACACCACACCTCTGAGTGTCTCCCACGCACAGGAGACACACACACACACACACACACACACAGACACACACACGCACACACACACAGTGGTTGTGGACGTGCGCTGGTGTCCTTCGAGTGTCACTCCACTAACCAGCTGAGTGTCCGCTCCCTCCAGTCACAGGTGGGATTAACAGCATCTTCCCGGCGCGCACACACACGCACACACACACACACACACACACACACACACACACACACACACACACACACACACACACACACACACGCCGTCCCACCCAGCACCCCACTCCATCACTTTCAGATTAACATCGCAGCGCTGACGGTTAACATCACGGAGCACGTCAAAGTGCACAGCGCAACACACATTCAGTCTTCTTCCATACATCTGCTCCTGGCGAGTACTACTACTTCTCTCTCTCTCTCTCTCTCTCTGTTTCTCTATCTCTGTTTCTCTATCTCCATTCACCCGCTCATCAATCATCCCACCTTCTCCTTCGCACCCACCCTCCATCCTCCTCTCCATCCCTCCTCCTCACCTCAGTGCCGGCTTCCCTGTCGCTTGGAGCTCCGGAGCCAAAAAAGCGGCTTCACCGACCCACCACAGCGCTGCACACTCTCAGAGAGGGGGGGGGGGGGGGAGAGGAAGAGAGAGAGAGAGAGAGAGAGAGAGAGAGGGAGAGGGAAAGAGAGAGAGAGAGGGAGAGAGAGGGAGGGAGAGAGAGAGAGAGAGAGGGAGGGAGAGAGAGAGAGAGAGAGAGAGAGAGAGGTGGGATCAGAAGCAGCTGCTGCTCTCTCTCCCACTAGCATACAGTTGTTCCTGGTCTGACAGAGTGTGTTTCTGGTGTTTCTGGTTTGTTTACCAGGTTTTTGGTTTTTTTTCCTTTTGTCCATCTGATGAATCTGAAAACCCTCCAATCGTGAACCCGCTGCTCAAACAATCAAACCACCATCATCACAGAATGTGTTGCTTTATTTGACCTTCGTGTCTGTGCTCCTTGATAATTATGATGTGTTTCTTGTTGTGTGGATTTTAACACACACAACTCAGACTCTCTTATCTCTTACTTCTCCTAACAAGAGCAGGGCTGACAGAAAATGAGTTAACTCTATCATTACGTCACTTTTTGGTCCTTGCCTCTGGATTTTTTGGGGGTTGAAACCTAATGGTGCTTCTTACTGCGGGTGAGAATAATGATGTATTTCTAAAACCTGGTGTCTGCAGCCCTGAGGCAAACACTGCAGGTGTCTCTGAATTTATTTCCTGCTATCAGGCAGCCTTTGTCAGGGTCACAGTTAATACAGAATTTTAATATGAAAGCTCTAATCCCATCTGCCTGGCATCCAAAAGCTCCCAGGTTCAATTACAGCATAACAAGCTGATTTCAGTGATGGACGGACGGGAGGAAGTCCTGCTCATGCTGTCCTTGTGCATCATGGTGAAAAAAATAATGAACGAGTACTCAGGATTGTGCTACTGTATGTTGTGGTTATTTTGCAGTTGTATGACTGAGGGGCAACAGATGAGCGTGATCTGTCCTTTGCACAACATTTACAACATTTCAAAAGTAGCACAAGCACTTAACCCACTCGTGGCTCCACATGGAAATGGAAGGTTACTGCGAGAACATTTCAGGACGGATTAAAGAGCCGAGGTGAACTTTAACTTTGAGAAAGTTGACCACAGGCAAGAGCTGAGTTTCATTTCTGCATTTAGAGTAAATCTAACAGGTGAATGATTGTTGCCAAGTGTTGCTTTTAGTGTAAGTTCAAGCAGGAATTCACTCTGAGGCTCAACCTCTCGGTTATTATCCAGTGGTGTCACTGAGATGTTTGTTTTCAGACTCTTGGCTGAAAAGGCTCAGCTCCTCAGCTTATTTAGAAGGCTCTATCCCTTTGAATCTAACAAATGAGGTGAAAGCTTCTGCATCCTCACTAACCTGTGCTGATTGAAACCGAAAAACATCCAACACACAAGAATTTTACTCATACAAAACAAAGTGAACTCTTGTACACATTGTTAGCACAAAGTCCCCCCACTCTCCCTGTAAGTCATGTTTTTACTGACCCCCAGTGCTTTAACCTCTCATCTTGCTGCAGTGATGTACAGGTGTAGTCCAGGAGACCGTGACATCACTGCTGGGCGTGGCTACAGGTGCAACAGAGCAAGCTTCTGACCTCATAAACCAGAGAGGCCAGCTAAACACTGCTTTCCAGCCCGGTGTTAATTCATACTTTTGCTTCAGTCACTACTTTCTGTTGCAATTATAATGAAACACAAATACATTCATGAGTTAATTGTCTCAGGAAAACAAAGTTGTTTTCCCACGATAACGAGTTAATTTTTCAATTAGCTCAAGAAATAGAACAATGGTTTTGCTGAGATAACAACATGAACCTGTTATCATTACAAAACAACTCTGTTATCATGAGAAAACTAATTCATGATCCTGTGGCAGCAGGATTAAAACAGAAAAAGCACATTTATGACCCTTTTCAGCTTCCATACTCCTGTAGTTTCAAATGCGTAGAGAGTGGCACTAAAGAACCCACAAGCTTTATAAAATCCGCTGAATAGCAAATGTTCTGTACACTCTTATCCTGGTGCATTAAAGCCATTAAACTCTCCTCAACTCATTTTTTCCTTCCTCTTCAAACCCTCCTTCCCGTTCTTTCTCTCTGTGTAATCTCCCTTAATTTCTGGTCTCAGACACTTGCAGGTCTCACAGCTTTGCGAGAGGAAGCCTCAGGCCCGGCACATATATTCTTAGCTGATGGGCCGAGCACTGAGCCACATCAAGGCCTCTGATGCAATGATGGACTACGAGAGGAAACTGGGTGCTTTACCATGGTCAGGGCCGGTTACACCTCTTTTTTAGAGTTTAGAGTGATCCTGGCAGCAAATTCTCACTGCTGGTGGTGGAGACTAAAAATATTTACTGGCCTAATTCAACCGAACATTAGTGGGACAGAGAGTGAAGTGGCAGCTCGCTTCGAAAGCCAGCTGTGTCTCACTTTTTTTGCCTTCTCACTTTCATCTGCTGTTTAGCGTGGAAATGGAAAAATGGACGTCAATAAGCTCACAAATCAATACATGCACTTACCAGCTAACGGTCGTCATCAGAAACTACATTGATGCTAATGGACCACTCTGGCCTGACAGACTGACACACACACACACACACACATGCACACACATCATCATCATGTCTACTCATGGATGGAAAACTATAGCCTCCACTCTGGACCAACTGAATTATTGAGCAATTATTGAGTGTGTGTTTGCATGCATGTGGTGTGTGTGTGTGTGTGTGTGTGTGTTAGCAATGTGGTTGGGTGGGGGTTGCCCCACATTTATTGCACTTCTATTACTACACATCTCTTAACATGTATTTACAAACGCACACATACACACACATTTGCACATATGCATTGCAAGAGCCCTCACTGAGCTGAACCCAATTCTGGTTCTAAACATAACCCTGAAACCAGGTCTTCTGAGAATCAGCTAAGCGGGGTGGTGGAGTGGACATGTATCTGGGGAGTGGCTCTGTGTGTGAGCACACTTTCCACCAGCTGAGGGCAAAAAGCCGTAGAAAGTAGCTATACTGTATAACCGTATGAAATTGTATAGCATATATAAAATATGTTATATATGTTATAATAACTATTTTGAGAAGGTACTGAAAGAGAAAATACAATACAAGCAAAATTAACATTTTTAAGCCACATATATAACTAATACCCACATTAGAGTGGAGTGTAAAGTGTAGACTCCAACATTTCTACATCCCATTGATTTGTTTAGATATCTGCATGTTCATATGTGGGACTCATTGTTGACCCAGAGCTGCCAGTGAGTAGACGTTGTTAGCCTGGTGTGTTTTTATGCTTTGAAGAACCTGATAAAAAAAAAAAAAAAAAAGTCATCCGTGATATAATTCAGTGCATCGTCACCACTGCCCAGTCTCTATTATAAAGACAGAAATCTGAGATCAGCACTGTGGCTCTGCCTCAGAACAAATCAGCACAGGTTTGACACAGACCTGACTCTCACAAAACCCCCAGCAGAGCCTGAAAACATTTACATGGAGATGAAGACATAGACAAACATTCAAAATTCATACATCCATATTTTCTGCCGCTTATCCAGGTCTGGGTCGTGGTGGCAGCGGGTACACAAAGTGGCCCAAACGCCCTCCTCCTGGATACCTCCTCCAGCTCCTCATAGGGGATCCCAAGGCAATACCAGGCCAGATGGGACATATAATCCCTCAGTGTGTTCTGGATCTGCCTCAGGGAAATCCTTCCAGCTTGGAAAACCTCCACAGGCATCCAGGGGGCATCCTAATCAGACCCCCAAACCACATTAACCGGCTCCTTCCCGTAACACAGGAGCGGTGGTTCTACTTCCAGCTCCTTCCTGATGTCTAATTCTTTTGGACATTACCCAAAGCTTGTGACTTAAAGGTAAATGTCAGTGCAGGGGGAAGTTGGGAAGACTGAGGGAGTCTGCATGTCAGGTGGGTGAACTCAAGGTTGCAAATGAAGAGCTGGCTATGATGAGTTTTGGATGATTTTATCCTCCACTTTGCCACTTTTGCTACCAAATAAAAGCATTTTAGTGGCAATTTGATCAAATAAAAGGCACCTACAGAAAGGACGTGGAATTATTCCTGCATCTTTTTTTTAATTTATTATTCCTGTATCTAAATCACTTTCTCATGAGACAGTCCAAATCCTGTCCAAGAAGTGTGTGTGTGTGTGTGTGTGTGTCAGGAGGACAGTCAACTCTATACACACAGGCTTTACAGACAGTGACACAGACTGGCAGGGATTGTGTAACTCGACGGACCGCCTTAAAAGCACGGGTGGACTCTCAAATGACGGCCAACAACAAAGCTCTGTCTCTGAAGAACAAAACACGTCTACTCTCTGTGTCTCTGCTCCTGAGTGCTCGATAAGAGCTGAGGGCCACAGAGCGGCGCTGCGTGGGCTGCAGGAGTGTGTGGGATAAAAGCAACAAGGGTCCACACAAGACACGACATAATGACAAAGTCAAGAGATGGCCACATGCTGCTGGAAAAGAGAGACGCTTCATTCTTCCTCTTAAGTGATATGGCAGCAGAGATGAAGTGAAGATGCAGCCATGTTCGAATAAAAGTTGAGCTGTTTCATATGAACAGAATAGTATGGAAGCCGAGAGAGGCCATACTCGCAAATATTTGCTCATCCCGTTATCTCGAGATGGGGGAATAATAGAATAATAACAGAATAAATTGTAAAAGGGGGCGACCCGGTAACCGAGTGAGTGCAAGATGCTCTTGGCAGGCAGTCACCGGTTCGACTCCTGACCAGCCCGACTCTTTCCTGCATGTCGTTCCCCTCGCTCTACCCCCTTTCCTGCCAGTCTCCACTGTCCTGTCAAATTATAAAGGCACAAAAATAATAAAATATAAACAGAAAAATATAAAAATAATATAATTAAAAAACCCATTTTCTCCTGATATATCTCATTATCTCGAGATTATGAGATATTAGATATATAGAGCTAGTTAATGTCTTTTAGGCCTGTAACTACATTGTTTTGGTTCATTCTTGCCACTCTCATCCTGCAGCAGAGGGCAGCTGATGAAGCTGAAGGAGAGTGAATACTGAACTTTTATTTAACACATCAACTTGATGAGGCAGTAATATGTGTAATATGTGAGTGTTGTGTTTACAGCTTGTTGTGCTGCCCTCAAGTGCCCAAAAACCATCCTACCAACCTACCAATCATTTGTCAGAAAGTGACATTCAAAAGATTGTTAAGTTCAAAGCTAATAGCTTAATAGGTTTCATGTTGTGAGGTAGAACAAAGTGGCTTCAGAAAGTTATTTGAACTGGTATAAGAAATGATGCTGTTTGTGGGTAAACACTTATTGTGACAGCTTTACTCATGCATGTTTTAATGTTTTAGGAAGATAAGTTAATTCCTTCCAAAGTGATTGAGGAAATTTGACAGAAATACACTTTTCTCACTTCAACTTGACACTTAGCAACTACCATCATCAACAAATCCCTCCAGTGGGGCTTTAATCGCCTGTGCAGCTCCCACATGAAGGTTATCTTTTTTTTTTTTTAATAAAAAAAAAAAAAAAAATCTGGATCTCCCTGAATCTTCGAGAAACTGAACCATGGTCTCCCTTTGAAAAGGTATAAATCTAGCTCTTTGCAAATGAAGGAACAAAAACACAGCAGGCTCCCGCTCCCCCTGATCTCACTTCAGTCTTGGTCCTGTACACTGTACTCTCTCCGTGGCAAATCCTTGAAAGGAACCTCAGGTGATTCAGCCCCCACATTTTCCACCTGTGCCAAAGATGATTAGTCTGTGGCCTCCTCCGCATTACACCTCTCCTCCTCTGTGCCGGCACTGCAGTCGCTGCTGCGCCGGCCTCAAACAGCCCCGAACCTCGCTGCAGGTGGACAGACCGAAACGAGCACAGGTCAGTCCACAGCAGCAGAGGTGACGCACCAACAAGTGTTTATACCTCTCTCAGCTGCCCCATTTGTTTTCTACACAAATTAGTCAGATATATTCATATAACAGATACACTTTTTAAAGCACTGTTCATTTTATTTGGACTGTGAAAGTATTTAGTCCAAGGAAATCTGTGCTTCACAGAGGTGGAGCAAAATTCCCTGCATGTGCTGACAATAAATAAAAGGACAATTATTATCAACGTGGTACAATGTGAACTATGGCAGATTAGAACAGGAGCAACCCTTACTCTGACTCTGCTTTGGTTTAGTCAGGGCTCTGAGTTAAATTCCTGATTAAGGATGTACTGCATAGATACAGGTCCCACAGCTCATTAAGCCCTCTCTTTTTCAGAGGTGATGCTTGTCATTGTTTGGAACCAGCAGAGGGAACACAGATCTTTCTTTGCTCCATAATAAAGAAGTGATGTTGCTTTTCTCACTGCAAAAAAGGGAAATTCAAGCGTGTGATAGTATCTTATTCTACGATGAATAAATCTTTACCTCTTCTCTTCCAAGATGGATCATCTTTCAAAGCATCACTTGCATTTGATTATTAAACAAAAGTATGAGCACTGTGTACATTACAACCTCTCAGGCTCCTTGTGGTTACCTCAGGTGTAAAAAAAAAAAAAAAAAAAGCTGTATTTAAGGCTTGAACATTTAATTTAAGCTGAATTAAAACACAAAAAAGTTGGAGAGCAGTTGGAGTGGATCTAATTCAAGAATGAACTTTCAGTCTCAATTTTTAAAAAAGGAAATCTGAACATCTGAGGAAACCCATTGTTACATTGAAAAATAATCTTGTGTCATGAACCTTTATCTTCAGACTGCATTGCTTATCTCAAGCTTTTTTCTACTTTTACAGTCAGCCAGAGCCCTGGTTTTTATGCTAGTCTCTAATCAGATCTTTCATTTTTGAGTATATTATTTTTGACACCAGCAAATTTCTTCAGATTTAATATTTTGCTAGACAGAGGTGTTTTGCTGTGATGGCCATCAGCTGTACTGGTCCAGGGCTGAAAATAGTTGTAAATATAAAAATCTAATGAATTGTATATGCAGAGTGTTTCAGAAGTGACAAATGTCTGTATTTTTATAGCATAAGAAACCACTTTTATTCTAACAACCTGGGAATCTTGAGTAAGGCAGTGGTCAGAATGAAGTAGTTTAGATCGATACCTTAACATTTAGTTCCAGTACAGAATGACAGAGCTGTTTCTTCCATAACTTTTAGAGGTAGAAATATGAATATTTTGTGCTCTCTAAAAACAGAAAACAGTTGAATTATGTTTGTATGTATCACTGCCTCTCATCTCTCTCAGCAGTGGTGTCCAGCTACTGCATAATGAGTGTACAGGAAAACACAGGTGATGTGGTTTCGGGCTCTGGCTGTGAGAGCAGTTTAAGTGCAATCAGGTGAGTCAGTGTGATATAGGAGAACAATAGGAGCCTGAGGGGGCCACAGTGTAAATCCCAGACCTCGGCCACCTCCTCCTCACTCTCCAGTTGCTCAGTACAAGACAGAATCAGACAGGAAGCTCTGCAGGAGAGAGGGAAGCAAATCTACTTCCCTCGGATTTAAAGTATGAGAGAGACAGTGAGGAAAATGTGACAAAACATGTTGGTGACGGCATCAGATGAAGACGATTAAAAGGGAAATGCATGACAGCGCAGAAACAAACAAGTCAACAGCACCACAAATCGATACAGCATTTATTTATTTCAGAAACTTACTGTGATCACTGCAAATGTCTTTTTCATACCTTTACATTTTACAAAGACAATGGATCTGGGATGTAAACAGTATTTTTAATTCTGCAAAACCTATGGTCCTCTTGAAACTGTGTTGTGCTTTATCTCCAGTCTGATCACATTACTACTTAGTTTGTTCTTCCAGCAGGAGGAAACACACACCACACACACACACACACACACACACACACGTCACAGCAGCTTGAGCTGTGACTCTGAGCTTTGTGTAACCTTCCTCCCCTGATGCAAACACTGACCTCACAAGTTGTGCATGACTGAAAACCTGCATCCCCACAGTACAAGCAACATCCAGCCCCCTCTCGTCTGATCGGTGACGCCTAAAGAAAAAGAGGGTTCACTTGTGTCTTTAGTTTTGTTTTGGGTTTTTTTTTTTTTTTTTTTTTTTTTTGGAAGCAAATAAAGTCAAGCACCTTCCTCTGTTTGTCAGGAACTGCAGTGGCAAGAAAACTATGGAGCAACATCTAGACGGAAGATTGCACAGGAATGGATCAGTTCACCCTTCTTACATCCAAAACCTGTAAACACAATCCTTTACAGAAAACATTGTGCAAAGGATCTCAAAAATAAGATATTACAAAATGCAACATTTGAACATCTGCACATTCACATTTCCCATATCCTTCTCAAAAGCAATGAAAACAAAGCGGAGGAAAGAAAATACACTATTTGCATTGTAAAATAATTTACTCACAACAAAAGGACTGGACTGGTGTGTGTGTGTTTATGTCTTTGTGTAAGGTTGATGGCTGTATCCAACATCCAACCTGATGCACACTTTTAAAGATGCAAGTAAAACATCTGCACTGCACAGTTTTATCATTTGGCCATACTTCATTTGAAATACAAAAAACTAGAGCACTTTCCATGTACAGTAAAATACGAAACATCATCATTTAAGCTTCCACATAGTTCTGGATATCAAACCAGTCTTCACTGCCAACAAGTTACAACCAAAACTTTATGGATCGGGAACATTTCTGCCTATATAACTAAACTTTTGTGAATATTTTAAGAATTTCATATTATTGCGTGACTACTGGACTGTTTTTCATGCCTGGCCAACTTGTGAAACTGTTAAAACAACCAAATCCTCTCAACAAAACTACTGGTAACTAAACCAAACAAGTGCAGTTACCGTCCACGACTACTACCTAGAGATTCTTAAAACAGAACCGACACTTCTACATCCTTTAGTTAAGAGTCCACTCATCCCCCTGCAAAAGTGCAGAGCTGAATGTCAGTTATAGTAAACATCACATTTCTTTAGGCTTGTTGAAATTCTCTTTACATTCAGTCTGGGTGCCGTTTTGTGCTATATGCTGCAGGGTTTTAATTGCATCGATTTAAGATGCAAATTTACTTAAAGAAAAACTGGGAATGCTTTTTCCTCAAAAGGGCTTTGATGGTAGAAGACAGGGAATTAAGGCTTACACCACAACTGTGAACAACAGTTTCAATGTTCATGCTCAAGTTAGTGACCTGAAATAAACTCCAGCACTCATGTTTGACACCTGGCTGAGGAAACAGCTCAGCGGCTTGTAAGTAGCTTTGTGATCTGGGGAAAATGTTCTTCCAATACACTCGTATTACAGCAGCCAGCTGGTCTGAATGATATACTGCATGTAAGTGAATGCAAAGGCGCACATATGCACACGCACAGACACACACACACACACGCGCTTCACACACTCTCATCAAGAGAATGGCTGAAGCCTCGCGGCAGATTCCCCATACAAACATTTATGAGGCTCAATATACAACTGTGTATTTGAGATTGATTAACAATAATAAGTGTTTTGTAGAAGAGAGTGTGTGTGTGTGTGTGTGTGTGTGTGTGTGTGTGTGTGTGTGTGTATTACCAGGTGTGTTTTTTTTCAGGATGAAGAAGAGCCATTCCCTTTTATCTGTTCCCCAGGTGCTGTTTCAAAGGCACATCCCTGCTCTGCCTGGGAGTAAATGACCAAAATAAGTGACTGTAGGCACGACTGGATACACTGATGTACATTCACACAATGACACCACATACACACACACACACACACACACACACACTGCCACTCGTACGGCAGGTACTGTAGCTCCCTCTTATCATGGGCATTTTGATATAGCCATATAAGTCATTTTTGTTGAATTACTTGCTGAAAAGACCCCAACCGAAGACCGAACCTGAGCAAAACTGTTGACGTTTGAATTCAACAAACACACACACACACACACACACACCCCCACACATACAAGTACACCTAAGGTCTGCTCCCTTTATCAAAAATCAACCTTTGATTGTCTCTAAAAGCTGGCTTCTGATTACTCTTCCTGTCCTGTGTGTTTGTGTGGCCTCCCGGCCGATGTCTGACTGATTGCTGAGGAGGCGTTGGAAAAATACAGAGTGACTGGCAGCACATTTAATAATCATGACATTTCCACTGGTCATCACTAGAGGGCACTGTAAGCAACACGACAGCAGGCTTGGGCATCACAAAATACAACATAATACAGAATAAAAAGCATATAGTCAGGCTTTAGCCAGAATTAAGAAAGAAAGCCATTTAAATAATATAGCTAGTGACCTTTTTCTTGAGGAACTCAACACTGAAGTCAGTTGTACTGTACGAATAGAACAACTTATTTATTGGAATTATAATACAAGGAAATAAATTAACCTGGGAAAAAAACCCTTTGCTTTTCCGTCCCACAATGTCTCTGTCATTTGTTATCAGCTGGCTCTCTGTATTCCAGACTGTGGCGTGATGAGTGGAGTCCTCTCTTTCCTTTTTCCTAAAGCGCGATGTTCAGTGGGAAAAGATGGAGGTCCCTGTGCAGCAGAGACTGTCGTCTTACAAGTTCAACCTTTAAAACATCTTTTCCCACATCAAACTTCTTCCCAGAGCAAACTCTCAATTTTTTTGTGAGAGAAATACAGGAGTCCTGACTTCTTCCTATTGCTTTTAAGACACATACAATGGACCAAAGCACTCTGGATATCAGTCTTGTTTTATGGCACCATTTGCCGATGGCTTTTAAATATACTCCTCTGTCAGGTGTTGCGTTTGTGCGGTTTGGTCAGACAGAATCTTGTAATCCAGATCTGACTGAGACAGAGGAGATGAAATGGGAAAAAAAAATGTAGCTGTACAAATCCAGATGTTCCTCCAGTGCACACGCAGATTGACCTGCCTCCGTCTCGGTGGCTGACGGACAAACAGCCGCAATAACCGTTCAGAGGTTTAAGCTTTGAGGAGAGGAATCACAAACTTCTTGACTCTCCATTTACATGTGAAGGAAAAGAAATCCTCTCCTGTGTCCAGGGGTCTTGTGGCTTTAGATTTATGATTTGAGTGTTGGTTTGTGTTACAGCAAACACTCAGTGGCTGGCAGATTTGTTGAGTGTTTGACAATGCGTGGCACTTCAGAGACTTCCACGTACATGTCACCTGGATGTCTCTGCTACCCCTCTGCTGTGGCGGGTCTGATTTGGCACGTAACACTGAAGTCACCTTTCAGAGAAGCTGGGCAACATTTGAAAAGGGTAGCTGAAGGAAAGGAACAATGAGGGAACAAAACAGGCTCAATATCTATTATAAGTTCTCTTATGTCCACTGGGAGAAGATGGCAGGGGGGTGAGATTATTTACATTCACTTCGGGAATAAATGGAAGAGGCAAAGTTGACTTCTTCAGAAAGAGAGGGAGGAGGAGAGCTTTACTCTTTGTTGGCAATTTTGTGAAAGAGGATTTTGGCACAGCAAGATGAGAGGAAGGTCAATTCAGCAACGCTCTCATGGTCCCACAGGAGAGCAGAGGTCAATCCTTCATAAGCTGATAAACGATGCCCATTTTTCTCGAGTCTCATCCTGAGAAGTTTAACAGAGGCTCTGTGGAGACTTGCGACTGACTGGCAATAATACCCCCTGATATTAGAAGCCAATGGAAGATAGTTGGGGTTGGGGTGGGGGTGGGGTTCAGGATCAGGCTAAATGAGTCTAAGAAGAAGTCTCCACTTTTCTTGTGCACAATTTCTTGTCAGTGTCGACCCCCTCCTCTGCGTCTCCGTCCAGACTGTGTGTGCTGATGTATTAAGTTGTGTGCGTGCGTGTGTTGAGTTAAAATGTGCAGGGGTGTGTCAGTTCATGTCGATGGTGTTGAAGACCCACTCCGTGAACTTCTTGAGCTTGGCGGCGGAGGTCTGGGACTCCTCCTGCAGTCTCTGGTTGTCCTCCCACAGCCTTTTGATCTGAGTCTGAAGCCGAACCTTTTCCTCGCGCTCCTGTGAAGGATGGAAAAGGCAACATGAATAAATCAAGCCACTTATTAAGCAGTTAACAAAAATGCATTAAAACAAATGTTTCACTTGAACAAAATAAGGAAAAAAAATTAGCTGAACACAATACTCTCCATATCTAACAATCTCTGTTTGGTGTTTACATAAACAACTCAGGCCTGCAGACAGTGAGTCACAACTACTTAGAACTTAAGGGTTTTGTGGGCAGATTTTTTCAGTTGACATTTCAAATCCGCCAAAAGCACAACAAAAGTAAATCAGGGACATAAATATTGAGGCTCTGGCATTTAGAAGTCTAAGGAAATCTCAGGAAACTGGAGAGAGTTGCTTCATGCCGTCTGTCAGCTCCAAGGTGATTGCCACTGGCTTGAAGAAGGCGAGAGTGAGGCATATTAGTTTTCCCGGTGTCAAATTCATCTACTGCTACTTTAAAAAATAAAATATGTAGACAGCTCATAGCTTTCCAGCGTTTCACAGAAATCTGAAAGTTTAATCAGAAATTGCATAAGAAATAAATCCTAACCAGATTGCAGCAATTTTGTGGGTGAAAACTCTTCGCTGAGTAGAGGTCAGACTTGTTTACTCTGTGGCTGCGAAGTCTGCAACTGGCTGTTAAAAACAATTCAAACGTTTAAAAGGAACAGCAGATGACCTTTTAGCTTCCAGTCCTGTCAGCTAAGAACGAGGTGACAGAGCTACTGTACATAACCACCACAACTGGACCAATTACCAACAGTCGTGCTGAGTTTGGTGTCAATGTGGATCTATCCAGGCGGGGGTCGCCAGTAGAAGCCAGAGTTGTTATAGTGGTGTGGGGAATGTTTTCTGGCTAAATGTGGTACCAGCTGAACATCACCTTGATGATCCTTCTGGCTGGATGTTAGGCCACATTCATCCCCTAAATTTGCCTAAAAGGGAGACTTAGGTGGGAGTAGCATGGCTGTGGTGTCATAAAATATGCAAGAATTGCTGACTGGAGATTTAGCCTGGATCCCTGAAAGTTGTTTTTGCCTGGGAACACAGTGGAAGTAACTGAAATGTAGACACAAACTAGACAAGAGTGTATGAGTGGATGGGAAACCCTTTGAGTCCATTTGTTGAAATGATTCTTATAAGAACACAAGAGCAAAGTTAATCTGTTCCTCTGCTTCCAGGTGATTTGAAGCAGAAAACAATAGGTAGAGCGACTGCAGTGAAATCTGAGTCAACGATAACCAGCAGAGCGGAACCACACAACAGAGGCAGCACCTGGCTGCTGACTGTGTTTTCTATTGAAGACACAGTGTTTATTTACACCCCCTGCTCCCTGTTCCACTGTATGCAAATCAACCAAAGCTTTTTTTTTTAATTACTCATCTGCCCTTGAATAGAAAAGGGGAGAAAGAAATTAATCTTTCAGCACAACATACTGTAGAGTAGAAGTGGTACAGCATCTGTGCAGACACATGTTCTTATTCATGGAAATGAACTGAACTCTGTGCCAACATGTGTGAGTGTGTACTGCACGTGTCTACAGAATGTATGTGTGTTACGTTTGTGTTTTCTCTCCCACCTTCTTCAGGTCCTCCTGGAGCATCTTCACCATGGCCTCCAGTTTAGTCACCTTCCTCTCCAGCCCTATGTGACCCTCACTGTGGAAAGCACAGAAACAAAGACCTTTAATAACCCATAAAACACTCGGTATTAGAGAGTTGATCATTACATTAAATTATGTTTAATCAGGGCTTTGACATCATCTACACTAAGTGACCCTAAAAGACATGAGCATGTGGCATCAATAAAAATAAAACATTACTAAGATGTGACTCACTGAATTAATTTCAACCGTGTTATTTTTAGCATTAGCTAACGATGATTAACTTTACAATTACATTGGCAGCAGGCTCAGTTTTAATGTCTGCAGATTGGCTGCAAAGTCAACAAGCTGAAGCCAAGTAATGTGCTTCTGGTGTATTTCTTCTTTCTCTCTGCATCACTGCTATGATGTATGTGGATGTTACCTAGATGATGGCCGAGACAGTGGAACAGGCTGCAGCTCTATGTGAGGCTGCTGTGGACTGGAGGCCCCGCTGCTTCGGTGGTTTGAATCCCCAAACACAAAACTTCTCTGAACTGGACGGAAAGAGACGTGGACAAAGGTAAAAACATGAAAAAGTTAAAAACATAAAGCTGGAGATTGAAGATAGATCCAGAATTTAAAAGAAAAATAAATTAAAAAATACAGGAAAACTCAAGTAAATCTATACATAGTGCAACATACAAACAAATTAACAAAGTCTATATTATAATAAGCGTTTAGGCCAGTTTTATGTTATGTTTACCTTTATTTCATGGTCATACAGAATTTCTGCCAATTAAAGTCAAGTGCTTTTTTGGTGCAAAGAAAAATAAGAAAAGGAGAAATAATTAGTGATTAATACCATAGTGTGTGTTTCTCTCACTCTCAAATGTACTGGCCACATCCACCAAGTGTGTCCACTCTAGAGGGCTGTCCCTGTCTGAGGAAGGGAGGGGCATCAGCTCCTGAGGGAGGGGTCCACGGTGACGCTCCACCAAATCCACCAGTGATGTGTCAGATGCCGAAAGGTCACCTATAAACAGAAGTTCATTAAGATGTGGAAAGAACTGGATGTAAAATTTATTTTGTTTCTATTGCCTTTATGTGTCTCCAATCAAAAGGGGGCAGCAGATGCACATCTGGAGCTTGAGCAAAATCACATCTATTATTAATTATCTATTATTAATCTTCACTTCACTGCACTGATTTCACTCCAAATTCACTTCAGGTCATATAACATGAAGAACTATGATTACAGAATATAGCATTTTACAAACAGACAAAAGCACCCAGAGCATCTTTTCCTTTAGGGACAACAGTGAAAGTGCAAATCCAACCATGAAAAGACGTGTGGAGAGCTGTGGAGAAAATAATTTGGGGTGTAGCTGAGTTACATCTCAACCATACCTAAATTTCTGTATATTTACTTTACAATTAAATTTTTTTTATCTTACACCTCTATGCCATCCTCCAGTTTCTTACCATGGAGTTTTACACCTAGCTTATAGGAGGGCCGTCGCAGGGGCACTCCACGGGTGGTGGGTGAGCGTGGGAGGGTGGAGCAGCTGAAGAGAACGTCAGTGGCGAGTGCCGGTTCAGCTACCGTGTCGCTCAGAGAGGGAAGGCGCTGTCCACGATAGATGCTCTCATCTGACAGAGTACGATGGAGTGAGCGGCGGCGACTGAGAGGCTGGCCTGGTGGTGATTTCTGGCCGTGCTGCACAGGAATTGTGGGTGGAAGTGATAAGGAAGTGTTATTGTAATATTACTAAAGCACAAAATCTGAAACCATGCATGACATGAGCGAACAACTGCAGGAGTATAGTGCTAGTGCTAGGATACATCTAGATAGTGGTTAAAAATAGATGTTGTCATTTATTTCTTCATTGTTTACTTTGATGTCTGCTTACACAACTTACACCAGTAACACAACTTACACCTCTATCGAGCAAGATTTAAATAGTAGGAGTATTTCTTAACATTTTACTGGAGTATAATAGCTGCAGAAACCTTGTTAGCAGCTGTTAACTGTCAAATAATTTTTCTAGAATATGTCTCCATTAAAAGTTTGTCTGTGTTATATGTTTGCAGAAGCACCTTTTCCTTATGTCTGCGAGGTGGTGGGGGGCTGTCTGGGGCACTGTGCCTCTTCACGTCTTCCTCCATAGTAGATTTAGCATGAGGCTGGGGCGAGTGCATATCACGTAGAGAGGGCCTCGCTGCAGGGGTCGGAACGTCCACTCCACTCTCTCCTGGAGACTTCCTAAACACACACACACAGCCAGAAGATCAAATAATGACAATCATGAGATAAATTATGCATGTTAATATACTGTCCATATAATGATATAAAAACAGGGATATTCAGCTTCAACAGTAGAGTTTTTCGCTGACTGATAACAAAGTATTCATGTACTGCATCACTATTACTCCTGTTGTGTAGTACTCTCTTCAACCACAAGGGGGTAATCAAGTAGTGCATATGCAGCTACAAAGTGATATCAATAGGAAAATACAGTGGGTGGACAAGTAATGGGATCAAATGCAGTCTTATATAGTAGCCCTGCAATAAATACTATCATTGTAAATCTAGTAATGCTCAGTGTTGTCACTCCAGTATACATGTAGGGATGCAGAAGAAAAGCATTCTGCAGTCTGACATAGCGGCAAACTATGGTCTACACTGTTCCAGTACCACCTCCGTCATGGTCTCAACATAAATGCAGCATGAGAAGCTTCATAAAATGTAGTATTGGCTGAGTGTTATTGTGATTGTGAATAAATTGCACGAGTGCTTGTGTTACTTTCTCTGCTCCCTGTAGGGACTGTCAGGTTTACAGAAGCAGACATCAACCCAGGAGGTCCCTGGTTCTGGGGTTTCAAATAGTCCAAATCTCCAGCAGTGATAAAAGTCTGTGTCACTGATTTATTATGTAAGTGCTGTGGGGAACTTAAACTGAAACACATATACTGCTGTACTTGTTATCATTGAAACTGAATGCTGAGGTGACACAGATATAACAAGCATTGACTATCGCTCTATTGAGCAAAGCATTTAAAACAAAACAAGCTCTTGTGGCATAATTAATGGCATATCATTTTAATGATTAATGTACAGTATTTGTATACACTTCGAATCCTGCATTAGGCTTGGAATTAAAAATTTAAGGCCTATTGTGTCCTACTTTATTTCCTTTCCATTCTTACTTGCGTGTGTCTCCAAAGTCGACAGAATTGATGGTGGAGCCTGGTTTCCTCCAGCCAATCAGGTACTTGGACTGAGCTCCCTGGCGGGGGTAGAAGCTCTTGGGCCCCGGGGACACCGAGGATTGGGATGAAGGAGAGGTGGCCGAAGATGATGACTCTTCTCTGGGGGAGCTGTGGCCTGAGTGTCTGGTGCTGATGGACAGAGGAAAGAAAGAGAGTGAGACGTGTTACTCATAATGGCAAGGAACCACAAACAAGTAAGATTAAACTCAGGTGAAGATATACAGGCTGTGTCATGATCTTAAGTCTGAAAACCATCTTAAGGAGAAGCCCCATAAGAGTTAAGTTTGGTCTTGGGTCAAGCATTAATAGATTAATGAATACATTTCATCATCTAGGAAATTTCCAGGGAGGACATATATTATCGAGGGATCACCTGCGGTCAAGGCAATCCTGACAGCCTCACTCCCCCTTCCACCACTGTGACAGAATACAAATGTAGCTTTAATGCTGGACAGATGATGCTCAGGTCATGAACTGTAACTCTATCTGAACGGGCAAACGAAGGCCTGCTCATACAGGAAGAGTGGTACACTGGAGTTCTCTCCGCTCTAGACACCAGTTCGGCTGTGAAAAGGTGGACACGTGTTCCACATTTCCTGAGGCCTAATGTGGAAAGATAAGAGGGGGTCAAAATTACTCCTGTGCTTGGTTTCCAGGAAAGACTTGTTGAGAGGGAAGTGGTTTAGTGTGTGTTCTTCTTGGGTGAAGAAATATTGGCTTTGGGTAATGAGTATTGGAAACATATTGAAGAGGTAATGCAAATACTGAGATGACAAATGACAAAGTGGAGGAGGTTAAATTTAAAATTACAGCAAAACCGAAATTGGTTAAAGCTGTATGAGGCAACTTTTATTCAGAGAAATGAGATTAACAGCATGTTGTCAGCATATTTAGGGCGTATGCTATCGGCTGTGTGGGCGTGGCTACAGGTTGACTGCTTGTCCTATCAAGGTAACAGTGAGAGAACAATAATGGTGGAAAGCAGTACAGAATTTAAAGAAGGAGTAAAGCTAAGTGGGCAGCACAAAAAACCAACTAAAAAGTGAATATCCTAAACTATTTGTTTATATAAAACAGCACATTGATTGTGACAGTCATCTGCTTCAGATGATCATTACCTCAGCCTCAGGCCAGATTGCATTTCTTTCAGGGTAAACAGTTCTTCAAGATGAAGAACAAGTGTTTGAGCAAGAAGTTGGCTAACTTTGAGTTTATCAGTGCACACAGTGTTTTCATGAAGAACACTGAATGTAAACCACAATCTTTTCTATCTTTTAACCCTTCACAGCAAGTAATATTCTCCTGTGACCCCTCATGACTTTTGTTTGTGAACTGAAAGCGGTTCAACAAAAGTCTGAATCCCGTTTTTTCAGAGATGTGAGGACATAAACTATCCAGCATTTTCAATAAGAAGAATAGCAGAAATGTTTTTATCTTCTTCTGTCTTAACCTACAAACCCTCAGATTTCTCTTGCAACTTCTTAGGTAGCCCTGTCTCCAGATTTGGAACCACTCCCTTACAGGATAAAGCTCCACATGGCTGTGGCTCCACATTTTGAGATAAACTAACTCCTCCTCCCCCTCACACAAACACTGAAAGATCACCACCATGTACACAAAGACAGACCTTGAGTGTGACACAGCATCACTCAGACTGTAGGTGCTGCTATCTCGAACGAGGAGATGAGTAGGTGGGCTTCGGCCTGTACCGTCCAGGCTCCTTTCTCCGGGAGGGCCTGGGGACTCAGCAGCAGCAGGTGACCTCTCCAGCATCCTGTGTCTTTGTCCCTCGGTGGGGCTGTGCCACGGAGACGCTGACCGCTCCCTGCTCTCTCTGCTTCCACTGGGAGCGAGCAGGGAGGTGGTGCTGCCATGATGAGAGTGCGGGTGGGCGTGGTGCGAGGCTCCGTAAGAGCTGGTGTCGATGCCGCTGTCGGCCGACGCCCCTTGGAGATAGCCTCCTCCTCCCAGGCCATTGGGCTCTGTGTCACCCTGGTCACCGCTGGAGCCTCCGCCCACTCCCAGTTCATACCATTTATCACTGTCGCTGTGGCCGCCGCTGGAAGCTGTGCTAGATAGAGTGTTACTGCTGGAGTGACCAGAGTAAGGGCCGTCCGACTGCCAGAGCAAACAGAGTGGAAGAGCGAGAGATTTCCATGTTAGTCAAAACATCAGTATTTTCAGTCACTGGGTGAAAACCACATCATAAAATGACTTTAACATATCAGATTACAGTAATATTAACTATGCTAACTGAATGCTAAATAATGTAGCTTTAAACGGTACACAAACAGAGATTCACAAATGGTAGAAGTCACTTGAATGGCAGGTGTATAGTCAGACCTGGCTGCCCTTCTTCGGGGACAGGTGGATGACCTGCTCTTGCCTCTGGATGCGAGGAGCTCCAGAGTAGCCTTGACCAGACTTGGAGACTGGGGCCTCTGCAAAAAATAGATGGGTACACAGAGATGATGACCAAGACATGCATAGACCCTGCGGTGCAAACAGATGACTTGTTGATTATTCGACAGAGAAGTTGCCCCCCCCTCCTGCTCATTTATGTGTATTTTGCTACTACAGCACCCCTGCTTCCAGGAGGCTCATAACACTGACATTGTTTTCATTCTGCCTCTGCCATCCATGAACAAAAACCCAGATCACTTGTCATCAAAAGCAACATTACAACAAATGGAAATGTATCCCCTGGCAGAGTCTGCTGGCATTGTTTGTTCTGGGCAAGCTGTGCCACGTGAGAGAATGTGTGTATGTGTCCTGAAGCAAAACTCAGGGTATAAAATGGGACTGTTGTGTAATTGTCTCGATGTTATGCAACGAGACATACAGAGTAGGCAGCTAATGACCACAGCACCATGAGGGGGAAAGCTAAGGGAGGTATCATAACATCTGCTGGGCTGAATCTCGTAATGTAGTGAACCCGCTCATATCTCACTAAGAATATTCATGACTCTGCATAGTTTCCTCTGCACAGCGGCCCACAGGGCTCTCTGCTCTAATTAGAGACGGTTGCATGTGTGTATGCTTGTTTGTTTGAGTGCTTGTGTGTGTATATATGCACTATATGAGACTACATACTTGTGTGTGATATACTGTTTTGTTTCTTAAGAGTTGTTATATGCAATTGGTCAACCAGATGTATTGATATGAAAAGCCATTACATGACAAATGCAAATGCAGCTTGCGTTAATGTGTACATTCTTGTAGGCTACAGAGTTAAAAGTTGCAAAGCTGCACTATGGGATAGCAATTTTTTTGCATCTCACCACCCAATGTATGAATTAACTATAAATCTGCCACAGGGTATCAACAGAACATGCAGCAAATGCTGTGTTAAATGGCAGATGCAACAGGAAATCTTGATGCAATAATTATATTAATGCAAAACCTTGTATTGAAAACTATATACAATGTGTTTGTATTGTTTTATGTAGGCAAATAAAAAAAAAAAAATCAAATCAAAAGAGCAAAAGTGAGTCTTCTGCCCTCTGCATGACTTGTGTTATTTCTGGACAAAGCATAGCCACATCATCATCGCTGAGGACAAGCGGGTCAAGGGGGTAAAAATGGGAGGAAGAGGAAAGGACAGAACCCTAAACCACAGAGACAGCAAAGTGGACCATGTAGGGCTGGACACTTGGCTGACTTAGGCTGAGCTGGCCTAGCATGCATTGTTCCACCCTGACCAATAAAGACTTAAGTGCTATAAACAACCACAAAATTAAAGACTATAGCCCTTCTCTGTGATTGTGGCGGTCAGAAACAGGTTGAGGACATGGCTGAAAGCAGGCTGGTCAACAACCAACCAAAGCGACATCCTGCTGGGAATCAGAGGTGCGGTAAAGGAGCATGTAGTCTTTATGGCTTTCACAGACCGAGCTGGAAAACGAGAAGAAAACTCCCCAAAAACAGTATATGGGAGAATACTCATAATTAAATGAAAGCCAGTGTACAAGAGCATAAAAGGATGAATGAGAGGCAAATATAAACGGCAGTGGAGAGTAAGAAACAGACAGGGAAACAGAGGGAGTGAAGGAAAGGCACACAAAGAATAGTTTGGCCAACTGTGTTGACAGGAAAGAAAGAAATTGCCCCCCTTTCTCTTTTTTCTTCTGTAAAATAGAGAGAAAAGTGACAAGACAAAGCCATATATTGCAATTGAGATCAGTGACTCAACACCTCCCTTTTCCCCCTCATTCAATAATTCTCTCTTCACTATTTCTGTTTGTCTCATTATCTTCCCACCTTTTTGTCTGTTTGCAGAGACATCAAGACCTTCTCTGTGAAGGCAATATAATTCACAGCTAGCTGAGTGGGAGAAGGAAGAGGAGGGAAAGAAGGGGAGGAGACGTGCTGTTCAGAGGCAGTGTGGATTCTGTCAGAGTTGGTATCTCTGGATGATTTCTTTCCTGTGCTGTTCCTCTCCAGCTATTCAAGAGTCAAGTGTCCTTACATTACTCCCATATACAGTATAACAAAACATACACACACACACACACACACACACACACACACAGACACACACAACAGACTGATGTTTATAAAACCAACATGAATAAATACATTTACATTTCTGAAAAAACTAAATAGAATCTACTTGCAATATTAATCCACCATGATCACTTTATTAGCTCCACTATTTCAAAACAAAATATATTCACCTGTTGACCCTCGCTCTCCTCCTCCCCCTTCCTCCATTCTTGACCAATTGGGAGTGGATTTTCCACTGCACCCGCCCTCTCCGACCACCTCCCGTCTCTCCGCGGGCATCGGAGAATGGCGGTTGCCTGCAAACCTGGGAAATGAGCACACAAAATCAGACAGTACTTACAATACTTTGTTTTTAAAGTCAGCTGTAATGTGAGTTTCCTCTTATTAAAAATGCAGAGCAAGAAATGAAATGAAATGAAAAAAAAAAAGCGTTTGAAACATAATAGATTTTCCCACAGGCTATAGTGGGTGGCTGTAAAAGAAAAAAAAAAAAAAAAAAGATAATTTATCATAGACAAAGACACAAATGCTCCTACACCATCATGGACTGACACAACTGTCAAATGAATACATTTCAAGCCAACTTTTGCTATAATGCAGATAATAAAATATGAATTAAGTAAGTTTAACTCTGTGGGTTGAAATGAAAAAATCTGATTCTTAAACTGAAATTGAAAATGGTCTCACAAGGTGAGACCAGTTCTGTCATAAGATGACGTTATAATGCATCATCTACTGAGTGTTAATTCACAATGGCTGAGGTGACAGTCAAAAAATACAGACATCTATGGTTAATAATTACCTAATGAAGTGAATATTTAAACTTTTCACAAAATAAACCCCATGAGGCAGACTTTTTGTTTTTTGATATGACACATCACAATCTGCATTAAAAAAAAAGACACAAGTCCAGCCACAGACAAACACAATCCCCCTCCCTCCTCTTCCTTACTGCTCAGGCATGGACTTCTGTCTCCAGTGAGCAGAGCTTCCGGAGGCGTCACTGGAACAGGACAAGTTGCTTGGAGAGCTGCGATTGTGAGGGGAGCGACCCAACGCCAGGGAGGAGGCCAGGCTGTAGCTTTCACTGCCCGGGGACATCCTGGTATAAATACAACACATACACACAGGAAGTGTTAGGACGTTCAGGCACATAGAAATGGAGGAACTAAAGGGAGATGAAATAAACAAAGCAAAGCATTGTAAAAGTTTTTCCTTCAGAGGAAATTCCATTGATTTCTACTTTGTGATCCCAGTTCCCACATAGTCTGGATGAATGAGTATCATGAATACTTAAAAGTTTCAGCCAAAAAAAAAAAAAAAAAAATCAGGTACATACCCAACAGCTGCCTTTTATGTGCTTTATCAATACACTAGCCTGCAGAAACTAATTTCTTAGTCTTGAAAACAGAAGCTGCAAATATTAATTATTTCACATGAAAAAAGAAAACTGCCAAAATACCAATGACTCAATGATTACTTCACCAGCTGCTGAGAGTTCTGGCCTTCAAAATCCATATTTTCCAGTTTGTACTCTCTGTTGGAAACCTTTCCCACCCTCCTTATTATAAATAAGATTTTCCACAAATCCATATTTAAAAAGCCGACAGGTTCTAACCTTTTGGTGTCCAGGGGTCGACCGTCACTGCTGACGCTGCGTGGGATGACAGCGCCCCTCTCCAGCCTCTCAGCTGACAGGGTCTTCCCCACGGAGCTACCCAGGCTGATGGCCCTGTTGGGCGTGTGGGGCTGCGGCGAGGCAGTCAGTGACTGCTGAGGGCTGCTGGACGTCCTCTGCCATTTGTTGTTGTTGCTGCGGAAGGGGAACTTGTATTCGAAGGAGCCGCTATCGCTGCTGCTGCCCTTGTATTCTGACACAGGCATTCGATAGAGCTCTGAACAGCCTCTGTAGAGAGGGAAGAACGAAATTAAATAAGAGTCTGTTTGCCTCTCTCTGTCAGTGAGGCTTCATTCAGTGTCTCTTTCCTGGCAGTGATTAAAACGGTCTAAAATATCAATGTCTCTTAAAATTGACCCTGACACTCGTTATAACGCACAGCACTAAACTTCTGCTTAATTTATTAACCATCTCTGGAAAATAGTAACAAAAGTAACATATTAAACAAGCGCCCAGCAGAAGAACCATCCCACCTACCTGCGTGGAGTGGCGTCATCATGTGGTGGGATGATAACAACACGCACTGTCACCGAGGTCCGCAGGAGGTCGATCATCTGCTCGTGGGTCAGTGTTGCTACAGCAACCTTGCAGATTTCTACCAATCGGCTTCCCTGCCGCAGTCCTGCCTGCCAGGCATAGCCGTAAGGCTCCACCTAGCAGTAACAAAGTTTCTCTTTAATATACTCACAACTGGTCAACATTACAACTGAAGTGGTGAGATGCATAAGTAACGTAATACCAATAACCAAGACAGAGAGTTAATCTATCCACAAATGCCAACTCAATAGTTTTGCTAAATGTAGTTTTCTCCATTGAAAAAACATAATAAATTGGCATTTGTTTTTGCTGGTGTGTGGCTGTGTGATACTAGTACATCTAATATCAGACTTTGTACAACAACACATGCGAACAAATGATAGCCGCAGTCTGGGGGCTACACTGTGTGATTCGATCACATGTCTGATACGAGGGAGAGCAATGGTATAAAGATTTCTCCAGTAAGCCTGAAGTAAAGCAATAAACACTGCAAAGATACAGAGCAGGAACTTATTTAATAAAAACACAAATACAAGTACAGATTCATCACATTAATAGGCAGACTATAGCTAATAAATCATATTCAGATGTAAACATGTGTTATGTATATTTTCAGAGTGGATACCTCAGCTACGATGCCTTCATAGTTCACGTGGAAGCCTAGCTGCCCCAGGCCATTTCGGCGAAGCGTCATCTCTGATGTCTCACAGCCTTTAGTCAGGAGCTGGACAGCGGCAGGGCAGAGAGATGCACAATGACAGTGTGAGAGAGGGAGTGACAGTGATGATAAGAGGAGAAATGATGAAAAAGTGCAAAAAGGGGACAGAAAGAGGGAGACAGTAAAAAGGGGAAGAACAGAGAAAGAAAAATGGAGGTAAATTCATCTTATCTTAACCAACTTGAGTCAAACTTGCACAACAACCAAACACTGTGTGCATATACTTGCTGTTTGGAACGAGGGCCATCAATGGGATTATTCAAGGCTGCAAACATGAAGGTCTGCATGTGTGTGCAGGTGTGTGTACATGTGCAGTGCATATGTACAAATGCTTCCTCTTAGGTTGAAGAAAATAATTTGTAAAACTCAAGTGATCCCTTAGAGATTTCTGGCCATGAATAAAGATGAATTAGTGCTTAAGCGTAAGTGGCATAACTCTCACTAGATGTGCACGCACGTACGTTCACACACGTGACAGATAACAGAAATGAAAGCAGGTATGTCTCTTGCCACGACACTTTCGGCTGTGTTCACAGAGAGATGCATTGCTCAGGAGAAACATTTTTGAACTTTATGTTTTTTCATGGAAGGATGTGACTCTCAGCATCAAGGAACGGTGGGGGAGGACGGCAGAGCGGACGCTTTTCTCTTTCAAAGGGTGAAAGTCGAAAGTTGTTTTTATGGAGACACAGCTTGCATCACCTCTCACAATGCAAAGGGCAACCAACAAGTTGACAAAGGATGTGGTAAAACCAATCCTCGATCTCTACTACTTTTTCCATCATGGTCAGTCACAGCTTCTCTCTCTCTCTCTTCCTCTCTCTCTCTCTCTCTCTCTCTCTCTCTCGATGCACCTAGCAGCTTCAAGGTGCCTTGACATTAGCAAAAGCTCTATAGAAGCCAAACTTCACAGGGAAACGTGAATAAATCATGCTGCAGACTGGCACCTGATAGGAATTGTTATGATGCTCTCTGATGTTTCTGAATGTGTGCGTGGGAGAGGAAGAGAGTACAAGAAAAAAAAAGGTTGATAAAGAGTAAACAAGAGGGAAAAAGAGAGCAAAGAGAGAGACTTACAGAGAGGGAGAGAGAGAAAGAGACAAGTTCCATAAAGCGAGTGGCCCAAGGCCACTTCTCTTCCTCTCTCTGGCACTGAAGTAGTCCAAATGATTGAAGATTAACGCCAGATGCATAAAATGCAACATGAAAGTGATACGCTTCTGAGTCCTGAGCCAAATAACGATGTGTGTTTGTTCAAGTATGTTTGTATGCATGTGTGCAAATCAAAGATGGTGGACTCAATCCAGGTTACATAAATACATGATAAAAACCATCACACACGCGCGCGCACACACGCACACACACACACAAACACAGTTTGAAGGTAGGGAGAGACTGGGGAAATGAATGTGTTCTAAAGCACCGATGATTACATAAGAAAACACCTTTTTTTTTCTAACCAGTTTCCATGGAAACAGCTAAGGAAGAGCTATCACCACTTTGCTGTATGTGTAGGTGTATGAGCCATTAGGAGTATGTTGTCCAGAGGTGTTTCTGAAACTCCCTCACTAAGCTGAGACCAGTAATGAGACAGCAGCTTTGGCATGTAGACACAGAAATGTTGTCATTTTGGCAGACTGACAGCCCACATGGATCGTAGGAAAGACTGTGAGTGGGCCAGGTAAATGATCAATGGCAGCCAGCAGCGTTTAACTCCATTGATTTGCTTTCTCTGTACTTGCCTGCTGAATGTGAATGAATGTTTGTCACCTTTAGCCGTTCCTCTGTCTCTTACAGAGTCTTTTAACTACCACATGGAGTCTGGTACAATTGTGCAGCATGAGTGGTGCCACCCATTTGGCAACAGGGACCAAACAATATTATTTCAGCTCTCTTGGCCAATAAACTTGGCAGCAACTGACCTAATTTGATTTTGAATGTGCAGTGACCCAGCAGAGAGCAGGACGCCCAACAAAGGCCAATTATTGATACAATTGAGAAAATAAAGCGAAAAAAATTTAAAAAATCACTTACTAAACATAGTGAGAACAGGTTTTGTAATTTCATTATCTCAGCATGCTGAGCACACTACCATTAGTCTCATCACATACGTAATGTATCGGTGTGTGTGTCTTCTAACCTCTAGACGTTTGACCACTTCTTTGAAATCCTCAGTGTTATTACTGATGCTCCTCAGTGACACACTTTCTCCCCGCTCATAGAAAATCCGCAAAGACGCAGGGCTGCTCAGCGTCCAGCCAATCACGTCTTTTGTGGCGCAGTTGAACACAACAGCCTTGGCCTCTTGGTCCAGCAGGATGAGAAAGTCATTGGAGATGGCGAGAAGACCCTCCAGTTCCCCTCCGGTCCCATGATCCTCAGCGTGGACCAGCCAGGTCACCGCCCCGAGGCTGCGCAGCTCTGCCCCTCCGTACGGCCGGCTCTTCTCCTTTTTCTTGTGGGCCAGTGAGATGAAAGGAAACTTTCCAGAGGGGTCGATGGGCGTGCTGGTGGTGTGGCGCTCGGCCAGGTCACGCAAGTACTCCTGGCGTGTTCGGGTGGCCATGGCGCGGAACTTGTGTGACTTGTGAGCAGCATTTTCTGCATTAATGACCTTGGCCAACAGGAAGTCCCGGAACACAGAGGACTTGGGGAAGGTCACACCTTCTGGGATTGGGGGGCCGAAAGAGGGCACATCTTTGGATCGAGTGACCGCCACACTGCAGCGGAAGAAGCAGAGCAGGAAGAGAAAATGAGACAAGAGGAGAAAGAGGGAAAAATTAGAGGTGAGAGGAGAAAAATTGATGGTTAACAAATCAGTTGTTCCAGATGGGCCGACAATTTGGCCAATGTAGGCTGCTGGGTGTTTCTCCTCAGACATTACAGATCCTATGGCTTAGAGTCAGTGTTTTATTGCACAGTAAATCAACATCCAAACATCCAAAGCTTGAAGGTTTTATGTCATAAAGAAAAAAAAAATTGCAGCTTAAAAATACAAAATCCTTGACCGGTATATATCATATCTCAGGTCTCAGATGAAAACAGATTGAATTTATAAGTGGTAAAGGTGTCAGAGTTAGTTCCAGTCTCCTTATTTCTCCTCTTGCTAAAATAATCTTGTTGGTCTCTGTATTATCTACTTCAAAGCAGTTGTCTGCTGCTGTTATGTTTCCAAATAAGTATGAATGAATTAACTATTAGGTGGAGGCTATGTGTAGTTGCTGCCTCTTCCTTACAGCATGTATTTCATTACTATGTCCTATATCTCCCTGTTTGTGCTGCTCTCCACCTCCCTTCTCAACTCCCTTTTCCTTCCATTAAGTCCCTGGAATGGCCATCTGAGGCTGTTTGCCCTGTCTGGTATGCCAGGAACTCAGCTGAGCAGCCATGGAGAGGAAGGAGAGGAGAGGAGGAGGATGAGGGGAGACTGCTATTCAAAATCTCCTGCCCAAAGCCCCAGACAACCCAGAGTGAGAGAAAGGGAAAATGTGGCTGAGAGGGGAAGACTGTGTGGGAGACTCTGAGGAGATATGGGAATGATTGCTCACTGGAAAAAAACACACAGCATGTGAGACAAACAGACCTAGAACAGATCTGTTAAATATCTCAGTCTGAGGCAGTGAACAAATAAGGGCCTAAAGAGGATTATGTCTGTACATGGGTCACCTGTCCCGGTCTCAACCTCTTCGTGACCAAATGAGCTCAATCACAGATCTTCACTCAGGTGATAATTACCGGTTGACAAGAGTAGCGGTGGAAGTCGGAGCCCTCATCCCACACACTTCCCTGCTGACATGCATCAGCACACATGTTGACACCAGGATTAATCGCTTTGTCTAATAAGCAACTAAAGTCAATACGTCTCCCACATTCCTAAACATACCCCAGAGACACCCTGTCCTCGCTGGAGACATGTGGTGTTCAATTATACTAACCGTCAAATTGTTGACACCTCATTTCCCACCTTTCCTTATTTGTGACAGACAGGGGTAAGAGAGGAAGCTCTTTTTTTCTGGTTGAAATTGCCTTGGAGAATGAAAACAGACTCTTATAATATAGAGTCTGTTACCTGGAGGTAAATTAATGCTGAAAATACCCTTAGTAGTCACTAGTGTGTCAAAATGTTGCCTGCATCTCCCACATTCCCACAAGGCATAACTAAGAAGAAGGAAAGAAGGTGGTGTGTGAACACATGTGTAGGTGGAGGGTCATACAAACATGCTAACATAAACATGAAGCTATTGTGGTAGGAATTTGTGTCAGCTTTCATTTGACTGGTTGTGTATTTTCAATATGAACCTTATCGCCCTCATTTGTGCCATCACAGAGAATAATTCAAACAGTAAAATAAAAATGGCACCATACTGTCAGTTCATAGCTCATCTGGTACATTTTAAACTTGTTGACTTGTCTCTTGTGCTTCTTCCACATTGATGTCATATTCAAAAAAGGGATGTTGTCACTGAAAGTTGAAAGTGTTACTTTGCTAGATCTTTGAAAAGCCTATGTGTTTAAGAATTTAAAATCAGACATAAACTGCATCAGAAACTATATGCAGTGATAATAATGATTCAGATTATTCATACCTTAGACAACATCAGTAGATACACTGTTCAGAGACCTAAAAATTTAATATATTTGACTTTTTGAAGTAATTTTTTGGCTTTATTATGATTGGGTAGTGAGAGAGAGACAGGTTGTAATGCAGCCTGGGCCTGAGTCAGATTGCAACCCAGGCTGCTGCAGTAAAGACTGAGTCTACAGTAAATGGTATGGTATACCAGGTGAGCGCCTGGCACCGCAATATATTTGACTTTTAATTACATTAGCAGGTTGATGTAAATGCTCCTGCCCAGTCATTAGATCTTTGTCATAATGACACAGATAATTATCAGAGGACTTTGCTGTTCCCCTCAGCTCTATGGAGATCAACGGTATGTTTCAGCTCATTGTTTTGGTTTTCTGACAACAACTTTACCCTTTTGTTTTCTCTGGAGTGTGTGGAAGACAAATCTGAGATAAAAGCGGATGGAATATGACACTTATATTATACTACTAATTCATCAGGTGGCAAGGAAGGTGATGATGATATGCTAATGTTGCTCTGTATGGACTGGATGTGTAAATAAGCAACTGTCTGCTATCACAAGTGTTTCAGAAAAACAGGAAATCCAGGTTTAAAACACCATTTGATATGCAAATAGATTGAAGTTTCATACTATTGATAAGTTGAAAATCAGATGCAAGCAGGTGTCTTTGCACCGCATCTCTGTCGATGACAAATTAATCATGCAGGGTATTTCGGAGAGGAGCTACAGTAAAGTGGTTATAAACAGGCTGAACAAATGATGAAAATAAAATGGGACCTTTTATTCTTATTCTTCCCCATCACTACAAACACTCAATACATTACACAGGAGCTCTAAAAGCACTTGTGCTGATCTCAAACACCTGTGAGTCAGTCAACCAAAGACCTGTGACTCACACAGGACAGAAAGAAGTGATGGAGAGAGCTGGAGGAATGCAGACCAGAGAACAAATCAGACAGAGCATAAAAAAAACATGAATGAGAAAAAAAAGAGAGAACGAGTGAGAAAATAGGGTGAGAATGAGAGAGCCAGAGAGAGAGAGGGGGATAGGAGAATCTAGTACTGTGGGGATTGCTGGGCTGTGTGGCTGCTGTGTGATCCTCGTGGCAGGAGGGTTGGCAGTAGAAATGAAAGAGCACATTCCTGTGGTTTCAGTGATTTGTGGTCTTATAAATATCCAGTGTGTGGGCAGCTCTGCTCCTCCAGTATCCACAACCTGCTGCCCACTGAGCCAGGGCAAGAAAAAGAACATGTCAATACCTGTTGGAGTTGGAGGCTCAGAGGTGCGTGTGTGTTTGTATGTATAGGTTTGGATGTGGGGAAGGTACATAATATGTTTTTGTCCACTTGTCACAAGTAACCATTTAGATTATACAGTATTTCCAGTTGGGTTTGCGTAGCAGCTTTTTTGGCTGAGGTCTAGACATTGGAAGAGAAAATGAATATTTACAGACAGACAGATTAGAGCCTGAGATTCAGTGAAACTACTACACACATAACTTGAAAGGTTATGTGGTGACTGTGGGAATGAAATCCACCCTGTAATGTTGGTGTTTTCTATCATTGTGTTAGTAATATACAGTAAAACACAGAAGCAAGTCACTTTTCACACCATACAACACATGTACACTGGGTGTTTCGCTCAGCTCAGTCATACAGATACTATTACCTCATACAACGTAATGCTTACTTGTTGAGTCTCGTACAGTCTCATTACTTCGGAGACGTGTGTGCGTGAGAAAAACAACTGCATACTAACCATTCAGGCCTGAAGACATCTGTGAATTGTTGCATTACTCGCTCTTCTGGAGATAAACTCTTAATATTTACTTTAACATGTGTTAAGTGTTTGTTTACAATGACACAATACCAATTTATTCATTTATAAGGAAAAGCCCCATTATTTTTGGACACACACACAGAGTATCTCATATCAAAATCCATTTTATTTGCAGCCATTAAAACCTCATTATTTGAGAGTAGCTTTTAATGCAGTTGGGATTAACAGGTAATCCCAATCAATTATACTAGAGAGCAACGGCATTGGAGCAGTTAGTAAATAACAGAAAACACACGGCCTGGTTCACTACAAACAGCTGGAGAGACAATCTTCTTAGATGGGAATAATCTGAGTGTTGATGGACTATTCAAGAACTTGGCAAGTGGCATGTCTCAGAGAGAAGACGTGCTACCTTGAAGATGGGAAAGTGGTCTCAGACTTTTGGACACAAACAATTACAGCATAAAAAATTGGTAATACTGAAATGGTACTGGTAATACAATTCATCCATTAATATACCCTGGAGCCAGATAAGTGGCAGATAATTCATGGATGGATTAACCATTTTAAAAATATTTATTTAAACTCATAGAAACGGTTCCTAAAATTGGCCGTTGTGAGCCTTCCTAGCGATTGCAGCTAGCAGTACTGACAGTGCTACAGGACTGATGGTACCGACTAAAACCACATTAAAGAGGACTGAACAATCTGCACACACAATCCACTGTCGCACCACTCGTAGTTTATAGATGTGTCATGTCTTCCCACAGCCCGCAGACCACATTAGGAAGTTAAAACTAATGTTACTGTCTACAACAGGCAAGGGAAAAAAAATATTCATCATCAAGTCAATGTTTTTAAAGACTTTTGAAAACTGGCCGATCCCCTGAGGCGGGAGAATCTGGGAGAAGACTGAGTCTGCACACGTCTACAGTAACAGAAACATCTGACCACTGAAAGAGGAGCCCATTAGAAGGCAGAGCCATATTTAATAGAACAATGAAGTGTGCCGTATTTCCCTGCCCTGTGTGTATAGGAATGTCCTCTGAAACCAAGAGGAAACGCACCAAAGCTTCAAAGCATTTAGGTCATCCTTACTTAATACATTTTGACTCAGTCAACTTCCCTGTGGTGACTATGATTTGTAATTTACTTCTAAAACCAGATGTTTCATTTTGACAGTGTGCTTTCACTTCACAAACCTTAATTCACATTTGTGAATCACAAAAAGGTACGTGTAAATAGTATTTGCTCCGTAGTCACTCTGTTGCGGGGCCCTTGAGTGTGTGTGTTGTTGCTCAGTAACGAAGTAGCCCCATGGGGGGCAATTAAGACCTCACACAATGTGCTCAGACAGCAATTAAAACAGCCGTTAGTATGAGAGAAAGGAAGGCTCATAGAGGGCAAGATAAGAGAGAATGACAGAACACTAGATAACAAGGCAGAGGCAGGAATAAACAGAGAATGAAATGTCCTTCACAGCTGAACAGTTTGAAACAGGAAATAGAGAAGAGAAGAGAATCCTTTAAATGATTCCAGGTTGGCACATTGTATTTCATATTACACATTTCTGACAATGCGGCAATAAATCGTGAGCTGCAGAGAGGGTCCTAAACACTCAGGGCCTACTCCATGATGGAGTGATGGAACTGCAAAGGTAATGAGAGCTGAACAACTCTCTGAGCCAACAGATAAGAGCGTTATTGTTTCAGCAGTGACGGAGAGTGATTCATGAGAAGTCATGCGCTTATGATAAGTCTAACAAAAGTTTCTATCAGGGCTTTTTCAAAATGCATGTAATAAAGTGGCCTGGAAAAACACTGTATTTAACAACAAAACAAAAACATTATTTTTTAACTCTGTTATGTGGTACCTAAAATACCAGAAACTCTACAAACTACAGTCTACTTATTTGTCTTTCTAATGGAATTTTAATAAACTAAACCTGTACATTCAGCTATTCAAAGCGTTCAGCTGACTATTGGTTCTGGCTAGCAGGCAGTTCTTCATTCTGTTAAGTCACATACTCACACAAACTCCTGCCAAATATTGGACACAAATAATGCAATCCTAAGAATCAGCTCAAAATCTTCTACCATTACATTCTATGATATCATATTCCTTACATGTATTATAAGGCCGCAGAAAAACTCACTATTGGACAGGTAGGTAACTCACTAGTCTAACATTGTTTGGGCTTCAAATATCTCATAATACAGCAGTCTCTTAAAAACTATCTATAAATTATGTATACATACAGTATACTATATGTGGTGCTGCTGAATCTCACCTGTAGGAGCTGTTGTCAGAACAGGGGTTGTGCGCCTGCACAATCACAAAGACATGCTGGAAGTGTGAGCGAATGTTTTTGGGAGTGAAGGGAAGTGCCCCGGGTTCTTGGAACACAATCGTGACAATGTCATTTCCAATATGACGCTTCCGCAGTAACTGGAAAAGTTCAAGAACAACAGGAGAAGTTAGATGTGGAGTTGTATTAAATCAGATATCTGAAAAATACAGAAAACCAACTAAAAACCTAATGTATTAAGAATCATATTCAGTATTCACTTACTGAATAGTTAAATTTAAGTGTGCATTGCATGATGAACATTAAGAAATTACAGAGATCCTTTAGCTATTGCATTATCTAGATGATTGCTTCTTAATCCACGTGCAAAACTAGTGAACTTACCATAGGATCTTGTAAACTCTGTGCTGCATGTTTTTAATTATTTCAATATCTTAAACTGCATGTTGCGCACACACACACACACACACACACACACATATATATGAACTTGCACATATATATTTCAGTGTGCTGGACATGTGAGACCTTAACTAACATACCTGTTGCTTATTGTTGGGTGTGTAGGGCAGCATGGTTGACACATGGAACATGATCTCGTAATCCTTATAAGTGGTGTATAAAGAGTGGGTGCCCGTCGAGTCAGCTGAGGGAGACACAAAACCTTACGGTTTTAAATACAGATCACAAAGTCATCTCATTACAGTAGAATTGATCTTAGGCCACCCCTCTTCAGATTGGATTGGTTCGGTTTCTTGCTCCATACTCCTTCGTACTACTATTAATACTAACTAAACATCCTTTTCCACAAAGGACTACTGCTATTAGTTATAGAGATGTTGTTGTTGTCTTTTTGTAACACATCCAGGACAAACCAACAGACAACACTCAACTGAAAAACTCAAATCATTCTAAATATACAGAATGTATTAATTCTCTCAGAAACATTTCCATTCTAGACCACTATACTGTAAACAATTATAATCAGACATCATCTGTATGGTCCCCATGTTCATCTGCTGCAAATGCTGATCAGATGGTGCAGTGTTTCCTGAACTCTTAACAGGCTCTGGCCCTCCAGAGAGCCACTACATGTTAATAACCACATCCACGGTCTATCAATGTGATCAGTAAACAAAAGAGTCACTAGGTGTTTAAAAGTCTATACTTCACCTAGCTAGATTATCTTTCTACAGGGAGCGCTTTGCATGGCTGTGCTTAATTCACTCGGTTACTGAAGGATGTGTTGCATGTCCTACAAAAAGTGACTGGGAGAGTTTTTGTCTCTCAAAGCATTATGGGGGATTATTTAATTGATAGAAGGATAGTACGAAGTAGAACATCAAACACAGGATTTGAAAAGTCACCTAGAGGGAGTAAAAGTATAAACTATCTTATTTGTAGCAGTCGCAGAAGTGGTCAGGCAAAGGCAAGAGGTAGAGAGAAAAAACAAAGAGGATCAGTATCATTTTTTTCCCCCCAATAGAGTAATGTGACACCAAAGGCCATCTGTCACACGTCTGAAACTGAAGGCATTTTTGTTTTTGAAGGCAGCGCATAGAGAGGGAACTGAAGAATCACTGAAAGGAAGCCAGAGGAATTAAAGCAGACTGAGACTGAAGGGCAGAGGGGAGAGGCAAGAAGCCTTATTCAAAAACACTGCATATGGACATAAATGGGCTTGGAAGATGTGTGCTGCACTCCCATTGTACTTTGGCATTGTGAAGACTGCAGGAATTACCAGCGTCACAAATGCTCTAACTGTGATCTATTTCAGTCCTGTTTTTCATTTTACTCCCCACAGTGCACATCTGTATCCTAATGAAAATCCAGATGTTAAAGTGATTTTAGATTATTTGAGAGGACATATACAGAGTAAGTCGAGCTTTAGCTTTAGACTATGCTCATGTACCTGGTTTACCCACAGTGACTTCAACTATTGTGACTGAATTCAAGACTCTTTCAATCAATGAGAACTTCTATAGACTGTGTCAGCCTACAGTAACCCGGCTGCTGTGCATCAAGCATTAGTTTCAGAGTCAGTTCAACACCATCTGCAGGTTTTCCCTTTGTACTTCTAAGAGAACTTATCATTTCCGTGTATGTACATACTCTTGGTGTCCAGCTGAGCTCGGTACTTCGTGAAGCCTTTAAGTCTAACCCTCTCCCCCAGCAGATGAAGGAACTCCTCCAGTGCAGGACCAGCTGATTCGTTGTTGTACATCTCCTCCTCGCTGCTCTGGCCTGCCATGCAGTACATCACCCCAACCTTCCTCTGGAAACTCAACTATAGAGAGAACAGAGATTGTCGCAATGAAAAAGGGGGCATACAAGCATATTACTGTGTGGAAATCATGACAGAATAACCGCAGTGACATTTTAGGGAGAAGTCATGTTGGCATTTTAAGAATAGCCACCTTGGGATGTTCTGCAGTGATCGTGGTGCCATTTTCCAGAGAAATCGTGTTGACATTTATAGAGGTTCAGTTTTTGATGATTGCATCAGGGAGCATGAGTATCAAACAGCTTGTTTTGTATTTGGCTTATTTTTGAAGAGGTGTGTGTGTGTGTGTGTGTGTGTGTGTGTGTGTGTGTGTGTGTGTGTGTGTTTGTGTGTGTTTTATGACACACTTTGCCAATATGTGGCAGAGTGTCTCCACTTAAATCCTCAATAACAGTCTCACGGAAGTGAACGCTTAAATAAAAAAAACATAAAAAATAAATAATAAATATTTCTGCTACACAATTACACATCACCCCCACCTAGTCATAAAATAATTAATAAAATCCAAAATGAAAATAATGTGCTACACACAGTACAAGATAATGGCTCAGAAACTTGTATTTAGTTCAAAGAATGACCAATTATGCCAAATGGATTCTATTTTTGAGGAATGAAGAGGACATAATGAACCCTGAGTAATGCTGTCTCTTTACTAAAATGGGTCGCAGAACAAAAAGGAATTCCTCCAATACGAGCAACCAAATGACTTAATCAAATTCAGCCATCACAACTCAGTTCGCTCATTTTGTCTCCTTACCCCCTGCTCGTCCAGCTTCATCAGCTGCTCGGTGACCTTAGGTGTGTTGAGTGCCAGGCGCAGGCAGTGCACGTTCAGCTCAGGCACCAGGTACTCCAGCACCTCTTTGAGAGGCAGGCCTCGAGCTAGGCCATGCTTGGATGTGGAAGGCACTGCATCTTCCAGGATGGAGCCTCTCAGGGTGTTTAGCTGGACACAGCCAACCAGAGGGAAAAGAACAAGGAAATAGGAAATGCAAAGATCAGAGCAACAACCAAGACAGATAAGAAAACTGAAAAATCATTTGCAGTAAAATTGAAGAAATGACTTACTAACCAACGTGGAAAAAAAAAACAGACTGTAATTTGACCTGACTTACTATACTGTTTCCTAACTCATTCTCCCCAAGAGATTGAGTTAATCATTATATCTTTGGGCACTTCATACAGTCATGCAGTCAAAAGGTCGTAGAGTGAAAAACCCACTGCTGTACTATAAAAACAAATTTTTGAAACTCTCTGAACATTCCTTGGTTTATTTTTAGAGCATATTACTGCAGAAGCATGGTTACAATGACAGAGAGATTTAGTCTAGCTTAGCTGATCTTTTCTACTTAGGACATTATTCACTTTGTTCTGGATATTTTCGGCTAAGTCTCTTCTCTTTCTGCTTGGTGCTGCGTGTTGGTTTTTTATGAGTCCCCTATGATTGGCAACAACAAAAGCAAAACTAGCTATCCAGCCATAAGTAGAACATTAGTAGGCCTATGTTTGGAAAGCTATAAGGAAGCCTGTGAAATTAAATTTAACTTGTAGTAAAAGACGGTTCTTCAGGCTAAAACAAACTCAAGGAAGACTTCCATGAATTAATCAAGAAGACAGCAGAGAGACCAGGACCAGTGTATCTATCATGAACAAATATTCCACAGCTGGATTATCCGTAGTGGTCCCATGGCTCTTAAGAGTCAGTTATAAGTGTCTGTGCATTGTGTTCATGTAGTGTTTGGAAGGCCCAGTGTTTGTGCGCACACCCTCAGGGTTAAACAAACTGAGGATGAGAGGCACTCTAGCTGACGAGAGGACAATCGCTTTCCTCAGTGGACACTGGACTTCTCTCTAACATCAGTCCATCCCACTCACTCCCACACACACCCACATACACACACACACATATATATATCTATACCTGCCCAGCTCCCTACTCTGAAAATAGCAATTAGAGAGGAGAGAGGGAGGGAAAAGAAGGGAGGAAAAGAGAGGGAAACATAGCACAGTAGGTCGTGCGTCATCCCAAGAGATTGGAAGGGCTATTACTCATAGTGCGCTTCAATACAAGAGCAATGCTTTTCCTTCTCTACTCAAATACCTTTGGCACTATTTTAGTCTCGTTTAGCTGCAAAATGGCACAGCTCAGTCCTTCACAGATGAAGGCTGACAAAGATGGTAGGTGGGCGTTCAGCTCAGGGAATGAGGACATGGATCTGTGGCTCTAGTCTGTCTATTGGAGGAGATGACAGCAAGGGCAAGAGGGATTCACAAAAGATTCCCTCTCACTGCAAACTGGAGATGGAGCATTGTGAATAAACAACTCGGAGAATAAATTACAAATGAAACCAAACATACCATAATTTGAGGAACTGAAGCAGTGGTGTGTAAGGTCTTGCGCTGTATCTGACAACCTTAATATGAGGCTTTTAATAATGCCCCCCACCTCCTCCCAACAGGGTTTTTTTTTTCAATAAGCATGGCTGGGAACAGATCCTATATTTCAACTCCTACACAGTTTGAACTTATAATAGCTCCTTAGTAACATCACTCAGTACAGAATGTACAAAATATTGACACATTTGTGAGCATGAACATTCATGGCTCTATAGGGAAAAGCTACAAACATCATATATCCTAATGAAAGGGCAGAACAATTAAAAATAAATCACATAACACAACAATCAACAAATCAAGCCGATAAAATACAACATTTGTCAGTATACAAAGGTGCGAGATAATCATGTGTCCATTTTCATGTACCTCACTCGTTCGGAAGATCACCCTGTAGTTGAATTGCTGGCCATGGTCCTTGTGTTCTTCCAGCTTCTCCCTCCGAAGACTCACTGCCACTGGGCCCAGGTTCTCATCGACCCCCAGATAGTTCCAGTGTTCTAGGGGCGAAGAGGGAGGGATTTGGGGCAGGAATGGACACAAAAGGATGACGTTAAAGAGAGGAGAAATTTACAAAAGAACTTGGGTAAATAAAGTACGGCTTGTTCTTTTGTTCCAACTAGGGGAGGATGTGACAACCTGACATAAAAAAAAATGACCAATGCATGTTAAAAAACAACTTATTGCTGACTACTGAATTTTGTGCAAATGGACGAACAGTTGAAACTTGGGTGTAAGCAGAAAGTGGCATTTTCTCTGCCAATAATGGGTAAATTTTTCAAACGTTCTCTGGAAGCGTTTAAGACAATCAACCTCCACACCAAAGATAGAAAACACAGACATTAAAGGTCGAGGAATACAACTCTAGAAAGTTGAAACTTTTGCTTACCTCTGAGGTAGAAGTACTTTCGGTAGTAATAGGCGCCAAGGTCAACATGTTCCACAATGTATCGTTTGGACCTGTCAGCATGTTGGCTTGGCCCGTCCTTTGGGGCCTCTAATACCGCAACACCAGCGTTTGTAAAATGGGTAGTGAGTGTGGCATCCAAAGGTCCTTCCTCTGTACTGCCTGAAGAATTGCTTGAACTCCCCCCACTACCAATGCTGCCCTGCTGAAAGATGAAAGAGAAGGAAAAGTAAAGCAAGTAAACTGACAAATATTTCACCATTTAGTCTTCAGTGCATCTTCAATATGCAGTAATAAGCTTTAACTAGATCTTCAATCTTTGTCAATCTTTAATTGTCCTTTTCTTGCACAAAACCTACCTGTTTAGCAGGGCAGATGTTCCTCTCACCCTCTCCACCAATCTCATTCCTGAAACAAGGGCAGCTGAGCACCAGATCGTTGCTCTTGTCATCACCAGGGTCCAAGGCAGGGTTGGTAGGGTGTTCCTTGCTCAACTCCTCTTGTGAGCCACAGGGTGACCCATACACTCCACTCTGATTGGAGGAGAGGGAGGACGTGGCTGAAGCAGAGGCAGCAGCAGCAGCTGAGGCACCGGTTGTGGTGTTTTTGCGTTTGGACCCAGAATGGCGACTTTGGATTGCCTCATTGAGGTCAAACAGTAGAGACTGGACATCAAAATGGGCAAAGCCTTTTTGACACACCCAGGGTTTGGGAGGTGGGCCACTCTCATCGCCTTTCCCTCCGTCTTCAACATCGGAGCCAGCCCTCGATGTGTCACCCTCCACCTTCACACTGCGCAGCTTACGGAATATTGACTCTCCACCCGTCTCTGACTTTGACCGCCTCTTCAAGTGCTTCTCTCGTTCCTTCAGCCGACTGGCAGGACTACCTCTAGCTGGACCTAAAGGTCCATCTGGCAGGTCAAGGGCAGCTTGTTTTATGGGGGCCACAGTAAGAAGCTCTGTTAGCCTCTCTGGAGCTGGGCTTCGCTGATCAGGGGCCTCAGAGGACTGGTATCCCTTTAGCATGTCAAAAAAGCTCTCTCCTGACACGCCATGTTTATCTATGGATGAAGTGCTGCCATACTCACGGTGCATGGGTGTCCACCCTGAGAAGGACCAGCCCTCATTGCCGTCCCCATCTAGCTCACTGATGGTTATATCACTGTTACTGCGCTGGCGGATACGCCTCATGCCTTTGCGAGGTGAGCCCAGATAGCCATCTGGTGACAGGAAGCGATTGTCCTTTCCCTTGCTCTGCATCTTGCTCTTTAGTGTGTTGTGGATGTTACGCAGCATGGATGAGTCCTGTGGGCTTATCAAGTGGCCCAGCTTGGCTGACAGATTGCTGTGGGCTGAAACAGCTGACACCCCTCCACTTCCACTGCCACTACTACCACTACCTCCACTTCCACTTCCTCCTCCTCCTCCTCCTCCTCCCCCTCCTCCAAGTCTTTCTCTATCTCCACTTCCTGATCCTGAAGAGCTGGTGGTGTTGGTAGAGCTGGGTGAGTCTGTTTCCACAGTAATATGCCAAACACCCCCTCCTCCCCCATCTTTCCTTGGGGGCCAGTCAGCCACACGAGCCCGAACCCCCATCTTGGGGACGCCAGGGTTGGTGCCAGTGGTGGAGGAAGAGGAGATGTGGGCGCTCTCGCTACGGGGTGGTGGTGCCCCTCCATTTGGCAGTCGCAAGCGGCGGGTGTAGAACTCATCAGTAGCCGGCACAGAGCCCCCAACCGAACGCTCAGTCTGAGAACGTTTCAGACTGGTCATGATGGAGATGGGAAAGGATGCAGGGAGGGGAGATGGGAAGGAAAGGTAGGGATGGGGAGCTGATGGGTTTAGATTAGGGTCAACATAATGCCCACTGAGTGAAGTAACGAGAGAGTCTCATGGACACATTTGGTTCTGCAGAAAGAGCAAAGGAAAATAAAGCATGAACAATGTTAAATGAACAACAGTCAACAAAAGATTTTAAATCATCTCCAATAAAAACAACTGTAGAAATTACATCTATTACTTATGAGATGTTGCAAAGATGTCTTGCTTTTACCTTTTAGACATCAAATACTAAAAAGTACTAAAAAGCAAAATGGAGCATAAATAGATGATTGAGTACTTGTTTCAATATTGTCATCATACAGCAGTATGTTTGAGACCACAAGTTCATATTTTTTTAAATCAAAGAATAGTGGAAATTCTGTACCTTTTTGTTGCTGGAGCCTGATGGCAAGGAATGTGTTGATGATGGGTGTTTACAACTGAAGCTTCTAAAAGTCAATCTGACTTGCAGTCATCCTGTAGGTGAACTCAATTCAGCCTGGATGGGACCGATCCAGCAACTGAAAATAACAGTACAGAGAGAGAAAGAGTTTAGGTAAGAAAGAATCAGAGTGAAATCAAGTTAGAGAGAATTCAGCATCACAAAACCAACAATCATAATGAGGCTGTCTTTGAGAGAGCCAGGACAGCCTGTAAGTTTGAGGGCCCATTCTCTTTTACTACAGAGTCACATACTAGGCCACTGGTAGCCAGTGATTCAAATTCACAGCTCCTGCTACTTTCTGAAAAGGAAAGTCCTCCAATTTTACGCACCGAGATGAGTTTAATGGTCATTATGTCTGTTCTGGCTCTGTAGAGAAGTTTGTCCAAAATAATCTAGTAATCAACAAGGCCTTTTGGTCTGGACTTGGAAGCGAGAATTTTTTAAACATTATGCATGGACTTCAAAAGAAAACCCTAACCCTAACCCTATTTACCTGGCAGCAAGAGTCTAATTAAAAGATTAAGGAATTGCAGAGATCAGTGTTTTTGGAGCTTGGCCTATACACAGGGACTGATGATATCTAGGGCATCTGCTGCATTGATGGCGACCACTCTTTTTTAACATGTTCGATTAGAGCATCTTAACTTTGTGAAACTGAAATACTAAATCACCAGAATACCCTTTTAAGGAAGACATTGAGTTTCATTCTGTCAAGCCATGACTATGATTCCAAGCACTGAGGGATGTTTGGGTTGATAAATCTTGACCTTACTGTCGAAGACCGTGGACAGCTCTTAGACAGCCCACACGATGTGGCTTTTCCCTTTAAGGGCTAGGGAAATCATAAAATCAACATTTATAGCTAGCTTAGTCAGTCAAAAATAATGTGATGAGAGAGTTCAGTTTGGTTAAGTATGTGTTTGTGTACTGGTTTCTCCATAATGGTGCACTACCGCTCTCTTCCAGACCATACTTTCTATCACCATGGAGATAAGGACTTGTACAGAGCATGTTTCTGAGAGTATATGTGTGTGTATACTGTATGTGTGTGAGAGAGAGAACAAACAGGGCGATTGATTCCTTCCCTTCCCACAGACCTCGCTGGGAACCGTTTTTAATCGAACCACCTCTACATGGTATGTGGATTATCCAGAGAGACCAGGACATTGTTTTGGTAGAGACACATTACTGTTGAGTTATTTTAATGTACTGTAGTTTTCAATGCTTTAAGGAGCACAAACAAAACAGCATTTGCTCTGAATCTTGCAGATATCTCACAAAACCAGAACTATCTGCATAGATCTGTAGCACTCTTAGCAACAGAGAAAATGTTTGTTTTTTTTTTGTGTGTGATTTTTTTTGTGGTGAACTAACCCTTTAACATAGATCTGTGGCACTTTATAGTACCATTCTGCGGCCTTGAGGCCAGTGCCCTGTTTGTGACTTGCTCAGATGGGTCTGTTTGAGCAGCATGACATCCTAGTCTGGGATTCAGTTTGGCTTTAAAAACTGAGGTGTTTGAAGTCTAACAGGCAGAAACTCAAAGGTAAAAACTCAAAGTCTTTCCCGTTTCACAGCAAGGTGTTGGTGAGTGTATGCGTGTCTGACGGGGAGATTTCCATTTTCAGACACACATACTGCAGTGGCTTGTGTTGTGGGAACATTTTTGATATGCTAAAGAGGCCTTTGAGTTTTCTGTTGGAGATCATATTAAAAAGAAAGACAAAAAAAACATACTGTAAATTTATCTCAAAGCTCACAAGCAGTCATGTGACTTGTCTCAAGTGGTGTATTAGTAGATAAACAATTATCTTTGGTGTATAACGATTCAACAACTTCAATTCACTCTCAAGAGAGATTGTAAATTGTGCAACTGAAAGAGCATAAATATAGATGAACTGCCTCTGAGGGGTTTTCTTCTATGCCTGCAAAATCATTTGAATTTGTCAAACCTTTTATTTCATTGCAAATATCAAAAATCAGTCAAAAATTAACATGTCCCAGTGTAAACAAGTGGTTCACCAATGTTTTCAAGTCTGCTTCCATTAGACTAGAATCCAAATTATTCAAATACAGGTGAGCAAAGCTGAAAATTTGGGCAGTAAAAAGGTCATCAGGTAGTGGCATAAATGCAGAAAAGACAGACATCCAGACATATTTTGGTCCATGTCACTATGGATAAAATTTTGCAGATTTCATCATGGCTCTGCTTAGAGAACACCGAGGCCTGCATTCACTACTGAAGCTAAAGACTAGAGAGCCCCACTCTTTTTTCTTATTTTCCCTTATAGATTAAAGGTTGTTCCACTGACAAAAGGCCTTGCCATCTTGATCTACAACACCAAATCAAAAGGCTCATCACAATCGAAACATTACTGAATCACAATGTGACTGACTTTGATCCAAAGTGGCTATTTGTGCTAAAGAAGAGGACAAAAAACACAAGCGAAAAGAAAAGGTGAATTGCAAATCCTCGACAAAGCCCCAGAAAAATGTATACAAGTTGCTAATCTGCATAGATACAAAATCTGCTCTGTAGAAACACTACATTCAAGTACACTCAAAACATTTGACTGCTGGGAGAACATACTTTAAATTTCCCTGTAATTCTTCAGTGTTAAAAGTGACTAAAGGGCAACTCCTGAGTATGTAAACTATACATTAAAATGAAAAGCTCTTCTTTGTTTTAAATGTTTCATAGTTAATCAATGTCCATGAGGCCACATGATGATTTAAGTTAACCTTAAAATCAAAAGTACACACATTGGCTGCCGTTAGTCATACAGATCGACACCTGCCGAATGTATCTTCACCACTACATGATCTTCACAAACACAGAGCCGAGCACTGTCAGTTTGAACCATGATTCATACATTTATCAGAGCCACCAAGAAAAGCACATCGTGGTTTCATAAATTTTCTACTGGAACTCACATTAAAGTACCAGAGTAGAAAGTCAGTAGTAACACTGCTGCCCTCCACTATGAGCCATCGACGCCTCTGTAATCACACTCAAAAAGTATATCCCAAATAACTACCTGCAGAGTGCCTTCTCTTTCTCCACTGAGGACTGAGTAGTACTCTTTAATGAGAGTTGGAGAGAGTGAGAAAAACAGGGTGGAAGAGAGATCAAGAGTTAGAGGAGAATGAGAGAGGAGAGGATTATACTTTATGTTCGGCTGGGAGACTGAGAATTGAAAGGAACGAATGTGGGGTATCGCTCCTCACTGCAGTCACAACGGACCAATTACACAGACAGATACTCGGTAACCTTTAGCAGTGTCTAAACAAGGTCAATTCCTGAGGTAAATATGTGGCATCACTGCTCAGTGCAGCTAAGTGCTGCTGAGGTTGTCTGCTGGCCCAGCCAACTGGAAAGTGGTAACAGAGGGACTGATCTGATCTTACAGATGATGGTGGCTGGGACCATTAACGCAACATCACAAAACCAATAAGCAGTGTTGTAATACGGTGGAAACCGCTTACAGTGATCACGTCTGTCCAGGTCAAATTGATCAATATGAGTGGATGATTATCATAACCAAATTGTTTTCATTCTTTCTTGTGCAGATTGCCATCTAATCGACATTTGCATAGTTATTACATGAATATAAAATATGAAACAGCTTTGCCATTTACTGTTTTAAAGATAACATAAGTTGCTCCATGGCCATCTCCTGCTTCAAGCCTAGTCTGACGGGTCAGGGTGAAAGCATTTCACTCCAATCACGAAACATACTCTTTCTCTTCTTAAAATGTACTTTCATCTGACAGCTTTTCCTGGTTTTACCTTCCCTTTATTCTCACTCTGTATTGATTTTTATACACCTGAGTATTTTAATTTTTTTAACTATTTTGCTGGTTTGGTACTTTATAACACAGCATTTGAAAAGTGCTATAAAAAATAATGATGATTATTATATTATCATTATTATTATTACTACCTGCTGCTGTGTGAGAGCAGGGACAAAAGGTATGCAGCGTAAAAGTCCCAGAGCACGAGCAGAGACACGACAGTGAGGACGTCACACTGAACTTGTGTTGGGAGAGCAGACATTTTTTTCATTAGTTGTCAAGTATGAAAAGACCCAGAATGAAGACTGAAAGCAGACTACTTGATTACTATAAGCTAGAGTGACTCTGTCTCAGTCTCTTTGAACCAAATAAGCTGCTGATCATTTTAACTGTGATCACTATAAGCAGTTCCCACTGTATATGATATTACAGATACAAATCTTGTAATTCATAGCAGCATGAGCTTAACCACAAATTCTCTACAGAGGGAATTTTGTGCTAAAAAGACTTGAGTGGATAACTCCAAGATCAGTTTGGGTATTTATCTTATATAAAAACTAAATTACAAAGCAACTGCTGCCCTTTCCCACAGAGCACTACAGAGTATTCTGAGAAAAGCCTCTATAAAGCTCTTGGAAATGTTCAATATTTTCTGAATAACCAATTAATGACCAGTGAGGTAAACATGACGACATGTGTTTGCAGACCAGTGTCTTTGTGATAGAGAATAGTACAAGTCATTATGTTGTCATGTTTGTGTGGGAAGAAATGATTAACTTAAATACGATGGTGGAAAATGCCAACTTCATAACAACTGTCCTGGCCCCAACAGGAGTGGAATAGATTGTGTTAAGTTTGTAATGATATGTTACAAGAACCCAACAATGCCATAATCATGTCATAGATTACACATAAAGTTGAATATTTGCCCCAAAGACTTCATAAATGTCATCATAAATTACATTTTTTACTTTATGGGTCTCTAATTTGCTGATAATTTCCTTCCAAGTTTCTTAGAAAGTACTATGTAATTTGGTGTTATTTATAGTTCACATTAAAGACACAGAAATGAGGCAGTTTTGGAATTTAATTAGTTTTGTTGAGTTCATAAGCAATTGTCGATCTCCAGGGGGAATTTCCTTGAAAGAACCGCTCCAATCAAATTCAAGGATATATTCATTACTGAAAACTTTATTCCTCGCATATATTTTCTTGCCTATAGACAAATTTCACTTTTTTGCATGTTTGCCTGAAATGCTTAATTGACAAACAGACTCTTGCTATTGCTGAAAAGGAGTAGGAATTAACTAATTGACATGTACCAGCATGAACACCAACTAAATTTGCTCTACGATTAGTGACAAATTACACAGTCATTTCCAGGAACCTTCCTATGAATTTACATCTCAGCTCATTTCTCAGAAATCATAGGAAACTATAGGACCCCTGAAATAATCAAAACATCCTGAGGAATAAATGGCAATATTAATGATTATTGTTTGTGAATTAATAATTCACAAATGAGTTCCATGTTATGATGTTGTCATTACTGTCACCATGGTGATAGAAAAAATATGGAAACCATAGTGCTGCTTGAGATTGTTTACAGCATGTCTGCCTGCTCCAGTCTAAAGGTTGCTGTCAAGCAGCAAAGGTGTGGGTAGGTATGGGCACAGTGTGACTGTGAATCTGATCCAGTGCACAGTGAGTCATACACACCTGAAAATTACAGAGCAGATGAGCTGACTGACAGACTGACAGAGGCTAGTGCTGCACAATTAAAGGAGACACAGTCATAGGCTGTTGGAAAGGATCTTGAAAAGGCAGGGCACAAAAAAGTTGAGCACAAGGTGTGTGTGAGTGTGTGCGTCTGAGGACTGAAGAAAAAATTTTTTCTTTGCAAAGTGAGGACATTTTGGCCAGTTCTCACTTTCTAACAGACCTTTAAAGGGCTTTTTGAGGGTTAAGACTTGGTTTTAGGGTTGGGGTTAGAACTAGGTTTAGGTTGTGGTTAGGGTAAAGGTTAGGCATTCAGTTGTGATGGTTAGGGTTTGGGTAAAGGGCTAAGGAATGCATTATGTCAATGACTGTCCTCACAAAGATAGAAGTACAAGTGTGTGTGTGTGTGTGTGTGTGTGTGTGTGTGTGTGTGTGTGTGTGTGTGTGTGTGTGTGTGTGTGTGTGTGTGTGTGTAAAAACCGAACCTCGATACCATCCATTTCTTATCCCCGTCCTCAATAATACAGTAATTTGGAAGCGGTTAATATTTTTAGACAATTGCATATTACATTAGTATTCTGTATTCATTAATCAGTCTGTATTGTAGTTGTAGAAAATGAACCCAGGCCTGTGATTAGAGAAGATCACCACTTTGTAAATCACACAGCAATTTTTTTAAATGACAGAAATAGAGTATTTAAAGAAAATGAAAGAAAAAATAAATGTGTAAGCTACCTTCAGCTTTTTTTCTGTTACCACATCTTTGAAAACATTACACCTGTTTCTCCAGACAGACATCATTACCACACTAACTGGTGAGTCAAGTCAAGTCACGTCATGTTGTCTCAGTGGGTTTCACAGGCCTACGCCAGAAACCATTTCAGACCCAGCCCAAGCTCTCTAAGGAGAAGAGGAGGAGACACACCAAAAGCCTTTGGACATACAGAAAATAATGAAAGGAACCTCTCAAGAGTAAATTCAAAAAGATGGCTGGGGTGCAGTAGGAGCTGCAGGTGGGAAAATACCAATTACAAATAAACAGAAAGACACACTGACTCAAACTTGGCGTGTCCTCTCAAACACCTGCTGCCAAGATGCTGCTGGGCATAGGTGTGGCCATAAAGACAAGACATCTGTGTGTGTGTGTGTGTGTGTGTGTGTGTGTGTGTGTGTGTGTGTGTGTGTGTGTGTGTGTGTGTGTGTGTGTGTAAAGCCACTGCAGGTAACACAAAGAGCCACGGGACCAAAGAAACATGGGAAAGATCCAGATTGTGACTCAGGCATTCAATGTGCCTCCTTCTGTCTCACACACAAACAAAGAACCCAGATGATGAAGAATGTTACATCACATTTTTTCCCCAAGTCATCTTTCCCACGCTCAGTGGAATTGGTGGCTCCCAGTTTCAAGGTGGTTTAATGTTATGTGAATATAAAAAAAGCATAAAAATCTTAGGTCATATGCAGAAAGTTTCAGAGTAGTAATGATAGCTTCAAGTGTTGTGTGGAAATTGCAATTCCCACACAGGAGCAATAGCTGCTCTGCACCAACGACATACCCCAGACTAAAATTCTGAACCAAATGCAGGAATGTCAAACCTCTTGTGTGACAAAATGAATAGTAGTGGCCTTGTGTTGTCAGATGCTATGCAGCCATTTGAGAGCCAAATGGCTTTTCATCTGAGCTTGTCTCAGTGTAGATGAGGAAATGGCAGGCCAAGATACAGAGGGAAGATAAGGAGAAAAAAAAAAAATCAAACATTATTCCCTTTGAAAGCTGCTAGGCAGCAGGCACTCTAAAGTGTTAGAGTTTCAGCTCAGAGCCTTTCAAAGTGAAATTGTAATTGTGTGGAAAGATAAATGTGCTTTGCTGTTTTTGCTCCCTCTGCAGAGCTTGGCAGTGGGGTGGGGTCTCCTCTCTGGCTCACTGAAATGTAAAATGGGCTTTTTGGGTGCTCTGAAGTCTGCTGGTGTTGTCTTTTTCTCTCGAGTGTGAAATTGCAGAGGCATTCTATGGCGCACACTCCCCTATCCTCAACGATCACAGAATGGCAATGGAGGCAGTGGGAGGAGATGCACATAAAGATCTGACCAAGTGATGAGAGGGTGGTCTGTGCAAGCGAGTGTGTGTAACAATAGTTGCAGTGAGTGGCTGTCACATAATAGTGAAATATATGAATTCTGCTATGGTCCCAGATAATTAAAATGTTTTATATATTAATGAATATGAAAATTGTTTACAGTTTCATAACAAACTTATCATTTTAACTTGAATTACTGCCTCACAGTTCTACACTTCTGCCAAAACTGTTTTTTGTGAGGTCACGATGTCCTTGACCTTTGACCACTAAAATCTGATCAGTTACTCCTTGAGTCCAAGTGACCATCTGTGCCAAATCTGAAGAAATCCCCTCAAGGCATTACTGAGATATCACGTTCACAAGGCCACAACAGTGTTTTGAGAGGTCACCGTGACCTTGACCTTTGACCACTGACCACCAAACTGAGTCCAAGTGAATGTTTGTGCCAAAGTTGAATTAATTCCCTCTGGGTGATACTGAGATATCACATTCGCGAGAATGGGACAGACGGATGGACGACCTAAAAACACAATGCCTCTGGCCCTGGCTGTCGCCGGCTCAGAGGCATAAAAAGACCTCAGGAATGTCAGAGGATCTAAAGAAAGATGTTGACAGGAATTTTCTTTTCGAATACCTCAAACAACAGCTTGTAATGACTGGGGGTGTGATCTGCTCTGCACCAGAGAGCAGCACAGTGCTGCATTCAAGGTTATAGCCTTACTTGTAAAGACTTAACTGAGTGCTGTTTTTATCCATAAGATCTGTTTCATAGCTACGTTTTAGCAGCAGCTTTTGACTGACTTGTTAAGTTTCACTGTGATTTGCGATTTACAAAAGATCCTTTTTTTTCCACCAAAACCAAGATCTGCACATGCTTCAGTGTTTGCCATACATGAGCTCTGCTTGGGCCCAAGTAGATGAAATCACTGTTTCAACTGCCCTCAGCTGGCATGAAATGTGTTGATTTAATTTTACGGTCATTTTGGAGGATATAATATCATGTCCACACCATTTATATCTATAGTCCCTTTTCCCCTGGTCAAAAAACCCACTAAGACCCACTTACATTGGGCTTTTGTCTGCAATGGAAAAGGCTACAACTGGCATTCACACCCAGGTCAAATAACTCTGCACTAGGCACAGCTTTTTATCAGCTCCAGCTCCAATCAGCATTACTTACTCGTTGCTGCTGTAACGTCTTTCAGAGCACAGTCACTGTCACCTGCCCAGCACAGTGCTGTTACACCAGAAACACTGCAGCTACACTGTGCACGGGGATAAAAGAGTGGGCACAGCTTCAAAATAAGTTTTTAAAAAACACGCAAATACCGATCGTGGCATCTCACACATGGGCCCCAACACTTTCACAGGAGCACAAACCTGGGGATTTTACCAGTTAGCAGCTCACTCTCTCTCTCTACTGCGTCTGTATGTATGTTCTGTAGGTGCATTTGATGACATCGCTCCTTGCAGCTGTGTGTGTCCTCAGTCCGAACAGAAAAAAGTCCAATATAAAACGAAGGTTGATTAGAAAGCCTGTTAGAAAGCTTTACTTCCCTTATCAGGGGCTAGCTAGTCAGTTTGTGAACACACTGTTTTCAATGCTTTTAGGTGTAACATGTCAGCAAACATGTTGACACATCTCTTAGTCCATCCCTCTGGATTAACAGCTATGATGAAGCCTCTTTCTATGTGGAAGAGAGGAAACAGGGGTGACAGGAAATAGAGGGGAAAAAAGCAGGACAGGGATTTAGAGGAGAGGGACTAAGGATAAGTGCCACTTAGTGTTTCAGGACCACACTGTGCAACAGTGACACAAATAGCCACAGCCTTGCCTACATCCCCTGCGTGCAAGCATGTGTGTGCATGTTTGCACTGTTTCCACAGCAAACAGTTTGAAGAAAAAAAAAAAAAAAACGGGTTAATTTAACACTACATGAGAATACATACTGTATGTACAGGAAGGGTGACTTTACCTCAGCATCAAATATGTGTTTGCTTCTGCGCAGCATAGCAGTTTAAGCAAAGCCACAAACCATTTCCACAGCAAGACAATGATACCAGTTTCACCCTCACACACATAACGCACACTTCCTGCCTTCCTCCTGCTGTTTTTCAGGGGTCTGAAGAGTCCCCTCCTCTGCACTGTGCCTCCATGGTGCAAGAGATGTTTCTTTTTATTTCACATCTCTGTTTCTTTATCAGCACAGATCAAATACATTCGAAAAGTGAAGTTGAAGAGAACATGTGAATGTTATTTAGCAAATACAGGATTAATGCACAGGAAATACACACTATACACCAGTTTGACACAACACAAACATCTATCTAACAATTCAGTACAACAACACAGAATTACACACTACCCTTTGTGCAGCTTACAATGCTCAACCTTAATTAATGTTTTTTTGTTACACTGGTTTGAGTAATACTGGTAGTTCTATTATTTTAGCAATTCCAGTTTAATCTCTATTGAACTAAACTTTTTTTAGTGCTGCTGATTCACATCCAACCAAAATCCCACAGAGTGAACTCCTGAATTACTGTGCTCTTCACCGTCACACTGGCTGTAAACAGTTCACACAGAATCGAGGTATCTGGGTCGCATGAGCTCTGATGAATCAGGTCCACACAGCCAATTGCCCTCATGACGGGCTGATCTATAATTTATGGCAAGCAGAGAGGATTTTGGGAAGGTGAAGGCTGGTTGGTTGGTTTGTTGGTTGGTAGATAGGAGGAGTGATTTTCCCCTGCAGGCTGATCTGTTATTTATAGGCCGATAATAGTGATGTAGCCATGTTACCTCCATATCACTATGAAACATTTTGCACATTTGAGATGTCACCTCATATTCGACCAACAATATTTTCACATAGACTGTAAGCAAGAGCCTCAGGTTATCCACAATGTTTTCTGCATTGCTTTCCCCAATATTATTGAGAGGTGACACGGATAGCTCCATATTTGTATTGCTGGTTTGAGCATAAAGTATTTGGTCAGATGGTGGACTGATGAAGAACAATGTGTTCCACTGGTGACTGAAAGGTCTTCTTGAGTCTATTTCACAGCAAGCTGTTTTCACCTCTGTAGCCCTAATTTTACAAAACACAGCTTGTGCAGCAGGCTTTAAGTTAGCTGCAGATTGTTCTGTTCCACGTCATTCTACTGAGGAAACCCCGTGAAGTACTGAGACAGGTGGTGACTCAGTGGACTGCTGAGGCACATCATTTCAAATGATATCTGTACCACAAATCATGCACAACAGGGTCACTGTGAATAAATATCACGTTTTTGACTCACTGGTCTGATTCTGTCAAAAACATGAAGGGGAGATGCATTTACGTACTTTCTGTACTAGTATGAACAATACTAGAATTGGCCAGACTGGGCTGATATTGCTTAAGTTTAGTTTTAAAACTTAAAGGAAATCATACCTGTTAATCCACTTGTCTAATTTTAATCAAACTGCAGGTATAATCCATTTTATTAATGATAAAACACATGGGGTGCAGGCTTAACTTACTGAGGACTACATGTGTTGTGGCTTGTGAAACAGAGTGTCTGTCTGTCTGTCTGTCTGTCTGTCTGTCTGTCTGTCTGTCTGTCTGTCTGTCTGTCTGTCTGTCTGTCTGTCTGTCTGTCTGTCTGGATTTTCTGTTGTTGTTGAAGTCTGTGGTGCTGTTATTTTTAAGCCGCAGTGGCCATCACATGTTCTTGCTGCCTACCCACTTCCTGTCTTCAATCTCACTGTTGCTTTCATGAAGTCGCTGTGTTAACAATCACTGCTTAAGTGGAGTACAATAGAAATTACTGTAAATATGCAGCGATCACTGATCATTACAGTAGCTTTAACTGCAATATGAGGCAGAAGCAGTGGCACGAGGCAAATGGGCCTATCTGATGAAAAGTAATTTGCAAAGAATCTCAGCATTGCAGGGCTGACAGTTCTTTCTCTGAAACACCTTCACACTTTCTGACATTAACTGCAGGACGCACGCAGTCACACCTTGTTCACTCTGGGGTGTCTCCATAAGACAATAAATAAGTAAACAGTGGAGAACACATTCATGCACTCAGGCACACACAGACGGAGTGAGGGTCCTATCTGAGAGGTTACAATCCATTTACCATAGCGCTTTGGTGCCTAAAAATAAGCAACTGAAACTAACCAAGCTGCAGGCATCAGGCTTGAAGGACACTGTTCAGGCTCCTCAGATTCAGAGGGATTTGGCAGCAGCTGCTAGTGTGTGTGCGTGTGTGCTTGTGTGTGTGTGTGTGTGTGCGTGTGTGCTTGTGTGTGTGTGTGTGTGTGTGTGTGTGTGAGCGTGTGTATCCTCAGTACTGGTATCCCTGTGATACTAGCCAAAAGATGTCAGATACTGAAAAAAATAACTGATAAAATTTATTAAAGATGTGTGATGAGAATACACAGTGCACTTGTCAAGACTGGGTAATTAGACTTGGTTCAGCTGAATTCCAATTAAGAAGTTTTGTACATCAGTGCCAAAGTGTTGGCACTGAGAGAATTGCATTACATTAAAGAGGTGATTATTTTTCCCACTCCTGCCTATCAGGGCTGCTGCATCTGTTTGCAGGCTGCTGTGACCTCAGCAGTGAGGTAGCACTGGTAAAAAAAATAAATAAATAAAACCAATAATCAGGTAAAAAAAAGTCATCCCATGAGCACTGTAACCCATTTTTTCTGTCTTCATCAATTACATTTAATAGAGCAAAATGTTGTTAAAATAGTGAAACACATTCTGGGAGAATGGCTCAGTCAGCTGTGCTCAGACAGCAGCGATGAAGCCGCTGGGTCCTCTGCAAGAGCCACCTCCGCATCGCCACCAAGAGCCCTCTAATCTATGCCAATCAGATGACGCTAAACAGCCATTTGTTGTTGAATTGGGCACCAGTGCACGCCCCCTCCTCATATCAACATCCACTGCAGACCCTAGCAAAATGCTGGCAATGTAGCAAACGCAGGCACAGCAGAGAGGGTGACAGAAATAGCAGAGTGGTGAATAATAGAGAAAAAGAAACTGTGGTGTAATTAACATGGTGGCTGGAGGCTGATGTTCTGTAGAGAGATAAAGAAAGGGAGTGAAGTGAGGGCGTTGAGCAAGAATATGGAGAAGAGATGCAAGGAAAAGATGAGACATTAGTGGGGAGTTTCAGAAAGGAACATTTTGGAAGAAAGGGGAAAAAGGGAAGCAAACACGGGAGAGAAATAGAGTCAGTAAGAGAGAACAAACAAAACATAGCCCTGTCATCGAAACTAAAGAGGAAATAACATCCTGCTAAAGGGCAGACACTTTGTCATGCTCAAATTATATGTCTTGATACAAGGACTATTCTACGGACAAATCAACAAATATATGTGAATCAGCCTAAAATCCATATCTGAGCTGTTGCTTAACAAGAAAATTAATTTGATGTATCATAAAATACTGGTACACAAAGGTTCAGAGATGGAGGGAGACAGGAAGGAGCAGAAACAGAAATGGAGATGATAATTACATGTTTCCCAGTAGCAAGTACACCTTAATATGGTCTCACTAGCTCTGTTTCAATACTATAATGCAAGGTTCCCTTTTAACTGGTAACACAAGGTATATTTGACATGAAGCTAGTTCACAGAGTAAATCAGGATGTCATGTTATCCTCTGCCTCACAGCGCAGGTGACTTCTCGAGCCACAGTCAGGGATTACAGGCATCAGAAAAGAGCTGCAGACTTCCAAAATGGCGCTGCTCTGCGTGGGCAACAGTGATCAGGAACAGCACTGCAGCAAGGAGAGGAGTAAGAAGGGCTGAGAGTGAAAGCAGCTCACTCTTCAGTATTTGTGTATGTGTGGTTTCTATGTCATAAGAGAGAGGAGGACAGACAGACAGACAGACAGACAGACAGACAGACAGACAGACACATGGACAGGAGGTGAGAAGTAACAAGCATGAAAAATAACAAATAAGAGGGAAACATGACTGAAGCCACATACTGATTCGACAGATTCCCAAATGAGCTCCATCTATAATAAGCTGCATAATTCAAAACTGCATCTTTTTTCTCTCCATGTTAGCCCCACGTCCACACTAATACAATATTTTGTCATCAAAAAACCTGAGCTTTTCCAAAATGATCTCTAATGTGGATGCACACACATGGCATTGTAGTGTGTCAACAGGGAAAATAGGGCTTCTGCAAAACAATGGTGTCAACCTCCCCACTGGGGGTCCGGGTCTGCATTGCAGTAAAGTTAAGAAGAACTTCTGTCCCTTCTAATCTTCTCTGTGATTTAAATGTCAGTGAAGCCGATCACACAGCACAGGTGTTTAATTAACCTGTATTTATGGTGATGCCCTCAGACAACAATGAGAACATAAAATGATGCTTTTAACGCTGTGGTTGCATAAAGCAGCAGCTTCAGAATGACTGCCGGTTAACATGTAGTATTTATAAGCCACCACTGACTCATGTCTAAATGAGAACAACTATGTCATGAATTCAGTTTCATTAGAACACAGAGTAAGTGATCACAGAGAGCAGGAGGGAACTCAACAGAGGGTTAATAAACTGACACGACATGTCACCGTCGGCTGTAGCAGCAAAGTTAAGAAGAAAACTTTCTGCTGTGTCTAACTTTCTCCCAATCACTCTTGTGGATATAACCAATCACATAGCCAAAAATAATTCATTCATTCATTCATGGGCAGATCCTGATCAGTCCTACTCTATCCAGCATAATAGCAACAACCCAACTATTAATGCTGTGAAAAGCCTTTGTCTTGAGTTAGCCAGATAATGATCACTATGAAAGTCACACAGAAAAACACCTTTTGACTGAAATCAGTTACAAGACATGAAAACAAAAGGATAGATTTTGGGTGGAGAAGCTTTGCAAAGAATAGACTAAAGGGCCCTTATAAGCCTCTTAAATCTCACAAAAAGGTGTGACTAAAGGAGAAGTTAAATGCAGGTGGCTGTAATGTGCAGTGAATGTATAGTGAGGAAACCCTGTTCCTTCCTGTTGCTTTCCGATCCAGGGCTGTGCCAGCCTGTGCTGCAGCCAAGGAAGCTGTCTCACATTCCAGCAGGAAACACATCTCAGCCACTTCCTGCTTCCCCTGAGGAAGTGACAGGTTTTGAGAGAGACTGAGTGAGCCAGTCACACTCAAGACTGAAATCTGGGTGAGAGTGATTTTCCAGGAAAAAAAAACAACAATAAAACCACTTACAAACTGGTTGTGCAATACCTCAATAAAAGGCAGATTATCTGCTTAAGTGGCAGGGTGTGTTAACACTGCTCTGTGGTTTTTATAACACATGCTCTGTTTCCATTACTACCTGTAGCTGCCACTATTAGCAAATTATACTACTGCACCTCAGAGAAGCCTTGGCACATATTGCTTCTACCATTTATTGTGAAGCACATTGTGACATCTGCCGTAGAAAGATGCTACAGAAATAAACTTAACTTGCATCTTGCATAGTGGAGGCAATTTCAGGATCAACCATACCTGCAACAAATGTAAAAGACTCCCAAAACAATGTAACAGTGATCCTGCACAGATCATTTCAAGTCCAACTTGGCAGAAAACACTGTACTTTTCTTAGTTAACTAAAAAAAAGACATTCTAATGGGAGAAAATAATAGTGTTGCAAGTCTTTGGAGAAATAGAAATCACAGTTACAGTTTGTTTTCTTGGACACATGGAATATGCATCCACACATTTTTTTTCCACAATGATTTCTTGAATCAGCCGCAACATAATTTCAGGTTTCTAAGAAAGTGCTGTGTAATGTTCTGTTTATTGTATTATCTGGCTGATGTTAATACACATCTGCATTTGTAATGTAAAGGTGGTGGTGGTGATCGATAGAAAAAGATCAGACTCTCCAGGATACATCCATTTACTGAAACTGACACTGGACAGCAATGACCTATGACTCTGAGGCCATTGTCAAAACCTCCACACTGCTAATAAACCCTGTGGCAGTAAGGAATAAATTGCAGGATTTGTATTGAGGCTCCTGCTGACAGGTAGGCAGAGGTTTCAGCCCAATTACACAGGGAGGGGGATGAAGCAGGATAAGGCGGGCCACTAGACAAGACCTAATGAGGATGTGGTATGATTGCTGGAGGACTGAAGAGACACACCCGCATTTGTGCCTACAGCAAGTATATTCGATTGGTACAGAATGGCCAGAATGAAGTGGCAGAGAGAGCGATAGAGATAGATGGGGAGAGATAATGGAAGTGAGAAGGATTGATTCCTCACTCAATGTGAGAGCATGTGGGAGGAGATGAGATGCTGCGACTGAAAGTGGGAAAGAGAGATGCATACAGAAAGAAAGTGAGTAGTCAGTTCATCAAGTCAACTATCCCCTCACTCTCTTCTTTCCACCCATCCATCCATCCATCCATCCATCCCATAGAAACACAGCTGGCGGAGGCAGCGCCGGGGGAAGCATCCATAATGATACAAGCTCTCAAATCACAGACTCGGTGCATGCAAACACATCTAAGCCTGTACTACAACCAGTGACACTTTGTCAAGGCTGTGCGGCAAGGGCAGAACAAAACCTGGAAAACCAGGGCAAACATATGTCGGGAAGGGAGGATTCTGTTCAAAGAGAGTCCGTTTCCATTCAGGCAACATCTAATGAGCCTGTTTAGACCCCGCAGACCTGACTGAATGTAGCTATTGTAAATCCTTTACACCCACATATAATCATACACCCTTATATAATCAGTGTTGCACCTTGGGGAAAGAGCTTGTTCAGAGAATCCCAGAGAACCAATGCACAATTGATGGAGCAGATATCATAGTATGCAAAAAAAACATAACTGTGATTTCACAGTCTTTCTTCAACATGAAAATAAAATTCAAACCCCTTCCTCTCCTGTGTGGAATATGACTATAAATGTTTCTGCGCCTCAGTCACTGTGACTTGATGCCATCTGAACTGACACTCACTGCCAAGTGCTGATTTCCTCCTAGCTGAGCGTTATTGGAAGATTTTCTATTGCAGTGCTCTTGAAGTTTATCTGTGCCCAACCCCACATTTAACCATTCTAACAGTACATTAAATAGCACACATTCAATTTTAAATAGACTACCTTTGGGGCCACATTTTAGCCTGATGATATGAGATAAAATATTTTGCATCTTTATAGCCTGAAGGCCTCAATACTGGAATGACCTTTAATGAACTTGAAAGTGATTGTGGGCTCTGTTGACTTTGCATTTAGAGTTGAAGGTATGTTATCCAGCCTCTAAATGGGATCCAACAGCAAACATTTTTAAATACAGTAAGTAAAATCCAGTACCATCTTAAGGCTAACATAAGCCCAGAGAAACTCAGCAGGTTCAGAACCACATCTATTATACTATTTAAATTCCAAAAAGTATTTACAGTACAAAAGAGCCACATATATTAATCTTGAATATGTATTTGTTATAAACATATGGAATTCACATAATACATTTTCTCATATTTATATTGCAAATTTGGATTGGATCTGAGTCACTTCCAGGGCTCTAAATTATAAGACATCTGGCGACTTTATTGACCACTAGCGTTACTTCTGGCTCCTGGTAGGTTCTATTAAAAAAAAAAAAAAAAATGCCTAATGTTTTTCACCAGGTTTCTTTTTCATCATATTCCTTTCTTCCACTGTCTATTATCAACTCTGTCTCTCTTCCCTGGTGTGTTTTTTTTTTCACTCTCCCCACCATCTCTCATTCCTCTCTCCCTCGTACTTGTGTGAATATAGTAGTGTCTGTATCTATGTGTCTGTGTGTGTGTGGGAGGGGAGGAGAGGAGAGCGGCATTGCTGGTTGGAGGAGGAGGAGGTGAGAGAGAAAGAAAAAGAAGCAAGAGAGGGAAAGGAATACAGAGAGAGAGAGAGAAGCAAAGCATTTACTGGAACAACACATGCTGTTTCAATCGCATAGATAGGGCCGCCTACTCACCACTTCTTATCTCTATTCAGATTACTCCTCAGTTTTACAATCTATGATATTACACATGTCATGTCATGTCATAGCTGCTAGACTCAGTATAACTGATATTTCAAGTAGGTGGCATCAGCCTTTTATTTGGCCATGGTCAATGTCAATAACACAGTTACAATGAAGTGAGTCTAACACGACACCTGTAATCATGGGATACAACAAATCTGGCTTTAAGTGGGGGAATTTAATCCTTAACGGAATAAAATAATAAAGTTGAATTATTTTTTATGGAGGTCATTTTTTAAATTTACTATTACAACACCAGACACATGTACACATGCATAACCACACACTGTTTGATTTAAAGAACAACTTTTTTTTAAAGAAAAAAAAAATGTTAAGAGCAAAAAACTGAAATTGAAATGAAATAGAAGAAAATGTCCGGCCATTTGTTCAAGACAGGATGAGAGAAGAAGGGAGGCCTGCTGCTACAAACTTGATCACTGCCAAATATCTACCAACAGATAATTTCCACCAAAGCTGGCAACAATGACACAGACTAAAAGCAGTGCTCTTTCTCCTGTAACGGCTTTGTAATACAGGGTCATTCGCTTCAAGTGAGATACCTTAAATGCAACAGAGCAAGCTTCACCTTGACAACATCTATGCAAGCGCTGTCTGATGAATGTAACCCAGACTGTACAAAACCAGAGCCCAAATGAGCAAGTTGAATACTCACTGTTGTTCTCAGTATCTTGTCAAGGTCAGTAAGGGGGAAGATGACACAGCCTGAAAGAGAAGAAGACAAACTGTAAGATAAAGCATGATGTACATAGTTAAACAGAACTGGATGGGCATTCCTCAACAGTGCAGACCTCAACCAAGCCCAATGTCAAAGCAACACACACCATACTCCTGAGAAAATAATTCAAATTCATAGTTAATGAGCCAGATCTGCCCCAAAGTTTGACAGACAGACAGACGTTTTATTGTCATTCAGTGCACATCAGAACGAGATTCTATTGCAATGGCTCAAAATAATGCAACAAGTACGATGGATATCAAATAATTAAATATGTATATATACAAAATATAAATGTATGTATTAAAAAATATACTGCACCTTTGCATGAGTATAAAACATTTCACATTTTCATGAGGAAAAAAAACAACAAACAACGAATGAGCTCTTCCCTGGCCCATGCCCCATCCCTCCACCAAGTTCAGCACTTTCTGCACAATCCTGCCGACAAATAAGAAGGTATTTGTGTGAAAACATAGCTTCCTTAGTGGGTGTAAAAATCACAAACATCAATTCAAACTAACCCTATGCTTCTACAAAACAAGGGTAGAATCAGTGTAGCATAGCACTATATTAAAATGATTCACAGGCTGTTCAAGATCTTAAAAAGTTTTAAGTCAGATTTGATCATTTAACAAACTCTTCCCCAAATTAAGAAATTAGGGCTGAAACTTTCAATATTGATTTTTTTCTTTTGCCTCAAAAGTGACACTCACAGTCAATTATCAAAATAGTACCTTTCTGGACTAACTGTGTGGGCTGAGCTACTAGATCTGATTTACATTATATTAAAACAGGTCCTGCACATACCTCAACATCTTCTCATATTCCTCAAGACTAAACCTGTCTAAAAGCACTGGAACGTCTAAATTTGGTTTTGGTTGCAGTGATACCTTCAGGGACCAAAAACATCCTTATCTAATAAGCAAAATCCCACTGAGAACAATGACCTGTTTTACAACACGTCCTGAATTAAAAAAGCAACACTGAGACAGAGAAGACTCGAGCCTTGGCCTTCCTTTTGAAAATGCAAACTCTGAACTGTGACCAAGGACGTGCACGTGCATAATTTAATGACTAGATGTATTTTATTCCATTTCAAATATTAGAAATGACTGAAATGGGACATCCTGCACTTTATCATATGAACTGTCAATCAGCTTGACTGATTTTTTTTATTAGTAAAACGGTGACCAATTAATAAAGCAAACTCAAATAGAAAGACACAGTCCATATTTTTTGAGGGGTGACACAAAAATGTTTCATCTTGTTAAGATCAGCTCAAACAACCTTTGGGAAAAAATATCAGTGCTAATTTTAATGGAGTATCTCAGTCATGGTGGTAATCCAAGTTCAAGGATCATCAGAGACACACTAACAAGACTCCAAAAATCATTATGACTATAATGAAGCACAAGTTGCACTTGTCACAGTCTGATGGATATTATCCATTAGAGTAGTTACAGGGGTGACGCACATTTATAATGCTCAAAGCCAACTTGTGTAGCTGGACACCAAAGAAGTATAAAATAAAAAATCACAAAACATGCTTCAGGCCAAAAACGCAAAAATGTACAGTTGGACACAAAGGTTAAGCAGAGTGCAGTGTCCAGTGTGTTCACACCTCAAACAAGCCATCTTGCCGTTGTTTTTAAAACACACACACCAACACACATGTATTTCATTTCCTCTCTGTGGAAGCTGGCTGGATTTCCTGGAGAACGGAGGCAGCAGCAGCTCTGCCAACTCTGCAGACTGCAGAGATACTTGTTATGAGTTCCATCTGTGTGGTCCCATGAATTCATCCGATTTCACTTGATTTGTGATTTTTACTCATGACTACCAAATTTAACATTTTGCTTCTTACCAGATATCACATATCGAGTATTCATCTTGTTGGGCCCGACTGAAGGTACTATGGTTTGACAGATCTGACAAACACAGTCTGTATGGTCTTGACCTGATGCTTAATTGAACCAGCTATGCCAAAGACAAATTCATTTATATGGAGAAATGACTCAGCTAAGTAGTATTAACATAAACTGGTATAATATGAAAAAAGAAATAAAAAATGAAAAGATCAACCTGAAGGAAGATGTCAACCAGCGTGTTTAACAATGTGATGTAGAGTCTACACATTTTCTCTTGGTTAATGTTATATTTTATAAAACTGTAATAATTCCTACTAACATGAGCAAGGGTGGGGGGGTTGTGTGCTGCTTATTTAAGCAGCACACAACCAACTATAATAAGCTGCAGGAATCTCTGCAATTACTAACAAGAGTCTACATATCTAATGTGCTTTAAATATAAATTAAATATGACGTTTTGAATTGCCAACAAAAAAATGCATTAATTTCCTTTCTAAACTGCCTATTGTAATACACTACAAAAATATTTTTATATTCCAATTATTAATACCAAACTTTAAGTACATTTTTCTCACTAAAGCCATTTGTATCTTCTGAACCTAAATGAGACATCTTCATTGAAACATCTGCATATGCCAGGTTATTAGTCCAGACTGCTGACCTGGACCTTGGACCTCTGTTTCTGCACGCTGGCATTCAGCCTAATGAGGCTTGCTCATGGTCTACATGGTCAGTCTGGGGGAAACCTTCTACTCTCTGCAAACTAGAACAGATTTAAACAGTTGCTGAGTATGCACTAACACTTTCTACTACCACACAGTTGCTTAGTTGATGAAGTTGATGATACACACAACCCAAGGATGAGTCAACTATACACCAAACCTCCTATCATAGTGCATCTCTCATTCCTCACTCATCTTCCCCTGCTAGCCAGAAATCAGAGCTGTGCAGATTTTAGATGCTAGTATAGCCTGGTTACTCAACGCATATATTATAACTGCACGCTTCTTTTCAAGGCAACATAAGGGATTACAAACTCAGGAAGCCACAGACAGAAAAACTGCTTCCATATGGCCATGAATTTGAACCACTTATCCATTAAGAAAAAACAGACACTTTTATGATGTTGTTTTCTGTCTGGGAAAAAAAATGATAAGAGTCTGACTAATGTTGAAAAAATGGCCAGCAGCTTAGACATTCCTGACCTGCATATTTAGGAGATAATAGAAAGGCATGCAATGGAAGTGAGCCTACAAACTCTAATGAGTCCTACAGTACAGTAACTATGCAGACAACCTTTTGTTCCATCTCACCAGTTATCCACTGGGACGCTGATGGTGACTGCTACCCCATGGACTGAGTTCGATTGGCTTAGCAAGGCCACACTCTCACAGGAACCTCTCCATTAGTCATGCTCTGTATTACTAGTTAATGATTGTGTGCCCTATTTCAACACATTTATAAAGTGTGGCCTCACTCTGTGGCTTCACATGACACAGGGGAGGTAAATATGAAACCAAACTCTCCAGTTCTCAAGAGTTTATAAGAAAATCCAAAATACTGACTGTGATTGTGAAGCACTGGTTGCTCAGCTAGCAATGACTCATTGAACATATCTAATAAAAGCTACTATAAGAGGACTATAAAAGCAACTGCATAATCCATCAAGCTTGTCTAGGGAAGAACAGGGAGCTGCTGCTACTTTGACCAATACTGTGACAACAATGTTGATCAAGACAATGCACAAGCTACAATTTGTTGAGTGCTATGAGAGGGAAAAGTAAGGTAGAAGAAATCAGAAGACACACAGACACAGAGGTGCAGGTAAAACCTCTGTGTTTGAGGTTTTTGCTGGTAAAACCATATGGTTTATGGGCTGGCGGGACGGTTCATGTCTCAGGTCAACATCACAACCGTCACAACCTTCTCCAAATGCTTTTACACCAACCCCTGGTGCTGCACTTAAGGCACTTACTGTACAGACACATCTATAAGTCTTTTTTAATTTTTTTTCAAAAACAGACGTGTGAAGGCTCTTTGAGATGCGAGTTATGACTTTCAGCATCAGTTCTTGTTCAAAACAGATTAACAACATATTCTGGCCCCTCAGCTTCACATTGCCATTTCAAGATTTAAAGATTACGTCCAACTGATTAACTATCAATTTATCAATGTAAATCATTCCATAAATGACTATAACTTTTATTTGAAAATAAAATTAAGTCAAGTAAAGTCAAATCCAACATAAAACATTCCATACAACTTGCTACTGAAAGATATTTTTACTGTAGATTTGAGGCATGTTCTATCCACCAGCCCTGGCTATAAAACAAAAACAAATACAACAGAAAAAGGAGGCTGTTAAGAAGAATGTGTTCTTTGGCAACATTTTCTAGGAGACAGCTTGACAATACAAATCACGCTGTGGTATACTGGATTCAGGCAGAGCATTAGCTCAAGTTGCAGGTCGTAGAACAGACAACGTCCAGATGTCTGGCCGGACACACAAGAACACAGAAGAGCATTTAAGAAGCTGGTTCTCTTCCCAGTCTGCTACTGATGGTCAAGGTTCCTCGGAGATGAGAACAAACCCCTGTGGGAACCACACTGGAATCACCCAAGAATTCAACAGGATTCAGTCCCAATTTTTAGTTTGTTTGATTTGTTTTTAAAAGGATGAGGCTGAATATTGTTGAATATTTTTCATAATGTCAACAAACCCCATGAAAAACCAGCAATGCAGTAGTCAGTCTTCTCTGCCCTGTCTGTGACACTTTCGACAAGAGACATACATTTAAAAAGAGAGTACAATTATATGTAATCTTCAAAAAACAAAAACAAGTAGTTTTAAGTAAATGTTACCCAAACAGGAGTAAGTATTACATTTCCTGTGGTCTGTTTTCAGTTGTGCATTAAAAGACCTAATGTTGATCTAATGAGTATTTATGGCCCCTGAACAATGCACAGCCCAGACTGTAAGTATTTGGCAAGTCGTTTCAAAAGAAAGCTGTCTGATGCACCACACTGATGTAAAATCAACACCTTTTTATTAATGGCCTATAAAAACACCAACCTCACACCCCATATTGAGAAAATCGTGGAGTAGGCCATGACACATGCAGGGAGTGAAGGTGCGTGCTGAATACAGCCCCAAAAAGATGTTTGTGGAAGTGAACATGCAGAAACTCACAGTGCATCAAATTCTCTTTGGATTTCATTTCAAAGCCACTGCGAGCCAGCATAAGCAGCTTTGTTCCTTTGCCACCTATCCTCACTTTCTGTCCATTCTAAACCTATCTTCATTGTTTCGGCAGCAGCTTTCTATCAGGTCTCAGCTGCCTGCTCTTCGCATTCCTCAGTCATGGGCTCCTAAGCCTCGGTTTTCCTCTCCCACACTCTTCAACCCTGTGGAAAACAGGGATACAGGCTGGCGGAGCCGCTGTGTCAAATCTATTTGTCGGTGAAAACTCCTTCAGAATGGAGCCTGGATTAGGGCTGCGTTTAGCTGCTGCTGCTGCTATTCAGCGAAACCTGGTGTGTGTGTGTGTGTGTGTCTGTGTGTGCGTGTGTTTGCCTGCACTGACGGCCAGTGAGCTTTGATGGGCCAAGCTATTCGTGAAGCTCCTGATTTGCCAAAGACAGTTCACCCAATGGCTACACAAGCATCTGACTTACCATCATCATGGTAATAGTCATCAAAGGTGTGTGTTTATGACTGTTTACATGCAACTTTGTGTAATTTTCCACAGATGTACATACTGAGAGAATGAATGTTGAACAAAAGAGTATTGTAGAGAGGACAGTTAAGTGCCATAGCAGCAATGTGGTCGGTGTTTCAGCCAAGTATCGCTGTGAAAATAAAGGAAAAGAAAGGAAAAATGAGAAAGTCTGTGTGTGCCTGAGAAAGCCTGGGAATCATCTGCGAACAGAGGGGAATTGAGAAAATGTGGCAAGAAGAGAAAGCATGACCGAAGTAGCAGATCCGCTGCTACTTCTGTAAATCACAGCAGAGCTGAAGTCCACGAGTATGAGACTGGGAGAGAGAGAGAGAGAGAGGAAGATGAGGTGGAAGAGAGGAAGAACAGAAAATGTTAATGGGCAAAATCTGAGTAAAAAGAGGCGCTGAAGGGCAAAGAGAGTGCTACACATAGAAATATATAAAGATAAAGTGAGACAGATGAGAAGATGTTGAAGAGGGAGAGGAGTGTAGAGTCCCAACTTGAGTTCACAAGTTCAACTGGAAAAAACCTTTCCGTTCTCTTCACTTCCCCTCCGTCTCCAGGCTGCTATGTGTCAGCACTTCAGTGAGCACAGGAAAAGCACAAATATCAAAGATTCAGGTAGCCAGGGAAGTGTGTGTAACTGTGTGTGTCCATGTGTGAAAGTGTGTCTGTGTGTGTCATGTCTCAAAAAGCCACCTGCACCTCACCTCCTGAGATAGACCTGGGACTGCATTAACATTTAATCCTTGTGGTCAAAGCTGCACCTTTAAAAAAATGTTAACTGTTTAGCACCTCAGTCTAACCACAATCTGGTACAGTGCGAGCCCCCGCACACACACGCTCACACATGTGAGCGTGTGTGTGTGTGTGTGTGGTGCCTATTGGGAACCAACAGTGTGGTAAAACCTTGATAATGAAAGCTATAAATCACAGCTACTACATCCCTAGCCTCAGAGCTCATAAACTCCAGCCCACAAAAGCCTGACAACAAAAACATGTTGTTTTTTTTAGTTTCTTCTCTCAATCTTTTCTTTTCCTTCTCGTTCACAGTATAAACAACAGCAGTGACAGGGGTAGCCATGGAACAGCCAAGTCACCATGAAGACTCTTGTCTTCTCCTGACACTGTGTCTCCAAGGTGATCCTGAGTAGAAGTCCCTCTTGTACAGGGTGAGATATTTTTTCTCTCCTTGCTAACCTTGCACATGTGCACGATGCTAACCTAGACTATTGGGTCATACGTGCATCTACATTCACATTGCTCGGTGAATAAATCTTATTTTATAACACTTATAAGACTTTGTATTTTGCACAGAGGAACCATGCTTAATTTGTGTGATCAGATTTCTGTCCTACTATTCTGAATCAAAAGAGGCATTATTAACATGGAGTCTGCAAGCGTGCTATTTCATAGGTTAAAGTCAAAAAAATTTGAGTCACTGCTTGCCAGAAATGTGTGCCAATTTACAAACCACACACGTACCCTTGGCAAGGTAGAATAGCTTCTAAACAAGACGAGGAACGAATTGCTGCTCTAGCATCAAGGTAAATAAAAGAGGGAGAGAGGGAAGCCTATGCTAACGCTTTTCATCCTGACATCTGAGGACAAAAGCCTAGTACTTACAGCAATTAGCGCAGAGTCTTGTTCTCACTCTTCTCTTTGTTGTGCTGACACTCGAAATAATCTGAAAGCACCACGCACAGTCCCAGGTAGCATCATTAACAGCCAAAAACAATGTCTGACGAGTTGTGAGGGCGGACAGCTTAAGTTCACGGATAAACTTAACAAGGGAGAGTCGACAACTGTAAATAAAGGCATCAACAAATTTCCATGTTATGACAAACAGAGAGATACCTCTTTGATTGGTGGTTTAGTTCTACATTTAACAGCGGAGGTCCACTAGGAGGAATTCAAGGCAAAATCATAAGGTACATCATTTTACTCAAGTAGTAAAAGGATTTGTACTGTACCGCTGAAAATTCATTTTTTAACAGAGCAAGATAGATTCACTGGTCATCAGAAATCATATACAGTATCAGTCTGTCCAGAGCAACACAGTTCATGCTTCTTCACAACTTTATTACAGATTACACTCAGCATATGAATAAAATGTTTGTTTTTTTCTACAGGTTGTCTATGTTGCACAATAGCAAACCTGCACAACTCAAAAATCTTGAGTTCAGATTTAAAATGTTCACTATGAAGCAACAATCACAAGTCCAGTGTGATATGTGTAGACATAACTCATAACATTATCTGTCTTATATCACCCCTCAACCTGTCATCCTCTTATAGATGCATAATATGAAAAAAACTTGACAGATCTGCACAATTCGTGTCTTATGATGACTATTCACAACCAAGTCTTACATCAGTTCAGTGCAACATTCACAGATTCTGACATTTTGGATAATTGTAGAAACACTAGATGCTGCATCTAGCTATAGTTTGAAAATCCATGCATGCAATTTTAGACGACAAGGTAGTGATCCGCAACTATGTACCCATGAGTAAACAGTTGTTTTCCAACCAAACACAGGGGCAGCTGTTTTTAAGTGGCAATTGAGCATTAAAATTTAGTTACACGCACATATAGCCATGCATAGATACGACTCTTAAAGGCACGCAGTAGGGGGATCACCAAAGTAGAAAATCTGGAGTTGTATTGATCAGGCCGAAACCAGCTAAGAGGCAAAGACTGTGAGGGCATCGGTCACAAGACGAGGAGCTGATTGACAAGTGGATGTTTAATGGCCGTGAGAAACAGCATGCAAGGGTTCCTGGGTAATCGCTGTTATAAGGGACGGGAGGGGAGAGGGACAGGGGTGTAGACAGCTAGGCCCGTGACACTTTGACAGATATGAGGCTCTGCACCTCCCATAGGGGCAAAGAGAAAAGGCCTTTGAATACAAGGCCTGCTGCTAAGCCTTCTGTGCGCTGCCCTCACAACTCACAGCTCACAACCAAAGGAAGGGTCAAGTCATTGCTTGACTACAGGCATCTGGGACCTTTCCAAACTAAACAAAACAATTAAATGTGGGGGCTGGATCTTCTTGAGGTTCATCTTTCCCTCCCTCTCCCTTGCAGTCAAAACTCTAAAACTTGGACTGCTTTACTAGTATTTCTCTCTTCCCTCTGCCCTCTTTCCCTGTACAGAAGAAATGTCTTTTCATTACCCTCTAGTTCTTCTTCTACACTTTTACCTGCCAAAACGAAACTTCCCTCCTACGCCTCATCACTACCCTGTCTTGCTCAATCAAATTCTCAGTTTCTACCCATGTTTTTTCGATGTCATTTTCTTCGGCCACCTCTGATCTCCCTCTGTGTCCAACCTCTTTCATTTATTATCCCGCTTATTTGAGGGCTAAAACAGAGCTGTGAGGAAGACACTGGGTGCAGACAGACAGTGCCAGAAGCAAAGTACAAATTTTTCACGTAGGAAACCCAAGGGTGCCTACCAATCCCCACCATGCTCCCATCTGACCTTGTCAGAGGGGCCAAGATGGTTAAAGTCAGGCAAACTAATCAAAAAGGACTTCCTGCTGGGTTTCAACAGACTGTTGCTAAACAGTTTCATCCAAGCATCAATCACCTCATGCCCCGAGCCTGAGCCTGGCTGTGTGGTCCCAGTTTCCTCTCTTAAGTGTAGTGTGCACAATCAGCAAAGAGAAACGTTATCCAGTGTGCTAAACTGCCATTGGAATAGGAGTAATGTGAACCTACTGGCCAGCTTTAATTGACTCCAAATTAGGATTTGGATTTCCTCTGGATATAACACAACACAGACTGCTATACAACACAGAAAGAGCACAGATAGTGGAGCTGCTTATATTTCATTAAGCGGTTCCAGGTTCCAGTTGCTTTATGGCTGATGTCTGTTGAGGAGTGTTTTGTGTGAGTTTTAGCCAGTGTTTGTTCAAAAACAAACTTCTGTTAAATGGTACGTGTGAGAAAGCATCAGTTTGTCTGTAATGCCGTATCAGAAACACAAGAGTTCACGCTAAAACACAGACACCTCTCCCTTTAATTACAGAGGTCTAAGAGGGCAACATAATGAGCTTTTAATGATAGTGACTCTGATAAAGGCTTTTTAAATAGAGCTTGCATGGTGATAGGCCCCTTACTGGAAGACACCTGTTGTTTATTATTCACTCTTTATGCTACTTGCAGAGTTTGCCAAAAGAAACACACCAGCCAGCTGGGGAAATGAACACTAACTAAGTCTTCAGAGAAGTTCCTGTCCACAATCACTGGGCAACACATTGCCAACATGAAGGGAGGAGATAGCGTGCATTGGTACTAACTAGTGTAAGCTGTCCTGTCTTCTTGGTGCATTGCTCCACTGGCTGTAAAGTGGCTGTAAGGATAAGTGAGCGCTACAGGAGGAAGCTGCTTTAGTTGTTTAAAAAAAATAAATAAATAAAAGGCGTCTAATTACCATTGTTAGAACCCTGTATTATCATTACACTCCAAGGTTTCTGACAACACAACAACTGTGCTGCCATAGCAACACAGCGCCGGAAGCGAGGTGATGGTGATGCCGTTTCATGTTTTGCCCATTTCAATTTGCCTCTGATCCACGCTGACTACATGTGATCGGTCTGTTCAGTGTCAATCTGTTCACTGACCTGTACCCGAATCCTGAACCTACTCTGATGAGCGCAGGTGGACACATCAGTCAGCCTGCCAGGCACCACTTCACCCATGGGCTAAACAACACGGCACAGCTGGGTTCATCTGATATTATGTAACGCAGCACCACCCCCGCAGGCCCTGTTCACACCACCCCTCTCCTCCTACTCTGCCTCCCACTAGTGCACCATTGGCTATTTGCAGGCAGAGGTGCATTGTGAGACAAGAGTGCTTCAGTGCTGACACGACCTGTGGGGATATTTGTGGAGGATTGAGCTTCTGAAAACTCAAAAGATTTCAAATGAAATCCATGTATAGAGAGAAGAGTGTCCAGTGTTAGGCTGACCAACAATATTGGACTACCATCTTATTTCCACAGCTTTTGCTTTCCTAATTCATGCAAGTGAATAAAGTACATGGTAGCCTATGTGTTTTTTTCAGTTACACACTTCATACCCTGCTTTAAATTCCTATAATGGCTGTTTTGATTCCATGGTTGTATCCATCATTGATCCCACCGGTGATTCTGCCTTTACTTCTTGGAAACAAATTTTGTTACTAAGCAATAGTTGACAAAAGTGGAATTGCACCCGTTGCCTGGCAACATTAGCTTGCTGAATCTCATATCAGGAAGCAATGAGAACCAGTGGCGCTTTGAGCTACAGCCCTCTAGATACTCCTCTCATCTCGGGTGCAGACTGTGATGTCCAACTACAATGATGCTATTCAAGTCATCTGACATCCCATTATATGTCTACACCTGGCTCCTCACAATCTTCAACATAATCCTAAACACAGGCACAAATATGATGAATTGCAATTCACTTAGCAATAGTAGGGTAGTTCCTTCAGTCCATCTGTCATTTTGTGAAGATCTATTCAATAGTTCACGGACTACAAAGTGTAACTGGGACAAAAAAAAAAGGCTACTCCTTTCAAGCCAGTTTGTCAGTGACGAGACCGAAAAATACAGAAAATAACAGAGGCAGGTTGAAGGCGAGTTCCTTCATTTCAACCTCTCCCCAACCGTCGCCATTTTCCCCAAGGGCTTTAAGAGATGTGAAAGTGCTTCAGGCAGTCGCTTCATTAAAAACAACCCTGGAGTCCCTCGCTGAAGCTTTACTTCTACACTGGCCGGCTGTCATTAGAAAGTACTGCTAGGTCAGTCAATTCTCCTCCCATGTGCCAGCTGCTTGTTAATGAAAAACAGGGGCTGTGCTTAAGCTCACACTCCTCTCACGTCCATAAACCACTGATCGAGCTTTCCTCCTTACAGCTGGAGAGACCCAGCGGAGGCATTAGCTAGAAGTTGTCAGAATGCCACTGGAATGGATCAAAGCGCTACGTGGTAAATTGCCTCTGATGACCATTTAAAGCACTCTAACGCCATAGAGCAGCCCACTCAATTTGAGTGACTGGGTAACTAGGCAGCAACAGTCTGAGTTCATGATGACAGGGAGAGATGCAGAGGAAACAGGTGTGACGGCAGAGTTTGTGAGGAAAGCTTTCTGACAGACAAGGTCGGCTGACTGAAGGATGACGGTCACTGGTAGGAATCAACTCGACAGAAATATCAATAAACAAGATGAAAAAAGTAATGGTGCAAATAACTATCAATTATTTATCAATTATTTTTACGATTATGTCCTCAATTGCTTGTCCAAAAACCCAAGGACATCCAGTTTACTATCATATATGTCAAAGAAAAGCAGCAGTTCGAAATAGAGAAAGTTTGGCATTTTCGTTAAATGGCAAACAATCAATCGCTTCTTAAAATAGTTGCAGATACATTTTCTATTGACAATTATTCCTTTAAGTCATTCTTCAAGAAAAAAATGCATTTTATTGTTCCAGCTTCTCAAATGTGAGAATTTGTTAATTAGATTAATTTAATTATTTGAGGTTTTAGGTTGTTGTGACCTTGGCCTGCTGAAAAATGTCATGGGCATTTCTTTTCTCCTTTCCGATGTTGTATAGCCCAAACAATTAAATGAAAAAAATAACTGACAGATGAAACAAGAATGAAAATAATTTTTGGTGCAGGTCTAATCATCAAGAAAAAAAAAAGACACAGTTTGCTCACTATGACATCACCCATCGCCTCAATGAGTCTTTGTGATTGGAAATAAAAGCATAAATTAGACTTTCCCTCAGTTTACAGGCTTTCTGGGCAGAATTTCACCCTCTAACCTACAGAGGGTCAGAGAGGTTGGAACAGCATTCACAGACTGACACCAGGAACAAAGCCCATTGCAGTTGGTTTCTCTGCAACATTGTCACACAAATGTCCCAGTGTGTGTAGCCCAACACTTCCAATCCCGCTTGTCCAAATAATCATTAACCAGTTCCACCCTGGGTAAATGTTTTAAGAACCTCTGTAAACTAGAAGGTAAATACACACCTCAGTGATGGGGACATAAGCACACATACGTGGTGTAAAGTTTGGGGGGGGGGGGGGCTGGGAAGCGGGTCACGCAGATTTCATTGTTCTTCAGTGTGTTGAGCTTAGATGAAGTTGAAAACGATGAGGTCATCCCTATTGTGTACACAAAGCATTCTCACACATTCCTCTGTGTGCCATTGTACAGCCATGGCTCAGCTAAAAGCACAGTGTGATGAACCTAGTGAAAGAATGATGCTCTTCTACCAAACATTTGGTCTCTGGAAAGCCATGAACCTGAAATCTATTAAACCCAAGAATGGAAACTCCGCTCTGGCTTGCAAGGCCGTCACCTTACATGCCAAAAACACTCCCTCTCTTGGATGAGCAAAGTGAGCACAGAGGTTGCAGTAAGCACGACAGATCATGACAGGCCACTTTCCTGTTTTGGTTTCTGCTTCCACCACCTGCAAGCCAGATGTTGCGAGCCTGGGCATTGTGACCTCATTTTTCTGGTTCAGGGGAAAGTTGTCTACGGGTCCACTTGATCCAGTCCGATCTTATAGCCTAGTTAATGTCTGTCTGAGGAATAGGCACTGGAATCATCAGAACTAGAAGCAGGACCAAAACAATTGATTACTTGATCAATAGAATATTATCAACTATATCATCTATTAAACACATTAATAATTTAGAAAGCAAAATCTTTAAACATTAACTGTTTCCAGTTATTTAAACATTAGGATTTGCTGCTTTCATTTGTTTTATGATTGTAGGTTGATATAAATATCACTGTAAATCAGAGTTTCAGACTGTTGATCGGAAAAAAACAAGAAATAAGAACCCATCACTTATAAATTTGAGGCTAATTTTTCACATATTTCACAGACAAAGCATTTCATTGAAAAAAACAGCATGAAAACAATGAAATAATCTAAATATTCTCCTAACAAGTGTCAGTGATGAATTCACTACTATCAGCACAATCTCTGGCTTTGTGTCAGTACACGGATCTGCAAAGCAGGAAGCCTGTCGAGGGTTCAGCCAAAAGCTGCTGATGCTTTCAGTAAATCAAGATGGATTTATGTGTTTACCACCCCTGGCACAATCGGAGACCTCCTTGGAACCCACAAACCCAAGCAAGATGTCTCTCATTACGTGGATCTTTCCTCCTTGGCACAATGAGAGGGTGCTGGAGTTTCAGTCAAAATCTTTTAGAGAGATGAAGATGCCATTAATATGCATCTAGCCTTATTTTACTGGACTGTTTTTCCTTGACTTGACTGTTTGCCAAATACAGATACTTGTCTTGGAGGATTCTTTAATACGATTCCATGTCCATGCTGTTTTGTACAATAATACTTTTATAAACATATAAATATAAATATTATACACACAAACATGAACCCACCACTCAGCCTCAAACAGAAAAGTAGCTGTTGGACAACCAGCACAAGAATCACTACTACCAAGCTAGCAACAGCTGAGCTCAGGCATGAAAAAATCCATCCATCTATCTGCTGTTTACTCTGTTCCAGTTCATGGGAGCCTGGAGCCTTTACAATGCACTGGGCAAATGTTCAGCACATGCTGGCGTGAGGTTGAAGCCTGATTGATACTGGGGCAGACTATATATAGTTTTTTATTTACAACATTGAAATGTCATTCAAGTGGAATCAAACCATATCCACAGTCCTGATTTGTGCAACTTAGCTTTATCACTGTTTGATAAATAATGAGCCAGGATGTTTTTCAAATTTTATAATCAGGGTCAAATAGTAACAATGGAATCATGTATAAACCGTGCTTAAAAGAAATAAATCAACCTCTTCTTTGAATACTGTCGGCAGATTTCCTATTCTTAACTGACATTTTAAAGTATCTTGAGTACCTAACCACAACTCTGCCAGAAATGTGTGTTCCAGTATCTGAACATAACCCCTCCCAAGTAGCGGCATTACCAGAAACATCAACATGGCCACAAGATTATCCGTTTGGGTTGTTGAGGCTCAGTGGGGCATTACAGCCAAGGAAGAGAACTCAAACTGACAGTGAAATCACAGAGACTGTCAATTACAGCGCACTTGATGAATCAATTTCAAGGTTGGGAAACAACTCAAAAGCTTGTTGACTTAAAAGCCAGACTTTTCTCTCTGAACCACCTCTTCACGCTGCGCCAGATCTGCAATGCGTAGTATGGCAAAGATGAAGACAACATCCCTTATATCTTTTTTGTCACATAAAATAGGCAGATGCTTTAGAGTTTGTTGACAGTATTATACACTAAATATAGTGTGGACTGCATCTAATCAAAAAAAGAAAACTTACTGCAAACAGATGACAGCTTTCCCAACTTCAAGTAGTACCAGTTTCCTTTAGATCAGAGAAGCAGCTCCATCCAGCAGTGATGAACAATGACCAGGATACGTCTTCCTTTAATCCCGGGACTCTGTTTCCTCTACTTGTCGTCAGAGGAGGTTTCCCTACAGCAGCAGAGAAAAGCAGGCCTCTGTTAAGGAAGTTACATTTTAGGCTACTCCACAAACTTCAGCATGGAAGCAGATCCAATGAACAACAAAAACGTATAAATATCTACAAATTTTTCAGGATCTAATCTTGCGAGAATCTCCTTTTACTTGACTGACCAGGAAAACCTCCTGATTGAATTCTCCTTCTTTCTTCCAGAAAGATCTGAGGTTGCCTAATCATACTAATCCTGCATAAATATATTAATCAGTAATTCAAGAGGATGACCTTCTTTTTGGTGCACTTTTTCATTCATGTGACAGCAGCAATGCAGACTCTGGCTGGCTCTGACACACATGGAAAAAAAAAAAATCTACAGGTTAAACGAGCAGAACTGCAAAACAAGTATCAAGTAGGTGCAGGCAGGTGTGTTGTTTTCCCAAACTGGATTGTGTGCATTATGAAATTGACCATGCTCTTATTTTAGTTTTTAATCAGAGTGATTCAGGCATCAAATTGATTGGATTCTCATGCCATCAGCGTACTGGGATGCCAACAGTCTGATGAGGATGGTTGAGATGTGCCAGGGGGGATATGGGTGACCAAACACTAGCCATGCTCCTTAGTAACTGGATTGTTTTGGACGGCATGTTAGCCAGTACTCAATTATAGTAGGTGGTTCATAATAAACAGCACATTTTTCAGAATATGTGAATCATGTGAAGTTCAGCAGCCAGCTTGATGAATATGAGCAGCCCTCCACAAATACAGTCACTGCTTACAGCCCAGATATAATGCTAGAAAGTTGCTGAGATCTCTACAGTCTAGCCTGATGGACTGACTCCCCAACAGAGCTTCCTCTTTCCATTTATTTGTGCTTATGGGTTTTCTATTCGGGTTAATGAAATTGCAACTAAATTCTTTCATTGCACCCCACAGAACTCATTTGCTGAGTTATAACATGACACAGAGCTGTTGGTGAACAAAATTTGCAAAGAACATGTTGCCTAGTTGACCATGACTTCAATTATTTAAGTTCAAGGTCCACCAATCATATGAGAAGACTAACAAGCGTACAGAAAAACAGGCATTCAGGGCTCCACTTAACACTGGGATGGGAAAGGAAGAGTTTTGTGATCTTCCGGAAAAATAATCACCCTACATGTCTGATAAACAAAACCTGACCATCTTAAACTTATAGTTACAAGGCCTCTTTAGGTGAAACTATTACATAATTAAAGTGCTTTACTCCCTTAATATAAAGTCCTTTGCAAATTATCTATTATGATTTTCTACTCACCATCTTACAAAGCAAAACTGCCTTTCTGGTTGAAGCTTTGCCCAAAGGAGGGCATTACTATTCAACTGAGATAGTATGATTGCCTGGTTCCAGATTTCACTCCTGGCACTACTTACTACCTAGATTAAGCATGCAATGTGGTGGACTCTTTGATATTGTTGCCATGGTTTCAGCTGTTTGATTCTACAAATTTGTGCTGACTGCCTCAACTGTCAAGAACAAGCTGGTGCTCTTTGTGTTTTTCTGCTACCTTTTCCTTAAACTAACACTTGCCATTCATGAAATGTTAACTCTTCTACAACAATGTTTGCTCAAGGAATTTTCTAAAACTAACACTAAATTAAGTATTCCAAAGACAATGAGGTTAACACGAATGAGATCCCCGTGATGTTTTTCATCAAGAGTTTGCAGGTACAGCCAAGCCTGTCACGCCTGATGAGTAATCCAGATTGACTAAAGCAACACATCCAAATAGTCTAACAAGTCTCCTATTGAGTCTGTAATACCCACACACAACTGGCCTGTTATGACAGCCAGTCCGCACCGGACAACCTGCAAAAATATGTATTCATCAGCCATCTGAACCTGGCCCGACCCACAAACCACCAACCATTATCTCACATACACACACACACACACACACAATGCATCCTTCACATCTTAACAGTTAACTGTGTGGTCTACAGTATGTAGGTTACTTTATTATTCGGTAATGCACATTATTGACAGCCAGGACATAAGAGGAAGGAGAGAGAGAGAGAGCCTAGCCTAAAAACCTATGACACAAAGCCTCATGCATCCAATGTTTCTGTTTGTCATTTGTAATCTCATCGGAACGCTGCTTTGACACTTCTTGACCCAAACCTTGATATTTTCTGGTAAGCTTATTTGAACCCACCTGACCCAGTAATGGGTTGACCTGTGCATCATCTTACATGTGTTCACCAAGGGTCAAGTTTACTTGGCCTGGCATCGGCAAGCCAATTCACAGACCAACCAATCAGATCAACCAAACGTGTGACATAGCGCAGAGCAACAGAAAAATGTAAACCGACTACCACATAAGTGCAGTTGCTCGTCTTTTAGAAGAAATATACTGTGCAGTTTGTTAAATACAGTTGTAATAGAGGATTCAACAGAACTCTTGACATCAGCGGCAGCCATCTTGGTTGTTGACAAAAATGTCTCAATAGCGCTTCAGTGTCAGTCATTATATCAAACCCGCTCCATTCAACTAGTCTAACTAGCTTCTGGACAGATGGACATCTGTCTGAAAAGGGAAAGGGGGAGGGGGGAGTCAGACACATCTACAGGAGCAAATGAACATGAGCTCACTGATTGGTCTGATGGCCAGACTAAAGTTTACTGGTTCATGCAACGTGTTATCTGACTACATCTGAAGGCAAAAGTTATTTTAAATGGCCACACTTGAAGGCAGGGCAAAAAGCCGGCCATCTGCACATCCTCCTGTGGAAAGCATTCAGGGTTGGACTCGGATTGATAGAGGGAAGTTCAAACCCTGCTTTCTTTCTCACCTCCAGACACAAAAAGCTATCAGCAGCATTAAAGGTTTTAGTAACCATCATGCTAATCCTGTCTTAAGTATTAAGAATTGGCAACTAGCATATAATATATTACAGTTAATTCTAGGATGGAGAATAAGCTCAAGTTGCCAAATATTAATTCTGCTGAAGCTAATAGCCCCGAGCTGCACGAGAAATTCAGTCAAATGACATCTTGAGTGTTGGAATAGCTATGTAATTTCCTGACAAATTGCTTGCATAAATTTCAGGTTGCAGCTCCACACACTCACACTAATTTTCCCAAAATGGCACAGGAGAGACAGCGGCACTTAACAAATCCAGCAGGGTCAGAGAAAGCACTTCTATCACTAATGCCAGCCCAGGCAGCCAACAGCAGTGACATCCTTTTAGTCATCCAGCAAGACAGAAATTTGAGAGCTCTATCTGCTCGGAAACAGATGGCAAGGCAGTTGGTGGGAATTTCGGCAACGCTCCCATACATCTCGTGCTCGTTCGTGTTCTTGCAATGTCATCATGGAGCTGAAGAGAGTGCATCTTGAGAGAGTCGTCAAATTCACACCTAAGCCCGCGTTTAATGCGGAATAATGAGCACGTACCGAAAGCATCATACCCAACAGTTGTGATGTTGTGGCTGTTTTAAAACAGATCACAACTAAGTCACACAATCATACTTGACTTTGTATGAAAATATCCACTGAGTCGATGACTTGATGCAGTTGTTGACAGCTTTTAGCAATGTTTGTATAGCTGATTCCTCACAGTGAATGTGAAGGCAAAGTGGTATAACTTTATTGGATTTTGTTTTTTTATTTGATAAATACAAAGTTAACGGAACAACATACACTTTAAAAGTATGACCGACAATCTCACTGACTGAGAAGAGCAGCATTTATGGCATATTCCGAAAGTTATTATAGATACTTTTGTTTACTTTTTGATACTAAATCTGTGTATTGTCAAACTCACATTAAATCCTGATCAGGAGAGGAATCACAAAGCCAGATGGATTATGTGCTGAACGTTCACACCAATCTCAAACATCAGTTCATGGTGGATGCATCAGGGATCTAAGGGGACCAAATGAAGGTCTATATAGAATTGTGGTGAAATGCTCAAGGATGTTCTGTCTACAAAAGAATTTCTACATATGTAATAAATAATTTTAGAGACTGTAGGTCTACACACTAAGATTGTATGCATTACTGCATTTGGCTGTGGTGCCTAGTACATAAAGTCAACCTACAATAATATCTCTTGAGGTCCAGCCATATCAGTCTGCATTAGGTTCCTAATGTTAATTGTCCTAATTAAGCCTTAATAGTACCTATGGTGGTGTTTAACATTTTTCTGCAAGCCATTTTTGGACTACAATCTAAACCTAAATTGATTTAATCTAAATTGACTAGTCACTTTCACTTTGTCACCAGCCGACCAACCAGTCGACTATTTTGCCCACAATAGCCACATACACTGCATTGTTGCTTCCTCTTTATGTAAAAGTTTAGGCTTCAACATTGTGCTGTTGTCTGGCGTTGATTGTCCACCCTGGCTTGTACTGTTACAAGAATTACAATTCCTCACTACTGCTGACAGCATTTAAGCATTGTTCCCATAATATCAAGACTGTCCTCTCTCTCTCTCTCTCTCTGGGCTCTCCATCTGTACAGTATGTTCCTTGTGTTTACTTCTGCATGGATTAGCCTGCCTAGTCATTGTTTCATGATGTTTTTATAGATTTTTTGCTCATCTGTCACAACTGAAATCTGAAGCTTTTTTTTTTTATAATCGACACTGCTTTTGTGTGCTATAATCCACTTATACAGCCCTAATTAAGAAGTTATTTCACCAGACAGAGAGTAGAAAATGGAGAAAGAGAAAGGCACCCGATACAAAGAAAATTTAGCTTTTAAATTCCCTCCATCTCAGGTGGAAAGGCTAAAATTAACAGTTTCTTCTTGTGCCCTCTCTTTCCTTCTCTGACTGCTATGAAAGGTCCTGACATCACCAAGTGAAAGCCTCTACAGGGTTTTCGATTTATCCTGTGCAAAAGGCCACGGATCAAAAGAGATATGCAATTTCACATATCAGAGAAAACACCGCAAGGGCTGTTTGTTAAGTGAAAACAATATGCTGGCTTGCACTTCAAAAGTGTCAGAGCACACAGACCTAGGCTTTCCACAAAGGCTGCACTCCAGTCTTCAGGGATACTGGTTTTCTGTTTACCATTTCAAATGTTTAAAAATACTTCCTGGATTTCGCTGTCTTAGCAAAATCACCACACACGCCTAATTATCTGTTGAATTAATAGCACTGTTACAAGTTCATCTGGCTGTGTTATCATTCAAGACGGGTCTCTGAATGAAATGTATTGACGTGGCCAATACTGTCAGTTTAGTGGTTAGAGAAATAGGCAACTTGGTAATAGGGTTAATTATCTTTGTATGATAGTGTGGTTTCAAATTCCATAGGTTGATTTTTTGCATTCATAGTACCACTTTTTTAACTCAAGTGAAAGCAAAGAAAGGTTCATTGGTGACTCTAAATTGCCCATAGGTGTGAATGTGCATTGGTCCTCTGACTACCCCTTCCATCATTCAGACCTTTCTTCCTGTCTACAGTCAAACCTGACAAATCCACCATATCTTGTTTGAAATGTGAATTATGCTTATAATGGGCAGCGCCAATTAGCTAGCTTCCTAATGTCACCCTGATGTAGCATCCTAATGCTATCCTGATGTGACTCCGATGTTGTAATTACAACTGGTAGTGTTGTACTTAACCCAGCACGAGTGAAACAGGTGTTATTATGTTCATTTTACAGTAAATATCTGCACAGCATTTGAGCTAGATGGCCACCGTTAAATTCTCTATGCAGGGACACCCCTAATTTGGTGGCGCCTCATAGTTTTATTAAATCATTCTGCCCAGCAGTGTGATCTATTCACCGTTAGAGTATTTCATGCTCTGGTATTTCTCAAGAGACAGCCCACCCCAAGACCTTAAGCAGGGGGAAGTCGCATTCCAATCTCCAGCAGACGGAGAGACAGCAGAAAGGGGAGGGAGACCAAAACACAGAGAAAAGGAAAAAGGAGAAATTAAGTCAAAGAGGGAGTGAGGGGAAAGCAGAACGGGAGAAAGAGAGAAGGAGAGATAAGGTGAGGGACATGGACAGAGATGAGGAGAATGTCAGAGTCCTGGCATGCCTTCCACAACAGGAAGGAAGGAAGACAAGAGCAAAAAGGCACTGTCAGTGATGGGAGAAGGGAGGGGGGGGATCGTGGGAGGTGGAGAGTAAAGAAGAAGCAACACAAGTGAGACAGAAGGGGCGGACTAGGCAGAGATGCAAGAAAGTAACCAGGTAAGGGGGGGGGGGGCAGTATAGTGAGGCTGGTGTGGGAGGTCGAAAAAACAGAAATGTTCAGCTTCTGTCAGTGATGTATTGCATGTAGATAGTTTAAGTGCACGCTGTCCAGCTGTGAGATCGAAATGTCCTCTTTTTCCTGAATTTGCATTCGCCAGATTTCTGTCTTTGTGCACTGCCAAAAACCTTGTCTGTCCCAGATAGGCCCAGGCTACACATGAGAGGCTCCTTGACAGACTGACCACATCTAGATCACAGTGCATCTGATACAAATTTAAACCTTAAGATTTTTGCTTGCAAGCACCAACTAAGGCCCTGGGAAATTCTTCGTTTGAAACTCCCAAATAAGATCCCCTACTCTGCTTATGATGGAGAGAGTTCACAACTTTGCAGCCAACTCCAGCTGCTTAATCCGGGAACACCTAGAGAGACGTTTCAGATGCTCTAAATCCCAAAAGCCAGTTGCTGATGAGCAGCTTTTAGCTTTTTCTCTTCCCTTTTTTCCCACCTCCCCTTTAATTTGAGAGCTACATGTGTTACAGAACATGCGCGCCTCCACCTACACACTCAATTTCAATAGCCTACTTAATATTGTAAATGCGACACAGCCCCCAGATCTGCTCAGCCTTGGCATTCACAGGCACCGACGAGGGAGGGCTGATGGCATGAGATGTTCGACTGCTTATACATGAGTTTTTTGGGTTGTTTTTTTTTTTTGACGCAGCGGCTGCAGCAGCCAAAGCAAAGCAGACAAAGAAGTTGAAATGCCGTCTCGGAGGGAACGTATCTCTAATGCTGCTGTTGTGTTTCGAGTTGAGAATATGACCCTCCCTGGCCACCCGATGAATAGAGATGAGATCTCTTTGACGCGTCCATTTAGGGCTTGTCAAAGGGGGAAGGAGTGTGTTTCTGTGTGTGTATGTAAGCACCCCGGAGGGTTGAAGCTGGTAGCCTGGGGACAGGCTCCACAGGTGGAGATGGCAGCAATTACAGAATACAGAGCAGCTACAGGGGGTCCACTGACAATAAAAAATCCCTCTCACTGTGTCATTAGGGCAGAGGAGAGCTCTGACACAAACATGGACCAATAAAGTTGTATTTAAGTGAACTTCGGTGAGTGTTAGGAGTTTTCTTATTTTATCTAAAGCCACACCGGGTTTTGCTCAATCAATAGCTTGCTCCGTCTGTGGTAAAATGGATCAAAGCATCTATGGCACCTTCATGATTTAAATGTGAAACTATTGCATCACTATTCAAATCTGACAAGGCTACACAGACGGCCATTTTGATTAATGAGACAGATTTTGACAGAGCATTTGGTAGAAATTCTGCTTTAACTGATGTTTGATTTGCTGCAAGTTCCTAGCTGTGCATTGTTTTTGTTTGTTTGTTTTTTTGTTAACGGATAAGGTATGATTTTTATGACATTTTAACAAACCAATAGCCTGGTTTTAGGAGAAAAGTCATCAACTGTCCGACACACGGTTGCACCTCTGTCTGAATCCACACCTTACCTAATGAAGTACTGCAAATGCACAAGCAAACCCCTGCAAACCACGGCAATGCCTGACAACACAACGCAGTGCAACAGTCATGACTTTGCACTGCGTGAGTTTCAGAGCAAAGAGCTGCACAGCCAGAGATGTGACAGCATGCATCTGCAATGGATAAATCACGTCAATACGGCATTCACATGCACCGTTCACAAGTAAAAAAAGGTTGAGAGAGACGGGAAACCCACAAGAGCGGCAGCAGCTAGCCATCCCAATTATACAGCAGCCGGGCAGGGACTAAAATAAACAACGATTACCTTAATCTGATGGTCAGTTAGCTGGGTTTCCTGTGTCTTCAGGAGAAGTCTGCATTTTAAACTGCGGACTGCGCCGAAATGTTCAGCTAACGACGTGATTACAACCTACTTCATATGTTAGCTTAAAAAAAATGACGTTAATCATAACAGTACCTGACTCCCGGCTAAACTTTTCTCCGCCAAACGTTACCTGAAATCCGTGAGCGTTTACCCCAAACACCGAAATGCGAAGATTAAAAACTCAAACCATTAACAACTCGGCTTGTTCCTCACCAAAAAATAACGGTGTTGATATCGTCGGAGAGTCGGAGAGGAGCCGGCAGAGGAGGGACCGCACTCACCTTCATCAACGTCCACCTTGTCGGGAGGTAAATCTCGCCCTCAGTGGTCAGTCAACCGGCGTACACAACCCGTGGCCGCCGGAAGAGACAAAAAACAACCGGCTGTGAAGGTTTCTAGGCGGAAAAACCTCTGGGGCTCTTCACCTTTGCGTCCGCCGCCGTCCTCGCACTCTGCCGACCGCCTCTCGCTTCGCTCAAATCAGAAGTTCATCCAAAGTTGCAGCGGTTCGCTCCGCCTCGCCGCGACTGCGAGGTCGCCGCCTCCTCCATCGACTCCTCTGGGCTCAAATCTCGCGATACGCGTCCGAGCGGCCGCGCTCACGCCGGCGTATTCTCGCGATACTACGAGAGATGGGGAGGGGAGGGGGGCGGAAAGAGCCGAGTGCTGGGGAAAGGGATGGGAAAGAGGGAGAGTGTTGCCGTGGCAACGAGATCTGATGGGCTTCTCTCTGCAAGCAACTGGTGTTTGTGTGGCAGGTTTGAGTGTTGATGAGTGCAAGTGTTCAGCTAATATTGCATCATCTGTTTGCATTTCGCATCCAGGCAGGTGCAACAAAATAACTGGGCAATCCATCAGAGGCTGCATGCGGTTTCATGCAAAAGTATGGCCACCATTTTCTGTTGACTTTTGACCTGACAGGAAGTGCGACAGCAATGCAGATATCAATGCATTGTTTTATTCAACAAACTTAAAAAATTAGAAAAAAAATTAAACAGTAAATGTGTAAGAGCTCGGGCCCCTCATTTGGCCGCTTGCAAACATTTTATTCATCATTTAGATATTTGTCAAACCAACCTTGTCAGTCACCAGCCTCGAGGTCTTTTCTCTCGTAAAAATGAAAAATATTGTTTGTAAACACTTCTGATGACTCAGAAATCTCACCTTTGTGTCGCTTATCAAAGTTTGTTTTCAGTTGTGTAATGGATGCATTGTTGGGGGAAAAAAACACCAACCACAATTGCAGTTCTCGCCACTCGTCAAGTACCTGTGAGTCTCAAGGGTTAGTACTTCAACTGTTACAGCTTAGTGCGCCACAATGAGGCAAAGTAGATGCCACACAAGAAAACTTACTCAGACAACAACCGGAGGTGGGTTAATTCCTTAACAGAAGTGTTTTCAAACTGTATTTTCAAGTTTAACAAGAGAAAAGACTTCAAGGATGAATGCAAACTGGTTGGTTGACAAATTCACATCTGGTTAATCGCCCCATTTCCATTAAAGAGCCGCATATTGTTGCTACCCTGAGCTTTTCTGAGGGAGCTGAACAGTAGCCTACTTTTAGATCTGTTTGATTTCCACCAACTCTGCAAGAATTAAATGGGACATTAGCTGCTTCACTGCCTTTACCATTTATTTGCAGTTTGGTTCTGGGTGGGATTATCAAAAGGCTGATGAAAGCAGAGAGATAGGATGAAAAAAAAAAGGCACTGGAATGCTCTGTATAGGTGAGTTTGATTGGACATGAATTAGAGCATCTTAAAACACAACACTGCTTTATACATTTACATTTTAACATCGCATTGTATTGACGAGTGATAGCTAAATAATTAGGTAGATTTCCTAAAGGTAACTCACCACTGATCTCAATAATGGAAGAATGATGAAACCGCTCCTTAAACACTGCTGAGATGTTTGTTTGTGTGCTCTGGATGCAGGATGCTCCAAGGATGCTGGGAATGCTTCACTTCTCTGACACACAAATCCGTTGTATGACGCAGAAAGGATACAGAACATGCATTTCACTTGAGTTTGTCAAGGGCGAATACTGAACAGCTCCACAGAAGCCACAAACCAGGGTTAGGGTGGTTCAATGCCATGTCAAGTTGTTTTGCTGCGGGGTTGCTTTTATACTGCTTTTAACTTGAGTGGCTGAAATTATGTCTATTACTCGGATTTATCTTATTCATTTGCAGTAGATCAAGAAGCATTCGTACCCGTAAACACATTGAAAAATACTTGAGATCGTAACTGCTGAGGTTCTTTTATTAATATGTGCATAGAGTAACTTATGTTCACCATTTGTCATATGGCAACCAGCCCCAGCACCCAAAATAAACATAATGCACATAACAGTCTGGATGTGAAGAGATGCCAGACACAAAGTCTGGAGTAAAGCAAATATAAAATAAAAGTATTTATGATATGAACATACAGTGGCCTGTGTAGCAGTTAATATAGATATAGCCATATCAGTTAATAGACAGCAACAAAGGTGCATTTACGATATGCATTTTAGGGGTTTGATTATTATTTAAATGCTATACACCCAGATTTGCAAAATCCACCTGCTTGCTTTCCCTCACATACATTATTTATTTCAGCATAAAATTTTAATTAGATAAGAAAAAGAACACTGCCCTAATTAAAGCGACTCAGCAGGTGGCAACATCAGGAGTGGGTGAATAGTATGTGAGTCGCAGGAATTCATCTCTCTCCTACATAACCACCAGTGAATAGCTACAACCTTGTTCTCTGTACTCTCTGTCCTCAGCCTGTCTGTCTTTTCTTCTCTGTAATTATTAATTCTGCTTCCAGTGACAGTAGCTCATATTCTCATCCTCACTTACTCATTCTCTCCGCATTTACCTCTGACTTTCTTTTTATTTCCACTTTCCATGCATCCATTACTCTAAAATGTCATCCAGCGTTACATAACAATCCAATAAAGACAAAGGAAAAGAGATTACCGTCATTAAAACCATTCTATTCCTGTAGCTCAATGGGTCTTAACACTACCCACCCCATTCTGTCATGGGGCAGATATTTGTGTGGGTGGTTTGTATTGTTCTCTGGTGAAAAACTGCTCCCACAGGATTAGCTCAAGTGGTCCAATTGGGCTAGCCACAAAATGCAGTTCAGTATGGATTGAAGCGTAGAAAAGATACATCACCAACAATCGATGACACAATTGAAAATGAAAATTTCCTGTTAGTTATATGAATAAAATAGTGACGCATTAGTTACTTGGGCAGCAGAAAAACAGTGACAACTTGAGAACACGTAATTCATCAAGTGATGGAATTATGGGGTTCGTTCTGCCTGTAATCAGTTTGTTTATGAGAACAAACTACTGTAATGTCATTATTAGATTAAAAGATGGCACATCAACCAGGCAGCCATAGGAAAAGCCTGTGTGCAGAGCAGAGGCCCTTACTGCAGCTCCTGAAAATACTCCTGATATCTGATGCAGAGGAGCATGTGTGTGTCTGTACCAATGATGGAACAAACACTTTACCAGCTGCTGACATTTCATGCTGTCAAAACTCACTTTCCAGTTCAATGGAAAGTGAAGGAAAAAACAACAGTTATGTTCAAATGCTTTAAAGTGAATAAACTAATATGTGCACTGCTGTATATTACTCATGCAGTATTATAGATGCCGTATTAACGACAATATTTAGTGATGCACCGATCCAACTTTTTTTCTCCTGATATCAATTCTGATACCTCATCCAAAGGTATTTGCTGTTGGCCAAGTACTGATCCAACACTATTCTACTTTTTAATTACACAGAAAAATATATTTAATATGGATCAGTCATGTCATGGCCTATACTCTATCGGCTTAATGTATTGGTGATGATAAAATATGTGCACTGATGGTAACCATTGATCAAACTGATCATAATTTCAAATTTTAAAACTTATCATCAGAGATTAAATGTCTTTTGCACAGATTTATTATTTCATTTGTTGTTTTTTTGTATTTGTCACATTGTGTGAGATGTCTCCTCATCTCACACAATGTATTTTAATGTTTTCTGCTGAAATGAGCTACTACTGTAACAACAGTGATAAAATTCAAAATAGCATGGTCTTTATTCAAAAAATCCAGGATCATACACAGGGAAGCAATCTGAAAAAGGCAAACACTAGCAGGCAGGGAGCAGGAAAACGTCTAATGAGGACATACAAAGACAATCTGCCAGAGAACAAAAAAACACAAGATAGTAAACAGGTTATAAACAGGTTGAATGGGCGGAGAACAGCAGGGGCAGGTGCGTGGGCGGAGCACAGGTGAGGATGGTCAAGGGGGCGAGGAAGACATGAGGACAGGAACTGCAATGACTCAAGAGCTAAGTACACCAAAATAAAACAGGAAACAGACACTAACAGGATGTTACAACTACATTTAGACAACAATAGTGCCTATCAACAGTGCATACTGACAAAATGCACACAAGTTTGTTTGTTTCTCTGTCTGAATGTATAATACTACATACTCAAAATACAGTTACAATTAGAATTAGGCCACAGTCCTCATCATAAACGCTGTCCCAATTCCATAATGAAAAACAGATTATATACAGTCTGTAGTAAGTGTATTTTATACTTGTGCTGTTAGTCTACAATATTTCAATTATTGTGTCACCATTCTGTATTGCTAACATAGTAATTGTGTACAGACTGTACTATACTAATTGTCTTAGTATACAGTTTTTGCAGTTATTCTACAAAATATCAAGAACAACCACAGCACTTTTTTCAGTTAAACTACAACTTTGGCGTATCCCTGCCAATTAAACCTTAACAAAGACAAAGTTGTGTCTTCCAAACTCTTTCTCGACATGTTTCACCACTATCCACCAGTTTTGTTTTAATGCTTTGCATCTTTGAGTGGCTCCACCATTTAATTTGTGCCATGCATTGGGAAGCAAACACAGCATCTCAGCACCACACTCCTACTGAGTGTTTTTTAAATGTAGTACTTGAGTATAATTATTACTTGTCCAATATGGACACATTACATACTCAAAACCAGCTTAGATTCAATTTGTAGTGTGAAGATGAGGGTGTACTTCCTACTTGTTAGCAATGCATGTTCGAGATTATATGAGACTCCTTTAAATTCAGTGGGTCCCCTACAGTGAGGAGGTCTGTCTAAACTTTTGAAGTTGTGTCATCTTGGCCTACACCTCCACTATAATCTTTCATGTTCTCTGTTGGTGGTATGAAGGACTGGCCTGCAAGAAAAGACAGAATCTTAATGAGGAATGCTGTTTTTAAAACTCTTCGCCCTTCATCTATTACAAAATTCCCTTTACATCACAGCCTCAAACATGGTGGCACTGCAGCGGCCGACTAATGCATTCAGTCTGAGATATATTAAGATGTCAAGTTGCGAAGTCAGACATGGGGCGACCACCTATTGGATACGTGACCGTGGTAACCCAGCGAGGGAGAGCGGTGGGATTCCTGGCTCTGTTGCCCCTGGAAGCAGAGGAATGAAAAGAATGGGCCCCATTCACAAAGTTCCTCTCAAGCGGCGCTCCTACACTAATAGAGATTGACATGAAGAAAGGCGACAAGTTGTTTTCACATACACTGGCTCTTTTGTTCCCTTTACTAAGGGGCGTAAGGCAGACAGTGTGCTCTGAAAATAGACAGAATTTGATGCGCTTGTTTTTCATAAGTGGAGAGCACTGTGTCTTGATTAGAGTATGTGTGCAATTAGTGTTTTGTTGTTGCACATTGTTATTGTGGGGATAAACTGGCAGGGTTATTTGCTTGGCTGAGTGAGTGGCAGAAGTTTTAGAATAGACAAGAGGAGAATAGCAACCGATGATGTTCAGTCCAATTGCTGTATCGGAAGAAAGAGCTAATACTATGACATGGACAGTTTCTTTTCTCTTTCCTCAGCCCCTACGTCTTGTCAAAGACTGCGGGACATTTTGATCAAATTGCCTCATACACACGAGCACAATCATCCAATGCACCAATTGCACATTAAAAAGAAACACAAGCAACACAAATAGCACTGAAACGAGACTAATGCACTCACATCTAATACACAGTATACCCACTGGCTTAGTGCGTGAATTTCAACAGGGTAGTGCACACACTGCCATTGCTCACTCACCGGAAATGACGATTGCACCAGGTGACTGCGTATGTCGCCCACCTGCCAGCTGTTTGGCTAATTTTACTTAAAAATGAACAGTGTGTGTCCTGTGTGTGCTGCCTGTGTCATGCGATATAAAAATAAGGCCGCCATCTTCACCAACGACTTGTTCTCCTTCCTTCAGTCACCATTTTTGGTGGCCCTTCCTTTTCCGCTATGTAGCCAAGATGGCGACCGTTGTGGGTGAGAAAGTGTCCTTCGTTTAACAATCAATTTTTTAACTGTTTTAGTGCACCATATAGTGCACTGCATGTTGTCATGCTTGTCAATGTGAACACACTTATACATTCAAAATAGCAAGTGTGAGTACAGAAGTATGCAAATTGAGACACAGCCTAAGAGTCTGCTGTACTTAGGCTGACACCTGCAAATCAGCAGCATACACAAATTACAGCTGAGACCAATGGGACTGAGATGTCATTAGTTTTACTGGTCGACAAGTTAAAATTTTGACCTGATGATGACACTGGTTGAACATAAATGTCTGAGCCAAAATGAATCTATTATGTCATGATATTAGAATTTAAAAAAATAAAAATCAGGGAATCACAATATCATCAGTATTCATTCACTGGCCACTATGAATGTCTGTGCCAGATTTTGTGTCAGATTTCATAGAAGTGACAACTTTGACCACCTAGAGGCGCTAGATGAATTGTCACCAAAATCATTACAATTTTTATTTCACTCTAATTGAAATTTTTTCTCATTTATCAAACTTGGTCATGTTAATCATGACACCATGACCTTGAACGGGATATGCACTTTTATGGAATGGACTGATGACTGTTTGGAGGGGGTGTATTATCATAACAGCTACTAGTGCATGAGTTGGAGTCTGTAGCCTCGGGCATACGGCTCAGAAACAGTTAGAGCTAGACAAATAAACCACTTCACCACAAGCCCCACACAATCAGCTTCATTTGAACACGCCTGAAATTCCTGTCAACCCGTTGCTGAAGCAAGTATAGCAAAGACAAGAATAAGAAAGGGTAAATAATCAATTATTTACCATGTGTATATTTAATGGGAGTTGCTTCAACCAAATACCAGAAGCATATTGAATCTATTGAATGAAAGGTAGAAATAAAAGCAAATAGAGAAGCAGGCTTTCTTCTCTTGTACTTTCATCCTCTGTCAGGTTACCCCTCACTTTCAGTTTGTTTTCTTGTTCACTAAATGTAGCAGATTTTTTTTCATATGCAGCTAAAACAAATAAACAAAAAAGTTGTGAAGAGGTTGTCATTCCTCAGCTACAGGGAACTATATGAGTCTGTCCCATGGGGATTTCCCATCATTGTGCATGATGTGCAAACTCCGTTACAAGTCTGACTTATTACTTATTACGTAGAGGTGAATATAGAGTATATATATTGTTCTCAGTCTCTGCATTGGGTGATGAGGCAGGTGGTTTCTCAGAGGATTAAAATCCAAGCTGCCTGTCAAAAACCATGCTGCGCTATGATCCTCGCAATCCCAGCATCCCTTTGTAGAGTACAGGAACTTACAGAGAACTCTTTCAAGATGTGTTTGAAAAGGCAGAGGCGCAGACAGAATTCAAGTTCAAAATACCTCCCTTTTGGCACAATATGCACACACACACACACCTCCCCATGAAGAGAGCTGGAGCGCTGTGACTCACGCTGGCGTGAAAACACAGTGGAGAGGTGGGAGGATGACATCACAGCACCCTTGGAGTTGGACCCTGTTCAAGAATGCACATAGGGGCACATACATACACCAACATATATATATATATATATATATATATATATATATATATATATATAATATACACATGCACACTTCTCCCCCTCCACCGCCTCTCAGTCACACCAACCGCCCCCGCCACACGTGCACACAAACGCACACTGAACATTTCCTTACCAGAAATAACACCGGTTGTCCTGAAGAGACATTGCAGTTGTTATGTTTTTGAATTCCAACTTCATATGGGGGGGGCGTGGGAAGAGGCAAGCCAGTGGTTGGCCAGGATACGGACACGCTCTGACAGGATTTGGGGGCTGAGGTTGAAAAAAATAGATATTAGAAAGGAAAAGGTATCCAACTTGGATGCTCTGAAGCTCCACCAATCTCTTGTACGTCTGAGAATATATGTGTATACACATGCCTGCATTGATTGTATGTTCACCCCCTCCTGCTTGGGCCCAGCTCCAACTTCAGTGATGATAACACAACTAGAAAGGAAGTGTGATTAATTTTCCAACAGAAATCCCCCCATACATACTGCATTGATATGCAAGAACACTCACATGCTCTGTGTTTCTAACGCGATTGAAAGGAAGAAGGCAGGATTAAAGCTTGATCTGTGAGACAAGTTGCTGATGCAGTGATTCACCAACAAAAACACATTTCACCATGCTTCTGACAAACGCTGTGTCTTCTCCGGCAGTGTTTAAAAATAGTTACTCTGGCTGACAAATACACACTTGAATCATGCAAATCGCCTCTAAAAAACAATCTCAAATCTGGACCTTTCAGTCATATGACATTATGTCTTCATTAGTGGTAGAAATAGAAAAGTTGTCATGTTGTTGCAGATGTTTACATTTTCATTTTTTCTAAGCATTTGAATTCATTTCCTGGGAGTAGGGGAAAGAAGCTGTGAAGATTACACATGACATACTGTCATTGTATTACATTGTTATGGTGAACAATCACTTACGCAACCAGCAAATACACATCAGCATTAGCATTACTCTGGCTGTCAGCTGGTCTTTGTAGCTGTAACAGTGGGAAAGCTGTTAGCATTCTGACCAATTACCTCCCCGACTACATGCTAACATTCTCACCATATTTAAAAACCAATGATACTTTGGCCTGACTTTCAGATGTTTGGGGTCAACATCTGTCCATCTTTGATTTTAGCTCTATCTGTGTGTGGGGAGGGGTTTAGACACACACAGGGTGAAACGGGACACTATAGTTCTTAACTTTGTCTGTGTACTGTTTGGTGCTCTGCAGGTAGTTCACGGTATGTTTATCAGGGCTTTTTTGCTGAAAACATCTGCCTGCTGCATCTGCAAACCAGGTCGATGAGAGACCTGAGCATGAGCTGAAACAGTAAAGTTACGGGAGTGGCACCCATCACAATATATAGATTCTTTTCATCTATTGTTCATATAAAAGTATTGACTTGGGTAGCATTAAATGAATCAATTGGTAAAACCTGCTCTATCTGTTGAACTGTAAAAATACAACTATGCAACATTTATTATTCATAGAGGAAAAGATAGACAAATGACTCCATTCGCCTCATTTCAAATTCCCCATCATCTCTTAATTAAGCACACTTTTTTTTATGAACTAAGTCAGAGCACTGAATTTGAACTGCAGGATTTCTCTGTTGCTGTTGTTTTTTTGTTTTTTTGGAGGGAGATGTTTCTGCAGCAGACTACCCCTTCCCACTCAAGTTGTTTTTTAGATATTGTTAAAGACAATAGATGGAGGTGGTTCTCAAGAACACAGGTAGCTTTAAAAAAAACACAGTGCAACCACAGGCGGCGTGAAAAGATAGAGGACAAAATGATTCAATGTTAGATTTGGCTGTACGAGAAACCTTCCACCTACACTGCTACATTTAAAAGTGTGATTTAGAGTCTATTTTTTCCTCTGAATTTCTGGCTCGCTGTGACCATAAAGCTACAGCTCCATTTGGAGGCAATGGTGAGGATGTGAGGAAGTTCAGAGTGGAGGGAGTTGTCTGGGTATGGCTTGGCACGGGGCTCCAGCTGTTAATTAAAATTGCCTTGCAAGTATTTCAGGATTAGGAGTGGGTGTGTAGAAAAGGTGTTTGGTGGCCTTAGCATAAAGTTGTCATCTCACGGGTAATAGTGGATGTGAGCACTTGATCAGGCTGATTGTGTCATTAAATGTTCTACGCGTTGGACCGCATTTACTGTGGTTCATCTGTTTAATGTTGTGCCACTGGAGCACACCAGAACGATTCGGAAATAGATTATTTGCAGTTCACATCATCTGATTTACATTCAAATAGGCTAAATTTTTTAAGCAACTGAAGATCCAATTGCTAAAGCCTATGTCATGCCGATAAAAACAAACTGAATGGTCAAAGTTGTCACAGTCATATTGAAGGTGTGCTGATTCATGACATCAACTCATGCACCAAGTAACATGAAAGAAAACATCCCACCTTAAAAGTTGCCAGTAGCTGCCGGTTGCCTTCGAGCTGAGACACCACAGTAGTATTTGCTCAGTCCTGCGAAGTGTTCAGTGATAATGACTGAGAAGCACTGATGTAGCTGTACTGAATAGAGCGGCTCATAGTTTTATAAGTTGAATTTGCCAAATTTCGAGTGAGCATTTGATTCATATGCACTGAAAAAAAAGAAGTGTGAAAAAAACTGGTAATTGTATCACAGATACTTAACATCCATTCTTATGAGGGTACAGGAAAATGTCTGTTGATAAACAGATAAACTGTAAAGAAAAAAAAAAGCTAATTATCTTTACAACATCTGTTGCTATAACTTTAAAGATGTCTCTCTATAATTCAAGATCTATAGATAGATAGATAGATAGATAGATAGATAGATAGATAGATAGATAGATAGATAGATAGATAATAGTCATACACCTATGGAATCCCTGAAAGGCAAGTGATTTTTTATTTTTATTTATTCATTTATTTTTATTGCCAGGATAATTTTTTTCTGTTTTTTCACCTGTATAAACAACCTTCAAGACACGAGTGACTATTTTTAGGATGAAAAAAAATCAGAAAAATGATAAACAGAAAGATAGAAAATTTATCAGTATTTATTTTTATTTCAAACCGTTCATCGAGAATGCCTTGAAGGTACACTTCTCCCATGCACAAGAGCTGCAGACTTTCTCATGCACAGCCCGAATGAAAGGCACACAGAGAGGTACCTCTTACTTCTTCTTAGGCAATGCTGCAAGGTAACGCAACTGTTTCATTTCAAATAAATACTGAATTTCTGATGGCCAGAATTAGCAGCTAATGTTACCGTCACTTTTTTGTGTGGGCCAAACAGAGTTGGTAAGGTTACTGAAACAGGGAATTCAATGTTAAATGGCCAAACTTAGCAGCTAATGTAAGAGTTTTTTATTGTATCTTCTCATTAGAACCTTGATGACCAAATTATCAGCTAATGTTAAGGACATTTTTTTATTTTATTCAAACATTAGATTTGTGGTGGCCAAAGTTAGCAGCTAATATTATTGAAACTATTATAGTTTAACTAGATGTTGTAATGAATGGCCAATTTAGCAGCTAAAGTTACTGACATTTATTCATAGCGCATTCACTTTAGAATCATTATGTTGTCATTTTTTTCTTTTTGTCTCCCTGTTGAAGTTTTTAGGATTCAATTAATGCCCAATTTAGCAGCTAAGGTTACTGACATTTTATCATGTTGCATTAACTTGAAAATCATTATGCTGTCATTTTTTCTTTTACCATACTTCTTAGTGCTTAGTAGGCAATGCTGCAAGGTAACACAGCTGTCACTGTTTGAGTTCAAATCATTATTGAATGGCCAGAATTAGCAGCTAATGTTGCTGTCACTTTTTTTTACCCTTGACATTAGATTTGTGTCAGCCAAACAGAGTTGGTAAGGTTACTGAAACAGGGAATTCAATGTTAAATGCCCAGACTTTTTTAATCTTCCTATTGGAATAAAAAAATTGGCCAAAGTTGATAGCAGCTGATATTTTTACAAGAATATTACGGTTGAACTAGATGCTGTAATGAATGGCCAATTTGCCAGCTAAGGTTACTGACATTTGTTCTTAGCGCATTCACTTTAGAATCAATATGTAAAACCCAATTTAGCAGCTAAGGTAGGTTAAAGAATTTAATAGTTTTATCATATAATCATCACTGTCAGTATATAACGTTTTAACCGCCCCGCCCTAAAAATGTAATGCAGTAACATTTGCTCAGAGTACATTTTAACTGACCTACTTTCTACTTTTATATTGAACACATTTTTTCACAAGTAATTTTACTTCTAGGGCAATGGCCCTATAAGAACAAAATTGGGATTATTCCAGCATGTTTCCACTCCTTCGGAAGACAACCAGCCTCCCACACAGTATTGATTAGATGGATTAGCAGTCCTCTAATAGTAACTCCTCCAGTGTGTTTAAATAGTTGGTATCACAGTCTGTCCCTAGCTGGAGCAGTGTCTTGGCCCTGGTTTATCACACATTGACAGCACCAGAATTATCCCAGTTCATCTGTAATTCATTCTGTTGTTTATCAAACATTTCCCCTCTCCTCCTGTTTTTCTAACTTACTTTGTTTGAGCTATGAATCTTTTTGAATTCTTTTAGCAACATATTTGTTTTTTCTTTGTTATTTACAGTTTTAACACCGTTGACAGGAACTGCAGACGGCTCAAATACTACTGCTAGTGTCAATTTATGTTTATTCAAATGAATCCTTCTTTAACTTTGTTACAGAAACTTGTAGAACTACAACTAGCCCAGACATGACATCAGCTCTTTGGCTCATTGTTATCATTGTCATTGTCATGCTAGGATTAACAGTGATTACTCATGTCACATAAATGCACTTAAAAAACAATCATCATTAGTCTTGCAGAGCCAACCCACGATTTTAGTCTTACACTCAAGGCTATGTTATAAAAATGGATCTATGTTCACATTAAAAGAGCCTTTTACAGGTATCTGTCATCGTCTTGTTTAGGTGTTGCCAGGTCACCCATGGCTCTCCATGTTGACAGAATTATAGAAGTCCAAGCCTGTAGGGTGTAAAGGTCAAGGGAAACCAGCTCCATCTCTTATGTGAACATAAATGAACTCTGCTCACTCTATTCTGTACCTGTCCTCATCCGTGAGCTCCTCCGTCTTTCTCTTTCCCTCCTACATTCCCACGCACAAATACAGTTATATCACCCCGACTCCCAAACATTCACTCACTTACAGTCACACACACTGACACACACACACACACACACAGCATATGGCTGAATGTCAGACAGCTGCAGGACCTGGAGTAGTGTGGTAGGGGATTGTGTTGCAGAAAATGCAGATTGTGATGATGTTGGCCTCCTCTCACCACAGCAACATTGAATTCCCTCCTTGTGCACATATATATGTATGTGTGTGTGCGTGGGTGCGATGTGTGCAAGCTGAATTGTTATTCTGTACGTGTGTCTGTGTGTCACTCAGCCTTGTGACAGATACTGAGCTGTCATATCTGTCAACCAGACAACAGTTCCACATGCATATTCATCATTATGCTAATTTCACCCAAAGAGCTTTAATGAGTTCACAACGTTAACAACTCATATGAAGCAATGAACAAAGGCTTTGCAGTTTTTTTTTTAATCATAATTATTACTGAGAAAACCCCACCACTGACCGCTAATGACAAATTTGTATTACTATATTTGTTCTGTGTACAGTAAATTCATTTGTAGGGCATTGCACTGTACTGAAATGAACAGACTTAAAAGGGGTTTAGGAGGGATGTGGGGGGGCTATTCAGCTTGTGTTTATAGTTGAAGTGACCACCAGAGGGCAATTATATTTACATGCTGTAACTGGTGGTTTGGTTTGTTTGCTGTTGTAAATATTGCATATGTAACACTATAAATGACTAATAGATGTCTCACAACGACACATTTTAAGTGCCTTACTCTCTACAGTAAAACCAGATTCTGAGGAGTAGAAGATAACGTGGTTCATCTGTCACCTAGTGGTCAAATTAAGAAGTGACACAAAAGTTTTGTTCTGCAAGTAGAATAAAGTTTGTCCAGATCCTGTGCAAACAGAGGTTTGTGATGTAATGCGCAGCAGTAATCAAACATCCATTTGATTACTTAATATAGAATTGCACCATGCACCATATCATATTTATTCATCAGGCTGGGTGATATGACAAGACAAATATGTTAGCTTTCATACATTCTTTTGGACTTCTACATTAAAATTCATCCTTGGAACAAACTAAAGGTCAACATACCAGCTTTTTCTGGGGATCTCAACCATATCTGACAGTCTTCCTCGGTGGAGTTTGCTCAGTTGTCAAATGCCACCTTGTGTGAGATGAGGTTGGAGTCTCTGGGTTAAGCTAGTAAGTGGGTACCAGCTAGTTGCATATCAATGAGAAAGACTAATTTAAGGCAGCATTGAATTTACAGGATTTTTTTGCATGAATATGTATTTCTTCAATGACAAAGTAACATTTTCTACTTACAAATCAGAAGTTGAACTCAGTACACTAGCAGAAACTAGCTAACTTTAGATAGATATTGCTGTTGATAGGATATTACTGAGTCAGTTCTCTCCCTTTCTGACATTTTATCATTGTCTTGTATCATTATATTGTTACACAGTTGCACCTAATCTGCCAAAAATTTAAATCTGGTTGTTTTACCTATAAAAGGTTTCCCACAACTGAAGTTCCAGAAAATCGACAATGTCACAATGTATATTGATTCTGTGATATAAGATTTCTTCCATATTGCCCAACCTTGTATTTGGGTTTTATAAAAAATATTCTTATTAGTATTGTGATATTGATTTAACACAAATTACCCATCCCTAAATTGATGTGTCTTTCCATTATTTTTTTAACGACCTCTACATCTAATTATTTATTACACTGAACAAATTCTAATGTACCATACCTTCCTGAGTCTCAGCATAACCAAGAAGACACACTGACACTGAGTCATATATCTGCAAGTATTTACTCATAAACATCTGACATCTTTTCTCCAGGAATAACATGTTGCATTTTACATGTTGCATGTAATATATGTCCACAAATACAATTAGTCTAAAAGAAAAAAGAAATCTTGCAAACAACACAGATACATTGTGTATCCAGAACATCATTCAGCACAACACACTGCCATTTCACACAGTGCACACATAAACAGTTGTTTCGAGTAGCATTCAGTAATACTAAGTTGCAAAAAAAAAAGCCAAAGTTTGTCCTCCGATGGTCATTCTGAGTAAGTCTCCAACAGGCAACTCTGGTCAAATGCTATACTTGTATTACGATCAGCTGATTATTAACTTCATTGAAGTTGCAATAAAAGAAAGGAAAGAAGAGTGAATCGCATGCAGAACTCTCGCTTGTCCCTTTTTAAATCTGAGGGGAAAAGAGAAATGGCATCTCCACTGGACTCTGTACAAAACAGTGAGGACAGAATGACCAAGACATTATTATATTCACAGAGGTAATATTTCAGACCATCTAAATTATCACTGTGGACTTTTTTTTTTATACAGCCCTCTAATGGTAATACATTAAATTAATGATGTTATCAATCTACAATGCTGTGAAAAACCTGGTATGTACAATGCAGTGATGTGCAGTTATGAAACCATCCAAGGATATTTTCTGCTATAAACAGAGACTATAAAATGAAAAATATCTTCAGTTTTGCTACAGGGAAATTGAATAATTTTGCTCACAACATTTCCTTCCCTCTCAACGCCTTGTGCAGGTACATTTGACCACTTAGATGAAAGATATTACAAGCTGCAAAACATCCTGTGTAGCCAACATCTGCATGGAAATATTAAAGCAAAATAATAAGATGGCTGCATATATTAAGGATCCTTTTGTGCCATTATGAGTAGCCATGGCAAGTGTAACTACAACCAAAGTCAGACAGATGAGGAAAGAAGAAATGGTTTGCCAGTATACCTTACCACTGAACAATTTCTGCAATGTATACAGCGCCCTCTTGTGGTGATTTCTTACACTACATCTAATGCATTCAATTGTAGAAAGGCTATGGCTGTATGAGCGCTAATACTCACTTAAAGGAAAACACGATAGGGGTGGAGGAAGGCCAAAAGTAATCAATCATATTGTTGATGTGCAAGGCATATCAGAGACAGCACTTTGAAAAAAAACTTTGAAACTCTTCAAGTCAGCGGTGAAGAGTTCCAGGTCATTCCCTATCCCCTGCATCCGGACTGCTGTACAAATTCTGTAGAGAAAAGATGATCAATTCTTCTTCTCCAGCTCTTCTGGAAGTTTTGTGTCTAGTCTTTTCAAATGTATGAAAATTGCTTAATTTGTAGTGGACAGGGATTACATTTGGTTACATCAAAAACACACTGAACTGAGCAGGAACTGCTTTAGATAAAGAACATTCTGTCCCACCGAGGGAATCTTTGACTTTTGGACCTTCAGTTAGTTAATTCACCACACACTTTGTGACAAACTGATTCCAGCTTTGCCCTTGGAACTGCTCTCATTTTTTGGCATTGCTCCGTGAAACAGAGGGGGCATAGCTGGTTTCTAAATTGTAGCTAGGCCTACCTCTGTATTTCAGGCTAATACAAAAGGAAACACATTTTTCTAAGAGTGTGCAAAGTGTGTGGTGATGTCATGTAGTCAGCCAAAATTCATGCCATCCCTCTAACACCAGCAGCCTTTGCGTTGGTCGTCTGCGGTGCTGTCACTGAGTCCCTCCTCTTCCTCCAGAGCAGCGAGATTAAGCTCGTCATTAACAGACATCCGGAGAAGATCCAAGTCCTTTTTATTGGCCGCCAGCACCTGTTCAGCCAATCGTGTGAAAGTCTTGCCACGGGACAAAAACAAGACGAGAGATAAGCTGCATTTATTCATATGTCATTTCTTCCTACTGTACAATAATGACTGCATGCATTGCTCTGATGTTATCACGAGTGTGTACATGGTCATGAAATGTCACGAGTTCCTTTTAGACTGACTCTCCAGATCACCTCACCTCTGTTATATTATGGTTGGTGAAGGCACTTGTCTCAAAGAAGTCCATTCCATAAGCCTTAGCCAACTGGAAGACGGATAACAGAGACACATTTTACTTTCCTGGAAAAAAAAAACTTCGTCTTTTTGATTCAGGAGCACAAACAACTGACTGTTTTTTTCCTTTCCTGCTGCGGTCAGATGAAGTGGTGCGTTCAAGTGCATCTTTTAATGAAAAATGTGAGGCATTGTGAGGCAACAGGAGGTTGCTGAGGTCAAATTGGTGCATCAAGGCCTTAGAGCTTGTTTATGAACTAGAAATCCAAACCTACCCCTAAAATTTTATCTATGATGAGTATAAGCTTTTGGTAAACTCAGGCTCAGTGCTTTCCAAGAACACAAACCATTTGGTGCAAAATGTTCAGAGCACAGTCCAACTCATAGCCCCAGGACCTTCTGTTTGCATTTATAAATAATGCATAAGTATTTATGTATGCATTATTTCATCTTTTATGTTATGTTCCGTTGCACAGAAAACACACACGCAAACCTGTTCAGAGAGGTCAGAGTTTGTGGCTCACTTGAAAGCAAAGTTTCTACCTGAACCCAAATGAAATCTGCATCAGCTTGGTCATTGTGGCAACAGTACGCCAGCAGATCGACACATTTTACATGTCCTATGCAACATTTTATAAACATTTCCCAAAAATTCAGCCTGACATAGTTGGTATCTTTGGAAACATCTCAACTAGAATTTATTTTACAGCATTATTTTAACTTTAACCCAAACTGGATCAGTTACATATTCATATCATCACTGGCTTCCAGTTTTGAGTCAATGACTGACCCACCTTGACACCTTGCTCTGTGGCCACCTGCCTTTTGTCCACCTCATCTGACTTGTTCCCTACGAGGATCTTCTGGACCTTGTCCGGAGCGTACTGCAGGGGTTTGTCATGTGAACATGAACGGATATTTACAGATAAGCAAGAGGAATAAAAAAACTAAATTAAAGAGATAGGAAGAGAGAGAGACAGATTTCAAATGTCAAGAGAACAGAGGAAGAAGAAAACACAAGAGCGACAGTGCTCAGGAAATGAGACCTAGATTAAAAATATGTAGGAAGCATGCCAAGATCAATAGTGTATATATTTGGATAAGCCCACAGAGGAAATTAGGTCCATAATGACTAAATTAATAGAATAAAATCATCTGGGAAATGGCAGGGGGAAGCAGGGCAGACGAGACTGCTTTATGGAGACCAAAAGCCAATAGAAAAAATGACTGCAAGAGGAAAAAATGTTCTCCTTCTGAAATTTATGGCTACACATTTAGAAATACGATGACAGGTATTTGAAAATGAAGATGGAATATAATAAACACGGCCCAGCTGTCAGGTCAAAGCATTTGGTTTTTATCACACCATGTCAGACATGTGTTCTTTGTCAACTTGGAGCTGCTGCACAGTAAGTAGTTTTGTCAGTTTTGCCCTTTCTTACAATGCGGGAAAAAATGCTTGCTGTTTTTCCACTGCGCATGATTTATCTCATTCTTAAATCCCCAGATCTCCATGACTCACCTCGTCCACGTCACTGGCCCACTTCATGATGTGTTGGAAAGATCGCTCACTCGTGATATCATACACCAGGAAGATTCCCTGAACAGAGATTGTCAAAGATTTAAAAAAAACAGGAGAGAACCGGTGTATTTTAAAGCACTTTAGAGAATCGTATTTTAAAAATCAGTACATTTGGACACATTGATATGATTACTGTAAACAAACCAGACCACCAATTGGAAAATTGGTTGCTGCTACAATGCATTTCACATTGTAAGCCACCGGCTGCGTAAGAAGCCTGCTGAATTGTTTTAAAGCACAAAACAGAAACAGGACACTTTTCTTTCTATTCCATTGCCAGTTTCTGGTAAAAGGACAATTCAGTTTCACCCACTTTAACATTGTTAGCAGCTCAAAGCAAAATGCATATAAAACTATGCCAATATGGCAGTGGTTGTATGTGGCCATGGAGAGCTTGTCTCAACATCCTCTAGGGGGGTAAAAGACATGCTCTCTTTTAATAGGAGAACAGTATGCTCACAGTATCACTGGTGCAAGACCAAATCCTTTTCCAATATTGATAATTTAAAGCTTCTAGCTGTAACAACTTTGGTCCATGAGCTGAGATCCCTTTAAAAGCTCCTAAATGGTTCATCTGAGGACCTGAAGTAGTGCCAGGCATTTGGCATGAGTTATTCCTGTAGCTGTGACAAATTTAATTTCAGAAATAAATTAGATTTAAATTTGTTATGGTACTCTGTGGGAATAATATTACACGACTGCGTGGTTAATGACTTGCAGCGACAGAGTAAATGGAGGAGACATCTACCTGTGCTCGTCTGTAGTACTGCTTGGTTATGGTCTGGTACCTTTCCTGGCCCGCAGTGTCCCTGGACAGATACAAACATATATGAATATGCACAGACAACATTTGTGAGACTATAATATGGCAACATGCAGGGTAGTCATACTGACCAGAAACCTATAATTCAAATTCCATTTTTCAACATTATAAATGCTAAATATCAACATGTTAGCATGCTGATGATGCTAGCAACCACTTAGCATTTAGCCCCTGTAGACTCTTGTTAGTCCAGTGCCTGACTGAGTGTTGATAATGGATGACAAATGTTTTTAAAAATGTGATTTAAAAAATCCAGGCAGATTGAGTTAAAAACTGCTGGAATCAGATTTTCATAGTACAACTTGAAATTCCTTCAGGTTGTTAAAACCCCAAATTTTGGTCATGACCTCAGTGTTGTCACCCTAAACATAATAATAGAGAACTGTAAGCCATGGTTGTTGTAGCACATTTGCAAATAAATAACGTCCCCTCTGTCAGAACTACCACTGAGTAACATCTAATAACACGGTGTCAATCTCATGCACCAGGCCATCCAACACTGTGTTTCATTTCAATATCCTACCATATCTGTGTCCGTACTTTGATACCATCTATTACTAGTGTCTTCATTTTGAAGTCGACTCCTGTAAGAGAGGGAGGATATGGTTAGGAAATACAATGCTGCATTCACAGAGGAGCTCTGGGTTTGTTTGATATCTCTCCACACCAGTGAGGGCTGTGCTCAGACTAAATGTTCTGAATGTTCTCGGAGATGTGAGCGCTCTCCAGCCAATAAGTGACTGAAATCAATTAACCCGGCATGTCTTTGACAGACAAAGGTTCATCCGTATCTGCTGCAGCTTTGCAGCATATTTGCAGCCACATCATCCCTGTGTATTCAGCCCGTTAGAAGACCGGGCTAATGATCCGGGGAGCGGAGACCTCGTTTAGGTCTCTGCATCGATCACACGGGAGGTGAATTAAGGGAGAAGGGCGAAGTGAAAGCTGAGCACTGCATAACACCACAGAGGAACAGGTGAGAGAAAAGAAACAGAGCTGAGAAGGGGAGGGGTTAAGGTGGAAGTCGCTCACGCTTCAGTGATCTCTGATCTATTTCAGAAGACTCAGTGAGATATTGTTCATAGACAGTCGCTCAAAAGCGGGGACAATTTGTGATTTCTATAAAGACTCACCCTGAGTTTATTTTTGGAGGCCTGAACTGACATGGATATTACTGAGGAGAAGTCACTGATACTTTATATTTGCTGCTGATACAAAGTTGTGTTGTTTTTTTTTTTGTTTGTTTTTGTGTTTTTATGACAAAAACTAAATCCAAGTATTGATTACTTCCCCAGAAATATACTTTGGAAGAGTGGAAAAAGATAACAGGGCAGTTTAAGTTTCGATCCAGAATTTTTCACTAAACACAGAATCCCTTTAATCATATGATTGGTAAATGTTGTTGGCCTATGTGATGGTATAAATGTTGTTTCAGGCCTTTCCTCCATTACCAGCTGTGTAATTGTGGTGGAGAATATAAATCTCTTGTATTTATTTAGTCCAACTGTTCAATTTCAAGATTTTATTATAATCAGAATCAGGCTTAAAAACCTCAGCGTGTGCTAAAGATGTGCAATAGTAGGATGTAAATTCCTCTTTATGTTATTAATCAACTCCCAAATTCCCCGAAATATTGCAGGAGAACCATGGATATCTGTCCTGATGGGATATAATCAAAATCTCTCCTCTTATCTCTTTTCTCCATGATTGCCTCCTCACACTAATGCATTCAAGTCAATAAAAAGCAAACCCACAAGCTTCTACAGACCACACTAATCCCTGAGAAATCAATTAACAGTTCATTGCAGTTAACCTGACTCTCAGCACCCATGTGTCACAGCTGGTATCACGCTCAGAGAAAGAGCTGCAGAGTCCGATCGAATCCCATATAACTGGAAGAACTGCTGTTTGTGGTTTTTATAGCTGCATTTCTGCCAGGTTTGTATTCCAAAAGAAACAGCTGACAGACGAACTATAGCTGGCCGGGCTGATTTTGAGAGGTTATGTGTTTCGCTTGACTCCAGCTGGAGTCAGGCGAAGTCTTGTGCTCACTGCCCTGACAGCGTGAGGCCTCATTTAAGTGGCGAGGCGGCCTTTCTCTTTGACTACAGAACTTCCAGACCAAGACTAAATAAGTGAAAGGTCAGCATAACAATCAGTGGCTTGCTTTGCCCGAGGCTCGAGAAGAGAGAGGAGACCAATGAAAAAGGGGCTGTCTTCCAGTGTCCAGCTGTATTAGCAGTGTATGAAGCTCCGGTCAGAATTAATGTATTCTCCAGTTGCACAGTGGGTGTCTAAACTATGGGGATAGATTAAATCTGAAAACAAAAAATTGAATCAAGATTTTTTTTTCCTGATCAATTTTTTAATGGTTTAGATTTTTTTTTTTGTTTTGTTTTGTTTTTTTTTTAAAGGAGGAGACACATGAAAATCAAGTCGCTGAAATATTGTGTTGACATTACATAGCACATCACTAAGTTGATCACATATACATTATAAATGCACTTACTTATTTTCTTTTAATCTATAAAATTACAATTTGATTTTATATAATTATTATTATTATTTCCACTTTTTTTGTAGGATAAGCAGCATGGCTAATGAATGAATGGATGAATGATTTTGTATTTATTTTCCCCCTTAAATATCAATACAAGAAGATAGAGAAATGAACATGTTGTTGGCTACTATGTACCCAGGTACCTATATAGATAAGTGAGCTACTGTAGGCCAAATTATTGGGTCCCATGCAGAGAAATACATAATATCAGACTTCATATTAACCCATACACTATGAATGTAAGAACAGAACCATGGCATGGCTTCTGTCACTTGCAGATTTCATATACTTTCACTGATATCAAGAAAATCAAAGAAACAAATAAATAAATAAAATACAGGTACATATTCACATCGGTCAATATACACACACTACACTAAATACACACCCGTACCTGTACATCCATAGACTTTTTCCATTGCTAAAGCAAGAGTTCTGTTGCCTCAGCCCTCATGACCTGTTTTCTTCCTATTATGTTCTAAAGAAAGAACCTTTAGAACGAAATGAAATGAAAGTCAGTCAGCTCATTACTACCACTGCTCTGATAGCTTGATAAAGCAAGAGAAGAATCATCATTCAATAAAATAATGTTTAGAGGTATAATAGGTATAATTACATCCATTACATCTGATAAAGGTATTGTTAGTTGTATCAAGAGGGTATTAACCCCCTGGACATGTGTTTGTATGTTCTGAGTTCATTTTGTGAACATAATCATTTTACAGGGCTTAGAGTAAATTTATGTTGGCAGCATTTTGTTAGAGATAAATAAAACCGATGAATAACTTTAAAATTTAGCAACTGATGAGTATAATGACATGAAGCGAGTACAACATTATTCTAAACCCTCCTCCATTCTCTGTTCTGTTCATAGTTTTTAAGCTCTATGTTCCATTCAGTCACTATGCCCAAATGAACGCTAAGTTGTCGTTGGATTTTTCAGATCAGATTTATCAGATTTATCAGATTTCTTTTTTTTTATTTGACACAAACCCACTGCTATGTTTAAACCATGTTATTAGTTCTGAGTGGTAATGATTGATTCAGCAGAACCTCATATTGTGCATGGCAGTGTGCAACTGTAGATAAAAAAAAAAGTGAATCAAGATGACTCCACCAGCAAGCTGTAATAGAATAAATGAAAATCATCAGCTAGTCACTTAAACAGTTATATTTGGAAAACTTCAGCCCACACTGTCAGCTTCCAGCTGTTAAACAAATCAGTTTTATGTGTATCCATCTGATTGCTTTGCTTCATTTTATAACAGCAAAGCAGAATGAGAACAGGGTGCAAGCCAAAGTGCAGACAACGAATGACCTAAGACACAGTGGGCTGAGGCTGGTGGGAAGCTACACAAAATCTCTCTCCATATTAGAGGTTTGGCAGCTATGTTGCATTCAAGGGCAGTCTTCAGTGTGATGATGCATGTGTGTTGGTGTGTAAATAACCTGTTACTGTTTGTTGTATATTAGTGGAACTGAACTGTGTCTGTTACTAATACACATTTAATTTAACAGTACTTTTTCTGCTTGCAAAACATTTCACATCTTGTCTTTGCCAAGTTTTAAGAAAAATTCAGCTGTTTAAAAAATGTTAAATCCTGAGTCACGAAGAACAGCTTAAAAAAAAAAAGGCTATTCTAAAGCTTCCCTTCAGAGGGAACTGTGACAATGGGAACAAGCACAATGCGCACAATATGAGAGACAGCAGTTAATTTAACATGGCAGCATTTCACAATCCGCAGTGTGAAAGCCATGTAAAACCTAATGGGTACACACCCAAAACTGACTCGACTAATTACCAGGATGACAGTGTTCAACTGTGCAAGACGGATTAGGCGGTGACACGTGTCAGTGTGCTGTAGGTAATGGCGACAGGCTCACTAATGGATGGACGGATGGACGCCCTGGCACTGACACAAATTCACTGGAGAATGGGTCTGCCATCCATGGCTATCACTTCCAGCTGAGGACAGACAGCTGTTGTCTTCAGGCCACAGCAGGACAAAGAACAAGCATTTTATTCAATTATAAACTTTTCATCAATCTGTATCAGCTTTCTAATGACCTACCATATGAAATTAAATGTGTATAATAACCCAGTGACGATTCAGTTCCAGACCAGTGTTACACAGTGGAACACTGGTCAAAAGTCATCCAGGAAATGAATTTAATTTTGATGCTATACTTAGCACAGATACATTGCTATATGCGTATATTAGGGCCAATAAGTGACTAGAAATTGTGCTACAGAAATGCCAGAAATGATTCCTGTATACATACAAAAGTGATGTCACTTGAGTCAGTGCTGGTTGGATCTGTAGCAGCTCAAGGTTTCACCAGTTTCTACTTAGCATAACACACCTGAATCATCATATCTATTAAAACTCTCAAATATTTACATTGGTATCAGCTTAAAATGTACATATTTGCTCAAGTTATAGCCTGCACCTTTTGGTTTATAAGCTCCATAGGAGAACTTCAAGGGCCACAAATGAAGCTGTTTCTTGGTTCATGGCCTAAATTTCTACCAAAATGAACTGAAATCAGTATTTTTTTGACCATTTTTATGCCTTATGGAGAGACACAACAGTGAGATGACAGGAAATGGGCAGAGAGAGACAGCCAGATGCAAACCAGAGACGCGACAGCTCATGGTCTGCACTTTAACCCCTAGGCCACCAGGGTACTCCTATCAAGCAGCTTTTGACATAAACTGCTGCTGTAACTAACAGGCTAACAAAAACACAGGATCTCAACTATATATAAGAGATACGCTCACACCTTCTACATCCCTAGAAAGCCAACAGCATTCATTTCCTTGATAACCTCTTTGCAGCAGGGTGGCCATCTGCGGTAGCTGTGATCCATGCTGGGCCCTTTAGACTAATGAGCTCATCAAACAGCAGTGGGCTGAGTGTATGACCAGGCCCTGACCACAACACCACCGGGATCACCACCGCAAGGACAGCTGCTTATTGAGCTGTGATATAGAGTTGGGCTGAGCTCATACTTCAGAAATATTTTGACAGCCAGTAGCTCTGAGAAGTCCGGTGACAAGAAGATTAAACTCCGCAGTGTGACTGAACACCATTGCTAAATCATCTCTACAGCTGCTCTTTGCCAGTGAAATGTGCACTCTCAGGCCCAGATGAAAATGTTATGAGGAACACAGTGCGCTGTTAGGATAAAACAGGATACCTGGATACGGACAGGTATCAATAGCTCAGGTGAGGTGCTCCAATGATTTGATTTTTATTGTCTGAGCTTTCATTTTACAGTGGGGGGAATAAAGTCAGATCTTTTGTGGATCCTATTGCCAGGTGTGCTATTTATTGTTATCCTATTTCTGGGTATTTTAAAAAAACTTTCAAAGCAAAGACAGAAATCTTGGCTTGAGTTTGAAACCGTTCTGCAGTTTCAACTTTCTTTGTTCTGTTTCCGACTTCTTTGCAAGTGTGAGTTTTCTTGAGGAATACAGACCACAAGATGATAAAAATAAACAGTATATCTGCTGTAAAGATCATTTACCGTATCATTGTTAAGTTTCAACATCGACCTGTCAAATAATGCACAGAAAGCCATGTTAAGCACGAAACCAAAGGAGCACAAAATTCTCAAAATGCTTGATTATAGAAAACAACTCTGGAGACAGTGGTCACCCCTGTCCATCTACCTCTGTGTACGTTTGTCCTGGGGCTGGTTGTCATGGTTTCAACTAGCATGCAATGATATGTTAGACAATAGCATGCATCAGTTTGGGTGAGTCTCCTTTCCATTCTCAACATGACAACACACTGCCAGGTCCATAAAGAAGTGGTTTTCTGAGTTTGGTGTGGCCTGCACAAAGTCCTGACCTCAACCCCATCCTGCACTTTGAGGATGAATCAAAAACACAACAGAAAACCTCACTAAATTTCTTATGACAGAATGGGAGAAAATCCCTGCAGCCATCGTCCACAATCTTCAAGTTTTCTTAGGAGGGCGGAGGCTGTTGCAGCAGCATTAATGTCCATGGTTTTGGAACAAGATGCTCAACAATCAAGTAATGTTTGGGTGTCCACGTGGGGCTTGTTGAATACAACTCTCTGTGTGTGAGAGGTCCCAGCAGGTTCTGAGATAATTAGGATGAGTGGACTGTAACAGGAACTGGTGAATAATAGAGCTACCTATCAGGGGGGCACGGGAGGGAATTTATATCCCTCTGTCACGTGAAGGTTGGGAAATTATTTATTGATCCATCGCAGGAGGGCACTGATGGTGGTCACTCTTGATCTCTCTCTCTCTCTCTCTCTCTCTCTCTCTGAACTTTGTCGGGCTTGTTTAGTCTGAGGAGAGGTTTGAATTATTGCAGGCCCATGAAATGCCTCCCAGCATGGCTCATCGACACAGTCTGCTGCCCACAATTATTCAGTTCTGTATAAATATCTGGACTGCACAGACACAAGAGCCTGATTTCCGAGCATCCAGCTGTACCTGAGAGGATTTAATACGCTACAATGAAAGCACAAAAAGATCAAAACGTCACCTTTTGTTTTTTCGACATGCACAGGCACACCAAACGTTTCTTCTCTGAGGCATCAGAAAGGGCGTGCAATGTAAGATATGAGCATGAATCTACAGGGTGGAAGTTTCCTGTGGAGCACTATAGGTGCGTGACTTAAAATAGCATACTGCAGTGTCTGTAAGCACGTGAGCGTATATCACAACTGGCTTCAATGTGCAAATGCTTTCACTGAGTCCTGTCCTCTTTTCAAATTTTATGCATCTCAACATCACTGCAAATGAGAGAAGCCTCAATGATGTTTGAGGCTTAGATAAATAAATGAAAAGAAAAGCATTCGAGGTTCAGTGTGATGAGGCGTGTGTAATTGGTAGAAGAGTGTAAAACTCCTCACAAATCATAAATGCTTTGATTTTACTGAGGCTTCCATGAAAACACATCAACAGTCAAAAAATAATGTTAATCAATGATGTTAAAATGAATAATGAATAGTGCAATTGTCTTTCCTTTGAGATCTTTTTAAGCAACATCTGTCTGAAGATCGTACCCTGACCACCAGTTTCATGAGTCATTGTCTTGACCTTATACGGACAACATATTCTCTGTCTTTCCAATAAAATGTCAGTTATCAGTCACAACCAGGAGGAACACTTCCTGACTTTTATTTCCCCTTAAGCCACAGGGATTTCTGTATCTTGTCTTCTCCATATTCTGCCCAATTACTGCAAACAATGCCAGAAAGTAGACACTACCTCAAAAAATAGGAAGTTCCCATGAGAAATTATGTCAATTAAGTGAACACACACAAACACACACACACACGCACACTTGGGAAAGACAGATCAGGTGCCATCGAGGAGGAGATAAGAGACTCCACCACAGCATGTGAAAAAAAAACCCCAAAAAAAACACTACTCACTGTATATCCTTATTTGCCTAACCTCAAAGTGAAGCATGGTAATGTGCCTGTCATGGTCCACACTCTGAATCCAAACTCTGCAGACAGATATACTGCACAGCCCCTAACTGAGAGCGAAGAGGCTGGCTGAGCTCTGCTGAGCCGTTACCATTTTCAGGGATGTGGCAAACCCATGACTAAGAGTAAAAACTGATACTTTTAGTTTGTTCTGCAAATAAAGAAGAAGCTGAATATGTCATGATGTTTCCAAAACTGTTATTTTCATTTCATCTTTTGTATTAAGATGGGATTTCATTTACAAACCTATGGCTCATTATAGTGATCATATACACTGTGACAGTAAATTAAACAATAAATAAAAACAACCATTACGCTCTTTGATCAGGAGCCCCTGGGAGCCCACAAAGGGATACCTGGGGACCCCCAGACTCCAGTTTGACAGGCGACATGGGAGCCTGCTGCAAAACAAAGACCATCCCCATATGTGAAAGTCAGACCCAAGTGCTGGTAGTTATTAAAGTCATCTGCATGATGTTGTGTTTCATCTCTCCCCTCAGGGCTTCCTCAACCAATCCAATCACGTTGATTTGCTAATTAACACTCTCTTTATTCCATGTGAATTCACTCCTCTAATTCAATTAAAAAATCCATCGCCTCTTTAAACTTTAAACTGCACCCAATCTAATTTGCAGAACATAGACTGGAAATTCAGCGGCCACAAAGAGAGAGTGATGCGCATATATAGCATCGATAGAAAAGGCTGAAAGACCATTCAAAACAACGGGAGAGCCAAGAGACAGATGCAGGACGGAGTGTGAGGAAAGAACTCCTGCGGGCAGAGGCTTACCGATGGTGGAGATGTGAGACGGGTGAAATTCGTTGTCCGTGAATCTGCATAACAAACATGTTTTCCCAACCCCAGAATCTCCGAGAAGCAGGAGTCGGAAGAGCACATCGTACTGTTTAGCCATAGTGTTGGATGCAGTGTTGAATTTAAAAAGCCCCCGTCAGCTCACTCAGCGATGGATGACCAGTCCCTCCCCACCTGCAGCCCATGTCTGCTCAGATGGTCAACATAAGGCTCGGGCTTTGCTTCTTTTTGTTCACTGATGCTGGGTCGGTGGGTAACAAAACAGGGATGCTCCAGCTTCCCAGGCAGCCTCCAGCCTCCAGTGGGTGCGGTGGACCACTGTCAAGTCACACTCCATGAGGAAAGAGCACTTCCGGCTGTGATTTCCAGTATAAAAGCCTTAGCCACTTGAGAACATGTTGATTTCCGTGATAGACAGAGGATTGGATAAATGTCTTTTGTGGTGTATAGAGTAGTAAATAGCATGACTGCATGATCATTATGGTCATGATAAGTTAAAACTGTTCACAATATTAGTTATATCTGATAACTGTATGGATTCACTTATCTGCTGTTTCTGTACTTACAATTCAAAATCTACTCCTAACATGGTCATTAAACATTAATTTTTTGAGGACCATTTACATTTAAAATTAATATTAATAATTATATTGTATAATTTTAAAATGTTTAAACTCAAGAAGACCAAAATTAGTTATAGCCCCCTACCTATTTGAAATCAGTGACTAGTTTGTCATAGCATGAAGAGTAGTATGAAGCATCATTTCATTTTGTTAAATGCACATTGCGAGCACACTGTATACTGAAATAGTAAACGCCTTTAAACTAGAATTTTACCCATGGACCCCTACAAGATGAGGCCTCATAGCATGGTAATGGTGCAGGTTGTGCTTTATGGGTTATTCTAACTTTATAATAATGTATAGCCTAAGGCATATTGCGTAACAACTTTTGTTTCTGGTAATTTGATTACATGCAAACTTATCAGGGAGTTTTAACTGTTTTGTAGAGGGGCCATGAGACAAATCTTTGTTCCAAACTGTGAATTTGATATTCATCATTACAAACTTCATACTGTACTGAATCTATGCATCTGTACTGAACGAGAGTTTTTAGGGTTAGGGTTTTGTTGTGGTGAAGGTTGAGTGTTTATTTTGAAGGGCACAAGGCACCATGCTCGGCACTTTCTCTGCTCGTGTGTGTCTGACTTGACTTGACACAACACGCGCGGTTGCATCTTTCGACGTCAACATCCAAACACCAATGAGAGAGCAGGGAAATCAAACTTAATGTAAATAGACCGTAGCGCATACACACGCTCGTTATGTGGAATTGAAATTTATATTTTAACACTTTTACAAAAGGCTCTGTGTGTGTGTGTGTGTGTGTGTGTGTGTGTGTGTGTGTGTGTGTGTGTGTGTGTGTGTGTGCGCGCGCGCCGTTTTTCGCACCACACTGAGTGACAGAGGTTTGTTCCCTTGGAGACGCCGTAGCGGGAGCGCGCACAGTTTCCGCCCACTCCATCCTCGGCAGGAAGTGAGCGGAGTCCAGAGAAAGTGAGCGAACTACCAAAACAAACTACCAGCACCACCTCAGCTGCAGCTTCACCACAGATAACGGGGCTCTAGCATCACCATGGACGGTGTACCGACGCCCCTGCGGTGCTTCAGTGAGGGCCACTCCGTGGAGAAGTTCGTGGATGACGGGGTGGAGACGGTGACTTCGGTGGAGCAGGTGAGCTTTGTTAGCTAATGTGGCTAATGCTAAAGTTGCTAGAATTGACTTTTCCGTTGTGGATGGAAAAGTGTGACAGAGCATCGGCTGTCACACACTTATTTTTTTTTTTAATCTAGTTATTTTACCCACGAATTAATCCGTAGATCGGTAAAACGATCCTTCGTGGTCAGTAGCTCGCCGTGCTTTAGCCAGCAAGCGAGAGCTTTTAGCCAGCTAGCATTGAACTGTAATTGGATTAAGTTTGAACTAACCTAGTAAGGTAGGACGCAGCAAGGGTGGGAGACACAATAAAATAAGTTTCACCAGGACCAGGTTCAAAAATTATATTGATGATTATTATTTTCATTCCCGGGCTTCAAAAATAATAAAATTTGCCAGATCTGGAGAAGAGATGTCTTGAGATGTCTTGTTTTGTCAAACAGTCCAAGACCCAAGTCATTCTGGTTGCGGTGATGTAGGACAAATAAAAGCCTTAAATCCACACATTTGTAAAGATTAAACCACCATATTTTTGGCATGTTTACCTGAAAATTACTGTCACTAATTGTTTAGTGTTCTTTTGTTATTTATTGTTTATTTTTGTGGCAAAATCAGAATTAAGTCAAAATATAACTTGTCAGGTTCATATATATCTTATTAAAATATGAAACTGTCCAAATACTGCAGTGCAGTCTTTGTGTTTCTAAGTCTGTTGCTCCAATTTATGAACTAATCGTGCTTCTGCTCTGCTTTTGGCTAATAATGACTGGCTGTTGACAAGCTGATTTTATTATAATGACTGTTTACACTCTACTCTTTCCTGCCTAATCTTTTTTTTTTTTTTTTTTTTATAGAAAAAAGTGGAATGCAGCATTGAAGAAGTCATAAGTGTTTACAAGCAAATACACAGCTTACCACAGTGAGTATTCACAGTGTCAACATGCTGCAGAAAATCTGTGCTGCTGCCGCTCATGAGCAGTTTACCAAATAGGGAGCTCCATCAAACAGAAGCACAGATAGTGATTGAGGATGGAGAGTTTTCTCTTGAGTTTTTCATCGACAGTGCTTTTTTTCCCCCCATGATTCATGTGGTCTTTACACAGAGGATTCTCTGAAATTCATGCTTCATGCTGTAACAAGAAAAAGTGCCAAAGCTACACGATCATAGCGGAGACTTTTTTTTTTTAACCTGAATTTCTGTCGTGCTGTTCCATTAGGTCTAAGTTGTTTTTACTTCTGAGTTTGTGACAATGTTAGGTGCTGCTTAGTGGTTATCATCATTCATGCACATCTAACAAGAAGATCCCCCCTTGGAAATTCTCCTTCAGAAAAACATTGTTGTCACGTCCCAGTCTTTTAATTGCAGCTGTCAAAAGACAACAAAATGTAAATTGCAGTAAACTGGCTATAAATTACACCATTGTTATTCTTTAGAGGACTAACATAAGCTAGTTTTATATTCTAAATAATAATTATAAATTAATTTAATATTGCATTTTTCAAGGACTAGCCATTAAACAGGAACGATTTATTATTTTCACTAAACGTTGTTAAGCTTTCTCCTTAAGAGAGGTGGAGCTGCCCTGTTTATGTGTAGAAAACTTTTGCATTTGCTTCAGACATGTGACTCTGTTGGGTTAGATATTAGTTCAATAGTTATGTGAAATCAGGACAGAAAAGTGGTCTGAGCTGAATTGAGTACATCAAAAAAGCCTTTATATGATGCAGTGTATAACATTAAGTACAGAAAACACCTATTCTCAAACCCAAAAGGTGATAAATTGGTCAGACAGTGTGAATCCATAGTAATCATCTGTTCACAGGTTTCTCATAATGAACAGCTATTATCAAACATTTCCAAGGACGCTGCTGATTGGCTGTGGGTGTGTGTTTTTTTTTTTTTTTTCCTTTATCACAAACACCTGCTGTTTTCCAGTAGACATGGCTGCAGGGAGACGTATGATGGCTATTATCTAAATGATGCACTGATCAGCCCACATGCTTTGCTCCTGCTATCAGCTGTCATCAGTCCTCTTTTAATGGGGTGACTCATCCCATTTCTATGACAACTGCTTGGACATGAATGTCACCAGCACGGTGCAGCCAGTGGGAAAATGTTTATTCACTGCATGGTGCAATGAGAAAATTAACAGAGTTAATCAGCAGAAGTCATGTGTTTTTAGTAGTGAGGATTTGTTTTCTGTGGGTCGGCCTGGTCTTTAGGTCAAAACACATGTTGAACAGATCGAGGTAAAGGTTAAAGCTCTCAGTGTCTGGTTAGTTAAAATGAGATGAGGTGTCGAAGTTAATCACAGTCATGAAAGAATCCAGGCTGTTTGTTTTCGCTTCTTCTTACATAATTTTAGCAGTTTAATCAGAAACATACCAATCTGTGTTTTTTTTTTTTTTTTAAGTTGATACAAAGATGCATATTTTTCCAATCATATCTGTCAATCAAATGTGGTCAAAAACTAAAACTGGTGCAAAACAGCTTAAGCTTTGTCGACATACCCACTAAAACTTTTTCTCAGTTCTTTGACAGTGGTGCTAAGTGGGAAAAGAGAAAGGGAAAGAGAATAGAGAATTCACCAATGTTTTAGAAAGTGCAAGCACTTAAAACACGTTCACTGTTGCTATCAATAAAAATGCAAGAAGAACATTTCTGTGGCAGCAGCCAGGATTTTTATAAATGCTGAGGTCAGAATTCAAACCTCGTCCAAACTCCCATGAGAGATGTTTGACCAGAATCTAAGAAATCACATTGATGTATTTTCTGTGAACGTCCTACATGAAGACATTTTCACACTGCCAGGAATATAGTTTAAGCTTAAACTTACTTTTAGTTGAACTGTTTTCTTTTCACCTTTAAAGATATTGACCCTGAAGGATTTTAGAATAAGACCTTATGTGATTTGAGTGTGCTTATAGACTGTAAATTTCCCCTTGGGCTGAGAAAGCCAATACAAAAATACAGACAACATGACCTCACGTTGCACTATATACAAAAGTCACAAGTTTTTGAATCTGGCAGTGCAGATGATTAACAGGAGTAGAAGTGGGAAGATATCAGTGTTTTGTATTCTTAACCCTCAAACATCCGAGTGTTTGTTCTCATTTCCCTTTCAGATGTTTGTTCTACTCGACTTGAGACGGAGATTATGGGTTTGATTTACTTGCCAACTCATCTGCGGCCCCGTCTGCCCTCAGCATTTAAACAGCCGAGTTGAATCCTCATCTGATGCGCATAACTGTGGTGGGCGGACCGGCTTTTAGCTGCTTAGCGCTGGCTCCCGCGCTCCCCTCTGATTGTTGTTGTGTTTCTGAATTGCTGCTGCGGCCAGCGATCTGTGACTAACCCTGTGTAGGTAGAGTGTAATTACGACCATCGTAGCGAGCGCTGCGTGAAAAGAGCAGGCAGCAAATAGGGCCTGGGTGGGTGGGTGGTTGGGGAGGGGGTGAGGGAGGGTCTGTCAGCTGTCTTTGACTCACTGACACACACACACACACTTGTCTGTGGAAAGAGCTACAGATGCAGATTAAAGTTGCGCTGGCGTTCCTGTGGAGCTAACACACACACAGTGACATTAAAATGATGGAAGGGAAGAGTGTGTGTCCCTTTGCTCAGGAATGTATTGAGTATTGAGTGTTGCTTTCGTAGTGTTTTTCTCCGTACACTACACTCAGACTTTCTTTCTGCATAAAGCTTTAGATGAGTTCAACTTTTTATTTATAATGTGGTTCCTCTAATTCTTATTTCATTTTTGTGTTTATATCTTTTGTCGCTGTGACACCTAACTTCACCCCTGGAGTTAAAGGAGTATCATCACATTTTATTTTAATGTATATTTTTACAGGGATAAGTGTATAACATGGACCGGTGCCACATAAAACAGCATTAAGCTCCTTTGCAGTGCTGACTCCCAGATGAGCCATTATACAAACGCAACAATAAATACACACAAAAACAATGATATAATTACATCATCTTTTTGTTCACCTGGACTTCCTGTTTCTGTTTCTTTAATGCTCATAATGAGGACGCCGCTGAATATTCTCCTAGTTGGAAGTGAATAAAAAATTCAGCAGAAAATGAAAAGGAGACATTGAATAGGTTATAGCAGAGTGGAGTAAAATAAACTGTGAAACTGTGTAACTTTGTACTTACCGTGTTTAGTGAAAGAAAATCTATACCGACTCAAGTTTATTTCATGAAAATAAAAACTGAAAATAAAGAGCCTTATTAAATGACTTGATTACAGGTGAGTGGACAGTTTGTTTGAAACATAAAACCAGTTTTTATTTTATACTTCCTTGAGCATTATGACTTGCTTGTCTTGTTATGACATGTAATATTCAAAACAGCAAAAACCAGCGCACCTCTGTGGTACCTACTGTCTGTCATATCTACAAGGGGAGTGAGGGGAGAGTCTTCTTGCAGCTGTCTCTCTCTGTGGGCGTTTTCTGTCACAGTCCACCTGCTGCGTGTTTGTGATCGATCTCTCTGTGTCTGTTTTTGCTCCTCAGGCCAACGTTGTTGCGGGAACATCACTACCAATATCTCAAGAAGGGCTTACGTCATTTATCAGACACCTATGAGGTATAGTATCTCGCAATCCAAGCAAGCAAAGAACACATGGTCAAACATCTGTCAGGGACATGTTGGGTAACTCTGCTGGCACATACAGCTCCAGTGTGTCAGTAATAACCTGTGCTGACCTGAGGGACAGTAACACTGGATCGGCTCTCTCTGCTTTAAGTAGAAGCACCATTGTATTCACTTTTCAAAAATTGGGCTTGCCTACTCTTGGGAAGGTCATTTCAGTTTTGTTTTTTTTGTGTGTGTGTGTGTGTGTGTGTGTGTAAGTGTTTGTGAACTATTCTCTCACCAGAGAAGAGAGAGAGAGAGGAAAGAATTTGTTGCTCTCCCCACCTCCAGCTCAGTATCGGACTGATTTGACTGAAACACAGACTGACAGCCAGTGTGTTGGCAGTGCTGAGACAGTGTGCATTTATACGTTCAACTGAACATTACAGCAGTGGGAATTAGAAGCAGAGTCATGATATTATGTAATAAAAACAGCACAGAACACAACAGTGTATTGTTTGTGTCATAAGCATGAAACCTGATCACATATTTACCAACCGTTGAAAATGAGTGGTGTGATATTTTCCCATGTGCCTCGGCTCTTTCGTCTTCCTCCTGGGCCTCTCTCCTCTGTGTGTCTGGCAGAATTGTTTTCCCTCGTCTCCGCCTCTGACTGACTGATCTCCCCATCTCATTTATTGCTATAATTGGTCATCTGATGCCCATCTGATCATGTGATGTCTGTGTGTGTGTGTGTGTCCCTGTGCAAGTAGTGTCTGGATGCTAGCAGACCGTGGCTTTGCTTCTGGATTCTTCACAGTCTGGAGCTACTCGAGGAGCCCATTCCCTCTGCTGTCGCCTCCGAGTGAGTCACACACACAGATTCATACTCTACAACTGCACTGCTACCAAGGGGCAGAAATAGAGCCAAATAAAGCCTGTGCATTGCCAAATACTTTTTTTTAAAATATATATATAATTTATTACCATTGCATACTTTTCCTAATGACTAAAATGCTACAAAATGAACAGCAGCAGCTACACTTAAACTGCCAACGATAGGAGTGGTAGTTGCTGCTGATATAATCCTAATGCCCACCCCCACGTGGACACACCAGTACCTGTGGAAGAGTTTAGGCACTTAATATAAAGTGAGGATGCCTTCAAAAATAACGCGATGAATGGTTTTATATCCATCTCTGAGCTTCATACAACAGTTAAAACCTAATTCAAATCAACACTTGTGTGATTGTGTGACCGCTCTTTGCCTTTTAAAACAGCACCAGCTTCCTGGAGAAGCTGCCACAGTTGTTCTGTGGGTTTAGTGTCTCAGTGTCTTCTATCTCTTCATAGAATCTCTTACTGACTTCATGGTGTTGAGATGTAGATGTGGATATGTTCTCTATGACTCCGGCCTCATATTGGGGCTCATTGTCCTGCTGCAGAAAGACTCGGGAACCAATCTGATTTCTTCCTGACGGTGCTGCATGATGGATGAGAATCTAAACATCTAAAGAGGCTAAAAGCTTTGCACAGTGCTGTATAAGTGATGACATTTATTTACAGCATGATCCTAAAGATAGACATAAAACACGTAATATGAAATTTAACAGTGGTCTGTTAAAACCGAAACGGTATCAGTGCAGACAAACAGATTCATGTCACCTGTCACCATTGAAAATCCTTCTCACTCATCTCGACAGGCAGGCATCTCGACCTGTTTGTACTGTTTAATTCTTCCTCTTGTAGTTTCCATGATTAACTACAGCGATTAATCTTAATTTTCTTCTGTAACTGAACACTCACATGTAAGAAGCTGTGAAATTAACATTTTTCCTCCATCGACAATGACTGATAGTTGTGATTAACAACAGTAATGACAGCATTGAGCAGAATAAGCAGGTGTGTTATTTCAGAGATGTCATGCAGCCATGACGTCAAACAGTGTTGCTGTTATTGCCACCGAAATGTCACTTGATTAAATTATTGCCAGTTGAAAGTAACACTCTGCAGACCCTGTAGCGAGCGGTGATGCCGGGCTGCCAACGCACACTCTCATTATTACTGTGAGGCGAGCCAACACACCGGCTGGCACTGCCCAGCGCCACTGTGACGCACTCGTGCTCGCACACACACACACACACACAAACACAAACACACAGGCCCTGTTCAGGGTTTTATAACAATGCAACCTACAACAGATTGCTTTCTCTGTCCCATGAAATGTACACTGTTCTCAGGTCAGTATTGGCACCGGACCGGTTGGCCAAAGTTACTGTAGGTTTCCCTTACAACTCAGTTGGCCAGAGGCATGCTCGCAGCTTTGTGATTTCTCTCCATGGCGGAGGATGAAGAGGACATTTGTGAGAGAAGCAGCTTGGTGCACGGAGGCTGGAAAGAAAGGAAGCTGTGGTTTTGATGGTCCGCGCTCAAGCCACGTCAGCTGGAGGGAACGGACCCGGCGGTGCTCGTTTCACAGTCTGCTGTGGCTCTGCAGGCCCGAGATTCAGAACCAGAGCTCTGATGAGCTGATGCACTGAGACAGTGTTGTTTGTGTGTGAGAAAAGTGTCCAAGTACTGTTAATGAAAGAAATGTGTTTCATTGTGCGTTTGTTTCTGAATTTGCAGATAAAGTTAATTGAAAATGCATGGTCTTTGTCAGACTTCATGCACAGTTGGACACATTCACATGAGGGATCTGTCCAGTCCAACCTCTGCTAAACACTGAGCAGCTTCATTGTGGGTCATTGAATATTTCGTATCTGTGACCACACTTTTAAATCTACATTGAAAATAACGTAGTATCAAAATGTGCAGGATCTGAAACCAACTCAGAACTCGGTGGGCCAATCACATACCATCAATACGCACTCACATAACACTTTATTAAGAATACCTGTTTATTCATGCAGTTATCCAATCAGCCAATCATGTGGCAGCGGTGTGATGCATGAAATCACTCAGAAACCGGGTCAGAAGCTTCAGTTAATGTTCACATCAAACATCAGATTGTTGGTGGGAAAAACAGGAATCATCCAGAGAGCAGTGGGTCTGTGGAAGGAAACTGTCTCTTTGATGGGGAAGGTCAGAGGAGAATAGTCAGACTGGTGGGAGCTGACAGAAAGACTACGGTAACTCAGATAACCACTCTTTACAACTGTGGTGAGCAGAAAAACGTCTCAGAATGAACAACACATTGAACCTTGAGGTGGAGCTACAACAGCAGAAGACCACGTCAGGTTCCACTCCTGTCAGTCAAGAACCAAAATCTGAGGCCGCGGTGGAAAGAGGCCCACCAAGACTGGACAGATGGAGACTGAAAAATGTAGTCTGGTCTGATGAATCTGGATTTCTGCTGAGGCTGCAGATGGTCGGTTCGGAATTTGGCGCCAATGGATCCATGGATCCAACCTGTCTGGTGGTGTGATGGTGCGGGGAATGTTTTCTTTATGGCCACAGTTCACTTCTTCTAATGGCTGCTTCCAGCTTGATAATGCTCCATGTCACAAAGAAAACGTTTCAAACTGGTTTCAGGAACATGACGATGGGTTCAGTGAACTTCGGCTGCCTCCCCAGTCACCAGATCTGATCCAGTAGAACAACCTTTGGGATGTGGTAGAACAGGAGATGTGCAGCTGAGAATCTGTAGAAACGATGTGATTTGTCATGTCAGCATGGAACAGAATCTTATTTGACATCATTAATTTTTTAAAAGACATTTTTGAAGTTGCTGTCCTGCATTTGATGTAAATCTCCTCGCTTTTTAGAATAGTGTCGTCATGGAGAACGAACCAGACGTTATCCTGAGCACCAGGTTTCATGTTGCACAATTAAAACTTCTCCCACAGACTTTTTACTTTTTCCACTATATACAACCCCCCCGAAAAAAATGCATACTCATGTTTGTTTACATTGTCAACCCATCAAATCATTGGTCTGGCTTACATAATTAGTGCTGGTGAGGTAACTAAACTTCTGCTCTCGTCTCTGCAGTGTGTGTCAGTTCCTGGCTCGTTGTCAGAGCCCGACAGGGGGCTTTGCTGGGGGACCAGGACAGCACGCCCACCTAGCACCCACCTATGCTGCCGTCAACGCCCTCTGTATCATAGGCACAGAAGAGGCCTATAATGTTATAGACAGGTACCACACTGTGTTACACTACACTATCAACTGTTACCGTGGTGATAAAAAAAAAAAAATTATTTCCTTTTTTGTCTGTTTTAATGCTGCACTATGTATATTTAATATTTTATGTTTCATTGTTTAAATTTTGATTACAGTGCTAAACACTTTAATCTCAAGTATTGGGTATATACATAGAAGAGACTATAAAAAGCTGAGTTCCACATCTTTCGAAGAGGCCACGTACTGTTTATCTGATGCCAAACACCTCAGCAGCTTCGATGTAGAGCATGAATTTAGTTGTCAGCACTACTCTGGCTTTTGAGATCGTAAGACTCAAACTGAATCACTTCAGATGCCAAGATCAGCAATTTGTCATGGTGACTTCACTGGGGAGATACAACCCAAGAGTTGCACCATGTACTATAAATAGTGGAATACACACAACACTGAACATATCGAATTGCCTTAAGGTATCACAGTGTGTTTGAGATCTCATGCAGTCTGAATAAAAGGGGAACATTTTTTCATTTACAGTCCAGGCCATAAGTATTTTGACAGCTACACTTTTTTTTTTTGTTCTTTAGCACATTCAGTTTGAAATAAAATAACATACAACATCAAAGTGCCAAGTCTCAGCTTTGATTTGAGCAGCTTTACATCAATATAAATAGAACTGCTTGGGAGATGAAGCCCCTTTTAATACAGCCCAAACTGCAAGATTGAGGTGGAGCTGTCTGTCAGAACGAGGAGTAAAGAGGAGACCATGCAACTGAAGAGGATCATAGTGAGGATCAAAAAAAAAAAAAGGAAACATCCATCAGAGAGACATCAAAGATCATTGCTTTGCCAAAATCAACAGCTGGGTACAGTCTGAACAAGCAGGCGCACAGGGACTCTAGGAAATTTTATGTGAAATAACAAACGACCTGGTCGGCGTATGGGTGCAGATCATTTGCATGGTGAAGAAAAAGCCTTTTGTGAGCAGAAAGTCAAGGTGTAGGCGTGCATGTTTCTTTACCACAAGATGCAAACCCCTGGTAAGCCTCAGACAACAGAAAGGCCAGGCTGCAGTTTGCAAAAACAAAAAAAACTAAACTTTGGTCACTGTGTTTCTGAAAGAGACTCTAGCTCCCACACAGATCTTTCTACACTGATGTAAACCCACTCAAATTTAAAGCTGAGACATGGCACTTCAATGTCACATCTATTATTTTATATCAAATTTAGTGTTGATTTGCCCACATACTTATAGTCTGGACTATATAATGATTTTATTGATGTTTGAAAATATCATGAAAACCAGATTCACATTACTGAGCTTTTAATCAGCAGCTGTATAAATGTGTTTGAAATTCACTTATTAATTGATGCATTCACATCCTCTTCAGTGTAATGATATTTTTCTGCAGTTCTACATCATTATAGATGTGACCTTGTTACAGATGTAGGGGAACATTAGAGAAGTCTCTTTAAGATGTTATTTAGCTTTATTTAGAAGCTAATTAGAACCAGTTGTAATGCAGAGGCAGTGTTTACGTGACCTTTTACTCCTCATTCTCTCTGCTGCTAATGTTCCCACTCTGGATTCCTGTTTCATTGAAGTGGAGCAGTTTCAGACAGATTTGCATTAGTGCTTCATGAAATTTTCTCTTGTTCTCACCATTTCTCGTCACCCCTCTCTCTCTCTCTCTCTCTCTCTCTCTCTCTCTCTCTCTCTCTCTCTCTCTCTCTCTCTCTCTCTCTCTCTCTCTCTCTCTCTCTCTCTCTCTCTCTCTCTCTCTCTCTCTCTCTCTCTCTCTCTCTCTCTCTCTCTCTCTCTCTCTCTCTCTGCTGACCCTCTCTCCAGGGAGAAGCTGCTAGATTTCCTATGGTCAGTGAAGCAGCCAGATGGCTCGTTTGTGATGCACGTTGGAGGCGAGGTGGACGTCAGGTGAGAACCCAGAAGATAACTCTACCTCCACCACCCTCCAGCCTCTACTCCCTCCCCTCTTTTCAGTTTAGTATTTGCTTTATTGTCACAACTCAGACAGATGCAAGAGGATGAAAAAACATCCAGAAACAGGACGTTATGTATTAAACATTTTGTGTCAGTCATTATCGTGCATTGTTGTCCATTTGCACATTGAGTCCCTTCATGAAATAAGCAGGACATTTTTTAAAAAGTCTGTTGTCTTTTCTTTTTCTTTCCCTCTGCATTTCTTATGCTCTTTTGTTCCTCTTGGTGTTGATAGAAAAGAGGAGAAATACCCACAGTTCTCTTGCGTAAGAGCGGATTTATGTCATTTGAGTTACTCTGTGTGTGTGTGTGTGCGTGTGCGTGTGTGTGTGTGTGTGTGTCTGTGTGTGTGTGTCTTTGAATCTGTTAAGTGGGGCAGTGGGTTTTTTAATAAGCAGCTTTGAGGTATCGTTTTCTGTTTGAACAAAGAACCTCAGCAGTCAAAGTTGCTTCCTCAGTCTGAGGCGTCTTTTATCTGTTGCCAACCAATTATTATTCTGCTGTCATTATATATTATTCAGCTCTTTGCTTATCAGTTGCTGCCCTGTGAAAACCACGTATCTCCAACTTTTTATAAACTAAGAAAAGCAGCCTTGTTTTACTTTTAACTTGTGAGGCTTTTATTTGCCTGAGAGGCTCCTGAGAGTTTTAGTGTTTGTTTGTTAATAATTAATTTACCTACAGTTGCTCTGAGAGGGAGTTCTGATACTGAGTGGAATGTCCTGGTGAAATGAAGTAAACTAATCCCACAGATACACGGTTTTCACTGGCAGCAACTTTCCATTAAAGACTGTATTCAGTAGTCTGTATTTTTTATTATAGTCAACAAATGAAAAGACCAAAACCAACAATGAATTGATCCTAATAACAAGGAATGGATCTTATTCTTCTGAGCCACAGACCTTCAGTCTGGCCAAAAGCTGCTCAAACATGTCATCTTTCTGACCCCATCCCATATTCACCATCCTGCTGCTGTAAATACTCAGTAGAGCACTGAATGTGTATCAATCCACAGCTGAAAATAGTCCCCAGCAAATGCACTATTTCCTCCTGTTTCACTAACGTTTGCTAAAAAACTAGCAGCCACTGTCTTAGGAAGCTACAGAAAAACATGAAACTATTTATATGTAACGTCTTTTTAAAGATTTACGTTTGAGAGAAAAACTAACACGCTGGTTTCGTCTCTTCATGAGAGAAAGAAAAACACAGCACAACACCAGCTTCGTCCTTCGACTTCGGACTTATTATAAGTCTGCTCTGCCAGAGGTGGTGGTGTTGACTCACTAGCAATGCTGCCCTTTTTCTAAAGGAGAATATTTGTTTGCTGTTGTCCATGAAATCCCCAGAAGAGACCAAAACCAGGAATGAGTCATTGAGTTAACATGATGAATGTAGTTTATTCTGAAAGCTCTGGGGTGACTGTTTTTTTTTTTATCTTTGTGTAGTTGTTTGTTGGACAGACGTCACTGAGCAGGCAGAACAAATCACCAAAACACAACAGAGTCTTTTAAACAGTTTCTGGATGACAGTGGAGCTCAGTGACGTGGGGGAATAAACTATTCCAGGCTGGTTTGTTGCTTGTGCCCTCTTCAACCTTTTGTATTAATAAGAAAAAGATAAATTAGCATCAGCTTTAATTCCCGATCAGTGATTAACGCTTTTCAGCCTCTTGACAGCAGAGAAAGTGAAACGTGTAGACCTGACAGTGTGACAGGTGAACACAAAAAGCAAAGTGGATGTTTCTGCTCGGTGTGGCAGCCGTCTAAAAAGACAGCGCCTCGGACGATCATGTGCAAATGTAGGAGGAGCGGACTTCCTGCTCGGCCGCGTCTCTCTCTGTTGATCTCCATCACCATGGTTGTGTTTTTCCCTTTTCACAGGAGTGCGTACTGCGCAGCGTCTGTGGCCTCGCTCACAAACATCCTCACGCCAAAACTGTTTGAGGACACGACCACCTGGATCCTCAGGTACAACAAGCCGACCACGGCCTTTTTTGAATTGAAGACTGTTTTTTGCTCCTCTTCTCCCTCCGTCATCTGTGTTGGGAGTGATCCACTGTGTGTCTTTCCTCTGTGTGAGTCCAGGTGTCAGAACTGGGAGGGTGGTCTGAGCGGAGTGCCAGGTTTGGAGGCCCACGGTGGCTACACTTTCTGTGGCACAGCCGCCCTCGTCATCCTGGGCAAAGAGCACATGCTGGATCTCAAAGCCTTGCTGGTGAGAAACCCCTCACGAGATTATCAAACAAGAGGAAGAATTAAAATGACACAAAAACACAGAGCGGAAAACACATAAATGAAAAGCGAGAATAAAACATTATGACTCGGAGCGAGATTTCAGTGAGTAAAACCAGAGGTAACGCCTGGTGAGCAGGCATTTTGGTCTGAAATATTACACAAGTGAAGCTGACAGCTTTGGTCCTTTTGGCTTGTTTCAGATTGACTTGAGTCCTGCACCCACATCAGTGTGTGTTCAGTCACATTTCCTGTCTCGTGGAGCTTTGAGCAGTACCTTGACATTATTTCATTTTGCTTGTTTACGTGTGTAGCCACCAGGCTCTTGGTATATTGGAGGTCATGGTTTCCATCAGTTTTCCTACACGGGCTTGTGTTGTGACTGTTGGGAATATAGTGTCAAATCCCCACAGGGAAATTCTCTCGTCATTTGCCTGCTTCCAGAGGAGGGAGGGATCAGAGCAGCAGCCCTGGAGCGCTTGAGACGCTGCAGCGGGGCAGATGCTCGCTGACACAAAGCTTAAGGTCATCTGGAAAAGAAAAGAGAGATAGTGTGTCACCAGTAGGCCAGCCTGCGGCACGTTCTTTTTTTTTTTTTTTTTTTTTTAACATCTCTTATTGAAAGGAGAAACACAGCTCCTGTTCGGAGTCAGTCTGCTTTCTTGTAGCGATGTTTGCAGTCAATGTCAAGCTTCTGCAGCGCTCTCTCAGCCACTGTCACCATCCTTTAGCACATATTCAAATTTGGTGTGGTAATAAAGTTACATTTGCATGTGACAGGTCAGAAAAGTAGTTCCGCACACACACACAGACACACACACACACACACACACACACACACACACACACATATGCTAGCAGGCTCGTACTGTAAATCGTTTCCTCCTTTAAACAGCCCTTGAGACCCCCCCCCCCCCCCCCCCCCTCCCTCCCCTCCCTCCCCTCCCTCCCTCCTCCCTCCTCCAGCATATGGATTTGTGTCTCAGTGGTTTAACCTGAGTGTCAGTGAATCTGGGTGGGGTGCCAGACGGGGCAGAGGTGGTCTTCGGTGGTGCAGCAGAGGTTGTAAGTCGACACCAGGTTGAGAATATCTACAGCAGCTGGACTCACCTGCAGAGCACTGTCACTGGTTCACAGCAGATACAGCAACGTCAAGTCTTTCACGTTCACCAGTGCTGAATTATTCCTTAGTATGAAAATGAACCATTTTTCAAAATTGATGTCTTGCAGTTTAAAAATTATCATCATTAGAAGATGAATATTTTTATATGTTGTATCGTTGGTTGGACAAAACCAGAAGTTTGAAGATGCTCGGGCTCAAAAAAATCGATCAAATCGATCAAAACAATAATCAGCAGGTTATCCGGGAACAAAATGAATCGATATTTGCCGCCCTAACGTGTGTTTATTCATTAATCTGATCAATAGACACATCTGGAAACATCTGTTTCATAAAAGAAAAACATGTGTCTGTACAGAGGCTAATCTCTGGTTCATTGTAACTGAGCCCCCAGCGTTGGAGTGGGCGTGAACCACAGTGTCTTTCATGTAGTTGCTCTTTACTTCTAGTGATGTGGGACGAGTCACACTGCATGAAAAACAGTTTGGTCTGAGTGAGAGACTGAATTCATCACTGACACTGAGAAGAGAGGCGTGTTGACGGCAGCTCTCAGATTTATGACGCCTGCTTGTATTTTTTAACAACTGAGGTTTGACTTTCAGGAATGACAGTGAGCAGTGTAGCGGTGAGTGCAGACGTGCTGTGTTTCTCACCGTTCAAAACCTAGAAATGACAATTTCAGATCTGACTGATATGATTGTGTGTGTGTGTGTATCAACACCAGCTGCTTAATTTTAACGATGCTATTGTCTCACACATTCCCTGTCAAGTAAAGAGGAAGGGAAGCAACATATTTCCCACAGTGCAGTCTGGCCAGTGAATGACCCGTCTGTCTGTTCAAATCAAACCCAGGCTGCAGTAACTTCAGCAGCAGCAGCAGCGTGAAGCATCGATGATGTCGATTACACTCTGCACTAAATGTGTGAAGGCCAAGGGGAAACTAAAACCAGCTTGTGACGCATATTTATAAAGAGCGTTTCCTTTATCCTACATATGTCTACTCTGCAGAGGCTGGTGTCATTACCACATCATCGCAACCAGCGAGGCTGAGCGCCCTCCACCTCCTGCTCCGTACTAAAACGCTGCATCCTCCTTCTCCAGCGGCTAAATAGACTAAACGTTGTCCTCCCTCTGTCTGCAGACAGACCAGACCCCAGCTGGCGTTAAACCCAATATCCCATAATTACTCGATCCAAGCAGGGAAGACTGGATGTGCACCAATTAGTGGTTTCCATGGCAACAATGCTGCAAAATTCCTTCCCTTCTGTTTCTGAAAATGTTAAGACGCCACGCTCCTTCACCCCGTCTTCGCACCGCTCTGCCTCTGGGTCCTGTGGGAGTCTCTGTCCCTGGCGGGGTTCAGGGTGGGTGTGGTTACCCTGACAGCGACTGAGGGATCACAGTTCAGTGTCCTCTGTTTGTTTTTTTTGATCATGTAAAATGTGGATCTGTCGTGTGTCTTCCTCAGCGGTGGGTGGTCAGCAGGCAGATGCGATTCGAGGGAGGCTTCCAGGGCCGCTGTAACAAACTGGTGGACGGCTGCTACTCTTTCTGGCAGGCTGGACTCCTGCCTCTGCTCCACAGAGCCTTATTCAAAGAAGGTACTGTCACTGAGGGTAGACATGATGTTGATTAGTTCTTTTTTTTTTTTTTTTTTTTTTGTCGCGTTACAAGTAGAAAATACTGAGTAGCTTTGTATTTTTGACCAGTTATGGCATTTTCTACTTTTTAACCACATTACCAAGCAAATTCTTGCTGCTTTTTTCATTGAAGGGTCAAATCAAGCTGAACTCACAAACATGAGAAAACACTAACAAACAGCTTCACTTGGCCTGAGTTTTGTCTCCTCAGATGCAACAAAATCATCAACATAATCTGATTTTGGTCACAATCGACCATAAAAAACTCCCTGTAGCTCTTAAGTAATAAATAATCTTTTCCGAGCTGCACTAGATACACACAGTGTGTTATGATTCCATGTGTGACGTCAAGAGTTTTGTGTTTGAATTGTGTTTGTGCAGGAGAGTCGGAGCTGAGTCGGCAGCGGTGGATGTTTGAGCAGCAGGCCTTGCAGGAGTACATCCTCCTCTGCTGTCAGAACCCAACAGGGGGCCTTCTGGATAAGCCTGGCAAGTCAGTACCACACCATCGAGACACACACACACACACTTTGAAACACACACTGTTACATGTGATTCATGCGGTTTTATGCATTTGATTTTTACGTCACTATCCTGCATTGTGTCTTTGTGTGTGTGCAGATCCAGGGACTTTTACCACACGTGTTACTGCCTGAGCGGCCTCTCCATAGCACAGCACTTTGGAAACATGGACCTCCACCATGAGATGGTCCTCGGCAGGGAGGAGAACAGGCTGGTGAGGCTGCAGCAGGGACGGGGAGGGTGGATCCATTCAGAAATTCAGCATTAGACACAAACAAGACCTGGGTAACTGCTGAAGATGTATAATGTCCAACCAGTTCCTGAAGAGCAGAGTCCAGTCAGTTCACTGGAGGCTAACTAAATACAGAACATAAAGCAGACACGCAGATGTAAGAAAATAAGACACCTCTGTGTAGCAGACTTATTTTGGTTGTAGCTGATTTTACCCTGGATGTTATTTAATGTGGCTAATTCTATGAAGATGAGCAGTGTTGCAGTGTTTTAATGTAAGTTAATCCTGGAACTGTTGCCATTAGACTGGGATTCTTCTTCTTATCTGAAATGTGTGCAGTAGGTTTGGTCACATTGTTTAACCATCTCTTTAGTTTTCTTTAACCACTTTCACACACGGTTGAGTAGAAGCTTCACACCACTCTCTTGCCTGGCCGCTAAATATGAAACCACAGCCACAGTCAGTTCGTGTAGATGAGCCTGAAAACAGCTGGAAACAGATGTAAGGTGTTGCAGCTGACTCAGGCTGACTGCAGAAGGGGCATTTTTCAAATGTAAAAAGACCCAGCACCCAGCACAGGTCTTTGTCACATCACTCTGATATCCAGATTGATGGGTTTCTTCTAAAAAAAACACGAAAATATTATCAGTATGTTTGTTTTATGCGTCAGTATTGGCTCAAAAAAGATCAGCATTAATCAGACTCCTGATAGTTACAATTTTACTGAATGCCAAACCAGCGCGATGTGATCAGCTCCGATGAGTCAGCGTGCAGCAGTGATGTGTATCTACAGGACCTTGAAAATGAAAAGGAACTTTTTTTTTTTATTAAATTAACTCAAGGTCTTTTAAAAAACTCTCATCAGCTGCTCATTCTCCCTGTGGTGCACTTGCACTTGTCATTTCTCCACCATTGTGTGATAAATGGTGGAGAAATGACAAGTGCATTGGTTTGCTATTTTTGCAGTGTGCAGAATGCACTTAACTGATGATTTAACTGCATTAACAGTAACAGTCAAGAGGCTGAGACACTTTTCTTTGTGTGTCTTATTTTCAGTTTAGTGGTCTGGGGGGGGGGTTATTTCCTGATCCAGGTTCGACGTTCGATGTTTGACATTGGGAGGAGTTGACAAGGCAGGCAGTCGCTATAAGACAAATGACATGTGGTTGCACTTAAAGATGTGAACGGCACCGGCAGTGGTGTTGGTTACATTTTCCTGTTTCCTGTTGTAATTACTGGCACTAACAGCGCGTTACAGTAAGTCTGCCCCTCTCGTGCATGCATGCATATGCATACCAGCTCATATAATGTAAAACAGCAACCAGCACTTCTGTGTTCAACTGGACATGATGCTACAGATCAGAATCCAGACTGCGTTGTTTATGGCTTTTCATGTATAGTTTTTAAAGCCACTGGATGTGGACAAACTATCAGGAAAACATGCACTTTTGAAACAATCCAGTTTATGAGCCCTGCAACAAATGCTGCCTCTGTGAGCAATATTACGTTCTCTGTTTTTTTTTTTTGTTTGTTTTTTAGGAGGTGTTGATTCAACTCTGGGACTTTCTGAGCTTGTGTTTAGTGGTGGTGTTGTAATAGATGCTATTGTAACGTCTCATCCGCTCCCACAAACTACCAAAACAAAAAGTAGAATTTACAATGGTGGAATTTATCACAGGGCTGTGAAAGAGCTTTTTTTTTTTAAATCTTACATATGTTCTTGATTTTCTGTCCACATTTTCATGTTTTTGTATCTTTTTGTTCAGTATTTGTTTTGTTATGTTACTCATAAGTTGTTTTAGACTTCAAGTCTTACATATTGTTTCTTAGAAATGTCAGTAGCAACGTTGATAAATGATAAAAGCATTTTATATTTTTGTTTTCATGAATTTGAAATAGGGCTGCACATTTAATTGAAATACAATTGAAATCACAGTATGGCCCAGTGCAGTATCCAAGTTACAGGAACTGCAGTTTTTTTGATGATGGTAAAATGTGTCATAACAGTGGTGTACATTGTTATAGCACCGTCATCGTCATTTTCAGTGGAACTGAAATGTAAAAACGATCATTCAAACTGAAATTGTGACTCATATCGCAATCACAATATCTGCCTAAATAATTGGAGTATGAATTTTTTTTTTTTTGGCGTATCATTCAGCCCTAATTTGAAAATAGTTTAAAATGTTTACATTAAAATGCGTTTCACTGCCGGTTTCATTCTCAGAAATCAGTGACTTGTCCCTGGGTAGTGGAGGGGGTAATAACTGTTCTATCAGACTTAGTGAAACTACAGTTACACTCACACCAGATTAGATAAAGTGGGTGGGAAATTGGGCCAAAAATAGGAGCAAACATGCTTAAAAGAAAGAGTGGTATAACATGCGTCTTGTTTTCCTTCTGCTCTCTGATGTAGGCTCCAACTCATCCAGTTTACAACATCGGTCCAGAGAAGGTGGCTCAGGCCCTGCAGCACTTTCACCGGCTGCCTGTCCCCGAGGACACCAGGCAGCCGGGAGCCTCGGCTGACGGCGGACAGTCGGACCCTGCCGCTGCCTCTGGATCAGCCGGTCAGTCCTAGTTAGTTCTCAGCGGAGACGTCACTACATGCGAACCAGCCTACTCTGAGGGACAGACTCGAAGCAACAAACAGCGGTCAGGTCTGACGTGGACAAACCCAAGAACCTGCAGGATGGTGGAGCTTCAGTAGAAATGAGGGCTGGGAGTTTTAGGAGTCTGCCCTAATAAAGCTCAACAGTTGCGTGTGTGCAGCTTTGCATACAGCTCAGTTTTTGCTTGCAATGCCTATTGTTTTCATTCTCTGAAATAAAAGTGAAACTTCAGTATGACGACATTAATAAAACTTTATAGAGCACTTTTCATAATGGTGTTAGAAGATGCTTTATGACTTCTGAGTATGGTGATAAAATAATTCAGACAGATTAGAATTTAACACAGGCAGATGCAGCAGGTAAAACCAACCAACCAACCAACCGCTGTAGTTTAGTTTCTAAGCACCTGTTGATTTAAATTATTTGACAGCAAACTCAACTCATAATACGCACCATCCGAATGATTAAAACATTTTAGATAATTGAAGTCCCTACGATTTCTAGCATCCAAAGGGAAATGCAAAAAAAAAAAAAAATCCAACCCCTAAATAAAGAAACTGCTTCACTATGTTCCTATTGTAAGTAGGTTGGCCACCAGCTGTTGCTCACAGATGAAGACATCAGCTGGCCCACAGTGAAAGTGTAAGGGGAGACTCGTTACATAATCAGACATAAAAGTACATTATGCCCTCAGTCTTATTCCAGACACCTGCCAGCAACACTGGAAACCAGAAAAACCTGAAGTCATGTTGGACTACTCTGCACCAGGACATCCAGGCCTGAAAACCTTTTCTGCAGCAGTTGTGGTTGTTAAAACGACTGATTATTATAAAGTGAAACGCCCATCACTAAAAAAAAAAAAACACACACACACACACAGGAAATGCTGATATTTCTTAACATTTTAACCCTGTGGTCTGACAGCTAAAACAAAACAAAACAGCATGTTAAAGGATAAAATAGTTTATTTTATAGTCTCATAGTAAAGGTAGGCCTCAACTTGCAAGACAATTGTTGGCAGTATGTACAACATACTTGTAATTTCCATGGAATGGAATCGGACAAACAAAGACCTATTACACTAATTATATCCTCCTAAATGGAAATAAAATGGAAACAATATACATACACACACGTTTCCTAGACACGCAAAAATGCTTCCTTTTTTCCTTGGGGGATTCAGCAACATTGAGTTTTACTGTGTAAAGCACAACACATTGACAGGGACTTATTTTGCTTCGTTGTACTGCAAAAGACGGGAGCTACCTTTTGACATTCAATACCTATTTTCATACCCTTAAGGAAAACTACAAGTGACAAATTGGCATTTTCCCATGACTTGTGAGATTACTACAAAAATGCATAACATATTTTTGAACTTGAAAACATCCAATCAATGCTTTTTATAATATATAAAACGAGATGCCTAACGTATTCAGCCACCTAAAGTCATTCACTACTTCAAGCTAAAGGACAAAATACGATACAAGTTTAGGAATATTCTCCTTCAAAACATCAATTTCAACAAAGGAGTCATGTTCTTTCTTTCTTTTTTTTTTAATGTTGTGTTAACAAACGTGTCAGGCAGAAAACATCTGCAATCCAGTGGGCCTGAGGTGGGTATCACTTTAACATTTGCTTCAAAGCGTCTTCACATTCTTTAGTGGAAAAAGTAAGCTACAAATATTTTTTTCTTTTGTTTTAAAAAGGTAAACTTCTTCTCCAGGACCATTTATCTAGGTGTGTGTGTGTAAATTCTAAACAGGTTTTTATCAAGAATAACAAAATTAAACGAAAAAAAAACAACAAAGAAACAAAATTATATAATATAGCAGTGCTTGAAGGAGTACGCCTGGCGCACCCTTCCACCCCCCAAAAACAACCCAGGTAGGAGGAGGGGCTTCATTGAGGGTACAAAAAGCATCAAGTCCTTAAGTAGCCAAGCTGCCTCTTTTTGGGTTTTGGATTGTTGACGTTGCCGGGGGGGAAATACCAATAACGCAGAACCAGAGAAAAGAGAGAGAGGGATGGGAAGGGGAAAAAACCTGAAGCTCTCTAGATGTACTGAAGTGGCCGTCTTCCACCACGCTGACTTCCTCCCTCCTGTTCGCGGAGATCGGGTGGAAAGAGAGACGATTGTGATGGCGGTGTCAGGAGGTTTTAGGGGGTCATGAGTCTCCAGTGCGAGCCCACCCAGAGATGGAGGAGGGAGAACGAGGACGACGGTGAGGGAGGCCGGGGGTGGTGGTTGTTGGCATGAGGGGGAGGGTTTGATGAGCCTCGAGAGCTTTGAAGGCTGCGTTTCCTCTCACCCTCCCTTGTGCTCCGCCACCTCGACCTTGGCCAAGTTGTAGCTGCTCGGCTTTCTAGCTGGCCTCCACGCGCAGCTTCTTCCTGTTGGGCGGCTCATCGGGCTCTGACTCGGAGCTGGAGTCAGAGCCTCCGTCAAACGCAGACACTGCGCTGCCTTTGGGGTTGGTGTAGAGGCTGCTGTCGGACGACGAGTAGCTGCCCTGGAGCTGAGTGGAGCCCTTCACCTTCTCCAGGGCGCGGACTGCATGGGCACACATGAGAAACATGAACGCAGGAAGGAGGCGAGGAAGAAAAAAAAGAAAAAAAAAAGTCAAGCTGGGGACATGCACGTAGCTGTCAAAATTACAGATAACCACAGAAACCAAAATGGCTGAAGCCACAACATTAGCTGCGTCTCACCATATATTTTATCTAACCCTGTTTGGCTGAGTAGGAAGCAACATCAGAGACTACTTCTTCCTCTAACTTGCTTCCCCAACAGACAGCACCGCCTCAGACATGCGAGTGAATTTTGCCGTGTCACATTCTGGTGTAACTAGACCTTTACAGATAACTCATGACCCACTTTCCATCTTATAACCTCTGTTACACTATTATCATATCAGCATTTTCTCATGGAGGGTTTCTGTTTTTTCTCTCTCGAAAACCTGACACATTCCCAGGGCTTTTCATCAATGTTCTATCTATTAAATGCAGATTATAATCTACCACAGAGGATTAAACATTCAAAGGCTGATAAATGTTTGAAATTAACCTTTAAATTGCACCGTAAGGCAATGAAATAGACATTTGTTTGGCGAAATTTGTAGTAAGGTAAACTTACACACAAATCTTTTCTTTTTTTTGTGTCTGGCCAAACTTATCTTTGGGCAACATGTTTTAATTTTTTAAATAGGAACTGTGACAAAGAAAAGTGAATCACAGAAGCGAGTAGAGCAGAGACTGACTGAGGGTGGGGATGGGCTTCAGCTCTTTTGTGTCTGTGGTTGATTGCAAGATTGGGACAACATGTTCTCAAACCATTCATGCGTGTTCTCCTCTATCGCTATAACATGCTATCAAAACAAACATGACGGGGGAGCATTTGCATTTCCTTGACCTCCCCTCTTTCACTCAACACACATCAGATGCTGCAGGTCAAATCTGATTTGCTGAAAAGAGCGACTGCCTCAAACAAGCAGTTTTTGGGATTTTGAAGGGAAATTTTGAAAAGAAAACAACAGGTATCAGTTAAAATCTCTCCCAGCCTGAGGGAGGAAACGATAGTGAAACAATGTGAAATCCAGTGTTGTTACCTTGCTGCTCCAGCAGTGCATTCTGCCTCTTCAGGTCGTCGATGTCCTGCTGGTGTGTGTGATTTTTCCGCCTCATGTACTGGATGTACTCTGTGGCTTTGTCTAGGATTTGAGCTCGAGACGCCTGTTTGGTAGACTGCTGTTAGTGACACATGCAAAAATTGAAGCAATGACGCAAGTATACAGAGTCCTTATCACATTTCTAATACAAAAAACTTGATGCTCAAGTGATGATACTACACAGACACACTGCAGACTGAAACGACTACGGCAGACTACCAGGAAATCTAGCACAACACAGCTTGCCTCCTCTTAACCTCTCAAAATCCTCTAGCACTTCAGCCTGACATCCATGGGCGAGGTCATAACCCTGACACAGTACTGTCACAGCGTTCGCCTCCATTACAGCAAACAGAAGCACTGCTGCAGCCTGGTAGAGGCTGCTATCAGCTCCATAATGTCCAAGGACAACACATGTTTTTTAACAAACATCTGCACGATCCCTGATTGACACAGATTTGGTATTATGCCTCTTTTGTGTCCATGAGTTATTCAATGTGGTCAATCATTGACTTAAACTTAAACAAGGTTTTGTGCTCATTAGGGCTGGGTAACTTTTCCAATACTAATGTCTTGACCTTAATTTCTGCATTGATATCAAAACCAGGATTTGCTGCAGTTTGTGGCACCTCGCCTAAAACCACATCCACCTCGCTCCATCATGAAAACCTCATACAATATTACAAAATAAAGCAGTGGCTTGTGAAGAAAAACAGCAGTAGGTTGTCACTTGGCCTACGTTGCATAATTACTTCCACCAAGGAGGTTGTGTTTTCACCCATGTCTCTTTGTTTGTCGGCAGGATTACGCAATGTGTTGAACCAATTTGCACCAAACTAGGTGAAGAGATGGGGAATGAGGGACGGCTCATTTACTATGAATTAAACTGGTTTATGTTGTTTGACACTGGCCTCAGCAGAGATCTGCGCTCTTTGATTTATCTGACAATTATTCTCATTGGTAATTGGTATAGTCTACTAGAAGGTCAGAAGGACAGTAAATGTACAATACTCATCACAATATTTCCAGTGCTCAGCCAACATAATAGGATTGGTTGTTTATTACCAACAACAGCCTTATAACCCAAAGCTATTCCATTTGATATTATAGGAAACTAACAAACCCAGAGAATATTTACATTTGAGAAGTTGTAACTTGTAATTTTTGGGGGATTTTTTTCTAAAATTCAACTTAATTCTCAAACTGTTGCCAATTAATTTCCACTGACTTCTTGATGCAGCTTTAGTTACTGTTACTGTTACTAAAGTGTGTGACTATTGTTGTGGTTGTGAACGACAAACTAATCTGATCATGAGACAACATGAGTCGGGACCTATGTGGCTTACCATCTCAGCTTAACAATCTCCTTGTGGAAAACACAACTTTGATACCTTACTTTGAGAAACAAACATTATTCCACAAAACCCTACCTTCAACTGAACAAAAAAGTTATCTAATCACAAGCGCCACACAAAGATTTTGCCTGAAGTCAAAAACTGTCAAAGTTTCAAATGAGAAACTAACTGATCAGTGATCATGAGAATGAATCTGACCTGACATTAAATGCCTGTTTTTTCCGATTCTCTGTGCTACAGACACATTTTCAGAGGTGTTGAGGTTTTATACCCAGCCCTAATGTTCATTGCTTCCTCTCACAAAAAACAATACTGCATTTTAAAACCAGGCTGTATTATCAGTATTGTCATGGGGGAGGGGTGGGGGTTGAGGACTGAGGCAGCTGTAACCGAACACTTTGTACAAATCATGAGCAAACATCCCTCACAGCATCTCCTGAGCCCCCGCCCTTCACGCTGTGTGAGTCTTGAACTGGTCTTTTAGGGGAAAATAAAACACTGTGCCCAGTTACTGAACCCGCTCCAGAGGCTCTCAATGTCATGGATGTCAAAACAGGAAGAGAGCAACAAAATTTCCTCATAATAACTTCCTGACGCTGGTCCAAGTATTTAGACTGCATCACTGTCTTGCTGCTGCCAATCTGCACTCTTCCACCATCTGCCCTCCTCCCAGTCCCCTCAACTGTTTCCCTCCACTGACACACACACATAAAGCAAGTCAAGACATCTGCGTCAAGAAATCCTCATGATAAAACTGCTCTCATCTCTAAATATTCTTCACAGTAAATTTCATGCACACAAACAGACATATTACACTTCATCTTTTAGCAAACAAGTGACAAAATACAACAACAGAATGAGTGTGATTGTGTTTGTGCCTGGAGGACTTACAGTTTGAGCTTTACCAACCTTTTCTCCCTGCAGGGCGGGCACCGAGTCCCGGAGGCTGTGAAAGCTGTCTTTGATGTGGTCCCTACGCTTGCGCTCCAGCGCATTGTGGTGTGCCCGTTTGTCTGCCTGCAATGAGAAGAGTCACAAGGCCTTCAGCCAGGCAGCAGAGCAGCATGGGTAGAGGACAGTGGGTGTCCAGCCGTCCATGGTCAAACCTACACAAACAGCTCTGCTGCCTGTACAACAACAACACTGTCATTGTGCTTTAGACTCAGTGCAGTAATCATCAATTAAACCAAAAAGAAAAAAATCTACTATATTCAAATGTAGTTGTATCCATCATAAAAGAAGTGAATAGCAATGAGGCAACTAGATGACATCGGGGCTGCAACTGACAATTATTTTCATTATCAAATAACCTGATTGATTATTTTCTGAATTCACTGCTTTATTGTGCTAATCAATATCTTCAAATTTCTTGTTCCATACAACCAAAATGCAAAGATGTTCACTTTACAATCACATGACAGAAAAAATCCAAATCCAAATCCCCATGAAAAAAAATACTGAATAAAACTATAATTTTCTGTCCATTAATTAATCAACTGATTGCTCCAGCTACAGATGACTTATCAATCTAACGCCAATGTCTGTCGGTTTAATAACAGAAGCTCATCCTTCATGTTATTATTCTTGGAGTATTTCAAATTAAGCTAATAGCAACTGCAATATCAACTAAATCTCACTGATAGAAATTGTAACTAATGCACATAAAAGCTGTTTGTGCAGCATTAATTTAGTTTTAAAAATAAAACTTGTGTTTCAAAGAGGACATCCAGTCTTAACATACTATCATGGGTCCTTGCAGCAGTAAAAAAAAAAAACAAAAAACAAAACAGTAACTGCCTTGTCAGATCCCACTTTGGACACAATAATTTGGCACAGACCTCCTGAGTTCAGTCAGCTGAACAACCAACATGGAAAATCATCATCATCTTGCTGTAAATATTGGTGTATGTCAGTAGTGGCTGCTGGCTGGTGAGTGAAAACTCACTTTTAAAAGAACATTGGAAAACTAAAATTTACCAAGTCTACACTCAACAAAACAGATACAAGTTCCAAAAGCCTGAAGTGATATCTTAATATTCTTTTAAAGGGGTTAAAATAAAAAAATCCTTACATTTATGAAAGTACAACTAGCAAATATTCTGTTTATCTACTAGAGAGGACTCTGAGCAGGCATCTCCAACAGGGCTGCACAGTCAACCCAAATTTAAATTATCACAGACACCTTCTTACACTTTTACATCTGCACTTTAAATATGAATAGTTCTGAGACAGATATAGAATAAACATGCACCTTTCACATTCAAGGGCTAATGTGAAAAACACAAATGTTTTAAGATGCCTTATCTCAGTGTTGAGAAACTCCTGCATCATCACTTCAGTTAAGAACCAAACCAAAAACCAATCACATGTCCTGTGGCCAATTTCACTAAAAGCTGTCACATTGTTGGGATTTCCTGCTAAGAGACAATTAAAACAAATAAATTAACCACCTCTGCAGACATACTGAATAATAAATAACCTGAAATGTCACCGATTCATTTTCTGTCAACTGTCTGTCAACCACACCTCCAGGAGCCTCACTGTAAAAACAAACTAAGAAAAAACGACTTCACAGTTCAGTTCTCCTCACTAGTAGTTGCTGGATTATGCAGCCATTTGACCACGAGCAGGTCAAGGTCAAAACACTCTTGACTGAATGAATCCTGAACGAGGATTACACTGACTGAATTCAACAGCACTGTGACCAACAAAGGCCTTGTGAAATGTAGCTTTATGAAAGTGTTGTTGGAGATTTGCTCGTTCTAGCTTAAGATTCAGGGTTTATAAGCAGAAAAATGGAGCTCAACGATGTGTAGAAGTGTTTGTTTTCTGTGCTGAACATTTGGCTTCTCTGCTTTCTACATTATACAGCCTTAGTCATATGACCTCTCCTGCACAGGGCCAAATTCATGGTTAATTTCAAGCTGTTGTGGTGAATCTAATGCCACATTTTTCATGTCTTCTGTCAAGTTTTTACAATAACTCAGCAGCAACAGAAGCAGCATCTAACAGGCTGCATATTTCCACACATTTGCATTCTAATTAGACTGTAAAGGCATAAGATGGCTGCCATAATCACATGACCAGAGCCAGGCAGGAGATCAGTTTGCTGCCTGTAGTTCAACCTGTTTTTAAGCCAAACCATCACAATCCAATCGCTTCTGATTCTGGACTAATCCACACTGTCATCAGGCTGAGACATCAAGCGCAACATGCAATCAGATCCTGTACAGCTCGACTGATCATCTCGCTTCATACGCCTCCAACAAATCAAAGGCCTGATTTAAATATTAGCAACTAAACAGCAGGGTGATGCAAGTGCTCACGCCGTTGCATCAGGCTGACGGGAGACAAAGTAAAGTCGTGTGACCTGGTATCATCTGACTCATTTTGGCCATGCATCACAACAAAAACCAAAGTGGCTGCAAGTGAGACGGCACGCAGGTTAAAACAAGCCCTCCATGTGTCATATGTCTGGTGGGAGGGACAACATGTTTTGTGTGTACACAAGCACAATCCTTTGTAGCATATTGAAGAAAAACATCCAGCTGACGTCACTGGCTGGTCTAGTGGCTAGCAATGTAATGTGGGAAAACAAGAAGTGGCATCAAGCAAATGAAACTGAAACCGTAATAAAAACCACTATTTGAAATCCACTGTATATTACCCACGATGCCTGTCTTGTGATTAGTCTGGCTGGCATGGTGACAGCTGCTCCTATGGCCTGTTGCACAAAAGCAACAAACCTTGCAGGAGACACAAATCCACCAGGACGTCCTTGTATGATACAAACAGTCACCGAGAGGCGTGACTGCACTCCCTCTATTAACCCCGCATAACAAACACATGACTGATATTGATGGCATGTGCAATTACAAGTCTGGCAGCCATTTTCATGTGCACGATTTCTGTGAAAGGAAAGGACATTCAGACTTGTAGACATAGCCGATTTCCTTATCCCACAAGTATGGGACAGACAATTATAACCTTAAATACACTTCAGACCTCTCCTCTGTTGTGTGGGTGATTTATCCATTTAGCATAAAATATTTGCATTTTTAGCTTGTGTATAGAAAGTCTGGTGACACAGTGCTCAAAACATTTTAGACGTGTCAGTATCAGCCTAAAAAACTGTTAAAACACACACATTTTTATATCATTAATCATTGAAAGTTAATTAAGATCCAAGGGCGTCCTCGAGCAGGACTCTCTGGACCTGCTCCACATACAATCACTAGACATTTATAGACATTAAGTGCCCCTGGTAATTTAAATAAACACTTGGCTATTTGCTACTCTTACTACATTCAAATGAAAATAAACTTGTCTGAAATCATCCAATAATCATACAAAGCTGAGAAATGTGTACATTTTTATAAAATCAAGCCCATTTTTGTGGAACATGGCAGAGGTTTGGTTTCGCAAAGGCAAAGCTACATATTTTTTGGGCGTGGCTGTTATTTCAGCTGTGGTCTACAAACTGAACTGATCGCAAAGACGAGATGCATCAGGGGGAAAAAATTTCCCAGGGAAATTCTTTGACGTAACCATGTTTGTTCATCTTACATACATACACCCTGTATTATAATACACAATCTAAACTATAAATATTTACACTTAATATATCGAGGTGTTGTGCAGAAATTCTTTACAGTGTCTACCATGTTACTGTGTAGATTTGAATTAAAGATTTTGTACTTTCTCATTGTGGTGAGAGATATGAGTAAACTCCTAATTCAATGTAAATAAAACTTAATTTCGCAATGTCAATACATATCACAATATAGTCAATTTTATGTAAAAATCAACTAAAAAGTGTTGGTCGGATAAAATTAACAGACACAACTGTGTTTCTGGCAGATCCAGGTATTAAACTGCTGACTAATCAACACACAACAACCACATAAAAACTATGTACTGCCTTAAAGCTTTTCTTCTTTCTGATTCGCCACTAATGGTCCAATACACTGTGAGAAATTAAACACAGATACAAAAGCATGAATGATGCAGCATCATCACTGATGGGTCTCGCAATATATATATTGTCATAATGGCTCATCTACTTTCTAAAATTCTGTACATTTCCAAACTTACCAATTACCTTTAAGTATTTTTCTTCTACTCCAAACAGAGGCACCAAAATTTTATTACATTCAAATTTCATGGGCATCTCATTTATGACCAGCTGAATGACATCCATATAAATCACAAGAGCCAATGACCTACCCTGTGAAGGTTCACTGACATCAAACTGCCTTCATAAACACAGATAATTATACTCAGACATGTGGTGATGCCTTCCTAACTACATGACACATGCTATCTCAGTTGTTAAGCACAATAGGCACCACAAAAAAAAAAAAAAAACAGGCGTCCAATTACCCAAGTGCAATCATTATCAGTTCATCATAAAACCGATACCTTTTGCTGGCTGCCTGGGACACGCCAGCTGAGCTGCTCCCTCCATTCTATTCATACCTGACCATGACGCATTACATAACTGCTCCAGGTGCCGAGTGGCAGAGCTGGTAGCTGCCACTTCCTGACAGTCGTCTCACATTCTCACCATGAAAGCCTACACTTCTGTCGGGCTGGTGGGGAACACAGAAAACCTTCTTGCACTAATAACAGTAGAAACACAGATAAAACCAGAAGCTCCTGCAGACGAATGACCACTGTTGCAAAAATATGTCCTTTTCTTATTTGAAGCTACAAATTATTATTTGTTATTGCTTAAAGTACTATTCATCATTTCCTTAGTTAATTGTTTGGTTTATAAACTATTAACAAACAGTAAAAAAAGACATCCATCACAAGTTCTCAGAGTGTATGGCAACATATTCAGATGTTTTGTTTTCTCTGACCAACAATTAACAATGATAGAAAACACAGAAGTGCAGCAAATCCTCACATTTAAGAATCTAAGCCAGTGGATTTTTGTTAGCTTTACTTAAAAAAAACAACTATCTTTTACTGAAAGGGTTGCAGATTAAGTTTTTCTGTCAAGTAACTAATGGTTTTACCTCTATATTCAGGCCTAATCTATGACACAATGCATAATATCTGTTAAGACTTCGGTGCTCAGCGCGCAGTGCGACTAGACGGTCAGTCTCTTATCTCACCCACTAAGACGCACTGTATCTCCACACAGACTCACTATCTATGTTTGGGAACCTATTCAATGTCTGCCACACTGTACTCTCGCTTGGTGTTTAAAAATATTATTTCCTTATTTGCATTAAAAGGTTTAATGATTTTTCCACTTGTCATATTTGCAGAAGCAAGTTGTGGAATTTAAAAGCTGCTATTTTAATTATAACTCACATTATCAGCAGCGTCTTAACCAGCTGTAGCCGGTGAAAGTTGAGGCTGGTTGTTGCTGATTTCCCCAGCTGCAATGACTACTGTTGGTGGTAAATTTACTCAGCTGAAGCTAATTAACGTTAATTCTGTGAATTGCCAAAACCACAAAAGAGAAATCTTGGCTGCTGCCTGGTTAATAGACTCTCTGCAGCCTCTGTTGGTAAACGTATGCCTGGCCAAAGATGGTTTTGTGGAAGAAGAAATGCCACACTGTATGAAGTCTGATGTACCAAATAACGCGCTTTGTTTTTTTTCTGTTCATAAAAGACCAACAATCATTTTCTACATTAAAAAAAAAAAAAAATCTAGGTGAGCTGAGTAGTTGAGGAGTGAAAATGACAGACAACCAGTGAACAACTGTAATAAATTAAGTGTTTGAGTAACAATGAATGTATTAGCTCAATAAACAGGAGCAAACTTCGAAGTTGACTTTTCTCGACCTAACTAGTTCGCCTTTACTCAAATAAGTCTGTTTACTGTTGGTGCAATTTGGTTGAATTGAAACCACAAATAAAGGGCTGTAGTTAAATTTATAGAGAATAATCATAATTCTATATTCTACGAATATTTGTGAGCTAAGTCCTTCAGCCGCATTCGTACATGTGCAGATTTTAAGGCCACATTCTCATTCATGCAGGACAACATGTGCAGCGATGGAAGCGGCTGTCTGACTCTGGGGGAACAAACCGCTCTCAGGACATACATATTTATGTTTATAGCTTCTGTAATCAAGTTAAATGACGATAACCGAACTGAAATCAGGTTTGAGTCTCTCCTGCGGCTCCGCAACTGAGCTAATGACTGAAGCAAAAAGCATGAGGTCTGTTGGAGGGCACCAGCATTAAAGCTGTTTCCTATCTTTACATTGGATATTCTAAAAAAAAATGTAGTTCTAGTTCCCTAAATGCTCTTCTGTATTTATGTGAGGCGTCGTGCTGTGCAGCCTGTGCATTAACCCAGGTCGTGAAGGGTGTTTTTTTCCTCTCCGGTTTGCGATGCAGCTATACGTCATTCATTTAGTGGCCTGGAGGGAGAAGATGGCTCTAATCACCGGCTGCAACACTGGGAAACATCCCGCAGCTACCCCCCCCCCCCCCCCGTTTCCCCTGCATCCTCACCGTGGATGCAGCATAAAACGTAAAAGCTCGTTTATTTCTGGGATGACCTAGATGTGTAATGTGCAAATCATGAGCGGGATCCCCTTGGTGTGAAGTGCAACACCGGGGGAAAAAATAAATAAATAAATAAATAAATAAAAATATACTCGCAGAAAAAGCTTTGTATTCACCGGAAAGATAATAAATAAACATGCAACAAAAAAAAGCCTTTGGTCTAATTATAGACGTCGTGTCACCGTCTTCCTGCGGCCGCGCACACGCAGGACGGGGGGGACCCTGCAGCGGCGGCTCCGGGGGCTGGAGCCGCGGAGCCGCCGCTGCACCACCGCTAACGCACGGATACCGAGTTCAGCGCCGCGGAAAAGGACGGAAAGTTGCCGTGCACAGTTATTAATCTGATATTTACATGTGGGCAGGAGCCAGCGCTTTCACATACACCAGCCTCCACAGTGCAATCTTACCAGTCGAGTGAATACCAAGGAAAAAAAACAAAAACAAAAGCAGGAGTGATGGATTAAATTAACTTTGCAACAACAGTGAGACATTTTTCGACACTGGACAAACCCCCCCAGCTTTACGCACCACAGAGTGATATCTCGGTGATTCTTCCTGCAAAGAAACAGAACAAAAAGTACAATTGTAGCCATAATTGTTCAGCAAATCTTACTGTTTCGCTGAGGTCAGTAGAAAGTAAAACAGTTTAGCAGATAAACAATGCTCAGAAACAAGTAAGGCTAGTGCTGCTTATCAATTAACTGGAATCCCGACAAAAATACTTATCACAGAAAAGCAAAGCTAGCCAGCCTACTGGCAGCTAACGCTAGCTCAGCGGCTAGTTCAGCTAAATCGCCAGCTAGCAAAATAACATCTTAAAAAATAAAAAAAGCGGCCATACTCACGTCACTGTCGACTTCGATATCATCGTTATCACTCATTCTTCGATAAAATAGTCTAGTTTAAAGGGACGGGAGGCTTAAAAAACAACATGAATCGGTTTAGCACCGAGCGGCGCTCCTGCAGTCAGACAGCTAGCAGCTCCGGGTCTGTTTGGACAGCGCCGAGGTGGACTCCGTCTACACGTGACTGCTCCTCACGCACAAGCCTGCCGCTGCGCACCACGCATGCGCGACATCCACGGGGCGTATGGGAATTGTAGTTACTTCGGGGGGCAGCTGCTCCGCGTACCGTCGAAAAGGACGTAAGTTCTTGAGACATTTTTTAGTGCAGACGTGTGTAAAAAGAGACATTAGCCAAACTGTTAGCCGGGCAAACGTTAGCAAGCGGCGTCAATGCTGTTTGAGCGGAAGGAAATGTTTGCTCGCAGACTACAACGCCCATGAGTCGACGGGCTTGCTTGTGACGTCAGAGCGTCCTGTTTGCGGAGAAGCATTACTGGAATTGTAGTTTGACTCGTATTTGTATGTCAGAGAAGCTAAATAGGGCCATGGCCGAGACACGTGGATTTTAAGAAGACACCCAAGACACACACACTCACACACACTCACACACACACACACTCACACACACTCACACACTCTCAGGTCCGGTTTCACCAGCCTACAAAATATGCACCAATCAGGAGAGTCCCCATTCGCATCACCTACTATGCAGCCCGATTTATTATTTATTTTTATTTTTTCTTTCCTTTATTTATGTTTTCTTTCTTTTTTACTCACAGTTCGACAATATAACTTCACTGCTGAAATAGCAACTGTAGAGCTGAAACAAGCAGTCAATTCATCGAACTACTTTAAGAAGTGATGAATGATTCAGGTCAAAAATGATCTTTTTCCAGCTCCTAAAATGTGAATATTTTGTGGTTTTCCAAGTCTTCCGTATTGGTAACCTGAAAGCTTTGGGTTTTGGGCTGTTGGTCGTACAAAATTATATTCTAATGGACATTTATCACTATTTTTCACAGATTAGATTATTAATTGATTAAACCAGAAAAAAACGATCAGATTAATTTAAATGAAAATAATCATTGCAGCCCTAAGCAAATGACATATAGCCATTATGATGCAAAAGTCAGTCCCCACAACACGACTATTTTATGTCATCACTTGCTGGATAGATAGATAAATAAATAAATAAAACTGTGTTATGTAGTGTGGGGGCTGGTCACAAGACAAATTGCAAATAATCTGCTCTGGTGATTCCTTTTTCACAAAATTGTGCTGTAGATAAGGAGCTTACACTGTGGATTATTCTGCGCTGCAACAGTGGATCAGTCAATGTGTAAAAAAACAAGCAGGGAGCAGCCTCATCCGTTCCCCGAGCAGGTCAAGAGGCCACAGCAGCTGCAGGCGAAACCCTGGCCTCCGACGCCCTCCCTGCAGAAACAAGGTTTTAGACCTGCACTGACCTTCATCCTACCATCTCTTCCTCTACCTTTAAACTGGTTTGGATTATCCCCCATTCTCTCTCAACCTCTGTTTCCAGCCCTCTCTGCCAATTTTACCCCTCATCTACCATTTAATAGAATTGGTCTGTGTGTCCTGCAGCGGCGGAGCCAAACAGGGTCACCCAGAAATATACGGTCGGTTTCTGTATAGCCTATTAAAAGGATGACAACACAGTAAGACCGGGCTTTGATAATGCATACGCTACAGTGAAGTCTCTCTTCATGGATGACAGCAAGAAACCATTTGGTAATATTTGTGCACTACATTCACATTTAAAGTAACCCAAGGGATGGGTAATGTTACAGGAAAAATATGATAATGAGGCAGGGCTTACAGAAACCGAGATTTTTCTCATCTGCCTTCTCGCCACACCCTTAATGCTATTCCCCCAGGCCCGAGCTGAGTTATGAAGTGTTTTAGCACCACTTCAGCTCATAATATCCCGGCTGCAGTTAGCTCAAACACTGATGAGCTGTGGCCGGGTCTGGAGGAGGAAAAAGTTGTAAAAAATCCAGGCATGTGAAGCACTGGGCTGTAATTATAGTTAGAGATGCTGATCAGTCCAGGCAGAGACTCCCTCCCCTCCCCCTATGTCCTTACAGGGCCAGCCTGTTAAACCACTAAAATGCCCTCCTTTTGTCCCTTTCCAGCATATTGCAGACTACACTGAGGGCCCCAGTCTGCAGTCACCATTAAGAGATTTTTTTGTTCTCGCCATTGTTATTATTGCATGACTTATGGAAGGGAGGGGAGGGGTGTCACTGTCAGATATGTCATCAGATGAAGAGTAGAGTAGTTTCACTATGCCAGTGAAGTATCTTGGATAAGCATAATGTAGTTTCCAATGCAGTTCATTAGATAGACTATATCGTGTTAGCATTTGAAACCTATAGTCTTCCCTAAGCAGAAGTATTTGCAGTAATGTCACCTACAAGTGATCAAAATATCCAGTCTTTCGTGTGTTGACTAGAAATGCAAATTATGGGGTAGAAGCAAAGCAAAATAAAAAAGCTGATACAATTAAGTTCAGTGCTGTTGTTTTTTTTCCTCATTGCTGTTTGTATGATCTTTTAGGAAAATTACCCTTACACACGGGTGGATTACTGAATGGGCCTGTTGAGCACAGGCCTACATGGGGCCGGCGTGGTTCCAAGAACAGGATGGTGTTTACACGCATCTGTATCCTGGATTAATGTGTATCCCACCAGGCATAATCATACCCTGGGTATGATTATGCCTGGTGGTTATCTATTTACTGTAAAATAGGAAAGGGCACCAAATTAAAGATGGGATATCCCTGATCACACTGAAACTCATATTAATGCACACCAACATTTGTTATTAGAATCATGTGTCTCAATTTAAAAGAATAAATTTACAATTAAGAATTTTTTGAAGGTTCATGCTGCTTTATTATTATTCTCTGGTGTTTTTAGATTGTGCATGTTTAAATAATGCCGCTCATGATTAGCGAAATAGTGTCGGACTAGTCTGCTCTAGTCTATTTTAAATCCTATTTATGTGTCTTTTTATATTGTATCTTCAATATCTTGTCTTAATGCCTTTCATGTCTGAATTGTTGACAGGTGCTATATAGATAGACTTGCATTGATCCTGCTCATCTGTATTTTGTTATAAGCACCGAGGAAGACAAAGGAAGGTTTATTGTTTAATTGAGGCAGAAACTTATTTACATATTTAACTTTCAGCCAGTCATTATGACTATCCATAACCAAGTCAGACAGAATGCAGAAGTATTTCCACAGAGCTGAGCTGAGATATTTAAAGTGTACGGTGGCGACTTTTGAGCAGATGCCAGTCACTGGTCCACCTCCCTCAGTGTCACTGCTTAGGTTTTTGACAAACAGCACCTTGTTCTGCTGCAGCGGTTACTCAGACTTACCGCCGTGACCTCAAGTACCCCTTCATCAACACCACCTGTCAAGCAACTACGTGTTTACTTGACTTTAAACATACAAGGCAGTGTTTAGGTTTCTTTTTTTGCTATAGGTTTGGTCAAATGTGCACGTTTCCAAAGCATATCCATGTGTTAGAGAAACCTTTTCTACTTGATTGCTGACTGCTTTTCATCCACTCTTAATGGCAGGACATTAAGAGTGGATGAAACAAGGTTTGGTTTGTTGTAGCCAATCATTTATTAGTTTTAGTGATAGTAAATGTAGCAGAGATCAGTCTCACACCTCACAATTCATAACCACATTTTTGTTTATGTTCCTCCTTTCAAATCAGCTGAGCTTCTCCATAGTTTTTTTCTACATCCGTCACTGTAACTGCAGAGAGAGCCCCTGGGGTAAAAGCACATGTGGTTGAGAATCACTGGTGTAGCGCAGTTACCTTTGTCAAACGCGTTTAGATACAGAGCTGTTTCCTCTTTCATTCTCCACTGCAGATGATTCACATGAAAGCCATCAGGAGCCTTGGCGTGAGCGCTGGAGTAACAGTCTGTGAACTGAATGTAATTTGTGATCATGTGCAGAGTTTGTTCTTGGCAAAAAGCTGATCTGCTCGACTAGCCAGAGCGCTGTCGCCAACAAGCATGATGATAACATCAAGACTTCACTGAGAGACTCCTAATGAGCAGATCATACATTCCTGGTTTTAATGTTCTGCTCTTGACTAATTCTGAGGCCTTTTCTGGCACAAGGTGATTATTTTAGATCACCTTTCTGTACAAGAAGTCTTTCTGTTGGTTAGGCATCAGTGAAAGCACAACTGCTGTTTGTTCCAACAACAGTTTTCTACTGTGAAATGTAATGAAACTTGCATCCTGTTGGGGCCGCTCTCCGAAGACTTTGATGCTGTGGTTTTATTTGGCAAAGAATAGTTGAATGTTTCTGACCTTTGCCTCATTTCTAACCCTCTCGTTTTAAAATAGAAACGTTCGCAGTCAAAGTTGTAGCAGATAAGGGCAAGCGACGTGAATCATACTCTCAGAGATGATCATTTAGATATTCTTCTCCTCTATGACTCATTGTGGTCGCTAGTAAACAAGTCAAACAGAAAGAGCTTCGGGGGAATGTTGACAGGATCTTCCTCTGAGATTTTCACAATGCAGACTCCCTCGCAGGCGTCCGTTCTTCCAGACACAAATTTACCCTGGAGAGGAAAACTTACAGTCAACATTTTAAAGAATAACTTATCTCATGTGTGTTTGATGGATTCTCACAAACACACAGTGAATTTAATTAAAGGCTTGAAAGAAAAAACCACACACAGTTCCCAGCCTTAGCTACTGAGCAACTTTACACCCATAATCTGAATTATCTTTTATTATGTTTTATGTTTTATTTGATTGATCACTGTGTCAACTAAAACTCGGTTTAGCATTGACACACTACAACACAATGACACTTTATGATCTAATAGATAAATAAAAAAAAGGTTGGACATTAGTTCATTTATTCTGCTTTCTCTATGGTTAAAGTCAGATGTGAGAAACTCTCCCTGTGCAGGCTTCTCTCCTCTCGAGTTGCAGAAGTCAGCTGCGCACTAGATGGCACTTCTGCACAGCCAGTAGCCGTCATGTGTCATTTATGATTGACAGCAAAAAAGACAGTGGCAACACCCAAGGGCTTGATTCTGTGTCAGAAAGAAGAGAAGAAAGAAGAGGAGGAACCCCTGGCCCGACAGGTGATACAATGCATGAAATATAGCTGCAAACATATCTGTCAGTTTTACGCTTCAAGCAAGCGTGAGTGTTTGTTTCTGGGGAAAAAAAAAAAAAAAATCCATTTCGGGGTTTTCTTCTATTTTCGTACAAACTGACCTTCAAGAAAAGGTGTGCAATTCTCACCTTCTGAACAGGCAAGAAGTCAGTGTGTAGTTGCTAGACACATGTATGAAGCTCTGTGGTATTTTATTTCTTCTTCTTCTTCTTTTTTTAATATGTGTTTTTTTTATGGGTGCAAAATAGATGTGACAAATCCTGTGAAAGTAATTTTGTCTGCACACAGCATGTGAGCATGCCAGTAGGGAGGATGTGGTTGTCAACTCTGGAGATGCAGGTAAACTAAATACTGAAGCACAGAGAGAGTGAGGTTGTTTTTCCTCCGTAATGCACAGATTAAACAGATTTAAATGAACTGTCTGCAGAAACTGTCTGATTGTAAAACATGTGTCATAAGGTTTTGAACACGTTCTTTGGCTCAGTTTCAAGCTATGTAAAATTATTCATGTAAGCAAGGGATAGTTTTAAGCCAAGTGAGAAACATTTGTGACTTTTATTTTGGTGGAAATGACCCAGATCTGTTTGGAAATGGCTTATTGTGATCACACACCAACACCAGGATACATATTGTACACATTACTATTGCTGCTAATAAGTTTGTAAAGCTAAACATGGGATATACATGAGATATTAGGTTAAAGGTTCTCAGGACCATATAATGTGTACTATGAACTCAAAGATTATGCTCACTTTAAACACAGATCTTGTGTGATGAAAAGCTTATCAACACACCAGTGACCTTTCTGCCGGTTGCAGAGATGAACACTGCACAGAAAGCAGCCGTCAAACTATCAAGGGCTATGAAAGCATCTGACCTCAGGGTTATTCATGTGGCTTTGATGGGATGGTGTGTATGTAATGTGTGTGGTAGTTGTTTACTGTGTGGAAGAAATTTCGCCTTCACCAAAAATCACTGTGTGGAAAACAGTTTTCTGTCAGTTTATCTGTAAATATGTCCTCAGTGGGATAACTTGCAGAGCTGCACCAGTGTTATCTCCTTACGCTGCCTGTGTAAAGCTTCTGTCAAACCTCGGAGAGTCTTTCTTCAACAAGCTGACTCTCCTCTGTCCGATAAGCGAGGTGAAGCATTATCTGTACTCAGCCTGTCACTGTTTTGTTTTTTTCCTGGCTGCTTTTCTTTGGTCATGCTCTGATTATTTATCATTTTTTGTTTTTGTTTTCACAAAAAGCAGTTGAAGTGTTGTTCATGACTAACGGATGAGGAAATGAGAAAACTGTGAAGCCCGCAGAAACATTTTTGTGATGTCAGATTCCACCTGACTTATTTCCCAGCACACACCAGTCTGTTTTCTTACATCTCTCTCTGTCTTTCACCGTGTCGATGTGTGTGTCTGTTTTCAGATTACCATCCAGTAAGTCCTGTGCTGCTCCAACATGGAAGGCACCGTGGACCACACAGCCGATCTGTTTCCTGGTTCAGATATGTGGCACAACAGCAGTGTCTTGTTCAACGTGACAGCTGCTAACACCAGCTCCGTTTTCACGTCTATGATGTCACCGGTGATGGACAAAGCCATCAACCTACTTTTGATAGTCGTCTTGTTCATCACCATGGTTTCACTGGGATGCACCATGGAGGTGTCAAAGATCAAGGTAACTTCAGAAACACTCATCAGCGTAACCATCAGTTTGATGCACATTATCTCCGTTTGCAATCAATCAAACAATCTTTAAAATAATTTTATACTGAAAGATCTTTTTTCCTTCCCTCCAGCGTCACATGGTGAAGCCTAAGGGGGTGATGATAGCGGTGGTGGCGCAGTATGGCGTCATGCCTCTTACAGCCTTTTGCTTAGTTAAGGTTGGTATAGCTGTTTATTTTACTATTCAGCAGTCTGAAACAATGTGCCCCATTATACTGACTTAAACAATATGAATGCTTTTGAATATATTCATACTGATCAATACATTTTATGATATATTTACATTATATATGATTTTTTAACAAGGAAAATAGAAAAGTAATGTTAAGTAGTGCTGGTTCCAGCACTGTATATCAATGTAAGTTGAATATCTTTAGGTTTGACATCTTAAACATCAAGTGATTTAAAAAAAAAAAAAAAAAAGAACAATAAATTAACTGACAGAAAATAATTGTTACTTGCAGCCTTAATGTTTAGGAAACGTTGCGTTGTGTTGGGCCCGACTCAGTAAAAAGCTTTACAAGATTTCTTACAGTTCCACAAACTGAGGGGAAAAGAGAGATAAAGTAGCACAAAATAATAAAACAAAACAAACAAGAGAGATTGATCTTAACAGACTGTATAAAAACCTAATGCAGGTGAAAACACAACACATCGCAATGAAACATTAACAACAATCAACAAAAATCGGCCAAAATTATAAACAGACTGAATATGGCTGTGGGAGAAAACCTGTCAGTGATTATGTTATGTATGTTTGATTTATTTGTTCACATGGATTACTCCTCCTGTCTTCTATACATTAGTGATATCACTATTAGACACAGTCATCAATAACAGACTCTGGCATCAGTGAGGTGTTGTTATCATTTCTTTGCTGTAGGTGTTCCAGCTGGATGAAATCACTTCTGTGGTGGTTCTGATCTGTGGCTGCTGTCCTGGAGGAAGTCTCTCCAACATCCTGGCTCTGGCTCTGAGGGGCGACATGAACCTCAGGTACACACGTTACCTGTTTGTGTTGAAAGGCTGTATTGATTCACATTGCACTAACTTGCACATTACATCACAATGTTTTTTGCACAATAACTAAAAGCAGTTCAGAGATTCTGATAAAGCCGCAGCGCACTTGTTGAATTATGTAAATGGGAGCTCAGTCGGTGGACATGTTTGAGATGACAGTGATTGTCAGCAGGCTGTGTCTTCACATGAAGGTGGAGATCGTCTCTCTTGAAGAAGTGTCTCCTTGAAATGATGGATGAAGCCGCTCCCTGCAGACACACTGAAATTTTGCAACCAGAGTTTGACAGCTGTTTCCCTCAGCTGTCAAGAGACCTCATGTCAGATTATACTTATTTATTCTCTGAGTGCTGATAGAAATGTATTCTTAAAGCTTAAAGGGCCAGTTCACCAAAATCACCAAAACACCTGTCTCCCATCTACCCCTAGTGGTATCCCAGCCAGGCAGATAATTTTTGGTTTTATGTGCTGAGGAATTGAAATATAAACCTCTGACATTTGCGCTGCCATCACAAAATAATGCAGATGAATTAATTTTGTCTCTGCCAGTCAAAGCACTGAAAAGTGACATTCAAAAAAAACTCAACAAAGACATATCCTGCCAGGACAAATGTCACACTTTCTCCAGATAATCCACAGATCTCACTGTGAACAGCTTTATTGGAACTAAAAACCCAATTACAGACACAAAACTGAAACTATGAGAAGTAGGAAAACATGCTGTTTTGTGATTTTGTTGAGTTAAGTAGAAGTTCAAGGACCTCGGCCCTCGTGCTCGCGCTTGCTTTCATGTAGGTGTAATGCATGACACTGTGCTGATCAGAGAACACCCTGTGACCAACAGCGGCACGATTCCTACCATCATTAGAGTTGAACGACCTGCAGGACTTCACCAGTCTGATTGTAAAACATACATATCATGATCCTAATAACGTGATACCAAACCCCTTTACTTGCAACCACAAGGCCATTTACCTCACTGGGTCTTCACAAAGGTGTGTACATTATGGCGGCGTGTTGTTCAGGACATTCCTGCTCTATCTGATGTCTGGGGATCTTATCTGGCCTACAGCCGTGAGTCAAGGACTGACAGGAAGACTTGAGGTATTAATGATCCCACTAACGACTAAACCAGACACTAGCATTGTTGAAAACAGGTTGTTTTGTTTTTTGTTTTGTTTGTTTTAGTATTCGGCAAAATACAAGACAGAGAAAGGATCATTTTTGGAGAATATCCTTTTAATATCTTTTGTCTTTTTTTGGGGGGGGTGGGTTTGTTTCAACAGTAGAAAATAAACTAAACCAATCACCACAGGTCACGTTTGCAGACAAAAAGAAAAAGAGTCGTACCAGTATTTTTTAAGTCCCAAATGTCCGGGAACAATCAGCTTCAACACCAACAACTTTTCACAGGATTCATTATTAAAACACAAAGGTGACTGTGACAGGTTGTCAGCAGCTGCTGTTATATAACCGGGCAGTATAAGGGTCATGAACCTTGTGACAATTGGCTGGCTGATAAGTTCTAATGCATCTCAGAAAATATTCAACCTGTAATTAACAGGTCTAAAGCCCCACCAGCGTCCCCTGCAGGCTTCAGTTTTTATTACACCTCCGTCAGAAAAGACGGACCGAAGAACTGAAAAGGAGCTCAGAATATTCTTGGAGATGAAAAGTGTTTATCCTGTAGGATAAACTCCCGGAGCATGAACGTGCTGGAGACTAAAAGTAGCTTCCATAGAGTTTTAGAGACGGCAAATAAAAACATATCTTTATAATATCACATTTCTTGGCAATCTGGCCAACATATGTTGACAAACAGGAGGTTGTGCTGAACCAAAGTGCTGGACAGAAAGTCTAAATAACTTTGCCATTCCCTGTCACTGAATTGTAGTTCAAATTATGTAAATTCCTATTGGGAAAAAATCTGTCTTGGTCCAGTAGTGGGTGTCTTCCAGCCTCCAGTCTCAGCTTGCACAAGACTGGAGCACACCTTTCTTTCCATCTCATCCCTGTCCTCCCCTCAGTATTGTGATGACTTCCTGCTCCACGTTGCTGGCTCTGGGCATGATGCCCCTGCTGCTCTACCTCTACTGTCAGGGTTTCTCTAACGTGCAGAACGCAGTGCCCTACGTCGACATCATCGTGTCGCTGTTCATGATTCTCATACCCTGCGGAGCCGGCATCCTCATCAACTACTACAGGCCGCAGTACGCCAAGGTCATCACAAAGGTCAGTGCACGCACACAAGGGTCAGAGGGTTAAATCAATAAGATGACAAGGTAATCCGATTAATCAGTCAGTAAAATGAGAGAAAATGTATCTACAGCAGAGACCATGTTCTCATAATGTCTTTAGTTCAAGTTTGCCTTTAGGGAACTTTGTTGCATGCCACTCCCCATCTCTCTCTTGCTTCATTTGCTTCATTTGCTGTCAGCTACAGCAACCACTGTTTAACAAAGCATGAAATTAATCTAATTAATCTTTTGGTGGTTTACTAAGTGTTTCAGTAATTTCTCAAGCAAAAATACCAAAAATGGGCTGTTTCCTGCTTCTCAAATATAAGGATTTGCTGATTTTCTCAGTTTTATATCACTATAAATTGAGGATTTTGGGATCTTGGACTGTTGGTAATAAGACCAAACAAGCAATTTCAAGATGTCAACTTACACATTGTGTAATTTTAATGGATATTTTCACTATTTTACTATTTTTTTTGACATTTCATAGGATAAACTAGGAATCAAATAGTTAAAAAAATGATTTCAAAAAAAGGTCATAGAAACGATCAACCAAAACCAGCTTCAGTAATCTGTCTGTCACTGTCACATCACTCTAACAGGAGGACTACTTTCAGCTGCAGATTAATACATACTGTACCTCCTGTAGTAACACTGTGAATGTATGACTCAAAATGTTCACTGTAATAAAGGAACTTGTCACCCAATGCAAAAGTGCAGCTCATTTAGGTTTTTAATAGTTTGTGGAGAACAATGGAGCTCTATGGCTCTGAGATATCAGACAGTACTAATTCATAGGGTCAATTTATTATTGGTTTCAGTGTTTTCAAGGGATTTATTGACAATGAGAAAACACAGAATATGAACTGCCTTATCATTTATTAATCATAATAATATAGAAATAAAATAAAAGGCAAATAAATCTACAGTCTGATTTGCTTCCTGTCCTGCTGTTCTCAGGTCGGCCTCACTATAATGATGATTTCTGTTGTGGGGATCGGCGTCCTGGCCAGCATTGCAATCGGAGGCTCCATCGTGACCGTGCTGTCCCCTGCTCTCTTAGCCATCGGGGCTCTCATGCCTTTCATAGGCTACACCTTCGGATACATCATCTCCTCACTCTTCGGACTCAACCAATCGTAAGTCAGGCAGATCAGGGGTTATTTGTGTGCCTCTTTCTGATAAGGCATCATTTATATAGGGTTTATGAGATGTAATTAATGAGCTCTATTACTAGTCAATCAATGATTTATGATTAATTTCCATCTTTAGTCCCTGTGCACACACAAACACTAACATAACTCATGCAATTAATACAAATGGCAGTTCAAAAAAACAGCAAATGCTAAATGCTAAATTCAGTCACAGAGCCAAACATAAACTCAAATTTCAATGATTACACCCACCACTATGCAATATACTTCATCTGCATAGTGTTGGTGTAGCTAGTGAGAGACCCCTTCATTGGGCTGTTGGACCACTAATCTTCTGGGGAAGTGCTGCAGGGCATCTGAACCAAAATCCATTTATAAAGATCTCATTAACATTCATAACTACAGACTTGATGGACTATCACAGAGCCTTTTATTAAGTATTTATTATAGGTGACTGACTTACTTTTGTTAATGGCTTATTAAAAATTAAGCAATCCAATACCCTTTATTAATGTCATCCTAATATTTATAACTCCATACAAGATGACTGGAAAGTGAGAAACCCTTCATACCCCTGTATATAACATTTATAACTGCATTCTCGATTGTGTGAAAGGGTCTCCCTAATGAATTTAAGTCTTAGTATTGTTGTTAAATGTCTTATAGCCCATGCAAGTTCTTAGTAAATTATTTATCAGCCATTAATAAAGTTATATTTACGGCTTATAAAGGCTTTTAAGAAAGTGGCACCTTTACTTGGTGAAACTCAGGCCCTGATGGATATTGTGGCAGAGTCGTTACAGCGAATGAAGAGTCTTGAGTCTTTCTTTATGTATCCATGACTTATGAATAAATCTGCCCCCCCCCCCCCCTTAGGGAGCGGAGGACCATTGCTATGGAAACAGGCTGTCAGAACATCCAGCTGTGCTCCACCATACTGAAGATGGCCTATCCCCCCGCGGTGATCGGCCCTCTGTTTCTGTTCCCAATGGTCTACGTGTCCCTCCAGCTGCTGGAGGCGGCCGTGCTCATCGTGCTGTTCAGGTGTCACCAGAGGTTCACACGGAAAGAGAAAGGTGAGACTGATGCCAGTTTTTTTGAGGGGTTACTGGGAGAAACGACAGACCTTTAGGAACAGTGCTGAGACGTTTAGTTGATCCATTGGTGTATATTTGGGCTTTGAACAGCTGGTCTGACAAAATGAACAATATTCAGAGAAATTATGACGCCTTGACACCATCAGCCGTTTATAGTCTAACTGATTAATTGCTTAATAAAAAAAGTAAACAAAAAAAAAATGAGACAATAATAAAAAACAATCCCTGCATTGCAGTACAACCAAGGAATAGAGGTCCTTCATTAAAGTAAGACCGAAGCATCAGAAATAAGGACTGTGGATAAAGGTGGACAAAATACCAGCAACACTTGATGTAGGAAAACTGGGAATAGAGAAATATGCATCAGTTAGGGCTGCAAATAAGGATTAGTTTCCATATCCATTGTTCTCAGTGAAACTATAATGAACTAGTTGTTAAGATAGTGTACAGTATAACCACCACATCCTCTGTAACAAGCCGTACCATTCGCTCCTTCCTGTTTCTGCAGCGTCAACCACCAAATAAAGACAAAATAGTACCAGAAAAATTGACTTACTTGGTGAGATGAGAGGAAAACTCTCAAAGATATGCATCAAACTTTACAACTATAACCAATGTTTGATAAACTTAGTGAGCCTCTTTTCTCTTTTAATACGTCCACTACAAGTGACTGAGTCAACCAGTAAACACACACAAGCATATTTCATCTCTCCTGGGCTTAAGACAAAAGACTCTGGCTCCTTCACTGACAAAAGATAACTTTCATAGTAAGACTTCACCAGAATCATGTTTTGTTTATTTTGGTTTCTAACAGATGAAAACCCACCGTAAATTTAGCTGCCTAAGTCCTCTATCACAAACTGTCCCAGTATTAAAACAGCAAACACAGGATTACAACCTGTTATCAACGGTCTTAATCCAGAGAGAGGCTCTGATAATGGCTCAAGAAATGGTCTGTCACACTATTTATTCAGTGAACAGTTTGTAATGTGCTGTCTCTGTTCACTGTCTAACCTGCAGGCACGTACGAGCCAGCAACCACTGAGGACAAGTTGAAAGAGCTGGGTGAGGGGACGGTTTAAACACACATCTGCTGAGTTTTTGTCCAGTAACGCTAACTCTTGCTGACCAAGGCCTGATGGGAGACGACATAAAACCCTGCAGTTCACTCAGGCTCCTGCACTACTTGAAACAAACTGCAAAGATGTGTCTCTGCAGGAAAGCCATTTTGTGGCAAGTAATGTACCTGTACATTCATCTGTAAATGTTTCCTTGTCGAGCACTGAAGACAAAATTCACAATTTAGTTAAAATGCTTTTATTGAGTTCTTCTTCCTACAGCAATACAAACGTCCATCATATTTTTTCACTGTAAAATAAAATCCTTACGTAAAAAATTTTGTATTTTTGTCTACATTTTCATTTGAACCACATTAACACCAGTCACAGTACCAACAAGTATTCTTGGAATTACATTTATACACTAAACAAAAGTCTCCAATGCTGTACACAAAACCCTTAACCAAAAAGATAAAATAACATTCATTACAATGCTGGAATTAACTGCATTATGTGTCAACATCATTTTGAAGTGTTGAAATCAAAGGGTTGACCTCATCCTCAAAAGAGCCATACGTCCAAAAAACAAATGAAACTGTAAGATCCTTGAAATAAAGTAAATTACTGTACAGCTCTTTAACTGGTGGAACAATGTGCTTAATTCTACACAAGTGTTCTTGATACTGAAGCTGCCAATGTCAGTTATAATGATGGTTTGTAATTGAGCTTAAAACACAAAATAATGAATTGTTAATTTTGATCAAAGAAAAGCCCATGCAAGCACCCTAAGTTATACAGATCACACACGGCAGCTGAGGAAAGAGGGAAAAAGATGTGGACAGGGCTTGGAAAACGTGAGCAATAAGGAGAAAAATGTGGGAAAGGATTAAAAATTCTCGCACCTACAAGCAAAAGTATCACAAGGAGTAAAGAAAGTGGTCGCGCGACTTATCAAAACCATCCTGTTACTGCTGAAAAAGTGTAGAGACTAGCGACTCTCGAGCCCACTAACGGTGAATGTAGATGCTGGTTCGCTCTGGCATTAATTATAGCACAGCAGTGCTGGACCTGCAGCCTTGTTGGATGAGTTAATTCAAAGGGTGAGGAGTCACTGGGTGTAAACATACACATGGGTCTATACTTGAGGGGAACGACAACAGCAACACTGTGAATCTGCTGTTTTAAAATAAAGTTATTCAGTTTAAATGCCCAATAATGATGATGAAATATATATGACTATCATTTTACTGTTCCTGTCTGACAACGGATCTACGTGTTTAATGTGAATAAATGGCAGACAGAGGTGAGAAAAATCCAGACAGGAAAAACCAAACTTTACTCAAGGAAAACTCGCCTCGGCTGTCAGAGGGGTTCATGGGAGCTCCAGTGTGTCAACTCCTCCAAGCTGATTCTACTGCTGAAACAAGTTGTTTCTACTGTTGATTCCCATTTAACTTACACACACCTCTTAGCGCTGGCTGTCAGTAGAAGGAGAGCGAGAGCGGGAGCGTGACCGAGAGCGTGAACGGGAGACGGAGGCTCTCTGAGCAGGCCGAGGGGAGGGTGGGGTGGCTGATTTGCTCGTCTTGGAGGAGCGCTTGGTGGGCTCCTTTGACTTGGGGGCTGGGGATGAAGGGCTGCCGGCAGGAGAGCCACTGCGGGAGCGGGAACGGTTGTGGGCTTTGGCGGGGCTGCGGGAGCGTCTGGGGGAGCGCGATGGAGAGCGACCACGGGAACGAGACCGTGAGCGAGAAGAGCTTTCAGACCGGGAACGGCTTCTTGACCTGGGAAATGGAGGAGAGAAACATTAGGATAAGGTATGAATATATACCTCTACTGTAGAAAGTATAGCGCACACACACACATCATGGCTGTCATTTCTTTTGTTCCAGCATTTGTACAATTCATTTACAGTCTCTAAGGCATCTCTTACTTTATTTCTGTCAACTGAGGAAAAAAAATTCTACTTTTCCTTTATTGCCTTTCTCTTGTGCAGCAACAATGTGAATTTTCCTCCAACAACAAATCATTTTATTGAAGTTTTGCAGGGCATAACAAAAGTGCAGTGCTGCTCAGTCATTAAAGAGTAATGAGAGTATGAGCAGACAACAACAGCAGCTGGCACTAATGCCGACGTATAAACAAAACATCAATGAACAAGAACAAAGCAAAGTAGAGGATGTACAGTATTTATACTGTATGTACACAAACACTAAAACAATCCCTCCCCAGTCACTGGCAGCAAATTATACACGCTGATATCTACCTGCCACGCCAAGGACTCGCCATGTGAGTGAACAGTGTGTAATATAGTTAAGCTGCACTTCATAACCAAGCCTTTACCAGGACTGGACTATATTTGAAAAAATTCAAATGGAATTTCCTATTTGAATATTGAAGTGTTTATCTGATTTTCTCAAGTGTTAAGCAGGACACGATGTCCGCCAACCATTGTGTTTGAGTGGGTGGGGCAGCGTCCTTCCACCTGAGCAGGATGGCTCCTCGAGCCAGAGGGGAAACAAAGGATAAAGTATGTTGTTTTTCTGCGCCTTCCCTCCACTGACCACAAACGGAGTAACCAGAGGATTTACTTTCAATTTGACATTTAATACCTGAGATACAGTGTGAAAAAATCTCCACCGAGTAATTGTTAAGTCTCAGGCATGACCAATACACATCAATGACAGAGGCTTCAGCACTTTTGCATTTGTCACGGTTGGGACTGACCTCAGGCTACATGAAAGATAATTTGGCTTTTGAAACATAAGCCTTATGTAGCACATGGATAAAGTACAGTTAAAGAGAAGTGCCACATATAAAATAAGAAGCAGAGATTGGCAGTCTGACTGTGGACAAGAGAGTCAAATAATTATAGTCGACCATACCAGACGCTGTAATGATCAGACGAGGACTTCCTGTGTCTGGGGTCTGACTCTTAAGAGGTTAAAAGAACTGCTGAGTGCTATTCTGTAAAGTGCCTGAGTAGCACAGTAATCAAAAATCAATACAATTTTACACTTCTCCCCATGCCTGTAAGCATAGTGTTACAGCTGAATGGCTCATTCTAAACTACTATTCGCCTCATATTCCCCTTCATCTTTTCAGTGTGATAACCAATGTTATAAATCATTTTGCCTTGTGATCTCTGAGACTTGTTCCTCATACGTCTCTTATCTTACCCTGGCTACAGGATCATTATCAGCCAGCTAAAATCATATTGTCAGTTCTCATCCAGCTAAATCTGTTCAAGTGGAGCAAATCAGTTTGTACTGGATGAAGTAATCTTGGTAACAATGGGCTTTAATTGGTAATAAGAAGGCAGCATGAGCTGAAAGTGGAAACCATCATCTGCACATTACTAATCATGGGTGAAAAGGAAAGTGTCAGCCACAATCAGCTGACTTCTCTAATAAGTATTGATTTTTTTTTTTTAGTGAATGGAGGTTCCAGCAGACGACTCACCTCTTCTTGGCTGCCTCTATGAGCTTGATTTTCCTGCCATTGATTTCCTTTCCAGACAGTTTCTCAAGGGCATTTTTCAGGTCGCTGTAAGAGGCAAACTCAACAACCCTGAAAAACAACATGAGACATCATTATTTGGAACCTCAGTCACACTTTTTGTCATGAATTAGATGGTAAATTTCCACAAATTGCAAAGCTTTTTCTGATACACACACGATTCATCCTGTGATACTCATTAGTTAGTTAACGCTGAAAGAGATAAAGGTCTTACCCTTCGTTGAGCTTGGGCCGATGTGCATCTGCGAATGTCACCTCTCCAGCTTGTCTCATGAAATCTTTCAAATCCTACACATGTAAACATCAGTCAACTTACGGAGGGGCTCAGGACACAAGCACAGGCTGAGACATTAAACAGGACTGAATTACCCAAAAAGAGAGATGGTTAGATTCTCTGAGAGGACTACACAGGCTACTGCAGATAAGGAGGATGAGTCCAAGAACCTCAAAGACAATGTTTCATCAGCCCATCCTAAACAAAATTAGGCTTAATCATTTATAAAAAAAAAAAACAACAAGGAAAAGGTATGTGTGCCAGTTTAGATGAAAAAAAATCAGTGTTATTACTGGAGAGGCTGAATATTTGCAACAGCTTTGAGATTCTTGCACCCACTGCTCATTACAACTACAGAGAGATGAACACCATCTGCATGAACTGAACTGCAGTGGCGCCGCCTGGGCAGCGTTTGGCACAAAGAGCCCCATTTTCCCTGGCAAGGAGGGCACAGGGCTCCGCGCCGGGACCGCCCCTGTCTCGGCACCCCGCCTCAGTAAAGAGAGTGAACAGGGTGGAAGAGAGGAAACTACTACCTGAGAGCGAAACCCTTTGGGGTGGGCCGCAGGCTCTCCGAGCCCACCATAACCTCGGGATAACAGCAGATTATATCCATGGGCACCTGGGAGGAATTCACACTCTCTCTCTCGCTCGCGATGTGCGGGAACACCACAGGGGGGAAGGGAGGGGGGATATCGATCGATCGAAGCCCCTCAAATTAACGAACCATCGATCAATACGCCACCACCATCACCATCGACTCTCGCTCTTTCCTCTCCTTTCTCTCTGCCAACTCTCTGTTTCCTCTCTCTCGCTCTCAACCACACACCAGGCGTTGCAAGTGAGTGAAGGGGCCGCCAGCGCCTCTAGTGTGGAGCGAGCGCTCACATGACCAGCAGGCGTCAACTAGGAGTAGGACAGACTGGCTGACACCACAGGCTCAACCCAGACAGAAGGACCCAGAAGGGGTTAACTCCACCATAAGCGAGCTCTTCCATATGACACAACAGTCAGGCTGGCAAATAAAGGGGTGAAGAATTGGTTAAAATTTGAAAACAGGAACAGATTTAAGTGTTTTTTGTTGTTACTGCTCTTTGACTTATAACTTAACTGCATGAAATGCAGGTTTATAAGAGCGATGATTCTGAGAGAACAATTTGGGCTTGTATAGATTATTGATACATATTAGAGAGCTAAGTTCATTATCATTGATTTAATTTCAGAAACAGAGTCTCTATGTTGTTTTTTTAGCATCACTTCTAGAACTGTATGTGTATATTGTTGGAGGCAGACTGTTGGAGGTGGTGTTGCAGCTGTTAGAGGCTTGCTGTGTTCAAAAAAACATGTGGCGATACTGACCTGCCAGCTGACACGAGAGGACAAATTCTCCACGATCAGGCGGTTCTCAGTGCGCATTGGAGGAGGGTTTCGACTGAAATGACAAAAACAACTCAATCAACTGAAGGATAAGATTGTGGAGCCGTGATACAGAGGCTAAGAGCTCTCATTAGCTACTTGTCAATAGCAAGGCTAATTAAGGAGCTTTGAGATGTACAGCGTTACACATGTATTGCATTATAAGTAGGTCTATTTCAGTGTGTTGAACATACTGAAACTTGTAGGTCATTTATTACATCTCAATTAAACTGATTCACATCATGAGAGAAGAGAAACAATGGCTAACATGGGCTACAATAATCTGACTGTTGACCTTTCACCAGTGTTTAAACTGAGCTATTTACATAGTGCACTTATATAGCTACTAATTTAAATGTTTTCCTTCCTCATTTGAATGACATCAAAGAGGTCTGCCATTGTTAAGCAAGTGAGAACTGAAACTGAGGTGTGGTGTGAAAACCTTACCTCCGACTGTTCTGGGAGCCTCGGCCATAGCGATCAGAGAAACGCCCTCCTCCACTGCTGCCACCTCTGCCACGGCCACCTCGCAGACGAACACGGGCGTGCTCAATAGTCACCCTAAAATCACAATGAAAGATTTATTTGAAAAAATGCTTACCACCATAAAGCACAGCCAGTAAGTGGGAAGACTCATAAAAACTTAGTTCATTTACATTTTTAATTTACATTACATTTACCACAATAGAAATTCCTACCTTTCATTACACAGCTCTTTGCCATCAAGCTCATAAACTGCATCTTCAGCGTCTCTGGGGTCGTCAAACTCCTACAGCAAACAGAACATACAATATTTACAGCAACTATTATATGTCATTCTTAAAAATGCAGCCTTTCTGTCCGTCTCTCCATCAACAGAACTATATACGCATCGGCAGTTCTAGAGATATCTCAAGGATAATCAAAGCAAACAGGATGCAGCCATGCTCGGTTTAGAGAGAGTATTTGTGTATTTGAGAGACTTAATTGTGAAAACTTCACTGCTTTGTTTATAAAAGCTCAAAAACTAATGAAAAAGCCTTTTAAATTACACAGATCCCAAGGTGGGGACTTCATATGTTTCCTTTAGACTGATTAACAGTCCAGAACCCAAAGATATTCGGTTTACAATCACATATGTCACAGGAAAGCATTGCATTCTCACAATTGAAAGGCTGAAGCATGAAGTTTTGCTTAAAGTAAATGGCTGTTATTCAATGATCAAAATAGATTAATAATCAATTAGTCAATTGGCAGAAAATTAATCAACTTGTCATTGCAACTCTAAAAGAATCTGAATACTTCATGTAGTGTATGAACAGTGTATGTATGTTTAAGGCTCAGGGGCTTTTGTAAAAATATATGTGTTAAACTGGCAAATCTGACAAGCAGAAAACCCACCAAGCAACACTCCATTCAAAAAACTCTAGATTTAAAACTGGTCCACAGGCATCATGCTAGCTGCTTTGCTGCGAGGGTGTGTCAGCAAAGATGATACAGAACAAAAGGCAGCCCTTAAACAGATAACATCTTGTGCATATACGCCAAGATGAATAAGGACTGATTAAAACACATGCAAGTTTCTGTAGCTGCAAAGCGACAGATTTTTAAATGGATAATTGTACGATAATTTGCTGCATATTGAGGAGCGCTGCTGTGACCTATTTCCTTATAACGTTTAGCGACTCACCACAAACCCAAAGCCTCTCTTGAGGTCGATATCTCGGATGCGGCCGTATCCTTTGAAGAACCTCTCCACGTCCTTCTCTCTGGCCGAGGGGCTCAACCGGCCGATGAAAATACGACATCCGCTCATGTTGATGCTGTTGGAAACGTGGCCACAAACAGGCGGTAGACACATCAACCCCAAGAGTTAGCTGATAGCATTTTGGGATAAATAATGATATGAACACGACGGATGGACAAATGACCTATTTAAGTTACCAGGCCTGTGTCATCTTGGTAGCTAGCTAACAAGGCAGGCAGCTCTAACTTAAGGGCCTTGCTACCAAATTATCCCGATTGAAACCCACCAATGGAAAATTCACGACAGATAACTGCAAATTTTAACGAAACGATGATCGACACAGCGCGTTTAAATGTCTACTAACTCACCTTCAAGCGGTGTTCAGCGGTGGTTTTGTTTGCTAGCTGTCGACAGCGGCTGCAAAATCCAGAAAAAAACAAAATGGAGCCTCCGCTGTTCGGCGAGGGGGCGGGACCGCGGGCCAGGTGACGCACGACGGAAGATGACGCTGCAGAAGACGGAAAACAACGAAACAAAAAAAAACCGAAGTGCGTCGATAGTTTCCGAACATGACGTCACAGCCGCCCCGGCCAGTGCAGTTCCGGATTCTGACCAGTAGGCGTCACTCAGACACAGTAACACTAATGCAAAGAGGAGTAATAGATTATTTTGTGTAGCAGCTGTGGCTTTGTGAGGCTCAGCAGCAGAAACAGTGTAACAGCAGGACGAAAGGACATGATTATAAACCACATTTTCAACCAGAGAGAATCATTTTTACTCCATTCAAACATACAAAAGTGGTTTTAAGGGGCAGGGAGCTTAACTCTTAATAAGATACAGCAGCATAATTCAAGAGGCAGTTATGAATCAGCTTTAAATGATACAACACTCAGGCGACCTTTGCCCAAAACTACTTACACTTTAAATTGGTAAATGATTCACTTGATTTCGACCTAACGGCTTACTTTATTGAGAGGTTTTACAGTGATCTCATAGCAGGTAAGGGTATAAAGAGTTACTCTAATGTGACGAATCTACTAAGTCTGCTATATACCTTAGGCACACAAGAAGTAGCTTTAAATATTATTTTGATCACTGGTTGCAGTGTTGGGACCCAGGCTAGTATAATCATTCAAGCTGATACTGAACAGAAGCAGGATTTCCATGCTTCAGCTCTTCCAGGATCTAATCCAAAGGAAAACGGGTCTCATTCTTTTGACTACTACAAATGGATAAACATTGTCATGGTTGATGGTCACTGGAAATGTCTTTGACATTTGCAATAGACCTAACTTTAAGTCTGAAATGTGCACTTTATATCAGTTTGAATTACATAGCAACACAGAGAACAGTCTGACATGAGTTTAAATAAACAACACATCATCTTCCACATTCAAAAGAAAGCTTTAATTAGAAAGTTATATACACACTGTAAAATTAAATTAAACTTTATACAAATATTAAATTACTATCTTCACACCCACTGCCATGTACAGAGAAAAAACCAAAGCTGAAAGCGTTGAAACTAAGAATCAGGATGTGTACTTTTTCAACCTGTTATTTTCAGGGAAGCAACACTGTACAACAGTGCTTCTGAATGCAAAGTTAATTTCAGTTTTTTTCTTTTCAATCCCATAATATTTTAATGCCTTGTAGCAAAAGAGAAGCAAAGGAATAGTGAAATATAGGTGCTTATAGGTTCACCATCATCATAATCACAGTAGCTGGAAAAGCTAAGGGGAGGACAGAGAAGGATGGACATTCGTTTAGTCGTGTCCACAACAGAAGTAAACTCATTGATAAATACACAAAGACAATTTTATGCATAGAATAGAAAAGAACAGAGTAAGGCCATTGGGAAAACAGAACATGTTGCAATATTGTAAAGCAACCAACGCGGAGGCTTAAGATTATACATCAAAAAAAAAAAAAAAAAGAAAGAAATGTACAAGTCTAAGGCAACATTCTGTTTGCATTAATAATGTAGCCGTTGACAATGATGGACAGCCACAAATGCCAAATAAAAACTGACAACAGAAATTCAGACAGGTCGTCGTGTTGTCTTTTTTCTAAGCAGTTAAGCTTGAAAAGTGATTCTCAGGATCCATCTGAGTCATGCTGTTTCCACGGTGACCAGCTCAACCACCAAAGCTTTCCAAATGGCAATGAAAACAGAGGATGACTTCTGATGAAACTGCATGATTCTCTCTTAACTTTGCGCTTGGCATTAGATCTGTGAGTGAGTGCGTGTGGTGGGGGTGGGGTGCTATATAACAAAACTTCATCATTTCACTGCAACCAGTTGCAGTTGTGTCGATAATGCACAAAAGTGGAGACTCTTCAGTTCAGTGTGAAGTGGGCGAGAGCCAGTTCCTCTAAGGAGACTTGTGTTTTCCAGCCATTCAGCAGAAAATGATAAATAATCTAGCTTGAGAGTGCATGAATAATACACACATTGTGTAGTGGACTCGTTGCCTGAAGTGACGCTGGTTTGTTCATGTGATTTATTCAACGCTGGGAGGGATATTTTCCTATGGTGAAAGACAGGGGACATTGTGAAGCCAGCCTCTGATCTGAAGAGAGGCAAATCAGGAAATGGCCGTATCGAGGCCTACCATATGAGGACATGTCCTCTCTTGCCTAGCTGACACACAAAGATGCAGACATACAGGCACGCAACACACACACGCACACACACACACATAGACTCAGATTTAACAACTCAGAGCAGACTGAACCACACTCCAAACAATAAATAAGTGAGAAGAAAATGAAACACAAACAACTTTAAAGTGTGCCCGGTCACCATGTTCAAAGACAAGCCTCTCCTCAGCTTTCAGACAGAATGTGACATCATGTCTCCCCATCCTGATACAAGTAAGATGTGTAGCACAGTCCTGGAACCAAAACACCAATCAGTCCCACTCATGCGACAGAAGCAGCACCTTTCAGATACTGAGCACAGCTGGCAACAGAAAAGAAAGGAGCAGGTATTTTTATAGCTGTGATATGGTGCTTTGTAAAATGCTGCACCCTGCTTTTAGCTCTTGTGAAGTGGTTCGCAATCCCACTAATCCATATGCTAGACGCCAACCGGATACACAGATAGCTAGACAGCTAGACAGCTAGAGAGAGAGAGAGAGAGAGAGAGAGAGAGAGAGAGAGAGAGAGAGAGAGAGAGAGAGAGAGAGAGAGAGAGAGAGAGAGAGAGAGAGAGAGAGAGAGAGAGAGAGAGAGATGGAGGAGGCTTCATGCTTCATTCGGACTGTGCTGTGACAGCAATAACTAAAAACAACATGCAGCATTCACAAAGAGGGCCATAAAAACCCAGCCCGTCACTCACAACTTTTCAAGTACAGCGGGAAGACGATTCTGTTTCTGAGCGCCACAGCATCAGGAGCGAACATCACAAGTTATTTTTTATTTTTTTCATCCGCAGTAATCCCAGACAGAGTCGACGTGTCTTGATTGCGAGCGATGTTAATATAGAGAAAGAGAACTACACCTGGGAGGAGGCAAGTGTATGGTAGTACATAGCCTATAATACACAACCTTGACTCAGTATGCATGTTTTACTCATATACATAGGATCTACAGGATTTATGTTGAGCTGGCACCACTTTATTTGTCTGACTTGTCTCTAGTTTGATCCAGCAGCTGGGTCCAGTGGTGCTCCATCACTGCTTATGATGCAGTGAGTGTTGGTTGTTGGCTTTGCTCTGCATGGGTAGCAATGGTACAAGAGGTTGCAATAGGGAATGGGCATAGTTCTAGTCTTTTCTCTGCTGGCTGCTGAGGGGAGTCGGGGGAAGTAGGTTGACAGCCACAGTCAGTCCTGGTCAGCAGTGACAGATAGTGAAAGAGAGGCTCTGCTGCTGATGCTGATAGCAGGCTGGCAAGCTTCATGCTTCCTTCAGCAGGGGAATATCTGCAGTGAAACAGAACAGACACATTAGAATAGAGCAGAGGCTATAGAGCTTGGTGCAGCCAGCGCTCTACCCACCACACAGTCACGTTATTTATACCTCTCAAATAGCAATCCATTCCATCACCAGAACCATTTCAGCGTAAATTGATTTTGGATGTTTTAGTCATTTGCAGTCGATCGTTTTGTCTGTTTGCAAATTTCGTCAAAAGTGCCAATAAAAAAAGAGCCACAGTTCTGTATTAGACAGGCTCCTTATTGGCTACTTCTAATACTATTGTCTAAACACTGTTTAACACTACATGCGTGGAAAATTTCAATGTTTAGCTGAAATTATTCAATTATTTGAATGTGGTGAGTAAGTTCATGTTTAATTAAAAACTTTATCCAATAGAGAGTGTAATTAATTACGACTGCTCTCTTACTGAACATCTCAAGCAGTACCTGAGTCTATACAATAAATCACACTGAGTGGGGTGACATGTCTATTAAAAAGTATTGATTTTGTTGGCCAATAAAATAACTCTTGACAGGTGTTTTTTGTCTTCACTAGTCCTTGGCAACAAAGGAAAAAGTTTGAATGAGTTTGTGTGTCTTGTTGTTAAACCAGCTGATATTTGCTCAAAGCACTGAGGTGGGCAAGGTAAGTGACATGACACTGCAGTGCAGAAATACCAAAGATCTGTTACAGGCAATTTAAAAATAGTTTAACAAAGACATTATTTACATGTGAATTAGATGGAGTCTCCTTCTATGTATGTGCAACACAAACTGTTCCCTCTTACCATCAGAAAATTCATCCGTAGAGGTGACAGAAAGCAGACTGTTCTGGTCGCTGCTCTCAGAGTCTCTACGGAGAGGTAGGGGGCCTGCACATGCACCCCCAGGGTGCTCTCTAGCCCATGATGATGATGAAGAGGAGGAGGAGGAGGAGGAGGAAGAGGGGGCCTGATGAACCAGCACCGTTTCTGCATGACGGCGAGAGGAGAAGGATGATGAGGAGGAAGTGGATGGGAGACAGAAGTCTAAGTCTCTGTGGTGGCGGGTTCTTCTGGGGCCCTGGCCTCCTGTGGCCCCCTGAGGAAGCCCCTCAGAGAGCACGATGGGGACTCGAGACTCTGGAGGAGCCGGGGGAGGTGGTGAAGAGGGAGGAGGACCAGAAGCACTGCAGGGTCCACTGCTTCCGTATACAGCCTCTTCATAGGAGGGAAGTGTCACCTGGACGCCCTCCACCATGATGGAACTGGCCTGGCCTGAGACTCCCTGCTCCCTCCTGACGCACAGAGGGACAAAGACAGAGTGAGGCAGACAGAAAGACAAGTGTGGACAAGGTGGATCACAACACTGGACTGAGGTTGAAAAGCACATTGCAGTCATGTGTGTTGCGTGCTGCAGCAGAACCTCTGAGTGGAGGTGATTAGTGTTGACTGTACAATCCCTTTATAGCAGGCTGCACTAAGCCCTCAGGCCCACTACACAATCAACAAGAGTGCCAATGAGCATTAGATCAAATCATTCTGGCCTTTTCATCACAGGGCCACAGCAGAGGTGGTTAGTGACTGTGATGAGATTAACTTCTTTTTCATACATTTGCTTTCATCTCTCAGGTATTTGACAAATGCCAACTTGTTTAACTAGTTGCCATCTCATGTGGACAACCTTACATAGCTGGTTTCAATCAAAACTCCTAAATGATAGGTGTGTCCACGGAAAGAATGACAATGAATATCTCTGTGTTCATTTGTAACATGCTGGGAGGTAGTTTTATAGCACCAAGTATAAAAAGGGCAGTGTTCTTCAAGAGCAAACAAGACAAAAGCTCCCTGGCAACAGCAGATTGTTTGAGGAGTGGAAGGCTGATAAAAAAAAAATTTTCAACATGTTCAAGCTTTTGATTAAAGTCAAACAGAAAACAAAATGTATCCAGAGCAACATGGAGGCTGACGGATCTGACCCAAAAACTAATAACCTATTTAATTCATGTGACCTGTAGATGTGTCAGGAACAACTTTACAATGGAGTCCATTAATGCAAGCAACAGAAGAGGGCAGAGGATCAGAGAGGTTTAGCAGGCAGGCTATCGACAACTTTTTTTTTTTTTGTCCAAGTCAGGGAAGAGACGATTAAACAATGCATTAGTCTAAACTAGCCATTTAACAGCTTGAGTGCCATGCACAATACTGCAACTCAAAGTGTGTGCGTGTTTTTTAAGCTTCAAATCTATTGTAGACATACAGACAGTACACGATTGTGCAAAATATGCTGAGTGAGTGATTACAGTTATGAAAGTGAAATGTTATAATGGAACTGATTGACATGATAAACCAGAGGAACCAAAATAAGATCTGGGATGTAAGAAGCTGGAATCTCTCTTTAGTTTTCATAAAAGGCAGCTAATAACCACTGGCATCAGACAGAGGTTACAAATTCCATCAGTACTGTTCCCATGGGTTATCATCAATTAATTTGACAATATTCATAAAATTGCAATCCAGATGTGGTGAAGTTGAGGATCTGACATATATTTGGGTTGAGAATGTGGCTACGTGTGTGTGTATCTTACCTGCTGTGATGGAAGGACTTGAGTTTTGGCTGTACAAGAACAAACAACACCACTAAAAGCAGGATGAGTGCCACAGAACTTGCTGTGGACGCCACAATAGACAGAGCCGGTATACCCAGCGGAGAAGTTGGCTCTTTGTCTGAGGGACACAAGGAGAGAGAGAGAGAGAGAGAGGGATGAAGTGAGAATGTGGTTCACTGATTCTGATCCTACATCTCCTGTGTGAGTACAAACAAAGACATAGTACACTGAAGCTGAGGTGAAGGACCTTGTGTTAGTCGGCAGCTAATTTGCATGGGACCGTCCCACTCGCCGTTCTGGCAGGTGAGGAACTTGTAGTCTCCCTTCAGAGCGTAGCCCTCGTCACAGAAGTACTCGATGACGGTCTTCTGGGTGAGGCGGTGGCAGGGAGATGGGTGGCAGCGGTAGCCCCCATTCTCTGGTTCAGTGGGGGGTGGACACACTGGGAAGAAGAAGAAGCAATAGAGATTTTGAACAATCGTGGCTGTTGTTTGTGTACAGAAAATGGCTGTAATCTCTACCTGTGGTCAGGGTTTGATTCCTGCAGTCTAATAAATGCTCAGATTTGGCTGAAATTTCCCAGTGTTCCCTGCTGGCTCTCAAGGACAACCTCACTGTTTGTGTTATGATACTGTGTGCTATTGAACTGATGTGGTATTTCAGTTTTGATGCAGTCATGCCCATTAGAGCGCATGCTCAACCTCAGAAGCTCATGAAGCTGAGTTTTTAGGAAGTGAGAAAGAAAATGAATGTTCATCAGCCCATGTACTTGAACTTAAGGGATAAGGGATTATAAGGATTTCATAAGGGATTTCTATAGGCTGGAGTTATTATTTCTCAGACAGACAGACAGACAAATTAGACTTGCAGATAAGCATAACCAGCCAAGAGTGACAATTTTAAAAACCTGCAAAACAGACCATAACAATAACCAATACAATAAGTAAAAGAAGTTTTCAGGGAACTTTCAGTTATGTCGCTCATATCCTCTGTTTATTGAATCGTGCTCACCATTACTTCTGATGCAGCGTGGTGGTTCATGCGACCAGGCTCCAGAACTGGTACAAATGATGGTGGTGGGTCCATCTGCAGTGTAGCCTGGCTCACAGCCGTAGGTCAGTAGGGTGCCCGGGAGAAAAGATCCTCGGTTAGCTTCAGTCTGGTTCAGCAGATCTCCGTGCTGCACGCCTGGAGGCCGCGCACAACCTAAACGCACAGAAACAAGTGAAGAGAGAGAGAGTTAGTTGGTTGCTTAAAGGCCTCAATGATAGAAACCCTTCCGATTTTGCTTCGTGAACAGGACAAACGTAAGATATGAAGCTTCATCCTTTGGTTCTAGGCTGGTCTCATGATCACTGACTGCTTATGTAAGGAACTACCAGCTGCAGGCCAACAGGCACACTGGCAATCTGAACTATATTTTAAAAATGCAAGGTAACAAGGTAATTATAAGGTCTATAAGTAACCTTAGTGGAGTTGAGATTGCCTCCAGACAGGATATGTAGCATCTTAATTTTCAATTTATGCAGGGATTTCCATGTATTACAGGCCTGCTGGGGAAACGAGGACAATTTGTCTCACATGTGGTCTGAGTTTTTGAAGAATTATGTACCAATATTATGTCAAATAAACCCAGTATTTATGATCACCAATAGAATGTTTATTATGGCTGGCTCCATCAAAGTCTGATAGAGAACCCTGATAGTTTCCCAGTGACTCTAAAATTTTACATTAACATGAGGCTGCTGGGATATTGTGCTATTCTATCATTACACTGACACAAAATGTCTGCTGGTCTCCTTCGCAAGGCCCCTGCCATTGGGTCAAACTACTTTTCACAGGGAAACTGTCAAGTTGACAGGCTGAGCTGATAATTAAAGCTCAGAGGTATTGTTACTTGAAACTAGGCTGCATTTTATACAGGCAAGAGAGAGGCACTGTATCAACATGACAAGTTAGGTAGCGATGCTGTGAAGTACAGAGAATATCTCAAGTGCCTACAGTGGATTAAAATGTCACAAGGAGCTTCATATAGATCTAATTACTCTCGATTATCTTCTGCTCATTAGACAGCATTCCTCTCACACCAACATTGGTCTCTCTCTCAGGCAGTGAGACTGGTTCTTTAGCAAGGCTTGTTTACTTGGCTCTAATGACAGACTTGAGGCTCTAAGCCAGCCAATAAAGACAGGATGAGGGAGAAGACCTGAAGTTAATTGTGCTTTGATCCACCTTCTCATGCTCCATCTATGATGTTGCAATGTCAGGCCTGCTTCTGGTGTGTGAGTGTGTGTTTCACTGTGGAAAGAGAGTAAATTATCTGAATTTGTGCTGATCTCCCACGGCTCCAAACACTGTCCACACAAGCACAAACACACACACTCAAATGTTAATATACACATGCACATTTGGAGCTGCAGTCTGGCAAGAGTAGAGAATCTAAATCCACAATCTGACATAACATTGCGACACCTGTGTAAACTGAGACACAACAGCAGGAGGCTGATTTCAATTTTAGTATTACTGACCAAAGTTCTGTGGAAATCATAGATAGTGACAACCCAGTTTTATTAGTACTGATCTGGCAGACAAGTGGCTCTGCAAGAATTTGGGCTTGGCTCAGTGGAACATTTTTAAGTACTAACTCTAAACACTTAAAAACCCTGTGGGCTATCACATATAAATTAAATCTGTCATAATAATGAAAGCTTTTCAGTGTTTATCTGTACATCTTATCTGTCTGATTTGTTAAATGGAATTACATGATGTGCAGTGATTTTTCTCAGTAACAAGGCGCAAACATTAGAACGTTTAAAACACCCCCACAATAAAGAACATTAATAATACCATCAACACTAATGAACACATGGCTCATTATTTAATCCTGGGTCTGAGTATTTATAAAATCATATTAGCCATGGTCTATTGCAGTGCCTTATCACTTGCTTGACATAAACAAACACACCAACATTGCAAACAGCCACTTTGTCTTGCCTCCGTGTCTGTTCAGAGATTGAAAGAGAGTATTTCCACAGCAGTGCCTCTAACACCTTCTAATCACCAGAGAGAAACGCCACTCTAAGGTGGCAGCACAAGATTAAATGCAAACACTCAAATGCGCGAGCGCCTATTCACACACACACACACACACACACACACACACACACATACACACACACACACACACACACACAGAAACAAAGTCAACACCCACAAACAAAGACACTCCCAGGACTAAGTCATGTAATACCAAAGGGTGTGTTATTGAATTCAGATGGAGGCAGATTTGCTGTGTGTGCTGAAGAATTGCTAAGTGGAACAAAACATGGATTTACCACCTAGTTCTTATAGATCTACTATGAAGCTATAGATGGGAAACTACTGTAGTGATGTCAGACAAAGAGCCATTTAAGAAACTAAATTAATGACTGAATGTTTGCCATTTTTGCTTAAAGATCGTCTTAAAACAGATGTATTATCAAAATACTTGCCAATTAATTTTCTGTGGATCGGCTTATCAGTTAATCAATTTACCATTTCAGCTCTACATTGTTAGTCGTTTCTTAATCTTTCGTAAGGAGACTGAAGAACAAACATCCTTTGAAAAAATCTTCCATGTTGAATCTCCTGTTCACAAACGCAATTACACCAATTACTTCAATTAAAATCAAAATTAGAGCTAGAATGATAAATCAGCTGATATTAGCTCACTGCAGAGAGAAGGAGGAGCATTTGTTGGGATTACCCAGTATTTAGCCATGACAAACAGCCTGGCTTAATGTCTCAAACACAAGCTGAAGGTTTGTTTAATAGGATACAACAAGTACTACTAATATTTCTTCCCCGGACACATCCATACTCTTGATCTCTCACATAGAAACAAAATCTGCACAGCCACATTTCAGGATGCCATTTGACACCATGACCTGAGCAGTTGTTCACTGAACTGCTTCGGTGCAACTAAAAGCCCTCTGAGGAGTAGATGGTGCTAATGGAGGTGGTAAAGGTGATGAATTGACGACCCCAGGCTGAGAGGCAGCAGGGGACAAAAAAGGCCTTAGGGTGCAGTTTTGGACAATAGCCTGTTCCCAGCAGCCACCGTTATGATCTTTTGTGGAGCTCTGCAATGGAGTCAATAGAACTGTAGAGGACTGATGAGTGTTAATGGGCTTCATCATCTTCAGCTTTTGAGCTGCTCTCTCATCTGCAGGATTTTCTCAGAGATTAAGGCATTAGCAAACACAAAAGAATGGGAACATTTAAGTGCAACGATTTATGTTATTCTTAAATAAAGACTAATGAAAAACTCTCTAATCATGCTGTCTACCATGTATTTAAAACACTGGACCATGTCAGTACCTGAAAACCCATCTGTAACAAAACTCCATAAGTCTACAGTGATTATACTACATACTGTATATAAATGCACTACGTGATAAAAACGAGGTGGGAAGCAGATTTTAACTACAGAATAGGGCAAGCTAGATATTCGACACATCTTCTTGTTTCTATTGTTCAGTTTACAAGTTCAGTTTACAAGGAGCCTCCCTGCATTGGCATGGGGTTTGTTGATGAAACACTAAGAAACAGTTACAGTGTCAGGCTTCACCCAATCAAGGGTCAATTTTTACAGAGATCAGCAGGTCACAGACGTCATTTAAGTCAGGTCAGTCTAAACCAGTGATTTTCAAGCTGGGGGGTGTCCCCCAGGGGCCGCATAGAGCCACTGAGGGGTGGGGAAAGGATGACCAGCCTCCCCTATCATTGTTAATGATTGATAAAAAAACCTGTGGGTTGGAGTGGGGAAGTTTAAACAAACCATGAAGCCAGTAAAATGTAAATTTTGAAACTTTTGAAACTTGAAATTTCAAAAGCCCAACAGACCAGGCGCTCCCTCACATGCAAGGAAAAGTTTGTAACTTGTACAAACCAGCTAGTTTTGCAAATGTCATTAGTACTTACTGCACTCATACAAGCACTTACAAGCCTTCACCTGCCTTGTAACATACACGGCCAAGTACCTTATTACAGTAAGTGGAAGATCACAACTTTTGAGACATACTGTATCTATTCTGTTATTCAATCCACAGAAAAAGTAATTTGCTGCCTTTTTTGTCAGATTTATTAGTCCCAAATAACAACATGGACCTTGAATATAGACTAGATATACATAAATGTACACACACACACACTTTCACTGCACACTACATCCCTTGAGAATAGCACTCAAACCCATGTCAGCTTAAAAAGTGAAAATGAAGAAAAAATGTGGAAAGATAAATGTGTCAAAAAGTGGCTGTAAAAACTTAGAGAAGTAAAGAAATTTAACTCAAACTCACTCTTCCACAGGATTATACTTGTCAAAAGAAGGCAGTGCCTAACTTAGAACAAGAATGTGAGACAAATATATAAATATATTCAACTTCAAATAATTCAAATAATTGAGCTGAAAAAAAAAAAACACTTTGAGGGTTGAGGTCATGTTTAAAAAAAAGTGACAAGAGTAACTGAAGAAACAGAAAAAACACATACTGACGGGAAAATGTGTTCATCATCCGATAAACAGAAGAGAAAAAAAGAGAGGGGGAGGGGAGAAAGGGAGAGAGGGGAAGAGAGCGCAGAAAAACGTCAGCATCATGAAGCACTGTGGCCCAGAGCAATTACAAGCCAAAAAGAGACATGCCTTGGCAGGTTGACCGATAGTTCCGTGTGTTAGGGAGAGGCTCTGTACAACAACAATGGGAAGAGGAGGCAGCGAGCTGCTACAGTACATACCACACTGTGGGCTGGGCTAGCACTAACACAGAGACTCTGTTAAAGGAAAGAATGAAAGCCTGGTTCAGTATCTAGAGACGGTGGAGTGGTAACGATATATAACCTTGCTGTCTCTCCCTTTTCCATCACCCTCTCAGCCTAGATTGAATGCTGGCTTTGAAAAAAAAAAAAAACACACACACACACGAAAAAAAAACTGATTAAAGCACGAAGCAATGCCAGAGTGGATTTCAGCACACCATGTTTTGTACTTATGAGGAAGGGAATGAGTCACAGTTAAACACAAGCTGTTCTCCCACTGGTCTGATGTTAAGAGTTTGCTCAAGAGAACGGGTTTTTCAGAAATGTCTAAACGACTTAAACAGAGTCACAAGTGCCTAGTGAAAACTAGTGGAAATTGTGAGTGGAAAAAACGCACTTAAATTATTCAAAAATTACAGAAATGTCCAGTACATTGTGTTTAAAATCAGAGATTATCCCATGTTTGCTTTCAATAGCCTACTTCAGCTTTGGCATTTGCCATATTGAATTAATTAAAATTGACATACAAAAAGGTTAAACTATTAGAAATCTTCTGGGCACACAACTGTAAGCTGATCAAAGGGTTTAATTGCTAAAAGGTTGGAGAAACACTTGAAGTGGGAGGACTGGGCCAGGACAGAGCCGCCATGAGGATGATTGCTAATCCCAACACCCAGCGCCTTAAGGCTGTGCTGGAGGAGACTCGGGCCATGGGGGGCGTTAAAATCCCCTGCCTTACTCTGAAGTGCCTGCCTGGCTGTGAATATCTCCCTTTCCCCATCTGTTACCAGTGGCACTCGCCTGCTAAGAGATTGAAGGGGGGGTGGATTGAGGAAAACCCCAGTGGGGGAGAAGACAAGGGTTTTAGCCCTCTTTGCCTAGGCAAATTAAAATTCTAATTATCCTCTATTACAAGCTGCGAGCGCTCTCAAGCAGATCAGATACTGATGACTTCTGCATCCAGCTGTTTGGTTGCTCCATAGAACAATAGGCCATAAAAGAGGGTGTGTTTTCCACTGTGTGTGTGCGCGCGCACGTTCAAGTGTGTTGGGAAGCAGGGGAATTTGTGTGTGTGAATATATGCTTAAGGGGGGCTGTGCGTTGGATTAAGCTAAAGACTGAGGGGATGATGATGCTCTCTTTGGCCTGGTAAATATGTTTTTGTTCCATTGTTGGCCGCTGTCCAATGTCCTCTGTTGTTGTTTTTGATGATGTTGCTGTCATTTTTGGGACGAGGGTGTTTTTGTTTTTTGCCACGTTCCCCTGTCTAACGCTAATCCATGGGATTTTTAGCCAAGCTGTTGTTATTAGAGTGCAGTACAGTGCAGCAGAGGCTGTGGTGTCATAGTGCTAGAGAGAATAAGATGGCTCCCCATTCATTTCTGCTCTTGGTGGATAGTTTCTCAAAAGAGAAGGAGACAGAGTATTTTTTTTGGTACTTTTTGCCTTTATTAGACAGCTGACAGTGTAGTTGAGGACAGGAAACATGGGAAGATGGGGAGACAACTCATGACATGGTCCCCAACTGCAATCAAACTAGAGACACAGTAGTTATATCATACTCATGTACCATGCCACCAACCAATGAAAAAAGCACAAAGTAAAGTAGTACTGAAATGATTAGTCTGTCAACTGATGTAAAATTTATCTGCAACAATTTTTATATTTGTTTTGCTATTTTTCAAAGAAAAACAGAAATAATTTACTGCTTCCAGCTTCACAAACGTTCTATGACAGTAATCTGGTTTTTGATTGTAGGCTGGACAAAACAATAAATTTGAAAATTTTTTTAACTATTGTGGGCCAAACAAGTACCTGATACATTAAAAAAAATAAATGAGTAGAGTAATTGATATGTAGACTAACTGCCTTCTTAAAATAAAGCTTTATCAACATGCACAAGAGCAACAAAATACAGACAAAACATGAAGCTTAAAAAAGAATCAGAATCAGAATCAGAATCAGAATCAGTTTTATTGCCAAGTATGTTTTCACATACAAGGAATTTTTTCTGGTGATTGGTGCAATTGATCAGCAACAGTGGGGCTCTCTAGCCTTGTTGATGAGGCTAATAGCAGATGGGAAGAAGCTATTTTTGTGGCGAGAGGTTTTGGTCCTGAAGGACCGCAGCCTCCTGCCAGAGGGGAGTGTCTCAAAGAGTTTGTGTCCAGGGTGGGAGGAGTCAGCTACAATCTTCCCTGCACGCCTCAGAGTCCTTGAGGTGTACAGGTCCTGGAGGGACGGAAGATTGCAGCCAATCACCTTCTCAGCAGAGTGGATGATACGCTGCAGTCTGTTATTGTCCCTCTCCGTGGCAGCAGCGTACCAGATGGTGATGGAGGAGGTGAGGATGGACTCGATGATGGAGGTGTAGAAGTTCACCATCATAGTCCTTGGCAGGTTGAACTTCTTCAATTGCCTCAGGAAATACATCCTCTGCTGAGCTTTTTTGATGAGGGAGCTGATGTTTAGCTCCCATTTGAGATCCTGTGTGATGGTGGTTCCCAAGAAGCGAAAATGCTCCACGGTAGCCACGGGGGAGTCACACAGGGTGATGGGGGTGGGTGGGGCTGGGCTCTTCCTGAAGTCCACTATCATTTCCACTGTCTTCAGAGCGTTTAGCTCTAGGTTGTTCTGCCTGCACCAGGTCACCAGACGCTCAGTCTCCCACCTGTAGGCAGACTCATCGCCATCAGAGATGAGTCCAATGAGAGTGGTGTCGTCTGCAAACTTCAGGAGCTTGACAGACTGATGGCTGGAGGTGCAGGTGTTGGTGTACAGGGAGAAGAGCAGAGGAGAAAGAACGCAGCCTTGCGGGGATCCAGTGCTGATGGTCTGGGAGTCAGACACGTGCTTTCCTAGCTTCACGTGCTGCCTCCTGTCAGACAGGAAGTCGGTGATCCACCTGCAGGCGGAGTCAGGCACGCTCAGCTGGGAGAGCTTGTCCTGCAGCAGAGCCGGGATGATGGTGTTGAAGGCAGAGCTGAAGTCCACAAACAGGATCCTGGCATAGGTCCCTGAGGAGTCCAGGTGCTGGAGGATGAAGTGGAGAGCCATGTTGACGGCGTCGTCTACAGACCTGTTGGCTCTGTAGGCGAACTGCAGGGGGTCCAGGAGTGGGTCAGTGATGGATTTGAGATGGGACAGGACAAGACGCTCAAATGATTTCATGACCACAGAGGTCAGGGCAATGGGTCTATAGTCATTTAGTCCTGTGGGCCTTGGTTTTTTGGGGACAGGGATGATGGTGGAGGATTTGAAGCAGGCTGGCACGTGGCAGGTCTCCAGTGAGGTGTTGAAGATGTCCGTGAACACTGGAGACAGCTGATCAGCACAGTGCTTCAGGGATGATGGAGAGACAGAGTCAGGACCGGCTGCTTTGCGGGGGTTCTGCTTCTTAAAAAGCCTGTTGACATCTCTCTCCAGGATAGAGAGAGACGTTCCTTTGGTAGGGGAGGAGGAGGGTTCTGATGTGGCTCTGATGTGGAGGTTAGTGTCAGGCTTGTCCCACTGTCTTTCAAAGCGGCAGTAGAACTCATTCAGATCGTTGGCCAGACGGAAGTCATTAATGGAGTGGGGGGGTTTAGGTTTGTAGTTAGTGATCTGTCTGAGCCCTTTCCAGACAGAAGCAGAAAAGGCTTAAAAAAAGCCTTAAAAACTAAAAATTAAATTGAGGCAAACTGCTCCTAAGTTAGAACAGCGAACACCTTTTGTTTGAAGTGAGGCTCTGGGAACATCAAGTAGATAGTAGTTGGCAGATCTAAGACACGTCAGGTTACTATATGAACATAACTAACATACTCAGGGGCTTCACCATGTAATGCCTGAAGGGTAACAACTAATCATTCTTTCTTTGTTAAAGACACGTGGAACGTGGACATAGAAGTCTATCAATAGCTAAAATTCAAAGTAGATTGGTGCACAGTGTAATAAAAGACAAAATGAGAAGATTCACAAAGTTTAGTGAACCTCAGACATTATGTTAATCTGTCTTCAATTATTATTATACTATTATAAATATTATCTGGTAATGTAGACTCTAACTAGAAACTATTAGGTGAGTCATAGTGCGTCTGCAAAGTGTGATATGATGTTAATATATGTGTGTAGAAAGTGAGATTCCTGGCTTCACCTTCGTTCTTTCACACATACACAAACATCACAGATTAGTTTTCCGTGAGAGACGCTTCACAGTATGACGTGACACATCTCAGTACACTGACCCGGGTGAATGACACAGGGCCGTAACATGGGACTCTCACTGTCTGGGTGAGCGATACTAGCAGTGTCATGTTCTACTGTGAGCAACTGAGAGGTCATCATGAAGTAACGCACACACACACCAAGAAATATCTGCTTTCATATTCTGTTCACTCATAACAGCTGGGCACTGACTCAAAGAGAAAGATGGAAAGAGAACTAAAGCACATTTTGTTGAGCAAGGGGAAAGGTTATGGGAAATTAAAATGTGAACAAAAAGGCGGACTTGTATTATTGTGGGGCAGAAAGAATGCAGAACAAAGCTAAAATCTCAAACCATGAAAGCCATTTTTCCAAAAAGCTATTTGTTTGATTTCCAGTGCCTCTAAGGGATGGTGGAGGGACTGAGGAAGAGTGGAGGAGGAGGAGTATGAAGAAAAGGATGAAGAACAAGGAGGAAATGTGAGGGAGGTGCCTGCACCTTTATGTAAAAGCCTAAGTACACACACATACAGGCAGATGGTTTATTCACTATGCAAGTGTAGGTTGCATGTGTCCCAAGGCGCCTTTGTAAACAGCAGGTTTGTCTTACTCACAGACAACCTATCTCTGTTGTGTGAATGGTTAGGGGCACAGGAGATGAATCTGAGTGGTAGACAGAGCAGTGGGCTCTCAGGTCATCACCACACACTCCTACAAAGGCCGAGTGATGTCTGTATTGTTTACTGGTGCCAAAGCCAGCGGTGTCATTTCTACAGTAAACAGGAAATACGCCTCAAAAGACGAGTCAAAGAGCTGTGAGCCTCCATGAGAGCATATCCAGAGAACTTAGCTGACCACTTGTGACATCTCTTCCTGCAGCTGCAACACAGAAACAAACACACTCGCTGCATACATCCATGGTGAAGGAAGTCTCTAAACAGACAGAAACATCGTCCCTCTCCCCACCCATTCCTACCCTGCTGTTGCAATGCATTTAGAAAGCCACGTGTGCTGCCATTACACCCCATTGTCCCCGCTCACTTAGGGATGGGGCACAGCGACAGATTTAAGCAGCGTGCCTCCAAACAGCACAACAGACAACTTTGCATTTGAAGGGTTAAATATGCATGAGAGGCCAAAGAGGGTTAAGGCAGGGGGGAGTACCACCATTGTGTGACCCTCTCTTCAACCCCTAAGATACAAGCATACACACACATGCACACACTTTCTGCCCTCGAGTAACAGATGGGAGGATGTTAGCAGAAGCGAACACTGAGCTCCCCCTTCTCTCTTCTATCACCCTCACTCCAGAGGACAGCTGGGAGGCAGACATTCCTTCTTCTCAGCTTTCACAGGAAAACAAAAGAGTGTGTGGGACCCCTCCTACACGCACGTGCATGTGTTCTCACACACACACACACACACACACACACACACACACACACACACACACACACACACACACACACACACACATTCAAGCCCCCCCTCCAAAAAACTGTCAATGCAACTGTGGGCTGTTCATATTTCAGCAGCCTGAGCCTGCCAGCCAGCAGAGGTACGAGTGCTGAGCCTGGGACATTTGTTGAAGGTGAAAGTCAGAGAGATAATCCCAACCCTGCTTACCAGAGCTGGCACGGTGATGTGTTAGTATGACTCGAGCCACTGGTGAGGGCAGTGTTAGTCTGTCTAAAGCTGTAATAGTATGGAAATTTTAAAAAACTGCAGTAAGACAAAAGCTTAGTCTGCAGCTGGCTGTTCTTTTCTGGCTGACTTATCTTTACCGGCACGCCTGGGTTGTTTGGTGAACAGGTTCACTGCAATAGCACAGGACATACCGTACTACAGACAACACACTGGTGAGGAGAAATGGAGCAGTCATATTGCAGAGAGCAGGAAGACTTAGAAGACAACAGTAACTGTTTATATCTCTTATGTTAACACAGTGGGACATGAGATTGTAGTGATGTATCCTCGTCAAAAACACAAAGGTAAGGAAGACAGAGACTGTGTCCCACATTTAGAATTACATCTCAGTGAGTGACTCAACAATGCAGTCATTGTTACAGCCTGATGTCCATCATCATTCTAATGAAGCCCAACTGGACCTTGATACAGCAACTGCTCGAGCAAGTCACCAAGAGAGTGAACAAATGGCAGCAAGCATTACTATCCTATTTAACACATGCAGCCTGCTCTGCTGAGAGAAGTGGTATGCCATTTGTTGTTGGAATGTGTCCTGTGTTGGGTTCTTACATGCTAACATTCAGTGTGTTTAGTATACAGTACAGACCACTGCAGATTGCCTTTACATACAGGGAGTACTAACAGGCGAAAGTGCAACAGATCCACTAGTCATAAAGGGAAGCTGATCAAAGGACACACTTTAATTGCAGTTAATCCTCCTGGTGATGTTGCCCTGGGGTCCCACAATCCTTGCATTTTTCGGATAAACCAGATGTATTGCCGATATAATGTAAAGCCTGAACTATTTCTAATTTTTGTTTGCTCTGGGTACAGAAACTGTCATTATGCAAAACAGTGGGTTCATCTCTTAAAGAACACCACTGCGAGTGCGTTCAGTGTGTGAGACGCTACATTAATTCTACTGAAAAAAATAAGATTAGCCACATCTTATTTGTCAGGGACAATGAAAATATTCCCACAGAAATATATCATGGTCCTGGGCAACTATCCATTAGCCTCAAGTAAAAGCCAAGCAATCCATGTTGAGAGAGGTCAGAGAAACCGTCAAATCTTGTCAGCTATGAATATCACTGGTAGATAGCACTGAATTGAAACAGATACAATATAATACTGAAATGTAACAATAATTTTTACATTTACAAAAATTCTGGTACACAATATTCACTCTAGCCATTTTTCACAGAAAGTTTGTTGTCACTAGGAAGTCCGGTGATAGTGGTTCGAACAAATGACTGTTTATCATCACGGGGAAGATACAAAGTACAGTTTATATTGCCAGCTAGACCTCCAGCACAGCAACCTGCTTGTGGATGCAAACAGATATTAAACTTTGCCATCAACCAAAGCCTGGATGGGACTCCTGCCAGCACGAAGAGCGAGGTAACTTCACCTATATCTGTGTGTGTGTGTGTGTGTGTGTGTAAGTGTGAAAGGAGGCATAGCCAGTAAACAACAGACATAACAGTTATTGATTCACACATGCTGAAATAAAAGTTGTGGTTGCTTAGCCTTATCTCATCAAATATGTCAGAGTAAAATCACAAATTACAAGTAATTGTCAAACATGTCAAGTACATTATATATTATCAGATTTGTGACTCAAGCCCAACTGACATTTATAGTAACAATGACTTCAGCCCACACATACAAACTCAAGCTGTCGAAGATGTTTAAACAAGCTGTTACTCAAATCCATTACTAACTAATGCAGCAATTTAAAGACGTCTTTGAACTGTGATAGGATGTGATGGCCGTGCATGATTGTTTCTGAACTGCATATATATCAAAAGATCTATTTATCTACTGCCTTCTACAAACAGATATGCAAATAAATATAGATAGGACATACAGAGACATGCAGACATGCACAGTTCTCATAAATCCTGACACAATTATCCAAATGGACTCCAGTACAGCCTATACAAAGACCTTCACCATTTGGCTACTGTTTGATACAGAGAGCTGTTTACAGATGATGTAATACGGACAGAGGGTATTAGAGTGGAGCTAAGCCAACTGGCCTCTAAACATCTCAAAACTCCATCTAATGGACTGGATAGTTTGAGGGACATGACTGGTCAGAACAAAAACACAAAACGATGAGAAGCAGACAGGAAATATTGAATGATAATAAGGATATCCTGCTGGCAAAAATGAGACCAAGGCATGTACAATGCACTCACAGTAAAAACTGAATTCTAGCCATGTTGACAGCATACTGTAGAAACTAGGGAGGCCATGCTTTCAGTGTGGAGTCAGGCAAAGGCCTACAAGTCAGCAACCATGCGCAATACAGTGTGTACAGTGTCTTCTAGGAAGGTATTTAATCCCTAACAGCTCACGGGGTGCTGCTCTGAATCCAACTCTATGCTCTGACTTCTCTCTGGAGGACAATGAGCTAAGAGCCATGAATTTTGGTGTGTGCTCCCCTCTCTTCTCCTCATTTACAATCTCTATTAAACATCTATTGAACTAGAAATTGCCTAAAGAAAGCAGTGATGGAGCGGCTTCTGCAGAATTGCAGTCAGTTAAAGAGAAACAGCTGTGCACCACCTCCACCCATGACAACAAGTCACACAAGTGTTGCAAGGAGAGCATGTGTATAGCCTGGCCCGCTCAGCTCAGTATCAACAAGTCTGCCAGATCATGCGGTTTAATTTATTTTGCTGTCTGTTATGCTGCTAACACTGACTGTGTTTAAGTAGCCATGCACTTTTTAGCAAGAAAAATAGAATTTCTGATGAGAGCTACTGACGAAGCTAAAGTTGGATTAAAGCTAAAAGCTGAATCAACAGATTTAGGGCTTGTGGGTGATGAATATCGCCCCATTTCCACTGTGTCGATACAGCTGTGGCATGTTGAGGCATGAACATATGCATTTCCACTGCGGCAGCTGATAGCTGTGATGACTGCTAAACTGATGGTCATGCGGACAGCTAAAGAGTAAGCGCTGTCATGATTTTTAAAGTCTTATGAAATCCAGCTGTCTGTATGGTAGCTTCTGTCTAATCTAAGAATTTCAGTGGTTTGGAGTTGTAATTGCTGTTTTAAGATACTAGGAAGGAAAGCCAAACATGTACTGCTGCTGCTTCACATTAAGATCCTTCACTGGCTAAAAGCTTTCTTGTGAAGCAGCTACAGGGAGTGCAGCTTTATTTGTCACCAGCGTTAGAAAATAACTGAGCTCTGCTTGCTCTACAAAGCAAGATTTGCATAGTTTTATGCACTTTTTGTCAGAATCAGTTTACAGTGTAAAATTTTCTTGATGAGATTATGAAAAAGGGTAAAAACCTTCAACTTGTCATCAAGATATCGCTTTTTACCCTGACGAACTGAATGCATGTATGCTGTATGTGTGTCATTCACAGTAAAGTATTCTGATTCTGATTCTGCACCACTGTCATGTCTTCTGATCATGATTGCTCACAGTCTGGCACCGTGTGGATGTCTCAACAATTGGCAAATTCAGCATGTGTGTAGGATGTTTGGTGCCTTATGCGTAAGCTGAAGAACATGTTTGAACATGATGCTGTTGTTGACTAACGGTGTGACGAAAAATCTGCCTACACTGTTTCAGTGGGCCTGAAAAACACATCAAAGAGGTGAGAGAGGAGGGAAAAAAGACAAGACTGATGAAGAAAATGAGAGACAGAGCAGAGAGTCCAAAAAGAAAGAGATTAACATGAATTTGTGCAAGTTTCTGAGGAGATAGAACACAGAATATAAGAACACAGAAAAGAAAAATGCAGAATGAAAGTAAAGAAAAAAAATTAATAAAAGACGGAAAGACAGAACAGAAGCAAAAGCAACAGAAGACAGGAGAGACTGGGGGATATATTTAGCAGCTCATTAGTCAGAGATGTCCTCTCCTCAGCGGGTTGGTCCCTCAGATGAGGCCCTTTGGAAATCATTATGACTGCCTGCTGCTTCACACAACCACACACATTTCTCTGGAAAACAATTTTTAAACTGGCTCTCCTCTCCCCAGCCTTAATGTAACTTTAAAATAATACCCAAGTTCTGGAGAGAGGCCCAAAAACAAATCTTTAAACAACGCAAAGTGAATAATAACTGCATGGGTTTCAATATTACATTCACAGCATTAGCATGGAATATAACCAGTAAGCTTGGTTATAAATGCACCTCCATGTATCTTAATCCATTTTGCATGTTATCAGATTTTACTGTTGCTGTGAATGGTGCTGCCAGTACTGCCACTCCCTGCTTCGACATTCATTAACCTTTAACATAAAGCACTTGTCATCAGAAATCACAGTGTGTGGTCAGAATACTTCACACGGAAACTCCAACCGCAAATATATATGTGTCAGGAGGAAAATGTGAAAAACAAATAGTAAAAACCAATCAGTAAAAATCAATAAAAATGATCAAATGGGAGTCAAAAAATGAAAATCACACAATAAGCTTAGCATTTGCAGGCGGGTGGGAGTGATGTGCAGCTAACAATAATCCTAGCCATCTGGGATCTTCAAAAAGCAATGGAACTGTCTGGTCAACTGTTTAAAGTGAATGAAACGATCTTGTGTCGCCTGTCCGCACTGCAGTATCTGTTTCCATGGTGTATTTCTTTGTCTGGCAAGGCATTTAAAGTTTTCCTTTAGGGCTTGATTGGGTGGGAGAGCTGTTAAATGACACAGGGTGAGAGCAGAGAGTGATGGCTCAAGTGATAAACATACAGGTAATGAAAGAGAAAGGCTGATGGATTCGACCAGACTGCAGCTAATGGGCTCTGGTCTCACCTGGCTAATGGCTGGAGCCTTTGAGAGAGAGAGAGCGAGCGAGAGAGAGAGAAACGAAGAACAGAGACATCATAGAAAAGGGGCTGTGGTGTGCTCAATATTCCCAGTCTCTCTCTCTCTCACACACACACACACACACACACACACACACACACACACACACACACACACAAAGACACAGAGAGAGTGAGTTAGCAGTCCTAATTGCAGACTGGTGATCTAGTGGAGCTGCAGCTTTCTGTGGTTTGGCCTGTGGCTTCCAACACCACCCCTAAAAGCCCTCTTTGTTCTCACATTTCAGAAAGGAGCCAGTAGCCAACGTATTGCTTTACTCCTGCCTGCCTGCAAAATGCCGTGCTAACAGGACTTCAGGGGTCTATTTTGAACAGTTAATTGCACAGGACCCATTGTTCCCCCCCTCGGGCTGAACTGTTTGTAAACCCATCCTATCGGGGCTTCCTGCAAGGACTGGAAACCAACAGTGTGCAGGCAGACTCGCACAGTGTGGCTTCTTTCTACGCACAGACCATTTTGTTTGGCTACAGAAAGCAACAAGTTTCAAAGAGTACAGCTGTTTGAAGATGCCAGAAGTAGGGCATGGCTCATTCAGATATTTTCCTCTGTGGTTTGAGCAGTGACGCTATGCTAGCCACTAGCATAGTCTCCTCTGTTATTAAAGAGAAATGAGAGGTGTTGAGTCTTTTTCCTTGAGCAACTCCACTTTCAAGAAAACATCCTCATATCCTTGGTTTGGTCCTACACACTGATTCAAGAACTGCCAAAACAAAGGGATTTGACTGTGCAATAGGTCTTCTTCAGGATGAGGAGAATCTATTCAACTCAAGCCAGGAATGGACAATCGATTGTTAAAAACAAACACAAATCTCAGAGGAAATTAGAAAGGCAGCTCTCTGCTTCCTTTCTTGCTCTCCTCCCCATTCCCCCTGCTCTTTTCTTTACCCTGTGACTCTACTTTTCTTCTAGGACCAGGGAAAGCCATTTCCCGTTCTCACACATGAACATACATAAACGTCACCGCCTCACAGAGCACACAGCAGGGTTGTTTGTGTTCTGGTCCTCGCTGGCACTTTCATGTACAGCTTTAACTCAACTTCAGAGGACAATGGGTTTTTAGAGTGCATCGTTTATCTGTTTAACTGGACCCTATAAGGATGGTCAGTCTTTTTGCCTCTTGACATGTAACACTGTTAGAGCCGAAAACATGCCAAACAATCACGTGAATAGACTCTTTGGCGCTCTGAGTTCCCATCTTCAGTCTTTCAGTTCTGACTCACTGTCTAGGCCCACTTCCTCTGAACTAAACCACAAAGGCTCACTGTAAGGAATTGACATCATATTAGGAACTGGGCTCTACACAGCCAACATTAGGGGGATGTCAAAGACTCAGAACAGACATGAAACCAGCGATATTTGCACTGTGCCGTGAAAATCTTCCAGACCGATGCCATTTATCCTTTGCACACACAAAACCCAAGGTGTTGATTTGTAACTGTGTGTGTTTACTGGCGCTCTGCATGAATGGAGATGCTTTGTTTAGCATGTTGCTGCTACGTTTGGAAAAATGTCCTCAATTATAAACACAAATGTAATCATATAGAGTAATCACAAACACAAATATGATGGATCCATTTACATTAGCTCAGCTGATACCATGCTGGTAATCTTGTTTACAATGAACAGCTGAACAACAGATAAAAGACATGCCTTGGACTGTGACTGCTTCTAAAAATAGCGCAGCTCCAAAAGGTTTTGTCACCATGTCCTGACAAAGCGTTTTAACAGGTACAAGAAATTGTTGTCCTGACCTTTACACAAACAAACAGCTTAAAGCTTTTCCTTTCTTTGTTAAAAGAATCAAAACAGGGAGCAAAGAGCGCCTCAACCTTTACGGTCTATCATCCTGTCTCTCCATCTAATTTCCCATCACTGAAATGCCAAATTTCCTAAAAGAGTCATATCAACAAAAAGACTAAAAGTGGCACCTAAACCTCCACATAACAGAAAGAGGTTTGATGTTGATCAGTGCTGTATTCTGGTCTCTGGTGTTTGGAGCTTTTGCTCTCGTACGCAAATGCTGTACAGTATATTTTTTTCGTATCTATTTCTATTCATACCCCTCACTGCTATTTGTATGAGTCTGGAATAAGCCTGTCAGCAGTGATGAAATTTCATATTCATGAAATTTTCCAGAGCAATCTCCATCCCTGGAACACGTCAAGGGATTACCTATGTGAATTATGTATGGTGAGCAGGAGAGAGAGGCCAGTGAACAGGAGAACTAATGACATGATGACTTTTAAAGCTTTAAAACGAGTGCCTCACCTTGGTAATATGTCCAATTATAGATTTCCATTCATACTTTGATGCTGTAAATGCTGCAGTTCATGTCTTGTTGTTCTTATTTATATTCCATTTCCTTTGCTATATCCTTTGTTTTCTACTGCAATGAAAGTCATTACAGTTTAATCTCCTTTCTTGTGTGATCAGAAATCAACAGACAATCTGATCTGCTAGAAAGGTTATGTTTTTAAAACATCTCATAGTTTTTTCCCGGCTACTTCTGTTATCAAGGAGGTAAGGCTCTAAATCTTTCATTCTTCAATTTAAGTTGCTTGTGATGGCTGATTAAAAATTTAAGTTCATACTACAATGCCTGAATTTCAAAATGCCAAAAAACTCATCAGAAATATGAAATAATACATTATTTTATTTCAGTGCAGTTAACCTAGAAACCTGCATACTACAAGCCATCCACTGTTATTAATATATTTAGCGTCTTTTCATTCAGTGCAAGTGAGTATATATCAAGTGCTACATTTTGAAGAGCCAGAACTCTTCACCTGTGAGTCAGCATAAATAACTTGCTTGTGTACTACAAGGAAGTAATTATATAAAAAGAACACAGCTATAACATCACCTAAAAATAACCTTTGCATTGCTGTCTGGTCATTCTGAGAGGAATTTTCCATTACATTCCTGAGAACCCGGTTCATTACAATAATAAATAATGCCAATGTCAAAAGAAAACCAACTATAGGAAAAAAATAAAAAGCTAGCTGATGATTTCGTTGGTCTAGAAAAGTTTAGATCACATTCATTCACACGTTCATATATCTCAGTGTCTTTAAGCAAGCCAGTTTAAAACAGTCCTAGCAGTGGAGTCTAGAGAACTATCTGTCCTTTTCCATCAATTGACTGGCAGTCTTAAAAGTGCAGGTGCACCATGGGTACTGGAAAGAAATTCTCGGGAGCACATTTGTCCTACATAATGCACCAACTGTCATAAACATGGTCGATATAGGGTTTGTCTTTTGATGCACTCACTCACTCAATTTCAGGGTACAGCCTTATATGTTATTATATGTACATCCACTAATAACCAGAGTATGTGGAGCGCACACATAAGGGTAGGATTGCACAAATACACACACATAGACATGTATACAGTACAGAGAGCACGTGGGCTGGTGATTTGAGGTTACACTTCCTTGGTATCGCTAGGCAGTGTATGTGTGTGAGTGTTTTGGTTGCAGAACGTGAGCACGATACCAACCCCTCTGGGCTCAACATGAATCATGTGTGTTACATAAGAGAGAGAGAGAGAGGGAGACGATCCACTTGGGAGAGCAGTGCCCTCCCCTTGCCTATCTCTCTCTCTTTTTGCTCCTGTTGTTTCTCACACTCATACAAACATTAATTTATTTATGGCGTTAAAGAAAGAAAATCAATTAACACTTTAAAAACTACCCAGACGCCCCCCTCACACCCTTAAATGCACACACACACACACACACACAAATTTACTTATTCATACATACACAGTCCGCCTGCTCTCTGTGGCAAGGACATCTGGCACATTTCACAAGCTGGCTATGTGTGTGAGTGTGTGTGGGTAGTGCATGTGTGGAGGTAGTGTGTGTTTGTGTGAGGGGGGAGGGTGACTGGAATATTGGAAGGCTGAAGTGAAAGGAAAGCTGGCACAAGCGAAGGGGTTCGACGAGTACAAGCCATCAAGACTGTATTCCTTCAGAAAGAAGCACGAGCTTTACAGGCCCTGCAGTGATTGATAAATACATGATTACCTCTGTTTACTGTAACTTCCATGTGTGAACCAGTCTGAACCAATCAGTTCAATTCTAAAACCTGATACCTCACATTCAAAGATAATAAAATCTAAGCTCTCAGGCTGAAATAAAAACATTATCTGAGGGCTGTGGTGGGGTAATAACCAAAGCTGGCTAGCCGTGCTAAAAGCTCTCAGAGGACGCTAGATGTCATGGCTGATTAAAACCTTATGACAGCAATGTGACCATAGACAACATCATCTCTCTTTCACTCAATAGCAGAGGAAAACTGTTGTGACTCATTAGGGCAGTGAATGGATTCACGGAGTGGGTGGGATCGAGCAATCAGCTGCTGCACGGAGGCAGAGCAACCTGACCGACCCAAGGGTAAAAGAGACCGGTTTAATCTGACTGACCTGCAAGACGAGGCAAAAATAACCTCAATCAATTTACAACAGATGGGCGAAGATGGCGGTTTAGTCGATGTGTATCATGGGGGAGCGGAAACAGAGAGAAACAGTGTGAATGTGTGTGTGTGTGTGTGTGTGTGTGTTTGTCTCTGTGTCTTACCTGATGCGTGACCATGAGGAAGCAGGGTGAAGAGGAGGAGAAGCGCGGAGGCAGCCAGCCTGTGGGCTAGAGAGGAGGAGGAGGTGGAGGAAGAAGAAGAGGAGGACAGGGCTCTCGTCTGAAACGCTACCATTCCATCGCACATCTTTTCCTCTGGCGACCAGCGAGAGTCCTCTACGGCTTAACCTGTCCAGGCCACATAGAGGAAGGGATTGAGAGGGAGGGGGAGGAGGGACACGGATTACTATCAACATTCAGCGAGGATTACGTAACCAAGAGCAACACAGAGAGACAGGGGGGAATAGAGAAAGAGCTTTAAAGACAGGAAGAGACAGAGAGTGACGAGAAAAAGGCTTCTCTGCACGGCATCAATTAACATTTGGTTTACTGATGATAACAATAAATAAATGAATGACTCTGTGTACTTCCTGTTCTCATGTGTTAGTCCCTCAAAACTATTAAACCACCCCCTTGAGAGGCAGACAACAACAGTCCTTTTTAAAATCCACTAGTGGCAGCAGAAGTGGCATGAGGGTTCCTCTGATCTCCCCTCATTCCCCAGTCTGGTCTTTGCCACAAAATCTAACTAAATGAAGCAGCGTTAGACTCTGTTGTAGATGATGTAACAGGGAACCACATCTCTGCTGCTGATGAGGTAGCAGCATTAGAGGCTAAAACTGAGCGAGAGAGAGTCAGCGCAAAAACAAAACAGCAATTACAACTGCAGCGTTTGTACAAAGGTCTGCATTTCACTGTAGCTCCATCATAAACTAAGTAAAATTTGAGTAAGTTCATGTGATTGGCCAGTGTCGCTCATCAGCAAAACTTAATTATATATTATATTTGTTTATGTACTATTTATTCAATATTAGTTTGTTTGTGCATTTATAAAGGTACATACAAACACAAACACCTTTTAACCAAGGATTCTTAAAATGTAGTTGTAAAATGTCCTGATAGAGAGGGCACAGTATTTTACAGTTGAATAATAAACAGATGCTATTCCATGGTCTGCTCAGCTGTGATGCTACGCTGCCATATGCTGCAGATTGTTATGTCTATGTGGCACCTGATGTAGATAACTACATCAGGTGCCACTTTCTGACATATCTTCTGTACTTTTTAACCATTCATATGGCCAAACATACTGTATAAGCTAATGATAGATATAAAGTATCTCTTATAGTCAATATCAGCCCATAATATCAATCTAATAACCTTCTGTTTTCTTCCTTGCACCACTTATTTAAAAACAATGTATTTCCATTAATATGGCTTTTTTCTGTGAGCACAGTCTAAGTCATGTCTGTAAATGTTTCCAGAACAGCTGGATGAAAGCTGAGAAGAGCAGGGAGGAGATAAAGAGTTACTGTGAGACACCATTAAACAGCATCAGTGGGACGAAAAAACACAGCCATACGCAAGCAGACAAAGAACAACCCCCATCCTCTCTCTTTAAATCGCTCCCCGTGATATTAACTTAACTAACTTCCTGAAAGCATTTGTTGGTTGATTGTGGGGATATGATGAGACGTACACTATCATTACATAAATGAGATGCAGGTGCACATAGCATTGGGTATGTAGCTTCAGAAACACTGGGATGAAGTAGCAGTAGCTGTGCTTAGTGGGGAACTAGCCGGCTGGCAGGCAGCACATCCTCAAGAGAGGGGAGAGGGCCCATTACAGTTATACAAGGCTGCTGAGCTAATGGCTACAGTAATGGCATGGCTGCAGTTTGACAGCCACAAATTTGATTGCAGATCTGCCGCGTAGCCACTGGCGCTGCCACATATACCATCGGCAGCTACTATGACAAGGAAGGTAACCCGTAAACAAACACACAGGTTTGGCCAGGAGCATTCACAATAAATGTTGGGGGGGTGAATCTGCTGGACTGCATTAGGACCAATACAGGCCTGATTAAGTGAATCATGTAATGTGACAGAGCCACAGTAATACAATTTCTTTGTCAACATCACATTAAAATTCAGTTTTCACAACAGACTGTTGACTCAGTTTTTGGCAACACTGGATACCGACCTTCTGTACTGGGGTTCTAAATATGCTGCAATTCAGCTTCAGCACATTTTATGCTACTGCTGGCGCGTACACATTTGAGTGTCCTGCACTCAAATGTTAAAGCACCACAGATCAAGTTAAACTGGCAGAAAACTTCCAACACACACACACAACCAGCAGGGCCCCCTACTATCTGCCATCTTTCTGATGTCTCCGAGAGTAGGTTGGTCTGAGAGGCATACCTGCATGTGGTGCAGGCTAGCGGGAGAGAGTGACGTAAGTCGGATCTGGCAGGACAGTTTGGTTACTGCATTGAGCCAAAGGGCACCCAGTCAAAAACACACGCAGGGGACCTGTGCCAACCATTTGATCCACAGACGCTTTCTCATTTGCCTGTGTTGGGATCAGAGCACTGCTGCGAAGGCCTCGGTTACAGATAGGCTTTACATTAATTCGTCTTAGAAAAATCAAGGACAAACAGAAGTCGAAGGCAGGACAATAAAATAATGTGATTTGTTCAAAGGTGCTTGTTGGGATGTAAATAACCACTTGGGATGGCATTTATAATGCAGGACTGACCTCCTGAGAGAGCTGAGGGCAGACTATTGAACGGCCAGTACGTTTGCAAAGTGAAAACTTAAGCAGAATTAGCTTAATTGCTTTCACACAAGAACATCTGAGAAAGGAGAAAGTCATTAACGCTGTGCTAAGGTATCCTACAAAATACAGAATTCCAATTAGTTAGAACAAGATAGCTCGGAGCCTTAAAGGAATTTTTTTGCAGATCTCATGATGTGCTGACTTAATGTTCATGCATTTAATTGATTAATAACACAGCAAGCAGTTTGACAGCAATACCTCAGAAATACTTCAAATTTAACTTTATAACTTGCAACTGTGTGGGTTTCCTGACTGACGCCACCAAAAATGGTGAGCCTTCTGTTTCCTGGAACAACATTTTGTACCAAACCACACAAAAAACACTTCCTGCGCACAGCTGCATGAGTCCACGTATTAGCTTACCAAAAACCACAATTCAGAGCAGGTGATGACATTGGTGTATGTACAATCACCAATGCAGCTATCAGTGCCATTCTAAATGGTTGACATTCTCATTTACACTATCACAGAATGATTGCTTTCCATAATATTGTTACCAATGGAAATGAGTACAACAGAGGGACAATTTCCAGGAATGTATAAATGAATACAATGCAAAAGTTATCTAGATTGTATATATAGATTTAATAAAAAAAGGCACATCAGCCCATCAGCCCATACACACAGATCCAAGAAAGGCAAACAAGGCTTCATACAAAAGAACAGGACAACCTCCTTTTTTCATATTAAATAGAGCTAATTAAATAAATAATTTCAGAAGAATGCCAGTTTCATAAAACACAACTAGCCCTATATAAAATACAAAATTACTGTCAGCTCTGAGTGGCATGTAACTGGTTACCATAATCAATGTGATTGCTTGTTCTAACCCAGTAAAGAAACAGTATTCTGTGCAACAGGGTAAGGAGAGGCAAGACTAGACATCAAACCAACAAAACTAGCAGTGCCAGTTCTGGTTTACTACTATGTTCATATGGTGCCGCAGAGTACATTGTACAATCTCTAATCTGCAGCTCTCTGTCTGATTTACGTGCTAGAGTGGAGCGGCACCCTTATGAGGAAAACACTGCCGCAACCAGAACGAAACTGCTCTGAAGCTGTCCAATTTAAAAAGCAGTGTAGAAGTCAAACATCATCATCAATCAGGTCAGCTCATAATAAAGAGGCACTGTTGCAATTTAAAAATTTTGGAACGGCAACATGACTTTGTTATGCCAAACATTAGTTTTGTTTTTGAACATTTCAATGTTCATCCAATAATATCAAAAGACATCACTTATTCAAAATAATAACCAATAATGAAAATTATCATGATGCAATGCAAAGCCCTACTACTTTGTAGGCCATGTTTCAATCCATTGCATTACTAAAGTTGAGTTTTACAGCATTAATACTTTGTCTGTTTAGTCCTCTACTTGGGGAAAAAACTATGCAACTCTCCACTTCAGACACCAGTGAGACAACCAGCCAGCCAGCAGGCTGCTACTGCAGTTTTTCAGCTGCCCGGGGCTCCTGGAATGCAAAGGGAGCCAAGGAGAGCAGCAGCACAGGCATGTGTCCGGGAACAGAGAGCACTCAGTGTGCCAAAGAAACAGCCGAGAGGAGATTTCCACCCAATAGGCCCCAATGCTACTGCTGCTGGTGGAGCCCGTCTGGGCCAGCGGAGGGAGCCCAGAGATGGGACTCTGCATGGCAGCGCTGAAAAGACCCTTTGTTATGAAGCATTTTGAAGTGTTAAGCCCCACAGGGCCTGAGCATCCCTCCACACTTTCTCAAGGACTGGGATAGAAACAGACAAAAAAATGGAGAAGAGAAAAAAAGAGATAAGGAAGAAAGGACACAAGGGGAGAGAAGTAAGATGGAGCAAGACAAGAAAAGGGGAAACACACTAAAAATGAGAGAAACACTGGCATATGTAATGTTGACAGTGGTGAAAGGTAGGAAAATCTGAGAATGGGACAGTAGCCAAACAGCGTTCTTATCTTTACTCACAAGATGTTTTCTCTAAGCTATGTTGTCAAACAGCAAACGCCTCTGAATGCTGGACCGGGAATCATAAAACACTCAATGCAGTTACACAATGTGTTTTAAACTGAGAACCATTAAAGCTGCACATTGTGTATCTGCTAGTTACTTTGTGAAAGCCAGAGTGTGTACAATGTGTAAAAACTAAACAAGTCAGACCAAACAATGGGAGTCAAATGAGTGATCGTAACACTTAAAGAAATAAAAAATACTTTCATCACTTCTGCAAAGCAAAACACCTTGAGGTTTGAATCAAGCCATAAAAGGTTGGACTCTGTCCAGCAAAATAACCTGCAAAAGATGTATCGCATATTGTTGAACACTTAAAATACTGGGTCAGCAACTCACAGGCGCGATAAGGATTAAATTATTACAACATATCAGGAAATAATAGAAGCAGGCACAGCACCACACCACATACAATAATGGTTGCCATTAAAAATCTCACAGGCTTATTTTCTAGGGACAAAGTGTAGCAATGACTCAGTGCAAACAGCATGTTAGTAGGTCAATGAACACTGCACTGCTCTACGGGTTGTTTAGGAGCAGGACAATGTTCACTGACAGTGGATTTATAATTATGAGGAAAGACTGAATTTACAGCAGTGACAATTAAGTTTGTTAAAAAGAAAAAATACCTTTAAGAATGGACAATATGGATCAATTCCTCCATCATGGTAAATTTACTTTTATATGATAGTGCTATAGTGTATCAGTTAATACAGGAAACTCTATTGAGAAATTGTTACTGGATTAAAAACCCAGCCAGGATTGTCTGTATTTGGCTAATCCAGCTAAGTAAACTGTGACATAAAGCTACTTAATCAATTTTATGCAAAAATCAAACTAAAATCCAATGTTGCCATGAAACAGAGAGCCACATAAGGGAATACGTAGGACTGTAAGTAGTGATCAATCAGTTACTCAATAACATAACTCGCAGATGAATCGAAAAAAAAATGAAGACATTTGTTAGTTTCAGCACTACATACAACACATAGCTACCACTAAATATGATACGACAAAACGAGATAGGTGTCAGACATATCCTATTCTCCACCCCCACTCTCATAATAACATGTGGTGAACAGTGACTTGATGAAAACATTGGTCACAGTTCTAAAGCAGACAGAGCACAGGAAGCTATTCTTAGTGGGAACATTAGATCTGAATACTTCCTCAACAATACTTCCTTTGGTGATGAATAACAGCTCACATTTGGACTTCCCTGCCATTTGCACTCACCATGCGTCACGTCTTTTACCCAACCCTGCAAACAGCAAACCACTCAAACTTTTCTTGGAACAAAAAAAAAAAAAAAAAAAAGCGAGGGAGTGGGAAATTACGCTGGTGCAAATATGTGGGGAAAAGGGGGACCTTCAAAACAAACCCACGAACACATCCCTGCAACTTGTACCAGGACGTGGTGAACTGTCTTTATGTGCAGCCCCCTGAAAGCACAGTCACACGCTTCAACACGTGCAACTGTACTGCGAGCTATTTAAACAAAGAGTGTGGTGGGCTGCCAACACACACACACACACACACACACACGACGGACAAAAACAAAGACAAACCTCATTCTAACAAAGTAAGATAAGATTCCCTTCCCATATATTTGCTGGAGCTCTTTTCCAGGTAGTCTTGTGTTTATTATACACCGTGAGTCACTGGGATATTACGCGACAGCGGGTTTTAACCTCTGGTTTTAACCCCAGCGATCCTCTTGCGATTCTCGTTAACAGGACCACAACCTAACAATACAGTACAGCTGTTACAGACCAACACAGGACCGACGAGCTGCTAGAGCCGCTGCATTTCTTAGCACTTTGTCAAACTGGGCCATTTCCTTCCGATTAAAATGTATATCCAACCGAACACTATATGGTAAACCTAAGAGAAACAAAACACAGCATTTATCCTAACGTCAACGGACACTAACGTCTGCCACCGGCCGCTGTTAGCTTAGTTAACAACACGCTTCATTAGCTGACAAAAACAAAACTGACAACTCTCTGGTCTCCTTCATTCGTCGCGACGTTTTATTTTTGTTTATAATCATGTAATGAACCAAAACAGGCGGCGGGCGGAGAGACAGAGAGAGCTGGAGAGCTCGCAGTGGCCTATCTGTGCTTAGCTTGCGAAAAAAAACCAAAAAAAAAAAAAAAAAAACAGACAAGACTCACCAACGTAAAGGTTACCAGCAGCTAGCCTCTCCCCTCTCTTTCGTTCACATCCGAGGCATTAACGGCTGTTCACACGGAGACACCCAGACGAGAATGTGCCAGGACGATACAAAACGTATAATATATAATAATAAATATAATGTTTTCGTCGTCCAGTTCCGTCAGCGGCCGCTCCGTGGCTCCTCGTCCTCGGCTCGTCAGCTCTTTACTTTAGGTGAGCGGAAACAGTCGCTGCGAGGGCTCCGCCAGCTGCCCCGCTCCTGCGCGGTCTCCATGGCTACCCGTCAAAAGGGGCGGGTCCAAATCTGTCAGCCGCAAAAACCACAAAGCTCGACTTCAAAATAAGAGCGCAGAATTTGTGTGTGTGTGGGAGCAATAAAAAAAAAAAACAATAATAATCTAAATGCTGCAGTCACACTTGTAGATAGATAGATATATAGATAGATAGGTGACTTTATTGTATTAGAATACAAAAATACAATAGAATACTGAGGTAGACAGAATAGAAATAAAAATACACAATGGCAAGATATAAATATCATAAATAAAAATATACTGTGAATATTTATGCAAAGTTCTGGGCAAGCGTGGGCAAATTACATAGTTTGTGGATTTCTTTAATTGAAAAGAAGTAAATAGAGCCCCTGCTGCAAAAAACATACAAACATTCTTCAAATGTTAATGCCCTATAAGGATTTACTTTATTTTAAACAGTAAAGTCTAGGTACCCTGTTAAGTATAGGGTAGAAATATTATGTTTGGCGTTGATATGTGTTTCCCCATGCCTTAATCTGAGCCTAACCTTGCCCCAAACCAGTTTTGCCTAATGAAGCTTAACCTGAATTCAACCTTATCCAAACCCTAACCAGTTATCTTCGCCTGCTCCGAGCACTGGAATCTAATGTTATCCAAATATTCAGCTTTGGGGTTGTGTGGCTGCCAGTAGCACATGAAATATTGCAAAGATAGAGGGAGGAATGGATTCCACTAAAATCAAGTAAATTCCAGATGTATATGTCAGTCACAAAAATGCAAATGATAAGAGTCTGGGTTCTACAACAGGACAACGATGCAAAGCAGACCTCAAAATCAACCAAGAGCTGCATCAAAAAGCAAGCAGTGATAATGAAATCTAAAAAAGTGGATAAATAACCTCTACCTTATGATCTTTATGAGACAATAAAATGATCATACAAACAAAATATTTGCAGAGAATCATCACATTAAGAGCAACAAAATAATGTATATTTCTTCCAGGGAGTCACTATAATTATCAAGTTACCTCTTGTAAGATGGTTGGATAAGACATAGAAGAGGTCTGTGGATACCTCAATTGTTTTGTATTTGTCTGTTACTTATTGTTTGCTAATGTAATTCAAAATTTCTGGCTTTTTATTTTCCTTTGTGCAATCATTTCTTAATGTCAGACACTGAATTCCACATTGGACATTGCTGGACTATCTGAACACCATGGACAAAGATGGAAATAAATTCAGGACTTTATCTGTCAGTCCACTCTGACATTTCATACAGAGGGTTGGCTGTTTCATTAGATCATTTAATATGACTTTTCTTTGTAGCTGTTATGGCTGGAAAAAAGTACTCTACATCATCACAGTGTGCATATGCATTACATCTACTCTTACGAACTTGCATAAACAGAATAGAATAGTAAATTTTATTATATAATGTATGGCATAGCACTACATTCACACAGTGCACTGGCAAATTAAAGGTAGATGAGAACAAGTGTGTGGAAAATGTCATTTCACTAAGTCAGCAGAGAAAGGAAGTGAAATCTCTCATCATGCCTAACCACAGTTCAGTCTGCACCATAACTTTGCAAAACATAATGCGTCACTGTGAAGACATGTCAGAAGAGTCACAGTCACTTATTTTCTGAGTCCCTGCCTACTTCCTGTACCCTAAGAGAGAGTTCATAAAGTATTTTGCAAGCATCTCTGTCATAAAACTAGATATAGAGAGCAGTTGTGAAAAAATTGATTTTCTGGATCCATGAAATATAGAGGACAACTATGGCGTCCAAATAAGGTTTATTATAGAAAATGTTGACTAGAAAGACATAAACCAGATTTGGTTTTAACATGAGAATTTAATCCATATCATACAGTAATCTGTCCTTTATCCTGTGTCTATTGCACTACATGGATCTCTCAGAGCCTCTATGAAACTACATTCATATTTATGCTGATTATATAAATATTTGTATGATAAATTAATTTGTATTTTCCAGCTTTATCTATCTTTTGCTTCTGCCTTTAAATATTCATTGTATTGTCGCTCATATGATGATGTTATTGCTCTCAGTAGAAGGTGCAAAGGTCCACTCCAGTCCTATGAATCATGCCATGCAATGGTTGTTATCAGGGAGGAAGTTCATACTCCAGATGTTGACAGGTTTGTCCCTGCGTACTTGTTAAGTTCACTTTCACTTTCACTCTCTCCAGTTCCAGTTAATCAGACCTGTTCTTACACCCACGCCCTGTCTTTATTTAGCCCCCTTTGACTATGAAAGATGTCTTTCCTTATTCATCTCCCTCACAGGAAGTCTGTAATACAAGACATTTTTAAGTCCTGGCACTGACCACTCAGGGATTAACAGGATAAAACTCGGGCTTACACCTTGACATGCCACTGAGTCCTGTAAAGAACCACTGAAAAGACATCCACAGGACAAACACGCCGCAGCATCCTTACATTGTGTTCATTATGATATGCAGCAAGGTGGTCCAATATCTTAGCAGATCATCTTCTCCATAGAGGAAAACACATGTGGTGCTCATGAGTAGCTGTTAATTTATTGTGTTCACAACAATTAGACCAGGTCGTTCTCCAAATGCTGTGTTAGGAGGTTAATATTAAAAAATAATAATTAAAAAAAAACCCATAGATGTTACTTTCATACAGAGGGGCTTCTTAATTAGTCAGGCTTTCCCTGTGTATACTGTGCCTGTGCTGACATCTAGTGGATGCACCGCCTTCTTACCCACATCCCCTGCAGGTTCCTCACAGATCACATTTGTTGGCAAGTTGTTATCAAGATAGATAATATATTGAATTTCATGTTTAAAAGCAACACATTTATATAACAAGCATTTATCTTTGACATACGACTTCTGTAAGAGACACAGCACAAGAGAACAGAGGCAGCTGATACAAAACCGGACCCCCCCCCCCCTTTCTTTGGTAAAGTGGTTGCACCCAGTTCCTTCCTACTTGGTATGTTCTCTATTTGTGTACGGCACCTGAATGATACTCACCCATGCTTAACTGTTGTACAGGTATGTGCATTTTCTTGCTGGTAGGAGATGATATATATGATATATGAAGGCATTAACAGTGTGACAGATTATTGTTCGCGTTTGTTGTTCGGTCGCTCGTTAGTTCAGAACAAAGACTCTAAACAAAAACAAAAACCATAACCAAGCAGAAGCTGTAACTGGCTGGCTGATTACTGCATGTCCCAGGAGCTGATCCATAATGTGGGTGTTGTGGCTGTTAGCCTTTTCTCACCCGGAGAACAGTGAGCTGTGGTACCTGACCTTTCACCCAGTCACACATGACCCGGAGAGATGAATGTAGTTCATAAACAAAGACATGTTTTTTCCTACCTCTGAATGTCTGCAGGGCCCTGACAGTTGCATTAACCCTATAATGCCAGATGCATCAAATTTGATACAAGCATTTCTGAGACCTATTGCATCACCTTATGGTAAAAACCTCACTCAAAACCCTCTTGTATCCAATCTGATACTTGTCTTCCAGCCCCTGGTGGATCCCTTTATCACTACAACAACTCAAACACAGCACATGGGACGATCCAGGTTGGCCGCCTTCAGATAGTTCCCAACTCACTGGATCAAGGTCAAGAAAACTGTGATTTTTACGATTTTCCAGTGACATTTTCTTTGAAATTTTTAGTAACACTTAATCTGTTGAAGCAAGTTATAATTACATAATTTTTTGCATTTTAGTATGTAGTAAAATCGTGTATAAAATTTGGAAAAACCTATATGCAAATCATTTTTTGTAATTTTTTTTTTTTTTCAAATTTTGTGAAAGGGCCAAATAAAGGTTATTATTTCTGGGGTCAGACATTACAGGGTTAATCTCCTCTGTTTACCCTCATGGAGCACTTTATTAGGAACGCCTGCTCATTCATCATGCAGTTATCCAGTCAGCCAATCGTGTGGCAGCAGTTCTGTGTGTAAAATCAGGAGCTTCAGTTCATGTTCACATCAGTCTTCTGAAAGGGGGAAAGAAATGTGATCTCCGTTACTTTGACTGGGGCACGGTTGTTGGGTTTGAGTATTTCTCATGCTCATCTCCAGGGATTTTCACAAACAACAGTCTCTGAGTGTATATCGCTCCTGGTTCCTTTTAGTGATGGACCTTTAATCACAGTACAGAAGATTCAGGTTTCCCTGTTAATGCTCTGATTACAGGCAAACAATGCAATGTCTAAGTCAAGTGACCAAGCTGTGCTGCTGAATTTGTATATTTTTAGTTCAATTTTATTTATATATAATGAGCGAAGTTCTATAAATATATGAATTTAAAGCTTGAATTAATTCTCTGCAACAATATTTGTGCAGGGTCAAATAAATGTTTAATATTCCATTTAGAAGAAGATTATTAAATTAATAAAGTATTTTGTGAACGTTATGATACTAACGTAACTCTTGGATGTCTTGACAGATGCCGTGACCATAAAGCTGTACCAACAAGACTAAAATAAGGATCCCAATAAAGGGGAAGGACATTCAGGCCATTACAGTGAGTCACTGTTCCCATCTTGAAGAACTGAAATGGCTTATTCACAGATCCGGCTGAAAATTCTCCCCAGCGTCCGTTGCCTGTTTGACAAACTGGTGCAGGTAAAAGTAGAGGGACTTGCTCCTCTCAAACCAGTAGAATTAAGGTCCAAGGTGGTTGATGACAGAGGGGTGATTTTCAAGGCCTCTGCCCAGTACAAAGCAGATGAAACTGGCCAGGTGGATGTTTGCCGTGCACCTTCTCTGGGAGGAAGTTACACCGGCGTGGAACCCATGGGTTTGTTTTGGGCCATGGCACCGGACACTCCTCACAGTAAACTCCTGAAGAAGAATGTACTCAGCCCAACACAGGTGGAGATATCCGCACTGTGTGGGGAGACTGGTGAGCTGTTGAGCTCTGAAACTAATGAAAGAGGATACATGACAGAAGGGATGAAGAGAATACCTGTGCAAGAGGGCCGAATACGAGGAGTCCTCTTCATACCACCAGGTTGGTTGTTTTTAACTTGAGGAGGAGTTAAAAAATATACATAAAAATTTGAACAATTTAATTCAATCTGACTTTCCACTTATTGTTTTTGTTTTGTTTTCCTTAGGAAAGGGCCCATTCCCTGGAATCGTGGATTTGTACACTTTAGGTGGAGGTCTCTCTGAACCCAGAGCCAGCCTCTTGGCAAATAAAGGTTATGTTGTTCTGGCACTGGCCTATTATCGCTACCAGGGTTTACCAAAAAACCCTAAAAACCTGGATTTGGAGTACTTTGAAGAGGCTGTAACATATCTGCGGAGGCAACCAGAGGTTAGTACTGAAGATTAAAACAGTAAAGATAATCAGAATCTCCATTTTACCTCCCAAGTCTGATATTTACTTTGTCGTTTTATGTCTTATTGTGGAAAACAGTGTCAAATTAATTCATGTGAGAATATGATTTGCACTCATTTGTGTCTGCTGTGTCACTGTTGCCATGTACTGGCTTGTGATGACACAAACCTATGGCTGTGACAGAAGCTGAAACGATCAATTGAAAAAGTAAATGGCAGATTAATAGGTAATGGGAATAATTCTTAGTTGCAACCCTAGTTTGTAAAAGGTCTGGTTTCAAATAAAATTGAGGTATGGTTGTTACTTATTGATAAAACGAATATTTCATTGTATCTTTATGAATTAAGACATATTGGCAGGGGTACACCTGCTTATTAACACAATACCTCTCTGTGCAGGTCAAGGGTCCTGGGATCGGCGTCATATCAATCTCTCATAGCGGCGCTTTGGCTTTGTCAATGTCATCTTTCCTCTCAGGGATCTCAGCAACCGTCTGTATTAATGCCTGCAGTGCAAACACTGTGATTCCTCTTCACTACAAAGACATCGTAATTCCTCCGCTGCCTCCTGTCATAAAGAATGTTAAAATCACAGACGCTGGGCTTGTAGATATACGCGATGCCTTACCAGACCCTACGTTGGAAAAGAACAGGGCGTCTTTGATTCCCATTGAACGTGCCAGCTGCCAGTTCCTGTTTGCTGTTTCTGAAGATGACCACAACTGGAACAGTGCTTTCTTTGCACAACAGGCTGCTGCAACCCTGAGAAATCATGGCAAAGAATCGTTTCAGGTGCTTACTTATCCTAAAGCTGGACACTTTTTGGAGGTCCCTCACATGCCTTATTGTCCGTCGGGGTTTCATGCAGCAGTAGGGAGAGCTGTGGTGTTTGGTGGGGAGCCAAAAGCCCACTCTGAGGCTCAGCTGGACCTGTGGGAAAGAGTCCAGGAGTTCTTCAAGTGCCACTTGGGCAATAAGAGCACTTGTTAGCAAGCAATGCTGCATCGAGTGTATCAAGCATCACAGAATGGTCATCCTTAGCTATGCCAGGCCTTGAATTTCTGATGAATTAATGTGTCAAAGAGGTACTAAATGAGACTGTATGAGCATCCCCGTGTTGCAGCTTTTGTTTTTGGACTTCGACCTGAGACAAACACATCAAAATCAGCTTTTTTTCTGTTCACTGAAATGTGCTATGGAACACACAGCACAAAAGTAAAAATGCCTTTTTCACAGCAGGTATTTGACTTGTGCATTTACGTGTTCCACTAAGGCACCAAGTGACACATCTAAATGAATTACAGCCATCACTGTTTGTACTGATTGCCATTGTGCTTTTCCTACAATGATGTGACAAAGTGTCTGCTGTGATAATGACCTGTACATCGTGGACTAATGTGTATCACAATCAGTGTGATTGTATATTATCATTAATCATCAGGGATAACTTAAGATATCTGTAACTCATTGGCTCTGTTGCAAATGCAGAATTACCAGTACTGATGATAAAAGTTGAATTACTTGGTTTGTAGCTGGAAAAGGGCTGGATAATAAGTATTATATTTTGTTGTCTTTGGTTGGTGTCATATTGTGATGACGCCATCGTGTTGTGTTATTGTTTCACAAAATTATAGTGAACAAATTAATTCCAAGAATACTGAAATAAAAAACGAATGAAATGAGGGATCATCTCATGTTCAGCAGAACAGTGGAGTACACGGTTCATCCCACTCAACATCAACATTATGGTTCTACATGGATTCATTCATGATAAATATTATCAGAAAAATATTCTTATTAATAAGTAAGTTAAAAAGTAGATAGAGTTCATCCATGATGCTGAGCTGTAGACGTGAAATCAAAACACTGCGTTTTCACTGTAGAAACGACTGTATTTCTATTATTTTTGATAGTTTGTGATCACTGCTGTGAAAGGTTTAGAAACACTACAGACAGAACAAACAACAATCGACGATGTGTTGGTCACTATGAATTGCAGTCATGCACTAAGTTGATCAGCAGTTGTTTCAGCCTGTGATTATAAAGTTCCTCTTACACCGATCAATATTATTTAAATACAGTTAAGTCCAGCTGTGAGTCTCCCTGAGTCAACTCCATCAATGTGAATTATTATTTGTGCAAATGATGGCATCTAGTGGCAGCTCAGCCTCCCTGCAATTACCTCTGACTTATCATAGACACAGTAAGAGAGACCTGTTCTCACATACAGCGTCATGTAAAAACAGAAGAGGAGAGGAGAACATTCATGACAAAAGATTTTGAAACGAAAACCAACGTAATCCCACTTTTGTGGTTTTGTTCCCATGATGAAGTTCAAAAACTTTACATTACATCGCTTTACATGGAGGGCTTTTGTCTGTTTCAAAGGGCTGTGAATCCACTTTGATGATGTAAGCTTTCCCCTGTCAGATCTTATTAACAGTGTGTCCTGCCTCAGAAGAAAGGAAGGGAGTCTTTTTGTGAAGTTGGAGACAAAGACGCTGACAATCTCTCCCTCCACGTCCATCCACATGGACACAGTCTGTACAGAACCTGGTGTGGACATGCAGGACATCTCACACAAGGGAGGAAAAGATTAGTGTGTCAAGATCAGTTGTCATTGTTTAAATAAAATGTCAGATATATGTTACTAAACTGAACAGCAATGCTTTAAAAAAAAAAAAAAAAGCACCGTACAACATTATTATGAAACAGGTGCAAGAGTTTTGAATCTTAGTTTCATCTTGTTGTCTGAGATTTATTTTATGATGTCCCCACTGATAGTAAAAAACACTGTCAGCAGCCTCTGTCTTATCTTCTTATGCTTTTACCCACTGGTCTTGTGAATGAAACAACGGGATGGGGATTTACATAAAGTAAATGATAAAGTGTTGTTGTGTATTATTGAGGTTTGCCTTTGGTATTTTCAGCAAACCAGTGAGGAATGTCACAAGCTCCTGTGAGAGTACAGCCTGAACAACAGCACTGTGAGGGGAGGCCAGCAGGTGAAGAAGAAGAAGAATACTTCACTAAAATATGATGATCGATCTCTTTTTGGCTGATAACCTACATGAAGCTAACCCATAATATATTCACCATCACTGATCATTGTGTAATGTGTCCACACTTGTCATTCATAAGATTCAGAGGAGTCCCTTGGTGCTGTCAGAAGAGGAGGGGCCCTCCTCTCCAGTCTTGCACCTCCCGCCCGCTCCCCACACCAGCCGGTCTACCAATAAACAGCCTCTGGTGGTGCGACTGGCGGCGGCAGCAGGAGTAACAGCCTGTCAGGCACAATATTTCCCCTGGACGACGGGAGGTGATGGGAGTGTGTTCTCGGTGCTGCAGGCTCCTTTCCCGGAACGGACGCGTCGCGGCGCGGTGTGGCTCTGGGTGCGCCGGGTGTCAGAGAGTAGCCCCGGCCGCCGCTCGCTGCGCACGGATTTCAGTGGCTCTGCCTGATTCCTGCCATGCAGCCTCACTGAGGGATGGTGGGGCACCCAGCCTAGGCTTTCATTTCATTTCCCTGTGCTTATTACGTGCGATTGTTGCACCATGTTTTTTGCTCATTTATCAGATCTGCATTTACTGCCGGAGCTGGGCGCACTGCCTACCTGTGTCCGTCTCACTGACATCTCCTCTGCACATAATCTGTGATCTGTAGACCCCCCCACCCCCCCCCCCACCCCCTTTTTTTTTTTTTTTTTGCAAGTCAACATCATCATCCTCATCCCAGATGCTTCTCCAGGGCTGGCTGCTGACATCCCGCCAGCCTTCTTAAAAAAACCGGGGGGATCGCGGGGTGAGCCGACATGGACAGTGGGAGCCGGGCTGCGACGGTCGGGGACGGTGCAGCCAATTTCACGGCAGCCCACCTCTGGCTGGGTCTCCTGAACGCGTCGAGCCCGCCGACCCGGTGGGACAGCAGCCCACCTGACGGGGGGGCCGAGCTGGGTGAGGAGCAGCGGCTCATCCGAGAGCAAGCCTACCGGGACTTCACCACCACCATTCAGGTTTTCATCCTCATAGGTTCGCTGCTCGGTAAGTCTGTGCGTACACACACACACGCACACACACACACACACACACGCAGGCCCAGAATAACACAGAATCCTGCAGCATATTTATATGAACCTGTATGAAAAGACTGTACATTGTTCTGGAACTGCTGAATCAAAACATTCACACTCTTCATGTCTCCATCGACCTCTCCTGTTTGTTCCCCAAATCTGGGTCAGGGGGATTTGTGAGGACATCCTTTGTGCCAGAATAATAATAAATAAAATAAAACATTCTGAGGAAATTTGCAGCAACAAACAAGTCCTCAAATCATCAACGCCTAAAAGACTTTGGGTGAATATAGGAAGCAGTATTGTGTCTTTATAATGGTCCTGGTTAATGCAACATGTGAAAAGATGCTCACTGCCTATTGGATTGTGCAGTTTTTAGGGTCATCTTTATGGATTTGCTTTCCTTACACAGAAAAGACACAACTCAGTACTATATTACATCTGCTAAAACATGGCAAAGGGAATCAGTTCTAGGAACAAAAGCATCTGACATTACACTAATAAACAGCAGTCTGCATTTTGCATCAGTTTTTCTGGCATTCTCCATTTAAACTAAACTGTAAACAACTAGTTGCTGTTAGTGTTACCATCATACAGTAGCATATTGTCAACAACACTGTGATCCATAATCATTTAAACTCAATGCCGAGGTGTCATGTCTCCAAATACTGTGTATGTCATCATGTCTCCAGGTTTACATGACGTGTGTGTGTGAGTATTTCTCAGGATGCTGCTTTGTTTTATGGGTGGGATCACTCCCTTTGACAATGCTCATGGTTTAAACTGTAAGTGGTTTATTGTGATATTGTAGAGAAGTTGAGACACGCACCAGTTCTTTGGTAATTTGAAGATGTTCCTGTCAGAAGCTGCAGCTGTCCACACAGATGCACTTTGCAGAAGCAATTAGACCTATGCTAGGGCGGTTTGAGACATTAGTGTACTGCACCAGTTCAGATCAAAACATACATATAAACTGTAGGTGAAAGACACACAGACTCTGTGACTCTACTTTCAAGTTACTCCTGCTGGTGCCAGAAGAAGCCGAGGCTGCTGCTGCTGCTGCTGATGATGATGATGATGATGATGATGATGATGATGATGAGTGAGGAAGAAGCCGTGTGAAGTGCGCACACAGTCCTGGCTTCGACATCCCCTCCATCATGTTGGCAGCAAGAAGCATAATCCTCCTGCCTAAAAATGAGCAACACATATGAATGTGTTGTCTGTCATAGATGTGGCTGTAACATCCCGACTCCTCACTGTACAAAACACAGGCTTGACTTTGTGGCGCTTGCACAAATCGTTCACCAAGATGAAACACGGTGAAGTTGACACCAAAACTGGCAAACAAAATGACTATTGCTCCGACTCAATATCACCTCCTGCTGACAAGAACATCTGCCTTTGAACAGCATGGCTCAAAATATCCATTTTTCTCTATATGTTCTATTTTCTTTTCAAATGACCCATTTATATGACTCCAGAAATGTAAAACAAAAAAGAAATCCAGCACATTACTCTTTAAAAAGGCTGCTATCTTGAAGGCAGAGGTTCCTATAATATGTAACTGGACCACTGGACAACGACAAGTGAAATGTAGTAAATGGAGTGTAAATAAACCATGTAAAAAAAAAATTTAAAAACACAGACATGATCCTCCAAAGCTGCCCTTTGCTAATAAAATAATTGCCTCAGGAGAATCAACTGAAAGCTGAGTGACTGAGTGAGTCAGTGAGTGATCTTTACATTTCCAATGACAAAGATTGCATGAACATTGGTTATTGATGAATACTGTCACTGTATCTATGTAAATAAAACATAAAATCAATCAAATATCTGAATAAATTTTAGGATCAATTATTATTTGAACAACCATTGCAAGGCTGATTTCACTCCACCCATACAGCAAAAAAAAAAAATGCAATTCATCAGGAGCCAACTCTCGACCTGACCACGAACACATAAATAACCCAGAGAATACAGCAGTGAATAATAAAACACATGATGGAATTTGAGGTTTAAATTTTCAAAAATGTGTGTCCTCAATTCTCAGGCCTCTCTTGAGGATATCAAAAAGTTTTTGATGCTCTGATAAAAGTAGGATAAATGATTTTTTTAAATACTCAGAGATCACTTGTTATTAAAGGGATGATTAGCGATGACATGCCGGTTCCATCATGTAGGCACGGTTGTTGTCCTGATGGGGGTGTGATTGAATCTCCAAAAGGAAATCTGTGTGAGTGGCTGAAAAATGCCAGCAATTATCTTGTGGAAATATCCACAGTCAGTGGGTGTGCTCAGGTGTCCAGACCTTTGACACGCCTTTGATAGATGCTTTCAGGGTTCACATGTGTTAAATGCCTCCACAGATTCAGTGCGACACCTGAAGCACGGGCATGAAGAAGTAGTTACAGGCTAGAAATGAATGCTTTGTGTGCGCAGAGGTGAAGAGAAGCTGTGACCTCATGTTTTTCAAACCACACATTCACATTAAAGGACTCTGTGTATGTGCTTGACGGTATTATTAGTATGTGTGCTTTGTATTGGTGTAAAAAGCATAAGGCTCTTTCAGATGTGGGAAGTCTTCATATTCTATTATCTTTCTTAGCTTGTTGCGGTTCTTCATTGAAGCGTTGTGATATTTGCACTGAGTGAAATATTCAAACTCATCACTCCGGTTTTTAATGGCTGCACCATTCAATGAAATCGAAACATTTTGGATATCGTTGCATCATTTTGTACAGTTTTCTCCAAAAATTCAGCCCAAGAGCCTATAGTTGGCAAATATGGAAAATTTTGGATCTTCACCAGCTTTTAAAATAAAGTTCTGTGGGCAGCATAAGCTTATACTGATGGTCAGTGAGCTTTAAGAAGTGAAGTCATCCATGTCCTTCTACATGAGACGCTCATATAGTTTGCTTTGAATTAACCTACACAGAATGTGTTTTGCCTTTCAGGTATAAAAACATGTCATTAATTGTGTCATTTGAATAATTAGATTCAATCAGATAGTTTTCTCTCTTTTCCTCTTCCTTCAGGTTAGGGCATAAAACAAAGGTTTACATATATCTATACTTCAAACTTTACCCAGAAACCTCCACAACAAAATATGAAACAATAAAAAAAAAAAAAAAAGTACTACAGATGGAGACAATGCACAGAAGTAGTGGACAGACAGATAAGCTGTTTGTTAAAGGTCCCATATTTTACACTTTTCTGGTGTTTTATTTAAAGTGTTGATATCTATAAGGAGATATATTTGTGGTTTTAAGTACTAAAAACCCTCTCAGTGTTTTAATCTCCTCTTTGTGACATCACAAAATTAAGGAAGTCCTGACGGCTCCTTTTATGGCACAATTGCTGAATACAGGCCATATTTCATAGTATTTATTTCATAGTATTTATACAGCACCTAGACCTGCTTTATAACCAAAAAGACATGGAGATCTCACTTCCTACAATATGGGACCTTTAAGATTGGTAATACTTACGGCACTTCACTCTCCTTAAACCACAAATTCTCCTTTTTTACCTTTGTGTTTGTGTACAGATAAAACGAATGAATTGCAGCAGGTTTATTAGTGAGCTTTAGAGGTGTTGACAGGGGGTGTTGACAGGAGGATTTGTGAACTTTGCAGAGAGCCAGGCTGTTTCCCCTGCCTCTCGTCTATATGCTAAGCTATAGTTGCTTCCATACTTTATGCACATACATGAGAGCGCTGTCGATCTTCTCGTCTAATTCTCTGAAAGAAAGCAAATACGCATATTTCTGAAAATGTTGAACTATTCTTCATAAGTTTATAACATTCCTCGTAATAAACAGGGACATTTATCCATTTTTTCTGATAAAGTACAGATCAAAGTTTGACACTAATCAGATTAATGTGCCACAGTGTGCGTGGCACGAATAATCAGGTCTGTGAGGAATTATGTGAACTATGTAGATATCTGGCTCTCTCTTCCTCTGCGGGTTACCATACATCAAGAGGTCTCTCATTCAAACTGAAATAATACAACACCACAGGGATGCAGCGAGGAAGGTGCTAAGTGTGTTAATGATGTTTCACACTCTGAATTTTAGCAGCACATGCTACTATGTTTGCATGTGCTGCATCACTGGTAACAGCAGCTCATTAACACCAGTCCAGAGAGGACACTTACTTCCATGTACATGAAGCCTGTTTTTTTTTAAGTATTACATTTTTTCATGGTGCTACCTATAGTGGAAAGAAGCAATCATGTTTAGTGTTTGCTCCCCATTGGCTCCCACGTGCACGGTTGCCAAGGTGTTCATCAAGTGCCCGGTGAGTATTTCAGGCACAAAAGGACAAAGTGGTTTTACAGGCAACGCAAGCTCTGACTATAAAAAAGGTCCCAATTTTGTCAGCACGCAACACTCACAAGGACACATCTTAATAATTAGTTACAGCTCTGTCTTTGTTTGTGAAAGCACCTAGTCTCTAAAACCTGCTGCACTAATAAACTTTCCTTTTTATAGATATTCTGAAAAGCTTTATTTCTTAATTATGTAATGTTTGTCTAGACTTAGTCTAGACTTTTACCACACTTGTGTGTAGGATTATCAGCCTTGATGCTTATGATAAAATGACTTTTTCATTAGTATCTGAGAGACATTAGCAAGCTCCCTTTTCCGTCCTGTGTATCTGTTTATGTGGGAAATTCTTTCAAATGTGTGTAACAGAGCGGATTTTTCTAAAATTAAATATTGTTTTTGAAACTGTGATCCCACATACGTCACTTGTATTGCCACCACTGGGAAGGTGTGACATTGCACCATCGCAGCTGTACTATAGTTAGACTCTCACAGCTCCTGTCAAATATCATCATCTTGCACCAGACTTATTACCTATAGTGATTTGTAAACACTGTCGAAACTATCAGTGATTCAGTCCTACTCTGATTTTGCCGTGTGTGAAATGATTGTATTTAGATGAAGACAGTTGTTTTCTCATCGTTATCCCCTGAAATATGTACAATTGTAGTTCTTTTTTTCCCTCTCCGGTCTTCTTCTCTTTCTCCCTCCTCGCTTTCTAATCCCCTTTCTCCTTCTTCTTTTTATTTTCTTGCTGCATATTTTCCCCTTCCCTCCCCTGCTTATTCACTAGCAGACTGTCCTCAGAGGACAAACAGCAGCTCTGGTTGTTTTGTTTGTTCAAATGTCAGAAACAGGTAACGTTAGCTCTTTAGCAATGGTGGAGCAGCAGGCTGGAGAGACAGGAACAGTGGCCGGTGGTTTGGTCCAACCTGAAATATCTCCAAAAAGTTTTGGTTGAATTGACATGAAATTTTATACAAACATTCCAAGTGACGCCTCCTAATGTTTTTTTTTTTTTTTTTTTTTTTTTTTTTTGGTGATCCCCTGACTTTCATTGAGCACCACCAACAGGTCAAAGCTTTCAACAACTACTGGACAGATTTAAATGTAGACATTCAGTGCAGAGCTGTCTCCAGTGGTGGAAAGAAACACCAATCTTAGTTCTTGTCTCCAGCACGTCTTTTCTTCCTTTGAAGTTAGCACGCTAACCAGCTAGCCCTGGCCTGTCTTGTCACTTTCCAATAGCGTCTCGCTGTAGCCCCCAATCAGCCCTGAAGACGTAGCGCTGCTCAGAGGGAGTATTATAACATCTTGTCTTGTAAACGCAACTATGGCCAAAGCTCTTGTCAAGTGAACATCACCACCATCCGCTCCCGACGAAAAACTGTTTGGCAGCAGAGAAAACTTACAACTATCTGCTTTAAAATGAATCAAAACTAAACAAGGTGGTGGTTTAAAAAAAAAAGCCATGTGAATTATTTCTGTAACAGTCAAAAGGGATTCTAGATTAAAAACATTAATATGAATATATTACTTTTCTTCTTCCTTTTATAGACTGAAAATGTGTTGGCTTGTCAATGCCTTAATCACCAGCCATGATAAACAGAAGTTACAATATTAATATAGCAGAGTCAGTACATGTTGGTATCTGAACACTTATTTTCTACAGAAGTCCTCTCTTATGTAACTCTGTGCTAGTTTCATTATCCAAAGTGAATCAGATTCACAGAAAGCAGAGGCTGAGCACACCTCGTCATTAATTACCTCTACACTAGAGTTTCCACGAAATACTATCTGAAATACTGTGTGGTGTTCTGTCACAGTGTGTTACCAAAATCCTGCACAGTAAGAGCCTGGCAGTGAAACACACCGTGTTCCCTTAAAAGCAGCTTCGCCCTGCTCCATCTAAAACCCCTCATTCCAGATCCCAATACCCTAATCCACGACAACTGATCGCTCTATCTACTCCTCTGCAGAGTTTCCTTCAGGACCGTTGCAGTTTGCTCTTGCACGCCGAATCACGAGGACTGATGTTTTCTCTCAGACTGACTGTGGCCTGTTTTTGAACATTTAGAGACACGAGAAACAAATATCCTCAGGAAAATAATAAAACAGCTTTCCTCACCAGAGAACATCTTGCTCCGTTTCTCACAATGAGAGCACAGCTAACACTCTGTGGGTAATTACATTTGGAGAGGCTGATATCACACATGTCTCTGTGTGACCTGACATCAGTCAGTGCTCTACAGGGAGTATAAAGTTCACCTTTTTAAACCTAATTAACAATCATTACTCTCATCACTCCTATTTATGGAGGGATTGAAACATGAAAATGCCACAGTTCTGCTGCTTGCTCTCCGGTGTGTGCTGTCTCACTCGGCTCTGGTTTAATTGATTTCTCCTCCCTGCAAAGAGCTCCTAATGATTTCAATCCTCAGTATCTTACAGTTTAGGCTAAAAATTACACTCACCAAGCACTTTATTAGGAACACCTGTACACCGGCTTATCTATGCTGTTATCCAACCAGCCAATCACATGGCAGCAGCCCAGTGTATAAAATCTTGTGGATACAGGTCAGGAGCTTCAGTTAATGTTCACATCAAACATCAGAATGAGGAAAAGATTTGATCTCAGGGACTTTGACCATGAGTATTTCTGAAACTGCTGCTCCCCTGGGATTTTCACTCACAATAGTCAGCCTGGTGCCAAGTGGTGGCCAGTGGTGACTGTGGTGAGCAGAAAAACATCTCGGAGTGCACAACATGTCAAACCTTCAGGTGGAGGGGCTGCAACAGTAGAAGACCACGTCAGGTTTCATTCCTGTCAGCTACCAACAGAAATCTGAGGCTGCAGTGAGCACAGACTCAACAAAACTGGACAGCTGAAGAGTGGGGAGAAAAAAACAGCCTGGTCTGATGAATCTGGTCAGAATTTGGCATCAGCAGCTTGAATCCATGGACCCGACCTGCCTTGTGTCAACAGTCCAGGCTGGTGCTGGTGGTGCAATGGAATGAGGATTATTTTCTTGGCCCCTTAATACTAATCAATCATTATTTGAATGTCACAACCTATCTGAGTATTGTTGCTGACCATGTGAATCCCTTTATGGCCACAGTTTACTTCTTCTATTGGCTACTTCCAGCTTGATAATGCTCATGTCATGAACATGGTGATGGATTCAGTGAACTTCAGTGGCCTCCCCAGTCACCAGATCTGAATCCAGTAGAACACCTATGGGATGTGGTCGAACAGGAGATTGGCAGCCTGAACGTGCAGCTGAGAAATGTGCAGAAATGAGGTGATGCAATCACATCAACATGGAGCTGAATCTCAACATCTTGTGAAATCAAGACTGAGACTGTTTTCAGAGCAAACTGAGGAATTACCCAGTATTACTGTTGTGTTCCTCATAAAGCGCTCGGTGAATGTATGTTCTTGAAACTGTAACAAATCTCTCAAAGCTACCATTTTAAACAGAGTAACTCTTATCTGTCATTTTAAAACATACTCACGTGCGATTTAGAGAAGCAGAGTGAAAGGTTTTCCTACGAAGAGCCACCTGAATGAACACTGTACCCTGCCATCAGGTCTTTGCAGGTTGCAGACGTACACGTTGTCCCTCATTTACAGTTTTCAGTTTTTTCACCAAACAATACTTGGGTATTTTAAAGGAGCAAATCTGTTCAAACTTACCACTTATCTGAAACCTGTTGCGTTTCCTGCTCTGATTAGCACAGTTCAAAATGTAAATGAGGTCTTTTTGCAGTGAGCAGAGAAAAATGAGTGTTTGCATCTGTGAATGATAATTTCCATGTGTGATTTTCCCCTGAATTTTTGTGTTTCAGTCACAAACTATTGCATTTGAATGTTAAGCCACACAGAGCGTGCGTTATCTTGGTTGTCTATGTGGCACAAAGAAATAGTTTTGGCCTTAAACATTTAATAACTAATAGTAAATTTGAGTTGATGGGTAAATTTAATATTGGTACATGGTGTAAAAAGAAGAGTTTGGCTCCAGTTTGTTATAACACTACATATTATATAATTAAATCATCTATCCATCTGTGCTAACTCACACAGATTAGACAGATGATCTGCCTTCTTTCATACCAATGGGCAATTTCAAGTCTCCAGGCAACCCAACTATTTTCATTCTGTTCTGTGGAAGGAAATTGGAGTGCCCAGGGGAAACCTAAACAAGCATGAGGAGAGGAGACAGAAAAATCTGGGGCTCAACCTCTATAAATATTTTAGTTGTTAAAGGATGTATTTACACAAGTAGTAGTAGTTGAGGCTGCAAAAAAACAGCATCAATATATCTGAAATTCAGATTTTTTTCCCTTTTAAGAGTTGAAAAAAACTAAAGGATCAACCACAAGTGTAATAATAATGATAAATATTAACACTTAAGGCAGCAGTTCCTCGTTCATGGAATGCCTCAAAATAATTCAAAGGCAAACAGTAGGGTAGCGGGTATACATGCCACCCCATTAAGCTATGAAATCTCTGTCCAATGAATAAAATACTTTATAGTTTATATTGCATGTCATGATAAAAACCTAAAATAGATAAAGGCGCAGCCAACTAGATTATTCTTTTAGAGTTTGGAAATCAGAAAAAAAAACTGTATATCTGATTTCATTCTAAATCTCTTCACCTTCCCCCCACAGGAAATGCCACGGTGCTGTGGTGCACCTGCTGCACAAATGTCTTTAAATCTGTGACCAATCGCTTCATCAAGAATCTGGCATGCTCGGGTATCTGCGCCGGCCTGGTGTGCGTTCCCTTCGACGTGGCGCTCGGAGCCAGCCCCCGCTGCTGCTGGTGGCTTCACGTTCTGCTGCTCTGCAAGGCCATCAAGTTCCTCCATAAACTCTTCTGCTCCGTGTCTGTGCTCAGTTTCAGCGCCATCGCACTCGACAGGTCAGTTCAGAAAACACTTAGGACACAAAATCCTTTTCAATTTACACACGTAGTTAAAGAAGACAGAAGTAATATGTTTTTTACCCACAGATAATTGCAGTTTTCACTTGAAATTAAAATCCGAGCATCTTACAGAACGGGCAAAAACTGAAAGAGCACTCTGCCCTTGAGTAGGATGAGTGATGTTTTGTTTTTTGCTCACTTTAGCTCTGCAGCCAGAACCACTGCCTTTGAAATATGTGTTTGAAAAAGGCTAGTGGGCACATCCCACTCACTTCACGGGATTTGGAAGTACCACTTGTAAGAAGTGGATGGTACCCTGATCAGTTTATCAATACATTGCCTGGCTGAGTCAGCTGAAGTAATCCTCTTCCTGAAAATGGTCACATGTAAGCACAAATATCTGGGCAGCACAAGTGGAGCAACAAGGACTGAAACAAGGACTAAACTCTGGAAGGTTGCTTGTGTGTTTTTCAGTCTCCATCTGCACCCTGTGGCGTGGATGAGAGGGGGTAAGGGGCTGCGATTGATGGAGCATGCATATGCCATGCTGAGAGGCCGTGTCCCAGACCTCCCTGCAGTGCTAAAAGCAGCAGCCAAAGGCAGCTGGAGGTAGCTGCTGCTTACCACATAAAGTCTCACACTTTTAGAAGTAATGCCGATCATGCCCTTATGTATCTGGAAGCAAGGTTTTGTATTTCCTACAAACTTTTTTAAGAGCACATAAGCCGCCTGATTCAGAATATTTAATTTCTAACATCAGCATGTAAGAAAATAACTCTTGTCTCAAGATATACCAGACAGCAGGTGCAGTATAACAGTGCAAATAAGCTCCTAGACTATTGTTCAGCCTCATTCTGCAAATTTCAAAAACCATGCAGCAGAGTATACGTATAGACTGTGTGGGTTTTTGTGGTGATTGCAGTCAGATGTTGTGTTCTTGCAGCTTCACCTTAGCTTTGCTTTCACTGCTACATCGCCTCTTAAGCAAATCATACAAACAGAATGCTCTCAAACTGATGAATTATTAATTCTCAAGGAGGGCAATGGAGGCTGTGGATATAGTGGCAGGCTGAGACTGCAGCACAGTTATGGGCTCCTATACGCACACACTCAACACTCGCATGTGCTGATGAAGAGACAACCCAGGGAAATAAGCAAGTCCTTTATGCAATTTGTTTTGCTTATGATTAAGGGACAATAATAGGGTGAGAGACAATCTACATACTAATATCTGCAATACAGCTATGAGGAGATCTAGTTATGCACACCCACATCATTCCTACTTCTGCATAAGGTAACATTAAACAGAAAAAGGGAGAAAAAATTCCTTTCATCCCCTTCCAATAAACTCCAATAAAGTTCAATATGCACACCTTTTCTTTGCCCTCTCGCTGCAGGACATCATGCTGCAGTCATTTTATTTCAAAAGCTCAATTCATTCAAATTAGTTGGCAGATGTATCTTTCATTTTGGTTTTCCCAACTGAAATATGTCCATTTTCCCCGTAAATAGCTGTTTAGGAAGCATTTATAGAACATTTTCATGCTTTACAGAAAAATACCTCACAAACCAGTGTGGACAGATGATTTGAATAATGTTTGAATGTTTGAAATGTTTGAATAATGAGTGGCTTAATTTGACATATATACTTGAAGCTCTACTTAAGTGAAAGTGTATTCTGACATGTCAAAATCTCTTAAATGCAAGTCTTCGTGCTGAAATAACTTCTCTTTTGTCTGCAGGTACTACTCTGTGCTGTACCCGTTAGAGAGGAAGATCTCAGACGCCAGATCCAGAGATCTGGTCATTTATATCTGGGTCCATGCTGTGGTGGCAAGCCTCCCCGTGTTTGCTGTGACCAACGTGACGGACGTGTATGTCACCTCATCCTGCTCCGATGACCACGCCCGCTCCCTGGGCCACATGGTGTATGTGCTGATCTACAACGTCACCACGGTGATCCTCCCTCTCGCCCTGGTCTTCCTCTTCATGCTGCTCATCCGCAGAGCGCTCAGTGCCAGCCAGAAGAAGAAGGTGATCATTGCGGCGCTGAGGACCCCACAGAACAGCATCTCCATCCCATATGTGTCCCAGCGAGAGGCCGAGCTACACGCCACTCTGCTGGCTGTGGTGCTGGCTTTCTCCGCCTGCAGTGCCCCCTACGGGGCCTTGGTGGTGTATCGCACCATTTTGGCAGACACCAAGGAGCTGCCCGTCTCGCTGTATCTCACAGCCCTCTGGCTCCCCAAGGTGTCTCTGCTCACCAACCCACTCCTGTTTCTGACTGTTAACCGCTCAGCGCGTCATAGCTGGCTGGACCTGCTGGCCAGGATTCACAGACGTTACAGCCGCCGCAACGTGGTCAGCACCGGGGGTCTGGCCTCTTTAGGAGCAGAGGGGGTGATCGGGGAGCCGGTGGGGCTGGAGACAGCCGGCCGCTCTGGGAGCCAACTTCTGGAGATGTTCAACATTGGACAGCAGCAGATCTTCAGACCCTCTGAGGAAGAGGAAGAAGAGGAGGATGTGGAGAATGAGATACCTTCTCAAGGATCAGGAGCCTGCTCTGGGCCAAAAGAGGGTCTCAAGGGTGGGTCAGGACTAGGGAGCCTTAGAGGGGAGGTGATCACCAAAAAAGACCCCCTGCAGGGCACAGGGGGAGGACTGGTCATTACCAAAGAGGGCCCGCCTGCAATCATAGCACCCCGGGCCTCTCCGGTCCACACATGTGCTTACGCCTCTTCATCACAGGTGGCGCCAGCAACGCCTACAGACGCCGAGGACTCTCCACAGTTTGGTTTTGGACCATTTGAGCTCCCGCCTCAGTGGTTACCTGAGACCAGGAACAGCAAGAAGAGGCTGCTGCCTCCACTGGGTAACACACCTGAGGAGCTGATCCAGACCAAACTGCCCAGGCCACGGCCTGAACGGAGAATCAGCAGAAACAATAAGGTCAGCACCATTCCCACTGTGGACCAGTGAGGTTTCCTGCTGGACTCTGATCTGCCACAGTGGAGACACCTCATTGCAGAGGGTTGACCAGGCCTCGGCAGGATATTGATGTGTCAAGCTGCTCAGTGAGACGCTTGGTTTATTTTGGTTAATTTAAACCTTTTGACTTTTCTCAGTTTTCTCAGACGCAGTCGTAGCCACTGTAGAAGTCCAAGTTTTCCACTTTACTCCACAAAAGCCGGACGCCTGAGGCACTGCATTTTCTTGTTGGACGAAAATCAATTTGATATCAAATATTTATATTGCTGTGAAAAATATGTCTGCTCAGTCCAGCGTCACTGCCACTTGGACCAATACCGTTCCATAGTTAAGGACTTCTACAATGACTACATGATTGAGAGGGCAGATACCTTTTTGAATCTCCCTTTGTTGACTAGAGCTGGCATCAGTGGTTAAATGAATACACTGTACAAATCCAATTATCCTGAGCGATGCACTGATACTGGAAGATATATTTCCATAGCAAATAATCATGAGAGGATATTGAACCTCCAAACAAAACATTTTGTAAAATGGTTATGCTGTGATTGCACTCTGTAAATGAACACACCTCAGTGTCCATGTTTGACAAGTTCTACTTCAATATTTGGGACTAACTCGCCCTTTGCTGGCTCTTTCTTTCTCAAGCCCCACTTTTGGAGTATTTGCATTTCTTCTAACGTGGTAGATGTTGTCGTCATTTGTATTTTAAATGTAAGTGGATTTGATAAGATGAAAAATGTGACATTTTAACTGTGTGCTTAAAGTTGTTTTCTGGAACCCAAAATGCAACAAATAGAAAAATGGAAGAATATTTCTGGTATGTTTTTATATAAAAAAAAAAAAAAGAGAGAAAGGAAAGAAAGTCATCCAGGTCAGGATCTTTTAGTCCCCCTTGATCAATTTTATTGATTTCTCCCATGTTTCCTGAAAATCAATTGCTTGTTCAATTTGTAAAATAAAGCAAAAAAGAGCAGAGATACAAACACACATTTTACATCACGAGAAGCTCTGTGAAATGATTTTCAGTTTCAAATTTCTCTGACTCGGACACTGTCACCGCTGACTCTGCCGTCTTTGTTCTGCATAATTCAATAGTAGCAGCCTCATCCTGAAGCTTTGGCTGAGGTAAACAGAGCTGGTCTGCACATCAAATATTTGTCAAGCTGTAACTCCCTTTGGGGCTACCCACAATCCCCTGTTATGTCCACAAAGAAACTGAATCTATGCCACATCCTACTCATGCTGTTATCAGGCGAAATTGTGCAGTCACGCCTGACTGGAAACAATATCCACTGCTGCTACTTAAAAGAGATGAATAACATGTTTATTCTTATACATCTACTCCAGGGATGATTGTATTAGACAGTTACTGCAGCATACACAGTCGCTGCTTTGGTGGATTTATAGCACAGAAGGAATATTGAGCCCAAATCCTGCTGGAAATTCAAAGCGTTACATGAAACAGGGACATCATTGATTTCTCCGGTGTGAGTGTTTAAGAATACACCGGCCTCGGCTCATATTTCCCGCCTGAATTGATTCAAAGCTTATTCATACAACACTCTCTTACTCCTGCAGCCATTAAGAGCTTGACAACAGAGAAACAGTGCAGCTGATATAACACAACACTGAGTTGAAGTTGGCTGGACTCTGCTGGAAAGAATTTAGCCACATTTGCATTACAATCTGATGACAGGTGTGTTGTTTGCTTGTGTTGCAGGTCACTGTGCATCAAATTTGGTCCACACAGTCCTGATGAAGCAGATTAGATGAGTTGTTGAACTCAAGAATAGCAACTAAGGATGTGATTTGATGCTCAAACTTTAACTTGTATTTAGTCATTGATGTATTATATTTGAAACCAGAGGAAGCTGTAATTTATTGGATTAACATAAGATGCGAGTGTTGAGCAAAGTCATTATTTAAGGTCTCTGTTCATTCTTGGCCTTGGAGCGGTTGAGACATCACCACAGGGTCCATTTAGTAGTTGCGGTGGTGCTTTTGATCAGATTACATGATCTTCATCTGTAGATAGAGTTTGCACAGTTGTCATGGAGTTGTAGATATTCAGTTTTTACTTCTTTATCTATTTTCTCTGTTCCCATGTTGGAAACAGAGGTTGAGAAAACAGTCTCACATCAAAGTCCATTTAGTACCTGTTCTGGAGCTTTTGATCATATCATGCTGTCTTCATCAGCATGTGTCCAGGGTCAAGACTGAACTTTGAACCTCAGCTTTTAAGCCAGAAAATGTCTGAGAGTTACTGTAAATTTGAACGTGCATCTACAATTTTATGTCAACTGGCCCAAACCCTGTCTGATGATGAAGACCATGTGATATGACTGAGAGCTCCAGGACAGCTACTTAATGGACCTTGTGATGATATTGTTTTCCCAAAGTCTATTATCATTAAATTTACTCAAATGCAAACACTGTCTTGCAGTTAACCAAAGACAGTGGTGACAGTTTGTAAATGTTTTCCACTTTTACTGCACTGTACATATAAAACACACCAGGTCTCTACAGAATCAATGCACATCTAATTAAACTCCAGTAGGTACCCTTTAGTCCAGTCCCAGCTGACATTTCAGAGAGAGCAATGGTTTTTGCTATATTTTCAAGGATCTTGTTGTTGTGACTGATGGGCTAGTGAATGTCTAGACATGTTAATAAGAGATCAGAGGCTTACTGCCTACGCACAAGTTCTAATGTATTCTATCAGCATCACAGCCACTGGGTTTGGGCTTCCAGCAGCATGCATAAAAGTCCCAATTCAGATTGTCAGAGTGCTTTCAGACCATCTTTTATCAGCTTGAAACTGGCTGTCCTCTTCTACTGTGTTTGTGGAAATAGCAGAAGAAATTGCTGATACAATATTTAAAATTTTAGCAAATTATAGCAGCTGCAGTCCAGTCAAGTAGAGTTTAATCTTCTTTGCAGTTTGTTTAAGAAGGAGCACATGAGGAGCTTTTGAGTAACAGAAGCAGGAGAACAAAGCTTCTGTTTGTCATCAGCTTTGGTTTAATTGTAATCTAAGCAGGAATTGCCGTCACTGGTGTCGTCACTGTTGTCCCCACCTCTGTCTCCGTTCTTCTCCCTCTTCATGGAAAGTCCACGATGGAAAATGGCATTGTATTGTGTAGTCCAAATCATGGGACACAATCAGGCCAATTATGTTGTCGAGGACTAAAACCAATCAGCTTGCTGTACACAACTGGAAAGAGATGGAAATTTACAGGAACATGCACAACTTGAACAACAGATGGGTTTCTGCTGTTTGATTTAATTAAGATTGCATTAAGATTCATGAATTTTCATGAAAAAATTCCATTAAAACTACAGCGTTAACTTTTATTTTTGAGCTATTAAATTTACTTATTGCATATTCAAATATCCTCTTTTCCTAGGCGGGTTCCGACTATCTTCTGGAAATGCATTAACTTTTGTACGTGAGCATCATGCAAAACCATCCATTTAAACTTCATATGATTTCACTCAGCATGTTGGTGTGTCTTAAATTTGAGGCGATGCTGCTCTTGACTATCAGGTCCAGTGTTGTAAAGCCTCACTCATATGTATTCAGTTTATTTATTCATTTATTCATCTGTCGGGAAGTCACGTGGGCTCTTGACACTGACGACAGTGTGGTGGAGAAAGGCGGAGAGCAGAACACACTGAAACAACAGCAAAGAGACTCAACAGGTAAGTTGGTCTAAAGGTTCGGTTCAAGCAAATAGTTTTTGTTGTATTTCCCCAAGATTTTTGCCTCTGAATTTTCTGCCTCTACTACAATGCAATGGTGGTGAATGGTGTTTTGATGTGTTGCTCACTGCATTGATGAATTGCATTTAAAAATTTAAACTGAGCCTTTCTGAACAAGTCCTACATTGGCTTCCAAAGCAATCCACATTCACATTTTCTCATTGGATGCCTTTATTGGTTATAGACTGTCAGTGCTTTCAAAATCAGAGCAAAAAATAATTCATATGGACATCGTGAAAACAAAGACCAAGGTCATTCAAGTCACTGGAACAAATGAATGATACTTATACTGAGAAAGTAGTTCCAATAGAAAAATGTTCACAGCAATTTGTGTCACCCGGCCTTTTAACCAACAATCAGCTACTGACAATCGCAACACAACCCACAGACTTCAGTTGCATTGTAACTGGGAGGAAGAGACCCAGTGTGGTGAGAACAGCTGAATGATAGTTGACTTCCTGCTTGAACACATGCTAAAAACGACCTGATCAATAATTGTTTTACAGATAAAACTATATCTGTGCATCCCACATCATTTGGCTCAACATGCAATATTGTTCATGTCTTTTTTTTATACACTCTGTGGTTCATATTCATTGAAATGAATTCATATGTTGTTCTCATCTGCAGCTGCTGGAGGCTGTAAGCTAACAGAGACTCACAGTGCAGTATTTATTATATGTGACTGGTTCATTCAAATGCACAACAACAATGACAATTTAATATTCTCCCTCTTATTATGCAGCAGTCAAAGCTTAATTTCATTAGAGAAAATCAATCACTAAACGGTTGACAGAGCCATTATGGACACGATGGATACATTCATTAACTACAAATCCACTTATTGGACTCACAAATACATATGGCATAAAAGAGTTTTTAACAACTTGATTTTTTATTTTTTTGTGGTTGCCATTACTCGTAATAACTGGAAGCAAAGACTGATTTAATTAGCATGGTTGCTAGGCAACAGGTAACCCAGATGCTGTACAGCAGGTTCTATAGCAGCTGCAGTGTTTCCCTCTCCACGGGCTTCAAACACGGGGTTGAGGGGAGAATAAGTGTGAGGCTAAGGACATAATATAGTGTGATGGTGTTAATGTGGACTCAGTGAATGATGCCCGTCACAGATGGAAGCAAAGTCACTTTCAAGTCACTTCAAGCAGCGAAGAAAGAACATTTATGAAGACTTAATTTATTCCCAGCCAGTTTCTCCTTGACATAAATGAGCTGCTTTTAAAATCTATGTGACATTTTGTCTTTACTCCAACTCAGCCTCTGAGAAACAATCTCACCTTTGTGTCAGATTGGAAGTTCAGCAGTGAAGTTCAAGTATGAGCGTTGCACGCTTTCTTTTAAATCTCTTTTAAATAATAAATCTTTTAAATTCTTAGGTGTCTCACACAAAACAGAACAACAAAAGTGTGCTAATGTTAACATCCGTACAGTAATAATGCCAACATGCGGATGTTTAGCATTACGTTCACCACATTCACTTACTTTAGCATGTTAACCAGCTAACATTTGGGAATTAGCAATAAATACAAGTGCAGCTGAGGCTGATGATAATGTCATGGGCTCTGAAAGCTGATGGAAAGTTCAGGGATCACCAAATTTATTACACTTCATGGACATGTGTGTCATTGTTGAGACATTTCACTCGAAACCACAAATGTCAGCCTCATGAGACGAGAGCAGGGTCAGAGGATCACCAGGGGAACCAACCAACAAACTGCTGCCAGGATGGATGTCCGTTAAGCATGGGCAAGGGCCACTTACTGGCAGCTTACAGTCTTCCTCAGAGGACAGACTTTTTGTTGTTTGTCTTGGAGAAAATATTTGTCATGCCACTTTGGAAGTGTCATTGGTTAGAAACAGCCTTAAGAGATTCATTTTGTTACACTATAAAAAGTTTAACTTGTAATTGACACTTCTGTCAATCAAATTGCACCAAAACAGACAGAAACCAAGTGTCTACAATTCAACCTCTAAAACCAACACTAAGAGGTTTAAATTTTCTGACTTTTTTTTAATTCATTTTTTGAATTCATGTCTTTCTGATGTCTGGACTCTTGTTGTTGTGTCCTTAATAAATAAATGCAGCCGCCTGTGTCTGGTGAAAGGCTGATGTTTGAGAGCTGGAGTCCAGAGAGACCCGGCTTTCCTTCTCAGCTCCGCTCAGATTGTCTGACGGTCAGACTAGTGAGTCACAGTCCTGTGCTTCAGCTGAGTTTTTATATTTCTGAGTCAAACAAACAATTTCCTCAACTGGAAATTCATCAGTAAGATATCACACAGCTCTATTATTAAGCCAGAGAGGAAAGCGTTTAACTGAACATAGTAAATGCAAGTTCAAAATGGATTAAAAAGAACAGTAACTGGACATTCTCACAAAAATACAGCTGGCTTGCACATTTGTCATTACAGATAAGAGTTGGTCCTATGTGTGTGTGTGTGTGTGTGTGTGTGCTTATGTAGGTGTGAATATTTGTGCGACAGGTGTGATCACTGTCAGTGTCAGGTCACCTTGACTCCGGTGCTCGACCTCATCCATGAAAGCTTGACATTGATAGAGCAGAGATTTCTTTTTCAGTTTGAGAATGAAACGCCCAAAACTGAGAGAAATGTAATACAGTTTTGTTTTCAAATTTGTGTTAGTTTTGGTGTGGACTCAGAGCTCAGCTGGCATCCGTGCCAGTAGCCCTCACCCCCACCCCCGCCTCTCATCTTTCATCAGTAATGTGTTTTCATGGAGACATAAAAGCCTGTGATGATAAATCTCTTGAGGCTTTTGCAGAGCTGGTGCTGTGGAACCATCTCGACTCCTGTCTCCCCCTCCTGTTACTCCCCCGAGGGATCCAAGTCACTGCTGTGTTTACATTTTGAGCAGATATATTGTTCTATACATGCTTGCACTCATATATATCTTATACTGAGATATATTTTTTATGTAAAAGCCTTTTGAGCGTTTAAATTGGTCTCCAGCAAAAACAGTAAGACCTCGTTTCACCACGTTGTTGCTGGTATGCCGTGAAAAAGTCACTAAAATACACAAATTCAAATCAACATTAATCAATATTAGTGTGTACATCCATGTATCACAGGCTATACAAATTAATATGGCTGTATATTGTATTGAAAACATTAGATTTTAGTTTTGAATTGTGCTTTGATTTTGCCTATTGTTTGCCTGGTTTTGACCTCAATGGATTTTTTTAATGTTTTGTCCCAATAAAGAAATAGTAGATAATAATAATAGATTTTCTTCGGTGAAACTCAAAGGGCAACTAGGACAAAAGACTTAAAAATATAAAAGAAAACCACATTCACAGGATTTAACTTCAGTATTTTTTTTTAAAGTACATACAAAGCGCTTTTTACATGCAAGAACAGTCAGGAAAGTGGTGAATGAGTGTGAGGAAGAGGACACGAGAGAGAGATTACCTGTGTTGCTGAATGGTGACCGGGAAATATCCCCATGGCAACCTCTCCCCCAGTTCTAAGAATAATGGTGACGATGGTGAAAGCATAAAGAGACCAACTCGTTGTGATTAGTAGCGTAACATTGTGCAGGAAAATTCATGCTAGATTCCTCTTTACTGACAAAGTTCAACAGCTTCTGTCTATTTTTATTTCTCTCAGTCTGTGTTTCATGTCTGAGTTCTGATTTACAAGAGGAAAGAAGACCTCAGACATCATCGCTCAGGTTTGCAGGACAGCTTATTTTAGGGCAAAGTGTCACAACTTTGTCACCAATATTTAAGTGTTAGAGACAGAGCGCAGGGCAGAACCTAACCTCAGCTTGTCACAGCCTGTCAGAGAGGTTTAGATGACAGAGCATCATCCCTCTGGGAGGTGAGGGTGTTCGCCCAGGGCGTCTTCTGCTCTCTGGGACTCACGCAGGGTTTGTGTCAGAAGGTGAGTCAAGGAATGACGACAACAAAATACATCCTGAAGTCTACAGGAGGTCTGAGGGGTCTCACTGCAAGACAGCCTGCCAGCTCCAGGTAATGAATTAATAAAGGGTGACGAGAATCAATAATCAATAGTGTCAGCACCCTAATGTCAGTGCATGCTGACCTTTGGTCTAAATTTATTACAGCAATGCTTGACTGTCGCTTCTGTAGAGATCGCCTGTCAATCAACAGCAGTCTCTCAACAAATCTAAATGACGGTGATGTTAATCTGCCATCACACTGCCTCACCAATGTGACAGCTCAATACTCATGCAGTGCAACCAAACTTTGTTCAAATCCACAGAACTTTATATTAAATTCTAATTTAATATCTGGTATTTCACCGTTATTGCAGAGCTTCAGTGAAGAGCTGAAGTAAGATGATACACAGCATGTGTTACTGTCAAGCAGAGTGGAATAAGATGATTTTAACCGTGAAGCTACTTAAAGGGTGAATTTAAGGAAAGTGGATGCTAACGGATTGATGCCTTACATCTCACTACAGAAACATGTTACTGACAGTATCTGTATGGAGTGATCAGCTATACTGGCATTTGAAATGCTTTTCCATGTGTTTCTAAAAGTGCCGTCTCGGCTGGCTTTCAGTGTGGATGGAGATCTTTACAAAATCAGCCTGAAAACACCAGTGTGGTGGACGCACGTTCACATATAACCATTTCCAGTGTCCGTTTCACACACTTCTGATTATACAGTTTCCCTCTATTAATCCTAAGTGCTGCTCTCATAATCAAGACGGCTGATTATCCATTATCCATCCCACTCATGCTTGAATTTAGACATTAAATTCAAGCATTTATTAAGTGTCTACATGTGTGAGCATTTAGACACTCACTGTGAGCGTGTAAATGCAGTGTATTTAGACATTCTCTGTGTGAGTGTTGAAGTGTGCTTTTCAGTTATTTTCACTGCATTTCTCAGTCCACTTTTCATGTAGTTCTGCCTGAAAGTGACTCAAAAGGCAGAACAATTTTACTTCCTCATTATTCGCCAACCCAGACAGCTGACATTTGGTCCTGAACATGTCTGTATTCTCTAATTCTGCTGAGAGCCGGCCCTCAGACCCTTCACATTTCATTTTCTAAAATTGTCCCCTTGAGTAGAACCATTAGATGACATGACTGGGTCTTTTTAAAAAAATCCTATTTACCTGACCTTTATTTAAACCATTTCCCTGTAACAAAGTGCGGAGTAGACTTTATTATCCTCATAGGGAAAACAGAATGATTAAAAAATAGACAGCACCACAATAGATCCCTCAAACTCAAATGTCAGGTCCAAACACAATACTGAATTGCTTGAGAGAGAGTGTACACTTAAGGACTTTAATAATAATAAAAAACACCTGCTGTTGTGCCAATAGGGGGCAGTAGTGCCCCATAAGAAACACTTTTTGACCTTTTAGGTGCTTTCCTTTAATGGACAGGAGCTTCTAGAGTAAAGACAAGTCCTACATATTCTTTCTTTCTCTCATACTGTCATGTTGAAATATCTTATTATCAGCACTGAAAGTAAAAAGACAGACATCTGATTTACTTCAGATTTCTTGAATAAGAGGGTCACGGTTACAAAACTGCTAAGTGCAGAGGAATGTAAACTGGGTCAGATGAAACCAGTAATATTCCCAGATCATGTCGGAGTGAGAGACGTCTGGCTGGGATGTCTATTCATGATAACAGGCTGTGCCATCCCTCAGGCACTCACTCCATTCCAGACAATTAAACACACATTACAGAACAGCTTTCACTCACGTGACTGGCATGTTTTCATGTCTTTCATGTTTTCATGACAGCAGCCTTCAAAGCTGCAGTGTTTTTGGAGGATTTAAAGCAGATTGTCATGAGGAATGCGAGCAGCAGCAGCAGGACAGGTGGGCAGTGCAGACGGCCTGACAGATGCCCATCGATCTCTTTCTAAACACTGATCAGCAGTCCCAGAGAGCGCTGATTTATCACTGATAAATATGACCTAGCAGCTTTGTGCATTTGATGGATGGCTGTGTGCAGGCGGCGGCTGAGTCCAGACTGTATGTTAAGATGACATTTAGGTTCAACATCAAGTAAAGCAAGCGTAAGACACTCTCAGCGTGACAACATCATCCTAGACTCAGATGTGGTTTTAGAGTCGTAACTGGAAAAGTAGCTGCTGTATGAAATGCAAAATGAAGGCAGAACATTTTCAACTTAGGTTTGCAGAATCGGTCAGTGGAAGATATAAAAGCCTGGATAGGATTCAGAAAGTCTGCAGCCTCTTAGATGACAACAATGTGGGAGACACGTTTCACATTTTGTGTGCGTGGATGAAAATCAGAATAATGAGCAACAGGGAGAAGGACCTGCCAAAGTATCTCATATGTAGTTGGTTGATGTTGTATAGCCTGACACATGAGGCGTTTGTTGAACCTTTTGACATATCAATTAATGATGTATTTATTATGTTCCATTACAATATATTACTTTCTATTGTATTATACACAATCATATATATATCCCTCTTGGCTTGGGAATGTTAGTAAATTGCACAGCAGGGTAAAATCTAAAAAAGAGAACATTAATGCATTCTGGTTTTGGGTATTGCACTAAATGTATCTTTCTAAATTTAAGTAAATGCACAGTTCTTCTTTGTACTTATGCTTTAGCATCCTCTACTTGTTATATCTGTGTATTGCTTTTGCACTGTGATTTAAAGCTCTCCATCAGTATGTGTTTCCCAAAATGTTGAACTATTCCTTTATTATTTTTATGCAGTAAAAGCATGCTTCAAAATCTGGACTCCATCTCTCCTCCTTTTCTCTGGGGACTCATTTTAAGTTCCCCTTCTAATAACAAAGTCTTATTTGGAAGATTTATGAGACTTTATGAGATTACACAGATCCCCTCTGTGAGGTTTGGCTCCCAGTTGGAGCAATCACCTGGATGCAAATGAGCTGGATTCATACATAATGCTACACATTTGCCAGGAGGCCAGATGATTTAGGTCTTTTCCCATCAGTGTCCCAGCAGCCTACCTCAGGACTCCCTGCTGATTAGCACAGACTCTCTGTGCGGCTCCTGGTCTGCAACTGATGTGCTGATGTACGGCTACCTGCTCTCTACAGATCAGTATCACCATGGAGATCCACTGACACCTAAATAATTAAGACCAAAGACATTAGTGATAACATTACGTCTGAGAGGAGAGGAGAGGAGAGGAGAGGAGAGGGAACAAAAGTACAAGTAGAGGAAAGGAAAAAGAAGGAAAGAAAAAGGAGACAATCTCAGATGCCACCTTTATGAATGGTGATTTGGTCATTAGTTAACAAAGTCACATAAAATGACAAAAATGTCCAAAAGTTTCTTGGTTTCAACTGAGCAACACATCAGAGCATGTAGTCAAGCTCCAGTTCATCATGATTTTACATATTTTCCAATAATTTGCCATTATTTTAAAGGTAAAATGCAACCTTGCAATATTTGTTTGTGTGTCTCTTATGTGTTGTTATGCATTTCAGCTGCACTCCTTGGCAAGAAGCTTTAAAGCCGGTGAAGTGACAGGCTGGGGGACAGAGAGCACAGTAAAATGCTGCAGCGACAAACTCAGCAGTCGCAAGAAAGGAAACAATCCTACAGTGTAACAGGAAACTGCAAAACACTGACACAATATAGAGCAAAAAAGCACACAATGCACATACAGAGTAGCATTAAGCAATAAGACAAGACAATGAAAACAGTAAGAGAAATAGCTCATGATGATGACGGTTAAATAAAGACTGAGTTGTAGCTGAATATAGCTGATTGACTTTAATTTGTTTCCCCATCAGCTCTTTTCCTGCAGAAGCAGCAGAAGCACAGACTGTCTTCCTCCAGTGACCAGCTTTACCCAGAGATGGATATTTATTCAGCCAGTCCAGCGGGACACGGTGAGACCGGACAGGCTTTGGTCTAATTATCTTCGGTATGTTTCTCTGGATTGTGGATGGGCTCTAGTTCAAAAATGTTGTTGAAGAAATGCTGCTGAAAGGAATATATCGTCAGAATTTCATTAGGATTTGTGGGCTTTGTTTGGGTCTGGCAAGAAAACTTTGAAATCCTGTCATTGTCTGAGGCCTTTTCAGAGTCAGAGTTCTATATTTATATGACTGAGGGAGATAAGAGTCCCTGAAATAACACAGCTCTCAATGGTTTGTCATTTTATACACAGATCAGACTGATTAAACTCATAATGATGCCAGATCAAGGACTTCACTTTGGTTGGAGTTCTATCCCCATCTGCTGGATAAAACACGATAAAGCACCTAATTGACGTACTGTAGTGAGGTTTTAAAGTGGGTCGACAACTGCATTTTAGCTTAGCTCCATCTTCATGTGTGTCCTTCAAAGTTGCAGCAATCGGTATATCTAACACACAGCTTCATATGACAAACTCACAAACATGGCTGCAGGTAATGAAACATCACTATTTGCTCTACATGCTCCTGCTCAGAGGCTGCATGATGGTGATTTATGGCTTCACTGCATGAGCCATATAGAAGATTCACCCGTGTTTTGCTTTGAGGAAAATACTGTTTAAGAAAATTTGTCATTCTGGGGCAGAGAGCAGAATAGACGTTTTTGCAACTAGCGACTAGAAAAGGGTCTCACCCTGGTGCCAGAAACACCTCCCGGGTGCCAAATAGACTTGTTTTTAGAAAGGGAGCCCGTCAAAAATAGGAGCACGCAAGACTTCTGACGACTCTTTGGTTCGGTGGCAGAAACATTAACTCTTTTCATTAAATATAACCAATAAATCAGTTTTACTGGCACGATAATCATTGTTTTATGTGCATGTGTTTAATATTATGTAATAAAATAATCATTAGCATTAAAATGCCACAGCTAAGATATAATGCTGAAAACTTTATTTAAACCCTAAGAAGCCTGCAGACCAATATATGCTGCATTTTTAACAGTGACAGCTCAGTGGGGTGTCCCAATGAAAGGCATTTACTGATGCTCCTCTTAATTTTCTACAGAGGACAGCCTTTTGTAAGGGGGGTGGGGTGGGGGAGGGGGGGGGGGTATTTCAGGTTTTACTGGGTGTCCTGTCTACCACTGTGTTGCTCTTTTTCAGCTTCTCCTGTCTCCTGGCTTCAAATCCTTGTCTCTTGTTCCTTTGCCCTCTTGTAATTTTAAGGGAGAATTTCTGGTTAACCAGAATACTCTGTTCCCCACAGTGGCTCAGACTGTGTGTTCCACTTGTTATTTCCATCCAGTCACCTCTCTCTGCCACATACCAGCTTTACTGTGTCTCATATAAAAACATGCACAATGGCTCTCAGAGTCTCATTCTCAGGGCTGAGTGTTGTTGCTACCAAGGTACGATTTTATCAGCTGGAAAGCTCACATTTTGTGGCATGGTTAAAGAAAATAAATAAAAGAAGGGCAAGCCCACATGGTTACAGACTTGTTGTTGTTGGCAGTATCACACAGTTACATAGGACATTAGATCAAAGCTGCACATCAGATCAAAGTGTAAGGATTTGATGTTTGTGGTTTATCTCCCTTTTGTTGACGTGTGCCAAAACAACAGGTCTTTATTATACTCAGGAATATTTGATACAAGAATCTCATGCATTTGCATAAAATGCTCAAAATGGAAAAGGTTTAAGTTACAACTTTGCCTTGAATTACACCAACAAACACATGAAACCACTGTGTGTGGGATCATGAAGTGACATAATAATTCAAATGACATAAGTTGTTTGTTGTTAAAAAAAAAAAAAGGGAGACAATTGAAATTAAATATTTGTGTAGTCTTTAAAACTTTCAGTCATTTCAGTGTTCCCACCAGAGAATCATGAATTTTCAAATTCTTTACTAAATATCTTTAAAGCTGCACTAGTCAGAATTATTTATATGGGTCCCATGACTATGTTTAATGGTTCACAGTGATGGATATAGTGCTACGGACTTCTGAGTTTAACATTTTAGCGTCCTTCAGCTCATTGTTTTGATTACTGCCTGCAATGTTTCCATTTAGGTTTCCTGTCACTGGCCTCAAACTGGCAGCAGCTTTTAGCAAAAAGTGTTGGTGGAGACTATGGAGGTGGTGGGGACTAAATGGCCAGAGCTAAAGGAGAGTGAATATATACGAGGGACACTAATGATGCTAATGTTACTTGCTGTATCTCCCTTGTGCTAATAGGTTCATCGTAACAACTTTATATGGCGATAATATACCAGTTCTATGTTTACTGCTTATGCAGGTTTTAAAATGTTACCAAAATAAAACAACAAACATTCTTCTAAAATTTGTTAGTAGATTTTAAGTTGGAGATGCATTTTCAATTATTGTTGTCATAATAATTTTATTAATTCAATAATCTTATTTAAATGCAAAAAAACACAATCACAAATCACAGTTACATAAGACTTCAGCATCCAGTTATAAACAAAGAACAAACAAAGTCACCCTGTTGCTGAGAAATAGCAAAAACATTGATGTCTATTCTCTCTTGAAAACAATATTTTCGATAATGAAATTATGAACATATTTTTCAGTTTTTATAAAATGTATCTAGATTGCAATTCATTTGGCCATATCTGTTGTGTTATTAATTCAGTCCAAAGGCCATGTGATGTGTTTTCAGTTATATTACAAACCATTGAAAGGTAAATCATGAAGCAGTCAATGACACATCTGAGTGAGTTGTGTTGTACAAGAAAAGGGACACAAACAACCCGAACCACAGCCAAATACCTCACAGACGTTCAATAATGACTGAATGTGAGTTGATTTGGAATCGATGAGTCATTAATGTCACAACCAGCATATTGGCGACGTGTGACATGTTTGCTTTTGATCAAAAGAACCTCGTTTTGTTGCTTATGAGGTTTAGGAAAATAGTTCACATGACCATTTTTCTATGTCAAGTTGGATCATGTTAAAATGTCTACTGGATGAAGGATGAGCAGCTCACAACTGTTTCCATCGATTGTTTATGTTTATGCGTTTGGCCGAGCAGAGCTCACGTGAGGGAAACTTTTTTTTTGGCCAAGTGAAGGTGACCTCAGGGAAGAGCTGAAGGATTATTCTTGTCTGTGTTTTTCTCAGTTGGAGCCTTGTCTCATAACACTACACTAACTTGTGCAAGTGGACCAGGGGGTGGAAACAAACGAAGGGCTTCCCATGTGAAAGTGGTTCCCCCGCTGACCGGCAAGAGCTCTTGTCCTAATTAGCAGGAGTGAGTTACGGCTGGAAAAGCTGAGCTCAGGCAGGCAGGCAGGGTGAGATGGAGCAGCAGAAGCAGCCATAGTGCCGCAAAGCAACTGTTTTAATACCGTGGCCACTGATCTGCCAGCCAGCAGGACTCAGCTTCTGATCCAAAGCAGAAGGCTCAGAGGTCGACGCAGGACAAGGAGGTGAGATTTTAGCCGAAAGTTCTGACAGAACTTGGAAAATCTTGCATGGGAACATATAAACTTCACGGCAGCTTCTGTGAGAAAGGTAAAAAGCGGATGGGTTCAGTGTAGGGTCAAGTATACCATGGGGATCTCCCATCAAACTCTCCAGCAGTTGGTCCAGGAACTGGAGTCTGGAGATGATGTAAGACCCACAAAGCAACAAAGACTCATTTGTGCCACTGTGCCACACAGTGCCTCACAGTGCCCTTCATATGCACCAGATTCTCTCTGAGATTATGTTTCAGGAAAAATACCTTGCAGCGCAGAAACTGTTTCAATATGCACCATCAAGATCAAAGAGTTTTTCTGGACAACCTTCAAAAACAGGGGATGGGGGCACTTAAGGTTGCAGCCATATCTTCAAGAGAGGTCAGGGACGAAGCATTTGGACATTTCTGACAAATGATAGCCAGTGTGGTGGGTCTGTGCTGGGCCAGATCATTAAGCCACCACTGGGCTAACATTAGCAGCTGCGTGGCTCTAGATTGAATCAACCGATCAAGCCAAACTTCCTGGTTTGGCTCGGGATGGGGACTAAACTGGACCTCCCCTGCCATACACAGAGCTGCCTTGATTTGATGACTAAGCTTTTATACAATGCATTTCTTGTTCTTTCAGGATGATTTAGATTTGAGCATCTGTACAGCTGGCGAATATCTTTTTGGAGACTAGTTTTTAAACCTGAGGAGCTCCTTAATATTGTATTAACTTTATATTAACACACCCAGCAGACGTGGAGCAAAATTGGCATGAATTTATAATCAAGTTTCTGGCCAAATAATAAATTAAAGTCCAGTATTCACTCTTCTTTTAGCTCCAATTTAGGTCTCCACCAGCTCCTGAAGGAAAGAACTCACCAGCTGACTTCACTATGTTAGTCACTGACCTTCTCTATTTTCTGTTTGGTGCTGGAAGGTTCCCTGCAGCAGGTTTTTCACTGTAAAAAGTAGCTTGCTGTCTTGATGAGCTTGTAGAGCTGAGTGATAATTCTCTGTCAGTTCATTACTCTGAGCAACACACATATAACATACAGTGCTATGATATGCTCTGAATATATAAAAAAGTCCCATGCACGTGTAACTGTTTGACCACTTCTATGTGACCCTGTCTCCCTTATATCTGAAATTCTACACAATACTGCAGCTCTGCCTGTCAGCAATGTATAATTATTTTCACAACCAGGTATGATGCACATGAACCAGAGCCACACCTGGTGATTAAAAAACCATCAGTATTGTTTGAACATGGCAGTAAAACACAGTCCATCCTCTTTGCAAGAGGTTAACAGGTACTGACCCTGAATGAATAACTCACCTCTGAGGTTGTGTGTATCTGATCGGTGTGTGTGCGCTGATGAACAGCTGTATGTTTCTGCCCCACAGCTGTCTTTGAAGACGAGGGGGTGGACGGACTTGTCTATCATCTCTTCTACTATAACATCCAATATAACCAATGCAGAGGTGACACAGGGAGCCATAGGCACGAACATACATGTACAGTATCTGGAAGCAATTAGATGCAACCACTCTTCTTTAGAACTGAAGGTCTATGGATGGAGGGTTTTGTATGGACTGTAAAACCCTTTGAGACAAATTTGTCATTTGAGCTATATAAAAAAGTTGACCTAACTTAACTGTAGTTAATTTCCAATTAGTAGCTTTTTGTTTGTTTATACTTTTCTCTATAATTTTACAGCATCTTTCAGCTAATTAATTTGTTTTTCTGGGCCTTAACTTTACTGCCTCAGTTCAATCTCTTATAGCTAGAGAGTCCAGATGTTGCATGCAGCTGTTTTCAGTTGTGAAAAACCCACTGGGACACTACCTGCTCAGCACCAACCAGAAGACACACACAGTTAGAGACTCAGCTGGTGAATATACTGGAGAACAGCCAGATATTTTTCTCAGAGGTTGGTGGAGAACAAAAACAGAGCTAAAAGAAAATCAAATGGCCACAAACACAGCTCCAAACAAAAGATAACGTCGCTCTGTCTTCTGGATGTGTACATATGCAACTGCTTGCCAACCACTTCAACAAATCAAATTAAGAAGTGCTAATTTCTCTGTTTTGTGTTTACAGTTTGTTTACACTACCACTAAACGGCCCAAAAAAAATCAGATAACGTAGGTCTACGATGCAGCACCTTAACTTTTTCCAGTCTGTGGTGCTGTTGCCTGAATGCAGCGTAATATCTTGGTACACAGAAATACACCATGCAGCATACTTATCTTTGTCGTGCATGCAAATACAAATGTGACACACACACCACAGCACTCCAGTTAACTAAAGAACTTTAATGTACAGTATTACCTACCAAACTATTCACCATCAGGCGCTTTGGACTGAGCTGTCAAAACCATGTTGAGCAGATTTCATTGTGAAGATTAATCTTCTGTGATATGTTGTTATGTTGTTTGTCTTGAAAACAGAACATTTGGGTTTCAGTGGCTGCTTCCCTTTAACATGCACAGTTTGAAAAAGCCAAATAATCAGACAGAATCAAAAGACTGAGAACAAAAGGTTTATTAACATTGTTTGGCTCAAACTGTGATTATAATCTTGATCTGATTACAATAATTAGGGGCATTTACATAACAATGCAACTTACCAAAGTGCTAGTGTTAATGGATAAAGACTGAATTTTCATGGTGCATGTATAAACATTCACTGTGATTCTCTGATTTATGCTTACAATTATGTTAGTTTTTCGGCCAGGTGTTTCATTTAAAAAGAAAATTAAATGTAATAAAATAATAATGCCACAACACTCAATCCTATTTTTCCACAGTGGTTATCACGTGACCAACCCTCAAATTGAAAACATCTTACAGATCGTACTTTCTCATGTCCCTATTTTATTACTTTTCCATTCATTTTCAGGTATGTCTGTCTGTTAATTTTGTGATTTTAATGCGTCACTTACATTCTTTTGTGGATTGGTAAAGGGCAGTGGATTTCACATTGGAAGTGCACAATGATGTGTTTTTCCAATGCACGTGCAGGACGTCCAGGAAACATCTGGCTGCAGCTGGAGTAACAACACGAACCGGCTCGTGGCCTCTCTGCTCGGCAGGAGCCTGTGCAGGGCCTCGGCTGTTTTCAAACCTGCAGAGACCTTCTCCACAGGTACATGCTGTGATTTGTCCAGTGAACGGCAGTCAACTCTGCCCCTGTTGCAAAAACACATCTATAGGAGGTAAGTGGTGCTGGCCATAGGTGGGAACTTGATGATCTGTAGGAAATGGAAAAGACAAATTGTCTGCTTCTGTCTGCAGGGTAAATGCACATGAATTCTGATTTTTGGATTTTTATCTGCAGAATATGAAAGTAGTTTGACCTCAGCAGTCAGCCTGGGAACATCATCCATGAGAAGCCTTTCATCTCTGAGTGTTGCTAGCCGGCAGACAGACGTTATTAGGCAGCTTGCGGAGTGACCCCAGGGTACCATTCATCAGCTGCTGATTAGCGACAAGCACCCTGTGGACTGTGGAGATGTAATGATGCGCAGTCTTCTCCTGGCAGACTTAATCAGTGACCTTTGACATCTCAAGATGGACCGAGCTGTCCAAGCCTTTTATCACACCTTTATTATATTTTGTTTTATGTTGAATTTCATTCAGTCCTATACATTGACAACTGTCATCTTTAATATGCAGTGTTATAGGTTCAAATGTATGATTTTTGGTTTTAGAGAAGCAGTGCAGAGAATTTGGCAACAGAAATCACATTAACTTGTGCAATTCTTTATGTTGATGTGGGTCCCGGAACAGCTTTTGAGGTATATTGTTTTTTGTCAATGAAAATCTCAAGATGTCCTAAGAGATTTGAAACCCCCCTTCAGCCAGCAATGTAAGAAAGACTGCACCTGCATCTTGTCTTTCTTCAAAAGCAAGAAAACAGCAGGGAGCCTGCAAGAGACTATTTCACCTGCCCTAACAGACATTTTTAAAATATATAAAAGATAAAAATAATAAAATACACACACACATATATATATACACACACACACACGCACAATAAAAATAAAAATATTAATATCTTTTTCCTAAGTAGTCTTTGCATTCCAGCCCTGTAAGAGTTATGACACACAATATAACATCAGGAATTCTTGAAGCAGTCCAGGGGAGCAGCCTGATGCCATTATCAATTTCTCAGATGTCTTTGTCAATAAGCTCCTTTCTTTGAGGTACTTGGACCAGAGGTTAATAAGTGGGATTCATGGTCATATGTAGTCTGAGAGAGAGAGATTTCTGAGGCAGAAACAAATGTGAGTTATGACGCTGCTAACCAGTGAAACCACATCTGTAACATCAGAGCCACCATTCATGCGTAATCATATCATGTTTCTTCAGTCAAGGTCCCTGCACTCCTCTTGGGATGTGAATTTTCCTGCTTTCTTTGACTAAAAACCTAAGAAAACTAAGACGAGTTGAGAACTTTTTTATGCATCACTATGTCACTTTATAAAAAAGCTTTGTAAATAAACAGCATAAGCCATAGATGAGATGATTGGTGACTTCTTTACTCCAGAGGTATTGTTACTGCCCATGTTTTTCCAGCTGAAAACCACATTTCCCATAAACCCTCTCCTCTCTTCTCCTCTCTTCTCCAAATAATAAGCATGCACAGTGTCACAAGAAGTCTTGGCGCACTGTGCCACCGCCCTCTTGTTTGGGCCACATCAAGCCAGGGGGCAAAATCTGTAAAATATGAGGAAAGACACAGAGACGACTGACTGACTGCTGGTTTTGGGTGGTGCGCCGCTACATTTACGCTTCTATTTTGGAAAACTTGGCTGTGCCCACATGGGAACTTCTCTGGCAAGGAGAAAGTAATAGATAGAGAAATGTAAAGGAGAAAAATGACGTGCAGAGATACAGAGAGTTTCTGTAGTTTCTTTAGTTTCTGCAGTTATCATGACCTCATAGGCCACAGATAGTCACAAAGTCATGATAAACTCAGGACCAGCTCAGACAAACACAAACAAGCTTCTGGCCTTAGTGATATTTCATGAAGGAGGCTCAGAAAGGTGAAACCTACTGATGAAGTTTTTCTTTGTTCAGTTGTGCATCAGTGATACAGATTTCACTGTCAAATGCTGAAATAGCTGTGACGTCATTGTCTGTGGTCAATAAATAAATAGCTAGAATACAGCCAAAAGTCATATTGATAATGATGATGAAATAGAGATAAATAAACATTCACACCAGCCTTTCCTTTTTCAGGGTTAAGATATCGCACTGTACGGTCGACATGGAGTCAAGTTTTTACTCTCTTTTTTTGCATGATTACCTTGTAAACTGAAAATCAATTAGCAAGTATTTTTCAAACTATGAACTCTTCCTACAGGTACACTGTGACTCCCACATTACTGAGCTTGCATAAGATTTTGCCAGTGACCATGACTGATGCATTACAGCAGCGGGGATGCTGCTCTGCTATACTGCATTTCAACTGTATGACTTTGGCTGATATAAAGGCGTATTTTCATATAAACTCATGTCTAAAGGAAAGTGAAAGCGGTATAACCTCAAGCATTACGGGAGAAAAAAAGTCACATGGCGTAAACATACCCCAGTGGTCGATATGAGTCATATCACGTGTTCACGTTTGAATTTATAAACTGCATCATGACAAGCGCTGACCTTTGGGAATTCCCTATAAGCAATTAAACATTTATGAAGAAACCTTGTTGATGTTCTCTTTCTGCCGGCTGCATTTATACATGTGGTTATGAAGTCACAGTTACCCGCTGGGTGTATGGGTTGTGTGGGGAGGCCATGGCTTGGCAACAACCAATTAACAGTTAGTTCTGACTCCGACTGACCATAATGATGGGTCTAAATTTTAAACCCCCTTAGAAACACAACAAACAAGGAAATTAAGGACAATACAGTGTTTCGGTATTAAACTAAACTAACTAAATTAAGTTAGTAAAAGATTGACAATCTTGACATTATTTTAGTTAGTGTTGTCTATTCATCTTCTGATTTTGAAGGGATGTGTGTAATACTGGATGGATGTCCCTTTGAGCGGTGTTAATGCAGCTATGGTGTTGATCTTTCTTTTGATGGATTCCATCTAACAATAAGGTCAACTATGTCAGCAACTAGAAACCATTGTTAGTATCTACCTGTTGACCTTAAACACTAAATGAGAACAACACTGGATTTTGAGTGACTGAGAAGGAGTTGATCATTCCAGGTTTTTATTTTTACCTGCCATTACAACACTGATGTATAAGTAAAAACATACTGGTTTGATATAGCCATCATGGAAAATATTATTCATGGAGAAAGCAGTTGATGGAATTGTAAGCCAAACAAAAAGGGAAAAAAAAATTAATTGTATGCCTTAAAGGCCTCACCTGTCTCTCCAATATCTGACACCTGTGTCTTAATATATTTAATGCATCAATCTCTTTGTCAGCACAGAGCAGTGTCAGTCATTGGCAAAAATGTAATATCTCAGCTTAGGTGGATCTAAGATTGCATTCCTGGTCAAGTGCAAATTGAATTGCTGCTGAAAGGGCAGTTAGGCTCCAGCCAGGCCGGTGAAAATGAATTAATTTTCTCTGTCAGATTCTTGGAGGAGCTAGGTGAAGACAGCATCTGCTCAGAATCACTTGCCTGTCAATGAAACCTTCTGCTTGATGTACTGGATGGAGGACTGGAAGAGAAAAAGATGAGATAGTGGCTTACTGATGTGCAATAAAAGCTCTATCAAAGCCAAGGTAGATTTCAGGTCACATCAATGTCAGGGTCACATAAAAAAAAGGTGTGTTTGTGTGTATGTGTCACGTGCTCCAGAGGGTCTGAAAAATCCAACTTTCCAGGCAAATATTGAATCATATTATGGTTGTTTTCCAGATAGCACATTTTATTTCTCTTACAACACCCATACTGGTATTTCTTGGATATAAGAATAAACAATCTTCCAGACTTTATCATATTTCAGTCTTCATTCTTTATGGGACATTTATGGAGCAGGCTGGCGAACTGCTTCAGGTGGATAACTCTTACCCACGTGTTTTTCGCTCTTACATAAGTTACTAACATTAGCAAGCCTGGCTAACTAGCTTGCTACCTATAGTAGTAACCTCACATTAGTTTCATGGCAAAACATTATGTGGGGTTGCAGAATATGTTAGAAAAAACCCAGTTCAGGACAGAAATATCCACTGTATATCACTACATCGGATTCTACTGAATTCTACCAAAACATAAAAAAAACAACAACAACAACAACAAAAAAACCCTTAACCGAAAGACTCACCTTGCTAATGTTAATTAGCTAGCCAGGCCTCATAAAAACCTGCCAGCAACAGCTGTCATTTCAGTCGGCAAAATCGACAGTCGACAACTAGCAATGAGAAGTCTGCTTTTGTCTACTTCTGCCTAAAATCAAGGACCCATTGTTTCAAAATTACTAACAATTAGCAGCAGTAAATCTGCCATCGTTAGCGCTGTAAACTGCCTGTGTGCTGTTTTTACACTGCAGGGCTGGAGCCTAGCAACGGTAACTAGGGGGCGGGGCTTAGCGAGCTAACCGCATGTTGCGTGTCTCGCTCTCTTGGCGCCATTTTCAAACGCGTTTTTCAAGTTGAGGTCAAAGTTTGTTCTGTCCTGCTGTCCACTCTTTCTAAAGGAGTTACTCCACACTGAGACACAGGGCCCACTGCTTCACTTCAACAAGGTATTTAATTGCTATTTGTGCTGCTACATGTGTACTTCATGTTGTTGTGAGTCTGTGTTGGCTTTAAGCTAATGCTGCCAAACCTGCTAAAGTTAGCTGTGAGCAGCTGTCTAGCTAGATGATTTTGTTGGCTAACTGTTGCTTATTGTTGCTTATTTCTGGCTGTTAGTTTTTGCAGTGTACATCCCCTCATACATTGTTCGTGTTTGTACACATTGTGAACTGATTATTTGTAGCCTTGAGCCTGTTTTTGTTATGGGTTGTTGCCTGGCTGGTGCTTTCATGCTGTTGATTTTGCTGTAGTGAAATATGAATACTCATCCTATATGTTGAGCGATATGGGCTGAATTGGTTTCTGGCATATTTTAGTTGTTGCTCTTGCACTTTACTTTTTGTGCTCTTGGTTCAAGTTATAATGTGTGGTGTTTTTAGGGATGTAAACATAACTCTTGCACTCAGCCCATTCACATTCTGGCCTCTGACATTTTCCTGTAACACTGGCTGTATGGGAACTTCATAGCTTTTGCCAGCTGTGTTGAGCTTGGTGTTTGCGTTGCTTGAAATGAGAAAGCCAGAGCCTAGATGCTAAATATCAATTGACAGTACATACTCGGTTTTGATGTTAAATTTTTTCCATGTGTGTCGAATGACTGAAATCTACCTTTGTTTTTCTTTACAACTTGCATAAATGTGTTTCATTTGACAAATTGTAATGAGACATACATTGGATATTCACGTTGGTGAGGATGTTTAATATACATAAGTGACACTTTTAATACTGTCCCATTTTGGTATGTAGCTCCTCTTAAATAAGAGCTATTATTTTGATGAGGTAATTTGGTTAGCCTGCAAAAGACTCGTAAAGCTCATCTTGGTTTGCATAATGAAGCCTTTATTCCCTGCCAGCAGTGGCCAGCAGCTCAGTGTGCTTTGCAGATTGTTGTCATCCTCCCATTACTGGCTATGCTTAACGAGAAGTTATTATCTGTCTGAAAGCAATAGTGTGCCAAATGCAAAGATAAAAATGGCCTGTTTTTTTGGTACACATGTAGATGTTAGGCCAAGGTTACATTCCCTTATTTTCTGGCTTTGCATCTGTTATGATCAGTAAGGAAACACACCTGCTTGAAATCATATCATTCACATTCGTGGTTGATGCCCCAACAGAGTGGCGACATAAAACACAATCCCAAGAATACATTGCTGGTTAAAATGAACGGCTTGGGTTGAAACTTAACACTGCATGAATGCCTTGGCAGTTTCAAGCTTTTGCTTGTCATGTTGACATTGATGCTCTAATAAAGTGTGGCCTGTGTGTCTGAGTTTCTATACATCAGTGCGAACCACATCCCTATCCCAACCTCTGGCCTCTAATCCAGACACTTGTAATCTCCAGCTGTGGCTTGGCTGACAGAACTACAAGCAGCCCTCTGCTTCTGCTCTACATTCCCTCCTCAAACCCCACATTGACCCATATAGACAAGAAGCCCTGTTATTCGTCACTCCTCACAGTAACTTCACACACCATCAGAGTGTCTGTTATGATGTTTAATCAGCAGGAGAGCCCGAATTTGGCTCAGGTGGGTTTAGAGCCAACCAAGAATTTACAGTGTGCCCATATACATTTTAGAGACATTTTGAAAATATAAACTTTTGACAACGTCTGAAAGTGGATAGAATTTTGACAGCGTAATTATTTTCAGCAAATTTTTGACTTAGATTAATTGATTGTCAAAATAGTAAAATAGTCACTTGTTAATTTTATGCTGACAGACTAGTTAGTTAACTGACAGCTATATGTGGGTCTTGAATTTGTGTGTCAGAAAAAATAAGCAATGTGAAGGCATCAGCTTGGTATCTGGCAATTTTTGGGTATTTTTCAATATTTTTTGAAACGTCGTAAAAATGAGTAGAAATAAGTCATGGTTTATTAAAGAATAATCCACAGATTAATCAGATGTGAAGTCAATCATTAGATGCAGGCATACTCTCTATCTCCAACCATAGCTTACAATGGCCTGAATTTTAGAGAAATATTTGCACAAAGAAAAAAAATGCAAACAAGATCCAACAGGAATTCAACAGGAATGTCTGTTTGGTCTTTAAAATCAGGCTTTTTAGTCCTGGACTGAAAAATCTTGCAGGAAAGGGCCAACTGTTTTGGTGCGTTTGGTACTTTTTGTACCAAAACAATAAGTACAGGAATGTGACATTATGAAACCAATATGCACCAAGCGCCTGATGAAGGGATTGCTTAGTCACTGGTATTGATCATGGGTCCAGGAGATTTATGTAATTGTATTGTAATCTGCTATTTGAGCTTTTGGATAGCATAGCACTAACTGTCTCTTTGGGAAGGTTTCCTCATCTCTTCACTTTATTCCCATTCAGTTTTCATTGAACATTTGGCTGTCTTTCTGCACAAGTGCTTGGCCGAACAGTTTGGTTAATTTAATTGTTATCGGTTATTGTCACTGAGTCAATAAAGTGAACACAAATCAATAACACCAGTAAAACAGTTTTTCAGTGGGTGGCACTAATCCCATAATTAAACTTGCATGTAAACTGCACAAAACGTAAGAAGGCATCATATTCGTCTGACTGTGTGACTGTTTTGTTATTCTACATGTGAATCCCGCTTTTGACCTTGTTGTTTATGAGGTGTTGCTGTAAATATTTTTAACATGATATCACTATCCATCTGCTTTCACTATGAATTTGGCGTCCCCTTGCAGACTTAAACCGACCCCTTTCTGTTTGTGTTTGTGTGGTCTTATATGAACACAGTTTGTCTGTGTCGTTGGCAGCCATGACACCAGGGACCAATGTGGATCACTGAGAGCCTTTTTGAATAGTTTGGGTTTGAAATGGATATGTGCTGTATAATGAGTGGTATGATCGCCCCCTGAGGCACATCAGGAATCCGAGCAGCATATGATTTCATGGCGACATCATATGATAATGGCTGGTTGGTTTGTGTAGTTCTAAATAGAAATGGTGAGTGGATGACAACAACATCCGTGTCTGGTGTTTCTCAGAAACTTTATAGGCAAGGAAGCAGTCATTTTAAAATGTGCCACGGCTGAGGTCAAATAAGAAATCTGATGTGTGAATCTGTCCTTTCTTTTTATGCTTTCCCCTTTTACAGTTGATGTACATTTTGATTGATAATTTGGGTGAGGATCCACTATAGACAGCATATAAAGAGGGATCATCTTAGCGGCCTGAATGGAATTATACAGTGTGGTTTATGTTTCTCCACTGCTCTCAGTTTAGCAAACCGTTTGCATTAAGTTGCAAAAGGCACATGCTAGTCCATTATGCAAAGCTGAAATTTCATGCTGACAGGAAACTAAATCGGTATCCACTAACAAGTAAGAGTTGTGAAGTAGCCACTGCTTTATAACGTATTTTTACCCACTCACAACCCAATGCAATCCTCAGTCCTCCTCAAGTATTTAAGTAATCCTGTCCGCCAGTCAGAGGCGCAAAGCAAATAAAAGTAGAACTGTAGTAAATTCAAAACATAAGATTGTTGCAGTTGGGAACAAAGCATGGTTCCACTGTTTCACAATTCCTAAAGTAAATTGATTTAAACTGCAGATTGTGGCATCAGATTTCTAAAAAGCGTAATCCTTAACTTCTGCCAGCTGTTAATGGTCCACAAAAATCTAATTTTACGCTTTGAGATTGGATTTGTTTCACCAAAATGCTCCTTTACGGATGCAGTTAACCACTTCGCTTATGTTTTTATGTATACAGGCTTGTATTTCTTATTTGTTATCAATAAACATAGATATTTTCTTTTTAAAGGTGATTCTTTTGTCACATGCAATAAGTCCACAGTCTGAATTGAACTGTGATTTTTAGTTATGTGGTATGTACCTTAATCATGTGGCTATGAGACTTCTGGAACCATATATCTGCCCATCGTTTGTGCTCATGATTCAACCAAAGTTTGATGCCCATGCAAGTCTTGGAAATATTCCGTCACCTAATGATATCTACACAGTAAATAAACTGGACTTTTACTTGTGCACCAAGGAGTGTCCAAAATAACTTATCCCACTTCACACCTCCATGTGTGAGTCCATCTCACCGGTCTGTTTACATTAGGGCACAAATGCTTAAGTAGCTTCTGCAGAAGTAATATCATTACTTTATCTGCTCTGATTGGCCAGATGTGCTAGAGAAACCTCTTTGGTCTTTTCCTCGGCCCTCTTATAATTTGATTTTGTCCTGGCCTGCTTCAGCGGCAAAGAGAACACATAATGGCATAATTCAGCTCATGCCAAGATAAATATGGGTCAGTTTTGATAGTCAGATGCGTGTTTGTCCTTGCAAGATGTTGGGTGTATGGCATTAATACAGAGCGTGAGCTTAGTGCTTTGAACAAACATGGAAAGTTACTTATGAAGAGTTTTGTTGTTGAGCCAGTGTTCGTCACTCCCTGGCAGATCCATTTGTTATTCATTTAGATTCAAGAGAGCAGACTAAGTTAAGATATTATTTAAAAAGTTCAGTGGGATGATATTATTTCTAGTATATAGGCCACCCAAATTTTAGCTAATCAGATAAGACATTGAATTAGTTTCATTCTTTTATTTGGTATAAATCTCATAGCATTGTTATTGTATGTAGGTGAAGAGGCCTTTCTCAGAAATGTAACTTCATCCTTTGATATGATTGATTATAGAGGCTGATGTTTAGAAAAGTGATTAACACAAACAGTGTGAGCTGATGGAGACAGCGTGTTTACAGCAGAAAAAGCCTCCTGCTGGGATAAGACTTTCTTTTTTGATTTTAGACCTTTTTCCCCTCAACACTTAAAAGCACAACAACCCATTAACAAAATGGGGCAAAAGCAGTGAAAAAAAACAAGCCTGGCATCTATTCCGGCAGCGATGCCAGTCATTGACTGCTGAGATGTGGCGTTAACGTGGCATACCCTCTGCAAAACAGCCTTCTCTCAGTCTGTCCAGCTTCCTGCATACATACGAATCTCTGTAAGTCTGGCTTGCCGAGCGGGTCCCTTGCTGCGCGTGTTTCCTTGTCTCGGTTTCAGGCCCTGAGGTGAGATCTCAGAGCAGAGCTGAGGATCATACAAGGACAGGCGCATCTGGAAAATCTAAGCTGGCTGCACTTGCCAGTTGGTGAGCTGGTGCTAATGAAAAGCAGGACTCTGTCTACCACTCACATTGGTTAGCATTAGTTAAGCCACTCATCTGTACTTCTTAACGTACTTCCATAGTCTCCCAGTCTGACTATGCTTCAAAACAGTTCGATTTTTTTTTCCACCTCCAGTATTTAGAATATATTATTATGATTTTGCAAGCTAGTTTCAACACAAACAGAATATGCATCACACTCTTTGTGGTCATAATGTCGAGACAGTGGGACAAAATTTACAGGAGAATTATACACTTGGACTATAAAGGCTCCAAAAGTTATAATTTGGTTGTTTGATATTGTCTGCAAAATCATTGCATGCTAATGTTAGATGTGCTGTGGCTAATACAGCATGTTGTGTGTACATTTAGCTGCACAGTAAGAGAGATTGTTAGTGGTTTTAAGAATGAGAAAGTACACAAGGCACTTTTCCTTTTCCTTGGATGTGAGTAAGTGACATCCCAGTCACATGGCAGTGCGTTTATGAAGGAACTCTGCAGGGCTACTTGGGACTATACACCGTGTTTATTTAAACTTTTGCAAACTGCATGCTGTGTGGCTTTCTGTTCAAAGGGTGCCAGCATTCACTGCTCTAAAATCCACTGGTCATGAATCTTTCCTAAGCACGTGACAACGCCCTCGCACATGACAGAAACCCACAACCAGCAGCTCACAAAGTACAGAGCCAGAGGCATTATCATGATTTCTTGGGGTATGCAGGGTCATTGCCCTCTTCCAAGTTGTCTAAGGCCGTCCCCTTTCTCCTGTCATCCCAGCCTCAGCTCACCCATGTCTCAAGGCTACAGGCTGGGAGAGGTGAGCAGGTGTGACTGGAACACCGAGCCCCATTCAGAGGAAGAGGCCACGGGGCAAAGAGGAGTGAAAGATTTACACCATGCCCATATCTTTACTGTATGTAGAGATTTACAGGCCTGTCCAACGCAAAGCAGGTTTAGAGCAGAGGATTCCCCATCTTTTACCAGGACAGACAGTTGTTTATAAAGCAGGCATATATTTTTAGAGGGAATTCTGATCTGAATGAGCAAAAGGCAATTCCTTGAGGTACTCGCTGCAGGAATTATGATTGCAACTGTAATTTGTTAGAGGAGATATGTCAACCCAGTTTTACAAATGTGGCAAAGACATGTGATTTAAACTATTTAAAAATCACCACAAACAGTCAGGCTGAACGTGATGCAACTTTGCATTCATTCACAAGTCAGATCCCACAATTTCACTGCATCTAAACTGGCATAACTGGCATAACTTAATGTAATCGTCCTGTTCCTAGAGATGCCCATTTTACTATTTCACTGTCAGTTTTATTTTTCTTTTATCATCACCTTGTCTCTGCTCTGTTAGTAAGTGAGACTGATATGAAAAACACTGTTCAGTGCACAAACAAAAAACCATGGCATGAATGTCAACCATAATAAACCAAAACATTTCAAACATGTCTTTTCAATGTCCGCTAGATTGTGAAGACAGTCAAAGTCTGCAGCCTAAACAAAAGACTTTGAAAAATAGTGTTTGTGTCAGTTGTTTAGGACTTGAAGAAACCAACATGGCCTGTTCTCAAGTTTCTAAAAGCAATGTTTATGGTCCATGCTTCTGTGTTTGCTTCTGAGTCCAAACAAAGATTAAATATATATTTCCCCATTAAACAGCTTTATGTTAATCTGTCTTCTTCAAATTTCTGTTTTGGTTCATGTGCATGATCAAAGCACGTGTATTTCCACATTCATTGTGTCAGGATTTTCCCTGCAGATCATAGTTATGTTATTGACGTTTGTTTTCAGAAAAGAAATGAAAACATTTAAGGAATGCTTTTTCAGTTTATATTTTATAGGTCAATGTGAGGCGAAACTGTGTCAGCATTTTTGTGATTAAACAAAATCAATGTGTGCTCAGGAGCACCCCCTACAAGCCATATCAAGGCAGTTATGAATCATTAACTACATCTTTTGAACCATTAACATCTTGCAGAGAGACAGACACTGAACTTTCTGTACATATGTTTATGCTTGTGATCAGATTGTTTCTTCAAAAACAAAACACAGTGTGTGAATTCAGTGCCTTTCATGTCATCCAATACTAATCCAGCGAATTAAAGCCCTGACCAGTTCAGCCTGTCAGTAATCACAATAATAAGTATCACTTGTAATTATAATATCTACTGTCTTTCATCTGTCTTTCATGTCTTACAGCTTTAAAAAAGTATATATAATTTGTCTGTTTTAAATGATAAAGGGCCACCTTGCAACAGCAGTCCTTGTTCTGGTTTCCGACAAAGCTGAGGGAAGAAGAATCATTATTTCTGCCTCCAAGGGAGCAGGGACCAGAGGAAATAGCCGAAGTTCCGGTAAGAGCCAAGTCTGACTGTTCCCATCCTTTTCAGATCTGCATCATATTAAGTGGCGCATGTGCCCTTTGTAGTTGAGTATCAGTAAGCTGCAGTGCTGGCCCTGCGTTTCCAATTTTATTTGGAAAGAAACATTGTTAAGGTGAGCATTAACCAGTTTAAATATGAAATTTTCTCTTGTATTTTGATGCTATAATGATAAACAGTCATGGTAAGACCAGCAATCTCCTGATATGGTTAAAATCTTCCCTGATACCTTTCTATTCTCATTTAGACCATTTTAAGAGGAAAAAAATCAGGACACCAAAAGTGCCTTAGTGGTGCCATAAGGACTGGGAAACTTGTAAACCTCAGAGCCAGGAGTGTATAGGAAAGTATGCAGTAAAAAGAGCCTTTATAACAGGCGAGAAGTTGATTGAACGAGGGTCAAACTGATGCAGGGAGGATACAGAGCCAGACACGAGACACTCAGTCAGGCTACTAAACAGATGACTACATGCACATCAGGCTGGGGTTTCTAGCAGACTGGACTTTTACTGAAAAAAGGGTTTCACAGAGGAAAAATAACCTGACTGGCTGAGTTAAACCTCAGAAAGCAGAGTCCAGGAACCTCAGGTTTCTAGGAGTTCAAGCCAACTCACTAACAGCTTGAGAGTCAAGGAAGGATCCTGTCTAAATAAGTTTTCTTAATCAAGCAAGATCAACCTGCTATGCACCATATAGGCTTTTATGTCTAGTTTAAAACTAAAAGGTTCAGTGAGGTAGCTGAGATTCAAAAACAAATACACTTCTCATTTTTAAGTGGTTTTCACTTAAGGCTAAACAACAGTTAAAGTGTTTTAATTTTGTCTCATTTTCACTAAGCTTCAGCCTATTTACCAATAAATGTTTGTTTATGTAGCAATTCACTGTAACCTCAAAATTCAAAATTGTGTTGTTTCTCATGTGCCAAACTGGAAACACCATTTGGGTCCCTTTAGGGCAAAGCCATTACTTTGATGAAAGAAAGTTGCAGAAACTATTTAATTTACATTGAAATTAAATATCAAAAGGGCTGCTAATGCTGTGGTGCATACACTATTTACTGCTGTGCTACATAATGTACTGTTCTGGTTTGGCTTGATTTAACTAATGACTATTAAATTTCTTTGCCAGTGCACAGACTGCATCATTTTGGTGACTGGATTATTGCAGTTATAAAATGTAGACTTTAAGCCAGTATGTTGTATTTGCAGCAAGTCTAGACTTAGGTAATGATGGGCTGTCATTTGTTTAATGTAAATGGTGTTTATTTTTTATATTTTGTAATACATTCATTCTGATATTTAAAATAGTCAAGGGTTCAGCTTGAACCGAAAACACAGGAAACAGAATCACTTAATTCTTTAATTTATTAGTCTCATTTACATTAGCACATTTATGATTTCATTATACATAATGTCACACACAGTACCACCAGACTTAATATATTTTACAGGCAAACACAATTAACATTGTGGTATTTAAGAGAAACAAATCAGTTTAAATCAGTCTCATTATTTCAGGCCAATGTTCAACATTCTTATAATTGTTGGTAAGACACAAGGAAATTTGGTTATTTTGGTGTTTCACTTTCATATACTTAAGCTGCAATTCAGATCAAATTAATCAGAAACTTGAGGAATGATTCTATCTTCTCTCAGTCTCCCAGGTTTAACACTGACATAGACTTCATAGCAAGTAATTGATTCTTCTGTGATGCAAATATGCATCAATTATGATTCAAAATACTACATACCTTAGAGTTGGGATATGATTTATTCTGTGGGTCTCCTTTTTCCTCATAAAATATACGGCTCAGTTTCCCCAAACCTCCCTGGGCTTATGCACTGTAGTGCAGTAGACCCACAACCAGGCCACAAAAGACAGCACCAGGGCTCCATCATCATATTGTCTGGAGTCACACTCCAGAGATGTCAGCCTTTGTGGTCAACATTTTCTTTTCTGTTTTGCCTCCATGATAAGCTGACAGAGTCAACCTGACATAATTAGTTGTCTGGGGTTTGTTTGGGTTGTGAATTGCTGCTTTGGTGTAAATCAGCAAGGAGCTGGCAGCCAATGAGACAGCTAAAAGCCACATTAAAGGACAGGGGCGGCTTCTCTGCCGCCGACCGCATTCACTGCTCAGCCGCTTCCCATTGTTTTTCCTCCAGGACCTGGCAACCGCAGTTGCAGACTTGGACCTGGCAGCTGCAGCCACGGTTTAGGTCAAATTTCTTCTCACAATTTGTCCCCTGTTACACCATATAATGTTGGATTAACAGTGGGCTTTAATGTGTCAAACTGTGATACAGATTTAAGATACTGTAGGGCTGCAGTGTAGGTCATATGCTGTGGATACTGTTGTTGGATATAAAATGGACATGCTTTATTGTATTTATGCCAAAGTAAGAACAGTGTTTGCATTAATTCTTACTGTGTACATAGTGCACACAAACTATGCCATACAGTCACATGTAAACATAGAAGGAGAAATACTAAGGTGTGCATAAGGGTGACATTCAGTAAGAAGAATAAATATAGCTGCTTTGCTGTTAAAATTATGAGGCCGAGGCACAGACAGGGAGCCAGGCTGTCTGTGGAGACCTAGTTTTAGTCAAAGGGAAACTCTCGGCACGTGCAGAAACACTTCACCTTACAGGTCAACAAGCCTGAGAGAAGAAAGTTGTTGGAAACATGCTAAATAGAAACGGGTAAGAGAAACTGTGGCTGTCAGAAAGCCCCTCCCTCCCAGCGGAGATATTTACTCCCTAGGCTATAATCGCGGTCTCTTAACTATGTCTTTGGGATTGTGGAATGGAAGTGTTTATCTGAACCCTGTGGAGAAGTGACAGGAATAGCCAATGGCAGAATAACATGAAACAGCCCTCTGCTGGCCAGAGTGTAGCTAGAGTTAGACTTGTCTATTTTGGGTCAGGAACCTCTGTGCTCATTTTAGAGCCTTTCCAACTGGCCCTGTCTCTAATCAAAGGATCAAAACTGCTTTATTCTGAAAGTGGGCAATTACAGTACCAGCTACATAAAAATGGCATCAAAGACCTAAGCTTAGTTTTGCTGACTTGTTGATATAGTGGGATTTTCAGCACAGCTGCGTAGGCTTTTAGGAAAACATGCTGACAAGATATTTTTTGCATTCAGTCATAAAACAAGTGGCAATTTGACATTTCACAATGAGCAATTTTAGAGGTCATCTTTGAGGAGTTTACATTCTTGTTTTATTAACAGTCGATCTAAGATGACAAGCACACCAAGATTTGGATGTCCTATCATTTTCAGTTTAAAATTTTTTACATATACTATTCATTTTGGAAGCAGTTTCACCACATTTGCAGCTGGTTCCAGTTGTGACTGGAATCCTCAAAAACCTAAACATCTGCAGACATCTCCATATTTCCATCAGGTTTGCATCATCAGCTGCTTCTCACTGGTGCCAATTTGAAGTTGAACTCATAACATGCTTTCATAACAAAAACACAAAAATGAAATGAATCAAAACATGAGTTCTCTAACTGATCCACATTTGTAACTGTGAGAAAAGCTGCTGGACACTCATGAACCTAAATCTGAAAACTTTGAAGAGCCCATTGTTCAAGTGAAGAACATATTATGTCTCTGTGTTGTGGCACTACCTAGTAGATGTGTTTTTCAGCTGTCAACATCGTCTCAAAGCGGATAAAAAGGCTGGTGCATTCATCAAATTCGTTACCTTGTTTTGATGTTTTGCAGAATGACCATTTTTGTGTCCCTGGGTGGACTACATTGTGTTGTAATATTGGCTCCCCCTACTCACCCAAACACAGTCCATAGGGGTCCCCCATGAGAGGCGGTCAGCCCCGCCTTGAGAAGCACTAAGCTCAGTGACACGGCTGTCAAACAAAATCTCAGCGCTTCCTTAAGTCCTGGTTGCCAGGGGAGAACATCAGGAATGTCGCAGGGTGACAAAGGACGATTAGTGGCCTGATTTCTCCATATGCTGACATTTGTGAGTTTTCATGTGTTGTATGGGAATTCTTGGCATTGAGGTTGGTTTGGATACCACAAAGGGTCCCGAAGGTCGTCTTTCAGACACAATAACAAAGGATGTTGTTGAAACATGTGAAATTTTTGTCTCAATCTCACAAGCTAGAGAAAGTAGCTTGATAAGTATCGATGGTGGTGTTTACAGCTTTTTTAAATATTTAGCTGTTTCACTGACACATAAAACAGTGACGTATTAACATACAAAGTTTTTCTTGTTAACAAGATATGTTGTAATATTGCTTGTGAAATACAAATGCAGGCTTTCCTGTAGTGTTATAGAGGTGGCCTGCCTTGCCTGCAGTAACGTGGTCACTGCTAATTCATTTTCTATGAACTATAAGGTCTATAAAACTTCAGGGAAAGCTATCACTTGTGCTACAGCAAACAGCAAAGGCCATGTATTTAAAGAGTGAGGTGATCATCACAATCAGGCAGTCATCTACACCATGAATTGTATTGACATCATTGCTTTATCCTTGTATTACCTTTTTATTACAGTAAGCCAATCTCATTCACTTCAAGTCAACTTTTGGATTGTGTTTGTTTCATAAGTCTTCACAAGTCCAAAACTTTGGATGTACTGTACAGTAGGACCCTACCTGACCTAATTATCCTTAACATAATTGTAACTCAGCCCATCTCCAAGCTCTGGTTTGGTCTTGTTTACCATGAAGCAATTAGATTAGGACAGTTTGAATGAAACATACATGTGACATTGAGATAATTATAAGAAAGTTGTTAATTGTTATTCTGAATTTAACATCTTTTCTACAGGTATTGTGCTAAACCTTTCTTCTTCTACTGGAATTAGTAGCATGGTTATATGTAATTAGGAAGTGCATTTCAAGCTCTAAATAACTTTATGCAAGCTCTAAATAACTTTATGCAACAGGGTGGAAATGCCAACAAAGTTATGAAAATCGTTGCCCCAGAAGGCACTCCTGTTCCCTCTGTGTAAGACATAAGGTCCTTGTTTAAGGGATGAATGGTTGTATTTTCAAAATGACCCTTTGTTTGGTAAAATGAATTTGTTTGCATGCTTCAGGGACCCAATCAGATTTACTTGTGTTGCCACAGTAGCTAAGCCTGTTGATCCCATAGTTAATCTCCATCGGCTTCTAATGGTGAACTTAGGTGTTTTGGGACTTCTTGATAAAGCGAAGCAGACTGTAGCAACTTCACTGAACTTTGTGTCTGCGTAATGACATGATATAAATCACTTTTACTTTTTTGTCAAAATTAGTGCCATGTGTGCGTGCAGCCTGACACAACAGCGTCAATCTACCTACAAAGATGGACATTTTGACATTTTTTAGACAAACAAAAACCTGCTCATTTACTACTGCAGTAAAATTATCTCTGGAACTGTTGATAGAAAGGTAAACATTTCAAAAATTTAGCATAGTTTCTCAGATAACAGCTTCAAAACATGGCCCCTCTCTATAGACTTACACTTTACATTTGGCCCTGTATTTTTTAGGGCTAGGTATCATTTGAAATATGTCAATAACATTGCCAATAATAAGTCATAGTATGAATAAATGCGTAAACAAAACTGGTAAAACATTCTGGGCCAATTTCTGGTACTCTATGCTATGGGCACATTTTCAAAAAGGTGTTGAGGTTAAATACACACTCCTATTTAAGGTTTTAGATAGTAGTTACTATATGTTCACAAGCTATAAGTTTAGTCCCAAGTCTAGCCTCAGCTTTGTGTATATAAGCTTTTTTGTATTTTGGTGTGTAAAACCAAATGGGCTGGCCTTTGCCTTGAGGGGAAAGTGGTCTCTGTGATTTCTATTAGCTCCCCTTTACCACCTGGAACACCCTGAAGCTGTGGCATTCTCCCCCATTAATAGCCAAGTGGTTTGTGCCAGACCTGGAGTGGGCTGAGCTGGGTCACATCTGGCCACTGCAGCCACAGCCTGGTTATACTGGGCACGTCTGTCATGCCTGCCTCTCTCTCTCTCTCTCATATTGGACTTTAATTGCATCCAGGCCGTCCAGTAGCTGGCGGAGAGGGGTTTCCTCAGGCACGTTCAGATAGTTGGCCCGGCAGCAGCAGTTCCATTTAACTCAAGCTAATGTGAATGGCAGAGGATAGCGCAGATGCTGTTATGTACACACATGCTGAGGCTTGAACAAGCACACACACATACAGAGGCTCATGGACTATCACCATTTTATGCCTCATAATAAAAAAAAAAATATTGCTCACTGCATGGCTCTGACATGAAGTAGAAGTCGGGGGTCTTTGGGGCAAATTTCAGCCGTGAAGTCAGATCTAATTTTTCATTTAATATGTAACATGGCTACGTTTATGTGCAAACGCATCAAGTATTCCTTTAGAGTGGAAGCTGATGCATGCAAATGCATTTAATATCCCACTTGAAGTACAATAAGGAGAATCTAAAGGACACAGATCCTTGGAGAATCCACTGTTGATGATATTGATGTTACAACCTAAAAGCCTCTATCCTTTTTTCTTCCTTTCTGATTTCCACTATCCATCTAGCATTCATTCTGTTTCCCTTTTTCTTCACACCTTATGAACACACAATTGTCTCGCTAAAAAGTCCATGACAATCGACAGCACTGACTTCTGATCGGTTCCCATCTGTGTAAAGATAAAAGAAATAAAGTTCAGTCAGGGGCATTGTCCACTGCCCTGTGAAGCACACAGAAAGACAACAAGAAAGACAACACAGCATGTCAGTGGAAGTGGAGATAAGTAGAAGCTGATGTAGCGTGGTGACCCTGCTCAGAGGGCAGTGTTGACTGACGCACAGTGGTGTCGTGTGCAGATAGAAATATGTCAAACATGGGGATATCTGTTAACTCTTTCAAGGAGTGTAGAGGACAGTAAACTCACCTATACTCAGTTTTTTTTAATTTCCAAACTGATGCAAAGTGTTTTTTATCAATTTTACAAACATGATGATGTGTACTACATCATAGACACCTTTGCTGTTTTCAGAAAGTCCCCTGAGGTGAATGCAGGACTAAGTTATTATCCCTCATTCATACTCTTTTTATACAAAAGGAAGACGTGTAGTAGGATGAGCAGACAAAATCAGATACCCCTACTTACTATGTATAGTCATTGTATCAGACCTCATCTGACAAAATCACCATACACATGAATTAAAGCCCACTGTGCTGTGCACTTACTTGTAAAATGATCACTCAGAGAAAGAGTTAGAAGCTCATTCACATCAGTTGCCATGTGGTAATTCGAATGAGAGTCTTTAAGATGTGTGTCTACGGAGGGAAATGCCCAACCACGCAATTTAGGGGCAATACTTGTGACTGCAGCTAAGGTTTGTTGCTAGATGCTCTTTTGAAATAAAAATTCACTCAAGGGAAAACCCTTTACAGTTGGTAAATCCTGAAAGCCTCAGCAAAAGCTGAAGTGGTTAACACATTAATGTTAACTACTACTGTATCTACAATTCAAGAATGAGCTTTAATGACCAATTTTTAGGACATGCATGATTCTCCTTCTCCCTTCCCTCCTGTCTCGTCCATTTCTGACATTTATACTGAATGTTCTCATTTCCTTTTGTAGCTATGTTCTCAGACAGCACAATGTGTAATATATATAACTGGTATATGTGTTTGTGTAATTAGTAATGCCTCTTGGAGTGATTTCAGAGGGAACAAATGTGTTAACAAGAAGATATTTGGGAATAGTAGTTTATTTAATAGTTTAGTCAGTCTACCTACTGTTCCTCCTGTTTGTCCACAGGTTAAGACCACACACCTCTGACCAGCAGATGTTTTCTTTTTAGCTCTTACAGACCCTATCATGCTCATTTGTGGTTCACTGAAACCACCCACTTCCCTCATCATGGCTTGCTCGAGACAAGCTCCGGCCTCACACGAACGAATCAGCTACAGGTTTAAATGGATCATTTCCACACTGATAATCACACACCCTGATTGCTGTGGTAGATTACATCTAATTCCTTGGTCTCGTTAAGACTGTGGACACATTTGAGTCTAAATTCTTTGGACAAGTTTAAAGGCATAATGGTTAAACTAGGCTTAACTCATCAGGTATTGTACTTAAATGCCTTCATTAGTGGTGATGGTGAGTAGCCAGCTAACTAAAGCCCACTATATACTCTTTGGTTACTGTCTTAAAGGAAAAGCAGAACACATGCTTTGAGAAAATTATAGCAATTCTCTGCCTTCTTGTGGTTAGTATCCTAAAACTCTTTAATTCCTTAATTGCCATGTAGATAACACCATAAATACATGGTTGCTAAGTGAGCAGAACGCTTTAAATGTTAAACGATGTCATTACAGATAAAAATAGTAAATATGTAAGTGTTTTGGTACACTCATTGGAATGAATGCTAAAATAATATGCAACAGCTGAAAACATGAAGCTACAGCTTTAGTGTAAACTGTGCACTGTGCGTGTTTACTCCCACCCCAATCATGGCTTTAAATACATTAGTACCAATACCAAGGTTTTAACTAATGATTTCACTATCATTATGCTCAATGACATTGATCATTATTATTGTCAGACAGCTTGATTATATTTTCGATTCCCTGATTTGTATTTTTCATTTTAGAAAATGTCAAATGATGATGTAAAATGTTTCCCAGAACCTGATGTTCTGTCAATCAATAACAAAAAAATATTAATAATAATATGAAACAGAAAAAATAGCAACAGCTTAACATATGAAAAACTGGAGCATTTTGCATATTTTCTTGATAAATTACTAATAATAAATTATTATTGCTATTAGTAATTGCCAATTACTTTATTCATAGTTTCCTCCAGAAATTTGTGAATTTGTTTAGCAGCGGTGCCACTCAGATCCTAATGCACCTCGTCCTGTGAATTTCATTACATGAATTAGACATAAACAGCCAGAACACTTACTATGTAAAATATTGCCTGTGTGTTAATTTTTGATGGTGCCAGAGGAGGCGGCCCATATGCAATATAACACTGCAGAAAACCTTTATGTGAGCAGCTTATGGCCATTGTTATCTCAGCACTACGTCTTACACTTTGCAAGTTTTTTGCATGGGAATTCATTATAATTAAATTTTGATTTGAAGTCTCTTAAAGGCAAGATTCTTCACCAAGTATAATTTCTGTTCTGAGAAATTAGTTTAACTTTTACCAGCCACTATTAGCATGACAACATACTTGTCATGACATGACCTTGTCTCACTCACGTGGCCATAAACCCTCAAAGCCCCGTGTAATCATGTGGGGTGTGTCATTCCAGCAGGTGACAGCTGAAACAGTTTAGTGCCTCTTTAAAATCAAGGTCAGATTTTTTTTACCTACTACTGAGCTGTTTGATGACACAAACACCAAAGCGTACAGTAGATGAAAGACGCCAGCCAGGATTGTACCATTACAACTCATCTTAGGTTTGTACTGATGTTACCCTGTCATTTTCAGAGTCTGCCATCCCGACGCTAGTAAATTGGGTCACAAAGTCTGTCGCCTGTGAATGCGAGCGAGCTAGTGTTTTGGATTGTGTTGCACTGGATCAGTATTGCAAAGGTTTTTACCACAAACTTGATTCATGTAACCCAAACTGCAAATCGAAAATCTAATGGTCCTATATTCATATTTGATGGAGACGACTGAGTAATGTTTTCACAGTGGTTGCATTTTCTTGTCATAATCATTTATATTTCCCAAACCCTTAACTGAATGGCTGCATTTTGTCTAATCATCAATGGCGTCCCTTTATCCTGAAATCTTTGATGGTTGAAGTCAATTGAAGGACAGAAAGCCCGCAAGCTTATTGGCCACACTGATGCTTCTGTGTAATTCTGGTAGCAAATCATTTCGGGGATAACTGGTTAAACATTGTATCAAGAGCAATGTACTTCCACTGAAAGAAGTGCTATCTCATCGCAAACTGCTGACATACCTCTGGCTTAAGTTTGGTGCTTTATTATACTGTGAATGATGATTATGGAATAGTGTGTGTCCCTTCAAATCATCCTTATTGTCCCAAGCTAATCGTTGTAATCAGCGAGGCTAGGACGATTTTACCAGCATCACAGGATCTTGCACCGTGCACTGTAACGTCACATCCAGTCTTTATCAAGAGGCTTGTGGACTGATGAAGGTCTAATTGGAGTGAACAGGCAGCATTTTGATAAGAGATATCTAGAGAGTGTGTAGTTAAACAGATATCTAGATAAGTCAGTTCTCAATCTGGTTCAAAACAATACTGATACATTTGTAATGATATGCACCTCAAATTGAAGCTCATTTGATTTGTTACCATTCAGATGGACATGATTTAAATTTTTTTTACGTGTTTCTGAATGAAAGTGTATCAGATTTGAGCGACTACATTTTAAAAGGATAAATAAATACTTCCCCATTCATTTGTGATTCCAGCATTCTTATGAAATTAATTGAAAAGACCAGTTTTTGCCAGCTATATCAATTTTTGACAAATTTCACACAAAACTTATTTAGATGTATCATTATGCATTGATTTGTGACTCTTCTATTGGTTTTTTCAGTATGTATTTGTTAATCTTTACACCTCTTAACAAAAGATTACTGCTACCATGCTATAATTTGGTTGAGACAGGTGTATTTTTTTCATAAACACCTTGCTTTATGTGGCTTTAAGTGCTTTCAGTAGCTCTGAAATGGGTTTCTGTTTGCCACATTCTTTCTTTTATAAACCATACTTGGTTCATTAAAGGACATTTTATAAGACAGAACAGCATATTGTCTGTGTGAATATGTCTGGCTACAGTACTGTATAAGGAGCCCACTGTTCTTGTAAGCTGCCACGTTCTGAGCAGCAGTCTGTAAGTTCTCCAAGGAATGTTAGTAATTAGCTCAGTAATCACAAGCTTTAGGAAATCTGCAGGAAAACAGACTTTATCGCTGTGTGAAAGTCTTCTGTTTGCACTACTTTGGCTTTCTGAAAGGCTGGTTTTATTGTGACATTAAAGCAAACAACATATCAACAGCTTACAGTATGCAGAGTGGCTATATGGTCCAGTCTGCGAGGAGTTTTAGTATACAGGAAGATTCAGTATTGAGGCTTAACATAAACTTTCTGCAAAAATGTGTCCGGAGTCTGTGGTAACCAGACCTTAAAGTGGATACTACACACCCCTGTAAATGTTCTGTTTTTTATTAACTTAAGGCATAAGCCATTAAATTAGACTTCCTCAAATCTGACATGAAACAAAAGGCTCATATTTTAAGCGTATTACAAATGGAAAAGCAAAGTTTAAATATACTTTACAGTCAATTGACTGGACCTGGAGCAGTTACAATTTAGGGTATTTAGCAGATGCTATTATCTACAGTGTAATATAAATTAAACACTGGCTTCAAGGAGCTAAACTGGTTTTTCATCATGAATTGCAAAGAATAAAATATTGTTCTGACTTCTTACTGGGTTATGACTTCCCATGAAAACTGACCACCTGTTGATGCTGAAAGCACCAGAGGGCCTGCAGAAGTAGTGGTGATGTTCAGAAGAGTAGGCATCTGTTCCCAACAGTAATTAGCATTTAGCTTAGCATCATGAGAACTGTGTTCTATAATATGTGAAGACCTAGATTGTTTTCCAAATTGCCAAGATAACTTTAAGGCAGTTGATGAGAGACGGTATATTACCAACATTAACTGACTACAAATTTGATTTGCAAACAAACAAACAAACAGAAATGAGCAGTAAATCCAAGCTAGACTGAGCAAGTGTTGGCTTCTTTGCTTGATAAGTATCTTAATGACAATAATTGATTAATTACCTAATTGTTTCAGTAGTAGCCAAATGTTTAGCCTAATTCAGCCTTGGCAGACGAAACACTGAGAGATGTCTATCAACTCCCTTTGGGTGTTTCCTAGAGATTGGAGTCATAGTCCTCCAGGGCAGCTTCTCAAAGGGATTCTCTGTTTGTCTTTGTGACTGACTACTTGCCTTTCAACCATCTGATCGAGGACTCTAGATGCAATTTCTCATTTTTGTTTGGATGATTTGTAGTACAAGCTTCTTTGATACAAGGGCCATTGAGCGTGTAGTCCTCGTGGGATCATCTCTGTGGTCCTCAGAACATTCTTCTGGATTTTGCGTACAATACATGTGCCAGTTTCTCTCTCAAAGCATCTCAGTGCTTTATTGTATGTGTGTGTGAAAAGAGAGGACAGAAACAAGGGAGCTCTCAATGGCTACATCACCTCAGATTGCTGTGTTTGTGTCAGGACTCCCACTCACACATAACAACGACAAAAAGCAGCGATGAACAGTCTGTTTTTTCCACAAAAGGCTGCAGTATCAGATGAGACGAGGACGGTGCTTTTCTCACTCTCACAGTCTCAAATGTGATTGTAGTGACTCAGCAAGCGGGTGAATTCACACCAGCTCTAAATGCCTCAAATCCTCCCATGCCTCTCTTAGGCTCTGGCAAGCAGAGGGGATCCTGAAGAGGAGGCCTGTGTGTGTGTGTGTGTGTGTGTGTGTGTGTGTGTGTGTGTGTGTGTGTGTGTGTGTGTGTGTGTGTGTGTGTGTGTCCATTATCAAGCCAACCCATCTCCCCACCGTGCTGAGTGCTTCTCCAAGGTGTACAGTACAGCTAGCCAGGCCGGACAGAGAAAGGACTCCATTCTTCTGCTCCTCCTGACTCACGGCAAAAGTGCAGCACTACCTCAAGCTCTGGTTTCTGTGGTCCTTTTGTCTCGCGCCACCGATCGAGGACACAAAATGGGTCTGGAGGGAACCTAACACCGCACCCTCACGTTTCTCATCGCTCCTGTCAAAGCCACAGGCAGAGAAATGAAAAAAGGCAAACTGTTTTCACAAAGAAAGACAGAAAAATATGCAAACATTTCATATTTTATAAGTATCTTTTTCATAAAGGTAACTCTTCATGACAATTCCTGCTTTTATTAGACTAAGTCATCAACAATCCATCACCATTAACCTGAGATTAGATAAAGCACCACCATCTCCCTGTAACCTTTAAATAGGTATTTCCCGCTTACACTTGAAACTGTCCCAGGTGGGCTGCCCAGTAAAGCAATGCCACTGACCCAGTAATGTGAGCAGAATGCGTTCCTCTGAGTCGCTCCATGCCGCAAGCACTGGACCAGAATATTACAGAGGCCAATCGCAGCGGAGGCTTGTAACCAGACCACTCTGGTGAAGGAATGTTGCTGGTAAACACAGATTCGCCATTAGATATGTATCGTACCAAATCTGACCTTCACTATCAAATGGATACTGTACCTGTGTGAGATCAAATGACAGTAGCTGAAAGAACTGGTATTTGTGTGTATCTGTGTATGTGCACGTGTGATTGCATGTGTGGACTTCAGATCCAGATCAAGATCCAGATTGAGCTGGTTATGTTATTTTGGGATAGTCAAGAATTTTTTTACCTAACCCCTAGTTACTAACCTCAAAGGGCTTTACATACCTTGTTATATTATATAGACCATCACTTAAAACAAAAACAACCTCATATTTCTTGAGTTGCAAGTCTTTTGATGTAAAATCACTTGACACCCGGATGAGATGCAGGATTTACAGAAATAATCAAGCAACAAAGTTTTGGCAACTGCCTACAGCTGTTTTCACACAGTTGGTGTGGAAAAAAAGATCTGTCATCTACAGACAAAACTGAATCATTTTAATGGTTCTGTACTCTATATCGTTTGTGAGTATATATACTGCTTAGATAGTCCCTTGACCTGATGGCTCCATAAAAGCATCTCTCAGGTCTGTGTTTTTCCCCCTGTGATGCCCGATGACAGATTGGCACCAACTTGTCAGTCGGCCCCATTTACAGGGAGTTTTTTCCTCATCGACTTTCCCCACTTTCAGCTGTGACACAGCCTGGCACAGACCCATGGGAGGCTTTTGCAGCTTGAGTGGAAACCTCGGGTCTGGCCTGGCCCTGTGGCTCACATTAGACACTTTTGCAAACCTTGTCATAGCATCAGCAGGAGCTCGAGACTGGAGGTTTGCCCGTCTTTCTATTTCTTCTTGGTTTGTTCTTTCCTGGCTTAGCATTGCCAGAGGAGCTCCTGTTCTGATGGGCCCAACAGCAGTGCAAAAGAAACTCAAGCCAAACTTTTATCTCTTGTCAAACATTTGAAAAGGGAGTATTTCAGGCATGGCTGAGGATGTGTACTGTATGTCCAATCAGAACCTGCGATATGTCAATCTACAGCACTTACAGAAACTTGATTTGATTTACTAATCTAATCTTAAGCAGCGCAGAACGAACCAGTAATTGGTCCATTGCAATGCAGATGGAGATTTGTATACAACTTTACGACACTAGGTAAAATATAATTATTATCCTGCACAGTTCTGTTTCAGTTACATTAGATAAATACCAATGTTGTGTAAAGCTCTTCTTAGAGTTTATTATGGCAACTTAAATTTCTTCTATATTCAACAATTAAGCAACACTGTTTCCTTGAGTGTAACGAAGTATAGATGTGTGCAGCTGTTAGCTAGTGTTAGCTCCCAGCAGGGACGCACTGAATAAAGTAAAATCTAGACTTCCATGGCCACACATCATGTACCCTGACATAAGATCTCTTTAACAAAGACTAACAGAAAGTTCAGATCAGTGTGCAGTCTGATTTCAGTCTGTCTCTTGTGTAGAGCGCCAGAGTCAGCAGACCCTCTTATATTCAGCTATTATCTATGTTACTTTCCAACCTCTTTGTACATGTTGTAATAAGATAATTTCCACAAAGAAGACATTTTACACATCATTAATCCTTAAAACCCGTAACCACTGTGTGCATGTAATATTTTGTGAGGTTCCACATATTTACTGAGAAAAGGTGCAAATGCAAATATCAACCAATATTGGATCATTCAAACAAAAATTGAGGATGGTTGGAAAATAACACATGTCAATTCAAATAAGCCTCAACTAGTATCAGACTTCATCCACGCAGTGGCACATAAACGAAACACAGGTGTCTCTATCTCAGCTGTTTACATCTGTCTCTCACGCAATGCCGGCCTGCGAGGAAGTTTAGTGTCTGTGTGGAGATCTGTCTGCCACAGCTATCTCTAATATTTCACACCTCTATGTGGACAGTGGGGGTGTCCGATTTGCGGTCAACAACACACAGAATACCTGACTTCCTCTAGGTAGTCCTTCATCGCTCTGAATGTTCAAACAGAAGACATCATGTCCGTACTCAGAGCCGACTCTGTGTCCTGTAGCCAAGTGTAGAGCTGGTGTTTGTCAGTCAGTCACTGAAGAAGAACTGCTCACATCTCAGATTTGTGGATGATTACTTGTAGCTATGGGATGTACTGTACTCCATGTCAATATCAGTATGAACCAAAAGTGTAATGAAAGAAGGCACAAGCACTGATTAACAAAAGCAGAAAATGATACAGACTGTATGATACTGACTTGGCCTATCATTATCATTACTAGGGTACGTTAACTCTGCTCTGCAGTGACGTTAATGTGCAGCTGAGTCACACTGGTACAGATAGTGGAGGTATACTGTATGGGCACACTGTGTCTTTGCTGTGGCAGGGATGCTGTGTGTTTGAAGCTGAGTCTGTAACTCGACACAAGGCCGAGGCCAGGAGGAATTACAGGCCATCGCATAAACAGAAGCTGTAGAGCAGTAGCAGGGCGTGCTCCCTTCAGGAAATTAAAAGCCATTGCCTCTTCCTTCAGTCTCCCCATCCTCTCTCATCTGCTGCCAGCTCGGTTAATGAATAGCACACTAATAGTGTCTGGGGTCTCTCTCTTCTGCTGTTGTCTGTGGTGGACATTGACCTTCATATTTACTGTGTTATATGAGCACAAAAAACTGGATGCTGTCTTTACTACTATATCAGTGGCATGAAGGAAATCAGAAATGTTTGCAACAATAAAACACTTGTTATTTCTGTAATGCCTTAATAAATACTATGATGTAGCAGCTGTAATTGTTTTTAAAAATTAGGTGACCATTTGTAGTGTTTACATTTAGGACACATTGGGATAAAGAGCATGTGGGTGTGGTGCAGTTACATCAGGGATTTAAATCACACCCTTCATGTTTGTTCGGCAAACATATGGCACTACAGAGGGCTGTAAGTCTCCACCTACGCCTCCCTTTATTATAGAAGAGAAGGGTCTGGGAAGAGGGATAATTAATTTGAAAATGTAAACAAAGATTTTGTCAACTGAAATCCAAGCACACATCCACTAAGATATTGCTTTGCTACTACACCCATGGATGTAAGGAGAACTGGATATTGTGTTTAAAGATGGCGCTCCGTTCATTTCTATAAAAGGGAACATGTGCCAAAAAAGCCTCAGTGGGCTTCAGCAATTATTTGGCATCCGGAGCACGTGCTGCCTTTTCTGTCCAAGCTGTTTGAGTGGATGTATGTTCAAGAGTTACGGTGGCTATCATTTTACAGCTGCTCATTTTGTAATGATTGTGTGTAAGAGAAATGCTTTTTCTGCCAGTGTGTGTAATGTGATGATTGCAAAAGTTGCAATAACCTGTGCAGCTGCTACAGCAAAAAAAAAAAATGCTTTTGAAAAATGTATGTACATGTCCTTGAATTCAAGATGGCCCATCTAAAATAGAATCATATAATGTTTCATGGAAGAAAACAGAACTTACATCTTTGACATAGACTGTGCATCCATCATGGGACATCATGGGAAGGCAGGACTAGAACTTGAAAAAAGCCAGAAGCATAAAAAGTGGCAGAAGTATACAAATGTGAGGAGGTAGTTCTAGTTTTCTGTTTCTCTTTGTCTCTAAAAATGCTCAGACAACCTTACAAAAAAAATCAAGGAAAGTCAAAAAAAAACAAAGTCAGAAAAAAGAAATTTTAGGTCACTTATTTCAAAGAATGAGTTAAAGGAAAGAAAAGAAAAGCTGGAATTCTGAATCTTCATTGGATGTGTTATGTTCTCCATGGAAACCTGCATGACTATTCATTTTAATAATAAGCCACACATGAAAAAACGATTCTGTTTTATTGTCATTAACCTGGATAGTGGAAGACTTGTATATTAGGTCAAGGAGAGCATGTGCTTGGTGTTTCCACACTGCAGAGTAAAAGCAGGCATTTGGCGTTTTTCTCAAAGCAATATAATCGGGGAAAAAAAAGAATTTCATCCATAATGGAACTCTGGTCACATACCAGGCGTTGCCAATGTAGTCCTCTTTGGATTGTTTTGGAACATTCATCTTTTCACTATTCAAACATTTTCTCTGCCTCACTTGTGTCCAGAAGAAGACGGAGGAAAAACAAACAGTAGTAATGTGCAAGCTACACACCAAGCAGATGTGACGCGGTTCAAGAGCCGGACAAACATGTTTGTCACGTCTCAGTCAGCACCGCCAAAAAAATGTTAGTGCTTACATTTCAGTGCATGGTTCTCATACCAGATACTTGAAATGATCAACCTCGTTATTTTTAAATTGTGAACTTGCTTTTCATCATTTCATTGTCCAAGAGGCATGCCAACATGAGAATGAGGATTTATTACATCCTTCTAATGATGTTTAGAGACAGATTTTTTTTTACCTGTCACTATTCATCCAAGGTGATAAAGGTCACCTTTTTCCATCAAAATATTCACTGCATGTTTGAGTTCGCCAGGCGCAGCCAGCTCAGGGGTCAGAGGTCAGAGCACATCCTAGTCAGAAAACTGCCAACAATCACAGGAACTATTTTGTTCTCTATGGGGAATTATTTTATGAGGGCCTACAGAGGGGAATTACAGAAAAGTAGCCAAAGTATTTATGTGATCACTGTATATGTCTGTTACTGTACCAAGCCTACCATCATCAAGAGAACCATTATTTTGTTTGACTCACCGTTATAAAATTGCCCCACAGTTGTGTTTTGTGGCTGCTGTGGGACCTCTAGTTTGACAAATGCAATTTTCAGACAATCCTGGTTGTTAAAGCAAATGTCCCAAAGTGTGCTATTATATACTGACCACTCATATAGAGCAATGACATCCAGTTGTTTGATGCTTTAGCACGATCTACAGTTTAGCTCTATTACAGAGAGGAGGAAACGGCCCTGGTCCACTTTGTCATGTTTTAGCCACTAGCAAGCCTTTTTTAAAACTGAGTAATCCTGGTGTCAGATGTGTACACATCTCTACCCACAGGAGTGGAACATCAAAGCATAGACTGAAACTAGTGATTGATAAATTAGTTGATTAATCTCTTGAAAGAAAATTACAATAACAATTTATTTTTTTTTATAAAAGAACAAAATATTTTGTGTTTGCATCTTCTTGAATGTAATTTGCTGCTTTTCTCTGCTTTATATCATTGCAAACAGGAAACCTTTGGATTGTACACATGCATGTATTGGTCTGATTATGAAGCTGTTACCTTGGTCTCTGGGAAGTTGTGATCGCTATATATATATATATATATATATATATATATATATATATATATATATATATATATATATATATATACATATAGTTGTTTGATTTTATTTCAGCAATTAATTTAATTGAAGAAATAACAATCAGGTTGATCAATAACAATAATAATAATTTGTTGAATCACAAAAGGTACTCTAAAAGTGGCAATGCATGTAACAGGTACTCACCAATATTTGATTTTGCCTCTTTGCTCCTACAGTACTGAGTCTCCACATGTGAATTTTAACGTGTGAATTCTTTAGCCATTATGCTTCAGTGATCTCTATAACAGCAACCAGAGAGCACAGATGAGTCAAGATATTACATAACTGCTGGAGCGATTAAGGTGATGAGTCTAACAATTCACCGCCTGCAGCTGTTTTTTCTCAGTAACAATAGAGCACAGGTGTCACTAAGGCTATATTTTGATCACACCCTACACACCCAACTAATAATATAATGCCATGACTAAACCACATTCCAGACTTATTTTCACCAAGGTTTTATTGTTCAAGAAAATGTTATTTTATTCTTATTTAAGCCTTAAATACTGTATGTTCAGGTGGTGTCCTACAGCTGCTGAAGTGGATGGTGGGTAAATGCTGCAGTATTCAGTGGGGGGTCTTCCATCTTAACATGACATTTCAACACTTCAATACACAGCAGAATGAAGCATACAGGTGTTGAATGACAGACCAAACGAGGAGGGAGGCCAGATCAAATGTAGCGTTCCAGGTTTGAAGTTTGAGGTTTGAGGCCAATTGTGGCAGCGGGTTCTGCAAATGGAGTCTCTCCACTTCCTTGGGTGGATTACAGGAGCTAAATAAATCTGTTGTAACTCCAGGGTGAAGGGCCTTTGTTCCATTCATCAGCACTTTGCATTAGTCACCACACTTCAAGGGAGATGTATGTATCATTTTACTGCAAAAAGCTGCTTTTTGCAGAGCCATTAAAGGTGCTGGAGGTAATTGGGTGGGTCCTTTTCAGCTTTGGTCTGTCATTATTTGAGTAGTGTGTGTGTGGCAAATAAGCATGGTGGTGAGTTGTGACCGGAAGGCTGCCAGTTTGAAGTGTCTTACAGAAACTCACGATAGACCACAGAAACCATTTGTAGATCAGGGTGTCAGCATGAGACAGCTGTGCCAAATGCATTGTCTCCTTGAAACTGTGACCTCGGTTTACAAATGATGAAATTATTATTCTATTAATCATCTAGGTGATGGACAGAGACTCAATTATTTTGACGATGAGTTATTCATTCCATTCACTTTTGAAAACAAAACTTTTAAAAAATGAATACTTATCTATTGAATTGTTGCCTGTACAACAAGTGATTTGATTATGTCACCTTAGGCTATGGGGAAAGTATGATGGATGATTTTCACAATTTTCTGAAATTTTATACACAGGATAATGACTTACTGAATGATTGAAAAAACTGTCAGCAACAATAAAAACTGTATAATGTTGCAGTTAACTTGCCTGTTTAAATGTGGGCTAGTTAAAGGTCACAATGTGACTTTTATGGTATTTCATTTAGAAGAGTAAGGGGGAAACATTGTGAAAGAGAAAGCTTCCTGTTGCTATTTTCCATCACATTATTTAAATTTCCCAAGGAAGATATAAGATCATATCTGTAAAATCAAAACATTACCAGGAGCCAAAATTCATGTAACAAAATTGCCTGTGTACAAGTGAATGTTCTTTAAACTGGTGGGGATTCTCAGTGTGGCAACGCTCGCATCCTGACACGCAGCCTAAAAAGGGTCTGAGAGTAAACATGTGGGTGTTTGTAGACAGCTGGCAGAGACGTGTGAGAACTGCAGCTGGTATTATGATGTCTAGCCTTCAGTGTTGCCACTTTTCAATAATCCACCTAACCTTCAATAATCCACAATAACCTATGCCAGGCTGTCATCATGAATAAGAATGACTTTATAACTGACTTCCTAGATTAAAAAAGGTAAAAATTTCATAGTGTAGCCCATAAATGTCTGTTGGTTTCTCTCCACTTGATTTCTACAGGAAAACAGTGAGTCATCCAATACTCAGTTCATTAAAAGTTCTTAGTGAACCTGTCTAAACACATTATGTCTTTCCTCAGTGAAAAACCCTGGCACACAGGACATGATGTTTGTTTTTCTTTTGTAGAATCAACTGATGAAGAGTTTTTGCAAGAAAGAGATGTAGTGACCAATGTTAAATAGACAAAGTCATAGAAACTCGAAAGTGTATGTCAGAGGACACCACACACTGTTTGAATAGCAATTAGAGGTCTTCACAGGTCCACTTCGTTCCTAGTATCTTGGCCGCCCTACCTATATGCAGTTTACTTGGGCTGGGTAGTGTCCCATTGTTCTGCTGTAGGTAGACAGAAAGTGTGAACTGTAAAGTACAGGAAAACATGGTCTGTATTGGTGCTCTTCGGGACCCTGCTGTTCATTAATTGGAGGCACATCAGGTTGTCGGCGGTTTTGGTGCTCTCTCTCTGTTTTGGGTCCGTTCTGTTTGACCGCATTTTTGATTGGTGCCCTGAGTTTGTTTGGATCAGATCTGACTGTCCTTAGGTCCCTTCTCAGATTGGATTTTCTCTTTTTTTGAGAGTAGTTTTATTTAATGTTTGCACATCAGACCCAGGTAGATTTTCCACAGGTCTATTTTAGATTGTTTTTTTCCAAACCTTTGGACAAGTGAAGACATCCACCATTGATCAGTAGACATCTAGTGCAGAAACATCACAACAGCGACATAAAAAAGAAACGCACAATCTTACAGGATGTCAGGGGACATTACTACACAAAGGTAATAAAAAATAGATGGTAACAGTGATGATATACAGGAGTCTCACAGAAGTAACAGGAATATCTTAAAGGTGTGCAGTGAAATCAGCACATTTTCGCAGCCTATGACTGTGTCAGAGGGGTATTAATGCAAACTATAGCTATATGAGAAGTGATAGTTTGTGGTCTTTATTCTCTATCACAATTCTCTCGTGCTCAATGTTGCTGTTATTGTGTCCACCAGTGGATTATTATAGTGTCTGTCCTCCAAAGTCAATGAGCCAATGTCAAGGTTTGTGTTGTCCTAATATTTGCAGTCCGTGTTGTTTAACCTTTTTCCAGAGGTCAGTGCAGATCACAGAGAGGTCAGGCAGATCAAGCTGAGGAGCAGACGTTTGTGTCACATTCCTCATGTGGCCTTCATCACAGAGACGTTGTGTGCCTGTCTGCAGAGAGAAAGGCCTTAAAGAATGACTCAGTTTGTGCCTCGGGGGAACTGGGACATAATTTTGTGTTGGGTATTACAGCTACAGTAAACCAAATTAAATTCATTTGTTTTGTGATGTCCTCTGCTTGGAAGAGGCTTACAGTTTCTGTATTTCCATGTCATCTAAACAAGTTATAGACTTCATCAACCTGGATAAAATGGTAAAATGTCTGGTAAAATGTCTGACAAACAAAAGCAAATGCAGGCTTGAGAATTTTAACAACTATTTATTGTCTTGAAGTATGTAACAAAATAATCGCTATGAATAAAACCAGCATTTTTGCTTTGTACAACTAAGAAAATGTTTACAGACAAGCAAAACTAATAGTACAAAAATATTGGTAACAATGATACACAATAACAAAAAAAGGTAAAAACGATAAAGAACAGAACATCCTCACGTCAGTGTGCAAACCGTTTATACAGATGGACCTGTGCCATTTTGTAAGGCAGCAAATCCTGATAAATTATTTAAATAGCATTTATCTACACACACACGCACACATACAAATCAAACCTCTCATAAACAGCTAAGACAAAACAGAACAATAATTTATCTGCTAAGAACAGCAATGGACATACATGATAAAGCAAAATTATTTATAAAAAAAAGAAACCTCCCATTTTACCATCATTTTCACTGGGGTAGATCATGGGATCGGGAGCTCAGTTCTCTTTCCTGTAGATGTTAAATGTCATACTATTTACAGCTCATGCTACAGTAGCACTAAGATGTCCATCATTTTAAAGGAATATGGTTGTGTTTTTGTTTGATCAAATTATAAAACAGCAATGAGGTAATATTTGTACATCAAAGATTTTGTTTGTTTTCATCTCTCTCTGAAGAAAAGGCACACAAGTCACATACACGTCATGCTAAATAGCCCTATCTGAAGAATACCTAATTCACTTTGTACAGCGGGAGATGAGACACTGACAAGAGCATGCATCCTGTGTCTGACTGTACCTGATTTAATGTCAGTTTTCATTGTGATATTGGATGAAGTTTTTACTTTTTCAAAGTATTCAAATTTCCTTTGCTCCCTACATTGTAGGCAAGAGTCAATAAATTACATGTATTTACACAATTTCAATTTGAAATCCTCAAAAGTGGAGGGAGATAAATCTCTTCAGTGACCAGGGTTTTGATGTAAGGGGGGAATTATTCCATCCCCCCCTTACATCAAAACCCTCACCGGCTCGAGCAAATTTTTTGGAAAATATTATCCTCATATTTTTTCTTACTGGTTTGATATGGGAAGACCCTCACTTCCATCTCACCCTGTGAGTTTATTCAACCAGACAAAATCAACAAAGCCCATGATATTTGTATTTTATATGAAAGGTAACCTAAATTTAATTTTGTAATCCTCTTCTCTTTTTCTCTACAGAGCATCTTAGGTAGATGGGTAAAAGCACTTTCTTGTTCCATTCATGACTGGTCTTCCACATATAGTACATGCATCAATACAATCATCCACAACATCATCTTCCCCTTTTTTTCTAACTCTCCACTGCCAAAAGTTTTCTTAAGTTGAAAGTCCTTAAAAACAAAGATTCCTAAAAAATGCTATTGCTGTCCTTTGAGTCCTCAAAAGTTGTATAATTCAGAATCTACATTCTGGCAGATCTGGTAAAGCGAAGGGAATAGTTCATCAGTTTTTTCTTTGGGATGTCCATCCAGAAGGTAAGGTAGAAAGGCACACAGGTTGGAGAAGTGAGATAGAAAGACAGAGAGAGATGTAAAGGCTTGGAAGTGCATAGGTATCTATGGGGAGCCACTCCCGCACAGAGATGAATGAGGTCTTTCAGAGAGCAAGAAACCAGGCAGAGCTGGGATAGAAAGGTGTTGGTGTCCAACTGGCAAAGCTTGAGGGCTTGTTTTCTTTTTCTTTACCCCCAGCTCTCCCTGCTCTCGTGGATGCTAAGGGTGGAGGAGAAGGGGCTCTCTGATCCTCAACTGGCAGTCAGCCGGTTGGTGCTCTGCCCGAACCAGCTTCAAGTTACCCTGAGGCTGACCACATGCCCTTCGCCCGTCCGAGTGTGCGTGCCGCAGAAGAAAGAGTCGCGGAGATAAATCGGTCCCTGGACTTTGCATCAGAATACATAAGTTCATACTTTATACAAAAAAGGTGCATTCCTCAGAACTTCCCGTGCCGACGCACATTTATGCATCTAAAAGAGAGAGACATAGTGTACTGTTAGTAGTTGCATATGGCCACAGTAGGAACATCAATTTTAAAGCAGGAATTCAAATGCTTGCTTGGAAGCTGCTTTTATAATGACATTTTAGTTGATTTAACATAAATCCTTACCTCTGCATTCATACTTGAGGTCTGAGAAGTATACCATCTCTTGTGAGAAGACAAAAAGACCTAGCCTGCCGCCTGCATATGTCTTGTCATAGATGCTACCAGAATCTGCCATGATCTTTTTGCCCTCGTACATCACAACTCTGTGGAAAAAAGGAAGAATGAAAGTTAGGATTTTGATGTCAATCCCATGTGAAGAGTGAACTTTTCCATGGACTAATCAATGTAATGTGCCCACCTAATATGTCCTGTTCTCGGCCTGTGGATCAGATGCCATCTGTAGGCAGTGAAGTCTTTCCATCCAACATTCTTAGGGTCATGCCAGAGAGTGCGGACCTAAACCACGGGGAAATAATCAACCATGGGTTTATCTTTTTACACATGACTAATAACATATAAATATTATCCACTGAAAGATACAGCCTCTAAATGTCCACCAATTATCTTACCTGTCCAGGGGTATTCCCTGTGTGCCAGAGGGCATTTCTGAGGTGCTCCCCTGGGCCAGTGGTGGAGTTAACCACTTTAATGGACAAGCCAGAGTACCCCTGGGCCTTGGTGGGTTTATTTGACCAGTAGGTCTGTGTAATCTGCTTCCACATCACGACATAGAACCTGGAACTGGACTGATAGCCAAATACAAAACCGGCATAATCATCATCCCTCTCCGTGTTGATGAAGAAAGTCCCGCTAAAGTCCACTGCATTAAACTCGTGGTACCCTGATGAAGAAAAAATCGAGTTAGGGAGACAGTGCACAAAAGACTGCATTCAGAATTCTGTAAATCATAGGAAAATGATGTGCATTGTGTTGACTATAACACATCTCTTACTCACCAACAGCAATGCCAGGGTCACAGTTGACAGTCTGAACCAGCTCTTTTCCCTGATGGCGGACAACCCAATTGGGATCAATCTGAGAGGTGCCTTTGGGGTCCAAAGGAACCATCTGGAACTGGCGGAAGTCTGTCTCACTAATGCCAAAGTTCTCTGGACACACGTCATAGATGTCAGGCACATTGTCTTGGTCAAAGTCATCTTTGCAAGCATCTCCACGGCCGTCACCTGAAAAATATACATTTCATATTGATTAATAATAATTCCCACGGTGATTCAAAGACCTGTGTCTTTTAGATTTGAAACATAGCCCATTTTGGTTACCATCAGAGTCCAGTTGGTCAGGGTTGAAGGCTAGTCTGCAGTTGTCCTTTTCATCAGGGACACCATCATTGTCATCATCATGGTCACAGGCATCTCCCTTGCCGTCCTTGTCATGGTCAGCCTGGTTGGCATTGGGAATGTACGGGCAGTTGTCTAGATTGTTCTGATGTCCATCCTCATCAATGTCCTGGTTGCTGTCACACTTGTCTCCTACACGGTCATCATCTGAATCCACCTGTAAAGGTTCAGTGTTTCAGTCTTAGAGTTATGACTTAATTTATGGCTTAAGGGGACAGTGAAGTATTAGTATGTTAACATGGTTGACTACATTCCACAATGTTTATTTCCTTTCACCACAGTGTTTCCTTCTGCCCTTGTTCTTTCATCTCTCCTCCACTGCTTTCATTAAGGACTTTCCTTAGGCTCCAATCACTCTTTGCCTCTGTAAAGCTGCCAAGCTCAATTTGTCCAAGATCTGTCGGCAGTTTTCATCTCCTGACAATCAAACATCACTCTACAGGAGCCTGTTGCTCCTCCTACTCCAATTTGCTTGTTGAGCACCACCACTGTCTGCAGTGAAAGGCAAAAATCATACCAGCTCTACTTGGCAGGACCAGAGACACCTTGGGGCACTAAGAAAGAATAGGGGCAAAGGGGTGAGTGGAGGAGGATGGAGTGAGGGAGGAGCGAAGGGCTGAGAGTAGGATCAAAACATCTGCTGTTGAAGATCCCAGTAAGACTACAACTTTTGAGGAGGGCATTTTTGTGCAGTTTTTTATTCTTTGTAATGGCAAATAGCATCGCTGTGCCTGTGTCTGGACGTGTCTCCTTTGGCCTTTTTAATTTCGGTGTGCAATTCTCTCTTTGAAAACTACATCAATGTAGACTTTGACGCTCCCCTCTTTCCCCCATTCTTCTCCTGAGTCTTGTTGTTCAACACATTCCTATTTCTCGGTGTAGCATGGCACAGGTGGACTGAGCAAGTTGCTGGTGTGCAGACAAGGCATGTACACAGCCCAGGGCCAGCCCATTCCTCAGTAATATCCAGCCTAGGGCCTCTTCCCTCACATTAGTCAGCTAACGTCAATGGGCCATTGAAAAGAACCCTAGCCCCCCACCACGCCTTATTGAACTGATGTGCCCTTGAGCTGCCCACAGGATTTACTTCACCTTTACATGGTGTGATAAAGCTTAGACAGCTACACAGGGCTAATCACCGAGGCTCTCTCTCAGTTGAAACAGAGATATATGCTGAGCTATAGAGAAAGGCGGGATGATGAATGTGGATTATTGTTGGTGGGTGAGGTGGAAGGAAATGGGGAAAGGCGTTGTGTATGTGTGTGTGTCAACACACCTGATCAGGATTATGTTCCAGAGGGCAGTTATCGCACATGTCTCCCACTCCATCCAGATCTGTGTCTCTCTGGTCCACATTGTACACATAGGGGCAGTTGTCCTTCTCATTCAGTATACCTGGGGAATGTAGGATAACATGATATGAAAAGCCAATTCAGAAGTTCAAAATACATTTCTTAAAAAAGCATAATGTAGGACTGTTTCCATGGAGGTTTTTATTGAATTTTTTCCAATCCTCACCATCTCCATCGATGTCCACAGCACAGGCATCTCCCTCTCCATTGTTGTCTGTATCTGTCTGGTCTGGATTACTGTTGTAGGGACAGTTGTCACAGCGGTCACCCACATCATCACGGTCATAATCATACTGCCTGGGGTTGTAGACGAATGGACAGTTGTCCTGTTTCAAAAAGTGAGAGACAGAGGAGGGAAGTGTGAGTGAATCTATTTACAGAGGTGGAATGATGCAGAATGAAAAGCTGCTTTATTTTCAGGCCCTGTCCCAAATCTAATGTTGGGATTAGCAAACACACAGTGCCATTCCTTCAGAGCTGTACCTCAGTGTTGGAATTTGAGGTTTTGGCTCAGGCTGGGGAGAAACATTTGCTTTCCTGCTGAGCCTCCCCTCCCCTCCCCCCTCTCCACCTGCCTTCTTATTTCACAGCATGAATGATGAATGCAAAATCACAGTCAGAGACCACACCCGCACACACACTCCCTTGTGCACTGTTATGGCCACATCTGGTGAGGTTTCACCTACCCTATCATCAGGAATGCCATCGTTGTCGTCATCATTGTCACAAGCATCTCCAATGCCGTCCTTATCATAATCTTCCTGACCAGAGTTAGGGAGGTTGGGGCAGTTGTCCTAAACAACAGACAATATGGTCAGGCACTTAGAAATTATAACAAATATACAGGTAACTTAACTTTAACTCTGAACTTTTGTGTCTTTATTAATCATCTTAGAGCCGTGCTGCTTCACCACAACCTACCTTTTTGCAGTGGTAGGTGGCATTCTCCACACAAACCAGGTCAGCGTTTGGCCATCCATCCAGATCTGTGTCCTCTCCACAGATATGGCCGTTGCCAGCATAACCAGGCCTGCACTCACAGCGGTACATGGGATCAGCGAAGTGTCCGAGGTAGTTGCAGCGGGCGTTTTTGTTGCAGTCGTGGCTTCCATCAAGGCAGGGATTACGAGGTGTGCACACCTGGAGGAGAGATGCATAGTTTGAACTATCAGTGATCACACTCACTGTGCATAGTCCAAATTCAAGACATTCTGTTCTTAGAAAGGCAGACATTCATCACAATAAATGAACCTGGTCCTGCCCTGGAGATGCAAGTGTACTTGTACCTTACATAACACCTCCTGTTATCAGTATTTATTTGTTGTATCCCTTCCTGTCAGAGCTACTCAAGACTGTACTTGCCTGTTTATTAGCAGCAGCTTGCTCCACACCTTTGCCAAAGGGCTGGGGTCCTGAGTAGCGAGGAGGGCAGGGCAGACAGTTGTAGCCAGGTTCTGTGTTCTCGCAACGGTGCACACCATTAAACTCAAAGCAAGCGTCTGGAACCTCTTTGCACTGTTTTAGGACAAAAAGAACAGTGTTTGTGATCATTAAACTAGAGACCTTACAGATGTTGCAACAGGCATCAAACCATGTTTGTATCTGACAAAATCATAGCTCAGGGGCTTAGGAATTTATACCTCATCAACATCTTTACACTTGATACCATTGCCAGTGTAGCCAGCTGGACACTTTCCACACTTCCATGAACCATCAGGGAAACTGGTGCACTTGGCTCCAGCAAAGCAGGGGTTGGACAGGCATCCATCTGAAAACAACAATGGTGGCTCATTATCAAGACATCATCTGCAAGGTCTTCAGATTTAAAAAAAAAAAAAAAAAAAAATCAGCTAAACCCCATTCCAGTTATGACCTCAATGATCTAAAATAAAAGTATATAGTAAATATAGTTGTACATATAACTGAATAATTGAAACTTAAAACGGACAAAGAAAAACAACAATAATGTTGTAAATTAATGCATGTAGAAGCTCTGTGATTAAAAGTGACTAAAATGTCTCACCGATGGGGCAGGCTTTCTTGTTACACTTCTGGGTCTCTGTGGCTTCGCCAACACATTCTTTTCCACCGTATTTTGGTGCAGGGTCATTGCACAGGCGTTTACGAGTCTGGTCACCACCTCCACAGGTGAGAGAGCAGGTATCCCATGGTGACCAGGGTCCCCAGTTGCCATTGACTGAGGGAGACAAGATGAAAACATGATTATTTCCCATACTTGCTGAATGGAACGCATCAATGCAACCAGGCAGCGAATATCAGACAGTGCGACTTACTGGGGCACGGAGACATCTGACACTTCTCAGTTTGTCGGCCCTCTCCCTCACAGTCCTTGCCTCCAAACTGGGGGGTGGGGGAGTTGCAGAGGCGGATATGGGTGATGACACCAGAACCACAGGTGACAGAACATGAAGACCAGGGTGACCAATGGCTCCAGCCACCGTCCTGCTTGACTGAAGACATCAAAGAAGGGTCATGGCTTATTCATCAGGAAACAAATCAGTTGACCACTGTGGCACTCTGTCACACATTATGTCACACAGGCTAGCAGAACTCCAAACATGGATCAGGCTTGGCGCTTAACAGGATCCACTTATTTGTTTGTGTCTGGTTGATGGGTGAGAGTATGTTGTGTTAACTCACAGCGTTTGTCACACTCCTGGAGGTAGCAGTCACGGGTCTGCACAGAGGTGCCCTCACAGTTGTTATTGATACGGTCGCAGGAGCGCCCACGCTGCTGGATGCCCCGCCCACATGACACGGAACAATGGGTCCATTCAGACCACGGCGACCAGCCGTCCTCTGCATAGTCACTCGCTGAGCAGGAGGGAGAGGGAGAGAATATGAGAGAGAGGAGAAGACGGAGACAATAAAAGAGCTATTCCAATGAAGCAGCACCCCCCTCACAAACACCCCCAAGCCTAAATGAGGAGGGAAAGCTCTTAAAGCGGACGACTAATAGTGAGGATTTAGACACAGAGAAGGCCTTCTGTTGAGAGGGAATGCAGAGGCTAACACACTGAGAGAAGCTGGGGAAGTAGAAAGGGCCACTGTCCTCAGGATACATTGGGATGCCCCATTGACTTATGCTTTCCTAAAGAGGAAACAGATTTTGCAAACATGGCCCTGGGTGTGTAATGACTTCAACAAGTGGCTGAGGTCAGGATGAATGCGGCTCCCCCTGTTTATTTAGGTTTTAGGGAGTCATTGCAGCCAAACCTGCATAGGTATGGAGAACACGTCACTTCTTCTCATGTAGACGATGGGCTCCACTAAACAGCCAACCAATTTTCCATCCCGCTTTAACCAATTTGGCAAATTACAGCCATTTCAACTTGAAGATTCAAAGATGTTTTGGAGCACAAAGCGCCTATGTTACAAACACATAAGCACCCTTTCATTTACCTGGATGTTATTGCAGTTAAATCATCTCTAAAATTAACATGTTTTCTTGAATAGAAACCTTTGCATCTAGGGGAAATATTTGTGGCTTTTTTGTTTTATATGGCAAATACCACAGACACGGCTCTCTCAGTGAATGGGGCAGTGTTTGAATGATCTGTCTGTTAGTTGAAACATACTGTATGTATTCTACCTTACAGGGACATTTATGCAGATGCCTGTGGTGCAGGTTCACATAACTATAATTACAGTGTACTTCCCTATAGCTTTGGAGATTCTAACAATACGAGTTGGGCTTTAGAGAACAGAAATGCTTACGTGTTCCACAGCGGGGGCAGCACTCTCCATCAGGAACAGTAGCATTAGCACAGGGGATCAGGGGGCAGGAGATCTTGCGGCACACAGTAGCAGAGTTCTGCACAAACACAGAGATCAAATTTATGGTTAAACATAAGCCCATATAAATGGCTATCACCCAAATTTTGCTACATTTTTCTTCCAAATTATGTCCAGGTGCTTGGGTAAATTCCTATTTCCAGATTGAACTGAGACACTATAGAACAGTGTTACTAATGTAGACCTGATTTTGTAAGCCTATTTAAATGTATTAATTTTTTTTATCCAAGTCAGAGTCCATGTCCGTGCAACTAACTCATTAAATTCTCTGCTCAACATCTGAGTTTGCACAGACTTACCATGCCAGAAAAAATATAAAGCAGAGCTCTGGCTGAGAATGGAGACCCCTGTAGACAACCACCTGCCCACTGGGTCAGGGGAGGGTGGGAATGAGGCCAAAGTCCTAATAATGGAAGTCGGTTTCACTATGGAGCCGGACTGGGCACAGAGCCCCAAACAAGTAAAGCCAGTCTGCCAGCACAGCCTGTGTGTGTGCACTGTGAATGACTCAGGGATAACAACTGCCTCTAACTATGCCTGCTCATGTTCTCACTCCTGGATCTGATCACTGACAGGGAAGAAAAGGGAAAATAAGGACAACTAGTGCTTCAGTAGAGGAAAATAGGAAATCAAGCCAATGAGTGCAATGCATGGATTTTCCCTGGCAAGTATTTTGCACCTGAACCCATCCCTCCTTTCCACTTGTTAGAGCTAAGGTCTTGTTCTTAATTATGGGCAAAGCCTCACTTAAAGTCTGGTCAAGTCCCTCTAGGCCACACTTGAGACAACAGAAGAACCTCTCATTACCACTGTCAAGGCTGTTGGCCTTCTGCCAGACCTTCACACTACTCATTACTGACCACATCAGTGGAGAGGTGTTAAGTGCGTGTGTGATTTGTCTTTATACATGAGTCAGAGCATAAGAGTGCATCCCCTCACACGTGTGTTTAACTACTTAAGGCACAATATACACAAGCTGATGGTAGCCCACTGGAGATCTCACCTGACAAGTGCACTCGGTGCAGTCATCGACGGTCCACTCGTCTTTGTTCTTGTGCACAATGCCGTTGTGGATGCAGACGCCACTGTGAATGCCGATGCGGCTTTTAATCAGCTTGTTCTCGTCCGTCTGGGGGGAAGTGCAAGAGACATGGTGGTGTAAGAATACTGTTTATTGTTTATGAGTTCTTACCTGAGCAAATACCACTCTACCTGGGGTCCATACTGCAATCTTACACTGTATTCAGTAAAAAAAAAACTGGTTGGAAATAGTTGTGAACTGATGACATAATGTGTTGAGGCTGCCTTTCTTTCAAGTATTAAGCTTAAGCTCATTTGATTACCAATAAATATGTTTTTTCAGTGCAAAACCTAATAAATATGTTACATTTACCACATCTCCTTAGCTGAATATTCAGTCTACCTCAAATGCTGTACACAGGTGGTTATAATAACCCAGAGACCACACACACACACACACACAGACATCTAAAACACACACAGACAGACATGCAGACAGTCTGGTGTGTTTCCTTCTCACCAGCTTTCGGAGATCATTGGACAGGTCCTTGACCACCACACCGAGGCCCTTCAGCTCCTTAAACATGCTGACCAGGTCGTCACAGGAGAAGCCACAGACCATCTGCAGGTCTTCAAGGAAGGAAAAGTCATTAGTTGTTTACACAGGCAAACATTTTAATTTTCATTCTATTCTGTCCCAGTCCTGTCGGTGTCTAGATTTAAGGCCTTTTCAGCAGATGTGAGCTGGCGTAACAGGGTGTAATGGGAAGTCCACATGTCAGTCACATGCAGCGGTGTTTACCTTTAGTCTTATGTCCAGTGTACTCTGTCCTGATGGCTGAAGAGCCGTTGAGGTTCTCCAGGATCATGGTGTCAGATGTCATCGCTGAAAGAGAAATTGTTCAATAAATCAAATCACATATCTGCACACTCATCTTTATGGTTGCTTTAGTAACAAGAAAGGGCATTTGTACTTAATGTTACACATCCCACACAGCTTTAAATTATCAAGAAAAGTTGTAAGTTAATACTGTGCACCTCACTGAACATGCTTCAACTCCACAATACTAAAGTGGCATTCTTCTGGTGTTTAATGCAAAAATCAGCAGGCAAATGAAGTATACACACAATTCTTTGGTATTGATTTGCTAAGACTTGGCAGCACATGAAGCAGATGAGTGAAGAGTAAACACCCAGCTTGGTTGTAATTACTCACAGTTTTGGCATCCTTTGTTGCGGAGGATGGCATCCAGTGTGGTTCCGAACACAAACCGCACGTTTTGTAGAACCCCCTGCAAGCATCGATGTTGAAGTTAAGCTAAAACTCGGTGCAACAATAAGTAAAACATCTAATGACTACAACATAGCGAGAGCATGAGATTCATCATTACATTCAGTCCTGCCATATGAGCGTTTTTACGCATCAGGACATATTTACGCATTTGTGTTCTGATAAAACTCTCAGCTGACAACTCTAAAAAGGAACGTAACTGTATTGCTTCACTAAAGTTGTGGCTAATAAACAAAATCTCCACTCCGCAGTGAACCCGTTCTCTCACCATGAACCTGTCTTTCACTGCTCCCTTGCCAATCCTGAGCCGCGCACTGCCTGGAGTCTCCTGCGTCAGGATGCTCTGGATGGGCGCATCCAGCTCCGCGGTGTTCACCTCCTCGCATCCCGCGTACAGCACCGCCCGGTCCTCCTGCACGAACAAGGTGATATTCTTCCAGTGGCCCGTGGCCAGATCCACATCTTCGATGGAAACCACCTGCTGCTTGTTCTCGGTGGAGAAAAGTATGTCCAAGGTGTTCGCCTTGCCGTTGGAGACGATCTCAAACACGGGTCCGGAGCCGTCCAGCTTCTCCACGGTCAGGAGGCTTCCCCTGGTCCGTTTGAACTGCTTGAAGTTGAGCAGCAGGAGGAATCCCCTCTCGGCATGGACAGAATCGATCAGGTCCCTAAAGGCGCTCTCGGGGACCGGGGGGATCAGGTCCGGGTTGAGGATCTTGTAGGCGGGGCTGTACGGGTCGTCTCCTTTCACCATGGTGACCCCGTGGTTCCTCTTGGGGACTTGGATGAGCTCAAACAAGTCATACACACTATTGTCGTCTCGGCTCTCTGCGGGTGAATAATAATAAGCAGTCAGCCTTTGTTGGCAGTGCACTGGGTGTCTGTTGTTTTCACTTTCGATGCACCCCCCCCCCCCCCCCCCTCCCCTCCCCGACTCTTGTATTTTATTACAAACGATAAATCATTTCCTGTCTGAAAAGAGAAGTAGGCCTGCTTTCTGCACAGATGCACAAGTTCAAGTTGAATCACTCAGTTGAGCCAAACTCACCTGCGACTCTCGCACTCTCGCAGGTCCAAAGCATCAACAGCAAGAATATCCCTGTCAGCTTCATGATGAAACACCAACCTGCTGCCTGTGACAACGACAAAACCCAACAGTCGCACCATTTATAACATTTATTATAAGCATTTATAACAGCATCACGTAGAGTTCATGTGCAACAGGTCGAATACGTTGATTATAATTAAAGTCATTTACGCCTCTGCAGCTGCAGAAATAGTTGCATTCCTTAGAATATCCGCCACTCACCTGCCTGATGAAAACAGCAAAACAAAAGTAATAAAATCCCGCAAAAATGTGTAGAAATCCAGAAACACGTCTCAAGAATGAATTTACGTCGAATTATTTAAAATAAAACAACATAAAAAGTTCCACCGTGAAAATAAGAGAAATAATAAAATCTTGCGTGTTTTTTTTTTTATTTCTTCTTGATTGAAAACTTGTTCTCGCTGGTGTCTGCCGCTAAAAAACTCCCTTTTAAGCCGAGGGGGGACAAAGTGCTATTTAAATAGTTTGATGCCATTCCTAAGAAGTGGCCTCGTCCAATCACGGTGAGGGGAGAAAAAGGGACGAGCTTATCCTCTTAGCTCAGAGAGAGAGAGAGAGAGAGAGAGAGGGAGGAAAAAAACGCTTTCCACTGAGGGACCAGGGACCAACTTCAGTGTGTTGCACTCAGACTTTTAATGGACCAGTGTTTCCTCTCCCAGCCTCCATCCATCAGTCGTCAGAGGCACTTCTATCTCAGACTGCCACAGAGCATGCTACAAATGACTGTAATATTCCTCTGATTTACCTTTTTCCAACTCATATTTTTCAGTTTACATGATGCTAAGTGATGCATATAAGAGACATTAGTGTGTATAATTTACAGTTTTGTAAATGCACAATGGATTTAATACTCCTCTTTATTATCAAGAAAAACAAAAAACAGATTATTTCACGTCAAACAGGTGACACATGAGGTCCACACCCTGAGTTTCACCATATTATCCTCAGCTTGTTGCATTTCCACCTCCAGCCGCTAGGAGCCGATGTGAGTTCACCGTAGTGGCGCCTGAGGCAACTGAAGGTGCAGTGGAGCTGCAGCACACCTGAACTGACATTCAGATTTACACTCCTTAAATAATAAAATAAAATAAAATGAAATAAAGCAAAACTGCCGGTAATGTCACACATGCAGCACATTCCATGTTAAGTCTTTGAAAACAGTAAAAAATGGGAGAGACCCTCCAGAGCATTTATCATTCAAGAACAGATTACACTGCAAGTCTCTGATTTTCTGCTGAAGAAAAGTAGGTTGGGAAATAAGACAAAAAAATACACAAATCTTCTCAACAGGACAGGGAATAAAACATTTTGTGGTAAGTAAGTATGTGGCACTACATTATAAATAGGTCAAATAAACAAAAGAAATGTTAGTGATATCTTAGTCCTTTGTGTAAACAGATGTCAGCTTCACATATTAAACTTCGAAGGTTGTTAAATTCGATGCTGTAGCATCATCTAAACCAAACAGTCATTGAACTGTTTACACTGAATAATTAAATCACTGCTCCTTCACAGGGAGAATTTCCTTGTTATTTACAGTACACAGTGGTGAGGTGATGATTTGCTTTGTTATTCACACTTTCTCCTTAGTGCAGTTCACATCCACTGAAGTGCTTGAGAGCTACGAGGAATCTAAATGTGTTGACACATTTTCTGGCTCAAAATAGCAAAGTAGTGATTTTCTGGAAGTGATAATTAATTTCTCTCATTTTATTCTTGACCCATTTTCAGTTAGGCTGCTACTGACTCTGCTATACTATCTTTTCAAGCAGTTATTAATGTGCTGTTTCATCAGTTTCTTTATACATGCAGGGTCTGGGCTCTGTGTAGTTAAAAGTCTCATCCCTTCATTCTTTTTCTGCCAGGATGGGATTATTTCCCTTTCTAACCGGTATTAGGGAGAGATTTTGAAAGAGACATATTAAGTCTTAATAGAGAAAGGGCAAAAAGTGTGTGTGTGGGGGCGGGGGGGGGGGGGGGGGGGGGGGGGGGGGGGTTACAGCACATGTTCTCTCCTCTCCTCTGTGTAAAAACAGGCTGTGTTTTCACTACCTGGTGATGGTAGACAGATCCACTTATGACAGAGCAGTAATCAAACCTTCTGCTTTTCACTGACACAGAGAAACTCAAGCTCTTTTGGCCGTACATAGCAGTGTTATTGATCCACTTGATGCATAAGACACATGCCTTTAAATGTAATTCGACAGGTTTCAGAGCTACGAGTTTAACAGGCAGGTGTGTACTGGTCCCTGTGATGGAGCAGAAACCTGGTTTAGACGTCTGGAGATGGAAGCTGTACCCTGAGGGGTCCCGAGGTCAGAGCTGAGCTGACTCCTGTGGTGCCTGTGAGTCTCTGTCTCAGATCAGGAACCTTAGGAAGCTTGTTTCAGCCTGTGGGGGCTACACTGTCAATGCTTCAGGCGCCAGGACAGTATAACATGGAAATATATACCGATGAAGATTTGTCAGTATAGGAAGACATTAACCTGAGCTCATTTAAGGCTCATGTCAGTGTTTGGTTGTTATTTTGTAATCTCAGTCTGTGAGGAAGGAAGCACATGTGCAGAAAAAAATGTGCTGCTGTTTTTGGCTGGAGACAATATAAATAAAAGGATCTAGGAGAAATTCATCTGAATACACACATGCTGCCACACACATTCACCACAGACTGTTGGTTTGTAGACATGTGCGTGTACAATAAACAAGCATGTGCACATGCTTACACACATGGACACTGCATGTCTTCCTCTTTTTCCTTTCCCTTCCTTTCTTTTTTTTTCTTTTGCTTCATGTCCAAAACAAAGGGAGAAGAAGAGAGGAGAAACAAGGTGAGATGAGTCATGAGAAGAGGAGAGGAGGAACAAGGAAAGAAGATGAGGACCAAGGAGAGGAAGTTAGATACAAGGAAGCAAGAAACAAGGGAAGGAGAGGGGAGGATACTAGAAAGGAGAGACAACACAAGGAGAAACAAGTTAGGAGAGACAAGGAAAGAAGAGGAGTTATGGGGAGAGGAAAGGAGAAATTACAAAAAAGAGAGAGGAAGAACAAAGTAACAATGAGAGAAGATGATAAATAAGGAAAGGAGTGGAGAGGCAAGGAGAGGAAAGTAAACAGAAGAAATAAGGACAGAAGAGTAATGAGAAGAGCAGAAATGAGGGGAGGACAGAAGCAAGGAAAGGAAATGAGAGGAGGAACAAGGAGGGGGGAAACAAGGAAGGGAATAATGGGTAGAGAGGGAGAAAAGAGGAGAACATAAACAACAAGAAAAGAAATACATTTACTTGCAGATACATGTCACTGAATGGAATAAACCATCAGCTGCTGTTGCAGCGTGTTTCCTCTCAATCCAGGTACAGCAAATCATTGAGTAATCTCAAGACAGCTGACAAAATTTTCCACAACCCCCCTTCAGTCCTTCAGTCCGTCCTCTTGTTTCTGATGTTCAGCATCATAACAGGTCCTGATCCAGCCCCAGGCCTGTTCCCTGCCTCTCCAATATTAGCCACACCTTCCTGTGTCATCCAGGATTTTCTCGTAATCTAGCATCAGAGCGCTGATGATTCAGGGTTAGCTATAAATGTGATGAAATGTGTAAGTTTTATTGTCAGACTTGATTGACAGATTCCTTAATCTGCTGTCAGGCAGATTTCCAGTCATCTGGTGGGCTTGATGTTCGCTTGAAGATGTGTCATACTCGCTTGGAGAAACATGAATGAATGCGTTGTGGTTAGCTTGTATTTTTTTGGTTTTGACTGGAAGTGATAGACAATAAGCTCGTCATAAGTTTGTAAGATATGCAGGGAGTTGAGTGTGGTTATTTGCTTTCTTGGTTATACAAAGGGGTCACTAATTTGTAGCAGTTGTGTTCTAGTGCATAAATTTAATGTAACATTAAAACTATAGAGCAAGAACTGTATGATATCAGATTTCAGCAAGTAGAGTAGACTCCCATTTTTGCCACTTGTATCCAATCTGCCATCACTTTAGACAGGACCATAGCCTTCTTAACATATTCCCACGCCCTACTTGCAATTACTGCTTAGAAGATGACATATGGAAATTTTTCCCAGTCAGCAGCTCATATTTATTGTAAATCCAATGTGGCATGAACTCTGCATTTGCTCTTCCCTGATCCATCATCAGATGAGCCGAGATTCTGGGTCAGGGCTGAGCAGGAAACTGCAACCAACATAAAACATGGACAGATTTTCTTTTTGCATCGAGTAAAAGTAAAGTTTGTCATTGTTTGTCGATTATTTGATTGCCAGAAAATTAATCCACAGCTATTTTGTCCATTGAGTCATTGTTTCAGTCATTTTAAAAAAGTTTTAGCTTCTCAAATGTGTGGATTTAATTATTTCCCTTGTCGTATATCACAATAAACAGAATATTTGGACTGCTGGTCTGACAAAAGATTTTAAGATAACTTGGGCTCTAGGAAACTGTTTTATTTTTATATATCTTGTATTATTGTTGGACAATTTTAGTGCAGGACTGTATGTATCTGCTGACTCTGCCTCTGGTTGAGGAAAACAAGCTTAGAGAAGACACACCTTGAGAATGGTGAAATTGTGAGGGGCATTGTATTTACTGTTTTCTAACATTATACAGACATAACAATGAATTGAATTAGAAAAATACTCAGCGGCTATACTGATAATGAAAATAATTGTCATTTGCAGCCCGACAGTGGAGAGATCCTCCACATGGAGCTGTACGCAGGTGCTGAAGTGTGTGTTTGTTGTTCAGCTGGGAGGGACTCTGCCTGAGGTCACACAATCCCATGAGAGATTACTGGTGTTATTGCTCTCTCCACAATGCAAGTCCCAGGCAGACAGACAGACTGACGGACGCACACACACCACCAACCCCCCCTTTGCTTCTTTACGGCAATTAACCAGCACAAAGCACACAAACACAGAGCTTCAATGGCCAAATTATCCCTATATACACTGACAGATTTTTAAAATCCTTGCTCTTATTAAAATTCATTTCTGGTTAATGCAAAACTTTCTAGGTTTTTATAATGTATGCTGGAAACATTCGATGTTTTGGTTTCTGATTCCGAACAATGAAGTGACCGTTTGCACTTTCACTCCATAAGGGACGAACGCAATTAGATCTGATGCATTCTTGAGCTCAAAATCCATTTTCCGGGGATGCAGACCCAACAGCTGACCACCTGTGCGTCTCTTTCATTGGGTCCCCTCCCTGCTCCCACTAATTCCTAATAAACTACTCATTGGAGTGTTCACCCATGACATTACTGTGCCCAAGCCAGGACCATTAGCCGGCAAAAGACATTGGTTGCCGCAGGCTCAGCCGCTCCGTGATTTCTAAATATCTAATAGTGTCTAGGAATGTAGTCTTGATCCAGTTCCATCTTCAGCCTATTAGGAGGTCACGGTGTGCCAGCTTCTTTTCATGGGCGTCCATGGACAATGTAATTTGCATTCCAGAGCTCAGTGGGTTGGGGGAAAAAGACGTTTGGGTGTTCTGAATCATCTGATATAATTGCTGCTGAGAGCGTAACTGCCGATTCTATTTAATTCTAATGGGGCCTCCAGTGAAATGTTTTCCCCAAAATTGGCAAATAAATACAGCAGAAGCCTGTCTTGACCATTAGTGATGTTGCAGCTGTTAACCAGCTGTTTATTGCTAAAAAAAGACACTCCTAACCGTGGAATTACACACGCAGCGGGTCAGGAATGACAACTTTTTAATCGATTTCCTGGTCTGTTGGCTTCAATATTCACTGGAGTCATTAAAAATTAGGGACACATGCTCTTTTAATCAAGTGCAGCGACATTGTTGATTCACAACCCTCACTGATTTTACTCATTACTAAAGTATTTCCTGTATTAAATCTATCCCGAAGGAGGTGATAAGGTTAAACAGTAGCAGAGAGTTTGCAAAAGCAGTATGAACATTTTAGACAAATATTGTGGATTTAAATTTTCCTATTGCTTTACAAACACACCGTAGACTTTTGACGAGCTAGATAAGATAAATCACAAAAGCACTAAGAGTCTAAAGCTATGCTTGCAGCTGTGTGAGGCTATATTTAAGCACAGCGATGACTTGCGTTAAATGCTAACATCAGCATGCTAACAGGCTCACATCGACAATGCTAACATGTTGATGTTTAGCAGGAGTCATGTTTTGTTCACCAGCTTGGTTTAGTGTGTTAGACTGCAACACTTGCTAATTAGCACCAAAAACAAAGTAAAGCTGATGCTGATCAGAATTAATAATTAGTTTTGCAGCAATTACATCATAACCAAAGTTTAGACTTGATGATGGTAGCAGATGAAAAATCGGAGGATCACCAAAACTATTGCCATTCACCGTGAGGCAGGCGTGAATGTTAATACAAAATTTTGTTACTGTCGAGACAGTTTGCTCAGAACCACAAATGTCAGCCTCATCGCAGGGAGGGGACCTGCAAAGTCTTTAGGGTTCATCCCCTGGGTGTCATGAATATCTGTACCAAAATCCATGGGACTCCATACAATAGATTTTGAGATATTTCAGCTTGGACCAAAGTGGTGGAACAGCTGAGCGACATTGCCAACCCTAAAACCACATCACTAGTTGTTTAAAAACTAGATTTTTGTTACCATAGACATAATTTTTTGGGAATTTCAAACAGTGGCCGTCCTTTAAGCCTCCACATACATTCCTCCAGTAAACAAACACAAACTGTGGTGACCTGGGCAAAAGCAGCAATAAACTGTCAGTGGGCCTTATTTGGAGATATAGAGAGGTCACCTGCCACGTCCACATTCCTGACATAGCTCTGTAGCACACATAAATATCCTGGGAGCCCTGTTCCACATGCCCTGTCTATTTATCTGTCTAAGGGCCGGACAGAAATCACTCTGATTGCCTCTCAGCTCACTCAACACAACAAGAGGCACTACAATACCCCTCCTTGTCGTGCGTCATCAGTGAAAGCAAATCTGAGCTCATCAAGGATGTTTTCACATAGCTGATTCTGACAGACTTTGTATAAAGGATCTGTCACGTTCAACAGCAGCAGGACAATAATATAGTTTTGTTCAGGAAAATTGTTTTTCCTGCATAATTTGAGTTGACGTAGATGTTGCCATGTCCCTGAAGCTCATTCCCAGAGAGGAAAAAAAAAACAAAAACAAAAAAAATGCAGTGTTGAAACCGAGGCAAGTGGGCATAGACAAAAAGGAGGATCAGTCCAGACCTGCGCAGCCAAAATCAAGCAACACGCAATTAGATGAGTGTCTCATAGGCCAACAGAACGGGTGTGGATCAGGATCAGGACCTGGCAGTGACATGCAAAGACGAAAAAAAAAAAAGCTCTCAGTGAGGGCTTGTTTGCATGCTACTTGCAGGTACGGGCACTTCACACCCTGGCAAGGCCCTGTCTTACTGTCCCAGCATCCTCAGATTGTTTACATCAGGTGTAATGGTTTTACTGAACGATATGCACCACACCTCATTTGTCACTCCATCAAATCTGTCATTCGCTCCTGCACTACAATGTGAAGTGAACACAGCTTGAAGCAGAAGAATAAGTTGCACAACATGTTCAGGACCCACTTTGACCCGCAGTTCTTGTTATTTTTTTGCAATATCCTCAACCTTTTTGTTGTTACTTAATATTCTTATTCACCTTTGAGAGGGATGTTTTGCTTGTTGTGTCATACACACTTTGCCTTGTTGTTGAAAGGTGTTATAAAAAAAGAATTTGCCCTTTTACCATAAATATTAATTTTTCATCACAATGTTTTGTATTGATCTTTTATTGATACCAAAAATCAGCCAAACACTTCATCGAGACATCTCAACCATCATCTTCCTGTCTCCTTTGAAATGATTTCTGATGATATCATCTGTGCCACACTGGTTTTCAGCAGCTTCTGTTTTAACACTTTTTACAACCTCTCCTTTGTCCCCTTTGTGACCTCCTCCTGAGGGTCACAGCCACTAGGTTAAGAGCCTCCGAGTGAGACGACATCTTTCAGCAGCTATTTAGTGCATGAGTGAACAAATGACGGTTCAGTGAGTCCTCCCACCACCTGCTCACTCAGGAGCAGCTCATTGTGAGACATTAGTGTCCCTGCCGACGTTCCAACAAAACCGTAAAAGACAAAATATGTTGTTACTCATTGCCCTCCAAAATGATCCACATGGTCATTGTCATTTGTTTTCCTTCTAAAACTGCTCATTCATTCATATGATCATCATCTTGAGTTAAAAACCAAAACAAAAACTACTTGGTTAAAGTAAATTGATAGTTGGAAATGTGATGTGAAACTCCCATGTTGTTTGTGTAAGTGTTGTTGAGATAGTTTGTTCCTTACTGACAAGAGCACAAATTCACACGGCTACTATGGGTCTTTCTCAGTAAACATACTGTAGGTCATTTAAGGCATTTAAACAAATGACTAATGCTGCTGTCAGTGGTTGTGAGGACAGTGTGAGTCATTCTAACTTTAAAACAGAAGTTTATAGGATGTAAAAGCAAATGTTGAGACAGTCCACGGGTGCCACTTTAAGTTCTCCAGGTCTGCTTCCTCTAAATAAGAACCATCTCCAGAATCAAACCTATAATTGGCTCCCCGTCTGTTTTAGAATTGATTTTAAGACTTTACTGATCACTCAGAGTCGAGACTGAAATTAAAGGTGACCATGTTTTTCTAATCAGGGCCCCTCGACTTTGGAAACAAACTGCAGGAGGACATAAGGACTTCTTTTAAATCACTTCTTAAAACCCATTTTTATAGTCTTACTTTTATGTGATGTCATCTTGTTATTGTCTCTTTCTCGTCCTTTTATTGCTTTTATACTGCATCCACTCTCTCTAATGGTCCTCATTTATACTGAAGTATATCATATGTCTTCCTTCTTTAACTTTACCTTACCTTGACTCTGTTTATAAATGAGCTATATAAATAAAGTTATTATTGTAACTGTGGGTGGGCGATATGGAAAACATCTTTTGTCATTGTAGAGTCACATTGCTTTATCAGTGTTGGATATTTTGTAATATAGTAAGTTTTCATAAAATTCAATTGAGAAACACTTAATTCACAAAAGGAAAGATGTATGAGGAATGTATTTGTTTGCCAAATCCAGTAAATTAATAATCTGTCAAATCAGATATTAAATGTCTGGCTTCCTTGTTATAAACAGAATGGAAAAATGTGATATCTTTCTGTCATCTCACTGTATATATTCTCTTGTGATCTGACCTCAGCCTGCATCATTTTGTAACATAAATGCTTCCCATAATACCAGACCATATTTTTTTGTGTCGTTGTTTTTTGGGGGTTTTTTTTTGTGTGTTGAGTGATGGATGGAAATGTTCAAGAAGAGATTAAGTCCCAGTATCAGACATCAGCGCAGTGAGGACACTTATTTAGGTGCTGGTTTTCCACTTTATGTTTTCAACACATGTGCAAACTGTCACCATTCATTCAATATCAAGATGTTTGCTAGCTGCAGGCAACATCCGGACTGTCGTGTTACTTCATGTTATCAGTGGGACTGGAGACTCAGTGGACATGAGAGGAGATGTGTACATGCTGTGGTGTTTAATGTCTTTACAAAAAGGCTTATGTGAGGCGGGTTTCTGATGCTGAGAACCTCTCAGTGTGTTTGGTCTCAGAGGGAGAAATCTTTTGTTTACTAAATCTGTCTGACAAAACAGATGTTAACATGTCTGTCACGCAGACATTCATTCAAGTGTTTGTTCAAAGCTTCCCTATTTGCAGTTTCGTGTTGGGTATTTTATCTGTGCCCGCTATAGGCTACCTGTTTCCAAAGTTGTTGTTTTTGTCACAGCTAGACTTATTCATGCACAAAAAGGAAAAGCAGGCCCCTGTAAAGTCAGTTTCAAAGATTTTGACTGACATTGGAAGCAGCTGTTCTTCTTCACATCTGTGGCTCCTAGACAACATTGAAAATCAAACAAAAACGGTTATGTTGGCTAACGTCCAAGCTTAAGGTGGAAGGATTAGCCCGAGGTCCCACATAGCATTTAGAGAAACCTCCACTGGCTTCTTTAATGTCTTGTAAGCTTATTACATTTACCAAACTGCCTGGATGATGGTAGCGGGGTAGTAGAATGAGATAAAGTGTATGGAAACAGCTTGACATCATGTAGAGAAGCTCAACTTTAAAGGAGAGGAAGTTTCTCCTTATGTTTTTTGGAATCAGTGCACTCCATGACTTCCAGAGCAGCTACTGCAGGGTTCAGCAAACCCAGAATGATCCACTTACTTGGGTGCTGCTTTACGCTCTTTTTGTGCCAGAACTAAATGATCCATTTTGAGTAACTATTCATATTTTTATACAATTGGATGCCATCTTCCATATGTGAAAGGCTCTGCAGCCATCCATAGGTGTAACACACATCTCCTTCTCTCTGCCTCTGTACGTTTAGTTCTGTCTGTCAAGTACCAAGTATTCTTTGTTGTTAATTTGTGTCACTGTCATTTAGGGCTGTTTTTTTTTTTTTTAATAATTCAGTTTGCAATGATATAAAACAGAGAAAAACAGAAACTTCCTCACATTGGAGGAGCAGTAAAAAGCAATTTTTTGGCATTTTATCTTTGTAAATGGCTCAAAAGAATAATCACTGATCACATAGTACCTGAAGGGACCTGATCATGTATACCCATACAAACAAATACAAGGTCAAATATACTGTACATACAAACACATATTCAACCCTGTGCTTCTTCAAACCTTTTTACAACCTTTTTACAAAGCTACTTTAAAAATGTCAAATGTAAACAATAATATAACTATTGTATTATTTTTATAAAACAATACAAACTCAATATCTACTTACTGGCTTTGTCTATAGCTTTCACTCACATCTCACGTTGATGCTCATCTCTCACTTTATACTGGATCAGTTAAGTTTGATATAACATCTTAATGTTTAGCTTTGTGGGACAAGAAAGCAAGAAATATTTAACTGATTCTTTGCTCGGTCAGTTACACACTTCATCAACAGCTACAATTACAACAATGTCTTTTTGAAACCATGTATCCAAACAAACAGTTGTTTATTTTGGCAAAATGTAATTTTTTTCTTCACTGTAGCCAAAATATTTTCAGGAAATGTGATAAATGATTCCCAAAATATCTCGTGCTGTTCCTCCTCTTGAGTCATACAGTAGATGATACAGACCAGGCTCGTATCAGTGGCCTTGTTGATGAGGTTGCTGAGCAACAGCGGGATACAAGAGGTGGGATGGACTTCAGGGTGACAAAGGAGCTGTTTCAGGGTGATGACCCAAAAGAAAAGGACATGAACCCAAAGAGATAGGTTGAGATGTCGACATGTACACAGTCCCGTCTTTCTTGTCTCGAGGATTACGAAAATGGGAGTTCAGGCATGATCTCTTTAAACTCCACAGTTAAACTCGTCTGTCTTCTTCAGAAAATTAATTGTAAAAGCTAAGAGCTGCTATCTTACTGTCAAGAATGCGAGGTTGGTCTGGTATGTTTCGTGGGCGAGACTTCATAAAAACAAAGCCGAGAAATATTGCCTGTATCTACCCCCTCTAATGTGAGGATTTACTGTTTTTCCCAATTTTATATTACTGCAAATCAAATAACTTTGGATTTTGCATTGTTGTTTGGACAAAATGAGCAGTCTGAAGATGTTGCTTAGTTAGTACACATTTTTTTTTTTTTTATACATCTTATAGATTAAAAAATTACACAATTCAAACATACATTTTGAGATCTTCCTCATTTCCTTCTCTGGAAGTTAAGAAGAAACACTGACCCATACCCAAACATTTACTTGACATTTACTCATGACATGATTATTCCTTTTTGAGCATGTGAGTGAACTGTGCAGTTCTCACAGCTCTGGTTCTGTTGTCAGTTGTCCAGTTTTCAGCTCCTTAACATATCTGGGTCACTGAGAGCATGTCAGGCAAGTTGCCTTTTCACTTTCACGTGCTGCAACCTCCTCCTGAGGACATGTTGTGACGGCAGAATGGATGTTTCTGTTGATACTTTGTTTTTACATGTACTCACCTGACCATGAAGCACTAATACATGACAGAGGTTCATGTTTTAAGGACTTGTTGAATCCTCAGAATCTATGTTTTAAAGGTCATAAATCCTTTAAATCCTTTTTTGGGTCACATCTACAGTCAGTCAGTTTTGACACTGCCACGGCCAATCCTCTGACGTCTCGTGTGAAGCACAAACAACACCACCAGTTCTGGTTTCTTCCCTGTTTTTCAGCCCATCTCCCGACATTTTTGCCAGCAGGTCTCACCTTTCTTGAGGTCACAAGTTCAGTGTGTCAGACCCGGCACTCTGACGAGTGGAACCAGAAAAGGTTATTTCATGTCAGACTTGTGTGTCTGACATGAACGACGAGGACAGCACACAACGAGGACAGAGTGCAGTGTGCAGTGTGTACCCAGCTGCTGAAGAAAGAGCAAGACCAGGGGACAAAAAAGGAGGAAAGAGGGGACGTGGGTCATCAGAAGAGAGTCATCTTTCATGTCTTTTGGTGGGATGGTATCATTTATTCACCAGGACCTACCATAGATCTTCAGCAGAGACTTAGAGGATGAGAAGATTGACATGAGCTACTGGCCTCTTGGGGGCAATAGAAACAACACAACATGGACATATCACATGTCAAGTGTGATACGTTGAACTTTGGCAAACAGTTGCTTCTGTACACATCCAGCAGTTACAGAGCAACACTATCATTCATTTGGAGTCATGTCTGTGTCCACCAGATGAATGCAGGTTCATTATTTACTGTCTTGTAGTTCTTTTTTGGACTCCTGAGAAAAAATATATGGCTCTTTAGCTGCTTAATTCTCCAGTATGTTGACTAGCAGGTTACAATACTGCGTCTGATTGGTGCTGAGCAGGGAGTCTAATATGGCTCTAGGGGCCTTTTTTTATTATTATTAAGTTGGACTGCTAAAAGATGAATCAAAACTTTTTCACTGACTCATCAGTCCAGGCGATCCCTTTTCACATTGTCACATTGTTTTCCATTGTCATAAAAAATATCGATTGTTGTCACTTTAGGAGAAAATGATTGCAGGTGGGATAACTTGTGGTAGTTGTTTTGGTAGTTTTGCATCTGAAAAAGCTTCTGACTGGACTTTCTGAATCTTATTTCATTTGCTCAATAGTATGTGAAGCTCCTTGCATTTTTAACGTACTGTTTTGGGGCTGTTAAACTATTGCATATTGGGGTTAAAAGACCACATGATGAATGTCAATGACAAGAGTCCCTTAAGGCGCCCTGTACAGACAGTCTACCATATTTATTTGAAGAGATGGCAGTTTATTTAATGAACAGCTTCTTCTGTTCATTCACCTTTGCTAACAGGAAGTTACTTTTTTTGTTTGGTGGTTCGTTTGGTTTCGTTTGTTTGTTATAAGCACAAGAAGTTATAATACGTATCTTATACAGTATATTATCACTTTAACAATAGGCACAGAAGTTTAGTCATTAGATTATTTTCGTCATGACTTTTCATAACGACTTGACTAATAATTGGCCAGTCCATGCCACAAGCACAAAAACAAAATGTGATGATCAGATGACATATAGAACCACATAACATACATGTGACCTTAATACCATTGTGGTTTATAAAACAAAGTGATGCTGTTAAAGAGAGACATGCATTAAGTTATGTAAACATCTTTGTATTTTGCCGTCAACTTGACAGCATGTTCTTTTCTCTTGCTCCTCTGTGTGATTATTACATTCCTGTAGAAAGCCATTAGCAAACATGAGTGGGTGGAGTGGCTCCAAGAAGACTTTGAACTTTCACACAGCAGCAAATAAAATCCATCAGAAACTAATTCATTGTTGTTGCCGTGGACGTGGATTAGTGCAACATCTTTTTTACAGCACTTCTTTCACTCATATGATCGTCACTAATTTTCAAAGAGAACAATGCTTCACCAAAATGTATTTGTTAACAGCTTTTACTGGTCTTTTTTTTTTTTTTTTTTTTTTTTTAGAAACAGACATTACAACCATTTTTGAGACTTGCTCTTGTAAATCAACCACTGGAATCTGACTTGTAATGATTCTAATTACTTATGCAAAACAAGCACTTTGCAGGAGCAGTGGCAGCTACTTCTGCCAGTTCATTTTCTTATCCTACCTACCTTGTCACGTCAAGTATATTCCCCACAGTAAGAGCAGGCTACACAGATATTAGAGTTAGAACCAGGAGATTTCTGTTTTGTCTTACGCCATTATCGGAGAGGAGACTACTGCCATTCAATTGCCACATTCAAAATCTGTGAAAGTCAGTAACTTCAAGCCCATGAAGGTCTACGATTTGTGGGAAATGGTGGCATTAAATGCCCCTAAAATAACATAAATATTTTTTTATATATATATTATTTATTATCTTTTATATTTTAAAGGTAAAATGTATTTTAAGTTAACAAATTATTATCTGTTATATATATTTTTCACATGGTAATAGGTAACAATATCATATCATATCACATCATATCATTTGCCATATTATACCCATTCTGTACAATTCCACTGTTGATTTTTCTTCTTTTGACCTAAGAACTGACAAACCACATTTTCTGAAGCTCCTTTGGTTTCCAACAAATTTCACTTTCTCTGTGGGGGTCTCCTGAGAAATAGCTGCAAAATAATCACCCTTCATGGTGCTGTGGCCCAGCCCCAACAGCAGCAGAGTCCTGAATGGAAATGTCTGCAGAGAGGTTTATGGCCCTGCCTCAGAGGGGTCATGTTTGTGTGGATATCAAGAGGATTTACGGCACAATAGCAGTCAAGTCCTCTGCTTTGATCCAGAATGTGTGACAGGTGCAGGGTGAATTAACAGGGCAGGAAGTTATTTTTAGCAAATGCTGCAAATGAAAAGGTAATTTAGCTTTTGTAATTTTTCATTATGGGGAGTCATCTGTCAAAGACAGCAAATGTATCACGCCCATGTGCATTGTAATTCCTGAGGCAGTGTCAATGACAAGCTGTAATATTAATTGCATTTAAAGCAGCAGGTTTTAGCACAGCAACACTGTAGAGTTATACCACGTGAGTATGAAAACCATTCTAAATATGGTAAACAGAAAAGTTATCTGATTACATGTTCCTGGATATTATCACTTTGAGCTTCACTGAAGGATCTGGACGTGACCTGACTTACATTAAGCTTATTTCTTGATTCAAAACATTGATATGAAACTACGCAAACAAAAACATGCCATAATTGCACGCCAACAAATCATAGCTTTATTCATTTCAAAACATTTTTTTCATGTTTTACTTCCACAATGTGACCAATTTAAGTTTTAATATTCTTTTATCCATTCCATGCTTTGGATTTTGGTTATGGAAATCATCAAATAAGATTCATTAAAAACTTGGATTAAGGCTTTCAAAGTAAATATCTCAAGACCAGTCAGTGTCCCTGACATTAGGCCAGTGTGACGTGTTTGGAAACTCTGAAGGCTGAAATGTTTCCCACTTCAAGTACTATTTGAGTTCCTCTAATCTGTGTCATTTTTGTGTTTCTCCATGGAAATGTCAAAATAAACAAACCATAATCTTGCCCTGAGGAGAAACAATAGAGCTGGAATAGCATGACCTTGCAGTGATACCGAGGTGCACTGAGTTGAAACATAGGTGGCTGATAAACCATCGGGCCGTCCAGAGAACAGTCTCATGCGATGATGTGTAGACCATGAAAAACAAAAACATTTAAAGTTTTGGTAACCCTGTAAATTACAGGACAGACATGTACTCCAAATTAAAAAGTCATTAACCCAAAACCCTTCAGAGATTTCTAGTAGTTACATAGAAAAAATCAGTGTTGAATTATTAAGAACTTTATTTTGTATTTTTTTATATGCAAACTTTTTTCTGTCTAATTAATTCAAAGAGATTTGGGGCTAATTAGTTTTAAATACAGGGTGACTTTCAAGAGTACTACTGCTACTCCCTCATAATGGAGCAGCAGTGCAGCACTACATTTACAAGCAGCATCTTTTTCTGTCTCCCTTCTTCACATGATGTAAAGCTGAGGCTCGATCCTGTCAGAAACTCACATCAGAATCATATCATTGTCATGTACCTTAGATAACATGTTCCAGGATGTACCAACATACAGCAGCAGTGTGATATGACAAACAATAAGATTGGACGTTGGCACTGACTGATCTCGACTTTCATACTTGGCTATAAACAACAAAGAGCTGCACGGTGTCGTGCTCTTCTGGTATGAGCCTTGATCCAGTCAATCACATGGAGGAATGGTTCAAAATCAGATTTTAGTCTTGCAGCTTGTATTTGAATGTCTAGATTTGGTGGGTGTCCTGGTCTTTAAGTGGTCAGTTCCTGCACTCCACCTTTTCTCTTTCTCCACCTTGGTATAAGGCCAAAGAAGCCCTAAATATGTCTGGAAAAAACTTCAATTGGAATTTGTAACTGAAGCCATGGCAATAAATATGTTTTACATCATAGGCCGAGGCAGTGTCACCATGGACATGGACATTAACTGCATTGATATATATGCAATCAAGCCAATATACCCATCAATAAATAATAACGTAGCATACAAAGTCCAGGATTCTGACTCCAGACACAGTCCTCCCTGTACTCCTACACCACTGCCTGAAGTCGGAGGATTGCCATTTAAATCCTAAAATTGCCCCTTCTGCAGGTGTTTTGGCTGTTTTGATACACCTGGGATAAGGCCCTTATCGTGGCCCCGGCTTCCTATCTGCTTTCCTGCATCAGTTAAAGCCATCGTTTGTTTGGGGATGGAGCTGTGTTTTTGGCCCTGGGAGCTATCCTGATTTCTGTGAAAGACTGTCACGGTCACGGCTATGGAATGCTTGTTGACTCAGGGGATAGGAAAACCTGCTGAGATATGATTATTAACACAGTCCTGGGTATTATATCAGGTTACACCGGCCCTGATGGAAAAGATAACGAAATCTTAATACTTCACTGTTAGAAGTGTCTTGTTTTTCACCAGCATCTATGGAGGGATTTAGCTTATAGTGAGTGATTGATAAAGGATTGAATTTCCTCCTCTAATACCTTTAGATAGAAATCTGACTTTGGCTTTTCATTTCCCGGTTTTGCAGAAATTTTACACTGGTATATTTTGGGGGTCCCTCAGGAAAACATACCCTGACATTGTCAATACAAGAGTCATGCTTCACTAAGTGAAGGCCCAACCTGGTGAAAAACACCACATTTTCCACCTTAAGTCACTTTACCTCCACTTCGCCACTTTATGCACACACCTTGCACCTTAAGTGTGCATGGGTATATGCACGTGTACAGGTGTATGTATATATATGCAGATATGTATATATATGTGCGTATATGTATGTGTGTATGTATATACGCATTGCTTATGGATACTTGTTTTGCTTATTTATCAGCACTTTCCACAATACATCCATAACGCATACTGTGTATGCTGTACAGAGAACTCAATGAATGTATATAGTATTCTCTTGTTGATAGTGTTTTGTACTTTATACGAATGTCTTTTTGCTGCTCTTATTTCTGCGCTCTTTACTCTTGTGTTGTGGCTGCTGTAACGCACAAATTTCCCCGTGGTGGGATCAATAAAGTCCTATCTTATCTTATCTTATCTTATCTTTCACTTTGGTTTTAGGCAGTGTCTGTAAATTATTATGAACAAATATTATTATTTACACATCCAGCAGTTACAGAACAACATCATCGTCACCGTTGCTGTCAACATCGCCGTTCACTGTCACTGTCGCTGTCATCATCCATTTGGAGTTGTGTCTGTGTCCACTGTACTATACTATTTTAGCTCTGCTTTTTGTCACCTTCAGCTCCTGAGGGAATATCTGGTTCTTTAGCTGCTAAATGCTCCACTGTGTTCACCAGCTGGTCTCTATCTGTGTCTGTCTGGGCGGGTGTTGAGCAGGTAGTGTACGGTGGGTTTTTAGAGCTTTTCCTCTGAAAACAGCTGCCTGTTGCCGCTGGAAATTATGAAATATCATAGTGGTGAGACTGAACCAACACAATAAAGTTGCAGTTTGGAGAGCTAAACAATGAGCTGCAAGTCACTTTGAAGCTATAAAGCTGAGGCGTGCCGCAGATTTGGGTGATAATTCTTTGTAGAGTGACCCTTTCCCATTGTCATTTAATGTATCATTATAGAAAAATATTAATGAAACTTTAAGTTACCCCTGAAGCAAATCAAAACCAAAGTGTGACTTTTATTGTGAAGGGACCACAGGAAATGCATTATATTTGTCAGTATGATTAGCTGTGGTGGCCATTGCTCCTTAAAGGATCATAATGCATTTGTAGCATTGTTGGTGATTTGTCTCTGGATCAAGTTTTAAATATTGACAGGAAGTAATGAACCTTCTTAGCAAAACTCAGAGATGTGTGGAAAATCACTGCCATTCACACAATATGAGATCAGATTCCATTGCTCGCAACATGTTGGTGAAAGGCATTGAATCCCCTCATTTCATGGTTTGTTTGGCTGCTCTGTAAACAAATACAGGAGTTGCTTGTCTTTTGCTGGCCTCAGTGATCCACCCATGTGATTACTAGTAGTTTATGGTCATTCTGAAATGAATCACCAACAGCACATGTTGAAAGGATCTTAAAACATCCCCATTCGTTCATTCATTTTGTCCTCCTCTCAGTTTTTCACCAATGTGCTTTTGTATGATGACACAGCATTCACCCTGCACGAGCAGGTCAGGGCCACGAGGCCACACAATATGGGTTCAATTTCTCCTCGTCTCTTCCTTCATGGGACCATCTAAAGAAAAACCTTCTCCATGTGCCAGGTCATGTCCTCGATCATAGGTCCAATGCCATTTGGCTCAAAGATTGTCCTCCGCCCAGGTCCAACATCTTGAATCAGCATCTCTACTGCACACACCAGCAATACCTTTACTGATAGATACCTTATTGCATAACCGACACACATGTGCCCCAGCTGTTGAGTCTGTTTTTACTGGTGATATGGAGTACCTTTGGCATCTCCTGTTTGTACCTTTTCATCACTCAGCACCAATGTTCTCTTATTGAGACACATTGGGATACCAAAAGGTCTGTAGTTTGTCTAATTTATGAAAACTCCTTCTTTATATCCAGTACATTCCAATAGTAATGGAAATAAATGACGAGCAGGTAATTTGCCAGTGATTGTTCCATACATCTGACAGAAAACTTTGCGAATGAGCATGAAGTTGCTCATAAAACTTGACCTTAGCATTAACCTTCTCTGCCATGAAATGGGCTTTTTTTTTATGGATTTGATTCCAAAAGTAAAGCCATTGTGCAATAAACTCAAATGAATTGACTGAGGATGCCATCAGTACAATTCAAAGAATCATAATGCCTCCTCTGTTCAGCATCAAGTAGCATCAAAGAAAGAATCCGTTCAAAGATGCAAGTAATTCCCAGAGCAATCCTGAGCTGTTGCACATGTAGCTTTACCGGGATCCTTTGGTTCGTAAGGCCTCTCAGCCTATGAGCAAGTTTCATCGTGTTTTGAGCTGGAAGGCAAAGCAGGAAACTGAACCAGAGCTACTGACAGAGGCTCAGTAAAGTCTCTGATTATAGCTGTGGGCATAATCAGGAGCACTTCATTATCTACAACCTTTTATCAGCCTCTAGTGGTAAGCAGTGGGAAAACTACCAGCAGAGTGTTGACTTGACAGAGTAAATCAAACACAGGTGTTGTCGATTATTGATAGCGCTGTTCTATTCAACTGTCCCAGTAAGACATGACAGTGCTAAATGGACCTCAGCCATCATTAAATTTGTTGTTTACATATCTGCTTTTCCTGCTGTATCATGTCAGAATAACTAAAGCCACTGGTCAAAGCCTAATTCCTTTCAGTGCTGGGTTATGATGAGAGTGGTGGCCTGAAATTGGCAAAAACATTAAAGTGTCATTAACCAGCCCACATCCATTTAATCATACCCAAACCTTAACCACACGTTATCTGCCATGTTCCCAATGTTCTCCAAACCTTACTGTTGTTGCCGTGCACAGATATTGTACAATATTTGCCAGAATTTTTAAAACGTTGGCATTTGACCTACAAAAGCCATTGTCACTGGGCGTAATTTGAGATTTTACAGAATTATTGATTTGCGATAGGGTTGCACAAGCAAGACAGCTAGCTTATTTGAGTTTGTATCACATCTTGGCAAATACAGAGGTGAAGCAGTTTGTATTGACTGTAGGTGGACCAGAGGTTTAGGGCTTGAGGAATGACAGTGTATTCAGGACAGGCTTGCCGAGAAATTTCTGTCACCACTCTCTGTTGTTTGGCAGTAAACTCTAACCATTATGGCACTTTTAATTAGTTAGTTCCCTTGACATCCCATCAAAGATGTCTACATGTACAGTACAGATGTGAGTCCAGAGGTCAGATCTAGAGTTTCTAATCTGTGGCTGATTATTACACTTCCACAGAAGAAAAAGTAAAATAAAATCCTGAAAGTTCTCACCAATAAATGTCAAGATTTGCTCTTGGAAGCATTAGCTTTGTGCCAGTGGAGTTTGTACCTTGCTGTAACCAAGGAAGTCATGCTAAGCCCCTTAACCCCGGTGATTTACCACAATGCCTTCAGTTCTGTTATTGTATGTGCAGGTAAGCCTATTTCTCCCCAATCTGCCATTTACACCCCAGGTGGATAAGCCCCACAGGTATGCAGGATATTTGTCACAGTGACGACTCAATTTCAAGAAATTTGGCGGGGTTGAATGACTTACATGCAGCCCGACTCCTGAAGAATGCTGGATACGATGTACTGTGTGTGTACGTGTCACATTTTTTATAGAGTGAGACGCCTTTCTACACAGTGAAAAGCAAATATTTGGGAAACTCCAGTGGCTTTTCATTGGAGAAGTGATTACATAAAATGAAAAGCCAATTGTGTAACTGTGGTCAGAAAACAGGCAGAAAAAAAAAACAAAAAAAACAAAAAAAAAAACGAGAAAGATAGAGAGCAAGAATGAGCATGTGGCTCACATGTGTCTCCCTGCTTCAGCCTCTTGTTGTGTGGATTTGCATACAGAGCGGCACATGAAAGACGCAGCAGGCCGGACAAACCATGGGCAGATGACTCATTAGATGCGTGAGGATGCTGTTAGTCAGAGCAGGAGTCGGAGCAGAAATCAAACGCCACTTTGAGTACCCAACTGGTGTTTACTGGAAGGGAGCAAAAATGCCAAGAATGTCTGCTGTCTGAGTTTGTGCCTGAATGAAAGGTGCTCATAAAACTTGTCCCAGGCAACAGTCTTCATTTCAAAGGATGGATGCTGGGAATCCCCGTCTTTCTATATCTCTTTACGGATTAAGTAAAAATGGATGAGATCAAGTGACATTTGCAGTCGAGATGCAGTGCAGACAATAAATCAACTGTCGCTGACTCACATTTAAAATGTAAAAAAAAAATCAAAGGTCAGGGTTACAGTCTCTGACAATAATAAATTTAAGTGCAAGACTACAAGCACATTTCTGGTGTGCAATAAAATTGTCAAAGATAAAAACAAAACAAACCTAAAAGCTTATTTCTATTAAGATCCTTGTTTGAATGGTCACATGGTAACAACTGAACCATCTCCATGACAACTGTGAGTGAGTTCACAAGTAGGGCTGCAACTAATGATTATTTTTATGAACGATTAACATGTGGCATGTCATTAATTTGATTCATCCAAAAGGCCAAATGTTTTCTTCCCCATAAAATGTCAGAAAATGGTGAAAATCCCTGTTATAATCTACCACGAATCAAAGTCTAATCAAAGTCTGTCTTCAAGTATCTTGTTTTGTCTGACCAACAGTCCAAAACCCAAAGATATTTAGTTTAGTAACATGTATGACAAAGAAAAGAAAAAAAAGAAAATGATGTTTGGAATTTCTGCTTAAAAAACTGACTAAAATGTTTAATAGATTATCAAAATAGTTGCCAATTATTTTTTACTCAGTGACTAATTGATTAATCAAATAATCATTGTAGCTCCTGCCACAAGATGTGGTTGAAAGCTGCAGGAACACATTTTGACCTGCTGGTTGTTGCGAGCCCACCAGGCTGCTTGTATATCCAGCTACAGTACAAATAGCTATAGCTGGACATACAAGCAGCCTGGTGGGCTCAGTCTGTCTCTCTCTCTGTTTTTGACTAATCTAATACAACTGCCAGTGACAGTAAGAATGCCGAGCTGTGATCGCAGTGCCAGCAGAAAATGGCAACAGTCACAGTTGTAGAAATAGTTGATAGTATTTCTACTATCAAAATGTTTTGCCACATCTGGTACAGGAACACAGTAGCAGCTTACTTCACTTAAGCTGTTTTGTATGATCTGTCACTTTTTATGCCTTTCTTGAACAGCAGCAGTGGAGACAGAAATGTGGGGAGAGCAGGGGAATGACATGCAGCACAAAGTCTGGCTGGGAGTCGAACCAACAACTCTTATCAGGCTGCCATTGATCAATGTTAGGGCGATGGGAAGCAAACAGTTCTGTAGAGACTGCATATGGTTCATATTTTGTATTTGGTTTCTTGACAAGTGTTAAGTGTCCTCTTCATTTGAATCTTTGGTTGAAAACTCCTCCAAAATCTGACTCAGATACATCCTGACAGTTTTAGATGCCACATGGTGCAAAAAGTGTTGAGAGGGTTAAAACCGAGTCGCCACTTAATGTCCAAAAATGCAAAGTCAGTGGTGAGAGACGATCGCTGTGAAGACTGTGGAAAGAGTGTATTGTGACATGCAGAATATGAATTCTGCAATCCATCCTGTCATATTGGTCAGGAAGCTTTGTCTACAGGGGATGGGACGTCTCTCGAGCCATTAAATTAAGCTTATATGAAGCTGAACTCAGTGATCCCAAACGTAGACAGACACTCCCTCATTTTATTCAGTCATCCGAAAGTACTTGGTGCTAGGGGCATATAACAGTACCCCCTGATCCTCGCCAGACCTCTGCAGGCCCAGCTTTCCAAAATAAAGTTGGCCTCATTCACCTCTCTTAGTTTGGCAACTGGCATGCATGGTTCAAATTAAAAGATGCCCCGAACACAGTCAAAGTTATGGTTGGAACAATAAATCAGCCCAGAAATGCTGATGTGAGCAGAGTCTCAATATTTAATCGCTGTCTAAATGTTTAAATTCTGGCTTGCTATTTTTTTTTTCTTATAGTCTCCTAAGTACAATGAACTGTGAGAGGTTTTTACCTCAAGATAAAGAGGAATTCGGCAAATTGAAAGAATAATCTGAAGCATTTGCACATAAGTAATTGTCCTTTTTGTTCATCTGCTTGAAAGTCTTTATATTGCTCTTCTAAACAGCCTGTCTGGGATCTCTGTCACACAGGAAGTGATGCATTTTAGGTTTCCAGCAGCAGTAGCAGCGGTTTGACATAAACAGGGGGAGGACTACAATTAACATAAGCAGTGGCAGTCACAGTGGCTGAACAAAGCAAATAGCTCCACCCACAGAGGCTTCAACACTTCATCAGCAAAAACAATCCAAAGAAGACGTCACAGTGCTGGACACACTGTCTGACCAAAACGTTGGCAGAAAGGGGACAAAAAAGTGTGAGGTTTTGTTCTTCATACTTGTCGGGTAGAGGAACTGATGTTTTCAAGCAGTGGTTTGAGGAATGGGGTTTCAGAGCATTCGTATATGAGCTTGACTCACATCTTTCCGGCCCAGAGAACCAGAGAAAAAGAGGAATTAATTCAGAGTGTCAAAGGGAAATTTACTGTGAATTTAACTTAAGGACAGAGCATCATTTATCATTTACTCTTCTATTTTCTGCTGCTGATGAATAGTAACTCATTTAAAATGCAGATGTTACTTAAATACATACTTTGATGTAATTGGGTGCGATCCCTATAACATTCCTTTTGCTTTTTTTTTTTTTTCTCAGGCATGTTCCATGCACCCTGCCCATACAAGCACAGCAGTCCAGTCACGTTGCTGGCCCTGTGACTAAGCATTTTGCTCCAGATTGAGGCAGATTTTTTTTGAGCAGCTAATTTAGCAGGAGTCGGAACATAAATAGCTTAGCACCCACTTTATTTGAATGACTCATGTTGGTTCTCATGCCTGTGTCATATATTACATTCAATCCCTGAGAAAATTAACTGACGATGCCCTTACAGTTGCTATACCAATAACCGGCCAACAAGAGGTCATTAATTAGAAGATGAGAAACAGACGGAACAGGAGTGGAAAGAGAGAACGTCAGAGAGAGACATTGAGAAAATAGTGAGCAGGTTGTTGATGTTGACGACTCCTGTTTGTGGTGTGCGTGACTACTGTGAGTAGAGCCTGGCAGACAGGATCAGAGATCAGTGGCCTTCCTAAGGCCAGAGCTTCAGTCCTGATATTACCTGCTGGGAATCACTCTCTTTGCTCGTTTCCGGGGGAATTCAGAAGATTCCCGAGCTGATAAAGTCAAGAGGAGGAGGAACTGAAATGACATCTTGCTGAATCCACTAATCCAGCTTGTGGTTTACTTACAGTGTCATCTGTTCATTCCTAGTTTAGTCTTGTTGTATCTATAGTTGTTATTCATTGGATCAAGTACATTATACTACAGTTTTGCATGTGTGCATGTGTTCATAATTCTTTCACAATTCAAGATTTACTCACTCCAGTCTGTACTCCAATGTGTCTATAGCACCAATCACATAATAAAGGTGGTGACAGGATTAACGAATGGAGATGAGAGACACTGGTAATCTCCAGGGAAACCTGCCAAAAAAGATTTCAAATAATTTTTAGCAGGGCATTCATTCACAAGAGATGATAGTGGTGATAGGACTGATGTTTTTAGAGTAATAATGGGCGGCCTCTTGAATTGAGTCAGTATTTATGAAATAAAAGATGAAAATCTATGATTACAATTCTGCTTAGTTAAGCAAAGTTAGCCAGATACTTTCAGTTTCAGTCCTGCATTTATGTGACATTGCAAGAAATGACAAAATGTGACTCAGTGGTGTCTACACCTGCCCTAAACCTGCAGCGTCTAATGACTCCGAGGTTTTCTGTTTCCAGAGCATAAAATATGTTAGCCAGGTCTGTTAATGCCACAGTTCAGCAGAAATCAAGATCTGATACACCACAAACTGAAGAGGCTGAACTGCACCTATACATCATGTTTTCTTGGTCTTCACTTGGTTTGGTACTGAGGCCTTATTTAATTTGGCAAGTTTAAGGTTTCAAATTTGTTGTTGCATTTTTCTTGCTCATTCCTTCTTTGATTTCCAGGATGTTTGGGATGATTGACTTACCGAAACCATAGCAGCCCGAAACAGGCTCCAAGTCACAGCTCAGACAACACTACAACTCATTCTGGAGCAATGTAATGTCAACTACATACACTGCTGCGGCCATTGCTGTCTTTCAGACTCTCACCACTAATGATAGTGGAGGATCCCACTTTGAAATTGTGTTTGCATTAAAATTACAGCTTGCGTGCCGCTACAGCATTGGATCATCGGTTGTAACTTGCTCCAGGGAGCAGTGGGAAACCACAGGTTCAGGGGAAATGTTATACACAAACATATCAATTTGGGATTAAATATAAATATTTGGATATGCTTTTCCCTTTTATTTTCCACTTAATTTTTTGTGTGGGATCTATCATTTTCCATTTAAGTCTTCAGTCACAGATTACCAGCTGCAGTAAATGTTTGAGTCTGATCTCATTTTGGTTGCATTGTTTGGAGTTCAGGACCACATCATGGCACCATTCTTTCCATGAACAAGAGTTCAACACATTTCTTTTATAAAATACATGAGCAAGCATGTCACAAAAACAAACTAGAGGCTATCTTGTGATGGGATGATGCCATCCACTATGCAGAATTCATGGATTTGACCTCTCCCATATTCAAACTCTTACTTTATTTTGATCTCAACTATACACCTGCAAAGTTTTGCAACTGCATCTGGTGCAGTTGTGACAATACATGACACTAAAAAATCTGTCCACAGACACATATAAACACCTGTCAAAACCACCTCTGTGGTAGTTCAGTAGGTGTCTCCAAGATGACACATACACACACCAACACACACCCACACACACTCAGACTCACAAAGTGAAAACAACACCAGCCCAACTGTCACAGCTGGGAAATATAAAAACTCTGTGTTTGGCATCTGACTACTACACTCACCTGTAAAGTTATAGCAAAAATATGTTTAGTATCATTATTCGCTGTATCAGGTGACTTTGCATGATGATCAGGAGGTTACAGAACTTTGTGAGCTCTCTAGTTTGAAGACCTTACGGTAGTTAGAGTAGTTCACCAGCTAGCCCTGCTAGTGGTGCCCACGTCACCAGGCTCCTATAGCACATGGATGAACTTCAGTGTCCCATGTTCTGCTGTCACCTGAACTCACCAGACACAGGTCAAGAGCAAAGTTTTATTGTCATTGTGAGTCTTCTAAGATCAGACTCTCTTCTGTCCCTGCATGCTCCACCACCCTCCCTCCTATATTCTTTCTTTTTTCAATCTCTCTCTCTCTCTCTCTCTCTCTCTCTCTCTCTCTCTCTCTCTCTCTCTCTCTCTCTCTTCCTATTATTCTGGTCTACACCTCCCTCACTCTGTACCGATCAAACTTTCTATCTGTAATTCTTGCAGAAGGGGCTGAGTGTGTGACTGTTTCTCAGCAGATCAAAGAGGCAATCACCCAGTCAGAGGAAACATTGTTAATGCTGCTGATACCGTGCCGTCAGCCTATTTGCAGCATGCTCTCAATAACAGGAAGCCAGGAGAAATGAGTTTCTCCCATAATTACGTCGGGCTTGTTTTTCTCTTCCTCCCCATATAGTATTCTGGGGGCAAACCAGTGCCGAGATCAAAGACTGGAATGTTGAATCTTGATCTTAAATCAGAGGGGGCTTCCAGAGCGCTGCGCCACTACTTTAATAAAACACTAATACTGCTTCATAAATGGGGCCATCCATTGTATATGTATACAGAGCTGGGATCTGCTTTTTTTGAATAGGAGGATGGATTCGGAGTGAACAAGACTGATCAGTGTAGGAGCAACAGGAGAGCAATACAGAGCAGGATACGCTATGAGAAGGTTTTGCTCTGGATCACATTTGAACACATAAAGGATCCGCTGATATAGGTCTGATGGAGGTTTTATTCAACATAGTTACACAGCTTTTCTACTTGATTATCATGCATTGACTTCCAGAATTTGTTTGCAAGGTGAAGTTGTGCACGTGTCCTTGCATGCTAGTAAAAATCTTTTACACCTGGCTGCGTCAATCCAATGAAAAGAACAGCGGAGATGCCGAGTGATCACCACATGATGGGGAGTTGGATCTGACTCAGTAGACCCAGATGTGTGAATCTCTCTTACTCACGCCTCTGATTTCACCTCTGAGGAAACTCGTGCTTTAGAGGGAGGTTGGGGACATGATGTCACAATGGACCCTGTCCAAAACGCCCATCATGAAAACAGCTGCAAGGATCTGTAGCCAGAGGGTGGTCACTGCTTGTCATGGCGGCAACCCAAGAACCTGGTGGTGATAGAGGCTGTCATGCTGAAGTAAGAGACCTCCCAAAGCTAGTCGGAATGAGTGAGTCCAGGCTGAGCAGGCCAGAACAGAATGACTGTGGTCCTCAGATGAAAGCCGAGTGCGAGGCGGAGTAGTAGAGGATAACTTTTGACAGTCCTTGCACGCTCTGGACAAGGGCTCATGCAGGTGGTACACAGCAGGGGCCGGCGAACGCTGACTTCACCTGCAGATATTGTTGGAATGTGGAGGAAGAATTTTGATGAGCTTTGAATTTTGACAGACACGTCCTCCACACAGGAAACACAGATGAGGAGATAAGAGCACAAGTCCATGACAGAGGTCATTGTGGTAGTAAGAAGCCTCCCCAATCACAAGACTGTTACTAGCTTCAGGAGCTGCTTGGTGTTTGGAGTCATGATGGATGTTGGGCATGAAAGGGCGTGACTTCGACATGACCTTAGAGTCAGTGTTGTTTTCTTTTATCCACAATGGTGATGTTTTCTATGACCTCAACTATGACTATGATCTTTCCATAACTGTAACCATGAATTTTTCTTATTTGCATGAAGTTTTCCATAAACATGAGGAGCAGAAAACTCTTGACACACATCTAAACCTTTTGCCATCTTTGTCTGCTGAATGTTTGAAGCACTGGGCACCTGGACAATGTGAAATACTAATCATCAAGAAGTATGTAAAGCAGCCTGGAGCCTGTGTTGTCCTTTGGAAAGTAAAGACAGCGAATATGAGCAGTAGAGGATTACATCTCGAGGACAGACAGATGTTATTCTTCGGTAGCTGTGAGCTGTTTTCCCATTGATTCCGTTGTTTATGGAATCACACAAATCCCCCAATAACACAGACTCACTCAGACAGAGAGATATAAACCTGAGGCCTGTCCAACTTTCACTGCTCCTAATTTGCAGACACACACACACATACTCCAATGGCAGCTTAATATCCGAGGTGGAATCCCTTGTGATTGTAGCTCTTTGTTGTCTTCACTGCGTCTGCTCTCCATTATGCATATGTTAACCCTCTCTCACATTCAAGTGTTTATACACTGATTACATAATGCAGGGTAAGCGGCTCATTAGAATCATGATTACCCCAGTCCTTGAAGGGGCGTCCTGTATCGCCATGCAGAGACGGGCAAATGACTCACTGCAGTGACTGAGTGTGACTCTACCATGTCAGACAGGAAGCAGTTTTTTCCACAGTGTTAGACGAATACAGAATATATGACGCTGATATTGGCATTTTACATAAATAAATATACGTAAGTAAGTAAATGTTATCCAATGGAGGACAATTCATTTATCATTTAAGCTAATTATTAACACTGGATTATTGCGTAGTGTTTTGGGCTGTCATCAGATCCTTTGTTAGGATTCACTGATATTGTTTATTTTTGCTTCCTCTTCTTGACCGACATTACAGCAAATGATGTAAGAGTATAATGATGATTTGTTTTTATCAGCCCAGCCTGTCATTAATCATAGGGCAGGGAGTGATTTTTAAGTAATTATCCATGTTTTTTTAGTGGAATCATTATCACTCTCTATATATATGTTGAATTGTATGATTGTGTGCTTGCCAGTAGGCAAAGCTCCTGCTGTGAGCCCCAGTCATCCTGGACCAGGAAACACACACAGCTTTTAGTTAGGCAGAGCCACAAACTGTGTGTGTGAAAGTCAGCATAAACCCATCTGCCCCATCAAAAGAAAGTCATATAAATAATGTGTATGTGAATTTGATGTATATTCTACAAGCAACTTTTGCGTGTTCACATGCGTACTTGTATGTTTACGTGTGTGTTTCAAGCTGAGTAGGGGGTTGTTGTAGGAAGCAATTACCAGGTGCCACGGGCTTGATAAGTGCTACAGGCTGAGTACTTGACATTACAGCGTCTGTGTGTGTGGAGACACATCAGTCTTGTCTGTCACAGGCTGTGAGGAGTTTGTCTCAAGGGTGCACTCGTTGTGTCTGTCCTTGTAGAGAAGAGGGGAGCTGACAAGCTAATCTGTGCCTCTTCACCTCCTGACCTCACAAAGGTCTGAGGGGATCTGCTGATAGCTCTGTGTGTGTGTGTGTGTGTGTGTGTGTGAGTGTGCAGTGATGCTTGTACTTATGTTTACAGTGTAGAGATAAAGTAAATCTAAAAATTCCTCAATGTCTCCTTCAAGACAGCAGCGTTTCTATCAACAGAGACTGAGCAGATCCCACTGCAGAGTGAAATGATTGAGTGTGATGATTCTGGAAAATGTGATATCCATTATCAGCAAGACCAAGTTTGACAGATAAAAGCTAAATATACAAATCGGTTAATACATTTCATTTTATTAACACACCAGTGCACATTTTCAGTCCATGCTGAAAGTCTCACCCCAAAGGCTTATCAGCAGGAAACACTACAGACGTCTCAGCTGATGTGTTTACTGTATGTGTACATTCAGAATATTCTTAAACAGACTCTTTATTGATACAGTACCCTGGACAAACACTGAAAACATATGGAGCAAACTTTAACCTGCTCACAAAACCACCAAAATGGCCGGTAAAGCTGATATTTTAAGGTAAAAGATATTTGATATATATTTGTGTACCTGTAGTTTTTCTATAGGTGTGACCTCGAGGTTGTGAGTTGTACTGTATGTTTATGGCACAGCCCAGCAGCAATGAGAAAAATGTCCTCTTGAGGCATCTCTGTCATATATGAATTACAGTCTTATACAGCTCATCTGCAATAGCTGCCCTCAGCCGCTCCTCCATAAATAACTCTGACTGATTAGTTTATTGTGTGTTTCCTCACAAACATGTCAGCTCTGACAGCAGCAGATGATGTTGGACGCCCACTGTGAGTCCAGTGAGAGGCATGTTTCCCCTGGACATGACATAACAAACTCAACATGCTCCATGTTATTGACTCAGGTTTCATGCATGATCCGGTTGCAGCCAAAACAGCAAAAATTGCAACTTATCTCACAGTGAAATATTAATAAATTGCATTGCTTTATATAGTGCAAAGTGTTTCCCACATGTATGCAAATGTAGGTGGGCAAAACATCAGAAACACCATTCATTAAAATGAAAATGCAAATCCAATACAACACTACTACCGGCCAGATCAGTTTTTAAGTCTTTCTAATGAAGTTCCAGTTAAGTTCCAGTTCCTTAAGAGTGTCTTCATAAGCAAATTGTCTCACAGTACAACCTTTTTTCCTCAATTAAATTGTGAGGACAAACATAATCAATGGCTGGATTATTTTCACGAGCAACATTTTTGAGTGAATGAATCCCTGCATTTCCATTATACACAGAACGTGGAAGGGGGGTGGATGGGGTGGATGGTGGGTGTAGGGTTCGGCAGCTGGGTTCACTTCCGAACTCCTGCAAGTGGCTTGATTTAGGAAACAGAATCACTTTGATTAAGGTTAAGATTTCAGGCAAATATTAATTGACACAAGTTTTCTTTAAACTCTCTGTGAGTTTCTAAATATAAAAAGTTCAATATTGCTGCAGTCTCTACAAGTGGATATTGTACTGCTAAAATAGATATGCAAAAAAATCAAAAATGGATATTTTGGTGGAAAGCAAATAAAATACATTGTCAGATATGTTCAGTTCCTGAGGATGTTAAGAGGACGTGATCTGGGTGGCATTATGGTGTGATTGTGTTAAAGTCTGAAGACTGTTTCAGTCGAGTCAGAGTGTCTTGTTTTAAGTCCACTGCTCTGCTAACTATGGCTATAACTGAAGCAACACCATTTTCATTGTGTCTTTGTATTTGTGCTTTTGTATAACCAGGGAACAAACCAGTTTTTCCCTGTAAGGGACGATAAAGATACTTTGACCTTGGCACAACTAAACTGAACATTACAAACTTTGCAAAGATAAAGCAATTTAGTTGTTCTGGATTGTATTAGACTGCACAGATGTATTTAATAAAATAGTAACTTATTAGTATCATTTGTACGTGAGATGCTCTTGATCCAGTCTTGTTCCCATGTGTTAGTCATCATGTAAGTCATGCTTCCTCTTTGCAGATCATGCTTTATAAAATTCTTTGAAATGTTTGTTTTCCATGTCTGATGGAGTTGTCGTCACAGAGACAGAAGCCTTGGAATGAGATCAGAGGTTTGATAAAACATTTATTTTTACTCCCACGGCTGCACGCTTTTGATCCCACTAAGAGTTTTATGTAAGAATACAGTTTACCTTTGATTCAACTTTAATATTGTCACCGGAGGGATTTTAATACCTTAAATCTGTGATTAAACACACTCACAATTCTCAAAGGTGACATTGCTTCTCTTTGAAATCATTCACGCCTCCGTGCATCATTAAAGCACTTAATGGCCTATCCAAGCATTTAACCGGGAGAGGGACACGGAGGAGAATGGGCCTGTTGTGCAGCTGACTGGCATGGGAGAGAGAACAGACAGAAATAAAAGAGAATGAGAAGAAGTGAGAGGAGTGATGGGTGGTGAGAAGATCCACTGAGCTCTCAAATATGAGAATAGGGATTAGAAAGTGAATAGCGATTACCTCCACGTTGACCTGCCAGACACTGTAATCAAGGACAGTGTGAGTGATGCCATGATTGGCCAAAAGGAAGAGGCCAGTGACAGTAATCCTTGGGAAAATGTGGGCCACAATGACAGGTTGTGCTTAGAGTAGACGGCAGTGGCTCCATCACGTTTCAGAGCAGAGGAAAAAACACAGGAGATATTTCAGAGGAGGACAGATTGAGAGCAACTTCCTCTTTCTTTCAATACTTTGAAACCCTTTGGGGATCTTGAAAAGAGGCCATCAGGTCCTGTCAGCCACTTTGGAAGAGTAATAGAGGGAAGTAGAAAAAACCCACAGCGGTTACTTTATTACCGACTCCTTGATGAAATACCTCAGTATAATATCATCTAAATGGGTTTAGGCCATGCAGCTGCTAATTCCTCTGACCACCTGTGATAAACTAATTACTGACCAGTCTTTGCAAAGCCTCCATTACAACCTGTCTTTGCATGAGATTTAGATGGATACCTCCAAAGCACCATCTGTTACATAATACTCAATACGTGTGCTTGTAGTGTTTAATCTGAGTCACTAACTTTAAGAGACCTTTGCACAGTGAATTGATGCAGCACACAAAGAGTAACATCTCTAGTGATTTGGAGTCACATTTCCGGCCATTTGACCTCAGTAAATGTTTGGTTTCACCAGTAGAAATGTTGTAATCAGGGGACTCTCTCACGAAGGTGAAGTATATCTGCACAAAACTTTTTTTTTTTTTTTTTATCCCGTTGCTACTGGAAACAGAGTTGATGAACATCGAATTTGCAGGTCATAAAACCAAAACAATGAGCTAAACAAGGCCTTAAAGCTCTATAGAGCTGCAGAACTGGGCAATAATCCTCTGTGAGTTCACTGTCGACCCGCTCCACACTGCATGTAGTCATTTGATCCATTCTAAATATTAAATAATGAGAATTTTATATTTCTATAACACAAGGGCTTAACATGAAAGCAAAGAATCACAGCTGTTACAATAAAACAAGGGTAGACACAATAAAGTAGCTGTGTACAGAATGAACCACGTTTCATGGGGAAGTGGTCACTCATGGCCACAGAGAACCAAGTTATGTAAGAGGTGAAGCACTTAAGAACTGTGGCCGAGACACCAACCCAGTGTTTGGTGTCTGTCCAGCAGAATGTTTTGGTCTACTGAGAAAAGCACAGAGAGCTTTTCTCATCATTGTTCATCCTAAAATCATTCACAACACTGTCAACCTGCTTTTGGTTTTTGCTGCTCCCCACATTGGATGTCAGGAACCAAAAGGGCTGTCCTGGAACAATTAATGGCATTTACCTTTAAAGGCTTTTAGCATGAGTGGAAATAAACTACATTGTGCAGCTGAAGAGGGATGAGTCATCAGAGTGCTGTCCACCATTGGTTGGATTGGCCAGTGATTTCTGAAAAACACTGAGCAGGAAAAAAAAAGCTGCTCACAGGCAGAGATCACTGCATGGGTTCAAAAGTAAACTTGACAAGCAAGTGAACTTTGCACAAAATGTTTTGGCAAAGCAGGGGCCCTGTTGCATAACTAAGTGTTTAAGGTATTAGAGTCCTTGTGGGGGGTCAAGTTATCAATTAACAAACCCGCACTGATACCCAGCCACCCACACACACATTCAAAATCCCTCCATACCTCTTAACTCTGTCAGCATTACAGGCCTACTGGCTGCCCTGTCGTTCAGGGGCTTTGAAAGGGTGATTATAAGGGACCAGCTTTTATGCTTGATGTCCACTGGGTTACACAAAGAGCACAGCTTTGTCCATTTAAACTGAGAGGGACATTGTTTTCCTGTAATCCAGCTTCAAGATGCAAATCAGAAATAAGTACAGAGGAAGATAGTGTTCTGTTTTCTCAAAATCCCCAGGCACACAATTATTCGGCCTGCAAAGTTATTGTCTTCGATCCATCACATAATTTTTTTTTTTCTGTGAAGTTATGCAGCTGGCAAGACATTTCAAGCCGAACTTGTCTCTGCCCTGGAAGTCTGTGACAGTTCAGATGTAATCTTAGATCTCGAAGGGGATGAGACTGGGATGAGGAAGGGATGAGACCGGACCAGACGTCCAGATTGCTGCAGTGAAGGACAGAGAGAGAGGAACAAAGAAAGAGAGGAAGGGAGCTACAGGCAGACACAGAAGTTTTTTTTATTATTATTTATTTTTTTATATGTATGTGTGTGTCCATGTTTTTCTGCGGTTGCTCAGCCATTTCCCTCTCTGTTATTATGGGCATTAGCCTACCACAGAAGCCACATATTGAAAGAAATTCCCCCTCAGTTTACAGTAGAGTTTGACAGAAGACAAACATTTGTTGCTTAATGTTGTTTCGTGACATCATGGTGTGGTCCAGGGATTTAGTCTGGAGAAGCCATTAAATTCTGTGCAGAATCAAAGGGAAAATGTATCCATTCAAACATTTGGGACAATGGGATTCCTGTACATGTTTACAGAGAATTTAAATTCCCTACATTTTCCCTGATTTATCATGGTGAAGTTATCTGTGCGTTTCACTGCCATCTCAAACGCAACAAACAAGAAACATCTTATGTGGTTCTGGATTACTAAAAGAGAAATGGCAATTATACAGTATAATAAAAACCAAATGGGAGAAAGGAATAATAATAAAAAAAAAAAAAACACAAACCAAAAACATCCATGTGTACTGAGCAGATGTCTCAACAATGTGCTTCAGCTTTTATTTTGAAGTTGTGAGCAAGCATAAGGACTGTTTCAGCATCATCAGAAAACAAAGAACACTTCAGAAAATGTGGTGAAACGATATTCACAAACTGTTAAATAACTCACAGCAAATTACTTACAAAGCACTTCATATAGACCTCATTAAACATTAATTTATTCTCTTTATTCTCTTCACGCTTTATTTACTCAGACTGTCTCTAATTCTCCTCTCTAGGTTCAGCAGCAGCACCTTTTTCAACTATTATAATCAGTGTCTTTACATACAATTAAGTAACTGGGCTTTCACCAATAAGTAGATTTCTTAAACATCATGTAAACGAGAAACCATGATCAGTATAGCAGAGTATGGAAACCTTATTTCCTTAGCTGCATGTCTCCTGGAGAACACAGATTTATTGGCCATGAAGTGTACATCCTCTACACATGCAGGAGAACAACTTAAGACAGGGGAAGTTTCGTTGTTGGAGCAGAGTAGCATGATGAAAGGAAAGGTCATTACACAGACTATTGTCTTCTTGTATCGCATTAACTCCATTCAAGGTCAGGGTTAGTCATTCTTCTGTCATTAATACAGTGAAAATGAGTAAGTAAAGCTTCCGAAATAAGAAATCTAATAACTTACCTGCTGCATGTAAACACAAATCTATGTTCACTAAGTTCATGTACATTCTCTTATTACTTGCATAAAATTTCATCATTCATTTTATCTCATATAAAATACTCACCTCTCTCTATTCAGTGTCTTATATGAGCATGGAACTGTCTTACAAATTACAAATACCTCTTACATTTGAATGCACTTTTGGCTAAACTGGTCAACAGAGTAAATCTATAATCAGCTGTAGGACACCAGTTATCCAGACAGTTAAGCTAAGTTTACTGAAGCCAGATAACCCAAAGAGAGCCTGGCTAAGTTAAACTTCCTTTGTCACACAGGCCCCAACTCCAGTGACTCCAGTGAGGCGGTGCCCTCACAGCACCTGATCACATTTCTTACATGCTTCAAGGATCCCAGGTGCTAGCTTACATAAGACGAGCCACTGACACTGCCCGTTCACCAAACCCAGTTATGCCTGGAATGGTTTTTTTAATTAACTTGTACAGTCTGTCTTTATCTCAGTGGCTCTGCCTCCCTCTATCTGTGGCTGCCTCAAATGTACAGCAGGGCACATGAAGGGTCATCTATAGATGAACGACATGATAATGAAATAAATCTCCTTTGAAGCTTTCACATTTCTACACTGGACACTGTTTGCATTAGTTTTCTAACTCAAATTAAGCTGCCAAGAGTTCAAACATCTGATCATGTACCATCAAATGCACACATCTGATGCTTATGTATACATTTCTTTTCCTTTTCACCCATACTGTACATACACTCAGTTTGAAAGGACTGTGCAAAGTTACTGGTAATACTGACAGCTAAAATAAACTGGACACATTTATCTTCAGCATAAAGGATTTTAGAGCCACTACTCCCTAGATGCTGTTGAAAGACAAATGGGACAAACTCCCAAAAAAGTTGTGAGGAGTTTTTTTTTCTTATCAATAGATCAAATGACTTTGTAATACCAAAGGGGATTCTTGTAGTGACAAATCACCCAGCTCCTGCGACTCTGATGCATTTATGTATTTTTCAGCTCATTATTTTGGTTTTAGAGGCCCCAACTTTCTACTCTCAACACTCTAATGAATCCCATTTTCTGCAGCAGCTGCTTGTCTAACACCAAGCAGGAGAACCAGCAGCATGTAGCAGTTAAATACACTCATCTATCCCTCAGGAGCTGTTGGAGCCCAAAACAGAGCTCAAAGGAGAGTGACCATTGGACTTATATTCCTCGCTTAGACAGAAACACAACTCCAAACTTAACGCTAATGTTGGTCAGTTTCTGCTGGATGTGTTCATCATATTGACCTTATGAGGTGATAATATGTGCCTGTTGTGATGACAGTTTCTCTAAGTGGCCAAAAACAAGCTTGTAGCTGCTTCTGTCTAATTGTTTTGGTTTCCATCCTGCAAATATAGTGAATTGTCGAGTCTTGTGCTCTTTTGCTGCAACAGTGTGGGAAGCTATTTCCAGCAAACAAGCTCAGACAACTGTACTAGCCTAGCATGGGATAGGGCAGTCAAAAAGAGTGGAGAAAAATCCAAAGGACAAATAACAAGCTTCAGACTTAAATCATTGTCTCAAGGGTTGGTGGTGACCAAATCAGAGCTAAAACACCAGTGGTTCCAGTGGGATACACGTTTCTCTTTGTTTGTTAAAAACTAGAATCTGATGGTATGTTAAGCTGTGTTTCTGAGTTTGTTTTGGGAATCTCTGTAGCTTTAAAGTCATTTTTAGATATTTTAAATGCAATAGGAGCAGTGACAGTTGGGGATGACATGCAGCAAATGGCACTGGCTGGATTAAAACCAGGGCCGCTGCAGTAAGGGCCGAGCTTAATTGGTGTGTGCTCTACCAGGTGAGCCACTGAGCCACTCAAATCTTTGTAGCCTTAACATGTTAACTACCAGTAACTGGATCCTGCTGTTTTCCTGTAAAAAGAAAAAAAGGAAGGTCTTAGAAAGTCATAGAAATCCTAGAAATGCTTCACCTGCAAGCCAATTATAAAAAGACGCTGAGCCAATGGTGGCGCACTAAAGTAACCATAAACTTTAATGTTCTGTCGTTCTAAGGCGATAGCTGAAGTCAGGCTGTGGAGTGTGTTTTGATGGTTCAAGTCATGCAAATCTGTGTTTTTATGAGGCAGTTTTATCTCTGAGAGTGTCCTCTGGGCATTTTCACCTCCACCTCCTGCGTCAGAGAGGCTTTCTTCACAGTCTTAGTTTTCAAGTACATAAAACATTAAGCTTGTTCACAGTGGTGGGTCCCACTGAGGAGGGAGGCTGTGTTTTTGTTAAACTGCAAAACAGTTACTTTCCAATTTATGCTTTTCCATTCAATGGGGAATGGTGTTGAATAAAAAGCAACTTCAAAGCCATGTTTGGTTTTTCTAATTAATATCCCTACAACTGCAAGACCAGAGGCCCAGAATTATTTTTTTACTTCCACAAAAAAAGGGAAGTGTCAGTGGTTGGTCACAGTGCTGGGGTTAAACATATGTTATCTCACTTTTGTTTGATTTATTACATTTGAAGATTTTGCTGTCATCTATTTTCCCCAGCTGACAGGCTGAATTACATAATATACAGAACAGCAGAGGAACTGTGACCCCCGCTCGTATGAAGACTTGTTTGGCTTCCCTGAATTACGTCGATTCCAGTGGAAACCTCCACACATCAAAGAATTTCTTTGCAAAAAAAAAAAAACAAAAACGTAGATCAGCTCTACCAGAAAGGGGGTCTGCGGTGGACAAAGGTGGGTTTTGTGTAATGAAAATGGTCCATAAAGGCCCATTGAGGAGCAGAGGAGGGAAATAAATGTGAGCTGATTGAAGAAGGCGTGTTGTGACGGGATGGAGGATGTGTTTGGAACAGAAGCTCAGCTGTGAGATGGCCGTATGAAAGTGCTTGTATTCCCGGGAGACCTGTGACGGGAGACGTAGCTATGCCAAAAATCTGTGTGTAAATATGCGAGTGTTTGAGGTCTAGATTCATTTCCGTTTTTGACATATTTTGGAATTGGTTATATCCATTCTCAGACACTCTTTCTTTCTTTATTGGCGCATTGCTACGTTCCACTTGAATCACTTTTTTTAAGCAATTTGTGCGTGTTAAGAAGCTTTATAATTTAGTACAGGTTGTCTTTACTTTAGTTTATGTGAATTCTTATATAGAGATATCATTGTTCATGTTCTCATGTTTAAATGGGAGATAGCAAGTTATCACAGCAAGCTCTTAAAGGCACAAAGCGACAACATCATTGCTGCTGCTACTGCTCGTTACCTTTACTACTATTAGTGCATCATTCTCTCTCTCTCTCTCTCTCTCTCTCTCTTTCTCTCTCAAACCTCTTAAAGGAAGTTTTTTCCTTGGCACTGGCGCCAAGTGCTTGCTCTCGGTGGGAATTGTTGGGTCTCTTTTTTATACTTTAAAAAGAAAGTCTAGACCTCCTCCATTTGGAAAGTGCCCTGACATAACTTCTGTTGTGATTTGGTGCTGTATAAATAAAATTGGACTTGACTTGACTTGACTTGACAGTTCTTTTATTTTCTTTAACCATGTACATGTCAAGACTGTTAACACACATAAAGAGATTTTTATACCAGCAATGGATCAAAAAGCTTTGCGTTATTTGAAAGGTGACCCTCACAGTGATGAACCCACAGACTCTGCGGGTCATCTCAGCTCTGAGAAGTGTTGTAGCGTCTTTCAGTGAATTGTTTTGGTTTTGCGACCCACAGCACTGTTTTTGTTCACTGTCATCGTTCTCACCAGCATGGTTTCCAGCTGCAGCAGCTGTTTGGAGCAAACATAACTTTCAAGTGTTTGCAGGTAATATTATGTGAAAGGGCAGTTGATGTATATAAAAGCAGGTTAATCAGTTGAGGAATGACAGCCAGATCCAGTGTTGGTGGTTGTTGCAAAATGGATTTTCTTCGTTGTCTATATATACAGCACTCAGCTACACATTATACACATTATACACAGCCAGGCATGTACACACTTACACAGGCAGAAAAATATGTTCTCTGATTGCTGACTGATATAACTGATATGTAGTTATAGCAGCACAGTTCACCACAGACCAAACAGTTCAGTGCCTCAGTAGGATCCCTCCATTCACAGGAATCAGTAGCAGGAAATCAAGTGCTTTCCAACTGTTTTATTAGCCTTGTGAGGGAATCTGTCATCCCCCTCCTCCTCCTCCTGCTGCTGCTGCTGCTCGCTGATGAGAAATAAGAGATGTTGATGCGAGCGGCTGCCCTCCATCATCTCAAAAGGCTTCAGCCAAACCATACACCCCAGAAGAGAAATCTGAGCGAGGCCGACAACACTGGCAGGAAATTAATGACATTCCCAAAAGTAAGTGGCTGTCTTTTACTCAGATTGAAATTCAAACAGTTGGCCTGCTCCTTCACTCAGTTCTTGGATAAAAAATATTATTTTACATTTATTTTATAATTTAATTAAATGCTGTATGATATGCTCAAATAAAAACTGATAAATGCAGAATCAATTTTTGCCTGTTTGCCCTAAAAACACACGTCCATGTGCCAACTTCGACCAACCACATGAGCTCTTTACAGCACATCAGTTATGAAGTTTAATCATTCAGACATGTCACTCAGTCATCAAATTAGAGGTTAGAAGAGAGGAAGAAAGCCACAACCATAGTTGAGGTCAAGGAGCTGAGGCATGCAGAGAGCCGGCAGACAGAGCATGACCTTCTTGGCGGGAAGGGAAAACATTTGACAGGAGACACAACTTAGGAATGAAGATGGATCACACCAGAAATAGCAAAGACATTTTTTCTGAAAGGCCATTAGATGATCTGCACTCAAAAGGGTATTTGTCTTCATCTGCACAACAGTTTAGTGTTACATTTTTGCAATCGCCAAAAGTTTTCCACTGAAACCCCCAAGTAGCTGGATACAAACCCTCTAATCACAATCAACTCAGCAGTGTTTTTAGCCATGATAGCAGCAAATTGAGTCTGTTGTTTGGTCCAGATTGAAATATCTCAACAACTACTTGATGGTTTGCCATGAAATTTTGTACACGTATTCATGGTCCACAGAATACGTGTACAAAGGTCATCACCATCATCACAACTTTTCCTGTAATGCCACCAGGAGGCTGATATTTGTGGTTTTGAGTTTTTTATCTGAACAGTTATTGGATGTTTTGCCGTTTAACTACAGATGTTCAAGTCTCTCTCAGGATGAACTATAACAACTATTTCTCTGGCACCATTATCAGGTCCAAATTTTAAATGTCCAGTACTTTGACCAAATACCTGAAAGTTTGAGTGCTAATTAGCAAATGTTAGCATGCAGACACACTAAGCTAAAATGGGGAAAATAATAAATATTACAGCTGCTAAACATCAGCAATTTAGCATTTTTATTGTAAGTGTTTTAACATGGTTATGTTAAAAATCACTGCTGCACCTCACAGGGCTGCTTTGTGTATAAGCTGGTATGCAGAGAAAACAATTACTTAAAACTAAAGCATTTGTTGCTCTATTTTTAACACTATTGTTTCTTAAATTAAAACCCCACTCTCTGCAATCACTGTTGCACTGTTTATAGTCACAAAGACAATTCTGCTACTTGTTAGTACCAGAACCAGTGTCCTTCTGTTTTGCAACACAAAGAAACGTATTTTTGTGCTGCTAAGCAATCCTGCAGATTTCCTGTTAAACACTGTTACAGCAGATGTAGGAAAACTAGACCATCACATTGTCAAATGGTTGATTCATTACCAGCTGCTACAGCTCGGCTGGTATTGTTTTCAATCTGTGTGTGTGTGTGTGTGTCCGTGTGTCTATCTGTCTGTCAGGACAAATTTTGTCGCCATGATATTGGTGCAATCGTGCAAGATACAGTCACGAAACTTTACAGGTGCATAGTTGAGATCAAAATGAGGGTCGAGTTCGAAGCCGAGTGTGGCCCAACCTATAAGTGCTGAGTAGTCCTGTAATAATGTAGTAATAACTTATGACTCATGTAATAGTAATAACTGCTGAATGCTCATTGGTTGGAACGTCATCATGTGACGGGCATCACGACTGGTGTGATCCTATTGCAAGATAGACGTCCTCCAGCTGTCCCCACAGAGGAGTGTGATGGACAACATGTCAGACTGATTGACAGCACAAGACTGAACCTCAACCAAACCAACCATATTTTGAATCATTTTGCCTCGTTTTACTAAAACAAATGGAGAAATGGGTCCAGACAATGGATGGACTGATGGAAATACATAGTCTAGATTCTGTAAAGTCTTGCTGCATGTGCAATTACAGCCCTGTAATTATGATTACAACCACACTACTTGCAGCTTGTCAAAATGAACAGACGCTCTGTATTACATTGCTATGCAACAGTCGATTTGCTGTCGTTCAGTATCATATCATCACAGCTGCCTGTTAGCCAAAATGCTTCGCTATCATTGCCCACACTTAATAAATTCCACAACAGCTAAGAAAAGGACCCATTGTTTTCTCAGAATTGTTCTATCACCCAAATAATTTCTGTCTTGCATAGATTAAGCATTTGCAGAACATGACTCATCATCTGTGCACCACTAATGAAAAACAAACCTTCCCCAAGTGATCAGCAAAGTCATCAGATGTGAAATTCTTGTTAAAGTTAAAAATGTGTTGATGTTAGTGTCACATGTTGCACCTGTGAGGATGTATTTGCATATGAGCTGCTGTGCTTGTTCAGGCACAAAAACACATTTCATTAAACACAAGAAAGTTCTTCTTGCTAAATGGGACAGATATAGTCGAACACCCCTGACAGCCATGAGGAGACAACCCAGACTTTAAGCGTTCTTGCTCACGCTATCTGCCCGTAATTAAAAGCACTGAGCTGTTGCCACCACCCGCGATTCTCCGGCGGTCGCACAAGCACAGAACACAAATATTTAAAACCACATCAAAATGATTTTCCCCTGTCATACTTGTAACTCTTTTCATCCTTCCTTTAACAAGGGCTCATCAAAGACAGCAAAGAGGACATACTGCAAGGATGAGGTCTGAGGTTTGCATGCAGCGCAAAATGTGATTCATTGTGTGAAAAACAACAACAACAACAAAAAAAAAAAAACACAAAATGATTAAAACATTTTCCCCAAATAAACATCTGCTAACCAGACAAGTGTTGCAAGTTTCACCTAATCTGCATTAAAGTAGCTTGAAAAGATTATCTGGATTGGGAGGTTAAAGTGCTGCTAGCAGTTTATTGTGCAACGGCCTCTTCGGCCTAAATGGCATCTCAAGAGGCTTAATAAAGTTTAGGACATCTAGGGTTGGTGTTTGTGTGTGTTGGAGTAAATAGGGCGGAGAGGGGAGACGTCCGGCAAGCACAGCAGCTGTTAGAGCATTTAAATAAGCCACCTGTAACTTTATTGCATAATAAATGTATTCATAGTCCTTCATTTCACACCATAATGAACTTTACTGAAGGACTTCACTCTGCTGCTACTGTAGCAGAAATCCATGGCATCTTATAAAAGTCTTTATTGCAGCCAGTCTGCTCTTACGTAATTGTCCGGCAGTGAAAATGACCCTGTCTGCAGCTCACCACCAAATGCCTCAGATGCCCTGTTGTGGGTTCGATGCTCAGGTTGTAGACGCAGGGTTAAGTTAGTCTAGATCATATCTGAGGTCCCGGAAGTGCCGAGGAGCAGCATATTTCAGTGGCAGGCGCGGTGCAGATAAAGCTAATAACACCAGGCACAGAACAAATCACAGAAGCCTCCCAATTAGGCTGCAGACGAGGAAATGCGATGGAATGTGTGCTTTTCAACACTCCCAGTGTGATTCCATCAAAACCAAAACAGCTACCAGTGCTGGAGCCGCTACTGAGCAGCATTCATGCGCTCTCTTGTGCTCTCCCTCCAAGATCACGGCCTAATTTTCAAACATCGGATGATTCATTTAGATGAGAGGATAATAGAAGTAAAAGAAACAAGAAGGGATGATGAGACTTTCACAAATCAAAACCAAATCAAACACCATTACAGAGGTGCTGGCATGGATCTCGGCATCAACTTAAAATTGTGTTTTTTTTTTATGAAATATGCATATAAAAAAGAAGACACTGATAAGCTTTAAATCTGTCAGCCTTCACTTCTCTATCTTCTGTATTGCAGCTGGTTTTGCTCACCCTCCTGAAGGATTTACACTCAGTAGCAAAAGAATTTTTACAGTCGTGCCAAGTTCAAGTTAGTGATTTTATTGTATATTTGAGATCTGTAGATTAAAAGGAGAATGTAACAGAAAACTGCAGAGTGACAGATATTGAGTTTATGATATATTTGGTCAAATCATAAAACGTGTCATGGCAGTCGTTCAGGCCTGCTCCAGTTTCATGTGTGTGAAAGTATTCAAACAAGTGCCCTTTAAACAGCCTTTATTTGTTGGCATTTGTGGCGTTACAGATAGAGAGTGAGGTATCACAGGTTTGATTTCAGTCACACATTTCAGTAAATGTGCGGGCTGACGACAGTTCAGTACTCATTACCCTGCATCTACAGAGACTATTCTGGATAAACCTCAGTGCAGAGGTGACTGAGTACAGCTGGAGCTGCAGCTGCAGAGTGGTGATGCTCTGTCAAGAAATATCAGTGCTCCACCTTGTACATTACCAACATTGTTCATTGTATAATATAATTATCAAAATGTTGTGATTAGGCCAGATTTACAGTTGATGTATTTACAGTTTCTTGCAGTTAAGAGGTGCATGCAAGATGAACTCAAGTCGATCGCCATCCATAGATTTGCCTCAAATTTGTCTTCAACAGCAAAAATCCTTTCAAATCAGCTCTAACTTTCAGTGACAGTGACCTGATGAGTTTTCCACTGGTCGTCCATCCAGAGCATTAATGTAACACTGTCCTTTTGTGTCATCTCGGCATGTTTTGATTGTATCTACCCACTTGTTATATAAACCCATTAATTTAAAACTGGCAGAAGATTTCTTGCAGGAAACATCTCTCTGTAAATTACCTGGCATGTTTATTTTTCACATAGAGTTACCATAGACATTGCAGCCATGGTGTAAGATTATATAATTAGTGTTACTGGTACATCATGAGCTATCACAGAATTAGTAGGAAGCTGCTGCTGGACCTTCATCTCTCCTGTGAAGCAGCAGTGCTGATCTTCATGTGGCTCTATGAATAACTGAAGGAAATCAAACCCAACAATAACTTTCTTCAGCCCTGGAACGCCAGCGATTAAGGAAATAGATAAAAATCCAACTTCACTTTTTAATGAATGACTTGCATAACTGTGTCCAAATTATATCATCCTCCTGGAGTAACTATGATCCCTGAGCTGTAGCTTCAACCAAAACCTGCAACTTGCATAACTTCTGGCCTGATTCGATTTTAAAGTGGCAGGTGTGCCATCTTATGCGGCATTAAATCCCTGCTCCATATCTGTGGACATGCTACAAGTCATTTCCAAACCGAGCGCCAAACTGCTTGAGCCATGATGTCAGACAATCAACCGATACATCCACTCACAACATAAACAGGGTCTGTAGTTTAAAAGCCTCTTGATCAGAAAGATTAATTTGTTCACCATCTATAAGGAGTGATCCAGTGCCAAGCGTAACAACTCATCCAGCTCACACATTAAATGCAGCGTGTTTTCATTTAATCCTCTGCCAGCAATTCAAAGGGTTCACGGCACTGCATGAATCAGGTGATTTAAACCCAGGTATAGAGTGTCCACATGCTACTGTATGCATACATAATGTAACCCTAACAATAAACAAACTATTTAGTCACAAAAACATGTCCATTCATCTTCGGTGAGAAGGTGATTGTTATGCAATCTATCACAGTGTGTAAATATTACATAACCAGGAACGAGTCGTGTTGGTGGACACACGTCTGAGATGAACCAGATGCCGGCTCAATTAGCTTTAGGAACACACTGGATTCATTGAGTGCTCTGGTGGTTCCACATATCCTGTCTGCACGGGCTGCGTGTGTGTGTGTGTGTGGTTTCGCCATCTCCACAGGCACTGAAGTAAGCCACTGAGTGCACTTCGTAGCGTGGCTTTCTGTGATTATCTCATCATGATGTGTTCTGGAATCAGTAAAATCTTTGATCGATAATAAGCTGCTTCTCCAGCCGCAACAAATGAAATACTGCATATATTCATACTGTGAAGGCTCTATTTTTTGTTGCATCTTAAAATATTCCAGTTTGAGATAAGGGCTTTGTTTTTGCACATTGTTCTGACGGGTCAGTGTCCTGCAGTTGTGACATAATGCAGCAGGTTGTGTATTGTTTGTCAGACAAGAAATCTGTCCTGATTGCAGATCAGCCTCAATGCACATTGAAAAACAGAAGCATTACAATGTTTCCTGTGTGGATTATGAATTCAATACATATTTATATCGAACATATTTTTCTATCACATATATACATTTATATATATATATATATATATAATTTCAAACAATTTCACACTACCACCTACTATTCAGCTTCATTAGCTCTCAAACTGGCTGGTATTCACTGAGGCAGGAGCTGTACAGTAAGTGATGAATATCAGTCTGTGCTTGTTGGCAAAGTTGCACATTATATTTGTTATTTAAGAAGGTGAGTGTCACCCCAGCAGTTCCCAGCTTGTTTCCCAGCAGCCTCTGGTGCGTGTGCAGGGCAAGCAGCCCATGAGGCGAATGAACTGCACGTATAAACAGAAGTCAGCTGATGGTGATGGCTAACACCTGGAGCTACACTCTACAACCAAAACAATGTCTGTGTGTGTTAGTACGGTGGGGTGTCACAAGAGAAAGGCGATGTGCAAGAAGATGAGTTAAGATTGTTAACGTTCTGTCAAGTTTTGTCTTTAATTTTTATTATTAGTTTTATAGTAAGATTCCTTTTATCTATTTGTGACATTGAGTATCCAGCATGACATGAATTTATCAGACTTTACTGTCATTATTACTGTACTGTTTTGTAGCAACAAAATACATTCTAATGCCAAGCAGAAGGGCAATACTACAATCTACTTCCTGGTAAATTCTGCTTTTCCTTCATGATTTATCCTTAGTCTGGCACAAAGCCACCTTCAAACTAGAAGCTTTCAAACCTTTTTTCCTTTGGGCAGAATGTCATCTGCTTCAATCTGCTGCAGGACCAACATCAATGATCAGCATAAATCTTCCAAGCTTCCCCTCGCTCTGTTTTCTGCCCTTTTCAAAGTTAGATCTCAGTAAAGCTCTTTCTTGCTCCGAGACAGGCTCACATATAATGTGACTTTCCCTCCCACTGAGAGGCCCTGTGCTTTGGGGTCCTGGGAATGGGGAGCAGATGCTGGAGGGAACATCAGGTACCGGACAACCTGAGGGTGGGGAGAGGATGTCCCCTCACAGGCCTCAGACAAACATTTCCTCAAGTCCACCGTCTGTCTGCTTTGCTTTGCTGTACTCTTTTTTATTTTTTAGACCATTTTTAGACCATTTTTTAATTATACACTATGTATGTAATTTTAAGGGGCTGCTTACTGTGATACAGCCACTGCATTTTAGCTACTTTTAGACACTGTTTTGGTTTTAGTGTCCACAGCTATATTTATTATGGGTGTTAAAAACTCTCACTGAACCCATTAACCTCATTTCAAGCTGCAACAAGCAGCAGAATTAACCCTTCATGCTATGGCAACATAAGAAAGCTGGCTACAGCACTGCCACTGAGCCTTGTGAAAAAAAAATCCACTCTGCCCAAAAACAAAACTGTTGACACAATACTTTGAACTTTAAATAAGGTCATAGTTTTCATATCTGTAAAACTTTCTCAGACCCTAAAAAAATCCTTTTTTATTTGTGTGACATCGGGCGGGGCCAGTGGGAGAAACACTCATGCACATGTGCAGAGAGCCACAAGCAAACCAGGAAGGAAGAAAACTTTTCTTTTGGCTTATGTACCTGATCCCAGATTAACCATGCAGAGCCTTTTCTTGCTGTAATCATTCCTCCTTTTAATATTGACCAATAAAAGATGCCTTCCTAATGAGCTTCCAATGCATGTGATGCAAAATCCACTGTCATCCTCCTGTGCAAAAAGCGTTTTCAAAAGTTTGTCTGGACCTAATATGAGACTTCAGTGGTCAGAGTTAGGCAAATCAAGTGGATAGCTTCAAAAGTCTGTTTAGTCTAAAATTCCCTCTGTTTGTTCCTGACCCTCCACTGCAGCTCAACAGGGAAATACAAAGAGGGAATTTTATCCTAAAAAGACTGTAGCTTTGGAAGATACTGACTTGATTTGTACAAGTCAGACTGCAGGGATAAATTTAGGAATATATTTTTCTCACAAAACAAGAGCTGTAGATTTTGTCCTCTGTCACTGTATGCGTCAGTATGTATTGCTCTTAAATGTGAAGCAGTCATCTATTAAATGCTAGCTGAGTTACTTTTTAAGCCAACAAGACACCTCAGCATGTGGCACACATTCTGCTGAGAGAACTGCTCTATCTTTGGCTTAAAGAACTACACTTATTCTGATCTTACCTATGAATGTTTTGAAATCGCTGAAATTGTACCAGTCATACTTTAACAGACCGTCTAGTCTTCAAAAAATGTCATTTCACAAACTCGCAGCAGTGGGAGAGTCCTTGTAAGCCACTTTCAGTAACATGATCCATGTTTGTATTTGCATTGTTGGCACAGCCCTGTGACTTTCACTTATGTCTGTGTTTCACACTGCTGGCTTTCACACAAGTCACATTGTACGCCGTCCCAGTCCGACTGAGACGAGGCCGGCTTCCGCGTGTGACCCACTGATATGATTTATATTTCTATGCCGCAGAGGTGGATGGAAAGTTTGTTTTAGCTGTTGGAGCTTTCAGGAATTGAGTGAACCGGTCAGTCCATTTTTGTGTTGTTGTGAGAAGTGATTCCTGGAGTTTCCTTGGCCAACACACACCTATCCAAATATTTGTATGTCAGTGTGTTTTTTAAGCATTTGAGATAAGATAGACTCAGATCTGCTGCTCATCTGCACCATTTTTCCTGCCTTGTGTGCCAATATGTTACACAATTACTTTCCTGCAGAGATGGACACACTTTAAAGGCTTACTAAAACATTCCACTAAAACAGCAAGGAATTTACATATCCACATGCCTATGACTATATGCGTTGCAATTACCTAAGTTAAAACACTGGTTTAAAGAAAAACAGAGGTAAATCTTGCCTTATTTTTCATCTTGCTGCGTTTTCCATGGCCAGCTGTGATAAGCCACCAGGGTCTCAGTGAGTGATCTGGTCCCAGAAAACTGAGAGCGGTGAGGTCATTATTAAACCTGCAGAACAGCCAGAAGGCTAATTCATTCACCATCTAGCAGCCTCTGTGGCTCAATCAAACCAGAAGCAGGTCTAAAGCAAACCAAAGGACAATCTGAGGCCTCAACCTTTATGGATTTAAAGTAGATCTTTTTTTTTAATATGTGTTATACAAGACTGTGATCTGGTGTTCGTTCAAATTCAAAGTGCAGCTGTTTTACTAGCAGAGAAGAAGAGGTTACGAAGAGAATTACATCATTCTGATTGTTATACAACTCAAGAGTTTGGCACAAACATACAAGCGAGCTTATTAGCATCAGTTAGATAATGAAGGGGCAACAAATGTCACAAGAGCAGTGAAAAAAAAAATCTGGAGAAGCCACTTCTGTCCATTGTGAAACAGATAATGTGGTTACGAAGCATCCTTTACAGAAGAAAAGAGTGCTGGGAATTTTATTGTCTATACCAGGAGCTTTGTATGGAAAGAACGATTTCAAAGAAGGTCCTTAAATATCCTTATTGATTCCACACAGAAGCAGAAGCATGAGAACAGATACATACAGGAAGTAACTTTAAACCAGACTTACCACTATCCACCTAAAATCTCATCACATAAACAAAGGGGATTGTATCTTGAAATTAAAGACCTGATTAGCAAAATGACACAAGGTTATAGCATTTTTTTGATAGCTAGTATTATAAACATTGTTTATAGTCTCAGACCAGATAATTGGACCTTGAAGCTGATGTTGCTCCAGCACCGTATCTCTGCTGGTAGAGGTGTAAAGTCAGTGTAAGACATGTAGGATCAGCTCCTGTACTGATCAGCAGGTATTTAGCCATAAACCAACGTACTGGTACTAGAATACTATATACAATATCAGCATCTACTACACATAAACCCGAAAACATAAAAGGCACTAATTACAGCGTCAAATACAGTTATTATTAATTTTTTTAAATTCAGTGATCATCGTGTGACAGTAAAATGGAAGATTCTAACAACCTGGAGTGGCCCGAAATGCCCCAGATTCAAAGTACAGCTGGGGTGCAGAGTTTGAAGGAGGCAACAAGTGCATGACCACATCATCTAGAGGTAACTTGATGAAACAGATCTACGCATGTTTAAAAAGTCCTCTTGTGGCCCAAGTTGTGTAATCTGTGGAAAAGCATCTAAAAATGTTTTGAAGATGCACAGATGGAAATGTTTACGCAACAACTTCAGCACTTGAGTCTCATCCTGTTTCACTCCTCTGGTCAGGCATCTGAACGGGGATGACACTTTAAAGCCAGAACTGTTTGATTGGCTGTTCAGACCTCCAACCTTCATAACTTGAACTTTAAGAGGGCCAAAGGTCAGTATTTATCCAATTATCATAAATTCTACAATCGAACCACATTGTTGTGGCTTTTCTGATGTAAATCAATGGGCTTCCCCCAGGCAGCCACAGAAGCTAAAACTAAGCCATTCATCATACTAAGCTGCCATTTTCTCTGTTCTCCCTTTATATTTTATGACTGATGAGCGCAGAGCAGCTTTTGACAGCATGGTGACGGCTTCAGTGTGCCAGGGTAATGAGATGCCGGGTGGCCCACACCCTCTGCTGTCCCATGGTAGCTCATTAGTGATCATTTTCCAATGACTGTCTGGGTTTATTGTAACACATTTGATAGTATAACTACACTGGATGTTTTAATGAAAGAAAAGTTTGAGCCAAAGAGTGACATGATACAAAGAACAGCCAGGCTGTAAAGTTTGGGATGAATGAGGGCTTGTTAGTGCAGTTTGCCCTGTGTCAGTTTGCACACGTACAACTCCATCAGGAACATACATTTTTTTTTTTCACCATGGGAACATTTTTTGGCTAATTTACTCTTATAAACTGTCCTTTTTTTTACCATTATTGAATTTTTTCTTTCACTTTTAACTTTGTTTCTGTGGGAAAATACTGTTTATTATTAATAGTTTAGTTTAGGATTCAATGGTATTCACTGATGGTCATAAAATGTGTGTGCCTGTTTTGTGTGTGTTGCGTGCTTTCTATATGTGCGTGCAGTGTGTTTATGTACGTGATGGAGCACTGTGGCGGCTGCCAGACAGAAGAAGAGTGGGCCTACAAATATTGACGAAGTGTTACGTCAGGTTTTCTCAGGGTCAGACCTCACAAAACCCAAGTGCTCCTTTAAAAACCCAAAATAGCGCACAACTGCATTCCTGCCTCACTCCTGAGACACACATACCAGACACAACAGTGTTTTGACTGTGTATTGAAAGAACTGCCAACACCTTATCAGTGCTGTGTGTGTGTGTGTGTGTCAAGTTGAGCGCGTTTGTGGCACAAATATCAACATTACTGGTTACGCACAAACCCTAATAATTCAGTGAATAGCTGGTTAAAATAAACATGGTGTAGACCAAGCAGCTTGCAGCATTTGTTGACATTCAAACCTAATTTAATCTCAGTTATATTATTCTGCAACAATGGATATTTTACAAAACTAACACGTCTGCTCAGGCGCTCTGATAATTCGTTGCTGTCATCTGATTTTACGCAAGTACAAATTTACCAAAGGGAAAATCCCGTTCACATTATGTGGGATTTTTTTACGGGCTCTAATATCTCCATCCATGCATCCCAAATTGCAGAACTCCGCCAGCAGCAGATTCCAGCAGTCCGAGATACCAAAGATACATTCCCTGAGTCCCAGAAATCCCCATCTCATGTTGTGAAAAGTCCAGATAGTTAGCCACACTACAATTAACTGAACTGAGAATATGTGAGAAATAACACCTGTAGCTAGTAAAGTATGTACAGAATTCTTGGTTTTACTAAAACTAAATTTGCTGCAATAATTAAAAAGTGCTGATTGTTTCATAGAGCTATTTAAAGACCTTCCACTCCAGTTCTGCAATCATCATTTTGAAAGCAGTTTTTCTCCAGAAAACAAACAAACACAACTGTAAAATTGAATAAATTTGTCAGTGTTTTTGAACACACTATTTATTAAAAACCTGCTCAGAATCAGTACGTAGCAGGATTTGGGACATGACTTACATATACTGTTGATCCCAGAGTCTGGGCAACAAGTCACCTGACTACAATCCTTGATCAATGTTTCTGAAAATTTCCACTTCAGGGTCTCCTCTTTAGCCTTTCAGATGTCTGTATCTTTACAGATGAAATAAATAAAATGAAATAAAAGCAGCGGAAAGGCCAGAGAAGTCAGTCATATTTGATTCAGGAACTGGTGCCAGATTTTCAGCTACTGACTGAATGCTGTGACCCTGAAATAACCCAGCACAAAAATGCTTGGACACAGTGTTTGAACCTGTCCATGAAGAGTCACACCACATCAAAACAGCTGGAGGTGTGATGCACGAAAGCTGTGTCGCTCTGTGAGTCGTATCCAAAATACAGCAAAACATTTTTATTAAGAGCCGTCTTTGCTGTCAGCACATTATTATGTCTTATTTCCCTGAACTAATCAAAACATTGCAACAAAGCATTGACAAGTAGCAACAAAAGAAAATCATTAGTCAGGACGGTAAAACCGCCCCTCAGACTCTGACAGAGGACAGAGACTCAGACTTGTCAGATCATGTCCATCCACAGCTTTGCTCGGTCTGTCTCTGTCAGATGAAGTGCACCATAACAAACACGTCCTCAGAGGAGTTGTCACCCAAAATATCATTAGCAGACTTTCTCTGTCTTTGCCTGTCCTGGATCCAGAGCTGACATATTTCTCAGATTTAATATCTCCCCCCTGCATCTGTGAGATAAAAGGCTATAATGAGGGGTGAAGCAGCTGTGAGCTCATCTATAACACCATCTCTTTGCATGCTGTTTATCGCTCTGGGCATCATATCTTGGCTGTCATTGAACATGCTGTACAAATTACCATCTAGATAAAAACTCAGTCAGACATTTGTGTAATTTCTATGTTACATAGCAACTTTATACAACACGAGTGCCTGCAAATGGCAGCAAGAGAGTCTTATTCTTACTGTATTAAAAGCAACAGTGTAGATTGTAAAGTGATGTTTTTTCCTGATTTCTCCAAGAAAGTTGGTTAAGGTGGTCTGATTGTGACTGACTGAGCCATGTGCCTGTATTTGTCCCTGTAAAAACTGAAAAAACTGATATATAGATGCAATACCCCCTTAGAGTAGTTGATATGGTGAGTATGAGCAACACTACCCTTTATGTGGAACTGAACCAGGCCAGCCTGAAACATCATCTTGTGATCAGTTTAGTTATCAGATCAGCTTCTTTTTGAACAGTTTCTTCAGGTGTTAGCAGAGTGGTCTTGATTTCAGACGACGCTGTAACAAGCTGCAGGAAACTCGGTTTGTTATCTTTGTACAAGCTGGCAAATTAATCTGGCCTGTTAGCAACAAGTGGATACAGGTTTGTGTGCGGCTGTGGTCATGTTGTCATGCTGGAGTGCGGTCTTGTGTTATTTTAAACCAGTATCTTACAGTTTCAGGTGTGTGTCTGTTTTTTTTAATTGACAGTAACGGACATGGATGAATGTGTGAGAGAAAGGTGAGAAAAGTAGAAGGATTGAAATAGTCTTCATGAAATTTATCACCAGCCTTGTGTCTGTCGAACACTACAGGCTCCTCTCAGCTGTTGTGTTGTTGAACTTAAGGTAGAAATGAGGATGTACAGTTGTATCAATTATCAAACCACCCCTGCTTGCCATGGTATTTGGAGCACTTGTGTTTATCAGTCTAGATTAAACTGGAGGAAAATGCTTCCTAGGATTTACTTCCTCAGCGGCGGCAACAAAAAATGCAAAACCTTCTCTTTCTCTCTGTCGTTATATTCACTTGTAAACACTAGAATCCGCCACACGACTTTAAAAAAAGATCTTTCTCCCTCAGCTTATGGTTATACATTTCTGTCATCTGAAGATTGATTGAGTCTACGTCAGGACTGCGGTTCTTAGAAGTTAGAGGAGCCGTTCCGGCCTGGTTCACTTTTATCACTAGAATGTCCTTGGCAATCCTCAGATGTTTCCAGCATCTCACGGCGGAGGTCCACGAATGAGCAGTTTTGAAAGCATGCCAACGAGAAGATGGAAAATACCGTTGCATAACTTCTTGTTTTTCTTTGACCCGTAAAAAAAATTTCAGTTTCAGATTGGCTTATCTGTGTCTGGATCCACAGATGTCATGATTTACTTTGCTGTTTTAAAGTTTTGTTTTGGGTCTAAATCCCATGTGCACACATCATGCAGCTTTGTTTTATGATGGACAGTAAAAAAACACAAAAGCGCACCAACACCTGTTCACCTTAGCAGACTTTTTTGGGGTTTTTTTTGATGCCGTGGATCTTTCGCATCAATCCATGTACAGTATTTGTGGTTTTTAGAGATTTCCTGACCCTTTCTGAATTGTTTTGAGGAGCTTTCTGTTTTTTTTTTTGTGAATGCTTGAATTTCTGCTTCAGTCCCTGTGAGACTGATACCCTTGGGAACAGCGGAGGATCTCCAGCAGATGAAAAGCGTCATGCCCCTGTGGCGATGCTCAGACTGTCTGGCTCTGGCTTTGTCCCTCTGACTCACTGTCATCACAGTCATTGAGCCTTTCCCTTATCCGCTGTCCCTCTCCAAGCTCCTGTCTGGAGCCGTGCACGGCAAAGCTTTACTTGGGTTCGACTACGCCTGGGTTGTCACCGCTCGCCAAAGTAAAATGCGCTGGAATCCAGACGCTGACTTCCACTTAACAGGCCTCGAACCTTTCCCATTGCTTAAGCCAATAAACAAACAAAAACACGATCGAGAGTTTCGCAGACGAAGCCAAAAGTTTTCTCTGAAAGTTAAATATGATGGAGAATACTCCGAAGCGTTTATTCTTTTAACACGTCAGTTTTCAAACCGCCTGCCCACACATCCAGAGGAAACAAGAAGTGTAGACAGTGTATAATCTGGGATGTCATGGTTCATGGAAATCTAAGTGAAATCTTGACATTTCCCTAAAATTTTCCACGAAGACTCTTCACGTTGACGCAGCTCTCCTCCATCATCTGTAGTGTTTTGAAGTGGAACTAACTGAGGCTGCTGTGGAAAAGCAGTGGTTCTGTTGCAGAAGGACTGGGTCCTTTCTGGTTACAATTAAATGATTTATAATCTGGCTACTCCTCTATTGGTTGTCTGGGTTTCTTCCTCCTTTTCCCCTTTGCTCTCACACTCTGTGTGTGTGTTATTTGCCAGGTTAAGAAAATTGTTTGTCAACCACACCAGGTCATTTGTAGTCAAAAGGCTGTTTTCCAAAGGGATACACTAAAGCACTGTAGTCTGTGAAGTGCATCTCCAGTGTGTTGGCACAAGCAATCAACTCATGGATGATGTGGAGGAGAGGAAGAAAAGACACAGTCTCCTTCTGCAGCTTAATTCTACCTCCGAAGAGGATCAATTTCAAGTGTAGTTTCCACTTTTGTCAGTGCAGTTAATTGAAGGAATGATTTGTAATAACAGACATACAGACTTTTGTGGTATTTGTTGATTGAAACGATGAGATGTTTTACAGTTGTTGTGGATGCCTTGTTACAAACAAGCTTCACACAATCACATCCTGTCAGGGCAGACAGACCAGAGAGGCCTACCACCTTCAGAAGGAAGCAGCAATGTTGCGATGAGGCAGACAGGTCTGGAGCTGCATTGACCAGATATTATGAATGTTCATTGACCAGAAGAACATATAGAGGAAAGATCGGGAGTTTCTGGTATGTTTTGAGTCACAGTCTGAGCTGTGTCACAAACCACATTATGTGGCTGGTTAGATGCGAGCTACCACTTTAAAGGTCCCACATTTTACACTTTTCCTGTGTTTTTAGAAGATATATTGGTGGTTTTAGACTCTTAGTCTCTCCTTTGTTGGCTGTCTTCTGATTGGCTCACCAAACTGGTGTTGCTAGAGCTCCTGACAGAAGCCTGAGAGAGGAGATGTAAAACTACATTCGATGGTTTTTGGTGGACTGGCTAAATGTTTTTTGAGTGATTGAATAAAAATATAGCAGATTTCAGGTAAACACTCAGGGAAACCGAATCCTGCAAAGCTGGACAGTGGGTCTGGGCTTCGGGCATGGCTGAGGGGGGGGTGACTGCTTTTTGTGACATCATAAATTCATGGCCATTCAGATGGATCTTTTTAAGGCAGGTTCAGAATACGGCATCTGTGTGTTTCTCTGGGGACTGAGTGCTTTGATACTTTCACAGTATTAATATAGAGCCTAGACCTGCTTTATAATCAAAAAAGACATGATAATCTCACTTCATACAATATGGGACCTTTAATGACAGAACGTTTACAGTTTGTGACAGTCCAGCAGTCAAATTACCATGAATGAAGTGAGGTGAACATTTGCTGCCTGTTGAAGCTGAACACACCGTAGAGTTAGAGTCAGTCTGTGGTGGAGTTTTATGTGATGACAACATCTTTTCCAATTATTCTAAGTTCTGGGGTGTTGAAAAAGAAAACAACCTTGTGAAAATTGATGCAGTTAATTCATCTCAGTGATACGTGGTAGGGGTGAACCTCTTGTACCACACAAGGGCACTAAATAGGAAATTTTCTAATTTCACACAGTGGTTTTAAGAAGAAGATCAATGAATGCAACATGCATTTGTGCTATGAATGAACTGATTGGCATGTAGGGAACACAAGTGTCATTTTAGCTGATTTCGATAATGGCACGTCAACATCCTCTGCAAAGTTTCACCAGCAAACACGTGTCCGTCTATGTTGATTTTTTGCATTGAGTTACAACCTGTCAATCACAGTCTTGTACCAACATTGTTTAGGTCAGCAGCAGGACAAGGGGTCATGTAGGTGACCTTTTATCTTAGATGCTCGTTGGAGGAGTCTGGCTTCCATGTATTTTTTCCATAGGCCGGAGTTCAGCTGTGTAGCCAACTACTTCTGCTATTCAGCTGAGACGGAAGCACTCTTCCTTGATCATTGCCAGAGTGCAGCGTACTTAGAGGCTGATAAGACGTACTTTCTCACTATCAGATAGAGCCTAATAGCTCTGAGGTTATTATTGTGTCTGAGGGGTAACTGCTTCGTCAAGGCATACCGCTGCTGATTTACCAGAGCAGCTTTGCCCCAGATATTTGCTCCCAGAACTGCAATGACATTAAAAAGCAGGATGATGTGATAGAAATTTAGCCAAGTGTCCTAAAACTGTGCATTCGCAAGGCCAATATTATTGTGAAAGTACAATTTCCACGTCTGGGTTTCATGAAAATTGGAGAAATCTCACATCCTTTCACCTTAACATCTCTTCCAAGATTGTAATATTTGTTCTTTAGGATGTCCAGATCCATCTTGGCCTGGTTCTGTCCATTAGGATTAAAATAGTATAGAAAAGATTCCCAAGTAAGTAGAAGATGCTGTGGCTCAAAAGAGGGTGAAATTCCCTTAAGCACTCTGAAGTGTTGTTACATAATGGGAGCTGGAGAAAATCACTGTATTACTGCCCAGATTGGACGAGTATGCCTTTGATCCTGGGAGGTTGCCTCAGAGAAAAAATCGAGTCTCCAGACACAGTCAGCACTTCAACTGATCCGCCTGCAGTTATAAAATACTTGAGACATCCTCTGTGGAGATCTTCACTTCCATTTTCATCATTAATGTTCAGTTTCTCACAATGCAGTACATCAAGGCATTTTAAAAATTGAAAAGACTCTTTAATTTTTAATTACATAACAAGATTAAAACTGTTAAGTGACCCAGCAAAAAAACAAAACAAAACACTGGAACACTTAACACTATAAGACCCTATGAAAGCCTTTTTGATTCAGCCTTCACGTTGATCTGTGGCTTAACAGTCTGTGCTGGTGGTTTGGTTCATTAAAACTCCGGATCAGAGGCACTCCCCCATAGCAACTGTAAGTGCCTATGTATTCAACAATTATCTTTCCTAATGATTATTTTCATTCATTTTATTTTGTTCAATTAATCAATTAACCATTTTGCCTATAAACATAAAAAACAGAGGAAAATCACATCACAGTTACTAGAGCTGAAGGTGACACCATCACCAAAATCAAACAGTCAAATGCTTGAATATCTTCAATTTACTATAATGGAAGACAAAGAAAATAAAATCTCAAATTTGAAATCCATCAAATATTCTGCATTTTTGCTTAATAATGATGATGAAATGATTATAAAATATCAGAACTATCTGAAAAATGTCCACCACAATTCCTACTCCAGATCACAAGTTGACATCTTTAAGTTGCTTCTTTTGTCAAATCATCACATTTAAGAAGTTGGAACCAGATTCTTTTTGGAATTTTTTAGCTTGAAAAGTTAAGATCCATCTATTATCTGTTGTCTTTTAGCGAAACCGGTGCAAATTTAGCACATGGTTATCAACAGTGAATCTTCTCATCATCCCTGTTTGCAGACAGGCATGTGCAAAGCAGTTTGAAGGGTGAAATAGTGAGAACTATTTTTTATATTCATGTTTGAAAAGTTTAAGTTTCAGCTGTCTGAAGTGATGGTGATGTTGGTTCCAGAGTAAAACCAGACTAGGACAGGCCATGGTGGATCACATTACAGCATCATGACTAGAACACAAACAGTCAGTCTACTCCCCGTGTCTGTGACTCACTTCTGCTGCACCCTAAATCTCTGCCTTTCTATTCTGCCTCAGCAGTGGACTCAAAAGTGGCTCATACCTGTGCTGATGAAAAGTCAGTCTCGGCTTCAATAACAGACTGCGTTGTTGTGGTACTCCCTGTTCTCCTCGCACAGAACAGAAGGAAGGAAGAAGTAAACTTGGTGCAGCTGCCCTCTTGGCCAGGACTCCCTTGTAAATGAGATTTGGAATCCCAATGAAATTGTACCTGGTTATATAAAGGCTGTTTGAACAGGAATGCTATAGCTGGATAGTAATATAAAGAAACTTATGTTAAATTATTTGGTAGAATCTTTCATTCTATTTATTGTTTCATTTTTTATTTCTTTATTTTTGCATAAGTCCTACTAGTCCTTGAAAATCTGTTCTTTCATATTGTGTGTATTTTTTTAGCTCTGCAAAATCTGCCCTTAAAGGGTGAGTACGTATGTTTTCTTATTGACCCATGGCACTAAATGAAGATGTCTGCCGAGGGTTGTAAAGGTTTATTAACATATAATTGCATTTAGCCTGATGCCAAGTATTACTCATAATGCATTCATAAATGACTTGAAATGCCAACCATACCAAATATGGATGGACATTTACTATGTCTCATTATCCTATAATAAGTAACCTTATTCCATAACCTATTAAAAAAAATATATGTTTTTGTGTGTGTGTGTGTGTGTGTGTGTGTGTGTGTGTGTGTGTGTGTGTGTGAGAATTTCAAAATGGACCAAACGGACGTAATTCTTTCCACAACCACGTGGATCCAAAATGTCAGGGTCACCATGCTCTCCGACGGGGGCCGCAGCAAACCAAAGAGTCCCTTTGCCTGTCACACAACAGACCTCGCAGAGGCTGTGGTGGGCCATGCATGTGGAAACATGATCATCATTTTGTGTTCAATTACTCTCAGGACAGCCTGAGCTAACAGCTCACATCTGTGAAAGCCATATCACACAGTGTAGCGCTGCCAGCTAGCAGCGCAGCAGATAGTAGTAGTCACTGATACTTTATTGATGCCCCTTTAGCAAGGAGGAGGTCAGAGGTCACAATCTGATAGAGCAGGTCAGCAACTCTGGAGCTGCTACAGATGTAGATATGTCCTGCTGAAGGACTCTTAATCAGGCCTGATGAAGAGGTTTGTTATTTCTACCGTCACAAAGAGTGGGAAAGTTATATGGAAAACTCTACATTACTGCAGAACATAATCAATATTCTGATTACATTTAGATGTCTTTATTACATTCTGTCTAAATACTCAGAATAAATAGATTGAATAAACAGTTTTAGGCTGCACTTGATTCTGGTTCATTACAACCTGGGTCTTATTTTCATAGAGCCCACATTCCTGTTAGTGAAACACTATGTTCCCAGATCTCAGAAATTAACTATAATCATAGTACAATCACAGTGCAGTCTTATCACAACCAATAAAAATGACACAAAAACCACAGAAAAACAAGACACAAGTTGTTGTTAAAACTGTAATGGATACCACTTCACAGAGGAGCACGATTCAGCCTGTGAAAACAGCTGTATGAAGTCTGTTGTTTTTGTTTTGGAGTCTGAGAAGATAACTCTGATTATGTCACAGTGATGTCATCGGGGTTATCTCTCTTTGGACTTGACACTTGACATTTATCCCAGAGGTCTGGGATGTTGAACTTGTGTCCTACAAAAGATGCTATTGATTTGATTTATGGGAAATGTAGGATAGAACATTTTTGGCCCTTTAGGTTATACAGAGGACTAAAAGTCAATATATCTTCACCTCTCTGTCTCTTTCTCTTTCTCTTTTTTCTCCTTTTCAGTGTCTCTCACAAGTCTCCCAAGTTTCTGTCAATTTGATTTCACGTCAATTCAATTTGATTCTTGGTGATTCAGTTACATCAGATAAATACCAGTGTTGAATAAAGTGCTTCCCAGACTTGCCTGGGAATTTCTACATTCAACAAGTGACCAAACTGTTGCTTTAATAGAAAAAGTCAGAGTCTGCGAACCACCCTGAGTCATGACACTTCAGTAAACTGCAAATACATCCCAGTTTATAGGACTATTGTGACTTCAGGCAGCTCCTATATCCAGCTGTTATCTGCTGTACTTTTTAACTTATAATGACCTTTTTGTGCATGTGGTAATGACTCATTTCCCACTAAGCAGACATTTTACACATCATGCAGCCCAGGCTGAATCACTTAAAACAAAAAAACAACGCCTACACATAATATTTTGTGCAGATGTACTTGTTGACTGTGAAAAAATACAAAGATCGATCTTGGGATTTTAAGAATGGATGTTGGATCATTCAGATAAAAATCACAATTAATCCAAAAACTGAAAACTTCTTTTCTCCAGCTCTCATCCATCCGGTTTCCATGCAAACTTTAACAAAGAAATATATTTAGGCAGATTTGAAATTTGGACTCGACAGCCACTGAACTCCTCTGTAGCTGCGTCCATAGTGCGTAGGTCTGACACACTGGGAGTTTAGACATTTTCTATTATTTCATGTTGTGCTGACAGGGAGGCTGATGTCTTTTTCCAGAGGGAAATCAAAGGGACAGATTTGATGGATTTTTTTCTCTTGCTTTTGCTCAACTCCTGAGCTTGGTCGGGGCCCGGTCAGATCACCCACTGCTATCACTCATCCCTGCCTCTGACCAGACTAGGGGATGTGCAGGCCCCTGAAGCAACACTGGGCCCCTCTCAGTTTTCACTTTGCTTCATAGAAAAAAAAAAGAGAGAGACAGAGGTGGACATGTTACATAATTTCTTTCCACGTGGAAACTTACTTCTGGCAAATTTGCAGATCATCAGCTTTTTAAACAAAATCCACTTCCCTCTGCCTCCGTAGGTTGGACAGCTTTAATGTGATTTTCCTCGGTGAAGTTCTGGACCATTTGCTGCTAATTTGATGGTTTCTAGCACCTCCTTTTCCCACTCTCTGCACGGCTCACGCTGTTTATGATGTTCACTTAAAGTCACTTTTCTCCGGACTCTGGAGAGAAACCCTGGAGAGAGAGGCATGACATTATTGTTTAAAGAATAAAATTGCTTGTTTAACTCTCAGCAGGCAAAAACAAATTGCCAAAATTGTGCCTTGACTGAGGCTTTAAAGATGTTTTGTCAAATTATGCTGCACTAAAATAGGTTTGTTTATTTACTGTTACCATGCCAGCGCTGTAAATACCCCGGGGATGACATGACCCCCTGTTAAAAGCACTACCTTCACCTCAATTATTCAGTATCAAGATAAATTTTGTTCATCCTGGGTTCGATTTACTTCGTCTCTCAGATACAGCTGTCGTGCACAAATGTTCCTGCACAGATGTCACAAACAGTCTTAGGAAAAAGGAACAATCTTATTTTAGTTTGAGACTCACATGTCATGTGTTATTGAGCCATTGTTTTCCAAAAGTGTTTGTTTTTTGAGCAGGTCCCACGCGATGTGCCTGCACATCTGGCGCTTGTGCATGCCACTGTTCTGCTGCCTTTTGGCGATGTTTGCATGACTGGAGCCTTTGCTTTAAGACCAAACCACTAGTTAAATATTTTGAGATTGAGGTTAATCGTCACTGTAAGTATATTTTGGTTTTGTCCCATTTCAACATAGAACAGCTTCCTCAGGATCTCCTGGACAGAGTTTTGGTGAAGGATCTCAAAAAGTTAGATCCTGTTCATACATCATACATACAGTGTTTTGTAAGAGAGGTGTCACTGCAGTAATGGCGGCTTGTCTGCTCGCACCTACCTTCTAGATTTGCATGCACCTGCATACAGTGGGTTTCAAAATGTTGTATTTTGCTTAAGAAGGAGAATTTTCATAAACCATGAAGAAAAACTCAAAAAAAATTAAAAATAGGCACTGGCAATGCGAAAATAGTGTGTTTTAACACACACTGTCTTGCTTGATGACAAACGCATAGTTAGTCTACTGTTGTGGCTGGTCTTTCACACCCCGTTTACACCTGGTACTAAAATGTGACCTGTATCCAGATACATTGTCCAGATAATAAACGATCTGATCGTACCTTTGTGTTAATCCCTAGTATTTTTAATGCACTGGAGCAATTTGAGGTGGCGGCAAATCAGCTGTAGGTGTCAAAGATTGCATTAATACATGTTTAAGATCCCGACACGATGCCAACCAGACTACCTCCAGAAGTGTCAGACAGATCTGATCACTCGCTGGTCACAAGACATTTAGACCTTTCAATAACATGTGTTTTTCCTTATCCATTATAAGATTGCATTTTGATATCAGGCATAAACAGAGTGTTACAGTTAGGTGTGGTAGATGACAGATACTATTAGTATAAAATGAAACTTTAAAGATGAAGAAGGTGAAGGATCAAGACACCATAAATCCCATGAACTGTCAATTTAAACCAGTAAGAGAGAGAGGGAAGTACAATCAGTCATTTCGCTCTCTGCCACGGGTGAAGACTCCACTGATGGGGCCGTGTAACACAGAACCTCCATTCCTCCACAGCCCTGTCCTCTGTCCTGAATCTTTGCGTCTTCACCTCCATCTGGTAGATTCCCTCTCATGAAAAACAGCCTCAGGTAAAATGGCTCGCAGTGTATGTGCCAGATGAGGATGCCTTGGATTACAGGCAGCTGCTGTGTAGCAGTCTACTGAGCGTCTGAAAGTGCACACGATGGAACACCATAAATCCTGTTTTGTAATAGACGTCTTTGGCTTGACATCAAATGTAAATCAAGCAATTTATGGCTTAGTGATGTTCCAGTTGTCAAATGGTGTGAGGTATCAGACGCTAGAGATACTACTAAATTGAACTAGCATTCCACTAAAATATTACAGCCGGTGGTAAACATGGAAGCAGATTAATCTGCTTACGGCAGCACCTGGCATGTTGTGGTGTTCCCTTCAGACTCTTGTTAAGTTAGTTGACTTCAAACAGCTTTTTGTACCAGTGCCTTTGTCAGATATTGAAAATAAACCAGACTCCCAGCACATCATTGCAGCCCCTTAGTTTCTTTAACTTTTGATCCAAGACTAAACTAATTTTTCAGGTACATCGTGTCCTTACCGTCAGTGAGAACAGTCTTCATTACTTTAAAAAAACAGCCAAGCACATCTACTTCCCCATGCTGAGATAATTGGCTGTGGGTTTGCTGCATGAAGCCCAAAGCCGGAAAACTTGCCAAGCTGCTACCAACATCTGACAGAGTTTGGTTTGTTTGGCGGTGCAGTGGGTGGCCAGGCAGAGCGGACTGAGCTCTGGAGCATGTGTGCGTACGAGAGCACTGCCAAGCAACACAGGCAGGAGATAAGAGTGTATGTCCAGACAAACAGCGTGCATGAGCTCACAAAGAGCACTGGAACCTGTAGTATACACCTTTTGGAGCACATTATAGATCACCAGTGTGTCTCTGTGTGTGTTTTGCTCTGTGTTGCTTTTCAGTTAATCACTGGGTCTGGGTGGCATGGTCAGTGGTGGCGTAGTCATCGCTGTAAAGCTGAAGCTAGCAGCCATACAACATGAGGCAAGCATGAGGGGGTGACAAATCCATTCCAAAATATTGGAAGATGTTGTTTCAAGGTAATAAGCTCAGCACCAGTAACCATGTTGAGACAAGATTTTGACCAAAAGAGTTGTAGAGGTGGTGGATTTGGAAAACTTAATCATAACTTAATCATAACAATCATAATAATAATATTTTTTTATTCTGAAAGGTGCAGTGCGAGGGAGACAGGACAGTCAGGGAGAGATAGGGGATGAAATGCAGCAAAGGACCATGGGTTGAATTGGAACCCAGACTGCTGGATTCACAGCAGCTCCAATGGAAAAAAATATATATCAAACTGTGTTAAAATATCCAGAGAAACCTCTAAAACCACTGCTGCACCATAATCGATCCATGTCAGAGTCGATCTTGTGACTTGAATGTATTTAACAAAACTGTGGTGAAAAGCACTGAACCGTGGATCCGTGGATTTTACTGCATGGACTTTCTAATGCTCCTCTGCTCAGGTTTGCATTAGCCTGATAATCAGGCTAAGCTGCCATTTGATTGCACTTCATTCATTCAGCCTGACATTACTCGCATGTTAGCCAATCTTATCTTTGATTTGTTTTTGACCAGTAAATCAGAAGTTTTCTGAATCCATCCTGGTGATGTACAGTTATCATATTTCAGGAAGATCAAAGAAATATGATGATTTAATAGTTGATATTAAAAGTCGACTTACAGCAGTGTGTACAGCTCTGTCAGTGTCATCCAAACTTGTTGCCTGTTTTGTGTTGCTTTTTTTCATGGATCTAGCAACACTCCTAATCTTACCCACAAAGCACTGGTTGATGGATCATTTCTCCAACCAGCAGAAGGAGCTGTCAGTGTGTAAACAACAGATATATTAAAATCGCTGCCTGGATTATGTTCAGACACCATTTATTGAGTGAATGATAACTGTAATAAATCCAACCTTTGTTTCTGTAGCCTCAGTGATATGAATGGAGTGGACAAAAATAATAGAAGTTTACGTCAGTGAAAGTTTAAATTCTCTTTCAGTCCCTGCATGTGTGAATGTGTGTTCTGGTTTTTGTGTGTTTACCTGTATAAATTCATCTAGTCAACAGACAGATGACAAATTAAAGGAAAACCCTGAAAATAAGTGGAGACACTGGAACACACTGCCCCCATCTAGACAACACGAGGGGTCACTGAATTGAGTATGAAAATGATGCGAATCACATGCTGTGGCCTTGCCACCTGATCTCAACCCAGCACTCTCCACCACCATCATCAAAACACCAAATGAGGGAATGTGTTTTGGAAGAATGGTGTTGATCCTCCAGTAGAGTTCAGAGACTTGGAGAATCAAAGCCAAGACGCAGTGACACTGTTCTGGCGGCACATGGAGGCCCAGCACCTCAGTAAGACACTTTCTGTTGGTTTTTCCTTCAATTTGTCACTAGTCGGTATGTTCTCCGCCTGCACTGTCGTAGCATACATTATATCAAAACATTCCTGTCCCTGTTTCACACTCTATATGTCCTCAAATTGGATTTCCACTAGCTTCCCCAAAAGCTCTTCCAGGGCCTGGTCTCAGCTGCGTGAGAATGTGGAGGACTGTTTTCTTTTTGCAAACGTCGTCCGGCGAGGCCACGCTGAAGTTGGCAGCACCCTCAAATGCTCTCTCCCGTTCGGTCCGGTTTCCACTCACTGCACTTGGCTGCCCCTCACTGACAAGGCGACGGAAAGGTCCACGCGGACAAACTCTTGAGATTGTCAGCGACTGTCAAAGAGAAAGGAAACAAATGCTGTTTTATTCGTCTCTGGCCCAAACGTGGCTCCACTTACTGTCAGGAGAATTTCCTCAGTGCGCGTGATGAATTCAAGGAGGATCAGTCGTCTGACTCGCGAGGATGGAGGAGGCCGTCTGACTGCTGCTACCAAAACAGTTTTCCACACCCAGGGAAGACAAAGATCAAAGACACAAGGAGAAAGGAGGAGCGGACTTCTCTCCCGCTTACTGAGCAAATGCAGGAGCTGTGTCTCTCTGTGGGGATGATTAGATTGTGGAGGACGCCGTCATCTGAGTAAACACAAGTCACTATAGTGACCTGTGTGGAATCTTCTCCACAGACCAAGTGTGTCTCTGAGACTCGAGTTGTTTTTCAGATGCTTTGAGAATAGGGATTTTGTAGGCGTTTAGCAGTTTGTTGAACTCTACAGTTAAAGTCCCCCTCTGCTGCAGAATGGGTTTAGTTTATTGCTGCCTGACTTGGACATCATGCTGCATGTCACTGTGCAGCATAATGTAGGTCTGATGAGTCTGACACCAGCAGGCTGTTTTCACATCCACCTGCTGGAGGCGGGAACGTTTTTTTTACAAGGTAGTTGAACTTTTTTGTGGGAAACCAATATCGCAAATTATTTATTTAATGTCCACAAATATTTCTGGAGGGCGATCTTTAACCGTTGCTGATGACAAGACAATCTGGGCTATTCAGTTTAGTTCAGATGTTTATTGCTCCAGGAGAGGAAATTCTTTTTTGCACTCATAAACTCAATAAAACAACAATAACTCAATTGAAACATTAAAAGTGCTGGTATTATGCACAAAATCAGAAAAAGATAAAGGGTGTATGATAATAGCATACAAAACAGCAACAAAAGGGAATAAAAATAAGGAAGATTTTTATACTTGTATCTCTGACAGATGAGTGCATGTCGGATTCCTTAGGCAGAGCATGTTTCAGCATAATATCTCAAATATATCACATGAATATAATGAGCAGGTACTTTATAACTGTTGCAACTAACATTTTCTCCATTTCCTTTATAAACGGTACCAAATTGCACAGGCCTGTCTTGGAAATATCTTTACAGCAATTTACAGCAAAATACCTGATAATTTAAGTGTCACCTCATGTTTTTATGCAGGGAGGAAAATTAACAATGAATTTAGTTTCAAATATCTGAGAAACAATGAAGAAAAACAGAAAGGTTTGGTGAATTTCACTCATGTTGTCAGCATGCATTGAGCACATTCACTAGAAAACAGACCAGAGAGCCTGTTGACCAAATGGAAATTTTCAGCTTTGGCGTGGTCACTTCTATTTGTCTTTCTAATACTGTCACAACAATCAGTGTTTTACTGCAGCCAGAATGTAATTAACACAGAGCACAGCTTCACTGGAAGAAACAGCCAAAACATTTATTTTACCATGTAATTCTTGTATGAAAGCCTCAGTCATCAGTCCTGATTTAACTTGTGACAGACTTGAATTGAGATTTGACATGCATGCATGTGTTTGTGGCATGTTTCGATGTAAAAGAGCATAAACAGGAAACGTTGGTTCCTTGCAACATGGCGATGATTGACAGAGGAACTGACAAGCTTCACAAGCTGACAAGAGCTGCTAACGCTGAGCAGATAATCAGTCTGTACACACCAAGTGAAGTACAGGACACTGTAGATAATAATGTCAGTGACGCAGCCAAACAAGTGCACCTAAAAACAAAACAAGGCCTCTTCAAGTCTTGTGTTTTAATAAATCATTTTAAAACTATGACCACTCATGACAGTTAAACAATTGCATATTCATTTAAATTTCATGCAGAGGAAGTAAAAAAAAAATGCAGTGGGCAGTTGTACTGTTTCAAGTAATCTTGTTGCATTCTCATTTCCTGGTGTTGCACAGGAAATGAGGGTGCAATTTACAATTCTGGTTTGTTTGGAATACAGAGAGGAACTGAATAATTATCATTAAACACTGACGCCCCCATGACTAAACAAAGAAAATAGGTCATTGTAGAAAGAGTAAAAACATCCAATGCAGAAACTCCACAACAAGGAAAGAGACAACGGTACGAACACGTTGTTTGTTTGAAGTGATCAACTGATTGAAGCAGTGAACACAGAGCACCAAGTTTGAAACATGAAACCACAGCTCTAAAAGTTACAACCTTAAACCTCCTACAATCCGTATTTTTATCTTAACAATGTATAGGACGATGTGTTTATGTGAAAGCAAGCGCCTCATAGTGATGAACCCACCTGTCTCTATGTTTCCCCTCGGATCTACTGAATGTTTCAGTGTCTTTCAGCTCATTGTTTTGGTTTTACTGCCTGTAATTTCACCGTCTTGGTTCAACAAACAGCCGACAGACAAAGTTAGCAACAAGCTGGTGAACATAGCGTAGAATTTAGCAGCTAAAGATGTTGATATTTCAAAGACAAAACCAGAGCTTGACATGAATATTGGACTTAATGGATAAAAACATGCAAATTAAGCAACTGTGTTCACAGCTTGTTGCTCATAATCAATGAATGTAGGTTTAAGTGGACTTAAATAATGATTTATTCAACAGAGCAAGTTTAAGCCGCCTATTCACTTGCACATCCCTCATTAGCATCCCTGAGTACAACTCTTAAACCCTAACACTGAGTGTAAGTTTGCACAAAGCATTCCTGAGAAAGAGAGCCTTGATTAAATAAACAGACTTGATTTGATAAACTGTGAAAAAAAAAAAACACATGCACAAGGAGAACCATGTTTTTAGTGGTACTGACTGTGCATGTAAAAAAAAAAAAAAAAAGCTCTCTGGGTTCAGTTAATTAGCAATTATAATTCATCATTCAAAGGTCTAACATTGTGTGTGATTAGGATGGATTCACAAAGACTTTGTTCTGTTGGAGTTTTTTCCTCCGAAGTGTAAAAACAGACCAGTGGTGTCACTTCTCTGAACTAGTTAGCTCGCTTCGGTAGATTACATTCACACGTCTGCCGTTTGTGAAATGACTTTTTCCTGCGTTTATCATCACATGCTCATCTGTAGCGTTCGTTCTATGACGACCTTGGCATTTGTTTCACATGATGGCAGCCGCATGTGGAGGTTTTGTGTGGAAATGTGTTGCAATAGCTCTGCAGTAGTGATTATTGGATCTGGAGAAAACATGGCATTTTTTAATTTTCTATGTGGTACTGAATGCTAGTACAATTGTGTTTTTTAACTGTGGTTGAGTTATATAAATTGTAGTGGCTCAAAGAAATAAGCCAAATGGATCTTTTTCCAAGAGCTCTGATCTTATTGCATTACATTTAAATGTCATTTTATTTGAGTCGGGCAGAAATGGAAATAATTTCCTCTTTTTTACTCTGTGTGTTTTTCTTCCATTCACTTTCTCCAGAAGGTTTTAGGAGATCCAGTCTGAGAAGCCAAGCTTTTGCATTAGCTCCCCAATAAAACACTGATGCTGTACTAATTGATGAATCATAAGACAATGGGCCCCTGGTCACAGACAAGTCAAAGGCCCCTCAATCCTCCTACACAGGAATAAGACACTCAGATTGAAAGAGACACAAAGTGATATTTGCAGTCATTTTGCTGGTGAACCCGAACTCTCAGGCTCTCAGACACAAAAACGACTCACTGTAGCATTTCATTGTTGTTGCTTTGCATTTTTTTCATGCTTGTTTTGTGTCTCTTTATGGTTGTTTCGTTTTTTTTGTAATCATTTTGTGTATCTTCGCAGTCATTTTGCATCACTTCGTAGGCATTTGGTTGACTTTCCAACAAGCATTTTCAAATGTCACGTCATCCAGAGGCTTTGGTCCAGGGGCCCCTTGACCCATTGGGCCCCCTCTATCCACGTCTGTACTGTATAATCCCACTTAACATTTTTCTTTTTCAGATGTTTGTCAGATGATCTCAGTTGATGATGATGGTAATCATAACATTTCTCAATATACACCCATGTGCTGACACATTCCTGAATCAGAAACAGATACTGAATGAGGTTCACACTTTGACCCTAATTTTTCTTTCTAAATACAATTTTTTCTCTGTGTATCTGTATGTTGGTGTGAGAACAGTAGCTCTGAACACAGATGTGGAGTCCCCTGTGAATTTCCTGGTATGCATGGCTGGTTCAGCTCAAAGCAGCCAACATCCCCCAGACAGAGTGATGTCACTGATTAGTCTGTTAATCAGTGTTCAGACCATTTGATCCTCCTGTGAGGTTTTCCAAGGCCGAGGCTTTTATATCACAGATTGGAGCAGTGTGTTTTTCTTCACACAGACTTTTCTTGGACTCCCTGAAGTGGAAACCCAGATAAACTGGTGTTTGTTGTTCTCTGTCATCAAGGCTATAATTGAGTATTCTCAATATGTATTGACCTATGAGTTATTTTTCTGATTGGACAGTTATTGGTCAGTAAATTGTCCATCCCAGTTTCTCAGAGTCCAAGGGGACGTCTTCGAATGTCTTGTTTTGTCCAACCAACAATCCATAACCCAAAGATATTCAGTTCAGTATCTTACAAGGCCACAAAACCCAGATGTTTACAGTACATTTGAGAAGCTGAAAGCAATTCTTGCTGTGTTTGCTTAAAAAACTCAAACGATGAACTGATTGTGAAAGTAGTTGCTGGTTTATTCTCTGCTGATCAACATATTGATTCAGCTCTACTTCATATTGCTTGGTTTGTTCATCGAATAGCTCAACATCCAGTAAATCTTCACATTAGAGAGGGAGGAATAGCACATATTTGGCATTTTTGCTTGATAAATGAGATTGCATGTCACTTGATATATATTTTGAATTCAATATTATAGTTTATTTTATTTTTTCATATGAAACAGAAAGACCTTATGTAATCCCCACTGTAAATGTCATTTATCATACAAGAAAGAACTCACAGTTAAATTGACATATTCTTTTTTGTAGTGGCTATTGTCAGATACATCTGGGCATGTGCAGAACACATTAACAGGAACAAGTATCACCAAAGTCTGAAGCCACAGGAACCGCAGGGTCTGAATGTGGACTTTATAGACCGGCCTATAAAATGTGTCTACTGTGTTAAATACATTACAGCCGATTGGATTTATGACATGCTCACAGCGCATCTGATTTCCCTGCTACACTAAAACAAAGTGACACTGAGATGTTCCCGTACCATCCAAACTCTGTCATTCATATAACAGCCAGTAGTCCAGTGTTTGTTACATTTCACTGACACAAGTCAGCCAATTCAGACTGCTACTAGAGGGAGTAGCGTGTTTTTCTCCTCCTTCCCAGTCCAGTTATCATCTAACAACCCCTCAGTTAGGAGATGATCTTGTAAAGCCTTCAGGGTGGTCTGAACTACTGGGAACATCTGCAGTGGTTCTACTTGGGAACCGCTGCACTATTACGCTATTCAGCATTTCTCTGAATCCTGATGACAAAAGGACTCACGGAGAAGTAATGTAAAATATTTCACATAATTTCACAAAAAAGCAAATCTAATTTTAGTTTAACATTCCAAAAACATTTATATATTTTTCTTCCTACAGCTTGGTCTTTGGATGCAACCCAGTCAATAGATTTTGGGTGAATGTATAACAGCATTTATGCACAGTATCAACCTGTCATACTGGAGCCTGGTGCAGACTACATGACACATATTTGCCACAGTTTGACTGAAGCAGAAAAATGTTTGAGAGCTGATTCAAAAACTCAATCCAACGGTTTCCCAGCATTTGTTTTATTGCAGGAAAAAATAAGCTGCACCCCAGAGAACGAGACAAGCAGTTAGCCAATGAGTTACAGATCCCTTCCACTGCGTTACCACTCATTTTGTAATCATTACACCTTGAACTGTATGAGATATGAGTTATTTGTGTTCCAACATGCACCATGACAAATGGAGCTGATTCCACAGGTGCTTGGGAGCTTGGGCTAATTGTAAGCAGCCATAAGGGAATCACACTGTGAGGTGACATATTGGAAGAATAAGGAACAGAAAGATTTAAAAAGTCATTTCATTTACAAGTCATTTTCCCTTGTATGCAGTAGGAAGTTTCCACAGTGGGCTGTGCTGCAGCCCTCTGTAAAATGCTTTTTTTTGTGGAGTTGCTCATTTTTCATTGAAGTCCTCTTTGGTTCTTATATAACTGATGCTATAGCAGCATCTATGCTAACCTCTTTAACAGTCGCCTTTGCTGTTAAAGAACAGTAGCGTCTCGGTTTCGTTACGCCTACGATGCCTGAAGTTGCCAGTAGTTCCTCCATCGGAGGATGCTGATTGGTACAAACCAGTGTGGTTCGGCCACAAACAATTAGCTTGGAGTCTGGCAAGATGGATTGTCTATTGTGAGATATCCAGCTGCCTGGAAATGTTACATGACAACAGTGTAAGACAAAAACTGTCTTGTAGTGTGAGCAGTACAATAATTCTAAGATATGGAAAGTCGCTTGTAGTCTGAGCTAGTTTTAAGACACACTGTATATCTATGGAGATAACAGAAAAAATGGCGAAGTGGTCCTTTAAGTGACCCACAAACCATTGCCTCTGTGTAATCCCACCACTGAGTCCAAAAAACAAGCAGAGGAAAGTCTAATTCTTTGTAGTAGCAAACAAAATGTAGGATCATATTTTACACTGGCAATGGGAAAGGTCAGATTCCAGGTCCGCTGACCTGTGAGTACCCGCTGCCAGCTGTTAATCAGCCTCAGCCAGATCAGCTCATGGTAGCTACGAGAGCCAGCACATCATCAGCAGCGATGGGAAGCAAGGTTTCCACCACGTTCTGTCTAAACGCTTTCAGATGAAAAAGTTCCTGACGTAGGCAGGCTTGAGCAAACGCCAATTAGGCTGCATTCATGGCTTTCCATCCGCCTGAGAACAACACTCTGAGAGTTCAAGTCCCTTTATTTTCTGTCAGGCTTTTTTAGAGGCAAATTCCCACACGCAGAGAGTGTGTTGGGGTTTTCTGTTGACCCCATGTGAAATAAAGAATATGTGGACTATCAGGGTTGGAATGATAAAAGGATAAATACTCTATGGTCCTTGTTTTTCCACAAACAAGCCAAGTCATGAATATGATTTGAGTTGTTTATCAGTCTTGAGAAAGTACATCTTGTGTCTTTTGAATATTTTTAATTAAGTCAACTCTATAAACTGTGGTAGATAATAGAGGAAGGAAGCATGCTAAGAGCCTTGGACAGACTATTTGTGTTTGTTCTGACTCATATGCATGATGGTTTCAGCCTAACAATATATGCAAATTATCAGGTTTTGTATGGAAATTTTGTGTATCTTCTGCCACTTTGGTGATTAGTGTTGACAGGATAATTAATAATAATTGGGATCATCACGCAGGTTGCTCTCACTTCAAAACAAAAACAGTCTGTTCCAAAACAACACAGGGAGTGTGGAAGGCAGCAGCTAGGATCGCTGCCAGAGGGAACAATAGTCACTTTGTGTTTCTGGTTTAGCTTAGCGAGCCTCACGGTTTTCCTATGATCACCTCCTTCTCCTCCCTGACTGTGGGCATTCCTGGCATACTGCAAGTCTGACGGGTCGGACACTGGGATGACACAAGAGTTTAATATGATATATTTCATATTAACATTGAATCAAGGGGTGCTTGAGATGCCTATTCCAGCGATAGCCAACATCACACTTGCAGCTTTAAGTCTCTGCTGCACAGAACAGACTGAAATTACCCTGCCTGTCCATCTGGTAGATGGAACTAAGGCTTAAAGCTCAGAGAAGATACCTTATAGACATGGTGAACTAGAAAAATACAAGTTTCCAAGTTCTAATCATTTGCCCCCATGTTCAGTTATTTTTTGGTATATGCCAATTAAGTCAATCAGTTGGCAAAAATTTAGTTTTTTATATTTCCAAAGAATGGTGGTTGAAGTTTAATCTATTTCTGTCAACCTCAACCTCCATCTCCTGGTCTAGTAGCCCCCTTTTCACAGCATATTTGCTAAACCACACCCACTTTTAAGCAATCCAAACACATCTGACGGATTTGATTCAAATCCGTCTCACAACCCACACTGTGTGTTTTGCCCAATAATAAAAAAGATAGAAGATATCTTTATCTTCGGTACCCACAAAACAAAACCCCACTGACTGCCATTTTACTGTGACTATAATTTGAATTTTGTGAAAGTGAGTCGTAACCGTGCTACAGCCGGCTGTAAACAGACAAGCAGACTGTTACATTGAGGAGAAATGAAATATGTTGCCTGAAGTTTTCTGAAAGTTTTTGTTTTGTCTGGTGGTGTATCAGGCGTGTCATCGGCCTGTCCCGCAGCCTGAGGCCTGCATTTACTACAGGAGGTGGTCTAGGCAGCAGAAACACAGGTGCAGTTCGAACCCAAAATACTGCAAAATGCTGCCAAATCTACATTAACGCAACCTCAAATGTGCCGTCTCACCCACTGTGGCACAATGGGGTTTGAGTTAAACCATGAAATTACCAAACAGGCAAAAGCATGAAAACAGCTGCTGTTTTTATAGGACTTGAGTTTGGAGAAGCTAGTATTACGCTCACTTTTGTGTCTCATTCTGGTCGTTGTCAAGGAGGAAGCTCATCCTATCTGAGGAGGAAAACATGAGAGCACCGATATCACACATGCACAGTATTTACAATGGCAGTATCAGTCTGATACTGTATATCTGTCTGCTAATGATGACATGACACACATACACGCACACACACACACACACACACACACTATGCAGCCTCTGTCTCGCTCACAGCTGTTATATAATTGATGTGTTCCTCTCAGGATGACACTGACACTGCACTCATTCCTCAGCACTGCTAACTGGATGTTTGGAAAACAGTCCTGCCCATATAAGGACAGGGGCAGCTGCCAAAAAAGGAGCTGTCCATTTTTCCCATGGAGGTCGCTCAGCTGACACAGCATTCCAGCAGAGAGGATGACTCTGCTGTTAGCTTTACATTATTACAGAGGAGTACAGTCATGTGCTGCATTTAGCAGGACAAGGACAGAGGGGGACTGTTTTTAGCAATGTGGCCATGTCTTAATCTAACTCACCTCCATTACTTATGACCTTAGAGCCCAAGCACAGCTTCACAGAGTCACTAGTCGGTAGTTACAGTATAATGGTCTCCAGCCTATAGCTCTGAAAGCTTTATCTTTACACAATTTGTATTCACTTTATTTATTATATGCACTATTATTATTATTTATTTATTTCCATCTTTCCTTTAGGGTGTCAGCAAGTAAACCAGTTTACATCAAGCATAAAGACACATAATTACACAGTAGGCCACAAGATTTGTCGTGTTATTAAAACATATGGTCATTATGTCACAGATCCTACGAGCCACTCCTTTATCTCCCTCAGTTGTGAATCATCTAAAAGATTCATTCTTCTAATTAGAAACATTTAAAACCAGTCTATTTTTCAGGGTAGTCACGGTTAAAACGAGACCTGCTGAATATGGACTGCTCTGCTCATTTTCTTAAAAAAAAAAAAAACAACTTTTACAGGACACAGGATGAATATTGGGGTATAGTTAATAGATTTTTGTTTGTGTACTAAACATTAGTCAGAGTGTGGGGATGATGCATCAATCACCAAATAGAGGTGGGTCTGAAACAGGTTTGAGGACTGCTCAGTTGCCTGGCTGGATGTTGTGGGCTTTACTGTACCTCTGCCAGCAGCTGACCCTTTATTGACTTGTATTGTGTTGTAAGTATCTGAAGTCTTTTGTGTTTTGTTTTAAACGCAGTTAAAAGAGCTAAAACCCTGAAAATACCAACAGTGTTCACTCAGTCAGACACATTTATGCTATAGTTTTCTATATTGACCGAAAGAGTTCAACTGACTTGCGTTTTTCTCCCATTTGCATAGCATTCCTGTCTGTCATGTATTAATGATGCATTAACCATCATTTCAAAACAGTTTCTGCTCAACTGAATCATAATTCAAGCAGAAGTCATATAAAGAAACACTGAATGTTAAAAAAATAAAAATAATGTCATTGAATATCATTGGGATTTACTTTTCTTTGTGGTGTGATATATTAAATCTCACTTTCCCAAACTGTCCACGTGGAAGCTGGAGTGATTTTCAATCGTTTTTTTTAACAGAGTAGTTAAAACTCTGGACCCTGCAGCCTCACTACAGTTTACTATTTTCTCCTACTGCAATGACTCAGTCCATAAACCACTCCAGAGCCAATTTTCGTGTAACACAAACTCCAATATATTTACTGTTTGAGGTTTACCTGCCAAGTTGGACATGCAGTATAGATACAGTCCTTACAATATGCCCAAACTCAGCAGGAATCACACTAAAGATGCCAATAATGTAAACATTCAGTAGAGATGAATTTTATGATGAATACTAATTGTGTTTATTCCCATGAACCAGTCTTCTTCTCTGGAAACAACCCATAAAATGTGCCTTATTTGGCAGCCTGCTCTCAGGTTACTGGTTTTCTGTTGACTGTAAGTGCCAAAGTGCGACCGAAATAAAGTTTAACAGAGATGAGAAAACACGTGGTTGCAGGTAAACCCCACACGGCCTTTCATCACCATGTGACTGTTTCTGTTTCAGCGGTGTTCACATTCCCCACAGCTGATTCAGACACAAACATTGATACTCGAACACTCATTTCCACACTGGCACGCAGCATGATCCATATTTTCCCCTGTGAGATAGACACCAGGCAAACAATGCTACCTCAGGCGTGTCACCGGCTTAACTCTGGGGAAATGATTACACTGATGGCTGCCTGGAACTCTCCTTTTACTGTTTGATTCATATAAACAACAGCATCAAGATCTTCCCATTCATATGGTTAAATGGTTTAAGAGACACATTCGACATGCAGCCAAATCCAAAATAAATCTATGGAAACCTGACTTTCAGGTCCAGGTAACTGCTTTAGTGATTTTATTTTTCTTGTTATATTCAGCAAGTTGGCCTGAGATCAGAGCAGAAATATGAATGAATTCAGTGTTTGCTTTCCTGGAATCCATATTAATACTTTTCTGGGAAGAGGCACTTTATCAGTCATAGTCACGTCACATCCAAATGAATTAAAGGAGTCACTTAGGACTCAGGTCTCTGGATTCACTTGACTCAATTTAAAACAATGACAGCGTCCCAGAGTGCAGGGCTCTCAGCTTCAGACACGTCCAGTCTCTGAGGTATAAAGCTGTTTCGTTTTCTGCCTCACCGGGGATCATAAGTCTTCACCTCGTCCACTTCTCATGACCCTCCTCCACTTATTCTTTAAACTGTTCAATTCCTTCTTTTTCCTTGTGTGTTATGGCTCCTATTCATCACATATCTGCACTATTTCCCTCTGCATTCATCATCGATTCATCGGTCCAGTCCAGCATCAACAGATATTCTGTTTATTATCACATATCAGCCACTCCTGAACTGAGAAGCTGAAACAAGAGAATGTTTGGCATTTTTTGCTTGACAAATTACTTACACAAGTAATGGATTATCATTTCATTCAATTAAGTTTTCTGTCAGTCAACTAATTGACTGATCGACTCATCGTTTCAGCTCTACAGAACATTGCTCCACAGCACCCCTGGTGGTTAAAATCTCTACACACTGGTCACCTTCAACCTTACCTGATAAGCTGCTAAAGGACTTGTCAAATAATACAACTGAGCACCACACATGTTATTATTTCAGAATAATAACATGTGTGGAGAAATAATATTCTTCCCCTGGATATTGCTATATCTATGGTGCTGTATATTTCAGGATTTATAGTTGTAATTCAGTGTTGTCGTTTATTGCTGCTTTGCCTCTGCAGTCCCCTTCTACTGCAGTTAGTGACTCACCATGGTTCCTAGGAATGCACTTTGACAAACAAAAGAGAAGAAGCATCACATTACATGGAAGTAGTAGTCTCTGTGTAAGTTTGGGTCATTTCAGGTGTGTTGAAGCTACTGTGAGAAGAAAGTGGAGCTGCGTCTCTGTCATGTGTATGATTTTTGACGTGGTAAGTCTGGATATGTCAGTCTGAGGTGTGGACATCAAGACCTAATGTTGATGTCACCATTATATTTTAGATACAGTGACTGAAAAAAGGTAAATATACCTCATTTAGAAATATTTTAACATGACATCATATCATCTTGATTTACCATCAGGGAAAGAAAAATACACCGGAAATCAAAATCAGTGCAGGAGTACCTCAATTTTTTTCTTATCAGTTTGAATTAAGAGTGAATTTTTCATTTACAAGCAGTAGCTGAAAACAGAATGAGAAACACTGCACTGTCTGATCCTCATTTACAGTCTCCCTGTGGCTATCACTAGCCTCATCTAAGGCCGCCCGGAGGTCCATCTACTGCAGGTAAATTCCAGGAACCAGGAGTCTATATGAGCTCCATATTGGTTTTTACTAGCAGTAAAGCCTTTAACAGTCCTCCCAGAGAGAGCACTGCTGCAGCAGATCCTCCAGTCTGTTTACATCAGAGAATTAAATGGTGGACGCACAGCATGGCTTTGATGATGCTGTCGTGGATTTCACTGAGGCTGAGGAGTTCGTAGGTGTGTGCGTGTTGGGAGCAACTCAGACATGTGGTAGCGTGTGTCGCATTACACTGACTGCCAGGCAAACGTATAATACATGCCTGTGAGATGAAATTATGTTCATGGGGTAATGTCATCTTCAGTATGTGGCCTACTTTTGCATGTTGCTGCCGAGGTTTACAAGAAAGAACAGTTCAAATAAAACGTATTGAGAAGGTGGTTTTGGATCGCCATGGGCATTAGTTACACCATGTGAAAAACAGCCGGGGTATTTTATTTGACAAATACCATGAAAAACTATCAAATGTGACAAATTTAATGCCAGCCTGATGACTTGATGGCAACTTTTGAGAACGTTTTATTGAGGTTTCTGAAGCCAAGCTGGACTTCTATGAATAGTTTCATACTTTCATACCTCACATCACCAGTTTCACAACTCCGTGGAGAAGTGCACCTCACCCCTGCTAAGTGATCCATCATCTCATTTACAAATCAAAGTATTTTTGGTCATAAAGGGACACTCTATGCAGTTTAAGCTTGCCCACTTAGCCCCACCCAGCCCCACTCTGACAGTCTTTTTCCTTTCCACCAGGGCAGGGTCACCTACAGTGCCTCCCGTGTTCTCTGCCCTTTGAAGCTCTATTTTGATGGGGAATGGTGTTTTCCGTGTGTTAAACATTTCAAAGCCAGGGTGGCGAAGGCGATCAAAGCGAAATCTGTGGGCACATGACTCCCACTGCCTCCAATCTCTCTCCTCAGCCTCGTAAACCTGAGAGGAAGATGTTTTGGTCAGACTCTTAAGACCTTTCTTCCTCCTTCTTTTTCAGTGGCTGCAGCCTGATCCAATGTTGATGAGACAACGGTGATGACACCTACTCGCCCCACTGCCGTCTTTTGATAGTAAAGTCAGAGCTTTCCTGAGGAATCTGCCCGGGCAGGGCTGTCTATCCCCGTCTTTGAACATGCAGCAGGTTCCCATTAGGAAGACTTGAGGGGAAACAAGTGAGTGGGAGGGGGGAACCCTTAACTTTATGAGGCCCGCTCCTCATCCTATTGTTTTAAGGTGAAGACAAAGAGTAGCAGGGTATTATTTAGGAGATGCAGAGACAAAACAGATGCATGGAAATCCACAAGCTTAAAGATGATTGAACCCTGACATGTGGGGGGGGGGGGGGGTTTACCACTCAAGAGAGATACAGGGAGGATCTCGGCAGATTGGCTATTACAGTTGAGGGGGACGTCACGAGTGCAGACTTCCCAAATTCTCCACGGAGATATGCATTAGAACCACCAAAGTTCCTGCATTTATCTCCATAGAAACATCCAGATATCTCTTTTTATCTAGAGATATGTGAAAGATGTATTTGTTTAATTGTTTGGCTGCCATTTGTATTTTGAAACAATACTGGATTGTAACATATTGGATTTGCACTCGTTCAGCCTCAAGAGAACCTCTCTGTACAGCTGTGTACTATTTCAGAGGATCTTGGAATTTTACTGCAATTTTCCAATTACAACTCAGTCCACAGCCTTTAGGCAAGCTAAACATCAACATTTTTGTACCGCTTCCGAAATGCATTCACTCTTAAAAGCCCCATCAACTGCCTCTCAAACGTGTTCAGCTTTCACGTGTGACCTTTGACCTTGCAAATGAGATAAAAATGGGAGAGAGTTTGCTCTCCTCCACTGCTGGAAAGTGCATCCTCTATCAACAAAATCCCTCAAGGACGAGCAGAAAATGTTCTCCCAAAAAGACAGAGCCTTCGGGACGATTGAAGTCTCCTCGCACAAAAACACTTCTGAGTGTGAGAGTGAAAACAACTGGTGAAGGAAGGCTTAGTTTTGTCAGCCTGGCTGCATATGATAAAGGTTATCCACCCCTCCGCAATAATTACCATCAATAAGAAATTGATGAATAGACTCCAGATGTTGAATTAAACATTCCCAGCCTTCCCTTTGCGTTCGATTCATATGCAGGATTTACCTTCTTGCAGCCTCTGATTGTCATCCCCATTCACTGTCTCCTCCCCACAGGGACCACGGTGCTCCTGCTTAGAAATAACCCAAGATCAGATGATGATCAATTAGACCAATAACAAGTGGAGTCTGACAGACTAGATGACTAGATGTTGTGGTGACATCAACACACTTTTACTGCCTGTACATGTCTGTGTTGTAGAAAACGAGGGTGGAAAATACATCTTTGTAGGCTGCTTGTGTAACACATTAGTTACTGTCATGGCTTCTCATTTACTCTGTTATTATTTATGACAGTGTTGTCCTTTAGATAATTATTCGCTGAACAACAGGAGTCCTGGGATTTCATTGTTCAACACCAGCTCACTGTCACTTGTACTTTCTGAAGATGTCATACAGAATGCACTGTTACATTTTCTGACCCTGATTAAACCAAGTTTGCTGAAAACTGAAACAGTCATGTTCTTTTGACTTTCAGCTGGATCTCATGAAGTCCAAATCAGTTCAATCGGTGGTTCCCAACGTGTGGGTCGGACTGTCCACACGATTATTTGTAATCTATGCTTTTATTATTTGGAAATACTGGAAAATTTTGCCTGGAAAAACTATTCAAATCAAACAATCTGAGATTGAAATAACATATTTTGGTTGAACTGCTACCAACTCAAAATCTGCAACCTGTGACAAGTATTTGCAGACACTGAGTACTGACAACCAGTCTCTTTCTCCCAAATTGAATCCTACATATTTTAGCGTTGGAAGAAACTGGAATCAGTATTTTTTACTTTAATGTAACATCAGGTCTGTTGCTATTTAATTTTCTGTCAATCAACTTATTGATCAAACAACTAATCATTCCGCTCTAGAGTAGACAATGCTGCCTTTTAAAGGGTCACAAAAAGTTTTCCTAAAAATAAGTTGGGAACCACTGATGTAAGTAGTGAAATTTAATTCATTCAAATTTAATTCATTCATTCATTCATTTCAGTGAGCACTTGATCTGTCTACTTTACTGACTCATTCACCGACAGGGTACCAACACAGACATCATATGCACCTTTAAATTACTCTAAGTCTGAAATGTGGCTTGTTTGTATTTAGCATCCTGTCGATAAGGACAGAACGATCGTTGTGAAATGTGAAAACCTGCTTTGCGATCTTGACTGGAAATAGATGTTTACTTAAAACAGTTGCTGAGGGTTAGCAAAATACTTTCCATGAGCAGCAAAGAGAGGGTCCTGTAGATTCTGACCAGGAACGATACTGCATTTGTGAGAGTGGATTTAACCTCCCAACATTAGGCCTGTGGAGGACAGAGATGACAGTGTGTGAATGAGGTTACTGCTGAAAAACATCTTACAGACATCTCTCTCTGGAGTCTTAGATCCTATTGAATAATAAGGCATTTATATATGTACCAGGGTACATTAATTAACTCTAAATCAACCCTCATCTGACCCTGAGGGAGATGCATAAATTGTCCTTTTGTATTGAGGGATAATCCACGCAGAGAGCCATGCAGTTAATGAAAAGTAATGCATCATATGGAGGCCAAGAGCAGGTTAGTCTCTACGGAGTACATTATTTCACAGAGTGGATTATCCCACATATACAAGGACCACCTGCCAGCTAACAAGTATACAGCATAATACTTGATGTACCCCATATTATTTCTTCATGTTTTGGGGCAATACATTTTTTTGTAATAAAATGTCATCAACTTTGGAATAAACATTTCTTTCTTTCTCGGCTGCTGCTTTCCTCCAGGGAATGTCGTCTGGCATGGCCATCCCTGCACACAGGGCACTCTCAGTCCCGACTGTTAGTCATCTGTGGTTCCCCAGTGGGGGAACGAGCTACTGAATACAACCAGAGCAGGGACATCCCTCTCTATTTTCAAGAATCTTTTGAAAACTCTAAAACCTTTCCTAAAACCTAACATGTCTAACTAGTACTTACTATGCACTTTTGGCACACTTCCTTACACAGTTTCCTGGCCTTATTAAATAGATGTGGGACTTAACACTTACACCAAGGTTTCCCACTGCACTGAAGCTTTACTGATGTCCTTCACCCGTAAGTCGCTCTGGACAAAAGCGTTTGCCAAATGAGTAAATGTAAATGTAAGAGGAGAAATGAGTAGCCTTCCAACTATGTGTATTAATTTACAACAGTTTTCTGAAAAAAAAAGAATATTCTCCAGCAAATCAGAATTAATCAAAATCCACGCTGAGCGAGACGAACACCAAAGTCTTCCCTGTGCCTTAAGGGGATGTGGATTCCATGCAAATGTTACGGAATGCAGTATATATACGGTTTTACCTCTTTATTACAGTCAGTCTTTGGCTAATCCCAATCATCTGCCAACATTCAACATACTGTGAACCAGCATCAGGGAGCTACCACTGACACATGGATGATTCTACCAGCTTAGCAGACCAACAGACTTTTTCTTTTCCCTTGAGCCTCCTCCTTGAACTCCTTTGAGATACTATGACCTGGACAAATGAGAATATTCACAGGCTTTTCCCTTGAGCCAAGTGTCTACAGGCCGCTACACTGGCACTCTCTGCAATACAGTCAGCCAATCATAGAGTTGATTTATTTAATAAGAGCCCTTTTTGACCAAACAGTCTCGGGAGCAATGAACTCACAAGTGCTGAGCTCAGGAACTAAAAGTCCCTTTTGTGATTTCCTGTTTGCGTTTCCACCACATGACAAGATCTGTGACGATTAGGCAAATTAAGTCTGATAAAGGATCTTAAGAAAAAAGAGTGTCTGAGATGCAGTTTTCACAGGAAGTACACAGAGTTATTCTTTTCTTTGTATTTGCTGTTTGCATGTCGCTTATGTTTGATTGAATTTATTGCGCCAATGCAAAAGAGACATGCAGGGGTGGAAAAGGAGAACATATGTCTTTAAAGTAAACAGTCTTCTGAGGGTTTTATGGTTTGCATTGACACAGCCAACAATCAAAGAAATCAAAAATGAAAGTACTGTCCTCAGAGGACTTTTGGCACCAGGAACTATGACTGAGGAGATAAATTTGGTCCTTTGTTTGTCCAGTCAGTATGTAGGTAACGGTTCATTTCCTGAAACAGTTTCTTGTCCCCCGAAAAAAGTTCTTCTGTGGTAATTAGCTGTAAATGTTTGTACAACAAGCCTAAGGGAAGGTAGAAAAAGCGCCTCTCCTCACGTGGGCAAATGGAGGAGTATTGGTTTTGTTTTTTTCCCACAGCTGCATCATTCTGTCAAAAAGAGGGAAAGAAATGGTGAGCGATAAAGGAGAGCTGGAAGTCGACATGTGACAAAAATCAGACAGGAGCCAAAAAGAAAATGATAGACAGAGAGAGGGTAGGGAGAGTCAAGAAACGACTATTTTTTATTTCATAAGAGAGCTGTCAGTGGGGCCTGTAGTTGAGTCCTGCCTCAGCCAACCAAAGTATGTTTGACTTTACACAAACTGTCTCTACAGCTAATAAATCAATCATGCTCCTTCATGCTCTTGTTATGATACACCGGTGCCGTTTTCCCCTCCAGGTACAGTGAGTGTGCAGCTTTTCTGTTACAGCTCACCAAACTAAACACAACCTCCCTGTATTCAGGTTTACTTGGCTTCACACCATCGATTCAGCGCCCACATCCAGCAGCAGTTCCTGCGTGCTCTGCCAGCAGCCGACAGCCAAAGACATGCATGCGTACGTACTGTAGGTCCAGATCTCTGGCTCGGGCCTGAAACCCCCTTTGTGTCAAGTCTACCTTCTCCAAATTTCAAACACAACCCCCCCACCCCAGAACCGGATCAGAACTTCTCTGTGGAGTCCTAAAGGTAGAGTCTAGCCTGCAATGTTAAATTTGTGAGGTCTTCCTGGGTGTCAGATCAGTGCTGGGAAAGCAGCAGAAGAAATTGAATTTCCATATGGATATGTGAGGTTTCATCTGCTTCCTGTGACTGGCTGCACAGAAGTTCTCATTCACTTCTTTTTGGGCTCCTCCTGAGGTTGAGCTGTGGTAAACAAGTCTCCCAACACAAACGGATCCTTTCAACAAGACATATTACTCCTCACCCGTCTCCTCCCATAATCATCCCCTGATACGTTAAACACATTGGCTCTCTTCTGAAATCAGTCTTCTTGAATTATTATTGGCTGAGATACGGCTGACTCTCCTTTATATTTAGAGACTTCAGTTGTCTGCTATATTTTCATTTCACTCATCCTTCCTCTCTTCATTTCCTGCCTCCCACAAAGGTCTTTTTTTTTTCAAGGCCCGCTATCATTTTTTTGGCTACTCTTTCACATTTATTTCTTGCCACTGTTAAGGCAGAAGCGAGCTGACAGATAAGTGATGTGGTCTGTGTCCACAGCCGGGGCATGCTGAAGCTATTGACTTGACTTGAGTATTTTTCCTGTCAGGAAAATCAATGAGCGATGCACCCATTTGATCCTGTGGCTTGAAAAAGTCACATGTTGTGGCACGTTTACCAAGTGATTCTGGTTGATATGCAAAATTAAAACAAAAACCCACAAGTACGTGAATAAATGTTTCATGGCAGAGAATAAGTTTCATCACTGTAAAGAAAATAATTTCTCATGAATATAAATCATAGGCAACATTTTGGTCCAAGCATTACTGCATCATTAGCACTCTAACCACAGTGGTTATAAATGAGTCATTGAAAGCAGCTACAATCTAAGGCCTGGCTACGATGTACCTCACACATTATTCAATAGTTTTTACCCAAATTTGCTACCACTGCATTCTGGAAAAACATGCAGTCTAAACCAAAGCATGTAGGGCGATGCAAGGTGCAGGACAGAGTAAAATTCACTATAATACTGAATATAGTTTTCATCATGCATGAGCCAGCTGATGGTAAAGAATAAGTCAGCCAATATTCTGCATTTTTCAAGCCAACGAGTCCCAAACAAAAAAAAATGCATCTTTCCATCTTCTCTGCACTGTTTGTAGCACTCACAAACCAAGTCCAGACACCCTCCTGGAGACCTAGATCTTTTTAAAGAAATAAATCATTTTGTTTTCAGAGTTATAATTCTTACTATTTTCATGAAATCAAACCTCATTTTTGATGCTATTTATGGTCAGCATTTTCACCATTCATTGCACTTACTCTCCACAATTACTTCTCTGTATAGTAGTTTTCATTGTTATTGGCTACGTCCACCCGTCCCATGCAGGATTATAATTGCCTACCTATGCACAAGGGATTCACAGGAAATGATGAACCGTTTTTGTTTGTGCTTTTATCTTATTGATAGCAGACTCACTGTTTACTATTCGCTTTCCTGCAGCTGCCCAACAACTACCAAGAAAGCCTGGAAAGTCCATTTTGAAATCCAGAGTACTCATGACCTGGTAAAGCACTTGTTGAGTCATTGATACCGATCAACAACTCCATTAAACATCTACAGGAATATTGCAGTAATTTTGATTAATGGGGCAGTGAAACTTATTTCTCCTTCCAGCGATCCCTAAATCAGTGTCATCACACTTGTCAGGTCTGTTGGAAATGATCTGTGTGTACTAAACAGCTATAAAAAGAGCCGTTTGAGTAATAGTCAGACCACCAAATTTTTATGCATTGTTTGTGTGTTTTAGACATTTTATCCTGTGACTTATTTACTATTTATCTAGAGATTGAAAAGATTTAGAGCTGAGAGAGAATGACTGAAAGTGCAAGTGGGGCTTTGACAAATGAAATAAATCACAGTTATTTCATATTTGGTTTTCGAAGCCACTCTGATGAAGACGCATTGATCTCTAGAGGATGATTCTGGGAAAAGATGCAGATTAGTTTCCTCCAGTGATAGATGACTTTCTTTTTTTCCATTAGACTGTTATCCCTATTTTCACTCTGAGAGACAGACTTTAAGTAGCATCACCATGAACACAAGCCTTTGGACACTTCTGGTAATCAGTTAATAGAGCATATTAAAAAAATGTCAGCAACTCAGGGAGACAAAAAACAAGCAGAGGTCTTTCTTTGATATCATGTTATACTGATGATTCTTTAGAAGGAAAATAGTGGTTTAGTTACTCAGCAAACTGACTGACTGTTTACTTAGCCCAGTTCCTGTTGTTGCACCTGACAAGCTTGCCATGCTCACACAGACTACAGTGGCAGACTTACCACTCAAAAAGTTTAGTAATGTTGAGCTAACGTTACCTTGGTTGATCACAAAAATGTCTTTGGTTGGATTTTTAATTGGTTTTGCTGATTTCTTTTGTGTTGAAAACATGGAATTAAAGAAACCGCATTGTTCTTGTGTTGCAGCGTGGCATTAGTCATATGTAAATAAGTAAATGAGTCTGAGAAATGTAAAGTCAGATTGTTATTGTACTCCAAAGCACTGTACGGCTGCTAAGGTCACATACGTATTTTCAAAAAATATTTTTTCCTTTTAATGTTATAAGAGAGAAGGCTTTAGGATGGGGATTAACAGATGTGTTTTGTATCTGGGATAAAAAGTTTGAACAAAAGAAGCTGCCAAGGCCCAAAGGCTGCTAATAAAATGCTCTTGGGCCTGAATGTCACGCTACTATACTGGCATGCTAACGTTTGCAGCTTACATTAGCACAGGTAAACAGTGCTGTTTTTCCAGCTTTTTCCTGAAAAGCTGGGGAAAAAAAGACTGACATTTTACTTTCAGTTTTCCTACACCACCATTCACACCACTTCAGTATATGGAGAAATTCAGAGTTTGACAGGAGTACTGGACTTATCTACTGTTGCTAAACTGTGATTGGACAATCACTGTTCGGAGGAGGGTTTCAGCAAATGATCAGTTCACCTCATGAACTGACCATGTGTTGTCCGTCACTGAGCAGCACCTGGGCCTGATCATACAGTAGCTGCCCCTGTGTCCTGCAGTGAGGGTAATACAGGTCCACTGTGGCAGGATGCTGACCCCACTCTCCTCCACCTACTTCCCCTGATGGACAGTATGTCTCCTCTGCAGGTGTGCATCAGCCTCATAAAGAGATGTCTGTGTGCGTCATGTTTGCCCTCGGCCCATTTCATCATTAAGGTATCGGGATGAGAAAATAAGCACCGAGGGGGAAAAGCCGCCGGCCTTCTAGGTTTACCAATTTATGAAGTAGCTTTCATGAGCGAGGGGGCCCCCGCGGCAGTTCCTGTTGAACACACGGCTGTCTGTTTGCAAAGGGAGACCTCACGGTCTGCCCATCCTGGCTTGTTACCCCATGTCCATGCACTCCCCCCTTGCAACCCCTTACACATACCACTAACTGCTTATTCACTCTTTTTTTGTCTCTCACGCCTCCCCACAGGCTTACAATCCCTTTAATTCTCCCTCATTCCCAATCTTCCATCCGCCTTCACCCTCGCCTGGAATGTTTTTACACAGAGGGAAAATAAACCGCCATATACCAACGCCCGACACTCAAATCTCCTCACATTTCCTCCGTTTAGAGTGAGATTCAGAAGAGGGATGAAGAGGAGAGGGGAGGAAGAGCACATGGCAGCTGACATGCAATTGTAAACTTAGCTGCCTTGGAAATGTTTACCTGGACATCCAGTGTCATACTTTCCTTGGGTGTTGGTGTTCCTCTCTCTGCGCCCACAGAATGGCGCCTTTGTGAGTGAGAGTTCAGCGCTCCGTGCACCCTCCTGGCCCCTCAGCTTGTCTTTCAAGCAAATGCCTCATCATATCCCAGCACGAGGGAAAGGGTTCTTACCTGGGCCTCCAAAAATCCACCAAACGATCATCAACCCTGTACTTATTTTGTCTAAACCCTTAGGAAATGTGTTTTTAAATCATCCTAATCCAACCCTTCTTTGCTCAATGTGTTTTGATGTGTTAAATTAAGAAGAAGTGTAATTCAGTTGCATTTACCTGCTCAGGCCACGCAGTGTAGATTTGCTTTGGCACCTACAGAATAGGGTGTTTCTTTATACAGGACCAGCTTTCATGTGTTACATAATAAAACGACACACGAAGGAGTGAAAGTATAGTCAGAAATGGAAAAAGGATTGATCATTGCCAAAATAATTTCCACACCATATCCACTGAGTTGAAGTCACAAACGGTTCCAGAGGGGATTTAGTATTTTTGTCACAAGCCTTTGGCTGCACCACTCTCTGTGGTTCACTCTGGATCCCTTCACATCTCTGTTCTGCTTCCAGCTCTTGGAATGGCATATATAAATTTAAAATGTCAATGTAAAATTTGTTGTTTTCATTTCACATATATTTTCGCCATCATATCAAAGTTGAAAAGGAAACCATGTGCAGTCGACCTGCTTTGAGTTTCTAGCAGAGGTCATGAGGCATCTGTGCAGATGCTCTGTTGGGGGTTTCCTCTGAGATAGCTTTGGTGGTTTACCTTTTGTCTTGTGTGTGGTACTAGTTCGCATGTGTGATGGTTCTACAGCCATATTTTTATTATATTTTATAATATTTTTATCAAAAAACAACATTATGAAAGAAATTGAACATTTTCAGGGAATAGTGTGAACCCCTACAGGGAGTTCGGCTGTATCGTGAGAACATCTACCAGTAATTGTGTTTGATGATCTCAAATGGGTGTAACCTGCATTACGTAATTTTTTTAAATCATTTGGGCACAGCACAACAAACAGTAACCACAACACTGGCCTGTTATCCATGTCATGTTTCAGGCCACCTGTCAACTCTTGAGTCCAGTATTCACTATCCATTTAGTTCTCTCTTGGACTCCACAAGGCCGTGAGAAAAATATCTGACTCTACAGTTGATAACTGCTCTCTTTGCTCACCAGCTAGTTGCTAACTTTTTCTAGCTGCTCTTTGGTGCTGAGCAGGAAGTGAACAACAGCTTTATTACAGCTTTTTGCCTGAGAACAGCTGTGTGCTTCCTTCTGGAAACAACACTGATGATAGTGGTCATAGTGAAACAAAGCTGCAGATGATAAAACAAAAACATTGTGCTGAAAGACTCTAAAAAGCTTGGTAATTCACTGCAAGATCATTTTTGCAGCTTTAAAGCTTATAACATCTTAGAAATCACTCTGAAGGTTTATGTTTTGCTTTATAGTGAAAGAAGTGTCAGAGGTGAAAATCACAGAAATTTGTTGCAGGCCAGGTTGCATGGAAAAACTCAAAGTCACATAACAAGGAGTCCCAACGTCCAGGAGCCACCTCTGCAGGTGGGAATTCTCTGTGTTAATTGTTAAAGTTGTCGAGACCCTCTGATAACTATCAAACTGACGCTGGGGCCAGGGGCCTTGGGTACCGCTAAGTCTTCAGGGGCCTTCAGGGGCACAAACTGTCCCTCAGGCCAGGGCCAACTTGGGTCAGTTTACCATGCACCAGTTCTACAGACCCGGAGCCCATCAGATAAGATGTTTCGGGACATTCCTGAGTGGGAGGCCCCCTCCTCCAGGGCCTGAGCAAGGATTCCTGCAGAGCGCTGTGGAAACGGCTCCCACTGGAATGCTGGGATTTGATTGATCCTTTGGAGGATCAGGCTAAACCTACAGGAGCTGATCTGGACCCCTTTCCAGCTAGTCGTACAGTCCAGGTGTACAGGAAAAACTGAGGCCAATATTATGAGAGATTAATTGTTCTGTATTGTCAGCACAATAACACTTAAGAATACTTGGTATTGGTTCCAGCAATGAAAATGTGTTGGACATGCTTCGATTCATTTAAACATGATCATTTGGAAGACGCTCTTTTGTTTTCAGATTAAGAGCTGTTTCTTGTGCTGCACATCCCACAGATCACCAATCCGTCAAGCAGGACTTTGATGTCCATTTTTGTTGATTTTATGTGCAGTTTGAATTTCTGGCTGCGGCATTCTTCATTTTTTGATCCATGTGGTTGTCACTGCTCGTGCTTAAAAATCATCTGCTTGTTTCCCCTTCTGTTTATTCCAAACAATCCACTGCTGCAGCCCATGTGTAAAGCTGCAGCCCAGAGAAGTTGTGTGTTTGCCTCCTAGATTCTGGTTAAAGGTCAGCTTTACTGTAACATCATAATGTTCAGCAAAAACATTTTTTTCTGGCCATTATTCGACACCATAACAGCAGAGAAGATTGTGACCACATTTCCCTATTTTGTCGGACACTGAATTGGTGGATGCCCACCTTGAAACTGTAGTGATGGTATAGATCTGCTATGCTGCTGGGCTGAAAATGTGGGTGAAGTATCCACATTTTAGACTTTGTAGCTTCTTTGCAACAACATCCATGCTTGAAGAGTTGTCTGCTGTCAGTGAATGTAAGCGTGCCTGTTTGTCTCTACATGTCAGCCCTGTGATAGGTCAGTGACCTGTCCAAGTTGTACCCCTCCCTCACCCAGTGTCAGCTAGGATTGGCTCCAGCTATAGCTGTAGCTATAGGTTATAACTATAGTCAACAACATTATTTTCTGTACTGTCCCATGCACTTCCATAAAACGTTGAGGCATTTATTGCACAAACACAGCAAAGAACCTGCCGTAACTTTGAAATCAAAGGAATGAAAATTGCATTTTGACCTCATTAAAAACAGTGGAAATCGTGCTCATAATGATAAGGCCCCTAAAAGCCAATGGAACAGTGATCCTAAGTCAGTGGGCTAAGCTGTGACACCAGTGAAAGCAAGTGAGTACATGCACTGGATAAACTGTGAGGCTTTGCTTAAAAGATAATTATTCTGGAAGCACCTGTCCAGGTGCAGGCTTTAATGATAATGCCTATACACAGGCTGCCCTAGCTGGAGTTAGCTGAAACATTTGGGCGCTGGTAAATGCAGTGAACAAAGATGATGTTGCCAATGTCCTCAGAAAGGAGAAAAACATTTGAAGAAGCATGACAAGACCCAACATGAGTAAATTAAACAAAAAATGCAAGAACTTGGGTGACTAATTCTGCAGTCACGGAAAACCAGCAGACTGAAACAAACTGAGGACCTCTATGTACCTTCCAACTTTAACTTTGTGGTTGAAGAAAATAACATCTACTAAACTCCATGCTTGCATCTGAAACTGGGTCATAGACTCAAGAAGATTGCAAATATTCCTTAAGAATCTGAAGAGGAGCATCTTCCTGATGTCTTCATGAGGCCAGGTAAATGATCACTTGTGCTTTTCACTGTCTATTAGTGTGGTTAGAAACTGAATTTAGTTTCTATATTGAGAAACTGTGATTTGGAATAAAAATTACATCTGGCACTCAAAGTGAAGACTGAAAAGCGAAGCTTTCAATGTGAGGAGGAGTTGGAGGGTGTAGTGGGTTTTTGTTTGCGACCGTAAGGTGTGGGTCTGCATTTGGCCTGGATTGTGTCTCTGCATCACCTCTGCCCGCAGGAAATATCAGCATTTGTTATGCTGCACCATGTCCACAAAACTCACCAGCACTCTCCATGAAGTACTTTCTCACGATAATCTCTGCTGTCCGTGAACCCTTGACTTAATCGTGGACTTGTGGCGTTTAGCCCATGAATGTGTAGGGTTTATGGGTAATAGTGTTTATTGAAGGCAGCTAATCACACAAATGTTGAATAAACAATGATATTAGATCTTTTTTTAAATGACTGTCATGATGCCATACTGAGGAAGGCTCTGTTCCAAGGCTATGATTTAGCTATTAGCATACGAGATGTCAATGAGATTTTGAATGAGGTTTTTTCTTATTTCTGGAGCAGAACCCAGAAGTTCCAGCTTTACTACGACTCTATTCGGTTGATGTTTCATTCAATGCATATTCAGTGCATTGGTGCCACTGGTCAGTCAACACATCAAACCAGGTTAGACAATTTACAATATTTATAGAATCTATAAAAATAATAAAACTGCTCCATACTGACGTGTTCGCTGGATTCCTCTCTGTTTTTTTAAGCTGCCACTGCTTATATGTACCGTACATCTTTCCTGCGCCAGATAATTTAACCACCAGACAGTGGAAGTTTAAAATAACAGATATAAAATGTTTAATGTGCTGGATATGATTACTATTATGTAACAAGCAATCAAGCTAAATTTCTATTAAAAAATCCAGTATTATTTTTGGAAGCATTTCAAGTGTCAGTGTCAGCTACCACAGACAGCACAGTCACTTTCCCTTGAACTTTGTTAAAAAAGTATTATGTTAGTGTTCAGATGTAACTCATCCTACATCCTAAAACATCCAAAAGTACCACTTGAACTTTTCACTGATTGCTGTGTTACCGGTACACACTTGGACGTCTGTACAGCGGCAGGACTCTTCCCCTGTCTGGATCAGCAGGTTCACACCATGCCTGCTGTCTGGCCTCTCCCTCTCCCATGAGCCTGGCCATTTACAGTCTGCATAAGAGTATCTTTGTGATAGCAGGATGCATGGAACAGACCGATACTGTGCTGTAGTGGAGCTCCTGCAGTCTCACTTCTGTCTGCCACCAGCCTTCACTTATTTTTTCCTCTTCATGTTTCTTCGTCTTTAGTTTTTTTTTCTCCTTTCTTTCTTTCTTTCTCTTTCCTCTTTGTCTCTGTTTTAATTTTCTCCCCTTGTTGTGTCTCTTTTCTTCGTTTTGCCTTGGATGCAGAGGAAGGACAGAGGGCCTTTAGAGCCACCAGCAAACCCTACACTCTCCAACCACAGGATCCGTGAGAAGTGGAGGATGCTGAAAAAGGTATTTTACCACAGCAGAGATGTGTCGCTTCAATCACTGAAATCCCAGGGGACACGACAGAAATGCAAATTGGTGTTTTTTTCCCATCGCGTTTCCTGGAAAATCCATAATTACTGTAACAAAGTGGATGAATGTAAATATTAGCGCTACCAAGAGCAGTGACATCCACCTCCATCCCTCCACAGACCGTCCCCTGCATGTCAGTGCAGCCACAGATGCTGAGAGGCTCTTTGTCTTTCTCTCTCCAGCACATGCCACAGTTAAAACAAAGGGCCACAAATGTCCAACTGGATCACCGTCATTTATGCCGAGATTGTGGTTCAACTCCAGGCAACAGTTTTTGAGATCCAGATGCTGAGTCTGTGGCTCAGGCCTGTTACGTAGTCCAGCGGTGGAAATTATCTTCAGCTTTGTTGTTGTCAGAACCATATCCCATCTGTTGCTTGGTTGACCCTTCATGAACTTTTGTAAATGATGGAATAATAGATTGCAATTAATGATAAAAGTAATGATAATGATTGAAGTTAACACAAGGAACAGGTAACAAAACTAACAGACCAAAAGAGAATAAATATAATAGGTAATCCAAGTAGGGGAAAAAAACTGTATAAGTAAAAAAGGATAAATAAAATAGGCCTCCATATAAATGGAGCACACAATGACTTTTAGAAAATAGAAGAATTGTTTTTCATTTTCTTATGTTTCTTTCTGTATATACATAAAAATAAATCAGACCAACCTCTTCAGTATGGATTATTTTCATTATCAATTAATCATTAAGCCAATAAATATTAGTGAAAAGACTCATCAAAAGTCCATAGACCTTAAGGGATCATCATCACACTTTTATTCTGAACATGAGTCCAAACACCAAAAAACACTAAAATAGAGAACGTCTTTGGTTTAAGAGGCTTGAATTAGCAGTATAGAATTTGGTATTTTTCCTCGACAGTTACTGAGCGATTATCCTGAATTGTTTGTAATTAACTTACCGTAGATGAACTGATTCATTGTTTTGCTGTAATTATGATTCAGGATATTTTCTGGAGAACTGGATGAGATCTGAAAAGTGATTTACTTAACAAAACAAAACAAATAGATGAAGACAGTCAAAGCTGTTGGGAATGATTTCTGAGAGCACTCAATGTACTATAAAACATATGAAAACAGATTCAAAGTAAAAGTGAATTAGCTGTGGATAAATAGAAAATCCTGTGTCTTGCACTCTTTGATTCTTTAGTACGGAAGAGTATGTACTGTCTGTGGTTTGAGTCAGAAGTCCTAAGATATTCAGTGTGCTGAAATGCGTCTGAATCAGATGCATATCTTTGTGGACCTTTCCAACAAAATGCCCAACTCAACAGATATGAATCTAGCATTCCTGCTGACACCTGCATTAAGAATAATAGTACAGCCTTGCAGCAAATCAATCACATGAAGGCCGAGAGTTTTTTCTCCAACTCAGAAACAGACAGCTTTGTTACTTCTCAGCTGTTGAGGTTTTTAGGGGGCATATTTTTAGGCTCCAGCTGGTTGAAATCCTTTGATACCACACACAGAACTTGGTGAATACTTGTCTGAGGTGGTGTGTTTTCTTTGCTCACCAATAAACCCGTAACGTCTATAGTCATAAAAGTCATTCTTTGTGTGTAAAGATTAGCGTACTTGCATAAGACAGCATTTTGTGCAGCGGGAGGTTATTTTAAGTCAAAGGAAGTGGTATTGTTTCTTTAGGGGAAAAAAAGCTTAAAAACCTGTGAATACAGGTGCTCATTCCTCACACCAGCTGAAACAGCTCGTTCCTGTTTGGTAAAACCATGTGGTATGAGATGTGAAACTCAAATTAAACTCGCAAATTAACTTCATCTTTGATTTAGTGCATGGCCGCAAGCGTTTTGTCTGTCTCAATGTCCAAATTTACAGCAAATGTTCACAAAGGTAGCTTATTTGAAACTGAGTCAGACACAAATGGGCTGCAGCATGTGTCTTTTTTATTTTTGCTCAAAAATGTTGGAACCAATAATGTAAGACACAAACTAAATGTTCTATTGTTTTTTTGTTTTGTTTTTCTTTTTGTGGTAGAGGTAGTGGGGACCTGAAATCATTTATCCAAGTTCCACCATCAGACCTACGGCAAACACTACTACTAATTGTCAATTTATGAGTCATTCTTAAATGGTTAATCCATCCATCAGCTGCATGCCATTTATCTGGGTCCAGGTTGCATTAATTTGCTTATTCATATCATTAGAAATAATTGTAATGTAGTGCTGGGAAGTACTGGAAAATATGATATGCTGGTAAATAAGTTCAGGCCATATTGTCTTTACTGCTTTTCCATCATTGTTTGACTGGTTTGGTCAAAAAACAGGTTTTAATTTCTATTCAATGTGGTCTTTTGAAAGTAGAAAACCAGACCTAATAAAGAGCAGGACAGAGCTGGTCAGTCTGATATAGTTGTAGCATCCAGGGCCGGTTTATTCACAGTGGGGACACAGTGGTTGTGCTATCATGGAGGCTTTTCAGTGTTAGTTTAGCTCTTGTATTTTAGGTTTTGTCAAGGGTAACAAAGGGTTACGTTTACGGGTAACAGTTGTTGTAATAGTTGTAATAGTCATCTCATATCTCTATAGAGCCATTACAAACATTCACATAATGAACACCTGTTTAAATGTCAGAATGGCATTTCATTAACAATGTCACATGTTCCACGTCTGAATAGAGCTTATATAAATCCAGCAGGTTTCCATCATATAAATCTCAATCTCTGTAGCTGCTCTGGCTGACGAAACGACCGCTAATGAAAAGGAGTCAGTATTATGGCAGCAGCAGCTCTTGTGTCTCATCACAAGTCACAAATTGGCCTACTCTTTGTTTTGAGCGGCAGTTAAAAGCTCTCACGTTTACTTCCCACATAAAACAAGGCAGAGGACGGAGGCAGCGTGATCTGCTGTCCCTCCAACTTCAGAGACAGACAAAGTGCCAAAAACACTGGGGTTGCCAAAATACTTCTACAACGTCGTCACAATCACTAATATCCATTCATGTGTTGGAGGCTAAAACGTAACTTTTAACAGACGTTGATATAATTAAAGAGCAAATCCTTTCGCAGCATCCAACAGGGAAAAGGGAAAGCAGTCATGCAGTGCAAGCAGTGACTTTGATGAAAGATTTTCCACATTAATGCAAATGATAGACTGGATAGTGTAATATAAACACCAAGACCTTCATGTAAAGCTGCAGGACATCTTTGTGGATGGCTGCAAAAAGAGAATACATATATTTACTTCAGTGCCTGGAATCACCACAGTAAAAATCTAATCTAGAAATCAAAGTATAAGAGAAGACAGAGCTCGGCTTTCTCCTCAGGCCAGACATCCATCTTTGCCAGTGCCATCTGGCCCTCGAGCATCAACAGCAGCTTTGTAGGAGGAACCAAGCAGCAGAATTGGCTTTTTGATTTGGCCCATTTCATGTGCAGCAGCCTGTACTCAGCTGGTGGGTGTTCCAGAGCACATCAGCACTCAGAGGTATGACGACGTGTGGCAGCGCAGGACCTCTCTGCTGTCTGTGAAAGGTCAAAGTGCCTGTGAACAAGCTGAGCAGTTGTCGAACAGCAGCAGCTGCTCGCAGCGCGACATGGCAGCATCAGCTGAGGCCAAGACTCAGAGGGGGTCAGATAACTGAAGGATGGACGAGGAGGAGGAGGAGGGTGGAGAGTCGTCTGGAAGAGGCCAAGTTAGCTCTCTCTTTATTGAGAAGCAGGCCTCTGTCCTGCACACAGAGCTGCTACGAGCTAAGCTGAATGCAGCTGACATTAAAACTTTTGACCCCGCAGTCTATTTTCCCAGTGAAATCACCAGCTAAGTGCTACCAGACCTGAATGAGTGTAGGTAATACAGGTGATAGGCTCTGACATTATGTAATCCAACACCGTATTAGACAATTAACACATGGGAGACTCTGTAGGGTGTGATCACAGTATGTAACGTTTTAGTTGCTGTGAACAGGGACCACAACATTACCCACAGCAGCCACATCATATGGAGGGAAATGAGCACATTAACTGATACCATAACTGTTTTCATGTTCTTGTTATTACACCTCCTGTTTGTGATCCTTGTAAATTTCTTTGGTGGTCTTTGCGCCGCACAATTGCACACAAAAAAAAAACTTTTACACATACCACAGTGAGACTGGGAGTGTTTTACTGGCTAGGAATGCAAAGCTTGTTTGTGTGTATGTTAGACAAGAAGTGAGAATGACAGCAACACACACAATTGACGTAAATTAAAGCAAAGCAAAATATGTGGTATAAATATGTAAAACAACAGACAGACACATTTTAAAGACCCTACTGCATGCACCATCTACGTGATTGTAAATTGTTTTGTCGCTGTGCATAACTGTGAATTGACCATTGCTTGTATGAACTAGCATATAAGCAAGTGGTTTCCAGCTGTTTTTGGCTTGGGAGCCCTTAAAACAAAGCAAGGTCAACTTGTAACCCCTCATCACTTACGCCCAGTTCAAACAAAGATTCTTATTTTATCATTATTTAGTTATTTTCTTTATTTCAATTTTTTCCAGAGTCACAAAGATGTAAAAATATTCAGTAATTTAAGAAAAGAAAAGCAAAAATTTCTTGGAACAGAAATCTTTTTTATGCAACCCTGTCTTGGGGTCCTGGCTCCCAAGTTGGGAACCAGTGATCTGGGCTCCCATCAATATTTTTGGGTTTTTGAGAGGGGATACTGAGGCCATGTTCAGAGAGACAAGAGCACTGCATGAAAAAAAAAAAGTGCCGCTCCTGGTGGAGAGGACCCCTGCAAAAAACAAAAATCACAGGGTCGTCCAGGAAAAGTTGTTAACATGATGCATCTTTCATTGCAATACACAGTTTCTCGCTCATCTTATCGTTTCAGTCTGACAAAGTTCTACAGAGGCTGAAACGTTATGGACGATCAATAAATTGTGATGCTGAGCAAAAGCAGTGTTTTTCTCCAAGACTGAAGTGACAACGCACCTGCATCTAAGACATTTGGTTGTGCAAATATCTTCATTGAGAAAACTGCAATACAATGCGACACCACCTTGCAATTAAGTGCATATTCTTGTGTACGTATAACATAAATATTGTATTTGTATTGTTTACCAGACAATTGTTCTGGTGAAGGATAAAACAATTGTCCTTGTTACTTTCCACAGTATTTTAAGATCATACCATCACTAAAAACAACATGCTTCCACCAACGCAACTCTCTTTTTAAGTGATGTTATGACAATATTTAAAAGTTTGGCAAATTTTACAATAAAGCTTTGTCTGAAACAGCCTCCAGACATAGCTTTCATTGAGACTATCATTGAAACAAAATTCATTGCTTCCTCGAGGAGGAGTGATACACTATCCCCTCATAATTATTATAATTAAATGAATAAATTGTGCAATGCAAACACTGTGGTCCAAGAAGAATTTCCATTGCACCCGAAGTGAGCCACATTAATTAGTCAGAGCCCACAAAGACCATTAATGGTCAAAATCAGCGCGGTATTTTGGCAAACTGCTCTATCACTCTGCCCCATGTAAAAATGTATTTTTGTTGCAATCAGTGAGATTCAATCAGTGTTTTATGTCCTGAGTCAAAATGAAGAGAGCCATTTGATTTGATCTGAGTCAGGTCAGAGCAGACGATCACATCCCTGTGGTGTGGCACAGACCCAGCCCCTCACACTCTCTTCCTGCGTATGGCATGAACTGCATATGAATTAGATTCAGTACTTGTGAGGCCCTCTGTGTCTGATCTGGGTCAGCAGCACCGTTTCTGTGGCTTGCATTACTGTGTTGTATTTACCAACTGGTAGTGGGCCAGGGCACATGTACACTCCCACAAAGGTACTGAAACACAGACCAATGTGAAGTCTGGATCACCGGGTCTGTAGTTTTAAAAAGTGGTGTAAGGTACAAAGACCACCGGGGCTAACAGTTCAAAACATTATCTAGCATAAGCTCAGCACTGATAATACTAATTAATAAATTAGGAATATATGGATATTATAATTTTTGACTTTTTATATCAAATATGCTAAATGCTAAATGGCGAATAGGGTTCACTGGGTCAAAGCCTGCACCAAATGGTGTGCATTATCTGCCAGAAGTCAGCTGCAAATATTTGTCTGTCTTCTTATCACAGTAGACGAAGCAATGTAGCGAATGATTGCAGAGTCTATGCCTCCTGAGTGATACAACACTCCCCTCTCCTACATACAAACACACTCAGTGACTCCTTCATTCGCTCACTCACACCCTGGGACTATTTGGCAAACGTTCCTCTGCCAGCTGACAACCACAGGCCTGTCTCACAGCTCTCCCCAGCAGCCTTCTCCTCCTCTACCCTCCCAGATCTGTTGACTTTACCCACTTTGTTTGGAAAGGAGGAAAAGAGAGCAGTAGGCCAGGGGGCCTCCAGAGAGAGAAAGAGGGAGAGAGAGAGAGAGAGAGAGAGAGAGAGACACAACCCAGCCAAAGGCCTCAGTGGAGCAGCCTGAAGGCCGGCCTCTGTTCCCTGAACCCTCACCCTGACAGGAGAGGTACTGAGAGGACAGTGGACAAAAGAGAGGAGGTGGAATCTAATGGAAAAACATTCAATTAATTTTTCAATGACAGACACAAACATTCTTGTTTAACTTAAACCTGCATTAACAGCGTAACAAGCTATAAGCAGAACATTGACAGATTACCACCTTATAAAGTTCATATGGCAAATGTGTGAACAAACAGCCGCCTGTTCCCACATGAAGCAGACATAATGTAGCACATAGCAGAAGTCCTGTTGCCACAGTTACCTGCAGTTTAATAAATGCTATTATTATTATTATTATTATCACTGTGTCCCAAGTCAGGGGGCCGCATCCTTCGCAGACTGCACTTGAAGACTGATTGTGTCACAGCGACCTGACTAGGCTGTCACATTTCAAAGGCTCCTTCAAATGTGGCTGAGACATGCAGCCTTCTTTTCCTGGGATCCAACAGGTAGATCCTTCGTGGCCCAACCTCTACCAAGATTCGTTGTGTACAGATGATGAAAATACTACACTAACAGAGAGTATTGCACGGTTCAACAGCTAACAGTTTGTCAAGGGCCTTAAAATCTCAAGGTTGCTTTGCCAGAACGTCTCATTTTCAGTTCAGCCTTTGCCATCTATGATGATTATGAAGCGCCACACCTTCGCTGACTGTGTCCTCTGAAGGAGGAAAGGATGAAATATGCTATGATAACATAAAAATCGAACTTTAAATCAGGGTTTTCCTCAGATTTATTGAACTGTGACTGTTTCAGCTTTCTCAGCACTGATCCCTCATTGTATTCACTCCAGTGTTTGGGTCTGTCACGTTTGTTTTTCTACTCTTTCAGACGGCCTCCAAGCTGACCACCTCCAAAGTCTGTTTTCAGAGCTCCAGGGGTTCAGTGCACATGTGACATTTACACACTAACACACACTGAGGGGTCTGTTTTTTGGAGGTGTAAATTAGGAAAGCACAGATGAGTGACATGAATGGTCTGTACGTTGGCCACCAGCTGGGGTTTTGTTTTGCTACTTGACATTATACAGCACCTTAAAGCACCCGGGTGTGAAGTTGTCTCCTCCGACTTTTATCATGAGTATAAACAGTACGTATGGATGTGAATATGGCCCATGCACTCATTTAACACTGTTCATACAAACACTGCAGTGTTGTTGTCAGCCAAAGCTGTTGACAATAAATCTGCACAGTTGTGTGTTACATTCTACAGTGAGGGCTGTGGCATCTCCATATACTGAGATGTGTAGTGAAATGCTTTCAGCCTCCTCTTTTATTTATACTCTGAGTGGCTGTGGCTCAGGAAGTGCAACTGTTTCCTCTCTGCTCTGACAGCCACTGTGGCTGAAAAGGCAGAGAAAAGAAAACCAACAAGATGTCAGAGCCAGTGTGCACATAATTTGGATAATGATTTCTATGATGTGCATTGTAGAAACATAGCATTGCTGTAGAATCTGCATAGTTCAAAGCTGAGAGAGTCCTCAATATTTTACAGCATGGTTCTTTAATAGGGGGAGGAATGTTCCTCAGTAGTTGGGGAGGACATCTACTGATGACAACAGGCCAGGGAACAGGGATCTGGACCAGCCAGTTATCACCCAGTCCTTGGATGAAACCGTCTTCAACCAAACAGGAAATCTGTCAACACTCAGAGAGGAAGATGAAGCCGGAGCAAGGGGAGAGAGATGATAAAAACACCAATAAAACAGCAAGAGGAGCTAAGAGATAAATACATGCAAAGGACATAAAACTAACAATGGAGAGTAAAGTGAAGGGGGAGGGGAAAAGGCCATAATGTGTCCATCCATTTACTGTGTCTTTGTATATCTGTGCACATCTGTCACAGAGAGCTACAGAAAGTCACCAAGCCAGGTATGACAGGCCAGTGCTCCTCCTCCATCCTCAGCACAGCACTGCTCTGTCAGGAGCCAAACCCAAAATCCACAGCCTTATTAAAAGTTACATAACAGTTGAACAGATGCTCACTGTGACACTCCTTTTACTGAGCTCTGCTGCTTCCCTAACAGACACTGATGGATGTCCCTGGAACGGCCGGATCACATGAACCCCTCATGATGGAGCACATGTGGGGAATTCACCTAAACCTGGTGAGTCTCCTACGTCGACATATTTTCTACTTTCATTCAAACCAACCTGCACTCCGCAACTTTAAATACCAATGGGCCACAATATCTTTACATGCAGAAATAATTATCAGATGTCGTGCCAAAAGATACCTGATAGCTGAGGTGTGTCCTGTCCAGCCTGCCACACTGAGGGAAATGAGCCTTTTAAGCATCGAGCAGTAGCTGCAGATAAAATCCCAGTCTGTGGCTAAAAACACATGAGGTGGCAGGTGAGGTGGGATGGAGGGAGTCCAGTTGGTTTCGGGGCTTGCACACCTGCAAATGTAGCCCAGTAAGCACATAAAAGATGAATAGACGTTGATACAATCTGAACCATCATTTAAACCATATGAAAATATAGTCAACATTAAATTTGGAGGTAGTTTAAAGACACTATCCACATTATTTTGTTTACTCAAGACCAAAATATTTTTTTGATATCAAAACATTTGCTACAGCTGTTTTGATAAAGATGCAACCACCACACTCCACAAGAAAATCAGACTGTACTAAATTCAAGAGAAAAGGTCCCATGTCCACTGTGAAAAAGTCGGTTCTTGAAAGGGTCAAATTCTCACCTTATAAGCACATAACCCCGCAAGAGAGGGATATTTGGGGGTTTGTTTCATTCTGAGAAAATCATACTGAAAAGTACAATATCACTCACAATAGAATTTTAAGTTTGGGTGAGCTTTAAAGGAGCTATATGTAAGTTTTGCTAGTGCTACATAGCCAGCATTAGCATTAACAGCTATTCACTTACCAGTCTTGGCAAGAGCTCCTGCCATTGGTGCGCTACAAGAGACCGTAGTACGCCCTTTGAGCAGAGCTGCGTCTCCAGGGAAGACTGGGAGCTACAGCGACTCAGTATTGGAAAGTGACAAGGCAGTCTGTCTGGGCCGGGGCTAGCTGGTTAGCATGCTAACTTCATACAAGAAAAAATTGATAGAAATAGCACAACTAAACGGTTGATTTCCACCACTGGAGATAACTCTCGGAAAGTAAAGGAATTAATATACCTTCCAGCCACCTGTGGCAGCACTCAACACAATGCTGCTCAGAAATACCTCAGTCAGCGAGCAAGAAAGAAATCACTGGTCAGATCTGAAATCATCCTCGTGTTTGTCTTACTTTACATCCATCTGGCGTACTATTTTATTCCTCTTGATAAGTCCTTAAGAATATTTACTTTCCTGCCATGAGTTTGTGTTTTTAGCATGTCTGCAAGTGAGCGTGCATGTGGACTGCATGTGATTCTCTGCGCTAAGTACAGGTGGATAATGTTCATTCTTGGAAGGATATAGTTGTGTTTGCCAGAGCAGGAAACGTATATTTGACCACAAGGTCACCAGACGGCCCTTTTCTCTGAGTTCAGCTCAAAAACAGAAATATGCAGAGACCTGGGCCCCCCTGTTTCTGTAGCCCCGGAGCATATCTGGTGGTAAAAGGGGTGGTGACGGGGTAGGTGAGGGAGTATCGGACCATAGCTGGCTGAGCAGTCCAGACAGAGAGGGGCATTGTATGAGTGGACTCACACAAACCCACACCATCTGACACCCTCCGGCTCCCCCCCATGCTGTACCTCAACGTCTGGCTTCTCTTCATTACACAAGATAACATTAATTCAATATTAAGTAAACTTGGAAATGAGGCCTTGTTTGATGCATTTCACCATCTTCCTTCTCAATTTCCCTTACTCGGTGACCGTCTCATCAAAAACCTCCCCACATCCCGTCTTTAACTTTACCCTTTACCTTCCCCTCGTATCCACCTCGCTGTGAGTCTGTATCACTTAACTCTCCCCCACTTAAACAAACAGACCACTGCCCTGACTGGATGACACTATGATTTAATTATAACTGATCACTTTAATTAGTTTTGGAAATATTTCCTTTCCTGTTTTGGAACACCTGAGCACTGAGAGAACGATCCACAGTTCAGACAGAATCATCAGCAAGTGGAATAAAACTGAGCACTTTACCTATTTGTTCTTTTCCATCAAGAAGCTCTCAGTGGATTTAGACAGTTAAACTTTGATCCTTGGAAATTCAATATTGAGAATTTATACGGCCCTTTACAACACTTGGGTTTGGACAGAGAGCCTAGCCTTCAGATTTTATATACAGAAGCTCCAGTGCCAGATGATGCAAGATGGACACTGCAAGCCAGTGACAAAACTGTCTGGCTGAACCGGACGGGATTACATCACATTGCCTGGCGATCTGTGGACCAGCTTGTGATGCACAAGGAATCAAAGAGCAGCTATTTGAAATCTCGTTGCAAAGCTCTGACCCATGAGTTTGGCTTTCCTGGAGTCGGCCATTTAAATCCACCAAGATTGAAATTATCACATGACTTTGGCCATTGATGTCTGTCTCCCACAAAACAGCTGTTAGTTGACAACCCACCATCACTTGGGTCTGGAGGTCTGGGTATAAAAATGCAAAAACGCAAATTCAATAATGAATAGCTTCAACAGAAACCATACGCATCTGCAGAGAGTTACAAGATATTTTTTCCTTTCATTCCAATGCAAACGACAAATATTTTCCAACCTGCCAACTCTGCTGAGATTCTGGAGGACGTGATTTAAAGACAAGTTGTTTATCATTGCAAAATTGTATAAATAGGCCTGACACTAGCTCTAGGAATGACCTTTTTTAAGCCCTCTCTAATCTAATTAAGTTGCTTTTTCTCTGTCACACATGCAAATACACACACATTGCTCTGATTTTGCTCTGTTTTATTACCTAGTTTGCCAAAAAGAGCTCTTTGTTAAAGCAAAATGATCAAAACCACATTTGATCTTCAAGGCAGGAGTCTTGGAGACAGATGAGGTTTACTCAGATGGACGTCTGACTTTAGTTTGGTGCAGGGTAACTCAAAAGTATGAACAATAATCACTGCAGTGAGGTTGCAAAATCAACTGCAAGTGAGAAATTCCTTCAAGTTTCCAAGAACAATTGTAACCCTACGTCTGAAATCTCTGTAAACAGGAAAAGTGTCAGAGTTTTAGCGTTTGTAATAATCAACAACATACTCAACATCCAGTTGAGCCTATATAATACTCTATGAATGATTTTACATAGAACTACTGATCTATATTTGTCCGTCTTGGGTGTTTCTGTCAACATGAAACTGTAAACTCTGTGGCCTGACCACCATGACTCAGCTACGGACAGTCACTGCTCACATTTCCTCATGAAGAAACAGATTGTGAAGATCTTCTGTAAACTCTGCAGTAGATGGGTTGAAATCTGTCAGATTTTCCACAATATACTCTATCATAGTTTGCTCTGGTGAGTCCTAACACTTTAACGGTGAAGAGCTGCTGGACTGAAACAAGCTGCTCAGTGAGGAGGAATGCTGAGGCCTTCCCAGTGATCTCTCTGATGCCTTTTCCATTTGCATAAAACAATATTTGAATTACAAATATCAAATGAAGCAAACGAACGATGCATGCTAATGCAGCATAAATGGCCTTTTGTTTTTCACAACACTTTAGGGCTTTAGGAAGTCCTCATAATCAATTCAGTTTAGTAGAAGGGTTATGTAATGTGTGGTCACAAGAGGTGGCAAAGGAAAAATATATGCAGGTGTGCGGAAGTTTTGATTAATATGTGTGAAATAAAACATTAGTGCTGTAATTATTACTGAATTCTGCTTACATAACATCATGACCTTGAACTAACTCTCGAAAAGAAGTTGATACTCTACAACTTCAGATGAATCAGGATGATTCAGATTTTTCTTACTGAATGGGATCCTGTAAACTGTAGATGACTTATCCTATAAGAGGTTATACAGTCACTGGTAATGCTTTGAGACATTATCATGTCTTTTCATGCAATATAATATAAACATTTATGGTTCTCTATAACCATTTATTCGTAGTGTCTATCAAACCATGATAGAAGGCCAAGCCAAGAGACTGCCTGCACATAAAGTTTTTCATACAAGCAATTTTACTTTTTCAGAGAAATCAGTCAGTCTGGTGAATTTAACAGTCTAATGATACTGTAGCTGCAATGATTAGAGCCAAAACAATATAAGATTTTACAGATATTATTATTTGAGAGTTTTGAAAAAAAAGATCAATAAAAATTATACACTGGCTGTTTTTTGATATACTTATAATCTAAACAAGCATATTTGATAAGGATCCCTTCAATTTGTTATGAAGAACTGTGTACAGATTTGAGAATTGTGTAACGCAGGAAATGGGACATTTTACACTTTAGAGAATGAACTTGTCAGTGCTCTCTTGTGGAGAAACTATGGAATGGCAACACTTTCTAAGATACCTCAAACATATCTTTGGCATTGAGTGTGTTGTGTTTCTCATTAGTTGTCAGACTATGTGTACACAGATACCAGTATATCTGTAAAACGCTAATATTGCCCAACTAGAAGACTGAAACATGTAATGTGTGAAAAACATGTCATACAACTCTCCAGTTCATGTTTGTCTCTTTGCCAACAACAAAAACCTCAGTACATGATGTTCGTCTTCATGAAAGGATGCAGTCACTGGTGTATTGCACAGACGTCTAAATAAGAAATGTTTACACAAGAAGAGAAGTCTTAAAAAGCATCACATCTGCAAGATTATCCAGGAGTTTAAGTGACTCTTTGATGAGCCGACTGAGCAAATTTTACCGACGCAGGTTGAATCTCTGATGGAAGGCAAACAGTGAAAGCTGGCAAATAAGCAAAGCTTTCAGTTGATTCAGGCACAGACTGAGAAGATTAGACCTGCAGACAGAAAGGGATGAGAGATGTCTTCTCAAAGGCCTCTTCAGTGGCACAGGGGCCCGGGCTCCTTCATGTGCTCCATATGAGGATCAGTCAATGTTTGTCTGAGAGGGTCTCATGCTGCTACTTTTAAACAAAGTCGGCCACAGTGTCGTATCGGTGGGTTTTAGTGGAGAAATACTGTACAAAGGGGAACCTCCACTGAAAACAACCCTTAATAAAGTCTTTTTAAATTCCAGCTTCCTCTTTCTGCCAAAAGTTACTAAAAGAAAGAAAAAATACTTTTTGATTTGGAGAAAGCTAGTAAGTATTTGATACATGGCAAAAGTAAAGGTTTATATTAAAGGTTTGGAGACTCTTACACTTGTAAAATATGGCTTCAGATTTTATCATCAAAATATTAGCAAGGAAGCTTTTTCTTTACCAAATTTTTCTTTCTGCATCCTGGTCTGTATCTCATGACACACAAACGTGACAAAAGCCTCCATGTTTGTAGCTGATAATCACACTGAACTTCCACTCAGTTTCATTTATTCATTCGACATACCATTGTTCAACTAACATAATAGTTGTTTTCTTGTTCTTATGTTTTGTTTTGCACTAACCAGTCGGTACGGATCTCCCCAACGACATTTTCAGTCGACATGGAAGCTGCTGTTGACCTTTTACAACTCCTTCAGCAGCCATGCTTTCTGCTTTTGTCTTCTACTATTTTGCATGTGCATAGACATATTTAATTATACTGATATTTAAGTTCACATTCTATACAAATACATACATAAATGAAAATTACTTTTACTTTGAATTTGGGGGGTTTCAAGGCTCTGATTGGGCGACCTTTTGTCAGTCAGATCTGGCAACACCGGTCTGAAACCAGGCAAGTGTCCAGTTTGTGTGGGGAACAAACACTCTTCACAGCGAGCTGCAGACCTTGTGGCTCCTTCCGCCACCTTCACATTTCCCTGCATCACGTGGCCTCTTGAACTGTCACTGTCGTCAGTTACATCATGTTTAATCATCAAAAAGGTCGACCTTTCATCGGCTCCTGGTCACGAGTGGATAACATGTACAGAATATGCCACATTCCTCTGGGCCTTACCTGGGTAATGTGATCCCCTGACTCCAAAATCCCAGCTTCATGAATGTCACTGATTAAGTCGTGTGTTTTCAACCCAAAGACCCATGAGGGCAAGAGTAACATGAGATCTGCCTCGCTGATTAGCGCCACGATAGCTCTCTCTGAGCCCATTCCCCAGTATTTTAGGAGCTTATCAGCAGAGCACTCTCATCTTCACGACCAGGGAAGTAATTGTTAGGGCGCAGTGCTGTTATTATGCAGTTTGTCTGATTTAGTATCTGTGAGTGACATTTGTGGTCTTGTATGTGCACGAACATGTGCTTTTTCTTTGCACGTGTGCGAGACTGTAGCATTTAGCTGAGACAACAATAAGGAACTGTCAGTGTGCACAATCATACTGTCAGTCAACGTTGACTCAGTTAAAGAAAAATTGTAATTATTGTAATTAAGGGATGGACTTACAAGGAGAGGTGATTGCACAGGGAGGAATTTGAAAGCTGTGAACAAGCTCTTGAACTTGTTTACTGGTGACTAAAGAAACCAAAACACCACGATACAGGTGTAACATTGCTGGAATGGATCCACCTTTGAAGTTTGACCCCTTAGTACCAGTGAAACTGAAATCCACTCAGTTGTTGACTGACACTCAGTCGAATCTTTCTGCTGTGAGCCCTTGTAAATACATGGCATATTTTCTCACTACAAGTTCCAGGAAAACTGTAAACACTCAATGAGACCACAAATAACTTTGGTGGTTAGGTAAGTACAGATATCCAATCACAACTAGTTCCCAGATTCTTTAAACAACCCACAAAGAACTCCACCAGGCTGCAAAGAGTTATGATCGATCACATATAACCTATGTATCATTTATTTTCTGCCTGTAAATCACAGAGCAGGAGCTGTAGCCTTTCAACAAGCCCACGTCTCAACATCCATTCTTCTCATGCTTGGGATAGCTCGGTAATTCACAGCATTAATGGATAGAATGTAACAAGGGGCACAGGGGGGTCCAGAGGGCAGGAATTTGCTGGTGTTTAAGTCTCATGACCTGAGATACTCTTGCAATAATAACAGAGCGAAAGGCTTAGTGACTACTCAAGGCCAACAGGAATGTAGGACAGCTAAAGTGTGAAGAGAAGGAGGAAGTGTGGGCAGGTCTGCTCCAATATGAGAAGAACTGAATATATCTGTAAGTATGAAGGTGTAGTACGTTATCCTCCACAGTGTCTTCATCATCAAAATCAGAGCTGTGGGTTTAAACTGTGGAATCAATTTCAATTATTGAGCCCATATTTTTGAGGATGCATTAAATCTATTATTTTCTACTACTTTCCAGCTGGTTTTGCCAGTGACTCTTGTGCTCATCTTGTATGAGACAGTAAAAAAAATGTGATTAATATAATTAATTCCTTGAGATGTGTCAGAGATGTGTGTTTGAATTTACTGTTTATTAAAGCAGCATAAATAGTTTTTTCTGTTTGTTTTTTTCATCAAGAGCCATGAGAGTGAAGCAAAAGGCTGCAGGTTGTAGTTGTAGTAGCTGTCCGTGTTTAAAATTTGCATATGTATGTATTTATGTATGTAGACGAAGTCCTGAAATGTAGAATTACTGTATTACAGTATCAGTCTACGGGACTAGATTCTGTTTAACTAGTTAAGACCACAAAAGAATCCTGAGGGGATTTGTGTTACTAAGTGTTCGACAGATGGATGAGGGAGGTTTACAGTCATTATGACGTTCTACTCACACACACACACAGTCATAAACACACACATAGGTGGTCTGTTTTCCTCCTCGGGTTTCTGGTGCTGAGATTAACTTCTGCTTCAGTTCAAAGAGTCGGATGTTTGTTGTTCTATCCTCGGTCACCATCAGTGTGAAAACATATCCCAGTAACTGAAACATGACAGAGTCTTTAGCCATCAGGCCTGGAGGTCTCTCCAGCGGGCAATTAACAACAGAGCTTTTGATGTTTGTGATTTTTAGCTGTACAATTTTCCTTCATCCACCACCTTCATTTCCTGTGGAAATAATGCAGCTAAAAACAGCATCTTTTTTATGTTTCATCTTTACAGTTTGCCTATTCCCTATAGCATCAATTTAAATGTCCTTATGATTTCTTTTTCATTGTTTTTATTTATTTATTTATTGAATTTGAAAGCAACACGCAGCTTAATCCCAAAATAAACACTGTACAATTGATGCTTCATCCATTCACTGTCTCTGTTGCCTCAGAAGCCGAAGTTACTTTAATGCAGTTGTATTTTACAGTCAGCAAACAGCCTTCTGCTGACAGCCTGAATCCAAAACGCTTCTCAGACAGACTGTCCTGTGAAAAACAAGCCCATAGGTTCACCTGTACAAGCAGCTTATTACAACACATAGTAACGTCTCATTGTTAGCCGACCTCTAACAGTCGTGGTAATTATGACGGCAGTAAAAGCACAAGTGAGGTGATGTAGAATATAAAGCGAGAAAGTCAGCGTCAGGGTGGATGGGACAGCACATTGACACAGACTGCTGTTCATTTCCCATTTGAAAACAATAGTTGTCATTGTTTTTCTTATCCATGACAACCGGAACTAGATGTTTATTATTGTAACCATGACAACTATGATCTTTTCTGAAATGTAACCAAGCATTTTTTTGTGCTTTAGCCTAATCAAACCTGATGGGTTCCATAAGTTGAACTGCAGTCATTATTGTCACCATGATGACGAAGGTTCGGTGAACCGGCTGAAGCATGGGTGCTATTTCTGGAGACGCTGCTGTGTGTCTCATTAGAGAGTAGGGACAAACAACCAGTGTGGTTGTTCAGGTGGAGGAATTGTAGTCTCAGTTGATTTGGTATTATCATTAACTCTGAGCAGCTCTGCAGTTTCTTCATTTTGTAAAGAGAATAACAAAGGTCAAGTTTACTGAGGACACCAAGACATATCATACATATAGTGCTCTTTTGTTCTGGTTCTGGCTAAAATTTGGCCTTACAAGGTTTAACCGACATCTTTATGTGTCCACATATGAACATGTGGATGCTGCAGAAAAGGTCTACATCAAATGTATTATCTCCCAGCAGTATGTGCAGTGTTGGCACCACGCCAACCATTGCTCAACTGAGCAGACAGTATCAGAGCCAAGGCTGCATGACTGAAGTGACTCATCAGGTCATTGGACCAACAGGGCAATCCAACTGAAACTTGACATTTTGTGAAGGGTAAGGGTTTAAAGGAACAGCCAGGTGCTTTTACTACCTCAGCCTGACTTTCTCTCAGCTGACCTTTCCACCCGGTGGGACAGGGCCTCGGCATGCTGCAGAGAACGTGATCACTAAGTGTTTTCTTCTTCTTCACATGGCCGTGTGTTGATGTGCTGAGTGTTATTCCAGCAGCACAGAGAGCCACAGGCAGGTTTCTCACATCTGCTCAGCATGTTGCTGTGTGTTCACTTCCAGTGGGAGGCTGTCCTGTCCTCCGACCAGTAGCTGGAGGTGACGCTGCAGAGAAATAGACCAGTACAATGTGCTGGCAACCCGGTCAGCTGGAGAGGACACAGTGTCAGCCCACACATGTTTATATACTTCTTCTATTTTTCATCCACATGCTCACACGGCCTGAAACGCCATCCAAAAGAAGTAAAGCTACAGTCTGTTCCTGATATTTCCATGTGGCTCATTGACAGAGCTGTTTGGTTCTGCATGGGAAGTTGTAGCGTGCTCAGACAGTTGTATTCAATGATTGTGCCCCCTCTCCCCTCAGCTGTTTATTCCCTTTATCTCTGCCTTTTGCTACAAATTGTAGTCAGATATTTTTTTTTGAAGTGGTCCGTGATTCATGTTTTCTCCAGGTGTGTCCTATTAGTCCTCATTGCAAATTGAAGGGTGAGTGAGAGAGCAGTGGAAATCTTGTTGTAGTCCAGGTGTGGCCGGGTGGTACGGGGCTGAGAGAGCTGCAACAAGGAGGAGGCAGGACTCAGGAACGTTTGTGAGTCGTTATACATCAAGTTAATTTGGAGCTTCTAATGACACACTGATAAAACTCAGAAGGTCAAATTCGGGGACAGAATTTTGTCAGAAAGTCTTATTGACAGATATTGGAGAATTTAAAGTGACAGCTCTCCTAGAAACACAGTAAACATGCTTTCCCTACTGGATTGTTGTCTTTTCATTAGGGTTATTTTGGTAAAATCTATGGCTGAGACAATAAGTGAGGTTAACCCAGAGCAAACTAAATACACAGGACAACTGCGCAGCAATGACAGAATAATGCTTGAAATATAAATACACCATTTTAACCAATCACTCCAAAGCCAGTAGACACTTTTAAATCAGCATGAAAAAAATAATATTCATTGCATATAAAGCAGGGATGTGGGTAAATCAGTCGGGATTTATCTATATATATATGATTCTTACAATATCTGTTCATACTGTAAGAAATGTTGTCGTCATACATCCCTGATTGTTTCAGCTGTTTCAGAGCATTGAGACCAGGCAGTCAGCTAGTGCTTGTCATTAAGATTGGGGTCACAGTGTTGAGAGGTTGTTGGCGAACATATTAGCAAACCCTAACCTAACTGACACATCCATCATTTATTGGAAGTCACGTTCCTGGCTGACTAATGAGCATGAGTCCAATATTTTTGTTTTTCTTTGGGATTTTAACTGCTAGCTGTCCAACTTTATTCACTAGCATGTTGCTAACCTTGTCTGTCTGAAATTTGTGTCTGGATAGGCAGCGTACAGTTTATTGTGGCATTGATGCTAAAATAAAAAGCTTTCTGCTGCTCGAAGCAGGGCTGTAAAATCAAAACAGTTAGCTAAAAAAGGCTAAAATGCTAAGGAGCTGTGTAAAATTGCAGAAACTGGTGGGTCTTTTTTTGTTGAGGTGGGTGAACACTAAGTTGATTAGTAAAGGTGTTGTGGCATTAAATGGCATTATCCTGTGGAATGTTAACAAAGCTGTGTTTCTGTTAGCTTCAGGGTTTCTTTCAATATTAATCAACATGGAGACAAGTTATACAACACAAGTACAGGTAGGTTAACTAAACTGAGTATCAGAAGGAACATCGCATCTTGAAGGCATAAAACATTTTTGAGGATATTCCCCAGTCCTTCAATCAGTGTCTTGCTCTTTAGTAAAGTAAGATGATTAGGAGGCTGGAACAGAACATGATACACACGTGTGTTTTTCTTGTGTTGTAAAGTGATTTTGCATCAGGATGAAGAGTTGACAGACTGGCTGCTGACTCGCACGGCAGTATATCAGCCTTCCTTGGCGCTGGTTTGGACATCAGTGTTTTTAATGCCAGGGCAGTTTGAATGTAAACTCAGCCAAAGAGATTAGTACCTGAACATGCAAATGGTAGCTCCCTCCAGAGACCCGGTGGAGCTGTCAGGCATGGCACGTATCGCCAGTGGGGAGGTATCAAGAAAGTAGCCAAATGGAAACTTTCTCCAACTGGCTTGCAGTGTTTTCTGAGGGAAACACACACACACACTTAGACCACATGGGGAGGAGTATAGTGTTTCATGGAGGTGAGGCCTCTGACAGTACCAGGCTCTGCTTAAAACGTCTGAAGCCGTTCGAACGTGAATCTTCTTTATTGTTTTGACATACCACTGCACAGAAAATCAACCAGCTGTACATGACTGTCACGTCAAACATAAGCAATGCATCATGTTCTCTTTTCATGTAAAACACAGATAAATGTACTTTTTATTACAATAATACATTGATCATTGAATTTAAGCAGTTAAGCTGCCTGCACATGGGTTTTTAGTGTACTTGTGGCTGTTTTCATTTCTTTATAATGAACAAGCATTATATTTTTTTCTTTATAGTTTTCAATGACTCTCTTGGAAAAAAGAAATGCTTATCTCAAGAGACTAAAGCCAAAAGATTTGTTGATGAAACAATTTTTCAATCAATGTTAAATTAATCAGCAAGTGTTTGGAAATTAGTTAAATGTCAAGTTTTCCAAGGAAAAACATGAGAGGAAAAACAATCATTCTCTCATTCCAGCCTCCCTGACAGGAGTATTTGCTGCTTGTTTATGATTTGTATCATTATACACGTCTTATTTTTGAGTTTTGGAATACTGGTTGTACATAATAGACATTTGAAGTTGTCATCTCAGTCGTCATTTTTCTATGTTGTCTAACTTCTAACCAGTTAATTAACATATAATGAATATAAATATTTGCAACCCTGCAACAGGCAATAAAGATTCAAGAAACAATGATATAATAGCACATTTTCTTTATAGATTTTAACAAATTACCTTTGCTTTGCATTTGCACACAAGAAACACTAAGCAGTATAAAGTTGCAAAAAAAAGGGGACATGGACACTTGCACACTGCAAACTGGAAGAATCAGGAATTGGGGAAATATTTAAACAACTACTTGAAAGACTGAAATTACTATCTTTAAGGTCAGCAGGGTAAGTGTGAGAATGAGGATAGATGCTGTGAAATCTGATTGCAAAATGCTACAGAAACCTGCACCTGATACTCCTCTTGTGTACAGGACCATTATTGTAGTGTATGCACCTAGATGTGGGCTGCTGTACTGTCTGCAGTATTCTGTGTGGTTTGTTTTATATTGACCCTTAGTATTCATAATTCACTATTTGTGTTTGTAATTTTCCGTTGACAGATAAGACTCTTCCCGCCTTTTTGCTACTTCATACCCTTGGGTGTTTGTATCCATGGTTGCATGCATGCATGAAAACATACATCAGGATGCCATGATCATCCAAAACCACATTCAAAGAGGAAAGTCCTGACTGGCAAAGCAACAATAACCATCAGTGTCACACAAACCAACACCCTCTTCCTGTCCTAATTTTAAATTTAAAGACTGTTTAGTGCAGTCAGTGGTGCAAATCACTCGACGCTAGTAATGTTTATTCATCCGTACATACAGTCAGCTGTATATAATTGTGGAACATTGACTTCATCTTTGAGCGCTGGGAATGGGACAACTAACCTCCTATACAGGGCCACTCTTGCATGTCTCCTTTTGGCCTGTAGGTTAGGGTGTTGGGATCGTGAGGTTACCAAAAAAGGCGGCTGACAGGGAGCCACGAGGGAAGGGGTTAAGATGCAAATTGCACTGCTCACTGTCACTCATTATAGAGCCGGAGGAAGCTGGTTCATCCTCAGTGAAAACAAGCTGCTTTTCCTAACAACCTCTGTGTGTAGGAAGAGGTGTATAGTTGAAAACTTTAAGAGACTGATAACATTTAAACTGGAATGATATCTGACTTGAAGCAGTCTGTACCTCAACTGGGCACTTTCACTGCCATCAAGTCTCAGTCTCCTGAGTGAAGCCGACAGTGTGTCACGTGACAGGTCAGCGCTGAGGCTGAAGGCTAAAGAGTTATATTGACATTCATGCCGTTAGCCAAAAGACCAACTTTGCTGAATTGTAAAAAATCTCAGCATGTTACATTTAAAAAAATAATTTCTTTATTGTGTTTAACAGATATTAGTGAAATCCATCTCCATAAACATATTCCTTTACATACCAAGAAGCATGATATCGATTGCACCTCTCCTCTATTTCACCCTATGTGAGACATTAAACTAAACAAGTCCAAGTTGGGGTACATTACATTTTGCTCGATTAAGTATGTTGTTGTGCTTTAAATTCTAACACATAGTTTGCAAGTATAATGTTGTAGTGACTCCCCCATTGAAAATTTGCATGGTCTGCCACAGATTGGAAAAATTCTCCAGCCTCTTGGATTAATGAAAACTTTTCAAAATATTTTTAATCAACTCACAAATGTATTATGAAAAGCTGGAATGTAAGAGCTACAAAAAAAGCAAGTCACGTTTATTCTGAAAACAGAATATCTCTCCAGAAGATGTTAGCGGAACAACTATAATTTTCTGCTAAAAACTGGTCAAGACGCAGGAGCAATCAGATGATCAGACGGGCTGTAAACAAGCCAACAGTTTGGCCGCCTCTCTGTGTTCGAGGTGAAACCTGGAGTGAATGTACCTGTAATTTCAGTCATAACCCTTCATCGCACAAGAAAACTGAGTGTTCAGAACTCTGGTAAGTGCACTAAGTCAAACTTGAACCAAGAAGTGGAACCTGTAAACTGTTTTTAAAACTGACAGTTTGGGTAACAATTCACATTCTCTTGTAAACATTCAGCTGACCTGGGGGTTTGTTTACAACCTGTATGAATGTCTGAGTGCGTGTGTTCATTACTCTGTTGGACTATTTTTAGTGATTTTGCACCGATCCAAGATCTCAGCAAAAACGTTGGTGAATGCAGTGTCAGTGAAAAAAACACAGCCAAAATAAAAGAAAAAGAAAAATGAAAATAAAATCCAAGTTGCAATAAACTGTAATCTTCCTTCATGTATGTCTTGCTAAACATACCATAGCCCCTCACCCAGCTCAAGTTCTGCCTCTGTCCAAGCTGCAGGGTCAACCTGCAAACCAAATAGACCTGCCCTCTCTATACATTCCCGTCTGAGAGGTGCAGCACATAGATGCATCTATTTCCTGTCAATTTCATGCTCCGAACGACCAAAGTACAGAACAGTTCCAAACACCTCGAGCCAAGACATACATTCAACAAATCCAATCTATTAATCTCTTGCTGAAAAAATATAAATATAAAGAGAGCTTCAGTGCGACCATATGTTCTGTTCATGTTAAGAAATGTGGTTTGCAGCCTTCAGTGAGGGAGCACTTTATCATCATTTGGTCTGTGCACATGCCGTGAAAGTACACAAGTGTATTTTTACTGGCCGGGCTGGAGTTTCACATCCTGAATTCAAATGGTTATTGTGACTAATGTAGGCATTTGATAATCTTCTACTCTGCAGCAGCTCTGAGACTCAAAGCGAGGTGTGTTATCATAGCAGCAGATAAAGTGGAACAAGTTAAAGAACCAATGTGGAACGTGTTAAAGTAAAAGAGGTTTGAATGGCAGTCCAGGGTCAAAGGTGAAGTATGAAGGGGGCAACTGGGATTCAGGGTTACTATGTGAGAGTCAGCATGTCTGTGATGGTCTATGGGAGGTTTAGCTCTGAGTTATCACTTGTCAGGAGGCGCTCTCATGTCATGTTTTGATGTTGTGCTGCGGCGTAATTGAATTACTGAAAACTTTGGCCTTTGTCCTGGTTGTAAATGATAATGGAAGACATCCGCAGACATCCGCATCCTACAGCACATTTCACACGTGCCTTAATAACGGCTTCTCGTTCTCCCAAATTCTAAGAAGTATGAATGCAAACATCAGACAGGTCACACCGTCACAAAGGGAAACTGTTATAGAAGTGCTGCTTTGATTATAAGTCAGGATGCAATATCACACATAGGAAAACTAAAATTTAACAGCCTTTTCAGTCTGGTTGCGTAGTTGGTTGCATGTTTCTAAACCCCACTTTATGACATGTTAAATAAGCATGGCTCCCCACACAGTCAAGAGAAAACGATTATCATTTTTACACGTTTCAATGCTTTTTTAAGGCCCTTACTGTGTGTGATTAGAGCTCTTCTCAGGACTGTGTCAGACCCTCCTGTTTGTTTTGTTGCATCTGTTAAGGCGGAACAACACACCTTTATCAGTGGGTGTTAAAAAGGCACAGTTTCACCCAGTTTCAACCCAAACCATTGCTATTTACCAACAGGTAAACAAACACCAAACATCATGTGGCAGATAGTGGGGACTCAACATATTGGATGATTTTACATGTTTGGGCAAGACTGAATTATACTGCACCATCTTTGCCAACACATGCAAGATTTCAAAAGAATTAGAGTTGAAACAATTGGTCGATTAATTAATAAGTCAACAGAAAATAACCAGCAACTATGTTGATAATCAAGTAATCATGAAAGTGGTTTAGCAAAAATACCAAACATACCTCCTTCTCGCCCTTTTAGTTGTGAGGATTTTCTGCTTTTCATTGCCTTGTGTAATGATGAACTGAATTTCTTTGGGTTGTGGACAGTTAATCAAAACAGACGATCTAATAACAGCATCGTGGCCTTACAAAAACATGATGGCTGTTGTTTAACCCTGCTGTAATGTGGCCACTTGGGGGCAGCGCAGCAAGCTGTAAACACAACACTGACCAACAGAACTGTCACTTTATAAAGATGCTGTGGCGAACATGTTAGTAAACAGTTGCTTCTTTAAACACTCAGTAACATTATCATTCATTTGGACACATGGGGCTGTCCATCTGATGAATGTCCAGGTCCAATATTCACTCTCACTCACAGCTTTGTTTATTTCTACCAACTCCTGTGGGAAATATCTGGTTCTTTAGCTGCTAAATGCTCCACTGCGTTCACCAGCTGGTCTCTTACTGTGTCTGTCTGCTGTTTGGTTGCAGGTGAGTAGCATGCAAACATGTTTTAGGGCTTTTTTTTTCTGAAAACAGCTGCATGTTGCTGCTGGAAATGACTCTGCTGAGAGCAGTGAGAGAGAATCAAAACCGGTAAGGTTGCGGGCCATGAAACCAAAACATCAACTAAAAGACACTAAAATGTTCTGGAGAGTCAGGTGATAATTTTCTGTGGGACATCAGGTGACACCTTTTAAATTATACTAGGTCATTTGATCCATTTGTTAAGATACAAGCAATTTCAAACACATTAGCAGTAGAGAAATCTGTTTGTTTTGTCTTTTGACCTTTTAGCCTGTCTGGCCCACCTTTCTGGAGTTAGTGGCATTAAACTTACCCTCAACAAAAAATGTTAATACATCTTGGTGACACTTCTACGTTACACCAGGTCATTTGATCCATTGTTAATGTAAAATATCGATTAGAGCAGCTTTAAGTTTGTCTGCAAGAGATTTCAAACACATTCACAGTAGTTAAATGTGTTTCGACCTTTCCGTGGTAGGGGGTATTAAATTTATCCTCACCAGAAAGTGTTAACACATCTTAAACCACACTACCTGCTGCTGTTTGATAATCTGGTAGAAAGTCAACATCATACTTGCCACCACATGTGCCACCTGCACTTTATTTGAGCACATTTCCCGGCCCTTATCTCTGCCTGACATGTGGCACATACCAGATGGAGCACAGCCATTCTTATTAGTACATAGTGTTTGGTACCATTAAATTCCTTGCATAGCTCCCCCAAATGTGAGGCTGAACTCAAACTAAAACAACACCCATGTTGGTGTGTTGGGCCTTTAAAGACACATTTTTGTCATTACATTCTTTTGTCAACATCTAGCAGCATTATACTGCAGTGTACAATTGATTGTATCTGGTGTGAAAATACAGTCAAGCTAATAAACAAACATTTTCCCTCTTAAAATATTCAACCAATTAGGTTCTTAGACACTAGAAAAGACGTGGTCAACCCGATAAAGAATCTTCAGGGCCTGCCAGAGAACACATCAGACCATCTTTTTCCTGCCTGTCTTGTGAGGCAGTGAGCCTCCTCTTTCACTCTGTACACTTTGTGACTTTCTTTGCATAAGCCTTGTGGCTTCTTGGGGATAGAGACTTTGGCAAAGCTGCGCCTGAGTAAAAATCTGTGTGAGATCATCCAAGATGGGCTGAACGACTGGATCCCACAGTCGCTGGCAGCAAACCCTCCTGTCTAGACACCCAGCCAGATGTCCAGCAGCCACAGACACACACTGCCATCTACTGTTGGAACAAGCTCTCAGAGGAAGATGGAGCTGATACCTTCAGCATCTGTTTGCTGTAAAGGGCCACCTACATGGAGATCTGTATGTCCTGATTCAGTACAACAAAAGGGATCTGCCACTCATCCAATCGTGCCTCCCCAGCAAATGAGAGGCTCAAATAAATCAGCACTTCAGCCTGAAATTGCAAACAAACTTGGCAGAAAACAGAACCAGACAGGCTGGATGACGAGTTACTCTTAAAGGATGAAATAAACAGACGACCTGTGCTTGTTAGCCTTCTGTGGATGTTTTGAAGCTGAGCAACTTGATGCATGTCTTTGGTTTCATTATGAGTGATTGTGGTTGGGTCAGTACACCAGTCACTGCAGTGGTGACAAGAACTTATAAATCTGTCATATAACCAAACGCATTGTTTTAACAAATGCAAAAATGATTTTACCATAAAACCAAAGACAAACCCTAATGATGTGCAGATTTGAGGACATTGAAGTGTGCCAACTTATTTTTTTCCCAGCAGTATCCCCTCTTTGTCATGAGGAAACAAAACTGTACACAAAGAAATGCAATAACATATAAAAAGAGATTGTTGCTGCATGAAATGTGCAAGATAAAATCTGAATCTAAGCAACCTCAGTCGAGTGATTTCCGGAGGACCCTGATTATTTGACAAACTGTGGAAACATTCCCACACTCAGCCATACAGCTGATGCGTGTTAGACATCATTACTTCAGTAAAATTACATCAGCATGTCTACTGCTGGTCCGCCGTGGACACCCTCGTGCCGCCTCATGAGAAGAGGTGCAGCATAGATCAAAGGATCTGCAGAGGATGATGTAAATATAGACTTCTACAGAGGGTCAGCTGAGGCGCCGCTTTATTGGTTATTAGATGATTCCCAAGGGAACATCACCCTAAGACCGGTGCGTCTGAACACATGCGCGGTTTGAGAAGTTCAGCAACTCCATCCATGTGTCCTTGAATCATGTGACAGGAATGCTGAAACCGCTGCCATCTTTCCCTTCCTGAGATCTCTGCCATGCCTTTGATTTTATTTATTTTGCAGTTTGTGGATGAGGACCCTGAATCCTTCATCGTGGCAGAGAGCTGCCCTGAGAACAGAGATGCTGTGTGTGAAGCACCTCTCAAAACAGTCTTACATAATGTCAACACAATTACCGACATTAAGCTCTAGTGGGTACAAGTACATTTAAGGGCAACAGGCCAAATCTTCTTCACCCCCTGATTTGAGGGCTTTTATGAAAGGGTGGGGGCATGGAGGACAGGAAAAGACAAATTAGGGAGCAAAGTTGATTGGTTTCAGCAAGTTAAGTAGCGTGTCGTCTCCCTCTCCTGATAAAAGAAAGTAGCAAATTAGTTTGTTTGTTGAAGGCCCCAAGGGAAGGAGCTATGTGCTTCAACTTGTTAATGACTTCCACTGTTTCATACTTTGTAAGGAGCTTTATGTTGACTTTAGATCCTCATAGATGTAACTATATTAAAGCTGCCAGTATGCTTGGTCAGATCTGCTTGTCAGATGGCTGAATAGCTTCAAAAAATAGCCATTTAAAGCTATAAGTGGTATCTTTTTTCCATATCACCAATAATTAATCAGAATTGATTTATTTGGGAAAAAAACAGGAATCAATATATGATGGATAAGACCATCAGCAGACATGAAGAGAATTAAAAGCTCTTACTATGCACTTTTGGTGCACTTCTTTACCTGACCTCCTTGCACTTTGCTTTATGAAATAGATTTAGTTATTAATTACTTCAAGATCTCCTTCTGCACTGAAGCTGTACTGCTGTCCCTCACTTTTAAGGCCTTTAGGATAAAGGGGTCTGCCAAAGGAGTACATGTAAATTCAATGTTTGGATGCTAAAAGTGATAAACGTGCAGGAAAAAATGGACATCACAAACTTTTAAGGAGACAAACCCAATAACGGAAAGTACAGGAAGACAGATGTGCAGTGTTTCTGAGTTTTACTTAGTTTGTCACATCATTTAGCTCACTTAGAGTGCTAATTAGCTAATTGCTAATTTGGCTAATAATTTTAGCAAATTTCATGTAGCTCATTTCTAATCTGATGGGTGCACAAGCGTCATTAAAAGTTATTATCTATCTGTGTCATTACTGCCAAAACTTTTTTCAGTTTTCTTGGTGACACAGTTCATTCATGTTCCACTGCAAACAAAATGTTTTCTGCCATTACAAGTCATGCTGCTTCTTAGCAATAAGCACATCCTGCTAAGAGAGACTTAGCCATTCATGAATATGAAGGGAATTTTTTCTTATAGAAATTCCAGCTTAAATTTTTAACACCCACAGACTCTAACAAGCACTCTGTTTTCATCTGGAAGAAACCTTGTCATAGAAATCCTTCCCTGCTAATGTAAATCTCCTAATACTCTTACAGACTTTGTGGGTGGTTGCTTTTGTCTGAGAAAACCAGATTTAGCGCTCCAAGTTTATCTCTGACTCACTTTTTTTTTTTTTTTTTTGTAGGGAAGATGTTTACAGAAAGGCCCCAGGGAGTGAAATGAACACAATCTGTGTCTCTCAAGTTCTTTTGCAAGTTGATACACAGTGTAGATAATCAGTTTCCACTCATCAAACACACTGTACAATGTGGAACAGAATTCTGTAGTTATCAACAAAGAAATATGTCGCTCAAGTGGACATCTCTGACAATCTGTGTGGAGTCATAAAACATATTAGTATTGCTCTTTGGATGAACTATGGCTGTAGTATGACTAAAGTCTTGAATATGCATATTAGAATGTATGGATTTAAGACCCTTTATTGTCATCTGCTTGTACATAATATTTTTATTCTCTGAAATACAGACGACACGCCCGTCTAACTGGCTGAGAGTTGAAATGAAATTGCATTACTCAGATTACGATAATCAAATTCGACTCAGCTTTAACCTAAAACATCTGTATGCTAATTTGTTTCATAGCATGATGCACTCTCCAATGGCTACCATGTGCTCGAGAGACTGCTCCTGCTGCTATATGTCACAGCACCACTAATGTGAAGTTTACGAGGGCTGGACACAATATCATGAACACCTGTACAGCCGAAGTTTGTGGTGTTGTCGAGGTCTGTGTACATTTGTGTGTTTCCTTTTTTTTTTTTTTTTTTTTTTTACATGAAAAGACAAATACAAACATGATCTGTTTATTGTATTTCTCATTGTCTGATTTTAGAAAAGAGAAGGAAAATGTACAGAAACACTGTCGCCCTGGATCGCTTAGAATCTGCATCACTTCAAACATTTTGAATGAAATAGAGATTTTCTCACATTACTCTGCTTCATATTGATATTTTGGTGTTAGATATGCATGTACAGTAAGCCTATATATACATATTCTGTATCCCTACACCACTCATACACACAGCGTGTTGGTCCCATGTGTTAATACATACAGGATGTGCTTATTGCTAAGAAGCAGCATGACTTGTGATGGCAGTGGAACATGAATGGAACTGTGTTACTGAGAACATTTAAAAAAAAGTTTTGGCAGTAATAACACTGGATAGAGATTAAATTTTAATGACGCTTATCAACCCACCAGATTAGAAATGAGCTAAATGAAATTTGCTAAAATGATGAGTCATGTACAATTGATACTCATATAGAAACACATTCATGTAGAAACAAACATCTGCTGTAATCCCTCTTCCTGCCAAAGTTCATCTGCTTTGTCTCTGTCCAATAAAGAAATGCAGTTATTCCTTATCTTTGTTCAAGACCTCCGAGGCTTTTTAAAATAAGTATGTATTAATGTTATTGGTACTGATCAATCACTGTTACATCAGTGGACCTCTCTACAGTTGTCCTGGGTAAGTTATAGGTCTACTGTTGGTGTTAATTTCTCAAGTTTCTCACTTGTATTTCACCTTTACGACAGCACAATAATCTCCCGACCTAAAACAGATAACATGTATGTACATATATGTACACAGAAATCCCATTTTTGTAATGGGAGCTTAAATTCCAATGTGTATATGTGGCCACATTAAATGTTAACTTGAGACTGATCATGTTCTTTGAGTCAGAATATTTTGTGACGTGACTGTGAAAGCAGCGATGTTTTGATCCACTGAATTGAAGGTGGTCTAAATGTGATTTAAATTCTTTAGACTACCACTGAATAACAAATGTACCAAAGATTTACCAAAATCCAATTATGCCCCCATCAAAAGACTGGAACATTTTGTTTGGATACATCAACAGCCCGATGATTTGAATTTCTCTTCCTCGGGTTTATTTTGATTTGTAACTCCAAGAACTGGTATGTTTGGGTTGGTACATGCAGCTGCATTCTGATTTCTTGGACATGGTAAACAGAAACAGCCACCAGGCATTTTCATTTCTGTGGTTGTCTAGGGAAAGAGACAGCCACAATTTTGAACAAAGGTAGTGGCAGGTAACTGCCAAAATAAAGGAAACGCCATTAGGTTTTTTAAAAGGGTTTTGGACCGCTGTGGGATCCGTCTGTGTGCCTTGGCATGGATTCCACAACATTCACAAATATATTTACACCAGAAATTGTCTTTCAGTAGTTTTGTCTGTAACTGTGCACCATGCTGTTTCTATTGCCACTCCTGGAGGCTGAAATTAGAAGTGGTGACCACGCCAGATAATGAGTAATTCACATAGTTTTCATTTCTATTCACCCTTTCAATGACCACTAGCGGCCTGACGAGACAATATCATCCAGAGAAGATTCCTCCTCCATCAGGGCAGAGATGCTTCACCCGAAGGTGATGACAGCAGTCACTCAGAATTGCTCTGTGTCTTTTGGCGTTTCACTGTACCTAAGACATGCCAGCAAATTGTCCTCCTTCGAAACATAACAGAGTAGCCACAACCACTCACTCAGCCTTGTGAAATGAAAGACACTGTGAGAGGGATCTTGAAAGAAAAAATGCATGATCAATGTGTACACCAGACACCTGTAGAGATTGACAACAGTCATTCCATTAAGAAATCAATATAAGATAATATGAATTGTATCTGTGGGACTATGGGAGTATGAACCCACGATCACCTTAACAGAAGTAGTTTGACAGTTTTCAGGAAATACACTTATTCGCTTTCTTTCTGAAAGTGCGATGAGGAGACACATGCCACTCACATGTCTTTACAGTAGATATGTAGCTGGTCCCAGCAGCTGGTTAGCTTAGCTTAGCACAACAACTGGACACCGGTGAAACAGCTCACCTTGCTCTGTGCAGAGGTAACAAAATCTGCCTCCCAGCATCGCTACGGTTCATTAATTTACACATTTTATCTTGTAGAAATTTAGATTTTTGTACAGATTAAACGAACGAGATGTTGATTACTGAGCTTGTGGCTAATTTTGATATCTTTGGACGGAGCCAGACGAGCTGTTTCCCAACTACATTTTGCTTCCATGTAACTCTTGGCATGAACTTCTTTGTAACTCTTGGCATGGCTTGTATGCTTTCTGTGGTGGCTGAAACTGTGTCATGGATGCCATTCACACTTTTCAACTGTGCATCAAGTTTACTTACAGGTACAAATAAAGTAAACCTGAACCTGAACCTGAACCTCAAAGACATTATGCTTATATCCTTAATATTTATCCCAATTCCTTTAATGAAGAATGACGCAGTTGCTCTATTAATAATACTTTATTCCACCAATTTAATGTGACATTTAAACATTGTGTGGATATTTATTGGGCCTTTTTTTTTTTACCTTCTTTTAGTTGATCAGCAAACGCAATGTGTGACCATCAAAATACCGTAGAGATGCAGATTTCCATTGGCAAAACTGGAATAATCCATTTTGAGTGTGTGTGTGGCTGAGCAGGTGGGTCTTGTCAGGAGTCAGCAAGCTGCAAATAACCCTGGAAATACCTGCCTGAATATTTCCAAAACAAAATCCTGCCAACAGCAGACAGAACTCATTTTTGAGAAACCGTGCTCAGACAAATTTGTAATCCCTAAACTGTCAATTCCTATCCATGCTTTAAACTCTGCTCAGGTCCCTGCAGGGGATAGAGTTTGATGACCATAAACGATATCCAGACTCAGAGCTTCATTCATGAATGATTCAGTCCCAAGCAAAACAAGAGCTGAGGGACAATACTGCACTTTGTTAAACAAATAGTTACAAAACTCTTGCATTTTCATGTGTCTAATACTGCAACAAATAAAATAAGCTTAACTTGTATATCAGGGGTACTGCATGTGCAGTGTTTAGACGTCGAAGGTGAGATGCTGAAACATTATGGGGTATGTTGTCTTTGCTCCTTATTTAATCTGTTGTGTAACTTGTGTGTTTGTTTACTTGTTGTGCTGTGTTGTGACCAAGGGACCAGAATCATTTGATTGCGAGACACAAAAAAGGTGGATGATCTGTATGGAAAAAATAGGTTAGCAGCAGAAATTTAACCTTATGAGCGTAACAATAAACAACCGTATGCGAGTGTGTGGTTGCTCAAGTAATTTCCCAGATTTAAAAACAAAGAAGAACAACTTACCTGCCAAGTACGTTGAAAAAGTCTCTGCAAGTGAACTGGTGCTGTTTAAAGGCAAAGGGTGGTCAAACCAAATACGTATCTGGTTCATTTGTTTCTTTCTTTCTTTCTTTTCCTGCACTTTGTATGAAGTTAACTGCTAAAATAAAAAAATCCTTACCTTATTTTAGTGCATGCAACTTTTTCACAGTGGTATATGTCTATATTTATGTCATTTATTTAATTTCTTATTAACTTATTTTATATTTTATTTGTTTCATTGTCCATTTCTTAATGTATTAACTAACGAATATGTATGTCTGTCATGTGATTATGACCCAAGGAGTCTCCGGAAGGATGCTTCCCATCACAGTGTCTGTCTCTCAGAGCTCCACATGGTGTCGCGGTGTGTTTCCACGGGGGCGAGCGGCTCTCACACGCCGGGACGCTGGAGGGCGCCGTGGCCCGCCGGGAGTTAGGTCTGGTGATGTCCAGCAGTCGTCGCTAAAACTCCGGCTTGTCTGAGTCAAAATCAATCCCACAATCCTCACACACCGGCGGTGTATTCATTTGAATGGTGAAACTGTGGGACGCTGAGCAAACCTGCACAGAGAAGGAGCTGCGCTTGAGTTTAACCAGTTTGTCACGTTTTGGATTTACACACCTGCGGAGAACTGGAGACAACTGACAAAATGAACCGGTTGGTATAAAACTTTATTGTTCAAATGGTGGAAATAATGTCTGAACTGCCACTTGTGAAGCCATATGTTCCCAGACTTTGAAGGCTAACTAGCTAACTAGCTAGCTAGCTTCCAGTAGCGGCCCAGCTGGTTACTCTACGTCTCCGTGTATCCTTGGTAGTCAAGCTAGAAGCTAACAGTTAGCTAGAAGCTAACAGTTAGCTAGAAGCTAACAGCTAGAAGCTAACAGTAGGAAGATGAGCTAAGAGACGTAACGAAATGCGATGCTTGGCGCCTTTAAACCTCCAGTGTCTCATTTGTGTCAGGACAGAAAACATAGTGTGCTTGACTTCAATCCCTGTTCAGTGGCATTTCTGACTTTTGTTGCAGCTCGGCTAGTTAACGTTGATGCTTGTGCCGCAGCAGCCAACGCCTTCAAAACTGAAATGAAGCGTTTTTGTTTTATCTTGTTTGAATGTTTGCTGTCAGTCTGTTGTGACCACACCGCTGCACCTTCTGTCACATCCTGCACATAGCAGGCTAGCGTGTTTATTAGGCCACGAAAAAAGAGATTATGACTTGTTGCAACTACTGAAACTGACTTGTTGTACCAACTATTGTTTGTCCAACAGTGTCCCTTATTTTGGCAGCTGGTAAGCAATGTCTGGCAACCTGAAGTCTTTAAGGTCAACCGGAGTAAACCCAATGGCTTTCTGTGATCCTGCCAGCATCTTTCTGCTGAAAAGAACATGAAGCAGGTACGGAGACATGAAAGCAAGTACCATGACTTATTGTGTAAATACTTGTCCAGTTTTCTTCTTAAATCCTGGGTACTGTGAAGTACAGTTCAGTGGTGTTGCAGTAGTAGAGATTGTAGTAGTGGCCTCATCCCCTATCCTTTTGTTTTAGGTGGATATTATAAATAAGGAAGAATTAGATAAAGAAAGGTGAGTTTCTGATCCACATCTTGGGATTCATCTGATTATGATAACTCAGTCACTATCTGTGTCCCACAGATCATCTCTCTCAGTCACTGGACCATTAAGGCACCTTTCCATAACCATTTCACCTTGTCTGTGGCTTTGCATTTTACGGTTTTCCGACATAAGACAGCTTTGTTTATGGTCCATCTTGATTTCCTTCTTGGCAGATTTCAAGTGCATTACGGAGTGCGCAGTCCCGGCACAGCGAAGCGGTTGTCATCTTGCAAGAGGAAGGGTGGTCCATTGGTGGAGGTGGGCTTAAAGCTGCACCGCAGAACATCAGATGTAGGCCGTGGCTGTGACCCCGGCATGGCCAACAAAGAAAATGAGCTGACATGCTCCGATGATGTGCGGGGCATTCACTACAATGACAACTGCGGGCTCCCTGTGAACTCTGCAGAGGCCTCGAAGATGGCAGGGGCCAGCTCCAAGTACAGCGACTTTACTGAGGTGAGAGTCAGAGTTAAAACTGTTGCACCTTAGTACTTTTCTGTTGTAGTAAGAACACTGTTGCAGACTGAATTCCCTTTGTCTTTTTGTACAGCTATCAAAGGACCATGAAGCTATGACACACGTCCTTTTTGGAAGGAATCTACGACTAAAAGTAGCCCTAACACTATGGCGAAGAAATGCCAGTGAATTAGTGGCTTACCTTATAAGGTGATAGTTAACACTACATTTTGGTCATGTTTGTTCACTCTTAAATTTCACACACGTCACTTTTAATCATGTTTTTGTTTTCCCAGAATTCAAGACATGGGGGTGCTGCTTGACTGCTTACCTGTCTTAACAAACAAGTGAGTGTTATTTTGGTGTTTGATGTTTTTTCTCTTTTACATGTGTAAACAAGAGCATGTAGCAGCATAATCCAAATGATGTTTTTGCAACGTGACTGTCTTGTAAATACAGGCCATGTAAAATACACGTGACCCACACAATGGTTAAAATCAATGAAAAGCTTACACACATCAATTTCTCTTGAATGCATCGAGTTAAAAGCAAAACTAAACTATCTTTAAATTTAAAGAACAGAACGAACTATAATCCATGCACAGGTATTTAAGTTATACTTTACAGTCTACTTCCTGGTTCCTGTAACTTACTGTCATCTTGTGTGGATGTTTAATGTTGCTGCTGTTCTGACCTTGATATTTATCCACTGACTGTCCAAGGCTGAATTCAACTTTTCAGGTTGAACACATTTTCTTTTTTTTTTTTTTTTCTCCTTTTGTGTCTGCCCATGTTACCAATACACAGCCCTCTTACTTATTTCTTTTTTCATCTTATGCCTCATCAGTCTTCAAACTGAAGCACCATGTTTGTCACTTGGCTGCTGTGTTGACCTCCTGCCCCAAGTGAAAGTGATTCTTTCCAGTAAATACGAAGAGTAAGTGGCACTGAGTAGTTGCATGCATGTTTAATGATCTGTGTCTCTTTTTGACATCACATCTTCAAGTACTGAGATTGAAGAGACTGGATTTGCTGTTTTAGCCTGGAAGATGATGCACCACTCATCTAAGCTTTTCACCCTTTCTGATGAATAATAAATGAATTGAACTGAGAACTTATGAAACCTCTTCAATCACCGAAGAAATGTCTTCAAGATTCAAACAGCAAAACCAGACTCCATTGAATTAGCAATTCTAAATATTATAATATTTAACTAGCTGGTCTGATTTATCTGCTTTAAACAGACACATCATGGTGGGTTTACACTGGGTTCAATCCGTCATCAAGAAATGGTGGCCAGAACTTTCAAAGATTGAGAAAAGACTGCGGGACAGTTGTTCAGAAGACAGGTGGGTACTGCATGTTGAAATACAACCTAATAGTCCCTCCATGACACAACCAAGACTTGAAAGCAGTTTCAGCTATTTTCAAACTAGGTCTCATTTTCCTACGTTTAGATTCTAAAGAAATCTTTCGGTGACTTATCTGTACAACCAGCGTACAGTATTTCACTGGAAACACTGCTTATCAGCACAATTGAAACTGAACAGGGGAAACTCTAAACAGTTCCAACCAAAATGTAAAACATTTGTCAATTTGCTAAATGAAAAAGTGGCTCAGGTTGAAAATAAGCAGAACTTTCCTTCTAAAGACTCATTCTGTTAATGTAACCGGTCATCCTACCACTGTCTGTGTTTCTTAGGAATGAGAAATGGCTTTGTCCTTCAGATGTAATACTATGTTGTTTATTAAGAAGCAAATTTAGTACATGTTGTGAAGACATGTATGACTTTTTTGTTATATTATCTAATGAACACTGAGTAAATATTGCAACATGGCAAACAGAACATACTTGCCACGTATTTAATTGAGTCTGTTGGCAGGTAAAGAAATTGTTGCCTCCTTCCATTTTCCTAAGAACCTACCTTTGAATAGGGTCGAGCTGGATATGCTTACATGTTGTACTATGTATCTTTTCAAATAGGGAAATTCAAAATGCTTCAGTTTCCTAAATTTCTACTATTTTATTAATACGATCCAGTTTATTTGTGCCTTTCCATCTGGTAATTTGACCTATGTGCACTTGCTTATAAATAAAGGAGGTGTTTTTCTTTTTTCAGTCACCGTCAGTATTTTGTTATCCTCTTTGAATATTGGATAAAATCATTTACATGCCTCGTGTGTGTGAACTGAAATGTTGATTTGGTAACATGACCACAAACGCTGACTCATTCGTAGAAGATATTCATTAACATTTCAACATCATTTGTCTTAATGTGTAATGTAATGTAGGACGGCTCATAGCAGGGGCAGGAGTGAGGGTCTGTTGGGGTTTCCCCCCCAGGTCTGAGACTGTTACACCTGCTGCGATGGTAATGTTTGTATGTTTATTGCAGGAATATTGAAGTCATGAAGCAGCGGCTGAAGGACTTGTGGAAGGAAGGAGCCCGGTTATGTTTGGTTCCAGGATCTACAGGAGAACTGGCAAAGGTGAGAAGGATTATTATAGAACTTGTCAGACATTTATTCCCAATGCAGTAGCTGTAAAAGATTGGTCAAGAGTGGAAAAGTTACAGAAAAATGTTGGCATTTAGAACATCTTAAAATATAAAATGTTCAGTGCCAGGCTTTGTCTGGGTTTCTGGTTTGAAGGTCTTTTTTTTTTTTTTTTTTTTTTTTTTTTTAAATAAAAATTCTTGGTCTATGCTTCTTCCTGTTACGGACAAAACTAAAAACAATAGAGCTGAATCAGCACCACCTTGAAAAAGTCTTAAAATGAACATTGTGGCACACAGATACTTCACTGTTGCAGACTGTACAGGTGCTGCTGCTGTTTATTTTCAGTCCTCTGTTGATTTTGGGTGGACACTGCCAACCACTCCTATCCTAAAAAAAAAAACTCTAGGTTGGCCGTGAGCCACCATAAGCTGAGTGTGTATTGTGGTTCATTTGTTTCCATCTTCACACCCTGTTTCATGCTGAAATAAATCAAACCACACAGAGAATATTATGATCTCACAGCCATTTCATGAGATCTTTAAAAGGAAATAAACTTTATCTGGTATTTAGCAAAAAGCCAAATTAATATTGTTAATATTCAAGGTTCAGTGTACAAATAATCACTATCTTGTGTTGTGTATAACAGTCTAATCTTGAAAAATGTGTTTTGAGAGCCCTGTGATTTGTTCATTTTGTTGATAATATGTCAAAACAAAGATTATTTTAATGCATGCAGGATGTCACGCTGGCTGCGACGACAACTAATGTGTTATCTTCACTTCACGTTGCAGGCCATTGAGGCTTATCTATCACAGCTGCCCTGACAGTTGTCAATGTAGTACTCTGAGGATGTGACCACTACTGCCGGATCATGGCTGTGTTTGGAACTGATAATCATGCCAGAGAAATGGACTGGTTCATTCTGCCACTTGAACTCAAACCTCTTACTGGGACTGAACTTGGTAATTCAGACAACTCCCTCAGTGAGAGCTGGACACTCTTAAGGAAGGCTCTGAGAGCCTTTCTGCGAAAAAAAACAAAACAAAACAAAAAAAACAGCAAATGACTGCTTCACATTGAAGTGGACCGTCTTGTGAGGGGGCATATTTAATGGACCTCCATGAGACTGGGTGTAACGTCGCTCTATGAAGTGCCAAGCTCTTTGTCTCCCACTACATCACTCTTTGCCATGGAATGCAAATGCACTTGTGGATGTAATGAATGCTCCGCTGTTTTGATGTTTTGCGCCTGGGTTCTCTGGAATCAGGAACTTGAATCTGCAACAGTCTTAAGTTATTAGAGCTTGTTTTCAGTTTGCCTCTTCATATGACATTTGACTGTATGATGTAAGATGTAAAAACAAGTGATTCTTTTAATCTTCTTTTAAATAAATTTGACAAAAATCGAAACTTGATTCTTTTATATTCTTTTTATGGTGCTGTGAATACAGATAATGTAAAATAAGAATGACCTATTTATTGATCTAGTTGTTTTGCTGGTAAAATCCAGTCAAGGGAGGCTCAGACAAATTTTTAGATACTGGGACACTTGCTTTAAATTATGGTAGCCTACATAAAACCTTTATAACATAACAAATGGCTTTAAGTAAACATACAGTGGCAAGAAGTAGGTGAACCCTTTGGAATGACCTGGTTTTCTGCATTAACTGGTCATAACAATTACAATCTTGTGTCTTTAGTGAGTGCACCCATTAAACATCCATAGTACTGCTGGAAAAAGTAAGTGAACCCTTGAATTCAATAACTGGTCAAACCTGCTTAGGCAGCAGTTCACTCAAACAAGCACTTCCAGTAGCTGCTGATCAAACCTGCACATGTTCAGGAGGAATTTTAGACCATTCTTCCCTATAGAATTGCTTCAGCTGAGTCATTCTGTAGCAGATTTACTTTGATGTTTTGGGTCATAGTCCTGCTGCATCAACCAACTTCTACTGAGATTCAGTTGGTGGACAGCCACCCTTAACCTGTAAGATACAGTACCTTGATTAAATTTAAGTCTGAAATTTAATTTGGTTAACCCTGCAGAAACCCTGAAAGGACCGGAACAAGAAAAGATAAATAATGAAGGCAGATTAAAGTTTGCAAATATTGCACATATATCATTTAATCATGAATATACTCTTTGAGATGTCACTTAAGAGTTTATCAAATATGTAAAGTCTGCCATTTTTCTTTTTAGAAGTGTCATTTGTGATTTCTTTTTTTTTTTTTTTGGCAATAAAATAGAATTTAGATTGTTTACATTCAAAATAAAGTATGTAGAGTTAAGTATAAAATAATGTACAACTGACTACATTCGTTAAGTGTCATTGTCTGTTTGTACAATAAAGTTTTTTTTAAAGTGACGTCATTTTCCGCAGAGACAGCTGATGCGCCGAGTCCTACGCTCCTTCTCCAAACTGCTCTTGAATACATGTCGACGAACACACAGTGAGGCTTCATTTTAATTCAGTAAAGTTGGAAAACATGTTGCGCGGCAAGAGGATACCGCTGCTGTGGGTTTGCGTGCAGGCTGTGGTGGTCGTGGCGTGGTGTTTCGCTGACATGGAAACGGGGCCTGGCGCAGGTGGACCGACACAGCCGAACGGGGATCGCTTCAAAATCGAGGGAAGAGCGATAGTTCCGGGGGTGAAAACACAAGACTGGGTCTCCACGGCCAGAGTCCTGGTGGAAGGTGAAGAATACGTGGGGTTTATGAGGTAAGAAACGGCCCACGGTTACACCTGCTAACTAGCTAGCCTGTTAGCGAGGCTAGGTAGCATTAGCATAGCCGGCTAGCCTAAACGGTTGGTTGAGTTGCTGCTGCTGTTGGCAGATGGCAGGTCCTGAGTGTCCCAACTAATTCACAGCTTAATAACAGAGGATGTAAGTCATGCCATCTAGGACAACAACATGGCCGTGTCTTCATTATCGACCTGTCACTGAATTTAGGTTTTCGTTTCACAGCTAACTCGGGCCTTCTAGTCTCGTAGTAGTGGTAACCAAAACAATCCTCGGCCACAACAGACATGTCTGTTGTTAAACAACCTCTGATGTAGAGAGATAGTGAGTCAGTCAAATTAAACAGTCAAAAACAGTCACACAACCTGAGTGATGTATGATGTTCCTCTTCAAATGAAGTTTATTATCCATTAATGAAAGCAGGTTTGTTCGAGGTTGCAAAAAGGCCAAGAAAGAGGAACAAAAACGCTGTACATCCGCTGTCAATTTATTAGGTACACCTGCTTAAAAGAAATGTACTTAAATACAAAAGTAATGCTACAAATCCTCCTTTCATGAAGCTTCTAATGTTCAGGTTTTGTTGAAACTGTGATAAAGAGGTGTGGAGGATGTAGTTTCTGGTACCTTTGAACAAGCTAAGTGTTTCTAATAAAATGAGTAAGAGTATAATTTCTCTCTCTCTCTCACACACACAAACAAGTTCTTGAGTAGTGACCATATTATAAAAATAAGCTGGAAGGTATTGTAAGGTATTGAATGTTACAACATGTCTCTATTAAATTAAACAGTAGGCTTGATTTCATACACATTTTTGAACTGACTCTCCAGCAGTTTGGTGTTGCACTTACGTTAAGTTGGAAGATGTGAGACACGTTAAAAAGTGAATAATCAAAATCATAGCAGCAGAGGGAAAGATAACCTGACATTTAGTCCCCAGGTATTCAGAAACACTGCATCCTAAACTTCCAATAACTCAATTATATATCCTTTCTTCATCCTCCCGGCCTTCCAAATGTCCACGTCCTTAGAGCTGCACTCTCTGCAGTATTTCTGTTAAAATGTGTAGTTTCCAAACCAAAATAGAGTAAAACCTGTGAACTTCACAAAGGTTGTTTACTCAGCTCCCTGCAACTGTCTTTACAGGTCAAGAAGTACACCTTACAATGAGTAAGCTGATCCATGCATGTAAAATTGGTGGAGTGCCCCTTGAAAGCATTATAGTAGAAACAATAAGGCCTTGATTTATTTGCAGTTGCAGTTGGTTTGGTTGCTGGAGAGTGATTTGTAAGTAATGATCTTAGATAATCTTGGTACTTTGTCTTCTTACAGAACTGATGGAAGTTTTGCTGTGAATGACGTCCCTTCAGGATCTTATGTTGTGGAAGTTGTCACCCCAACCTATAGATTTGAACCAGTGCGTGTTGATATCACATCAAAGGGCAAAATGAGGTAAGACCTTAATGTTGAGAGAAGCCAAAAAGACATATAGAAATGTTTTATGTTGAGTCAGCCTTGTAGATTCTTCAGTGCACTGTGAAAAAGCAGCTCTGCTCCAATAAAGAAACCATGTGTCATTTCACAGGGCACGTCTTGTGAACTACATTAAGACTTCAGAAGTAATTCGTCAGCCGTATCCTCTCCAAATAAGGGCGAGCGGCGCTCACAGCTACTTCATGAAGAGGGAGACCTGGGGCTGGACAGACTTCCTTATGAACCCAATGGTAAAAACACTGGAGTTGTATAAACACACTGTGATCTATTGTGTTCATACACCTCAGCGGTGTCAAGAGATGTGTGTGTGCAACAGTTCAGATGAGTTAAAATCTAGATTAGTGGAAGCCCAGAGTCCATGGACCAGGAAATAAAGGGATTTAAAAAAAACTAATAGTAAGTCGATGCTAGATGCTTGTGTTAAAGAAGAACTAACTACTGCTGAATCTCTTAGTTAAATGTAATGTACTCGTTGCTCCTGCAGGTTATGATGATGGTTCTGCCACTGCTGATCATTGTCTTGCTGCCCAAAGTGGTGAATACCAATGACCCAGAGATGAGAAAGGTAAAGAGTCCTTAATAGTTAAGTTTTATTTTGGAAATATTGTATGTACAGTGAATTCATCATGCAGTGTCTTTGAATTGGGTGCATCCTGATCTGTTTAATTAGGATTTATTAAGTGGCACTAGACAGTGCAAGTGTCTTTGGAAAATTTGTATTGAGTTCATTACACCCTGTTCTTGACTCACCTTGAAGTGTAAACAAATAATAACTGTTAGAAATGTCAGGGTAATCAACTGTATGATAGATGTTTAAAATTTCACTGCTGTCTTTGCAGGAAATGGAGCAGTCCATGAACATGCTGAACCCCAACCCTGAGCTTCCAGACGTCTCTGAGCTCATGACCAAGCTCTTCTCTGGCTCCAAGGGCTCCAGCAAGGCAGGCAGCAGCAGCAAGGGCACCAGGCCAGCTGCCAAGAGGAGGTAGTACTGTCCTGTACACGTCTCCTCAGTCTGCCTAAAGAAGCACGAGTTCTGCCATGGAAGCAAGATTTTTAAGTGTCATTTTTCCCTCTGGGTCTATTGTACAGTTTTCTTTGTTAATAGATGTTTTGAGCACATCTTGATTTCTATTAAGCTATTGGAAACTGAGCAAAAACAAGGTTTTTTTTTTTTTTTCATACTGCACTGATAGAAATTTCTTAAACTCTGTAAAAGCTGTAATTCTTCATTTGCTCTATACGTTCTGCAAGTGGCTCTACTACTCATCAATCTTTTCTGTGCTAACCCTCTGGTGTGCGTTTTTTTCCACTGCTGCTAATTCCACTACCTGAAAGAGAACATATATACATACTCAGAGATTTTCTTGTTTTTTCGATTTCAGTAATACGACTGTGAATGAAGATTAATTGAATTTTAAGACTGATAAATTCTTATTTAAAAGCCTAGATGATTAAATTGCAATGGTTATATAACAACTTTGTTTTTATTCCAGACCATCCTATTATGTCGAAAGTGAGCACATGGCCTTCTCATTTTTTGAATTACCGTATGGCCAGGATTCACATAGTGTACATACGTGCCTAAGGTGTATAAATTAAAATGATAATTACTGGACAGTCAAAGAGTGATAGAGCTGTGTGGTTGCTTTCAAGGTCTCTAGAGTGTAATGGCTTTACTTTGAATAAAGCGACAGTAAAATCCATATTAAAGTCAAAATAAAATTGTGTGTGATAAATGTCTTCAGTTAACGAGAAGTCAGTGTCAGTTACTGACAGGAAATATATAATGATGAATAACTGTTTATCATAACTCAAGGTCCACTTTCTAGCTTTTTTCAGGCTTTCAGCCATATCACATTTTCCTCATCACCTGAGGAGTGTTTGCTTAGTTGTCATGGAGATTGATCTGCCGACTTGTGAGTCAGTAGCTTTTATGTTTTTCACTCAGGATTTAACTGTAAACCATCAGGGACATCCTGAAAGTGCTGTGGATAAACTCATAACAGCTGCTGAGCTCGCATCTCAAGAGATGATCTCCATGACAACCGAAGAAATCGTTCCTACAGATGCAGATGTGTAATGCAGTTGAAAGTATAGCTCAACTGATACAGGCTTTTTACGTAGATATCCGTATTTCTGAGTGTAAAAAAATCTACTAACAATATATTGGCTGGTAACTTCTTTAAATAAACATATAACATATACAGACACACTCTTGATTTCTCTGGTAGGTGAACTATGTGAGGGTGACAGTTTCTAAATCATTTTTCTTCTGAAATTTCTTGTTGCTCATCAGCTCACATACACACCAATAAACGTATTTATTTGCAATAAGCTAATATCGACCAAGATGGACATTTATCAGTCAAGCTGGTAGAAAGTTCTGGAAAAAGAAAGTCAATGGACTCTGAGGTGTGATTGTTTGGTCAAACTGCTATTTCTAAGGTTAAAAATCACGGCTGTGACCTCCAGAAGGTCTCTTGATAAATCTGAGGGGTTACAAGATGATTATAAAGAAAAGAAAAACAGGCAATGTCTATTTTTTGTTTTGTGTGTTTTTTCTAGTTTTTGCTTTTTCTTTTGGAATAATGGATACTTTGACCTCTTCAGGCCTCTAGAAATCCTTCAAATAAAAGAATCTGAGAAATGGATTTTGAGTTGAATTGCTTGCAGCTCTAAGGCGTTGTTCAGAGCTGTGTTTGTCTCAACACAGCCTACAACAGAGTGTATCCATAAGATTTATACGGGTGCTGCAACATAGTATAAACAGGAAACAGAAGCCAGACAAAAGATGTGCACACTATAGTGACAGTTCATTAGATTTAATTTAATTGAACATGTTGGTCTAACAGAGCTTCCTCACTGAGGTCATAACCTGTAATGATGTAGACATTGCTTGATTTTAGAGGTCATGCTAGGAACGTCTGCTTTGAGGGCTGGTGATATCCTATAGTTATCCTTTGATCAACATATCTCATGAAAGGAACAAAGCCAACACTGTGTCTCAATATTCCCAACATCCCCGGCCTGTCTGCGGCACTCAGGCCATATTTGTTGAGGATTGTTTTCAACTATGGGTTTGGTGCATAGAGCAGTGGCTCTTTTTCACATCAACAACCCTTAAGTGACTCAAATCAGACCACAGACCCCTTTGATAATATTTTGTTCCAGGGTTTTTGCTTTCAGATGTTTTATTACAGAAAGTGTTTGAGACCCAGCAACAAAATACTCATAAATTTATTACATTGTGTCACTTATGAAGTTACAGAGCTATAACCCTACACTACTTATGGACTTATAGAGTTATAGTGAAAATAAATTATTCTCCTTGTTCCTGGGGACCCCTGTGAACCCCCTCAATGACCCCAGGGGGTTCCCAGGCCCAACTTTGAGAACCACTACTCTAGAGATTATTTAATTCACCGGGACCGTTGATGTGGAACTGACTCAAAAAAAAACTCAATAAGAAAAATAAATGATATCACCACCTTTATCCTTTAATAGAGTCGCGTCTTAGGACCAGAGAGACCTGTGATGTCCTCTGGGAAATCTCAAGCTCTGTCCTGCACTAAACAACAGTCATGCTCTCTACATGTAATCCATGGCACATTAGTTTTATTAGTCAACTGTTGGAGCAGGTAATGATTTGATCCAAAAAGGAAAAACATAGTTCAAACCAGATCTGATCAGATTCAACATGTTTGATGCTGAAACTGCTGACAAAAGTATAATTCTGCCTTTGAATTTGTATTTCACTGTTCATATCAGTACACACAGACTCACAACACTGCACACATGGACAATGAGCACTGATCCATTCACAAAGCACTTTTGCCTCTGAGCAGAACAAAAGGCACAGAGTTCAGGGAGATACATTTGACGTCACATCATTAACAACATAAAAGTGCAGTAATTTACAACGGCATCACTCATCCATCAGAGACGTGGTGGTGGTCAGGCTTCAAATACCATTTGTCCAAGTTTTTTTTTTGTTTTTTGTTTTACAGTAATATGAATATTGACAATAATAGAGGTGTGATCCATAAACAATCTCACGTCATATTACCACTGTGAAACTAATGCAGTCAATGCACAGAAATGTACAGATTAGCCCTTGATCAAATATCAATATCAGGAGCCAAGAAAGAAAACAAGAGGAAACATTCACTAAACACTGATATATATACTAAGCAATTTACATTTACAATTAGTGAGGTGTAAAATCCAACATATGATCAGTGAAGTGTGTTCTTTATATTATAAATTATTTTGAACGTGTAAGCCTACATTATGTCCTTTTATATACAGTGTAGGTGAGCATTAGAATAAAGGAGGATTAGATGAGGTTTAAAGGACAGGTTCAGGGATTTCTCTGACATAATAATGCAATATATGCATTACAAGTATGTTGTGACTTGTCCCTGTAATCATGGGGACAAAATGAACAGTGCTCGTTCTGTGCAAATATGCAGGCAAGGTTCAGGCAAGGCGTGCGCTTGCTATCCCTAAAATTGTCCTATGAGATCCAGCAGGTTTAAATATTTAGTGTGGTTGTAGATAAAAGGGTTATTATGAGAGAACCAAGATCTGCCTCCCCCCCTCGTTTTAAAAAGGGACTCAGTGATATGGTTTCCTGTCATTATTTGGAGGAAATTAGATACTAACGTCTGACTCATACTGTAAATTTGTTAAGAATAGGGCCCCTTTATTATATCAGAATGCAAATGGACATAGCTGCAACTAGGAAGTGTATGTTGATTTATGATTAGCGTGTCTTATAGTAAAGTTTATTTGAACTGCACTACTTTTTAAAGCTTACTTGTATGACATTTGCAGACTGACATACAGACAACATACAGACAATTCCAGCCTGTATGTATTTCCATCATGGCGGCTATGGACACTGGATATACTGCATATCTGGGCATGCATGGACAGTTATTTGCTACTCTGGAAACCTTGTTTGTTTAGTTTATGTTTTAGTTTTGGGTAGTTTTTTATTGCCTGTTGGTGGATGTATCACAGTGGGGGTTTGTGTGTACAAATCTTGTGTGTTTTTCTATATATTTGTTCAAAATAAAGTTAAAAAGGAAGTTGAGGCAAAGCAAAGATCAGGCTTCAGCAACCAAATCAACTGGGTATTTTCCAGAGTTATGTCTTGTTAGTGCCACAGCCCCTCTTTGGGTCACTGTCCTTACACTCAGTGACAAAATATCTTGAAATTTACAACAAAGGTGTGAAATTGTAAAGTAAATAAGCTGATTCAACTCAAAATTTACACAGAATCTAACACCATGTAGCTCAAAGAAATGTGTATAATAAAAAAGTGCCAGCACGGCTGTGGTGAGGTTGGTATGCTCAAATGATGATTTTGTTGCTGGTTTTCTTTTCTTTTTCTTTTTTTTTTTTTTTTTTGTTTATAATGAACATTTTATCAAAGCTTGAAAAAGGTAACACAGACAGATATGGATCATTCAAGTACTAGGGAACATATCAGAAATAAAGATACACACACCAACTTGAAAAACTACTTCAGAATATAAAGCAAAAGCAAACATTATTGTGTCAGTGTTTCTGGCAGTAAAATGGAAAATGTTATCAAAGTGGAAAACACAGAAATGGGACTGTTTTAGTAACTGGCTCAAAGAATACAGTGTTTGTAAAAGATTTCAGCTGCTATGGAAACTTATTTTATATCTGTTATTAATTTAAATCACTTCATAGAAATCTATTTTCACTTTGACATTAAAATGTATATTTCTATTAACATCTAAAAACAAAAAGCCACAAAAAGTCAACTTAAATTCAATTTTGTAAAACAAAATTAAAACAATAAAATTTTCAACAAAAACGTCCAATGGATTGATTTCGTTTCATAGGCACAGTATATAGACTGATCAGCAATGCAGGAAGCAGCTTAAGCCTCCAAACAAAATCATAGTGAACAAAGTAAATTATTAAACATTTATCAGGACATAATTAGAAAGAACAAAGAACAAATACAATATATGATTTGATGTGGGAAGGATATGGACATTTTACCTTGCCACACACTAACCGCTATATTTATGTTAATATATATACTTTGTGTGTTTAATGTTTAAATATCTTGTTGTTATGTTGTACACGTCATGGTTTGTCCCACAAATCAGAAAAATAAGTGCCTCATATTAACTTTGGCTGATATTCAAAATGTATTTTTGCACAGAACAAGGACTGTAGATATGGACCCTGATCTCTTACACTTTGGAAGGGGTGACTCTCTGTGATTGATAAATGACTGATTAAAGGCAACCAATAACTCTTTCAATGTACATACAGGCATGCAGATGTATTGAAGGAGAACTCAACCAATTTGGCATTGCACTCCAGTAAGGTTGTTGGATTCTGGATGAATAATTTTTTTTAAAAAAAGGATAAAAATTGATGCAGTAGAACCAAAGAGATCGTCTTTTTAATTCCACACATTGCTCTTCCTTGTCAAAACCTGGCGAGATGAAGGGCGGGCTATAGAGGTCTAGTAACCTCACTTCTGTCTAACTCCACACTCCCATGTTCCCCTTTGAAAATAGACTTGAAATAATCTGAACCTATTCTTTAACCTCTATCCATTGTGAGAATGTGTAGCCACTTTCATTGGGTTTCTTTTCTGTGATAATCTGGAGCAGCAGTTTGAGCTCTGCTCTGCATCAGGCTCAGCACATTTTCCACCAACACGTACTTTAACACAAAAATCACATGCAGCACTTCATGCTGAAGATGACCACCGACTACCGTATATATCAAGAAAATCCACATGTAGGCAAAAGTCTGCTGTAGCAGTGCCATACCATGTCAAGTCATTTTATTGTTGACATTTGGGTTTTGTCCACACCAGTACAGCTTGTCCTCGCCTCTCCTCCTCCTCCTCCACTGGCAGAGCAGAAGCATGCGGAAAGTCTTCTGGAAGGTCTTGTTGCAGAGGGCGTAGCACATGGGGTTGATGGTGCTGTTGACGTAGCACAGCCAGTAGCCCAGGTGCCAGAGGGACGTAGGGATGCACTCGGTGCAGAAAGTGGAGATGAGCACCATGATGTTGTACGGCGTCCATGTGAGGATGAAGGCCAGGAGGATGGCACTGAGAGTCTGGGCTGCCTTCTTCTCCTTCACCAGCACCATCCTCTTCCTCTTGGTGATCTGGTTCTTCAGCACAGGGTCCATGGGCTTGGAGGTGGTGGAGGAGGAAGAGGGGGAAGCATTTTTGACAGGCTGCTCTGCCTCTGATGGGCAGGGTGCTGCAGGTGTAGGATTGCCGTTTTTACCCTTTGAGCCAGGTTTGAACTTATAAGAGATGCACTTTTTACTGGTCTTCTTTTGAGGAGTGGAAAAATACCGATCTTCTGTATAATCAGTCACCCCCCCGTTCTTGTTACTTTGCCCACTACCTTGCTCTTTGAAAGACCCCTGTGGGGTTTCTATTGAAACGTGATGCTCCTCCTCCTCGGATGAGGTGTAGCTGTTAAAGGAAGTGATCTGGTCCGCCTTCGCCCATGCGTCATCTGACCTTGTGGTTGTCTTTGTGGCGTTACTTTGGTTAGAGGAAGACCAGGAGGCCTGACTACGGTCTCTCCTCTCTCTGGTGAAATGAAAGCAAGAGTTAATAATAGTTTTCTGTGGTTTGGTCCCCTCTGGAACATTTTCTGTTGCAAGCCCTTGCAGCTCTGCCAGATCTTTGGTCCGTTTCTGTGTCTCCTTGTAGATTCTACAGTACAGGATGGTCATAACAGAGACTGGGATGTAGAAAGCAGCAATGGCCGTCCCAAATGTGATCACAGGCTCGGTTAAAAACTGGATCTGACACTGGTCTCTCTCCTCCTCCTTCTCCTCTCCTTCTTTGTTTCCTGCAAAGTACTGCCAGCACAGAATGGGTGGTGCCCAGAGAACAAAGGACACCAGCCATGCAAGGCCTATCATGATGGCAGCTCTCTTTGGAGTCCTCTTTGCCCTGTAAGTCAGCGGCCTTGTGATGGAGAAGTACCTGTCAAAGCTGATGACAAGTAAGTTCATAACTGAAGCATTGCTGGCTACATAATCCACTGCAAGCCAGAGATCACATGCTAGGTTCCCCAAAGACCAGTAACCCATCAGTATATATGTGGTGTACAAGTTCATGGACAGCACTCCTATGATGAGGTCAGCGAATGCCAAACTCAGCAAGTAGTAGTTGTTTACAGTCTTCAGCTGGCTGTTTACTTTGAAAGACAGCATCACCAGCACATTACCAACTATAGTTATCAAGCTGACAATGGCCGACACTGTAGCAATGGTTATAACCTCCCAAAGGCTGTGAGGAGCAGCTTGGACGTGTGATGTGTTGTCAAAAGTGCTGTTTGGAGAATCCATGGTGCTGTGTTATCTGTCTGTGCTGTTAGAGTCAGATCAGTATGAAGTGCCCCTCTGTGGCTCCATGTGGAATGAGCAGGTTTCCTGAAATGGAAAGAAAAACAGTCGTGAAACAGGACTGCACAGAAGTACTATTATCATTTCTCAATTCTTTTATTTTTTCAATCATATCAGGATAAAACCCTGTAGACATACCCTGTCCTTTTCAACAGATCCATTCACATACACAATTGTTACGACTGTAGAACTAGTAGTTTACAGTAAGTCTTTGGTGAACATGTGAGCTGTATCACCTATAACACAGCTCTTCAATATGATGTTGCTATTTAAGTGAGTGAATTAACCAATTTTAGTTTGTGATTAAAAAATAGTTGATAGCTTATTTGCATTTCCAGCTTGTGATAAAATAGATTATGTTACTTCAGCAATAACAACAAATATGCTGAATTGTTGTGATCATAAGAAAACAGTATTTAAAGCTGTACTATAATTTCACTTATTTTTAATAGACTAAATTTTAATTCTAAGTACAATTTCGCAGTTTTGCAGTCCCAGAAGAAGTCATATCCTAATTGTTATCTGTTGCAACCCAATAATATATTTTATTTTGAATATTTTAATAGAATTAAAACAAATAAATTATTAATTTATCTATTTGTTGTTCTATCTATTTATCTTTTTATTCCTACCCTAACAAGTTTAATTGTGTGGGTGTAAATGTATATTTTGTTCTATGTTAAATTAATTTTTGTATTGTTTATATTGTAATCGTTCTCTTCATGTCTGCGTAGAAATATCTAGATGTGCTAGATGTTTTGGTCCAAACGAAAACCGGAACCACTCAAATGCCAATTTATCGTAGGATCACATTTAATGTAACACCCAGTCCACAGCGCCGTGAGGTGTCACATAGTAAACTGTCCGGCCACGGCAGACAGCAATGGAGGGTAGACCGAGCAGAGGCAGGGGGGGAAGCTGGAGAAGAGGTGGCCGAGGTGGACACGACAGTGACAGTTTTGGCGGTGAACACCGGGGCAGAGGCCGAGGGGGTCACCATCGTGGCCGGGGCAAAAGAGACCATCACCGCGGTCGTGGACGCGGGGGAGGCGCCCATGCAGCAGAGTTCCATTACCGGGTGAGAGAGCACAGGGTCCCTAAGCGGTCCCGTTATATCGCTCCGCCAAACTACATTGAAAATTTAGTAAATTTAGTAGTTTTCCTCAATGCGGTGATTCAATGCATTCTCTGACGAAGACATTAAACTAACTACTTCCTCCTCTTCAATTCGGCCTGATTACCGCTCATTTGAGTGGAACTTTTAGCCGGTGCTGCAGCTCATTTGCACTAAAATGCTGTGCGCTGTAAATAATCCTGTGTTGTTTAAATGAAGCAGCTTTAGGCCCCACTGTAACCTCACAGCTATCACTGTACCATGTGCACTGGTTAATGACATTACACCAGTAGAAGTGGGATTCATGGCATCACACTTCTCTACTGAACAGTATGTGCACAATGAGACTCTGTCCTCATCTATAGAGTTAGATTGAACAGAATGAAACCTTACTAGAGTGTCATCACTTGAAATGTCTCCTACAGCTATTTAACATTGTCATTGTACAACCTGGGCCTTGGATATGACACTAGAGGGTTCAGCTTCATTTCCACTGCGATGTTCAGTCAGGTGATGCTCCTGCCATGGTAACTACAGAATTAGAAGTTAAACAATAGGGGCCCTGTGATTGCAATCATAAAAATCTCCTTTGGTTCATAGGGGCTCCTTGATTGCAATCATGAAAATCTCCTTTGATGCATCCATAGTGACGATGTTGTCTTGATGATATTGTTGGGGAGGGGGGGCGCATTTTGGGCACCACAAAAGCTGAGCACAAAGCTGAGCTTTGTCAGTATGACACCTTTGTCAGTCTGCACGTTTCCATGACGACACTGTTAAAAGATTTGTGCAGCTATCTGGCAAAACAGGAAGAAATCTGTGACTCAGACAAATTTAATGAGTTCAGTTTTGGCACTGACGTCTGTTCTTTGTCATACAGTGGTGCACGGCCTTTACCTTGACCCTTTTGTAAGGTGACGCTAACAATCATGAATTAGAGGTATGTGTTAATGACCACTTGACAGAACGCTCTTTTAATTGTACTTTGTGGAGCACCGTCATTGGAAATATTATTTTTGTCAGTCATGGGGAAGTCTTAGTCACAGTGAAGCATGCTGTTTAAAGTTTTTGAAGTTTTTGAATGAGTCGAACAAATCCACATTCTTCTTTTTTTCTTTTTTTTAGACAATCTGCTATTTCTCTTTGTCATGATCTACACCAGTTTAATGACTGATACCAAGGAATTTCATAACAGGATGGCACAATGGCATGTATTTTAGTTGCTGGAAAGATGGCCTATAATGGCGTGGTATACATAGATTTCCCAAATCAACTGTTCCATGAAAGATTTCTGCAACTAATGATTGTTGTCAGTTATTTTTCTGATGATAGAATAATGAATTAACTCACTAATCATTGCATCTGTATTGTGAACAGTCCTTGTCTTCACCTCAGCTATTGTATGAAGCCTGCAGTGCACACTGTCTCATCAGGGCTGTGGAGGAGCATTTGTTGTTGAGACCTTGTCCATGTAGAATAAAAGAAGAACAGGGAAAAGTTAGAAGTTTGCTGGTATTGTTCATCTTTTTGTGCAAAATATTGTTACTCAACTGCATCAGCAAAGATTTTTTGATGCATGTGTGCCTTCTGATGTTTTCACCTCTTAGGATTTTTGACCTTTGTAAAACTCTGTCCTAACCCAACGTTATGTTTCAAATAGAAAATGACATTTCATTGATGTTCCATGTATTTGGGTTAAATCAGCCTTGGACCAATTGAACTACATCTCGGTCTACACTTAAGGTGCAGTCAGGACCAGGTTTCGTGAGGCAAAGTTAATTGTTTAGTGACAAAAAGCAGACCAGACAACAAACAGTGCGGGTGGGCTTGCAGAAGCATTGCTCACTGTGGTGTCCCACCGTGTTCCCTTTCAGGATCAAGATGAAGGAGCCAACCTTCAGGAGGAAGATGACAGGAAGGAGGTTTTCTCCAGGAGGAAACTGGAGTCAAACTGGGATCGTTACAAAGAGTCAGAGAAACAGGAGCCTGATGACGACATGCCCACTCAGAGAGGAACAGATTACCACGTCCTGCTGGAGTCAGCAGGTAAGATGTGGACATGAAAGGATGGAGAGTTGGTGTTTTGTTAGTTTTGTTGTGGTCAGCCACACTTGTTGTGCTTAGTCAGCCCTCAGCAGGAGTCAAGTTGAGCATCTGAGCTTTCTAAAACAAGTAAATATTCTTATAATGCTCTTCCGGGCTTAGATTTCTGTACACGAATGAGTTTTTCTTTCAAAGCTAGAATTGCATAAGTAAACACAAATATGGCAACATCCTGGTTGGACATAAATCATGTGGGTGTTTTTTTGGACTCTTTCTCTCTGGGATAGTGGCACAGTGAACACGACAAATAAAACCAATTTGCCCCAAAAACTTAACGAATAGTTAGCTGCTGTATCTAAATTTGCCGAGTTCCATAGTCACACTTGCTAGTCTGAGTGCATAAGTGCTTTCACACTGATAAGCAGGACAACATGCAGTGCACTATGAATGAATTTTGTCTAAAATGATGGACACTTCTCACCATCAGCGGTCGCGCTCTTGGCTACGGCGCGGTAGAGGAGGGACCATGAACGTATTTTCAAACTTGTGAAAACGGCAACATTTTACCACTAATAAAACATCACAGGATTAAAGGGACGACTTTAAATATGTTTATTAGTGAAAATATGCTCCGTGTCAAATACTCCACTGAGACAGATTTTTTTCTGAAGTTGTCTCTTTATCCTAATTAGTTAAAAGGATATGTCTGCTGCCTTCAGGGACTTTAATTGCTCTGTATGGTCACTGCTGTCGGATGGCTGCATAGAAGATCCATGTTTGTCTTTGTTTGCACATTTCAGCCTCAGTGGTCAGTGTTTTGCCCCCTGGGCTCTCTGCAGTCTCATCCCCGTGTCTGTTGATATTTCTTTCCCCAAAGGAGCACAAGGAAGAGAGCTCAGTGAGCTCAGCGTGTCTTATTAGAGCAGAGCTCCAGATCGCTTCAACAACAGGCCTGACTCTCAGAAAACATGTCGCACTGTCACGTTTAGCTTGTGTCTGAAGTTGAGTTAAATAAGGCAGAGGGTTAGTCCCCAAATCTGTCAACACTGCTGCCAACATTTTTTATGATATGACAGATTGGGAAGCAGGCAGTCTCATTTCAGCTGCTCCCACGTGTGCAGTCATTTAGCTGAAGTTGCTGGTGTGTGTGTTTTAAACTGCTGTTGCCGCCGGCTTTCTAGCAGTTGTTGAGGAGTAACTCCTCTCTAGATTTTAGGAGGAGGAAAAACATAGCTTCACCAGCCTCTGTGGGTTGAAACCTATAAACAAGTCCGGGTTGTAGGCGAAAGTAAACATGCTGCCATAACTGAGCTGGCATCTCACTTGTAAACTAGCACAGTAACAGTTTAATGTGTGGAGAGGATTCAACTTCTTAAACAGCTCTGTCCAGGATACTGCATACAGCCTGTTGCATGTGAAAGATATATATATATATAAATAAAGGTTATCAAAGATGAATCATAATTTATTCCAGTTTTAATTAACAGCTATGACTTTTCTGAGCTGTGCTGCTTCATGTTATCTGAACCATAAAATCAGCCATGAAATCATATTCACATTCATAAACCTCCAGTCAATCCTCATGTCCACTCTCAGCAGCGTGCTGACAGAGGACTGACCCAGAACGGAGCGGTCTGCTGCAGGGGCCAGAGGGCGAGCCGCCACCCCACCTCTCCCTTCCTAGCTTTGGACTGTTATGTTTCCTGACGTTCTACTTCACTGACCTATTTGAGTTTAGTTCAGTTTCAGTGAGCAGCTTCTCTTGTATGATTTTTAGCAACATCTCCAGTTGCCAGCAGTCGGAGTATACTGAGAGATGTGAAACCTCTTTTTTTTTTTCCTGGACTGATCGCAGTGATCATGACCTGAAACTTCCCTCTGCACTCAGACTTTCGTGACATATTTGCCTCTGTCTTTTCATGGTCTGTATTTGTGTCATCTATTTGTAAGCACAGTAGCAACATGAACCCCTCGTGGTTTGGAAGTTAGGGTTGAAGGCTGTCCTCTGCATTTATGTCACTCTCAAACCGGATTCGCTCTGTGCCTGTCGACTCTGACAGAGCTGATCTGCACCGCCTCAAAACACTGAGATGCAGGGGCTGAGGAGATGAACGAGATGTTACATCGTCTGTGGAGCACTGTGATTGGTCAGTTTGGGCTGCTGATGCCGTCAGAGATTGCTGATAATGAGGCTCTGCTTACAGTGCTGCCAGGGTGGTTTTCCATCCAATTGGACTACTTTTTATTTCAGTTTATTACAACTAGGTTAAACAGTTACTTCCCCTTCACCCTACTTTTTATTGCGCAAAAATGCTTTTCTCTGTTTTTTTTTTTTATTGTAGTAAATGGTCAGAAAAAACAGGCAATTTGAGGATGTCACCTTGGGCTGTAGGAAAATGTGATGGTCACAAATGATTAAATTATTAATAGAAGAAAAAAATGTCAGATTAATCAAGCGAATAGAAGAGTATAAACATAATTAGTATTTAACACAAGGTGAGATGATGATCTCTTTTTCAGTGGCTACTAGAAAAATTTGGTTTTATGATGTGGCTGCATTGTCAGTGCAAACCGTTCTCTAGGTGGCCTATATCTAAGAAACCAAACATGAGTACTTCCTGCATGTAAGGAATCCACCACACGGCCTGCTAATCCACCTGGTGTTGCAGCGGTGCTACAGCAGTCAACAGGTTAAATCCTATAGTGCGCCGTAAATCAGTGCATCTTTTCCACCTCCGTTCACTCTTGCTTGCTTTTGGTCAGTGTGCTATCTTTGTATCCTCTTGTGAATCTGTTTTCTGCCCATTGAGAGCCACTGAGAGCTGGAGTTAAAGCTGCAACCACTGACCAGCTAGTTGGCCAAAGAAGGTGATTCTGGCTCTGATTCTGGTGCAGTTCCAGCCTCTAGGGATTTATCACAGGACTGCTGGAACACCTCAATATAGGAAGTACAAATGTCACTTCACCTTGTTTCCCTCTCACCCAGTCTCTTGTCATCATGACTGAGTAGGTTTCATAACATACTGCTGCAGGTAGTGGAGTACTTCACTGTATAAACTGTCTCCACCAAACTCTTCTGATGTATAAATATAAAACATAATCTAGTGTTAGAGCATTTCAGTTTAAAATCAACAGGATGTGCGGTGGCCTTACATCAATGCAGTAGCCTTGTATTAAGTAACAGAAGTCGACCATCATAATACTGAGATGATGAGCTTTCCTGTTTTATAACAATGCCATATAAGTGAATTTGAATCTAAATTTGACCTTCTATGAACATTTTGTTTATTTTTTAATTATCCATTCATGTTTTGGTAAATTAGTCTGTTAAAGGATCGTTGCATCAAAGCGGCAACCTCCATGACTTGAAAATGAAGCCAACATACAAGTGCCAAAAACTGCAGTTGCTCTAATGGCCACTGGAGACTGGCTCCACAAGCGAGTCATTCCCCACAGGCCTCAATGTTAAAATGCCCGACGTAACAGCAGAAATACACATATTTACAGCCTGGTTTTGGTCTCTATAGCTAATTTCCTCCTACATGACAACTGAACGGGGGGCAAATTTTTATATAACACACCCATTTAAATTTTATTCAGGCTTAAAGTTGTGGATAATTGAGAGTGTGGCCACTTTGAGTGACAGGTGGGCGAGCACCAAAGCTCAGCTCGACACACCCCACCTCTTTTCCTAGTTTTGGATTGGCCAGGAGTTTGGCAGAGTGAGGCACTGCCAAGATGGCAACTGTTGAGCAGCCCACTCTGAGCTTCAGAACTGCTCTTCAGAAACATATGGGTGACATCACAGAGGCTACGTCCAACTTTATTTTAAGTCTATTGTTGCATCACACAGCTTTTTCTAACATTGAACAGGTGCAGTGGTTTGCAGAGTCTAGAAAAATGTATTTTGCTTAGTTTAGGTGAAAAGTAATTGTCATGTTTTGGCCAAAACTAATTGTTATCTAATCAAGATGTTAATAAATACCTGCTATATGAAGAAAGAAAGCCATTTTTATAATAAATGAATACATTTTTAACCCAGGATGAGTGTTTTGAACATGAACTATGTTTGTAGGACTGTTTTTTTTTTTCTCACGCCATTAGAGAGTTGGAGAGTGTTGAAGCGCCGTGTTGTCTCTCCTGTCCTCTTGTAGTGTAAATGCCAAAGGTGCTCTTGTGAGTTGTTTGACTCCCATCTCTTGTTTTTTGCCCACATTGTCAGATTAGTCATGCCGTACAGCAAGAGGCTGCTGCTCTCCAGAGGATACTTAATTGTACGTGGGAGGTGATGCTTTCAAGAGTCGTTTTTCTGGCCAATTAAGGTAGCCATGAAATCAGGAATTCGCCACAGAAACCTCCCTTTTCCTCTTGGCTGAAGTTGTTACAGAATACTTACTGTGGAGCTTATATCACCAACACTTTTTGCATCCAAGGTGTTGAAGTATTCTGTTTGTTTTATTGGCAAGATTGGGCAGGATGTACAGGTCAGAAGTACGCTCAGATGTTATGTATTTCAAGAGAGAAATGGCCCACAGCACTATTTTTTCAACCTTTTGTAATGTATCTTGCAATTCTTTAGAGATTTAAAATCCCAGAGCAGAGAGGTCGAGAGCAGAGCTTTACCTACAGCGCGGTGGAGGCGGCAGGCGTGTGAGAGATTATGGGCTAATTTTACAGCGTTTTAATCAAATAGACACAGTGTTTTTCCTATTCCACACTGCACTATGTCATACTCTTAACTACAAGGATGCTGCCTGTCATAACAGGACACTTCATCTAATAATGTTGCCATCCAGTGATTTCAGAGCTGAGCACATGCAAACAGCCCGAAACAAAACTGTGTAAATATATATCTGAGTGGGTGGTGGTTGTTTTTCTCTGACCTGACATTTAGGGGCAGAAAGCTGTGTAACACAGAGACTAGGCACCTTTTGGAAGATGGTCTTCAGAAATTTGAGCGGAACAATCAATTAGTTGATTGAAAATTAATCTTCAATTGTTCTGCTGATCATTTTGGTTCACTTAAAGTTCACAGATTAGTTCGCTTGTTCCAGCTTCTCAGATGTTTAAATAATAATAAGCTGCATATGTTTTGAATTTTTGATTCAAACATTGCATTGAAACTCTGGGAAATTGTGACGTACATTTTTCACTAATTCCTGTCCATTTGTGGGCCAAATAATAACCAATAAATTGAGAAAATAATCATCAGATTAAATAAAATGAAAATAATCTTTAGTTGCATCATTAGTTGCTGCTATTGTCAGACTTCAGATAGATTTTGCAGTGTAATGGAAATAGCAGAGCCAGTTTGTGAATCTTTTCTACTCATGCTGCTGCTGCTATTCTATATTTTGGTATTTAACATTACAGTGTCCTCACTTGTGGCTGCTTTTTGACAAAGGTAACTGAGTTTGCTTGTGATGTAGTAAACATTTGTAAGTTCGGTACAAAATTGAAACAGCTGAGGAAACCTTGAGTCTTTATGTTACACTTCACATTGTGTGCTATTGGGTCAGATTTGTCATGCGGTGCGTGGGGTTGGTTTACAGCACAAAGAGAAATTGCTGTATGGTACAGCAGGTCCAGTGTGTGATTCTCCCATCAGGAAAATACTGGAGCTAAAGCTTTGAGTTTTTGACAATGACAGAGGATGGAGGGAAGCCTGAAAGGATAGTAAACATATCTACTCTATCAGCAGCTCTTCATTCTGCAGGGGGGAGTGGAACTAACCACCAATACTTTAGCCTGGTTCACGACCTCCGAATCTCTGCCCACATCTCTACTATCAGTCTGCTTTGAGAAAAAACACAGATAACAAAGCTCCCTTTTTGACTTTTTAAAGCTTCTTTTGATTCACATCTTACAGATGTAACAGATTGAGAGATGCAGGGGAGTGTGTGTGTGTGTGTGTGTGTGTGTGTGTGTGTGTGTGTGTGTGTGTGTGTGTGTGTGTTAAATTGTGACAGAAAAAGTGAAGAAACACCTATAACCAAAGCTGTTATTCATCTAAAATTTTCACGTTTGTCTCAATTAAAAGTGTGACAACACAATCTGAAACATGAATAAACTCAAGTGAGAGATGCTGTGCTCAGAAAACATTTGGAATTTGAAAATCTACATTTCCATAACAGCTGGGCCAGCGCCATCCTACTGAAGAGGATCATGTGATAGGATTGAAAGCTCCAGAACAGCTGCTAAATGGACCTTGAGATCAGATTGTTCTGTTCTGACACAAACCTAATATTGTAAAATTGTTCAACATTTTAACAACTGAAATCTGTTTATCAGCTTTAACAAAGGTAAGTGGAATGTAGTGTTTTCATATTTTTGTCTATTTATCACATGATAAATTTTTTCTTTGTGACTTTTGCTGCTGTTGCTTTGCACGATACAGTGGTGGAAAGCAACTAAATACATATCCACTTCATTATTTGACTTCGACTTTAGTTACTGGTGATTTGTCAGAGTCAGACTTATAATACAAAATATAATCACAATAAAATTTTGATCTATTATTATTATTATTATTATTATGTTAAAATAAGATGAGCTGTTATTGATTCCTGGGGTAAATTCACAACATACCCAGCAGTATGTAAAGCGATTAAAAATAGGCCCACATTTACCAGCTGCAACACTGAAGTGGTGCTTACACATAAATGCATCAATAATCACAATAATTATATAATAAATATTATTATAAATAAATAATGATTATAAATATAATAATTATTTTATATTGGGCACTTGTGGATGATGAGTACTTTAAGTTTTGATACTTCAAGTACATTTTGATGCTAATACTTATGTACTTTTAGTAAAGTAAAATGTTGAATGTAGGAGTGTTTCTAAACTGCAGTATTGCTGGTTTTACTTATATAAACCATCTGAGTGTTGTAATAATACAGTCCATATGCAGCAGCAGTCCATATGTCCCATGCTTCATTCATACATTTTTTACCCTGAGATGTTCTTGTGCAGAACCTGTCAGTGTAGTTTATATAATCTCCATTTGTAAAGCTTCACACTGTTTATCTTTCATTTACACGTTTTCCTCTGTTTAATGTATCTAAATGTATTTGCTGCTGCAGTGACTCAGCTTTCCCACAAAGACCATCACGGTTTCATCCCATCTCTGCATGTGTTTAACTATGCAATAATGAGTAGATGCACAAAACTTTAATCTTCATGTGAATTTGCCTCACCGGTCTATTTAGATATATTAAATATATAATTGAGTCGTGAGGACATACAGTGGCTGACTTTTTGTTTGCAAAAGCTCTATTGAAAGCTTTACTGTACTCGGTGTGATTAGGAAAAATGGAGCCTGACAGGGAAATTGTGTAAACAGACTGTTTGATTTGAATTGAAGGTCACGTTGATTTCTGTTGTTTTGTGGCCTCCTGGATGGCTATTATTTTGTACCACTGCTTGTCCAAACATCCCAAGTGCTTTTAGCATTCATGTGTTTTGATTGACTGTGATTATACCTTCTATTACATTCAATGCTGAGATTCAGTGTGTCAGAGACCATATTTCACGACTGCGGCTTCCAAACAGAGGCTACTTTTCAAGGATGAAACCTTGGAGCTTTTCATACTTGAAATATTTCTGAACCAGTGCATTTTGAAAACAGCTTTTGTGCAGAAAGTTTTTTATTGCCTTCAGAACTTCAGATTTCTGCTAAACTGTGGTTGTATTGATTGAATTGAGACGCATCAAGTTGCCGTCCAGCCTCAAGGAATGAATTGCCGTCGACTGCTTTGTAACCGGTCTCGCCAGGTCTCATCTCAGTCCTTGCATTGTTAGGGGTTGATTGTGCTGTTGCTAGGGGTAATGCGTGCACGGTGCAATTCCCTTGTTCTGTGAGTGTGTCCGTGTCCCTGTAAGACTGTAGGGAATTGCAGGGCAGTTATTTACATCCAAACATGGCCATCTATCTGTACACATTAACACAAGGATCAATCCTCCTCCCCCGCAGCCGTAGTTTACCAAGGCTGCTAATGGGCACCCATCAAGGCTCAATCATAATGAGACAAAAGGAAATCACATTAAAGCTTCAGTGATTCGGTGAACTAGATTGACAAACACAAGGACGTTTTCCTAACTGAGATGAATAGTCCCAATCATGCCATTAATTTATATGTTCCGGTGTTGTTATGGATACTTGATTATCCATGTAGACGGGAGGAGACTGGCGTCAAAGCAGAGGAATGAGGCCGGTCATGTACTGTACAAAGCATCACAGGTGCTTGGTTCGTTTCCCTGCGTTTGCTGATGGCGTGAGGCTAAATAAAGCAGCAGGTGGATCACAGACACTTCACTGAGATCATCCCACAGAACAGTCTACCCACTTTCATCCTTAAATACCTGGCCCATTGTTTGACTGTCATATGAGGGTTCATTTTAGGGCTGCGGTTATTTTTATCATCTGTTAAACTGCAGAGTAACTTCTCGGTTAAGCATTGAAGTTGTTTTGTCAAGATCCTAAAATCCCAAAATATTACATTTATAATAGGGAGGAAAAAAAGGAGTAAATGAGAAAATTCTCACATTTGTGGAGCTGAAACTAATGAATGTTTGACATTTTTACTTGAAAAATGACCTTAAACAGTTTCTTGATTAGCTGCAGCTATCAGTTATTTCCATTACTGGTTATTTTTTCGATTCAACAGCTGAAGCTGATGACTTGAAATTTGCTTGTTTTGACGGTTTACAGTCCAAATCCCAATTATATCCAGTTTACTTTAGAGCTGCAGTGATTCTTTGATAATCAATTGCAAGGATATTAACAGATTAATCTTTTTTTTCTTAAGCAGAAATGGCAAACATGTTCCAGGTTCTCAAATGTGAGAATTTGCTGCTTTTTTGGTCTCACATTAAAGTAAATTGAATATTTTAATGTTTTTGACTGGTGTCTAACAAAACTAGACATTTGATAAGGTCACCTTGTGCTGTAGGATAGTGGTATTGTTTTCTGTTGCTTTTACAGATAATAAATATAATCATTAGTTGCAGTAGTTACAGAAACATAACATTTAAGAAGCTAGAAAGGGTGAATTATTGGCATTTATTCTGAAATAATTGCTGATTAATTTTCTGACAGTCAGCTCAGGGCTTATTGTTTCAGCTGTGGTTCAATTTAAAAAAAAGTTCATGGTGTTTATAGCTCCAAGTGTTGGGATGCCAGTCATGTGACTTGTCATCCCCATGGTTTTTAATGGTGCTTTAAATCAAATCATCTTCACTCCTTGTACCTCCCACTTTTTCTGAGTAAAAAACAAACACACAACACTCCTGCACGACCAAGCTCAGACTTATCTAAACACACTTAAGATCCAGAATTGATTTAATAACCTTTGTACAAGTGTGAAAAGCTGCAATTTTAAATCCACTCTGTACAAAATGTACTGTAGAGTGTGAACCATAAAAGCTCTGTTGACAACTGATGAACCCCAGCACTTGTTCCATGATTCATTAATATATTAACTCAGCCTGCATTTACAATTCTGTAATAAAAATTTTATAATGCCAGAATTTGTAATAGCACTTTACTGAACAGTAAGTAGGGTCATTTGACAGATGCTCCTGTGAACTGTTTAATTTCCTGCCATCACGGGCACATCAAACAGAATACATACTCACCCTGTATGGCTCTGACAAAACACGATCCTCCAACATTAAATGGGTGTTTGGCCGGGTCTTTGATATGCTGTTTTTCCTTTACTCCCTTTTCAGTCTGGCAGACTTCTCTCAGTTTCTTTCTCAGCTGTCTTCCCTTTGCTCTCTGTTTCCCTCTCACAGCTTCACACCTTCCCTCGCTGGCTCTCTCTTCCCCTCCCCTGCTCCTTCTCGCTGACTTTTTTCCCTCTCTGCTCCTCTCTCCAACGAGGTGAAAAACACACTTGTCAAATACAGGTAGGTCATCACACCGTCTCTCATCCTCACCAGTTGCTAAGTACGAGGCGCTTTGATGCAAACAAGTTTTCCAGCATCGTCGTCGAGTGGTATACTGTGGCTCCTGAATGGTCCAGCTTCTCTCTGGGACAAGATGGTTAAGGCAACAGCTGTTCAGTGTCAGTGTCCGTGTGACAGAGCGGCTTTAGGTGCCTCAACGGTGCTGTTCAGACCTTTTTCACACAAGGGTGAATTACTAAAAGCGGCTGCTCATCCTCCTCAGTGATAATCGAGTGAAGATCTCGTCAAAGCTTTTCCTTTGTCACAGACGACAAAGATGCGCGCTCAGTATCTTCTAAAAATCAAAGAAAGCAGCAAGCATTGGAGTTTCTCACTTTTTCTGCAAAGTTTGAGCAACTCCACTGGCAAGGAAAAGAGAATAAAGCTTCTTTGGATCCTCAAGGCTACACAGGTTGAATGACTTTTTGTCCCCTACCAGGCTTCTTCTTGCTACCGATGAAAAGGCTGCTCGAATGCAAGCTGCACTAACATCCTCACCAGCGCGCAGATTGAACCGTGAGCCACTGTTAGGAGAAATTCCCACATTGCCGGAAGCTTCATTCTGTATCGGAGCACTGAGCAACATGTAAGAGGAGGGAGGCAGAGGTGAGGAGGTGGAAGAGGTGGAGGAGTAGGATGAAGCAAAAGGGGGGGAGGAGCCGGAGGAGGAGTCGATGTGGGTGTCAGCAGCAGTTCAGAAGCAGCCGACTGTTTGTCTTTGCAATGCTTACAGCTGTGTGTCTTCATCAGAGAGGAAATGCATTCATACAACTCCCGGCCCCTCAACTCCTCTCACGTCCCACTTCATAATGACCTGGTTGGTTATTTCCCAGTGTGTCTGACCATGCACCCTCTTTATAAGCAGGGTGAGTGACTGTTGAAGCAGTCAGTGGTGATTGGCAGTTTCTAAACTGCTTTCAGTTTGCCAGGCAATCTGGACTGCCTCTATCAGCTGTGCTTTTCAGTGTGTGTTCTCCGTTTCCTTCTGCTATGACCTTACCTTCATAGATAAGCTTCTTGCTTTAGTTGCAAAAATAGAAGGAGTAACTGGCCTTGTGAGCTAAGAAAAAACTTGCTCAGTGGTTGAAATGTAAATTCATTCAATGGAGAGCAGACAGAAAAGATTTCCATTGAAAATATATCAACAGGACTTTAAAAACAGTGACTTTTCTTAAGACCTTATGAAGATCATTCATGAAAGCTGTAAACATTTTCTCTTTTCTGCTGTAGTCTGAGGCTGTTCAGATCTTTTTTTGTGGAGTTTGTTAGCACAATCTGACCTGTTGCAAAATCTGCTAGCTGCAGTAGCCAGGGAGCTCATAATCTCATGATGGGCTAGCGTCAAATGTAGCAAAAACTTATAAGTAAGTTTTCTCTGCTGTTGAATGTGGTTTCCGGCCAGGAGCGGGTGGTGGTGATGGTTGCTTGCCAAAAGCTTCAGCCAGTAAAAGAGGCTATAATATGCCCTCTGAGCAGTGCTACTTTTTCAGGGCAGACCGGACACTACGTTTACTCGGTATTGGAAAGTGACAAGACTGTCTGACTGGGCTGGAGCTAGCTGGTTAGCACGCTACCTTCAGTAGAAGTGATAGAAATAGAAGCAAAACAACATTTAACATTAACTTTACTTTGCTGGATACAATCTTTGCAAGTAAAGGAAAGAAGTTTGATGCTGAACTCCCAACATTTCTTTCAGACTGGTAAGTAAACAGCCCCATTTAAATAAATGTGAACGAACTAATCATTTCTCAACGGTTAATCTATTCATTCATTTTCTGCTGCGTATCTGGGTCCAGGTCACAATAAATAAATAAATTATATCAGTTGTAAGTATTGTCTTATCTGCTGCGAAGTGCTGAAAAAATATGATTATTAATAATAGATTTAACTTGTTGAGCCCTACAGAAACCCTGAAAATGCTTTCTATCTTTTCAGGGGGCAGGCTTAATTCTGGGTCCTCAGCTTCCCCATCGTCATGTGGCATTAGTAATTAGTCAGGAGTATGAATATCATTATGAGGATGAGGAGGAACATGGAAAATATCAGTAACAAGAGATCAATCTACTATTGACGAGAAGCTAGTCAAGGATAAAAGCTCTTTAACATCCCCCAGAAAATTGCCATCTTTCTTTGAGCCATTGATTTTGACTGTTTGTTGTCTATGGTTAAGAGCATCTTTTAGCCTTCTTGTTGTAAAGCTAAGGAAACACTTTCATTCAGGTTATGATTTCAGCGGGTTTACAAGTCTCAACACTTGGAGGAGCTCATCTGTTTCCTGCTTGTTGCTGGATTGCTGCTCATATCAATAAGCAGTGTCCACTCCACTGGAGAGGAGCCTGGTGACTGCTGTTGACGCAATGAGACTAACACATTGTCACGTGTTATGTAACATGCCATCAGCACCCACCGCACTTATAAAGACATGAAATCTCGTACAGACGAGCAAGTTATTTATAAATGTTACTACAAGTTGTTCTTAGAATAATATTTAGACCAGGTTTCTGGCTCATCAGCTGGCTTCTAAAGCTGGATTTATACTTTAGTGTTACAGAGTTACACCATGCATACAATGAGCTATGGCTATGAGCAGAGGCCCCGAAGCTGACGAGTGCCTCATTAAAAATGTAATTACAAGTCAGGGCTATGGCAGCTACAGAGATACCAGATGAGCTCTGCATGAATTGCAGATTTCTGATGCTGGTGGAGATGATGATGTTGAAGAGAGGCTCAGTAATCTTCTTTTCAGCAAAATGCATCGAGCAAAGCTGTCTCCACTTCAAACCTTCAGCTTACTGCAACCTTCACTCTCCATCGCGGTGATGGAAACAATGCAGGTACAGTCAGTAGCGAGACCGCAGAGGTTAGTCTCAAATTTAGTAATGAAACAGGGCAGACGGTCCCACCATCGCTTGTATCACAAAGTAAATTTAAGAATGTAAACACAGTTACAGTTACTCTTTACCCAGCAAAAAACCATTGCTCAGCTGCGAAGAGGATTTAAGTATGGAAAATGTTTAATACTGTTTTCAGTAGCAAGGAGGATCTCTCTGTAGAAATGATGTCTTTCAAACTTAATTAAAACCAAAGACAGATGAAGATGGTGGAGTTGCTGGGGAAACATGCGGGGAAGCCTGTTGTTTATTTGAATCAGCCTGTAGTAAAGCACGATGCTGCTGGGCTTATGCTGTTTATTTTAGGGCATGGAAATACAAATGGAGAGAATCTCCAACAAAGGCAAATGTGCTTATTTGTATTTTAAAAAACTCCTCACTTACCTACTGTATTAAAAACTGTAATTAAATAACATCACGAGCATCAGTCTTAATTTATTTTTTCTTAAAAAAAAATGTATATGTATATATATAAGCAAATATAAATATTTTAGTTTCCCCAAACACTGATTTAAAAATGAAAGTAGCTCTTGGTAATTTGTAGTAGTAATTGTAACGGATATATTGTGAAATAGGATGCATTCATAAAATCAGTCTTTTAACCACAACAAAGCTAGCAGCCCTGGAAGTCGTTGCTGCTTTATGCAGTTATTATACCGAAGGATTTGGTGACCTCCTGCTCCAGCAGCCTCCAGGAGGACCCGTTGAGGCTCCGCCATTCGTCCGTCCCCTTCAGAAATTACATCTTGCCTGAACATCCTGAAAGGACCACTACTGTTTCAACTTCACAGTGTGATTGAACTGGTTGAGCAGACCAGCTGCCACGCATTTCTTTGAATTTTTTATTCTTTCATGTGGATATATCATGCATGTTCCTGTGGACCACTAAGCCCCAGGCTAGCTATTGATTATTAGGAGAATGAAAGACAAAGGATATGTGGCTTGTGTAATCTATCCCTCAAGGAGTTCACATAATGAGGCACACATATATGGTGATTGCTCAATTTCTGTAGGTTTTACACATCCCCGGCTTCCACCTACTCACTTTGTTCCTGTGACATCAGGTTACCGTAGGTTCAGTGATGAATTGGAAAATGACAGTACCATCAATTATGAGCAGTATTTATTGACGTAGCATGAATAACAAATCAGTTTCTTTGAAGAGGATTATAAATTGTATCAGCTCAGTTAAGTTTTAAAGAGAGAAAGCGAGAAAAAGGAAGGAAGACAGAGGCTTTGTTATCGTGACGTGAGATACCCTCTGCTGTTGGGTACTGATTTCCCCATCTCTCTGGCAGAGGTAAATGAAGGAGGCAACATTGTCCACAGTGCAGCAGGTTGCCAGGATCCACCCTGAGACGCTGGAGGCTCTCAATATTTTTGGGCTGTCCGGCCGACATCATCATTGGCTCATCACACTCCTCAGTTACTGTCATTAATGAGCGCTGTTGGATTTGGCCGTTCCAACTTGGGAGAAACGTGTAGACCGTGTAAACAAATGGACCAGTGAAGTCTAGGTCGCCGTCAAAATATTGATATTGTGGGGAACCAGTGATTTGTGTCCAGAGATGATATATAATTGTATCATTGCTACATTGTAAAATAACCTTTAAATTCCAAAAGTTGAGCCAATTATTTCAAAAGAGTGCAGTTTTAGGAAGAAAAAACATATTAGTGATTTAATAGTGTGATTCTCTGCTTCAATTAAAGGTAATTGCTGTGTGTGCTTCACACCTCCCACACTGTGTTGCCTGCCTTGTGGTAAATAACAATAGCAGCGCTGATAATAATGGCGCATAAAGCTTTCTGCCAGACGTGGAGCTTCCAGAAGCACTTGGTTGTCATCCTCCTCCTGCCTGAATGCAATTTTGCATCCACTGTCAGCTCAGGCTGCTCATTAGCTGTGACCAACCAAACGTAACATTTGTCATCAGTGAAATGGTCTTTATTCAAACAAACAACCAAACAGTTTCCACCCGGTTCTCTGTAAACGGGCACTGCCAACATTAGCAAACCAAGTTCACCCTTGCTTCAAGTAGCATTTGAATGAGATGTAACTACTTTACCCCACTTATATATTATTTCCTCCAGTGTAGAAAATATATAAAACAGGATTTGGTTAGAGATCAATAGCATTTGATTGACAGATTGCCTTTTGTAATGACGCCTCCTTGAATTGGCCCAATTACTCAGGTTTGATTTTATCTCTCATTCCTCCCAAGTCCCTTAGAGCCTACCTTTGAATATGAATGTGACCTCAATCCACAGCTGGGGGGGAAACATGATGAACAAGAGTCATTTAAAGCTCCAACTGAAATGCAAGCAAAGTTGACTGTGGGGGCATTTGTAGGAAAAATTAATTCAACCGCTCAACCACTTGCCACCCCTACATATGGTTGTTAACTTGGTCATTTATTCATTTTCCCAGACCCTTTGAGCTCTCTGTGGCTGCCTGGTGTTTGCACGTGCCAAAGTTGTCGATAGCTTCACTGTACCGCTTCACTGCATCAAAATGAGATGATTCTACACATCGGTCCTGAATAGATTTGAAACTCTCAATTGACATCTTCTTGGTGCCGTTAGTCTTCAAATGGCATGTGTTAGTGAGCAATGTCAATATCACACAGGTGCAGCGTATGTGTGCCCGGTTCCTGTTAATACGAGGATGTGTTGGTAAAATGTTGCCTTCCTGCGGACCTATTGACTCAAGCTGATGATTTTCTCTCAGCATGTGTAATTTGACGGGGGCTGGTTGTTGATTTTCATTTTGACCGACCATCATTTTCTTTGATTGCAGCATTTCAGTCAAACAGTTACATTAGAAGGGCTGAGTGTACTTCTGTGCACAGTTTTCTTGAAGTGTTGAATACATGAGTCATTTCTCTCCTGTCTGAAACGTGTTATACACAGAAGTCCAGTGGTTGATTTTATTGGTTGATATTAGCTTATCATAGATGTATTGCTGTTGGATTACATGTTGGCCTCCAAGTAAAATGTAATTACAGTACGGAAATGCCAAGGCGGGCTACGTTAAAACGATGTGAGGGAATGCACTGACGGGGGTGTGTTGCTTTTGGTACGAGTGAGACACTATGATATGATCCTGACAGTCCAGTTGGATTAAGTGCTGGAGAATACTTAATCAGAACCAGCTCATATGTCATGTTGTCTGATGCAGTGGGAAATGAAAAGTGTGTATATTTGTTTTCAAACGGCCACACTCGAAGACAGGTGGAAAAGCTGGAGACATGATATTGTTACAAACATTGAAAACCCTGAATCCCACCTCACCTCCGCACATCTGGCCAATCACAGCGTGAAGACGGTATGAATGTTGGATCATCTGTTTCGGAAAGTTGCAGAGATGGATCCGTCAAGTTTTGTTTGCATGGCACCAAATCATAACAATCTTAACAAACGCAACTACAACAATCAGAAAATCATTGAACTTAAGATTGTTGCTGAGTTAAATGAGCTATTTGAGTACATCCCTATGAGCTGTGGAACATGAAGATTTATCAACAGATCAGCAGAATATAAATCATAACAGAACACAGCAGGTGGCCGAAGGCTTGGACACAGCATTTGCTTGTTCACTACAACAGCAGCTGAGCTGGTAGAAGTAACTTTTACACATTGTGTCAGTGTCGCCATGAGCTCAGTGAATGATCCTCTGCACTGTATTTGTCTTGTGAGTGTGTCTTTACAGAGTGCAGGTGGCGGCGTGTGCTTTGTGTCTGCATCATGATTCAGCCGGATAGTCCTGAGTGTCTTCTGATGAATTCACCACAAGAACAGAGGAACTCGGGATTTTCTGGAGTGAATCCATCAAGTGGGGAGGCTGGTCTGGATATCTTGTTTGGATTTCAGCACCGTGGTGTCTGTCACGTTTCATCCGCTCAACTGTTCAAAGGATTGAAAGGTTCTTGCATTCTGGCAGTTTGGTGCTTATTTAAGGCGATCCACAAGTCTTTATTTAGCTGCCAGTGGGTGCATTGTTCTTATCTTCCTGTGGCCTTTGAGTTCCTCTTTGTAAAGACAGAGAAGAAGCACTGCTAATGCTTTGCTCATGAGAGGCAATTTTCATATCACAGAAATTTTCCGCATCAGTTGATCAAATAAAATGAAAGACTTTATCAATTCATGGTGCGTATACATGACACTGTCTCTGCAGCTGTTAAAGTGTCAGCTCATGTATGTATGTTCCTGATGTATAGGTTACTTGTTTGATACCATACACCACATTTTTAGCACCGTGTTGATCAGTGTCGGCTGTTTACTCACTCTCCTCAGCTAACCTAATAGCTGAGGCTCCTTGCATCTTTTTAATGAGGGACCCAGATGTCCCGGCACTCTCAGACCAATGCTTATTTCAACCACAGGGACCTGTGCTAGGAGGATACATGTGAGCCTAAAGCACAATCTCATTCTCACCTGATTAGCCAGCTGTTTAGTTTCCCTGTCCTTTGTTTGTTAGCGCTAGAGCCAGACAGCATATAGACAACAGCTGTTGTTCTAAAACATTATTTGTTTCATATGAGGAAGTGATTATAGGCGCTGCAGCTCTTAAATTGATGTTTGTATTGATTGTGTTAAAGATCGAATTAGTTCCATGGTCTGCTCCTCCGTCCACTGCCTCACAATCGGTCACACACGGGAGGGTTTGGTCAGTCCTGCCTGTCACTCGATGCGTCACACAGGTCAGTCTGTGCTCTGTCTAAGTGTCACTTCATTTGCTTGTCACTGCTGTCGCGTCAGGTTGGTTTTGTGCCCCCCAGACGTCCAAACCAATTGAAAGTAAAGATACTTGTATCAGTTGTTATGACGCACTAGACTGGCAGACCAGACATTTCCAAATGATGAAGTTAATGTTTTGGTCATTTACAATAATTAATCACGGTAGATGTTAGGGATGTTCCTAACAACTAATATCCCTGTCGATTAAATGGAAATTTATATTTAGACTACTCCACTAGTCTGACAATAAGAAAGCGCTCAGAAAACAGTCGAAATTGAGCAGAGTTTATTTGGGTTTGCAGAGTGTGGCTGACGTTAGCAGTCAAATGCAGCCTTCTGTCCTTGCAGGTGAGCAGCCATGTGCATGTCGAGTTTATTCTGACGCCGCCTACAGACAATCTTATTTTCATTTTCTAGATCAAAATACTGCCGACTAGTATTTCTAGTAAAATATTTCTGTCTTCCATCAAAATGTGTAGTGACACTCATGGTCCCCAGAGGATCCCCTGACTTTCCATCTAGTGCCACCTTTAATTGGTTGGCCTCCATGGTTATACATGAAATGCCTCAGTAACCACTGGATGGACTGCCATCAGGTTTGGTAAACCCCGTCAGTCAGTCTCAGGGTGAATTGTTTTAACTTTGCTGATTCTTTGATTTTTTTTTTTTTTACTTTGGTTTATGACCAAATTCCTGCAAAACTGTTGACGTTCCCATCAACCTCAGCTATAGTTTGTGTTAAGTGCTGATTAGCAAATGTTAGCATCAGAGCTGCAACTAACAATTATTTGTTGCTGATTAATCTGCCAACTATTTTCAGGATGAATTGATTGTTTGGTTTATAAAGAGAAAATAGTCACAATCACTTTTTTTCTAAAACTCAACACGGTGTCTGTAAATGTCTTTTTGTCCAATGAATCGTTCAAAAACACAAAGATATTCATTTTATTATCTCACAAGATAAAGAACAGCAACTCTCAACTGAGAAGTTGCAACCAGAAAGAGACTTTTCTTTTGTTTTTTTGTTTTTAATTTCAAGTTAATTTAAAAAGATTCATCGATTCATTTCTATTATTTGATATATGAATGTACTGAAGTGGCTTTTTCACTGCAGAGGGTTCCAGTAAAATATTCTTGTTCATTAGAGAAATGATTCAGAGCAACCTCATATTTCTATTTGACGGTTCTGATCACAGCAGCCCTTTATTTCCTGAATAACAACATCTACTGTTAGCTAATAACGTCTTGCAAACAGCTTAATGGGCCAATTACAGTGGACGTCGATATCGGATGTTGGAATATGATTGATTAGATCCTAGGTAGGAAGTGTGTGAGCTGCAGCCTCTTACCTCCAAACAAGCTGCACGGCAGAAAAAAAACCAACAGAAAAACACGCCTAATGAGCAGGAGGCCTCGAGTGGATTGGCGCTCCTCTGATATGACTTTGACACAAACACAGCCTCACACAATCACCATTAAAAGTTAAGAGTAAATAGCTTCGGCCCTCTTTATTGTCTCGCCTGGTTTGCTCAGGATTTTAATTGCAATTAGCGCAGACAGTGATTTATCGACGCGTAGTGGGTTTCAGCGCTGTGTCGTGTTAGGCTAATTGGTTTGGTTAAAAAGCCGTGACAGGGAGCATGCTGGAGGCATCGTGGTTCCCGGAAAGAGGATTGGCTTCACATAACGCAACAAGTTTCTCTGAACTGTTTTTCCCTCCTTGTTTCATTCCTTCCATCTTCCTTCATTCTTTCCCTCTCTTTTCTTATCCCCGGCCTTTTTTCTTCCATTTTCCATCTTGTCCTCCCTCTCAGCGCTGCCAAACAATAATCAGATGGGATTTGTCATGATAGTTATAACACTCGATTGCTCCTCAGTGCTCTGTGAGCCGGCGCGCTCCGTCCTTTCTTATCAAGAGAGGATCTGCCACGACAGCCGGTTTAAAAAAGAAGTAATCATTCACTAATCACTCGCCATTACTCTACTGGCAAATGGAGGAGGAAGAGGGAGCGGGGAATGTGTCTATTCCTCTTCCAGTCACATAAAATGTCAACATTTCACTGCAGGTGTTAGTGGAGACTTAGCAGCGGCACTGTTGCTCCTTACATGTCCCTCCTGTTTCTGTTCAAGCCAGTCACTGCTCCAAGACAGAAGGCTAATCAAGATCCAGTCCAGGCCGTGGCCTCAAACAGCGAGCGGACTGGGTCTGTGCACCGAGCTGTGTGCTGAAGGTGTGGCCCAGTCAACAAGGGTGTGCATCTGTGATGTTTGTGGTCTGTGTGGCTCTGTCTGCACAGCAACCGGCAGGGTAACAGCGGCATGCTCTGGCAAACAGGATGAGGGAGTTTTGCAGGGCCACACAGAGAGCAACACAACACAGGGCACTAATGGGATTATTTATATCAATACAATATATTCACTGTATTAAGTACAGATGGATGCAAAGGTTTGGGAGTTTAACAGAAAAAAAACAAGACACCTTATTACAATGGCAACATTTTTCACCATTTTCTGACACTTTAATGATCAAATGATTCATAGATTTATTGAGAGAGTCATTGGCAGATTAATCGATAAATAAAAATAATCCGCCCAGTTGCATCCCTGTACAACTGTTGGTGGCATTGATGCTCTCGATGCATGTTGCCATGAAGAAGAAGGAGGTTAGGGCAGTTACAGTCGTGTCAGTTCATATCGGTCGCTCGCTCTGCTCACAGCGAGGTGATACAGACCCTTCGCGTCTTATCTTCGTCCTGACAGCGCTCACAGGGTCTCGCAGGGCAGGACGGAGGAGTGGGGTGAAGATGAACAGCGACGTGGTGAGAGCAGAGCGGAGCTGAGTGGAGCAGGAAGAGAGCGGAGTGGAACAGAAAGGCGGGAGCGAGAGTGCACAACACATCCCAGATATAAAGGATGAGAGCGGGACTCGGCATTAGCGAGCCATACATAGCTCAGCGAAGCCGGGGTTGCAAGCAAAAAGCCACGTTTGTTAATATGGGGTTCAGCCAGCAAGGTGTCAAGAGACAGGATACCACATTATACAGAAGTTACACAATGCCAGCCGAGCCACTTAGCACACAGCATGAGTAATGCACTGTTTATTCACTGTGGAATAACTCAGTGAGGCCACTGGCGCACAGTCATTTCAACCATGAATTGATCTTTAATCAGTTGTGTTCAGTGAGGTCAGAGCTTTGCTGGCAGGCGCCATCATCACAGCAGAATTCAGCAATATTCCCACACAGGACAGGAAAAATCTGATCACTTCCAGGTGACGTTGAGTAGTTTGATGTCTGGAAAAGTCTGGAAAGATTTGCTGTTGATGCTCGATAAACACATGACTACTTATTGTCTGTAGCCGTGGATCTTTTCCACATCTTGCTGAAGAGTTTAGACGATAAATCAGTTGATTGACTGCCAAATATTCTCTGGCTCTGAGTGTGATTAGCTGTTTTATATCACTGTAGATTGAACACTTTACAGTTCTCGACTGTTGTCTGGACGAAACAAGCAGCATGAAAACAGCCGCTCTTAGAAATTGTGGTAATTGTACTGGTTTTCTGATATTTTACAATGCAAATGATCGATCGATTGAATCAGGTGGTTCCAGGAAAAAAAAAAAATCATGCCCCCCGACATAAACTGCTTTGATTTGTAAGGTTTGTTTACAGTAATGAAGGAACAGGTTACAAGCATTAGGCCGACGTTATCTACCGTAAAGTCCCTGGTTCGTATCCAGGACCTTTGCTACTTATTATCCCCCATCTTTCTCTCTCCCCTCAGTTTCCATCATTTATCTATCAACAGTTTTTTCCATGTGATTGTAAACTAAATATCTTCGGGTTCTGGACAGTCAGTCGGTTAGAAGTTGGAAAGGTTAGAAGAAAATTGTTTCCGGCACTTTTTTACCAAACAAATCATCGATTTAATAAGAAAATTAGTGGCATTAAAGTTGATAATGAAAAAGAACTTTATTTTTGCAGCCTCCCTAGTCATGTATGCACCTCCTTTGCAGTGCTCAGTGGCCTTGTAAGGGGGCCCACCCCTCAGTTTGGGAGCCACTGATTAAGTGATAATGAAAATAACTGTCAGTTCACAAAGATAAATCACAGAGGAAGGAAGAAAACGCTCACAGTGGAGAAGATGAAACGAGGGAAAGTTCTGTGTTTTTCCTTAAAGAACGATAAAAGATCATTTATCAAAATAGCTGATTAAGTTTCTGTCAATTCACTAATCAAACGATCAACTCCTCCTTTCAGTTGCTAAGGAATTCATTCTCTTGTATGAACTCAACTCAGGCGCTAGTGGTTCAAATACATATGAGAAACCACATGGCCCTGTTTTTCACACAGCTGGGTCCACAGATCCTCTGTGGATGTTCCACTGTGCACGTAAAACAGTGTGAGCCAAGAGCAGAGAGGGGATTTAAGCCTCAGATGTGTTTGGATGAGCAGGAATGAAGAGACCGCTTTGCTCTCTCTTTCATTTTTCTTCATTCCCCCCCCTCACTCACTCCTCTCTTCTCCATGCTCACCCCTCCTCCACTCCTCTCTCTTTCTCTCTCTCCGTCTTGCGGAGGTTCGACGGACGTTTCTCTCATCCTCACTGGCAGCTGTTGCCATGGTTGTGTCAGTGCCTCCGAACTACCTGGGATGGTATTTCCAAGGACGTAGCTCGGGATGACACTGGGCTCTGAGGTGTAGGAGGGAGGCAGTTCACAGGTGTCAGCAGTTCTGTGTGTTGGACACGGACTGAAGGAGACAGAGGAGGAGGAGGAGGAGGATGAAGAGGAGGATTAGAGTCTGGGAAGATGTTAAACAGAGAGGAGCAGGAGCCGGAAACGCAGTGAAAATGAGAGTGAGAGGCTCCGGGTGTTTCACTGTAGCCACTTCTGAGAGGTAATTTCACCTCGATGCAGATTTAGCATTTACCTTTGAACAGAGAGTCGTTCAGTTTTAGATCCGTGAACAACGACAACATCAAAGTGAGAGGAATGAACCGGGGCACCTCTGGGGAGTCACACACTGAATCCTGGACAGCTCCAGGATTCAGTGCATTAACACGGGAGTGGACATAATAGCAGCTGAATGACATGATTATCCAGGTTTTCCTGCCCTTCATGATGAATCCCAAGTTACGTCTTTAATGCACCATTCCCATTTCCATAAGGATGAACTGGAGACCTGAGGATGATCCCAATAAATATAACTTTTATTCAATATCTCCCTGGACTTTTAAAATATCAATACAGTGAATAAAAATATATTAAGATATATTGAAATAAGACAAATCAAGGTCAGACATACAAAAAAAACGCTAAATACTTTACATTTCCCAACTGCACTAATGCCAATTGATGATCCAATATCAGCCTAAAAGACATTTTTAAAGTGATGTAACTGCGTGAAAAATACTGCACATATGAAAGGCCAGATTGACCTGTTAAAGGCCCCCTTAAATCACTGCTTTAACATATAGACATGGCATTAGTGCCTCCCATACAGTATGTCTGTGATAAGAGTGATGAGGAAATATTGGCTAAAAACGATGCATTAATTAGCTTTATTAATGAACTACACAGACAATAATGTTTAATAAATCATTGTGATTGTAGGGGGATGGGAGGCAGCTGGGTGGGTTTGGTATTTGTTAGTCAAAATGTTAAACCGTGGTTTGTGGATCAGTTCTGTCTTTTCATGGATCAGCTTAAAATACTTGCAGCTGTGAATTAGGTTTGAAATTTGGTTTTCGATTCCCCGTCCACCAAATCCGGGTTTTATGTGCACAGATCGCTCCATTTGAGGGCGAAAACCAGTCGATCGTACCGATAACAGGCCCAACACGCAGGCCTCCGCCCCTCAGCCGTCACATAAAGCTGACATCCCCGTTCCCCCGTCTTATCCTCCTGCCTCACAGACATTGTAACCTCCATAATGCCCCTATTCATAAATCATCTTTTCTCTACCTGTTTGACAGCAGGGACTCGGCCTGCAGATAAAAAAAAACAAAAAAAAAACCCTCCTGCAGCTTCTCCCTTTTTGACCCCCTTCACTTCCCATATAGCCAAGCAATCAAGGACAACTGCAGATGGCGTGGAGCGTCCGTCTCAAAGGCCGAGTGTCTGTAATGTAACGACTGGCTGCAGCTCCTCTGTCAGATCTCCCACTGACCGTCCATCTGTGTGTGGCACACTCACCACAGTCTGCTTTGTTTGTTCCTCCACCTATTTAAAAAAAGTCAGTGTTGTTGTCACTGCTGCTACACCTGATTAATGCTCCAGATCCGTGTGCTTTGATCTGAGCCACAGGGAATAAAGCACAAGACCCAGTGAGTGATTTTAGATTGAATTTTTAACTTATTGCTCTGTTTGGGTTATTTTCCTCTGCTGCCGGCCGTGTGCTGAAAACCTTTTCTGAACTCCAGGCAGACAAAACACAGGACATAAAAAGAAACAATAAATTAAATTCACTGTCATTTTAGTTTTATCAGTTTCTGAGCTTAAAAAAAAAAAAAAAAAAGATCTCACTTGGGGAAAGTACTTTAATTTATGAAAGAGATGACTTGAGAAAACTTTGCAGTCATTCATTAGAGCAACTTTGATTGTTGGGGCCTTATTTTCTGGCTGTGATGTAGAGTCAAAGACCATATTGTCTGATGTATCTGTGTCGGTGTGTAGTTTGACCGACACAGTAAAAAACAGTGTTTGGTCTCAATTATGTAGTTTGTCCACTGAAGAGCTGTAATATGGTCCCACTCAGTATTTAGCTTGGTCACAATTTACCATTATGATGATGATGATTATTGTTATTATTATTTTTATTTATTTATTTTGTATTATTTTTCAATTTTTTAATTTTTTTTTAGTTGTTGCTGTTATTGTTGACATTATCATAGCTTCTAGCTTTCACTATTCATTAGCCCAGTCAATACATAATATACCACACCTTATAACCATATAACACTAACCACGTGAAATCATAGTATTTGCGTGTGGAATTGTGTACATCTCTCTCTCCACCTCTCTGTCAATCCTTGTTGTGTCGACACAACCTATTGTTTTGTTTTTGCACCAATTAAAAAACAAAATGAGAGTGGTCTCAGTAATTTCAGCTAACTGCTCTTAGTTGGTTGTTTGTTGTTAGAAAGAAAGCAGGCAAGTGTATTTCTGAAAATACTTAAAAATCCCCTCACAAGAGTGAAGTATTCACCACGTTGTTGCTACAGAAATGGACCAACTAACTGTGCAACACCGACAACATGTAAAAGTCTTTCTCTGCCACGTCTAAAAATATTCCACCACCCTGTTTATTCCGCCCAAAATTACTTGCTCTCTGTTATTTAGTGGAGAAAACCACATCCACAAAATGATGCGAGTTCTGTGAGTGGTGCTTCACACCTGACACGGTGTCCCTGTCGAGCTGTTGTACTGGATGTTGTGTTTTGACTGCGCACTCCTCACACATTTTTATTTTTTTTCCCCTCTCTGCTCCTCAGTCGCACAGTTCAAAGGTTCATCTGGGCAGTTTTCTCATTTTGTCCTTGAAAAAACAATTTGCAAACAGCTCCGATGAAGTGCGATCAGGTTGAGTCTTCAGCTGTCTGCTGAACGTGTGTGTGTGTGTCTGTGCCCTCAAGAGCCTTCAGCCTGTTGATGTTTTTTGGAGGCAGAGCGGTGTCACGTGTCAGCGCTGCTTCAGCTCTCACACTGATCAACAGTTTACACAAAGCTGTTGACTGTCTTCCAGAGAAACACTGGTTTAAGGTTTCAGACATGTCAGGTGTGTGTGTGTGTGTGTGTGTGTGTGTGTGTGTGTGTGTGTGTGGCTCTCACTTGGCTCACAGCAGCTGGATCCATGTTAACCAACAGCACTGAAGGGAGTTGACTGCAGCAGTGATGTGTCAAACCCTGTTTCTGTGTCTCTCTCAGGAGATTCCTTCACTCAATTCCGGTTTTCAGAAGAAAAAGACTGGGAGATGGACTCATTTACAGCCAGTCAGGTAAATCTATATCCTGCCCAATCTGCAGCACTCTGCAGTATTTGCTTGTCTTTCATGGATTTCACCCACTTTTCCTCAAGGAGACACTCCATCAGGGTTAAAAATGCATAAGGTAGAAGGAGCTTATGTACCATTGTTAGTGTGTGTTGGTGGGTCAGTCCACCACTTTGGTCCAGACTGAAATATCTCAACAACTGTTTGATAGATAGACGTGAAATTTTGTGCAGCCGACCATGAAAGCCAGATGATGACCTCTAATGACTTTAGTGATCCCCTGACTTTTCATCTTAGCACAACGAGCAGGTCAGAGTTTTCATTTATCCTGTCAAGCAACAAAACATCTACTGCATGGACTGAAACATTTATCACCACATTACAAAATGAACTTCAAGAAAGACGTTCAAGTAGCATCGCTCCTCCTCAACATGACTCACCCAGTGTTTTTAAAAGAACATAATACAGAATGTAAATGTAAAGAATATCAGAGCTTGTGAGTGTATCATCACTTATCCTGACTCTGCCAGCACTCGTCTGTGTCTGTGGATACAAAACACACAAACACACTTAGATTATATAAGGCTTCCTGACCTCTTGCTATTTCTTGTGTACAGTCAGAGCTATATTGTTTTGTTTCTCTTATGTGGAAGCACAGACAAGTACTGACCTGACCTTTAGTAGGCTACTTTAAATGGATTTTGAACAAGTTTTCACATCCTTTGATACTTTACTTAAGCCTCGTGTTAGAATAATGCTCGAAATGCTTTTGATTCCATATCCTGATGAAACTTTTAACCTCTTAAACCTGCAAACATCTGGAGTCTGGCTGCAAACAGCTGCATTCACACTGTCTTTCTCTGCAGATGTCAGCAGCGTTTGTGGACCTCCCAGCTCTCGCCCAGACCCTTCAACAGATTCCTCTCCATCAGAGACTCAACCTGGAGGCTGAGCTGGTTCAGGTAGGATCTTTGACTGCCACAGCTTGTATCAGCTGACATCCAGCACCCTGACGGGCACTTGTAGCTCATGAGAAAATTCAAATCTCTTGTAGGGCTGCAACTAACAGTTATTTTCATTGTTGATTAATCACTAGCCCAAAGTGATGTGCTCAGTGTGGTTTTTCCACTAACAGTCCAAAAGCTAAAGATATTCAATATGCTGTTGTATATCACATGAGAAGAACAGCCAATCCTCATCTTTGAAAAGCTGGAACCACAGTGTGTTGGCTTGAAAAAACAAATAATCCATTATGAGTGAACTGCTGATCAATTTTCTGTTGATTGCAGCTCTACTCTCAAAGTAAGAAAATTAACTGATAATGTTTTTTACTGCACAATAATTAGTAGACATCCCTCATGAAAATAAATATAATGTGTTTGTTGCAGACTGGAATTCACTGATAGAGAAATCCCAGTTTGAGACTATAGACAAAAATGAGTGGAGACATCACCAGAAACAGATCTTTAGGGAAGGATTTGGTTTTAATCCTCCTCCATCCTTTTAACAGAAAGTCTTTGTCCTGGTCATAGGCTTAGGGATGAACTATGAAAATGAGAAAACAAAGAGGTCAATATTCAGTGTGGCCTGTGAGAGGTTCATGCATCTTTCATCGTTGGAGTTGTCCAGGTTTAAAGTTCTCGTGGGAAGTTATACTTAAGTAAAGGCATCATGTCATTCAGTTTCACTCACTATTCTAAATCACCACTTTTTCTAAAAGGCTGAACAAAAGACATGGGAATACTAAGAATAACCTTTTTGAAAGTAGTTACCAAGACAATGCTGCAGAAACTATATCCTCTATTAAAATGGAGAGACATGTCAGGGAAAATTAAATATATGGAAAAGAATAACAAAAACAAAGATAAGAAGATGAGCATTGGATGGAGAACTTGTCACAAATATTATAACTATTTGATTGCTTTTGTTTTGATAATGTAGATAATACTTGAAAAAATTGAGAAAAATGATATTTGTTGCTTGGTAAATTTACTTAAAATAAATTTATTTGACTTTAATACCTTGCAAAACTTACTGTGTCATTTTTACACTAATCCTGATGTTTCAGGTCCTGACTCCAGTAGAACTGCCCACAATGAATCCTGCACCTAAACAGGAAATGTCCAAAACGTCCACGTTCACTCCTCCGTCCGCAACTTTAAAAGGTCTCAGTATCAACCAGAAAGTCCCTGTGGCTACAAACCCGGTGTCCACCTCAAATGCTGCCAAGCCGCCAGAGGATGATGGTGATGAAGAGCTGGACCAGCTGCTCGGTTTACAAAAACCGGTCTCAGGTGTTGTAGGAAACCAGTCTGCCAGTGTTCCAGAGGAGGAGAGTGGGGGTCCAGAGGAAGGTGAGTTTATTTGTGTCACACTCCCACACTACAGACTAATGGTCACGGTAAACTGTGACTTTAAGACTTAAACTTAAAGTCACTGTTCAAAGACTGGTAACATATTTTTGTTTTCCAAGATCTCTGGAGTGTCAGTAAACCCAATAATCGACCATATTTGATATTCATGCTTTCTGGTTTGAGTATCTCTATATATGGTAAAAAATAAAGCTGCTGCTAGCAGCCAATTAGTCTTTTCAGCTTCTAGTCAGACAGAAATCAATTAATTTTAATTGATGTGTCGGCCAACTGTTTTGATTTCATTTGCTTTCTTGCAAGAGTTAGATGGGATTGACAAATGTAAAGCTACAGCTCCGTAAAGCTGAGAAATAGTCGGGCACATAACTCACAGTGTAATGACTAATTGTGTTTTTTACACCTCCGTTCTTGTGTGAATTAAACAAGATATAATGTGTTTGTTAATGAGCTTTACTGATGGTGGTAGGCAGATTTTGGGACAGAGCCAGTTCAGCTGTAGCATCATATTTAAGGCACATGAGTGATCTTGATCTTTGCAACTAAACCTCTGCCATGAAAAATAATTAATACATTCACCAAAACATAAAACCGTTGCTTTAAACAGACTAAAATTATCCCAAAAAAAAAAGCTGAAGACAATATCACATTGTGAGAGGATTGGTCTTCAAAGCTTTAGACAGAACAAGTCAAAATCTTCTCTGTTCTTGTAATTTGCAGCGTGTGAGGAAATGAAGGCGGCAGTACCGGAGGTGTTAGAAGAGAAGATGGAGGAGGTGAAAGACAAAGATGTCACACCTCCAAAGTCTGCCTCCGTCAAGCAGGAAATGACAGAGGAGGACCTGGAGGACTGGCTTGACAGCATGATCTCCTGACCGCCACTGATCCAGGACAGACATGTTGAAGGAAGTATATGAAGGAAACTGGGCTGTGAATTCAACCTTCTCTGCTTCCACTTATGTCCTTTAAAAATCATATCAAGACAGAACATTCAGCCTTAAAGTCAATTACTAAGCTCACATGCTAAAAAACTTTGCTTCACATTGGCCTCCACTTTTTTTCTCTAGTTTCTGGAGCTTAATGAGAGACAGTGTTTGGAGGTGCAGAGATGGGACAGAACGTCTCGAACGTTCATGAGAATGTGTCACAGTGTTCCCTCTGCAGCTCGTGCTTCAGAGACAGAAGTTTCTGTTCTGTTAGATTGTCAAAGTGACACACCCCGGGAGTGTGTCGCCATCAGGGGGATCTCTGCTGCCAAAGGGACAGACAGGTCACAGACAACACATTTGGTTTATTGCGTCAATTCGTTTATTCATTTCCTCCCGTCATTAAAAGAAATGCGGTTTACGAAAGCTACTACATACATACAAATGGCCATACAACAGCAGTTAACCATCTTGTCGTCAATAAATCCCTGAACCAAGTTTTGTTTTTTTTTGTTTTCCTCTTGTTGGGGTTCTTCTACTGTGGAAAGAGGTGCAGGCGGGCAGGACACCACAGCTTAGGAACAAAACCAAACTAAGCAACATTTACACGAGGGTCAACTATATTTTATACAACAAATGATTCTCCTTTTTTGATTTAAAAGCCACAAAACTAACTTGAACTAAATCTGCTTGTAACTAATCCAGAACTAGCACACTGCTTGTGTCAGGAGGGACAAAAATGATTATTTTTTTTTTTTTTTTTCCTCTTTTTTGCATAGTTTCTCTTAAGGCACATCGGCTCTCGATAAACACATAAAGTAAGTCGTCTCTGGTCCTGGAAGAACCATCTTCATTTCATCACAGAATTGAACCAGCATTGAAAGGCAGATCAGGTCTCACTCATTTCATCTGATGTTAACTGGATCAACACTAGCAGCACACATCCATTCAGTTGGTTTGATAAGTGACACTAACATCCTGGCGTTAAAACTAGAAAATGTGCATATTCAGACATTCAGTTGTCATGCTGTAACCCTCCACGTGTATCAAATGTCTACACACAACAAATTGTGCAACAGGTTGGGGTTAAGCAAGTGAAAAGGCAATGTGAATCAGAATCAAAAGAAGAATTTGCATAAAAGAGGCGTCGTGGCAAGTGTGGGTTTTCGGTAACAAGGAAGAGGACTTGGATGCACAAACGTCCACTCATTAGTTGTAAGTCTTACAATTATTTTCTTTAAATTATCTTTTATGAGTGTTTAAATTCAAAATGAATGATTTTTTTTCTCTTCTTCACATTTTTCGACACCATGGCAGCAGAGAAAGACCAGCGAGTGTTCAGATTGTGTTAACAGGGTGAAGTCAAGTTCATTGTCTCTTTCAGATAGAAGGAAGGGAGCGAGGGGTGTTCAGGGTAGACAAGACTGCCCCGCCCACCCTAACCCAACTGGTCCTCATATTGCTTACGGAAGCAGTCTCCAGTAGGGAAGAAATCCCAGCATCTCTCCTGGTACATCTTCCACACATATGACTCCTGAAGGAGGATAGGAAATAAAAAGTCAGTTTGCCAGAGTTATCCTCCAAAAAGTTCTGCCTCAAATCTCGATAGTTACAATATTTGTCCAGGTTTTGAGATATAAACCACAACTGTCTGCATGGCTAAATATGACCAGGGGGAAAATAGAAAATATGTTTTTGTGATGAGTAGTAGCTTCAATAGGTTTCAGGGTTTTGATCAATAAATGTTTTATACCTCAGTGCTCTGAGAAAAGGATTTAAAAAATGGTCATCAATATATGCTGTAGGAACCAATTTCACAGAAATACCGTGAGTAAAACATCTTTCAAATCAAATTGCATCCAATGTGGATCAAGACTTATAAAGTGGGATCCATATGATTTCTTTTTATATTCTACAGAATAAAATAATAATTCATAGCAATAGAGGAATAAATCTTTGGGACTTATTCTCTACAGGTGGCTGAATTTGTGAAGGAAATCCAAAAAAAACTTAAAGTTTTCTTTCCCTTCAGCTGTATTTGTGACATGAAAACAGTGCATTCACATCAGATAAAAAAACAACTTGAGTCTCAGGTGCAGGATGATAACAAGTTAATATCAAAAAAGAAAGTAAACCCACGCATTGCTTCTTCCTCCAGCTAAGCTGCACTTATGCAACACATCAAGTGGGTTGAAATGTTGCACAAGTAAAACCTACCGAAGTTGGAGTCGATGTGCAGGATTTTGTTATTTCTTTGTTTTCTTGAGATCAGACATAATTACGCCATATTAAGCAGAACAAAATAACAAAGTTGAAGCTCAAAGATATTTTCTGTCACATACCTGACCCGTGTGTTCAGTCTCATCCTTGTTGATCAGGTACATCAGGAAGAACCTGCACATGAAATGACACCAGTGTTGTGAAGAATGCTCACATTGAGAATAGGGAACACTTCCAACTTACTGAACTTGGTCATTTTGTGTTGCTGCACTTACAGGTAGTTGGCTAAGTTGTGCTCTTGTAAGGTGTGGGTTTCAAACCCGTGAGGTGTCCGGTCAAAGTAGTCATTGCCAATGCCACAAATGAAGCATTTGGTCTGTAAGAAGAGTGAGAGAGGATGTTGATACGGGGCTACAGGAGGTCAACTTACACACAACACTCTTATTCCTGCTGCATTCAGGTGCTTTCACACCTGTAGTTCTGTTAACTGGGGACTAAGGAAAGGAAAATCATATATTGTTGATATGTAAACTGTGTTTGTTAGATATGCAACTAATTTCACTGGACAGTGTTGGCGATGATCCTACATCATCAACTCTACATTGACCCAAATCAAATTCTGATGACAGACATTAAGTCATGCTGCACTTAACTGACTCTACAGTGTTTATTTATCTCATCTAGTGTCACTAATCCTTAATGAGAAATTATTTATCATGAGGGCTGCAACTCACCCCCATTTTATGAAGAATGAGAAACAGCCTGATAAAGAGGCGTCTTACCATAATATTGCAGAGGAAGATATAAACTGTGTGGCTGCTAAGTTCAACTCACATTTAAATGAGTAGCTGCCAAAATCAAACATACAGCCAGAGTCCAAGGACTCAGCGAAAGAAGCAACAGATGGTCTGACCCCCACAGAGCCCTGATCTCAACATCATGGAGTCAGTCTGGGATTACATTAGGAGGCAGAAGAGACAGCTTAAATCCACAGAGGAACTGTGGCCCGTTTTTAAGGCAATGGGGAGTCACAGCAAGTACTTATCTGTTAATGAAGTAAACTTATTTTTTAAACTATCTTTACTTTCAGTGCCTGAAACTTTTGCACAGTGCTGCCTGTTCTTTATAAGATTGCTTCTTCAACATTCTCACGATAATAAGTCACATCTACTAAATTCCTGTGTTTAGTCCAGAAACGAACTCTACCAGAGTGTGTGGATCCTCGTTTTTCAGGTGATCTCAGACCGGTTGTTTAATTTGCAACAGTCAGTTTTTACACCAGCCCAAACTAACCTGGCAAATGCACATGAGTTTGTTTGAACTGCGCCAAACAGGTGTCAAAGCACTTTTAGTATTTTGATGTCAGTATTTTCCTCCACATCTCTGCATCAGTGTATGACTTTATAAAAAAGACCTCTGTGGCAGAAATGCACCTCCTAACACACAGTATTTCCACTCTGGCTGGATCCAAGTCTTACCTCCATGTCCTCCTTCACCTGCTCCTGCTGGTCTCTCAGCTCACCAAAGGCATCAATGATCAAACCTGAAAGAGTGTGCAACAGTCTGTCAGGGGAACACTTAAAAAACACCTTTTTAATACAACTGTTAAACTGATGTAGAATACATGATGAGACTGATGTTTGTGCCAATAAAGGAGAATCATTTTCTCATCTAATTTTCACCTGTATTTTCCTTGTGAGGCAATGCTAAATGTGAGACCACCAAAGATAAATGACAGGAAAAGGTAAAGGTTGTGTACCCTGAATGATGGCCAGCAGGATGACGATGACAAAGAAGAAGAAGGTGATGTCAAACAGGATGCGGTAGAGCTCATAGGGGTCTCCAGCTGGGTCCTCCAGCTCATCTCCAATACCTCCTCCAGCTCTCACACCGACATACATGTGGAACAAATAGCACTGAGGAGAAAAGAGGGGAAGTAACTTAGAGCTTCAGTCATTTTACAATTAATAAAGGCAGTTATATTTTATTTCTGTGGTAACCAAGGTTGGAAAATTTCTATTTAATTTGTTTCAGACAAAATTTGCTTCACTATGCTTCTATGAAAAGTCAACTATTTTCAATTTTGTCTCTCATTTTTCATAAATTAAAAAGATGTTGGAGGTGGTCAGACATACCGTCATCATATCGTCACACTTCATGTCGGGCTCGTCTTCATCCTCGCTCTTATTATAGAACTTCCTGAAGAAGTTAAAGGCCACCACAGTGTAGAGATAAACCACCACAGCCAGCAGACCCACAGTCAACACAAGCTAGAGGGAGAGAAAAGTCATTAAAATCGGCACTTACACGCTCTGAAACATTTATTTGACCTTTATTTATTCCAAATGTGAGAATTTGAGCTGAGGAGACGGCAGCCTCTGATTGTGCCTTTTTCTTGTTTAAATGTAGATTTTGAGAGTAATTTTTTTTTTCCATTGGAAAAGTGGCTCACAAAAGAACTGCTATGTTTTCAAGGCCTCTTCAGCTGAATCGAGGACTTCAGGGCAGCTTTCAGGGCAGTTTTCATCAGTATTCAATGACTTTGGAGACCTCCAGGAAATCAAATTTATGTCACTGCAGAAGTATTTCATGCCCCATCGATGCCCTGCAATTTACATATGCTTACAGTTCACTGTCAGACAGATGGTCTCAACCAGTGTTGTTTCCCAGCCTTTTATGTCTGATGTACCCTCACAGATGAACTCAAATACCCCTTTAAAGACCTCACCTGTTATGTTTCAGATGTGTAAATTTTAAACTGGATGTTATTTAACACTAGTGTTTCTTTAAATGTGGGCATTATTACAATGTGTCTAGGTTGGTTTGATAAGGTTGGCATTAGTATTACTTCCTTCAAGTGGGAGAAGCTCAACCTTTCAGCCATTTATTCACTACTTTTAGTCTTTTTACCATTGATTTATTACTTTTATTTGACAATTTCATCTGTTATCAGTTTTTTAAGCCAAACATTTCAAGCATTTATTGATTACAATTTACCTGATTATGTGAACTGTCTATCCATTCTTTGAAGGTAATTATTTCAATTGTTTATCCACTACTTTAAGCTTTGGCATTATTTATTCATCCCTTTTAGCGAACATGTTTAACCGTTTATCCATTACAATTTACCTGATTATTTTATCTGTTTATTCATTACCTTTAGCATCTATTTCAGACATTTATGCAAAACCTTTAGCTTACTTAAGGCTTCCATGCTTATTGTCCAACATTAATCACATTGACACGTTATGTTTCAGGTGTTACAGTTGACTCATTATCTGAATAGTTTTTACAGCTTTTTCTATTTTCTGTGGCAACTGCAGGGAGTACCCTGTTACTGGTTAAAAAAAATTTTTTCCTTCACATTTATCTACAATCTTCACTCCTAACATACTCAAGAATAAAACAGAAAATCCAGTTCCCTTTGATTTTTTATGTGTATTTAATTCCTTTAATTTATTTCTCATGACAGCTTATTTCTAAATATCCTGTGACCTAGATGACAGAGTCTTTATAGATATCCACTGTTTCCATTTCAAAGCTCCATCCTTTTTTTCCAGAAGTTAATTTCTTGATTTGATTATGTTGTATGCAGAATGAATCATGATGTTAGCTGTTTTATCTATCACAGACCATCATAGATGCAGATTATTTACAGAAAAGAAGCCTCTACCTCAATAAAGTTTTGTTAATTTTATAACTTCCTAATTCTGAGTAGAAAAAGGGCAAATGGTTGTTAAAGAAAAGGCTTCTCTGCTGATTGATGTTTGTTGTGGCCTGACAGTATTCTTATCTGTACTCTGTCTCCCTCTGCTGGTGGAACTACTTGCCTGCTTCCCATTGTGAGTGACAGAGGACAAGATGGTGCGAAGAGTCTTGAAGCCCATAGCGATGTCCAGCAGATGAGCAGCAAAGAAGAAGTTGTTGAAGTGTCCAAAGACGGACATGGTGGTGTACCAGATCAGATACAGGAAGTACTGTATGGACAGGAGGCCACTCATTAGTTACAGATAATTGTTGTAATGGTGGTGTCATTGCTCTGCCAGTTGAATATTTGCAATATTATTGTATGGTTTGCCATGTTATCGTGACATATGTAGATTTTACATTTTTATATCCTGAAAAATTTCACACATTTACGACATTGAAACAATATACACACATTTTTGTAATTTATCTTCTATTTTTTATTCTTTATACTTTGTTAATATTTTACTCTTATTTTAAATATTTCTGTTATTAATTGCAACAAAAAAATTATTAAACCGGTTTCAGAATAACTTTGTTAACCAAAGTCGTGATCACATCTAAAACATTATTTTCCCCCACAGTAATATGCAAAGTGCTTTTAGTATACATTAAATAAACTTACGTTGTCAGTCAAAACCACGCCCAGCTTCCAGATGTGGTACTTTGTATCAATGGAGCTCAGCCTGTCAATGAGAAAACAAAATGGTGTTGCTGACATGCAAACATAAAAAAAAATTTTAATTCAATTTGGAGTAAGAGCTGACATTCTGTTCATGTCATGATCGTTATTGGTGGGAGATACTTTGAAAACTTCAGTTTTAATTAAATTCTTTTTACATGTTCAGGTCAGGTAATGCTCTAACTTTCAGCACTGAGCCAAGCCCTAATTTAAAAGCCCTTTTTTTTTTTTAACAACCACAATTGAGACGTTTCATTTTTGGTTGTAAATAGGGGCGTTGATCAGTACCATCAGTCTATGATCACCTGAGTTAGTGCTGACAGTGCAGTGTCTTTGAATGCTCTTTTTAGCCTGTTCTTGGCCTCAAGCCATCCCTGCCTGCATATACATAAACATGTCCTCCTTTGCCTAATGTTATATAAACACAAAGACTTTCACTATCAGTGTCCACATCCACATATTGCATCATTAAGTATTGGGGAAACAAGGATTAAGTTCTCACCAGGCGACCAGGGAGGCTTCCCTCTCTACAGTCTCCACTGTGGGGTCAAAGTCGAGAGCGCTCTTATCCAGGCCTAAGAGCTCAGCGATGCGTTCAGCTCCATAAAGGTCACCATATTTGTTGATCACCTACACATACAGGAAACAGCAAAAGTCAGCTTCGTGACTTATTTTCAAACTGTGAGGAGGTCGTCTGCTTATCTGTTTGTTTTAGAGATGGTGTAGCGACAGTGAAAAAGGAGAATGTTTAAGTTGGAGGTTTTTTAAGGTTTATGCATATTCAAGAGTGTCTGTAGGAAAACAAGGTTGGAAAAAGTTGGATTTTACTGCAGTTATTAACTCAGAGAATGTATGAAACAACACTACCACTACTATATTATAACAATAATCCTCTAATATGGATTCCTGGAACAAAATCTTATCAAATTAGTCAGTCTGAATTTGAAAATGTTCAACAACTCCTGATGTGACTTATACAAGATATAATTTGAGCATATTTAGTTATATATGCTCAGCTCTGAGGGATCTTAATAACACTCGTCATGCACTAGTTTGTCAATACAGGTCAGTTACAGTACCTTACAAAAATATTGTCTCAGATACTCACCTTGCGCTTGATAAACTTGTCCCAGTAGTTGTTGGGGAAAGAGCTGTAATGGAATGTAGACTTAGTTAATATAATGTGTTTTAGAGTTTACATATTGTCAGTTGCTACTGAAAGTTTATTGAGTGACTATTTTCATTACTGATTGATCTGTATTTCTTCTTTTTTGAATAAATCATCTGTAACATCTGTCAGAGGGCTAGACTAAAAAAAGACTGCACACTGATCTGAACTCTGTGTTTGTTGAAGATATTCTCTCTGGGTATGTGATTCAGTGATTCAGTGCGACCCCGCCGGGAGCTAACACTAGCTAAAAGCTGTCTGCAGATATCAGGCTGATGTCTCAACACAATCAGTGCAGGTGAATGAGTAAGCAGACTTTCAGTTTCTGTCTGTGCACAGTGATCATTGAAGTGGATGTTGGTATTTAGTTAAAGCATCAACCACTGACAGTCCATGTGTAGCTGTATAGGATAGCATTTATTTTTAAAAAATGCATAATGATTCTCCTCTACGTACTGCAGGTTTATAATATTCTTGCTCAACTTTTTTAACACATTTATACTTAAAAAATATACATCATCATATTCATATCATATTTTTCATATTTTAGTTGCTTTGCATTTGCCAAGGAAAATAAATGCTTAGGCCACAGTTTTGTAATCGGGAAATGTGTGTAAACAATTCAGCCAATAATGTTCACTTTACAAAATTTTATATTCAAGGAAACAACAGTTTGCTCACCTGTTGAATGTAGAAGAATTTAGAAAGATAAATTCTGACAAGCACTTTAGGCAACATTGGCATTTATCAGCTGTAACTCAAATCAAATTGATTCTGGACTTTGTGAATTGAACTGAGAGATCGGTGCTGATATCCAGCCCTATTTGTCAAACATGGGTTTTTATGATACTAATGGATATTACAACAAGCAGTGCTTATTGGAGTTTACCAGACGAAATGTTATCTACAATAACCTGTGTTAGTGAGAGAAAAATAAATCTTACTTTCCTTATATTTTAAGAAAGGTTGTTAAATGATCCATGTAAATCATCAAGGCAGTGAGCCTCATGTTAATGCTGTGAACGACTCACGGGGTGTTGATGACGAGCCGATCCCACTGGCCCTTGATGTCATCGTCGGACGGCTGCTCAGTAATGTAGAGGCCGTCGAATTCAAGCTTTCTGGCAATCTCTTTCTCCCTCTTGAACACCACCAAAGGAACCTAAAAGCAAAATGTGGAGACGTGCAACTAAAACTGCAACTTCACTTACACAATGGTATCATCTGCAAAGAAATAATTCTCAGCCAAGTGAAGGGAGTTAATGGTCTCCCTTCACCATTGTGTAAGCAAAGTTGCAGTAACAGTATCACAAATATACCCACCTTCAGACAGTAGTACCCAACCACACAGAGGAGTGAGATGACAGTGTGGAATATAGCCAAGAAGCGCAGTGTTGGTAACATGTAGCCAGTGCTCTCCTGAAGCACAAACTCATCCATGTCAAAAAGTGTGTTCTCATCATCCTCATCCTCACCACCCCAGCGGTTTTCATCATCAGTTTCTTCATCGGTTTCACCAGCAACCTAAAGAGAAAAACATACCACGTAGACAATGAAAAATCTCAGTATTTTATTTATTTGCTTTACATTTTTTACATTACATATTTCTTACACTTGTTTGTCCTTCAGATTCCTTCAAATGCTTTGGGTTGTTACTTTTGTTGTAACTTATATAGTATACTTAACTACTATTCTAAACAATTACAGTTTTGGTATCCCTCTGAACAGAACACAACTGTTTCAAGTTACTAAATCAGGCTACTTAATCATTACATTAGCTTACATGCTACATGCATTTTTTCATGAAATGAGGATTTTGATTTGACACTAAAGGTCTGGTCAGAATAGTGGTCTTGTTTGACTTCATCAGAATTTTCTGTTGATCAGCCAACCCATCAATCCACTAATCATTGCAGCTCTACTTCAGTTACCTTGTAGAATAGCAGAATGAAATTGATGGCAAAGCACACAAACAGAGCCAGGAAACGCAGGTTGTAGAAGTTACGAGCCAGGTAGTTCTGTAAGAAAAATAAGAGACCAGCTGATGACTGCTAAGGATTTATTAGATAAATAATGAGTCCAAAAAATGATATTGAAGAATTTTTCTCAAGCAAAGCCACAAACAACTCTGAAAGAACAGTGTCTGGCCTCACCAGCATCTTGGTCAGGTAAATGTCCAGAGCAGCAAAGACTTTGGACATGAAGGCAGGCGACGGCTCTTTAGGCTGGCTTGATCTGGTCTTGGGCTTCTCCTCTGTCACTGGTTCCTTAGCCTCCTCCTCCTTTGGCTTATCCTCCTTCTCCTGGTTCTCTGTGCTGTATTAGTCATTACAGTTTTACTTTACAGTTCTTTTTATTCTGTATGATAATTAATTTTACTCAGTTTTACTCACTCTGCTTTTTCTGGTTCACTCTCAGGAGTTTGAACAGGCTTCGCAGCAGCTTTCTGCATGAGAGTGTTATACATATCAATGAGCTGTGAAACTGAATGGCAGTGATAATGAAAGGCAGGTATCTACAGAGTGTAAGATCATTAGTTACACAGATGAAGTTATTGAGGGTTGACTGCAAACCTTTTTTTGTTCAGTAGTGGACGTTTCACTCAGCTCAGAAACATCACCCAGGCCGGGCTCCACATGTTTCCCTCCTTCCTTTTTAGGCATCACCAGCATCTCCAGCATCATGTCCACTTCTGCCATGTCCCCTGCTGGTGCCATGGCTATATCCAAGTTTCCTGATGACTCTATAGCCTCCACCTTCTCTCCTTCTATCGCATCTCCATGGATACCAAATTGGGTTGGGTCAGGCATGTTCCCAAGGATGTCTGTCACCTTTATGTTCTTGGCACCTTCTACCAGGCCACCCCCAAACATGGAGGACCAGATGACGTGGAAGAAACCAAAGATGAGACTGTAGATTCCCTTAAAGAAGCCAGTAAAGAGCATCCAGAAGAAGGAGAAGAAGCCTGTGATAATCTCCTTGATGGTCAGCTTCTTGATTTTCTTGAAGTGTTTGCGTACTGTTTTAACAGAAAAAATTTGGCGGAAACGTGAAACTTTGTTCTTCACAGCGCAACATGCAGTGGTGAAGGCTGAGGCAGACTCCAGTGCGCCTTCTTCCTCTGCAGCCAGCTCGTCCAGGATGCTGTGTCCATCCTCGTCTTCCTCCTCCTCAGGTTGTTCAACCTCATCAGGCTCAGAGATCTGTGAGGCTAGCTGCATCTCAAAGATGGTGTCCTCACAGAAATTCACAAACATCTCCATCTTCTCGCTCTCTCCGCCTTCATTGACCACATCAAAGATGAACTGACGCTTGGACTCTTTGACCTGTGGCTTCTCCCACTGTTCACGGCTCGACTCGCTGATCTCAAAGTAAACCCTCTCAATGCGCTTTGCACTGCCCATGATTTCAATGCGACCCAGGTAAGGTTCAAAGTAGCTGAGCACGCTCTCTGCCAAATCCAAGAAGGTGGCAAGTCGAGAGTCATGTGGCATGTGCTCAGACAGGTTGGTCAGCAGCACTGCCACGTTGAAGCCGATATCTTTGGCCGGCTCATGGAACCGCTCCACAAACTCCTTGTAATTAAACATGCCGTTCTCATCAGCCTCTGCACACGAGAGCAAGAAATCAATCTCAGACTGGCTGTACTGCTTCTGACTCTCCATGGACTTCTGGAACTCCTTCTTTGAAATAATGCCTTTAAACTCGGGGTCATACTCCTTGAAGTTGTCAGAGGTCGTTAGATCCTTCAGTTTGAGGAACATATCAAAGAACTTGAGGATCATCTCCACATTGCTAGAAGACTCCACCAGCGTGTCAACCATCTGCTTTCCAATTGTTCCATTCACCACATTACCTGAGGAGGGAACAACATGCATTTCAGGAATAAAACACAAACACAAAATGCATTATGCAGTCCATAACTTTTACTGAAAACAACACAGACTTGTAGTAGAATCATCTCAGATATGTTGTGATCTTGAGCCAACGATGATTTTTACCCCATCTCGTCCTTACCCTCTAGTAGAGACAGCAGCATAACAACCATGTCCTTCTGTAAATCCATCAGCTCCTTCAACAGCTCAATCTGACTGGCATCCTAAAAGGAAATAGGAGACATTTTCTTAAGGCTTTACACTGCAGACACAAAGTTACCAACAGCATTATCAAATGAAGGCTCATTATTAGTTCAGTAAACATTTAGTGAATTAATTAGTTAGCTAGAGTAGTTTCATAAGATATACTTGAACATGCCTTGAGATACACCAATACAATACGTCAGCAACAGGCCAAAATGGACCAAACATTTTGGCCATGTCAATGTATCCGTCAGGCTCTGGTTACTTCTAACTATAACAATGAATTCTAGTGCTCTCATGTTACAGACACCATGGGTTAGTTATAAACAGATATTTATGACACGAGACAGATTTTTATTAACATAGTTGCGTTCTCTAATTTTTAGTCCTCTATCTTATTTTTTGTTTTTATAAAAAACATGCTGCAGAAGTACAAAAAGAGTTCAGTTTACCTGAGATAGCTTCATCTGCATGTTAGCAAATACATGCAAGAAGCCCACTACTGCATCCCAGAGTCTGCTGTGAGCCAGACTCTGCTGGTTCCCAATACATGGGCCCTGAAAGAGGACAAGTAGGAAAGACAGATGATGGGAAAGAAGGGAAAAAAATAACACATCAAATTAAGAGTCATTATACTGCAGATTCAACATTATGGACTGAGGGCTCAGCTTCTTACCTGAATATACTCAGTCAGTGAGTTGAATATCTGCTTGGCTACGGATAAAGCTTTGGAGAAATTGAGTTTTCCTGTATCATCAATGACATCCTTTCCAGAGTAGTACCAGTAGAAGTCACTGATAGATTCCTAAAGAGGAGAATAACATTTGTAATGATTAAATGATAAAATGATTAAATGAACAATGAATAATAGCATGAATGATTACAATAGTAATGATGGTGATAATAGTAATAAAGATGGAGACAGTCTACATTCTGAGTTTTACATACCTGAAGACGGAGCAGATAGTCAACTGTGCTGATGATGATGTTTACTGTGGTTGTGTTTCCAGTTTGGGTTCTCAGGAAGTTCTGGAAATCTGACAGAAACAAATATTTTTTATCATCAATCTCATCATCTCTTTCTCATACCCTTATGGTCCTCTGTTCTCTCATGAAATAGTACACAAAATACACTTATCCAAACGATGAGATGCTCCTGTTGGTGAAAACGCATGAAATCAAAATTCACATAAATGAAATCTCACCTCCGTTATGCCCCTCACACAGAAGTTGCAAAAACCGAAACAGATCTCTAGTAAACTCATCATTCTGTAGCACCTTGGAGCCTTGAGAGAAAAGACATCTTGGTGAATATAGCTGTAACCCCACACACAGTGATTTCAGTCTTTATTTACTGTACATGAGGAGGTCTGACAATATGTGAATTCAAAATCTCAGAAGCAATTAATATGTGGCAAGCAGGACAGGTTTCATGTTCAAATTTTTTTGAAGTCCTGGGCCTTTAGATTGCAGGTTCAAAACTGAATCCAAAGTGCTTTTTGTAAAAATGCTCTTACATTAAACAACAGTGAAACACTAGGACATTTCCATAAGCTGGAGGAAGCCTGATAACTTTCACATGCAGGCCAGTATTGGGCCTGTTGAAGGATATCTTTTCAGAAAAAAAAGGAGGAGACAGATGTGGTTACAGAATTCACTTTAAAAATCAACTAGATAATCAGGTCAACAGATCTATACAAAATGAGTAAAATACATTTCTGCAAGCAGATAAAACCATGTGAAAGTTAGACATCTGTATGTAAACCAGCTTTGTGAAATAGGCCCCAAGTCCAAAGCAAGACAAAGCTTTGCTTAGGCTGTGGTACAGTCTACAGACCTTCAGTCAAACCCGTGGGAGATGGCACTGATAGCCTTAGAACAACAGATTTCAGCATCAGTAATAGGATTTGCATTAGTAACATAAGGGGAATGGGAACAAATAGCACACAAAAGGACAGGCAATGGTTTCTGAAGATCCACTTTCTGTGTACACTCTAACAGTCGGCATGCACAGTGTGTCCCTACAGACATCTGGGCATGGGGGAGGAAGTGGCTTTGTACCAAATAAAGCAGGAGTATGGACCACAGATGTGGAGGAGACATTCAAGGTGGAAGCATAGCCATATCAGGATGATCTAAATTTGCTATTTACCCCGCTCAGTGTGGACTGCCATCGATGAGTTTTTAAAATGACAGGAAGGAGACAAACAATACACGAAGACATAAGCAAAAAGAGAGGACATTGAGTTACAATACGAAGAGATATGAATATATTGGCTACGAGTGAAAAACAAAGTCATGCAGTTAAAAAACTGTTTTAGACGGGGGAAAAAAATCATAGGCCTAAGTTGTTTCCATGTTGCGTCTAACAAAATGAGTATCAAATAAGAGTTCTGTCATGGTGAAAAATTGATAACAGTAACAGAGACACGAGTAGTAACAGTGAATTGTTAAACACACGGTGAAAATGTTTAGCAGAGGGTTGAATGATGAAAAGACGGACATAGTTTGATGTGAAAAGCATCAGGTGAGAGTGTTTGTGTTTTAAGAGAGGGAAACTCTGGTATTAATGCTGGACCATGTCGTCTGTGACTGCATGTTTTGTATTTATTCCTTTCTACAGATGACTGGACACCTACCTCAAATGCCCCCCAATATCACAAGTTAACAGAAGGGAAAGTTAACCATTTGCTAAATCCCTGTACATGCTTGATAATGCAGCGTTACATAATATATTAGGCTCATTCCTGCTTTGTTGATTACAAAAGACGACATTAAAGACACCACACTGACAACTTCAGTGACTTAAAGACTGTAGCGCAAGCAGCAAACTACTTTTATTAATCAAAATTTACATTAATAGTAATGTAATTTTGATTGTTTTAACTACCAAGGCCATACAGAAACTGCTAATTAGGAAATAGCATTTAACAAGAGCTTTGAATGGACACTGGGGTTATACAGTTGTCATGGTTCAGCATTAGCTTGGGCGTGGGGTGGGGGTGGGGGGGTCGAAAATGTTGTTGTCTTGTGATCAAGAGTAAAGTCAGGAGCTTCAACAGGCATGTACTGAGCTTCAACACAAATTTGTGTCAAAAAAGTGGAGCTAAGTCTAAGAAGAGAAAACAGGTAGAATTATCACATAGTGCAACCAATAAGATAACTCTTCACTTACTTGAACCTTCCTCTGTCACCATGCCAAGACCTTCTGCTTTGTTCTGCCTCTCAAATGCATTCAAGTCCAGGACACTAAGGAAAGATATTCCCAAGTAAAATAAAAGCACTTGAAATCTGTGCAGGTTTCTGTTTCTGTTTTTGCAGCACAGATACAGCAATATCACAGTACCTGCAAGACTGCATCAGTCCTGAAAGACTCTTGAAAAACCCTGCATCTCTTTTCTCTTTCAGGTAATCAAGCATTTTCTGTGATAAAAGAGAACAAAAGCATTAAATGCTCTTCTGTCAAGACCACATGCTACACCGGGCGGTGATCGTTCTGTATGGATATACTATGCAGTCAATATTATTGATGACTAGATAGAATAATAAAATGGATAGACAAATCAGATCAATACTAAATTATTCTGATGTAATTCTGACCTGCTGAACTTGCACATTGCCTCCATTTAGGATGGAGATTCCCAGTTTGAGGGTGCAGGTCACCATGGGGCCTAGACGACCTGATGGCAGATAAAAACTGCAAATCAAACTCAGGATAGAACAAACATTGGAGACAGGAGCAGGTTTGCCTGGCGCTAAAGATTAAAGTGAAGAGTGTTCTGCAAAAATTATTATCAAAATATATATATTTAAATTGGACATTGACCTCATATGCAGTTAAGACTCCCTAGTAAACTCCAGAAGATGAAACTCTTAAGGTGGCAGTTGTTTAACGCGGGGTACTCTTCATCATATCAGCAAGAAGGAATTGACATACAACAAGGCCATCAAGTGAAATAATTATTAAAAGATAATATAAAAATAAAAGAACTAATTATTTTCAAAATTCAAAGAAAACCAAGAAAAACCTCCTCCATGTGTGGTTGGTATCCAACAGCACATAAAAGGCCAGTAGTCCTTATATATTGAGCATGACATGTCTGACAAGGATAATAGTGGATAAGAGTGTAAATTGGCTGACTGGAGCTCAAATTATCAGATAATGATTACCTTTACTGGCGCTGATCATCTGCAGCACCATCTCCGCAGCCCCGCGGGCGTGCAGCCTCGCCTGCTGATACAGGATCTTCTGCTTTTCCATTTCCTTTTCCTGAAACCCAACAAACACAAACACACACACACACAGAGGAATTGCAAAAAGGCACATTTTTAACAGTGATAAAAACTGCTACTGAGGCCTATGAATTAACGCAAGTACCTCAAATGTCTTTTCTTTTCCTTCCTCCTCTTCTTCCTCTTCATCCTCTGCACAGCTCTGAAGACACAAAATTCAATGTTCAAAGCTCAAGTATCATTTTATTTACCAAGAGTAGGGAGGTTCCCCAGAATTAATTAATAATAAAGAGAATTAAGAGCCCACTACCTTTGCCATCATGTCTGCATATGCAATATACAAGGGATCTTCCTCCAAGTAACTGAAAAAAGTAAAGTCACACTGCATTACTGTTTGTGTACTGTATTTTGTTCCACAATAAAAGCATGTGTGTCTTTTTCTGAAACACAGAATAACAGACTCACTCTCATGCTCCCTCACCTTCTCTCTGTCAGAGCGTTGTGGCTGAAGTGGAGGATGAGTTGATGGAGAGGGTCGGGCTGGATCTCAGCCACCTCCTCTTCCTCCTCCTCCACAATCTTCATGGGGGTTTTCTGCAGGAGTCCACAGGTTAGCAACCGTTAGCTCCGCCCAAGTCTCATGTGGTCACTTTTCATCGCAACACAGCTTCAACTCTTCAACATTTTCTTTATCTTTACAAACTCATTGACAGTTGTGCCCATTCACACATTTGTCACACACTGAAATGAGTCATTAACATTCAACTAGCACCGGCATGCAGATGAGTTTTTGTCATGTCCTGGTGATCTGTGGAGAGGACAGGACGAGGAACATTAAGAGTGGATGATGAACAGTCTTGGAACCAGTTCTCCAATACATGCATGTTACAGCAAACAGGTGCAAGCAATAAGCCATTTGGTGATGACTTTGAACATGAAGAATGATCCTGACGGTGAAGGAGCCTGACATTGAGGGACTATCACAGCTACACACATCTCCAAGAGCCCAAACTAATCTGACAGATTTATAAATAAAACTGACAATAAAAATAATCTTCTTCCCAACAAGAACAGTGAATCTGACAATTGTGATACTGAATCTGGTCTGAAGCTGGTCTTTAATCTTGTTCAATGGCACAGTTTTGGTGTCTTGATGAATTTGCTGCACATCTGAATACAAAGATCTAATATGAAATGTGGTCTTCACATGACTATGCGAGCATGCCACTGACGTCACGGCCACAAAACGTACTGTAACGTCACCTTCACACTCACACTACAGACTTACAGAGTACAGCGAAAAGACAACTGATGGGTTGGATCCAGATCTGACAGCCAAACAGCTAGTGACAGTCTCCTACTGTAGTGAAAGGCCCTCCTTACCACTGCTGTCAGAAAGGCATAGCCTGCTTTTCTAGAGCTGTGAGCGCCGGAGCTGGCCCTGTGTCTCCTGAGTTGGTCATGCAGCCTCTGACCCCTGACGGATCTCTGTTTGAAGGGTTTTGCACGCCTAGAGCGGGGGCCCCTGGGCGCTTTGGGTGACATCCCCACCCGGGCGCGCTCCCAAGGTTCGACAGGCGCGGAGCTAAAGAAGCATTCGGCAGACAGGACTGGCAGAGGGGTGCCAACGCAGGGCACACGGGGCGAGGGCAAGGCAAGCCCAGTACTTACTGCCAGATCCTGAACTAGCTTCTCCTCAAAGGAGTACTCCTCTGCCTCTATCCAAAGTCTCTCATAGGCCGGGATGAAGAGGTTGATAGCGCGATGCCTGGGGAGGGGGAGGTGAGGGGAGGTGGGGAGGAATGGAGGGAAGTGGGGAGGGAGGTACAGTGGCATTAGGGCGGGTTCTGGTGAGTTTTTGGAGGAGACAGGAAGGAGAGATGTAGGGGGGAGGAAGGGGTTACAGGAAGTGCAGTTCAGGCAGGGTGGTGATTGGTCAATGTGGGACCCACTGGCTCTTCTGACTGGTCACATTTGGAAACTGCAGTTACTTCCACTGGGTTTGTAAAAGTCATTAGAGGAGCATGCACACTTTAGGGGGGATATCCAGTTTTCCAACACATCAGCACATCTGTGAAACAACTTGTATTCTTTTCTTGTAATTATTAGATTCACACATATTTTCCTTAACAAAAGATGTGTTGTAAAACTGCACAATCTTTGGCAAAATGTCAGATAAAAAACAAATCTTTAAATCATCAATAATAGCAGGAAACAAAATGACATAAAACAACTTTTTATATCTTACTGCAACCAAACATAATGTTGTAAACCAACTAGCCAACTTATCAAAGTCAAGATTGTATTTAATAGATTTCTTTCTGTCTCTCTTCTTCTTTTCTTTCTTCATTCCTTCCTTCAGGGTTCACTTGAAATGAAACAGAGGCCTGCAGCTTGTAGTGTGTTTCCACTTTCCAAATAAGTTTGTTTCCATCAATTCTTGGGCTCATTCTAGCTGACCAATCAGAATCAACAGTGCAGAAACAACTGGTTGCTAGGCAGAGATCGGTCCACAGCCTGGTGGATGAAGGGGGGGAGGGTTGAACAGATGAAGCATTCGCCCCGTAGTTTCACTTTACCGTCAGCAGGGAGAACAGGCGGTCAAAGCTGGAGGCTTTGAATGCCCTTTCCAGCCAAACCTCCCGATAGCCATTCAGGAAGTAATTATTATTTTTGTATCTGAGGGAGGATGAGGTAGTGTTATGCAAAAAAAAACAACACAGAGGAGAAAATGTCATTAGGGAGGCGATGAGGGGTTTACATGGGCACACAATCAAGAAAAAATGCCCCATCCCCCCATGACTACTTGGTGATTGCTTGTTATGTACGGTTAGATTGAGACAAAGCAATGTCCTAACTGGGTTGTTTAAATAGTTCATGTCAATATTTCATTATTGACATTGTATATCAGTTCTGTGAGTGTTACAGGTATAAAAAAGACTCACCTGGGTAGATTGTAGAGTGGAGCCATGCGGAAACAAGCCACCACAGCACGCTTACGTTGTTTGGACAGCAGCTTCTGCCACACACACTTCTTATTCCTCAGAGGCTGCTCCACCTAAGGAACAGGGAAATGACACAGCAGTGTAGTTGCAATAAAGATGTGATTTATGTAGCTTTTTATCAGAACAATGACTTAAAGAATGTGATAATGCATTAAGTATTATCTTGGTATTGTATACAAGGCTGCAACTAACAAATGTTGTCATTTGCCATTGATCTGTGGGTCACTTTTTGCTTTATTTGTTCATGTCATAAAATTGTGGAAAAAGCCTATCACGAGTGCCCAGGGGGTTTTAATCAAAAGTCTAAAACCTTTGAGAAACTTGAATTGGCTAATTAAATAAAAAAGTGTTTCATCACCACAAGCTATTGCTGTGTCACATAGCATAAGCAGATACTGTTTAATATATTTTCCATTTTTACTGATGTTTTGATAATATTTGAGATTTAAAGTGATGCCTGTGTTTTTACCTGCTCCAGGTGGAAAACTGCCGCAGAGATGCTCTGGACTCGAACCACTGTGTGTTCTGGGTCTGTAGGTAGGCCGCTCTTCACCACCACGTCCTTGTATAGGTCCAACTGCCACTGAACTGCTGGATCATCAGACTACAAGACAATAACCTTCAAATCAATAACTAAACTACAGCAAATTATACTTAACAGCGTTAATACATCTACTTTTAGTTTTACTGCTCTTGCTGCTGGAATTGCAGCTACACAGAACATCATCTTACCTTGTCCTGAAGATGGAGATTCTGACGCAAGTGGTCCATCACCTCATCATCTGTGTCTTTCTATGAAGGGAAGGGTATTCATCATAACATAGAAAAAATTAAGTTAGTATGACATTGTCACACATTAAAAAGGAAAAGTAGCCATCAGTGGATTTCATTTGAAAAATATATCTTTCTAGAAATAAATAATGTCTATTTCAGCATAAAAGGTGTTTAATATCCATCAGGTCCAAAATCTGTCTTAATTTATGTCAACTCTTTCTGAGTAACCGCTATCATAATGAAATTGAGGCAGAGGTGGTGTTAAAGTGCTGGTAAAGCATACCATACAGACTGAAGATAGGGCTGTCAGGTAAAGAACAGCCACAGCTATTCAAGTCTGATTAAGAGGCACCACTCTGGCTTCCAGTGTACAGTAAATGTATGTCTGATAGAGGATTAGGAACGTTGCGCACTGTAGGAACTTCCAATGATTAACTTTGTTAGAGCCTCTCCTTCCAACGTCATTAAAATTATTCATCAGTGAATCAAATTATAAGGTCTAGGATAACTTGAGATAAGGCTGAATGAGGACATGTAATAAGAGAAAGGAGCTTGTGCATAAAAAATGTTAAAATATCAATTATTATATTTAGTTAAATACTAAGGGAGAGCAAAAAGCTTTTTACCAGGTGATGTTTCGTCAGCTTACCAGACTGTAGCGTATCTTGGCCAAAGAGATGAGCTCCTGGTCACCTGGGGTGCACATGTTGAGGCCAATGGGCAACATCTTCTTCAAGGCAGCAACAATCAGAGAGGTCTGGATGGAGTAGTATTCACCACGGCGACGCTTGTGTTTCCTCTCCTGGTCCCCACCCGACTACAGAGAGACACAATAAAAGTTTGTTCAACTATATTAGAGAGTAGAAGGAATCCAGCTCCTTCTTGGCTGGTCAAATTTAGTTAATCTGTTTTATGGAAAGTCCTGCCTCTACCAATCCGAAACTACCCAACCAAACTGACAAAGAAAAAAACAAACAAAAAAAAAACCAAAACACAAAACTGGTAACAATCTAACTGAGAAAATTAAGTTGCACCTTTTCTGCCAAATTTGTCCACTTAATTCAATTTCATCACTGTGGCAGTGGTATAAGACAAATGATTTCATGATGTAAGTGATTAAATATTTTCAAACATGAAAATGAAAATATTATTATTGTTTCATCAAGAAAGTTTGTTACATTTTTAAAAATTTGGTCAGCTGTGGTTAAATTAAGAATTTTTTGTTGATTTCCACAATGAAGTTATTACATCCTCTGTTTTTGATAGCTCAGAATGATGCTGTTTTGTTGGTTTGTCCAATTTTTACTGGGCAAAATTTTGACCATTTAATGTTTTCTTTACTTCACATTTAATATTTTCAAATTTAAAATAACAATTGTCTACAATAGGACTACACTGTCAGGGCTCAGGAAGTGTGTTTCTCCCTCAAAATATTACATTGAGATGAATCACATGCTAGGGACCCAAACTGCTGCAACATAAACAACTATTTTTTCTCCACTGTGAGTGATCATGTCAAAACAGCTCATAGGGAAAATAAATAAACTGTCCAGCTCTGCCAAAACTAATAAACAACAGTCTGACTGTGACAGCTAGTGGAGCGGCTGCTGGACCAAACACTGTGAACATTCAGATATATGACCTGACTTTACTACTACAAATATCCATATGAAACGTCATATGCCGTAAACCCTTGATGTATAGGCAAATTTAAAAGGTGTGAAGTCATACAGATGATTTGTTGAGCATCTCACATTTGCATATTCAACTTGTTCAGCACATATCAGGGAACTGATTAAAAACACAGGAAAAGTGCTTATAAGGACTTTTCCTATTATTTGCAGATTCTCTAAAATACAGTACCAAGAACTGGAACACTAGGGGATCCCCTCAGGAAGTATTCAGGTTGTGCTGTTCTAAAGTGCTGACACAGTGATGGGAAGAACAGAAGAGAAGTGAGAGAATTCCAAATTAAACCCAGAGAGGACTGAGATGGACTCAGCTCTATCTCTTGGGCTCATTACAACAGGACAGATTTAATCTAGAATGAAGAGGTTTGCCTCTGAAGGTAAAGAGTTATTCTTGAAAGGTCTGTGAGTTCCTCACCTTTACTGAGTAAAGGTTATCTATAATTACATTTCAATCCCAAGGGTCTCAAATTATGATTTTATTATTGATAATCTAAACCAGTAGATCAGTACTAATAACTTGAGTATTTTTTGGCTGGTTAATGACATTTCTGGTTTACAGACCTCAATTTCTGACCCATATGAAAATCAAGAGAGAACATTTGTCAGCATTGATCCCTTCTGTTCTATAGTAAAACTCAAGGAGAGATGCCCGTTTCCTTTCAGTGATTTCTTTAATATTTTTAAGGTTGAAGCTGGCCTTTTTTCTTCAACATGTGTCAGTCAGTCTAAATACTTCTGGACTCTCCTGCCTTTTGTGGTACTCAGCCCCAAGGCTCTTCATTCCTACTGAAGTTGTAAATGTTTAAAAAGGTTTCACAAATATAAAGTTTAATTTTTAACAATCCTCACTAATTTCCTTTAACAGCAAGCCACTGTATTTTTTAGCAAATGTTACCAAAACAGGTAATATTTTAATATAATTGTAGGAGATATTCATTGTTGGTTTTGGTCTTTTAATAGGATTTATTCTCAATAATAGAAAATATCTCAAATTTTGCAATGTGTATCCACCCACATCCTATGTGTTATCCCACATCTTTACCTTGGACATCTTTGTCGTGCCCTCTCCAGTCAGGAAGCCCAAATTGTTGATCTCATTCTGAACCACAAAGTTCTGCTCCTCACGTTTAAAGTTCTGCATTAAGAGGACAAAGAAAAGAGGTTCATTTGAAAGTAAATCCTCAAGACCAATATCCCCCCATTAAAAACCGTATTGTGATATAAACATTTATCAATGAAACTAACATGGGACTTGCACCACAGGATAAAGATCTCAGCCACCATCCTGAAGAGTTCAGTGGAGTCCTCATCAGGCTCTTTCAACCACCTAGACCTGGAGGAAACACACAAACCTACTGAGTGACAATATGTCATGTTACATCTTTGTAGGAAAAGGCACAACAAAGAAACTCATATCCTATGCAAGCATTCACACATTAAAACCAGCCTACATCTGTTACAAACATAAATACCCCCTAGTATCAAGAGAAAAATAAAGGACAGAAAACTAATTCTATCTAAGTGAGCATGAACGTCATACCTGTTATTATCCACATAACGGATGAGCATGGGGTAGAAAGCGTAGAGGTCCCTGCAGAGCACAGCAAACTCATCCAGGATGAGCAGCTCAGCCTCCTGGTTGTCACCTTTACCGTCAGCCTTCAGCAGCTCCTCTTCAGCCACAACCTACATTTGCAGCACATCAACAGCTCATCTTTGGAAATCAATCATTAGACTAAATGTCCTCTCACATGACCTCTTTCTAAGCCATAGTGATCATCTCATCTCTGTGCCTTCTTTCAGCAAGTAAAACGAAGGTATTTTTACTCTCAGAACATGTGAATGAGCAAGATGTTCTCATGTGACAGCTTCATATATACACCACAAGTTCAGCAATGGAGTCAGCCATTTTTCACTGTGCAACAGATACAATGTCAAAACTGTAATAACATGTACAGTATTTTTTAAGCTCTCACCTTCACTGTCTTCTTCTTTAGTTTGTCCAGTGTTGGCAGGAAGTGGGTTCTCAGCAGATCTGCTCCAGCCTTGCAGATGATTGGCTGAGAGTAGACTGGAGACAGAGACAATGAAAAAGACTGATGCTTTCAATAATGAAAGGTATCTGGAAGGATTTGTACCCTGGATTTACAAAACAAACGTAAGTTTTTTCTGTGTCCATGTGGATATTGGCTTTGATGTCAACTGCCATAACTATCAAACTCCAGTCATCACTTAGTTTTACTAAGTTTGTAAGTATTTTTTTTAAGAATACCAGTTTTGCTTTTCACCCTGACCTCTTCAAAAGCAGTTGGACTAATACCAGGAATAGTTAAATATAGGGCACATTGTGAATTTTTCCCCTGTATAATTTTCTTTTTTGTAAATGTTTTAGAAGTACAACATTCAAATGTGGATTGAAAAAGTGAGTGTGCCTCAGGCCCTGTGCTCCCTCAGCAGCCAATTATGTTAATAGGCCTTTCTTGAACTCCCACTAAAGAATGGGCACTAAAAATGTAAAATTATTATTATTTTTATTATGTTCCCACATGAATTCCTTCATTTAAAAGGGTTTATCATGCTAAAGTGTTTCCTTGACCTTAAACTGGACTCTTTCCTTGTTTGTTAATGAAAAGGGATGAACAGGGCAGTTTCTACCTGTGTAGAAAAACAGCACCTCCTACAATGTGTATGTGCATATGTGTGTGTGTGTGTGTGTGTGTGTGTGTGTGTGTGTGTGTGTGTGTGTGTGTGTGTATCCATATATATTTATCCACTGACTTTATCTGACATCCCCAAAGAACTCGTTACAATTCCTGAATTTGCAACTCTGGTAAAAACACAATTTGACCAGTGAGAACCCGAACAGATAACATTCATTTCTCAAACAGCCTTGAGCCTGTCACCTGCAATCCTCTTCATCCAGGGTGCGTCATCAATGCCCAGGTTGTTGTTGAGGATCTTGAGGATATTTCCCAGGATAATACTGAGGTGTTCAGATGTCACCATGGTGCAACACTGGGCACCTGGAGGTGAGCTCTCCGGACCTTTCTCCCACCAGTAGGATAGATAATTACACAGCATGGGAAGGATCACCTCAATCACCTGCAAGATGGACAGGCTGAGGGTTAAATGTCTGGATGAATGAAGGTATGGATGACAAAAGAGGCAATCAAGAAGAGACCACTGTGTTATTTTTGGAAACAAAAGTTCTAGGTGACATTATAAATCCAAGAATATATGCAATAGCTTCCAGTTGTGATGGATTTTGAGCTAACAAAATACAAGGTGTGTATTTATTTGTGAATATGTCATGAATGAACATTAAATATTAAAGTGTTGAAAGGTTAATGTACATCTTGATTGTGCAACACACACTGATAATCTCTGATACGAGTCCTAAACTCAGCTCTGTGTAACTTTCATTTACCAATTACCAAGTCACAGCGGCTATGTAGGTATAAATTCTACTTGTTATATTTGTCCAATGGAGTTTTATATTCATGTATTCTAGCTTCATATGCACATATTTAAATGTTTACTATATCTAAACCTTTTTTAGCTGTTAATGTCATTTTTAATTCTCAGTTTTAAAATTGTAAAATAATATCCTGCACTCAATTCAGAAAATTAAATTAGATCCTAATTAATTACTTATTACGTATTTTATTAATATAACATCACTGGTAGCAAATAAAAGATGAAAACTCTTAACTAAAGGGGTACTGTGGAGATTTAGTATTGCATTAATATAGGCAAATCGCAAGGGACATACAGTGGCTGAGATATCCTGACTTAAGTCCTTAAAATGGGCCAAGCACTAAAAACACTAGATCCTACACTCCCAACAACACAACTCAAGAGCAGATAACGTAGTGAATGTTTTTTGTGGGTCTAAACACCTCAGACATCCAGCAGTTTGCATACATTTAAGTATCCCATCAGCCCTTCAAACCTGTGGCATGTCACTGTAGCGAGCACCAGACTCTGAGACATCATTGACATCTTTCAGAAGTCTGTCAAGACTCGGCATCTCTGGACACATCTCCTCCACTGTGTCCGGCATACTGAGGACTAGAAAAGAAAAACATCAGTTGTTGTGATCAGACATTAAGACTGACTGTTTCCAAGAAATCTGGATTTTGACAATGAGGAGGAAACTAAGAGTATATTCACAGCAACATAACAATCAATATATGAAGGAGAATCAGGTGGAAACTCACTGGCTCTCTCTCGAGGAGTCTTGGTGTTGAAGACAGAGAGTGGGTTGTGGGCGTTTAGGTGGGGCTCCAGGAACGCTACAGGCATGGCTCCCACCAAGGTCGCCAGGCTCTCCCCCAGCGCAGGAAGATGTCTGGATATATTTTCAGTATATTTCAGAAATTGTTGCAATGTACAACATTAAAACACTTTAAACGCTTATTCTTCTGTTTGAAAAGAGCTTTGTAATCCAGGCTGACGTGTGTTGGCAACCAAAAACTTTGGGGTTAGTGTAAGGGCGATTTGCCACAAGACTTTCTGTACACAGCCTTTGCAGAGGTCCACATGGTGTCAGGATTAATTTAGACCAGACAGCCAAGATAAGGCTGCGGTCAAACCTGTTCACTTGTTCTTTTACAGCTCGGGTTGGCTCAAGGTGAGAACATTTCTCTTCCACAACAGTATTGTGAGGTTTTCTGGCCAGTTAGAGAACAATTGCACAGAATTGTGGTTTTAATGAAAATCATTTCACAGCACTCAATGTTTCTGTTGTGTCCTCTACCCCGGGCCATTAAATCTTTTTCTGTTAATAGATTTTCATAAATATATATACAGCTGTCTTCATTTTGTAACACGTGATGTACCACATAAAATTTCACTTTTTACTAGAGCACATGAGCTACTACAAATCACCTAAAAGTCCTGAGTGTATTTGTCACAAACATGAGTTAATGAAAAAGCTCAAGAGTCATAGTCTAATTAACAGCGACAAGCATAATGTAGTTTATGTATTTCTATTTCACAGTCCTTTGATACTTATTAACTCCTAGACAGCAAGTATTCATCATTACCAGGGATTCTTAAACTTAATGATCTAACATACAGCATTGCTCATGTGTAGAAGCCTGAAGCCTGAAGCCTAGAAGCCTCCTGCAAAGTTGAAGGATTTTGGCCTCCTACCTCTCCACAAAGACGTTCTTTCCCGTTCCCAGAGAGTAGAAACATGTCAGGATTCGGTAGCAGGACAGCTGCACGTCATCCACTGAAACAAACAAGAAAACATTTAACATTCACAAAACTTAAACATGACAAGAGGAAAAAGATAAATCAAAACTTACTGAGTGGCCTTAATTCAACACCACACCCTCTTTGTTCATTTTCATTTTCATTGTCATTTTATTCTGTTTATTTTTCTCGCAACTATGGAGTGTGACCATGGCATGACTGACTAAATGAAAAAAGTTTCCATTAATCAAAATGCAAATCAGAAAAGGGGAGGAGAGAGGAGAGGAATAAAAAGAGTTTTGTGTTTGTATTTAGACACTGATGCTATATGTGTTTTGTGATAGTTGGAAATATAAGCCTTCACATACAGTAAGCCCAGCCTAAATATGTATAAACTTGTGTGTTGTCCCCCTGTTTGTTTGTTAAAAAAAGAACTTGTGAATAGAAATACAAACTCACACAGGAGGTCTACTCCAAACTCATATGTCCTGATGTGGTCAAACAAGGCAGTGAGGATGGGCAACAGTGCCACAGTCACATAGCTGATGCTCTGGCTGACACTCTTCATCTGGGCACGGGACTGCATGAACTTCCCCAGTTTCAGCATCTCCACCAGCTTCTCCAAGTCCTCCGCTGCATTCTCAAAGAAAGTCCTAAACCCAGCTTTGACCAGCTCGGCGCCAGACTTCATCACCGTTCTGAGACAGAGGAGGGAGCACAAAATTGTTGTTTATTGTACATGCAGCAACAGAAATGTCTGCTTGATTATGTACCGGTGATTTTTCCTCACCTGGTGTCAAGTGAGTGAGTGAGGATGTGCAGACAGCTCACCATCATTGCTGAGTCACTCCCTGTGAGAGAGACATTTAGTGTAGATATATGAGGAGATTCAAAGTGAAGAGGCACACAAGCGCACAGACAGAGGCAATGCCGACCTTACCAAAGAGAGAAATCCTGTGTCTGACAAGAGCTGCCAGCTTACAGAACAGGCTGGAAAAGACAGGCAATAAGAAAAGAAGTGAACAAAAAACTCCAGAGATAACAATGACAGGCTGAAAAAAGAAAAGCACAAGGAAGGAAAAGGTTTGATGAAAATATGAAAGAGGAATTCTTTTTATGTACTCTTCACTGAGATGAAAGAGAGGATATTATACATACAGGAAGAAAACTCTCTAACCAGCAAAAAACATGTCACTGGAATAACTGATTACTAAGATTATTCATTGCTTTTGCACAGTACCTGGTGACCATCTCTTTCTCTTTGTTAGAGGCACATCCGCAGCTACTCAAGCTCTTGCTGGGTGTGGACAGGAAGTAGAGACAGTGGTTCTTAAAGGTTTGATCTGTCAGAGGAAGCAACACCTGGAGAGAGAAAATGCAGCTATGAGGCGAAAACCACATCAAAGTAAATTCATCAATATTTCATTGATTCATTTGCAAGAAGTGTCAAGTGTTAGTGGACTCCCAGACCTTGGCAAAGAACTTAATTTCCTGGTCATGAGGTGATTTGTCAGTTTTCCCACTGGTGGCCATAGCCTCTGGATTAACAGCAAAGTTGAGCGGCAAAGTCAGTGTCATGGAAGAGTTTTCAATCAATGTACAGAACCTCTTAGTGCGCAGTGTATCCGTGTTTAAAATGTCACACACTCACCAAGGTGAGCAATGAACTCCTGGGCAGAATCAATACATTTTAGCAGCCTCTTGAGAAACTTGAATGCAAAACGCTTCTCCATTGACGACGAGTCCTGCTCCATGTCCTTCAGACCTCTGGGATGAAAAGATCAGAAATTACAACTCTGTCTTTTCCATCACATTACCAACAGTAAAGCCAATGTAAAGAAAACATGGGTTACTGCTGATTATTCCGTAACTTAAACTAAATGTAATTCTCAATGTGAAATCATGTGAAATCAATGCCAATTAAACACAATTTAGTACATTTTTAAGAGTGCTTTGTGCTGTTGTAAGATAAAATTCTTTTAACTTCTTTCTGCAAACAAATGGCACATGAGAGTGAAAGGAGACCTTGTGATAGCATAGCCACTGATCTGCAGAAACTTGAAGAGCTCCTGGGCCTTCTCTCTGTCTCTGTGCTTCTCTTTAGCTGTCAGGGTATCATAGGGTACCAGCAGTGGGTGGGTCCCTCCTCCTGGTTGTTCAAATCAAATGTAAAACATCAATTTTACATAAATGACTGGTCAGAATTATTACGGCTCATCCAGGCTGCAATGAAATGCTCAAAAGTGTCCATTTGCACACCTTTGCTAATTAGTTCAGTTTTCTTCTTCTTGGCCCAGATGTTGTGGTAATTTTCTGCAACCACTTCCACCATGCCCTGCAGAAACAGCAGTATGAAATTATCACCACATTTTCATTCTGGTTTTGTGTTTCAGACACTGAAACAGTATCTCCTATTGTATGGTACTGACTTAGAGCATATGTGGCAACAATTACCAAGAGTTAAATGAAAACCAACCTGTAACTCTCTGGACAAATTGACGTTATGCAGGTCCATTGGAGCAGGACTGAATCCATTAACCTACAAAGTCAGACAGACACAATCTAAGTGTAGAGTATATCTGAAAATATTAAAAAGAAAAAAAATTCTCAGATTTCTGAGCTATGACAAAAGAAAGTAAATACACATACACCTGATTTGTCTGAACTGAACAATTACAAAAGGCAAAGACGGACACAGACAGCCTGACATTTGAGATCCCTGAGGTGCTAGAAAACATTTCCTTGTTAAGTTAGAAGTGCAGCAGCTACTTCCCAGTCCTTTTCAATATTTATGTGGCCAAAATTAGTCCAGAAAAAAAAAAAAAAAATTTAATGATAAATTAAGCTAGATGTTTAAGTGATACCATTATTGATTCAAGCTATTAGTTTTGTTGCTCTGTGTGTATTAGTCTTACAGGGAAGGGAGTGGTTGTATCATTTATTTTTTTAATGGAGTCCCATTATAAATGATGTGCTGAACACAGTGCAAAAACACCACAGCAAGATCTGAGGCTGATGAACTCAGAGGACAAAAACAACCTTAAAAAAAACTTGTGAATTATGTCAGTTAGTGATTTAGTAAATAAAAGTATTATAAAAAAAAAACAAAAAACACATGTGACAAGTATTATCAGATATCGGGATATTACCTGAGACTCAGAGATCTTTCGTTGTTTGTCGCTCTCTCGTTGTTGGAACAGTGCTTCTCCCTCCTTGGTCCTCTCAATGTTCCAGCCCATAGCTAACATGCTCTTCAACGACTCCCTCACTGGCCAGCGGTATGTTTCTCTCTCCTACAATCAACACACACACAAGTTTGACAAGTTTAACTTGCATCAGTTAGTTAATTATAGTTAATAACATTTCAATTCACTTCCTTAGATTTAGTTAAGCCAAGCAAAAAAAGTCATTTATTTTTGATCAGTTTCCTGCTTTGCCAGTCAAGTTTTACACATTTTTGAACTTTTGTTAAAATTGTGTCACTTTTGCTCTGCCCATTGATGCAGCCAACACCATTGCTTCCGTCTTGTTTTTATAACTCAAACTTTCATTTACTTGCAAAAGCCGATCAAGACAATATTTTCTGCATTAAAAGATGAATATAGCTTATATCTGATATACATTCAGCAGTAAGAGATTGTGCACTACTCTCCTAGAAGCAGCAGCAGCAGCTGCATGTGTACCCATGTGTATGTACCTTTTCACTCAGAGCTTTGTAAGGTTTCAGCAGTGGATGAGTTTTAGTTTGCTCCTCCACACTATCTCCATGTTTCCAGCCTGCTGACACCTGCAACAGCAGTTTTTTACAGTTCATGTAGCAGGGTGCATTTCAGGAACAGGGTGCATTTCAGGAACACAAAATCATTTGTATAAGTACTAATATACTGTAAGTACTGACAGACCAGGCATGCTACTATACCAGACAAGGTAAACTACAATTACAACTGATTATTTCATATGCATATTTATCAAACGTCAGCATGAGTGAGGAAGACACAAAGACCACAGTGGGACTAACCTTCTCTGAGGACCACTTGTCATGGGAATGCTCTGCATATTTGTTGGCAATGTACTCAAGTTTTTCAGGAAGGGAGATACTGGAGAAATAATGTTTAAATATTTATTATGAGTACCAAGTAATTTTAATTGTATATCCAGCAGGTAAGTGCTTTGTTTTGATTTGTAGACAAACACTCTCGGAAAACACACAGAATTTAATTAAATAGCTGTTTTTAAACAAAAAGCTAATACCGGCGAGCCAGTGTACGAGTTTCATTCCTTTGAGTAATTACAACATTGTACTTTTTCTTCTCCTTGACTCTAAGTAAGAGAGTTTAGTGCATACTTAAACCACTCACTTGGCAGTGTTGATGGGTTTGGGGTCAAAGTTACCCTGTGCATCCACTGATGCCTGTTTCTCCAGTGTTGCCCCAAGACTGGCATCCACAAAGTCAGGAGGCAGGGCCCCCGCAATGGCACACAGGCATGACTTGGCCATTTTGAAAAGTTCAGCATCATACTTCTACACAAGACACAGACGCAACAGAAGGGAGGGTTACTGTTTTTTCCCCCCACAATTTTCTCTACATTTTTTGAGGATAAGTCTGCTTAGATTATTAGATGGATATACTAAGGGGAGCAAAGCCAGTGAAAGAAAGGGGAAAGGAGGGAAAATAAAAGACAGAAAGTTGGAATGGTCTGCACCAGGCGACGGCCTGTCACAGACTGATAAATGATTCATCTGTTTTGGCTTCGCCTCAGCTGCACTGCACACAAGCACTTCATTGAGCTTTCACTTCACTACCTCTGACTACTGAGAACTTTTCTCTCAGGAGAGCCAGACTCAAGTGTTGAAAACTCAAGATTCTGAGAAAACAGAATATAAAAAACAGCAGCAAACAGGAAATGTTTATGAGAGCAAAAATTACTAGACTACTAAACATTTTATTATGCAACAGAGAGGGATATAAGGAAAACATTTCCTCGTCTCCTGACACTTCAAATGTATTCCCAGAGAAGGAAATTTACTAAGAGGAGGAAGAAAATACAGAGAACTATAAGAGCTATCCAAAATGACAAAGAATTTCTAGGCCCTTGCACATACTGTCGACTTGTCTTAATAAATATGTATATCTGGTTGTACCTTGTGAGAAAGGGAGTCAAAGATTCCCCAGAATAGTTTCTTAGTGAGAAGGAGTTCCTCCTCGGAGGCTATGCCAAAGCTGCCCATACCAGATGGCAGGCAATAGTACTTCCAGTTCTGCTCATAGTGGTTGGTCAGCAGCTGGGGATCAGAGATACAAGACAATATAAGCAACTGCATCATATAAGCAACAAGTAAGACTTACTGTTTCATAGCAAAATCAACATATTGCTTGTATTTTATTTTCTTATAGGGCAAAATACACAATGACAAATTCCAAATTCCAGAAATGCTCTGTGGAGGTGGGAATTATCATATTTCTGAGTGTTAAACACACAATAAGTGAGTAAGATAAATGGGTTGTAAAATACAAGACGCTTCTGTGATTGTTATAATTATCCTATAACTCTTTTAACTAATAAATCAAACGATAGTGACGACAAACAGTGTCTCACCTGGAGAGGTATCTGGCAGTATTCATTGAGCATGGGAACGTCAAACACCAGCCGTCTAAGCAGCTGCTGCATCATGGAGGGACGCAGATGCCTTTAAAATAGTTGAGGGGTTATATTATTTCAACAAAACAATACAGAGTCCAGCAGTAGAAACTGTGTAGATATCAACTGAGGTCAAACTCTGTCAAAGACATCCAAATTGGTGGCCAAATATTACGTGGTGGTTAAAATCCTGAACTAAAGGTGTCAATGAAGAATAATGTTGCTGGTGCACATCTTACACAATACACACATAGGTGTGTATTGTGTAAGATGTGCCATAACAAAAAAACATGGTGACCTAATTTTATTTATTTAACACATTAAATAAGAAAGAATGTGACTTCATAGAAAACAAATAGATAATTTGAGTAAAGGTAAAAGTGCACAAAAGCTTGATTAATTTAGTGCCTACGTAACATTGATCTTAATCTAGTGTACTTAAAACCATTGTTTACTGTAGTTTGTGATTGGCTACGTGGAACAGAGGGCTGTTCAATATGTGTCACACTAAAGCCTGAGACAAGCCATTTGACAGTGGCATTGTTTGAAAAATAACAGGGTGCAGCTTCTGTAAACCTCCAGCTCTTCTCTAATATTTTCACTCAGCTGAGTCTGGACAAAGCTCAACAGGCCCTTACTTGCAGATAGCCAGCAGACAGTCCTCAATGGCATCCCTCTGGGCTTTGGTGAGCGAGCGGCCTTTGGACAGCCGGTAGATGGTCTGCAGCGTGGAGTCGATCAGCTGTGCATAGTGCTCTGTGCTGGCAAAGAGAGCGGCACAGCGGGTCAGCAGAGGCAGCAGGGCGGAGCCGATGTACCTGTTCATGGCCAACGCCGTCTCAGTGGTGCTCAACGCCTCCTGTGGGACAGAGAATAATACATGTAGCTGAAGGCTACAGAGGCACCGTAAAGTCTCTACATGTCAAAATTAATAGAAAGTGGGGGTGAATATAGGCTCCTGGCAGTACCAATAAGAAATGTGTGGTTGAAAAAAAAAATTTTTTTCTTTGATGTCACTCTGGGGGAATTGTTTGAAAAGGGCACTGGCTGAATAGAAATAGCCTTTTAAAAGATGTGTGTGATCTTACATGTAAATTTGACTTTTTGTTGGCGACAGGTGATGGTGGTGGTGATGCTGCAGTTTACCTTATGTTTATTACAAATTAAGCTACGCTAGGTAAATAATCTCTCATGGAAACTCTTGCTATTGAAGCAATGTCTGATGTCTGATGTCCATTTCCTTGTGCACGATACAAACAACATGGAGACTCACTTGTAAAAAACATTGTTCTATTGGTCTACTAGTGGGCCAAAACTCCTTTAAGTAAAACTTACTCTTAAATCAGATAAAGAAATGCTGAAAAAACAAGTCTACCACTGATGTCATGATGTCAAGGATAATCCTGCTTTAAATCTATGTGGCTGATATTTTATGTAAATGGTGATAAGTTTTCCTGAGGAGAAAAAGGTAAATTATTCTCAGTGGTTCAGTGGTGAAGTCAAACATCATCATATTACTCAAGCTCATGAGGATGTTAATGTTTCAAAGATGATGACTGTAATAATAATTGTGTTAATGCATCTGCCGACTCTGAGGCTGTCGCAATGAGACTATGTTCTGATCGATGTACTGAACAATCAGTGTTCATGTTTTCTGGGATTATCTGCTTCAGTCACACTTCTAATGAGCAAACTGGAAACCTAAACTTATCTGTGAGCACTTAGAGAGATATGGGAGATGTATGCAAAGATAGAGAAGATGATAAAAACATTACATCTTCTATCAGCTAGCTGTTTTACTTTGTGCAATTACAGGCTAAAAAGACTAATGTGTACTCTTTTAAGAAATGGACACAAATGTTTTGGTAGCTAGTGAGTAACAAAATGGGAATTTGGAGGTGAAGGCTGGTTAGGGATATGTGGAGAAAGTTATTTAGGACTCACCGTATCCAGAGACGCTGAGGCTCTTAGGTCAGGCAAGAAGCCAACCTCCAACAACTGGAGCAGGAAGCTCTGGTCCTCGATGCCATACACTCGGTCCAGGAAGAGTACCATGGGGGCCTTGTGGTCCGGACAGAAACTGGCTGACATGTCGGGCTCTGTCACTGTGCCATCTGAAGGTTAAACACATTTTAGGCGGGAAAAGTTTTAGGTGTATGTGTCACTGTTATCAAAATTTACACTTTGGAATACTAAGACAAGGATATGAATGAAAGGAAATAACAAACAAACATTACAGATTTTTCCATTAAAAAGATTTTGTTTGGTAGAGTGACAGAGAAAAATAAGATGCTCAGAAGTACCTGGGTAATTCAGGAGGAAGAAGGGAAAGAAGAACAAAGGGAAACAAAAGAGCTGAACTAACAAAAGTTCAACTTTAAATACAGAATCGACTGACACATGGTTTATGACCAAAAGATGTAGAAACACTTAATTACTTAAATTAATTCAAAGTAATTCCAGGCATGAACAGCTGGGGAAACCTTTACAAAAGCAAAACCTAGTGAGTTCATTCAAGACACAGCTTGATTTTATATTAGAAACTGTGACAAAGAACATTGAATATGAAATTAATTGCGACTGAGGATAAAATTTTTTTTTTTTTTTTTAGGTAAGAAGATAAGTACAAAGACATTTTAGAGCAAAGCACACACTGGAACAATAGTAGAAACACCTTCTGGGCATGATTTTCTTCCACAGTAGAGACACAGAGGGACGTGAACAGAAAATTCACTCCTGAATGATGCCCACTGGCAAAACGCAGGTATTTAAAATGATATACCTCCATCTGGCAGGGTTGAGATGGATCCAAAAGTGCAGAAATATGAAACTGTTTTAGTTACTTTGATCTGGCGGTGTGACAAAAACACTGTACAAGCAAAATCAGCTTTTTGTCATATTTCAGGACAGTAATGTGGTATGCTGCTTCAGCAGGCAGCAGAGAATATTTGTTTCTGACATACTGTGGCTTGTGTTTATTTAAATTAAAATTGTTGCGTACTGTGTTGGAGCACAGCTTCAGCCTTGAACACAAACCAAACACCATTTTCTTTGAGATGGAAGATTTTCTGTCTCTAACTTTTAGCTGCTATTACTGTATGCAAGTTTTTTCCCCACTGTCCTGAGCATTTTCAAACTAGTTATTTTTGTTGCTCTACCCAGATCAACTTCATTTATATTTACCTGCTGCTCAACTGTCAACATTTAAAAGCATTACTTCAGGCAGAAAACAAACAAAACAGCAGCCACAAACACTGTACCTTTATTAACTACAGGCATTTTGAGGGGGATGCTGATGACGCCCACCAGGTCTGTAGTAGGAACCAGAGAGCGCAGGATGGCTCTGATACGCAGCGCCTCACCTTTACCTGCATTGATAAGCTGTAAGAGATGAAAACATAAACCACATCATTTCATTCAGGTAAGTGTACAGATGCTTGTCTTCATGACAGCTAATGTAAAAAATTTATCAATTCTAATCATTTTTTAATTTTAATAATTATTTTTAATTTGATATAAAGCTGTTAAAACCATCTGAGTCATGAACCGAGTCTGCACTACTGTCCATGTCGTCCTTACTGTAGGTTACAGTTTTCATACAATGTGCTATTCTTCAGCTCTGTTTGTTGTCAAAGGCCTCACATGCATCTCTGGAGCGCAGCGTCCCAGCAGGTCAATGAGAGCTGAGTAGAAGGACATGATGGCATTACCCATGTGGATAACTTCTCCTTCTTCCTCACCAGACCTGAGACACACAGACAGAAACATTAATCTGCCATTGTGATTAATATTTTTCTTGAATGCTGCAAACCCTCCTGGCAATCAGCAACTGCAGCACAGATTCTACAAGGCAATTTAAGAGTAAAATGGGGGAACAGAAGCAGTAGATGAACAATTTTGTGTGCATTTATAACAATGTTTTTGGTAGAATACATGATCTCCTTACAGAGCACTATGATAAACATATTGATTTTGCCCAGCCTCCCAATTTCTATTCTCACTTCAGGCAATAACAACATTCCCCCATTAAAATGCAGCCAGTGTATTACACCCTTTGCATACTAATGTGTGCAGGCAGACACCAGCACTTTCTACAAACTGGCCACAGCTTTGATCAACGCCAAGGCTGCTATACTCCTTTTTCCTAAAAACTATCACTGTATGATGTCTTTAAATTAAACCTGTGTCTTAAAATGCAATTAAAATGTCTCAAATTCAGCACTCAAGACTGATGCAAACAGGTGAATTTTTGTCATTGTTTTAAGGAATTTTCAAAAAATTAGCATAGATACTTAGTGGAAGAGGGCAGAGGTAGATCCATGTGTAAAAAAAATATAAAATACACAAAACAACTTCATTTGCATAAGAAACACATTGAGTAAACACCATCTTTGTGTTATTTTAAGAAAATAGGCCTTTTTTAAACTAACTTGCGGAAAGGCTGGAGATGTTTTACATGTGTTCAATTACAGCAAAGTCTTTCCTCTATAATTACTTTCTTGACTCTTGATTTCTTGTTTAGTGAAACAATTCAACCAAACTCCATAATCAAACACACAGAGCAATAACCCAGTATTCTTCCAAATAACTTGCAATGTGCAAACTTACACATATTAGTACTCTATCTTTTCCCAGTAATGTGAATATAGCCACATACAGATGTGGCTCTATTAAAGAGTGTAATAACTAAGAATAATGCTGGACTAGCAGTGCTCAGAAACACAATGTGAAATCTAATTAAATGTAACAACTCACACGAAGACAGAGATAATGGGAGACTTTATCAGTGCTGACTGCTTTCCAACCACTCAATAGATTTTTAGTGTCTTTATGATCTAAATGCTGATTCAACCATGCCAGGAACAAAGATACAAAGAAACTGGTGTGGATTCCTACCCAGTAGTGACTCCAGCTGAGGTCTTTGGCAGGTCCAGGGCAGGATCCTCAGAGATCTTGATGGCCTCCTTCATGGCAGCCAGCAGACCCTGGCCTCCCTCTCCCCTCAGGGCGGGGCCGAAACACTCTGGGCGTCTGATCAGCAGCTTCACCACCACATTGGCATTTTCCTCCACACTCTCCCCTGGTATACAAATACAGCAGGCAAAGGGACAGGCATTTATAAAGGGATGATAAAATTATCCATAACAGGACAGGTCAGAGTGAGCTATAAAGCGGAAACCCTGGACATGATGTCCAGTGCTTTCCAAAAGGAATACTTTACATTCTTATTCAGGGGGAGCCAACTAATATCTCCACTTGGGCATTTTCTAGTCTTGGCAAGTGAGCAGCTTCACAGTCACAGTTGCTGGTAAATTTTGATGGTGGAAAGAAGACCACTAACTCACTCCAACCAGAGTTTGTTGGCAAATTCTAGGATTTCTTCCAAACTTCTTTTCATGTTTCTACCTATAATGATAACCCTGACCCAACAAGCCACACAAACACATTAACTGCATCCTCACACCACAAAAACAGATTCACACAGATAATGTACACCTCAGAGACTTGTGTTTATATGTTAACTGTAATTATGCTAATTTATTAACACATTTTAAAATGCATAATTTATTGATGTTAAAGTTTACCCTTACAGTTTGTTGTCTGCAAATACATTTTGTAGTCAAAATTTCTGCCAAATCAAATAGTATGTTTCCCTAAGGATTAATAAACATGTTGAATGTATCCTCTGCCTCATAATTCATTCACAAGACCTTAATTTGAAAGTTTTTACATCAGGTTGTAGTTTCCTTTATCTCATCTGCCATTTTTCTACCTTTTATACCATGAGTGCTGTCACACAGACCTGTTTAGTAACATCAGTCTAGACTGCTCAGACCCACAGTGAACAAAAAGTCTATGAGGTATTTTTAAAAGGCATCGTGTACTGCATGTACTCCTCATGCTCAGTATGAAAGTCCACATACCGTTACAGAAGACTGCGAACCTCAGGAAGGACAGGTAACGCTCTCCCTCTATGGGATTCCAGCCGAGGTCTGGGTAACCCTTAGCAACCAGTATGGCACAGCTCTGGAGTCCACAACCTGCCAGGTATGTCACCACCTACACACACACGCACGCACGCACGCACGCACGCACAATTCTGTTTCACTCTTGGGCATTGTTATGACACACTGTCTTTTTGACTGTCAGTGTCAGTAACAGTGACAACTTGAAAGCATTTCCTTCATTTCTTATTCAACTGGCACAAAATCATTCTGTATTTCTGACTGAAAAAACTTGGGTGGCATGAGGCTTCCATTTCTATCTGACTTACTTTCACCATAAGTCAGCAATGAGAAGTTTTAATAAGCAATCAGCTCAGTTTTTAATGCAAATGTATCTGCTGATCATTTTGCACATTAAGGAGTATTAGAATACTGTTGGAATTATTGTACATAGAAGTTATCTTACATTTGCTTATACTGTTTAAGAGTCATACATATGCCTGTGTGTGTGTTACTTATGTAGGATGTTGTGCAAGCTGTTTTTCAGAGACATCAGGAGGCCTCACATGCAGATTCAAGGACGGGGCACAGAGCGAAACCACACTGAAGAGATAAACATGAAACTCTTTGAAGTAGAGCAGAGGGATGTTCTGAGAAACTATGCAACTGATAAATTTGCAAGGTCCCAGACCTTGAACACACCTGCTGGAATCAAAGACATTCTCACAACGTTTTTAGATAAGGAGTGCAGTCTGTGTGTCCCCCATCCTTTAGAGGCTGCATTTCCCATGTAACTAGGGACCACCCTAAGGAAATAAAAAGAGGAGACGGCAAGATGTACTCAGAGCGGGTTGGAGATTGTAACTGAGTACATCTCTGTTCGTTCTCCTCGCGAGTAAAAAAGAGCTCTAACTCTGTGTCTTCTCTCTTTGTATTTTTAATAATGTTTTAGGTTGTTTAAACCTGACAAATACCAGCAAGACTAATTTCATCTCCCTGTGTAGGTGCACCTGCTTTTTGACTAGAAGGCTGTTTCAGTGCACTCATACATAAAACTAAATGGACTCTTCTCTCTTCTCAGCATGTTAGATGTAATAGGTTCCAATTTCACAATTTTACACTGCCTGGAATAGAATTTAACACTAAACTGAGGCTATAATGTGACTGATTAATCTGCTGCAACAACAAATACCTTGAGGTCAGCTTTAATAATAATAATAATAATAATAATAAACAGTACAGACACTGGCTGGTTATCTAATCATCCTGAAACCACTAGTCACAGACTAAACAAGCCATCCTATTTATACTGCACACTTTTGATGACAAAATGAATCAAATTAGCAAATACAAGCTGATGTTTTTGCATTTTGTTACTCAAACCTAAAATATTTGCCCTTGATTGCCAAGTTTTAATGATGAGCAAAGTGGTTCAAGGGTCAATTATGGTGTAGTTGTGACAAATTTTACTCCATGTCCGTTTCCTCTGCCCCTTCAGTCATTAAGTTGCAGCAAGTCATGTTTTTACTGCTCTGCTGTGATTTAGTACAGAGGTAGCAAACCTTCTCCAGATCAGGCTCCTCCAGGGCCAGAGCCAGGCCGTTGTTGTCCATCACTGAAGATGCTGCGACATCCAGCGGAGTGGAGCCTCGCATAGCTTCAGAGGCTAAAGACACAGACAAAGTGTCAGGAGAAAAGCCAAACGGCATTTCATTCTAAACAACAGGGGGCAGTGTATCTACATATGCTATCCAGATATTCTCTAATCTCTCTCTGTTGGTCAACTCAGAATAGCAGGTAGTGTTTATGTGTTGATGAGACCACTTCAGATCTGTAGCTGACCTCTGAACAAAGCCTGATTTCTTATTGCAAATGACATCCTGATATTTGTGCGAGTATTGCATCAATGAACTGTGTCCAGTTCTCCTGTTATTGTGTTCAGTGCACTTTTTTTGAAAGCTCTTTCTAAAAAAGCCCAAGTTAATCAATCCCCTGTGGCTCAGTGTGGACAAACATTCCCTCCCTATATAAATAGTTACTTTCCCATTTGGCACCTACTTTCAAAGTAATGTTTTGGGGCAATTTTGTTAAAAAATGATCATTAATTGCTTTATAATTATAACTACGTCCTTCATGCAGGCAAGGTTCATCATTTGAGACAATTAGTACTGAAATAAACACTTTCCCACAAAAAGCACAAGGTAGATCTCCCAACACATTCACAATGATGCATGTGATTTATGAGCAGACAAATATCAAAATGCTTCATGTGAGTGGTGTGTTGAATTCATCTGTCCTCCTCAGACCATGTGAACCTCTCCTCTTTCACAGGCAGGTGTTTTAGTTTACAGCAGCAGCACTTGGAGCCCTGTGACTCAGTCTTTCCCTGCATGACTAAATAACCACCGTCCTCCAATTTTCCTCCCTCGCCCCCTGCTGACTGCCATTCTCTCTCCTCTCTTTCTCCTTCCATCAGCTGCCTCCTCCTTTGCCCCTTTCATTCTCAGACTGATACCCTGACATTTTGAATTACAGCCTGTTATTTTTCTTCACCAGCTACTTGTCATAATATGGGTGATGAGTTTGTGTCTGCACTTCAATTAGCTGAGCGGCACCTACTGGTTTCATTTTATATCATTTTGGGAGCAGTAAAAGGGCAATTTTTGGTTTCTTACAGTGTGGCAAATACTTGGGGAGGAATTTCAAAATGTCAAAGAATACCTATAAATACTTTTTCTCAATATTTCCCTCTTGTATTAAACTTATACTCCAACTTTCTTTCAGCATCTCACCTTCCCCTTTTGGAAATCTGTTTTCTTCAAATTCTTCTGCTCATTCTTCATATTTACTTTCTTTCATACATTTAAAGCCTCCTCTCTCACAATTATATACACATAACAGCAAAAAGAAAACAGCTGTAAGATGACTGTCAACAGATACCAGGAGTGTAAACAGTCTAAAATATTACCCAGTCCAACGCTGCTATTCTCCAGCAGGTAGCTCAGGTGGTCAAACATGGCTTTCTGGTTCTGGCGGCTAATACGACAGAAGTAGCACAAGAAACGACAACAGCTGGCCACCATCTTGGGGAAGGCAATCTCCTGTGGATGAAGAAATGAAAACACAAAAATAAAGGTGTGCTCGAGTAAAAGCAGATCATCAGTTTTTTTATGGGAATCCGAAACTCCTACAACAATCACAATACAAATTATATGGGCCATTCTAAAGCTGCTGGGGAGACAAGAGTATATTTTTGAAGATGTTATCAAGTGTGTCCCTGAAGAAGCGGTTGCAGGAGCTCAGGCAGATTTTAATCAATTCTGATGTCTGGAAGATGCACAGTCGTATAGTCTATGTTTGGCTCTGTTTAAGGTCTAGGTCTATCAAAAAGCTCACAGTGGAGTCAATAAACAAAATGTATTTTCAGCTCAGAACACAACAGCTGGAGAACCATTTCACCTTTTGCATCTAATGCCATTACCTCTGTGTCATCCACAGTTCATTTTAAGGTTCAGTCTAAGCATAAATCTAAGAGTAAAGTAATTTTTGTCCATGACAGAGATGAAACTAAACTGCCTGAGGAATGGATATAGGGAGGGGAATATTACCTCCAGCAAATGAGATCATACAAATATGCAAAGCACAGAAAATCACACTCATAACTGTTCAACTTTCAATCATGCCAAATACTTCCACTTTTAAAAGCAGATTTGTCATGGTTTTGAAAACCAAAGCAATTTCACCTTTTGAATGGCGAGAAGTTTATCTGTGTTAATGCTGCCTGTGTGGTTGTGCTGTGCATGACAAGAGATCATGATTTTATTAAGCTCTGGATAGAAAAATAGCAAATCTCAAAATGTTATATCATGTTTTAACATTATTCCCACATTATTAGCATTATTCTTTATTGTGTGATGGGAGCTGTAACTAGCAAATCCATAACCCAAATCAATCATGGTTTGATATTATACAGTACCATGCCATGACTAAGACAACATTAGAGAATCAATAGGGGAGCAAATCTGGTACTGCCACTTTATATGGCCACAGTGAGTGAACTGCACATATCATGTGGCAGTAAACTGGTCTGGAATTTATGCCTGAGACATCGTGATCAGACTGCCAGAGTCAGATGTGAAGGCCTGAATGTCTCCCTGAGGTCTGTCTGTCTAAGGTTCAATTCATGCTTGGCACTGGCCGTGGCATTAAATCACAGCCATCTCTTCCAGCTTCTGTCAGCACTGCCAAAAAAGGACAGACTTCAGAGGCCTCCATCTCACCCCTTTCATGCCCACCTATGCCCAGTTTACTCCTCTGCCCTCTCCTTCACCCTTGAGGTTTTTCTTGGTATTAGGTTGTTGTTCTTGGCCTATCTCAACCTCTTAGGATAAATTTTGCAGTGTAAAAAAGTTCAGCCTGTGTCAGGACATTTTAATCAAAAACTCCAAAGAAAGTTCCCTATACTGGTTAATATTATCAAGATCAGAGCCAAAACTGCTTGATTAATCACTTAGTTGATAATTAAGATAGTTGCAGATGAATTTTCCATTTTGTTTTGTTGCATAACATTTGCTGGTTGCAGCTTCTCAAATATGAAGATTTCCTGCTTTTATTTGTTTTATATCATTGTAAATTGAATCTTTTTGTAATTTGGACTGCTGGTTGGACCAAAAAAAAATTAAAGTCACCTTGCCATTTTATTGACAAAAAGATAATCAAGAAAATAATCTGTAAATGAATCGATAGTGAAAATAATTAGTGGAAGTCCTATTTAAATTTTGTCAAATTATACTATAGTTAGGTTTCCAGACACTGGAAAAAGGTTATTGTCATTTGCTGATACCAGTGCAACATCTACTCTTCCTCGAATTATGTAAATAACAGTCTATGCTCATGCACGTACATATGTACTTACAAGGTTTAGTACTACTTTGTAATATTAAGTTTACATTACTATTTGGTAATAATAATTATTGTGTGCTTAACATGTGGCTGATAAGTCCCAGAGGAGTCTGAACAGCTCCATGGCAACTGTGTGGACTCAACCTGCTGCTGATGATGATTGTGTGATGCCGTGAAACGCTCCAGAAGGAGCAGTAAAGAGGACCTTTAGCTGAAACTGTTTGCAGACTACAAACGACTGTCATGACAGTGAAAGCTTTTCAGTACCGGGTTGTACTGACAAAGCTTGGAAATGTTGTTGAAATGCTGTCAACACTCACCTGTGACTTGTCACCTCCCAGCACATTGACCATGACCTCCATGACAGTCTCATGCATGCCCAGCACTCTCATTAAGTTGGGATGTTGGTAGAAAACCTTGTTGTTCATGATGTCACTGGGAACACAAGAAAGTGGTTTATGAAGGTTGTGGTGTATTGTACATTCCAACATTTTAATTTACTGCACAATGGAAATAGTGCTGGATGTAGAAATATATCTCTATGTAAAATGAGGGACAAATGTATGATTAAAAACTTTGAGCAGCCATATTTTCACATTAGCATCAACATTGCCATAAAACCTTGGAAAGATGTCCCTGCATTTATTGCAAGATATGCTCTTACCCGAGTCCATCAATCATGAGTTTCTCCTCCTCTTTGCCCATCCGCACTGACAGCAGAGACCTGATTTGACCCAGAGATGCCAACAGGTTAATAGCATCCTGTACCGACGCAGCACTGATGGTGTAAGATTTCTTCATGGCCCGGAGCAGTTCGCCGATGCCATCATACTGCCTCCTCAGCAGGCTGAACATCACCCTGACCAGCTCTGGGTCCTGGATATGAGACTCCTGGGCCCAGCTGGTTATGGTCTGGGAGATTAGCTCCTTCAGGTTGGCTGGAAAAGTGAGAATTCAACATCCACAAAGTAAATAATTTGACAGAGGTAGAAACAGTATTGCTTTGCGGTAAGAGGCTAATGTTAGCACCATACTTGACCACCACCAATCAAACAGCGTTTTCCTGTGTGGCACAGTTTTGGGTGTTAATTCTCTATAGATGCCTAATCATTGTTGCTTTCACAAGCATTATGTTGCAATTTTACTACAGTCATGTTTTTAATGTATTTAAAGTTTTCTAACTCTTAACTTCCAATCAATTTGGGAATATTGGCATGGAAAGTTTTTGCAGCTTTAATAAAAAATAGATCAGAAAATGTGTGCAGATGAAGAAGCATTATATAAACAGCATCACTGGAGCTTTGTAAGCAGCAGACTGCACCTCTAGTCAGCTGGTCTGTGCCACTGCACTCAAAGCCTTATACGTGCTGTGCAAAATAAAATGTGCCAGATTTACAAAGAGTGTTCAATGGTTCAAGCACAGTGAAGTAATGTTTTTAGACTTGCAGTCCTATTGTGTTTGTGTTTACTGTGGATAAGTCAGGGCTCTGTAGTCTATATATGAGGCACAAACAGACTCACACATTCACACACATAAACACACCCTATCAGAAGGCTAGAAAGGCTAAAATTGGAGGTTATGGAGGATGGAATTGCAGTGTGGATTTCTCTTCAACATCAAACCAGCCTTGAACCAGTCTTGCCAGCAGAAAAGACATTATTTTGTTTATGAAAACAAAGCAGTGAGGGAAGCTAATACTGTAAGATCTGCTGCAGGTCCCATCATGTGCTTCATCAGGATTGTCCTTTTACACCTTCAAACAATGGTTCACTGTATTTTAGTGCATTTGAAGGAAAAAATATTCATGGAACAAAACAGATATTTTATTAGCAGTATACATTTAATTTGATTTTGTTTTGAGTCCTTCAATTTAAGGATTTTCACCAACTCTTCCTGCAGATCACCTGCAGATTCTGTGATATTTTAGGCTATCTTGCACATGCAGCATGTTTAAGATCTACCCACAGATTTTCAATAATGTTCTAGTCGAGGGACTGTGAGGGCTGTTCAAAAGCTTCAGCTTGTGTTTCTGGAGGTAGTTCATAGTGGATTCTGAGTTTTGCTTTAGATCACTGTCCTATTGGAGAAACCAACCTCTTTTTCAGTCCAGAATTTCCACGGATAGAGGGAAGAACTGATTCCACTAAAAATCAGCAATGTTTTCTGTGCCATTAGCTGCCACATTTTCACCCCCATACTTAACAACTGGCAAATGGGGACTTGGGGAAACTCTTGCATACATCCCTCTTTGTGCATTACATTACCTCTTTAAAGGTGAAAAATAACTGTTTGCATTGGATGAAAAAGGTAGGTCATAATATTTGTCTTCACTTTCAGCACTGAGTTGAAAACATCCTACAGATTTTTGTTGCTCATAATAAAAGTTGAATGATTTGATCAGAAGCCTCAAAGGAGCCATGGCCATGATTTTTATATTTTTTTTATTTCAGGCATTCAGCAACCAGTACAATCTGAAATGACAAGTGATGTGTGAAAAGGCAGAGCAAGCTAAAATTTATGAATTATCTACTTTAAAAGAGCAGCCAATAAGGTACTCAAGAGATATGACAACAGAGCCAAAGTGGCAGAATAAGTAAAACATTTTGTGTGAGCCAAGATTTTTGTATAAATCACCAAGAAAGATTCACAACTAAGCAAGAAGTACTTGTTTCAGAAATAGGCCTCAGAAGTAAAGTATTACTTTATTCATGAAAGGAGAAAAGGGTGGGTTGTGCTTCTGCTTTTCTAATTTGAAGAGATGACCTTACTGTAAACATTATGGCTCATTGTACACTGATGATGCTGTCATTTATACAGTGCATCAGAGAACGTTTTTAGATCAGCTAACAGTGTACTTTGAAGTATTGCGACTTGTCTGATAGATCACATGTTTTTTTACAGTGTCCATATATCAAACATCAATTTGTAAACATTGTTGTTTACATGTGTGTACAATGAGGCTCTAAATCTCTATGTATACATTCACTCTCTACATGTTTTAACTAAATGTGTTTTCCCCCTCTTCCTAGCAATGCAAAACGAAATGAAATCAATAATGCTCCTTCCTTGCATTGTCTAATAAAGACTTGCCAACACAAACAACATCCAACTTCAACTCTAAAATATTGAAACTACAAGATAATGAGTGAAATTTCTAAGCAAAATTCAGCAAATAAAATCACCACGACTACTCACTCAATAAAGATTATGGCAGAAGCAACTTTTTCTTGTCCTTCAAACTTTTTACCTTGGAAGAAAATTGTTGTTGTTTATGAGGATCGTTGAAGAAACAGCTGTGAGCTCTGTTCCCCAGGCCCCTCAGAAATGTTTTTCATTTTCAGGAATAACATGGGTCTAGCTCAAACATTTACAGCCATACGAGACAGCTATATAAAAGGTAGATGAAAATTAAACTGCAACCCAGGGGAGAAGTTTTTTACAGCTGTAAAATCTGGATGATCCTCTGAACCTTCATTTTAAGGTCTAATCAAACTTTAATCACATAGATGACAGACAACAATAAAACAAGGCCCAACTACAGAGGAACTCAGTGACATGGAGTGATAAATGTAGGCTGTGGCTAAATGCTGCACTTCTCCAAATGATAACATTGTTATTCTGAACTCTGAGTGTTTAAGTCAAACAGTCCAACATCTGTAGCAAACAAGGGGTCAGATTTGAGCAGAGTCCTAATGAGAGACAAGACAGATACAAAGAGGGGAGAGAGAGGGAGCCAGCTGCCTCGAAGGTGAATGTCTCACAGTTTCACATCTGTTCTGTATTGTCTTAAACGGTAGCTCACATGGGAGTCATCACAAACACACACAAAAAACCCTGCAGGCTAATCTACAAATGACCACACAGTCAGTATGGTGTAATTCCTAAAAAGATAAGTTTCATAGCTGCTCCACATTCAGATTTCAGCACAGGCCAAACACTGACACCCATTTGCTTCTGTTCAATATATAAAATCTATTCTAACTAGCACCACAATGCAGCTGCATGTCTGCCTTGTCCAGCAAGGCTTAAGTTCATGTTAGCCAAAGATGTAGTCAGGGTATCTGAATTACGTAAAAGTAAATATAAACAGGATAATTCCTGAGCACAACATGGTGGAGAACAAGAGAAAAACAATCTCCATTACAAACAAAATTCAATCATGCGTCCCAAAATCATTTAAAATTAGTTGTTATAACATCTACTATTTACATAGTGAATGTGAGCTACTCAGTCACTGAAAGACTTAACAGACAAAAAACTCAAAAAGACACACAGTATCAGACAAAATATGAAAATGCTCCACCGATAATGAACAGCAGACTAATTTTGAGGGCTAACAGTTGTATTAGTGTTTATGTAACTCCACTAATAACTCTGAAAAGTAAGGCACTATTCTTCATTGAATCATCCTGCCACAGGGTTCTTTTACAGCACACACACATCTATTGAGATTAGACTGGTTGTTTTTGTAGCGCTGGGAACAAACCTTGTTTATTTTAAGTCACATTTCATTGGCAAACATTAACAAGCAGTTGAAGTGTGGAATTAGTGCCTTCTCTAGCTTATATTGTTAAATGATGAACTGCAAATAGTGAATTTCATTCCAACTCTGGGGTATTTTCAGTCAGTATTTGGATGAACAGATTAGACATCAATATATGATTTACATGTTAACAATGGCAGCATAATGTACTGAAAGAATAGCAGCTTATTTCCTCACATGACATTTATTATTCCCATTTCAATATGATCTTAATATGATGTAGAAAAGGAAATGCATGTCTATCAGAATCATCTTCAATCACATCATCTGTCCACTTATAAAGCTTTTCAATAATGCAGCCTAGGTGTGGGAGGCTGGAGTAAGGCATTAAAATTTATAGCAGTCCTTGCAGAGACTGTCCATTAGTCTTCTATTATTTGGTACAGAACATAACCAAGCTTTCAGCAAAGGGCAGCAGAGAAGAATATTGAAACTGCTGACCCCAGACTGAAGCAAAGAACTTGTTCAACTTGTAGCCCGGCAGTGCCAAATTCCTATATCATTTATGATGAAGAAATATATTTTTAGGTTTTGCACTAACAACATGATGTGTAATGACAAATGTGATATCTCAAGATTTTATAAAGTTATATAGATTATAGCTTATTGTCTTTCCATCAAACCTTGGTATGCTGCACTGAAATCATGCCTAAAATGAGACAGAACCAACATAAGAGTTGAACTGATAAAAGTTAAGAGTTCTCCCCTTGCTACAAGCTTTATTCTATGAAATCAGGATTTTTTTACAAAATAGATTTTTTTGTCCTTCCTTTTTAACACATTAAACAGGAATGAAATATTGTGAAATGTTAAGTGCTCTCATGTGGTTTGACTGTGAACTTGTGTGATTCTTTCTGACCCGCTATCGTTTTCTTAGTTACATATTGCACATACTCATCTATCTCTACGTCATAAATTCCTTTAGCTCATAAGTATGCTTTGAGGTTACTAGACCATTTTCCTCTTTGCTTTTTAAAGTTACTTACTGGGAGCAGCCTGTTCAGTCTCTGTGGGCTCCTCCTCTGTCTTCTGAGGTGGACCCTTGATCTTATAGAGCAGAGAAAGGAGACGGCCTTTTATGGAAGTGTCCTGCTCTTCCTCTTCCTCCTCCACTGGAATTCCTGGAAGGGGAAACTCTTTTCTGTCAGCCGATATTTCAAGATTTTGTATCAAGTGCTTAAATGTGCAAAGAGTGGGAGGTATTGGCCTTCAAACACAACTATATTAAAAGCGGCTACGTTTAATAAGTTTAGACACTAGTCTGTTGCATTTTATTATTACTGATACCAGGCCCTGGTCACTGCTACTGGTAGAATCCATTTCACTAAAGGCAAACTATGTGTGCACATCCCAAAAATTACTGCTTTGAGTTTTTCTTAGTCAAAAGGAAAACATGATGGAGCTGGATGAGTTTGTGTGAGAAAATACTTTGACTGAGCCTGAAGTAGAAAGCATGATCATTTATGAACTGAAATCAAAAATATCTGTACCACAGTGCAGCCGCAATTCTTCATGGAAGGAGTTGAGTTCATCCTGGATCTCCTCGGGACAGGGGCAGTCCTCCCCTGCACTGAAATTCAACAGTATGTTGATCTGCAGGAAACAGACAAACAAAACAATAAGATTAGAAGAGCTGAGAGCAGGGAGGGGAGTACAAAAATTTGTTTTAGAGGCACAAGGGAGAAGAGAGAGAAAGAATGAATAAAAGAAAGATGGCATAGCAGAGCGCAGTGGATAGACAGAAAGGACAGCAACATTATTATTCGGAGTCACACTCAACAGCAGAATTACTCATGTAGTCTCCTGCAGTGAGCGCTCCCATGGGCTTTTCAGATAGTGTCTGTCTGATCAATGCAGACAGCAACAGTCTGGTCTCAAGTTTTTCTCATCAAGTCTAGTGACAAGCACAAAATTAAAACCTTCAAAGCAATTAATGATCACATGACTTAAAAATAGACATTTTAATGATGAACAATTCGAAATAGCAGCAAATCTGCTGTGTGTCAGAAGCTAACAAGCTAAGCTATAAAAGACTAAATATAAATGAGATGCATCCTCAGGCTAAGCAAATGCAGTGTCCAGTTTAGGCAACTCTGATGTCTATTTCCGTCACTGCTTTTTAATAAACCATGGGAGGAACATACAGCAATCTTGAGGAATGTTGCCTACAGTGTACACCTGCTGCTGACCACTACTACTTATTTTTCAGGGAGCGTAGCTGTAGGTCTGTGCTTACCTGCAGCCCTGGAGGGAAATGCAATATAACACTAGGCACATGAAAGATTTGCAATCATGCAGATCTCAGTTTGCCGCTGTGCTGTGTGCAAGAGCTCTACTCGTCACATAAACACGTGATCTGCACACAAACTGAAAAGACACAAGTGGGACTTCCTGGCTACTGGGCAAGAAGAATAATGTTGTACCTCTCTCTACTGTGGCTCTGAGACACACAAAAAAGATAAATGGTTGTTAAATGGAGCCTTCTCATTAGGTACAACGATCCGAGTCTCTGGCACTGTATAGTTATTACACACTGAGCTGAAAAACACTGAAAGCCTGTGGTGTAAGGAACGGTACAACTGAGGTCTGTTTATGTGCTTTAGTTTGTGTTATACTGAGCCACTGAGCAGCAAGATGCAAAACTTTATCAAAGAATCAACAAATATTTCTGCTGCTTCCATCTATGCTTATTTTATTTTACCGTAGAAAGCAAGAAACCAATTTTACAGTAGGAGGTATTTGATTCTGAAAAGTGTTTTAATCATCAAACTGAAAAATTAGCAGATGAATGAGAGTTGGTCCAACTATTGCTTACATGTCTAGTATTTACAGCAGAGCTTGACAAATAACTCGCCCTGGCCAATATAGCTGCTGATATTATTTTATTGACAATATATCCTATCCGTTAGTTAACAAGAAACCGTGGTAGAAAAATGCCAAATTAGGTTTGAGTTTATTCTTATTATTATCATTATTATTATTACACTGACAAGTTGAATTTTACATATCCTGCATACTAGGTCGCTGAGTCAGGTCAATCAAAATGTAAGGGCTCACAAGATTGTTGTGTATATTATGTGTGTATGTTTTAAACACATAATGTTTTACATTGTTATTGGATTTTTGAAATATCAATATCATTACACCAGTGACACCAGTGTCAACAGTCCAGTATCCGCTGGGCTACACATAATACTGTGATTTCTTTAAACATCAGTGAAACTGGTGGGGTTTTTTTTATTGGCCCCAAAAATGCTAATTATAACAATTCCCACTTAAGGACCGTCTGAAGGGTACATTAGTTGTTACCAGAGTAACAACATTAGTTCATTAGTTGTTACCAGAGTAACTACATTACGGGGTTCCAAATAAACAATGAGGGTTACACAGTCCAGTCTGTCCCTGTATTCACTGTTGCCCAGATGGCACGGCACAAAGAAACCTGAGTCTGACCTCTTTATAGTTAAGGTGCCAATTGCTTCAACATCTGCTGTGAGAGCGAGCGAAACCTCAGGGGGATATTTTGGTCTGAAAGGTTCAGATAGCACAGACTGCTCTGTCTGCTGGTTTGATTTAGGTTCCCAGGCAGCATCTACTGTATACTCTGGTCAAACTGGTATTTTTGGACATTAAGTTGGTGTGACTTTGCGTTTCTGTACTTGTTTGTGTTTTAATATTCGGTTTTCTGACAGTTCACAATGTATCCAGAGCTGTAAAATTACTTGAAATAAAAAAAAGAAAAGATGGACTCAGCATAGTGTTAATTTCCCTTTTGGGTCTAATAACAATTCCCTACTCTTAATTGCCAGCTGTTTGATTCTCACTGCACAGCTAACTCGCTCCAAGTTTAATTTAGCCTTACATATGGCCAAATTTAGTGTTTGGTATACCAGCTGAAAATCAAGTTAAGGAACAACCGAAAACTAAAAGGCAAAACTACAAAACCCAGAAAACCCTGTGTTCCAGTCTCTGCTGCTGACTGTGCCAGCCAAGGTCAGTGATTTTTTTTCACCGCAAGGCTCAAATGGTTCTTTTCTGGGGTTTTGCCTTAAAATAATATCTTAAACAACCTTGAACATAAACTACATCTCAAACAGGATCTAAACAATTTCTCATATGCTTTTTGGTCCACTGAGATAACTGTACCTGCTCCTGTGGGGGAGAACGAAACTCTTTGGTCTTTTTGGCAGTGACGGCAGCGGACATGTTGAGCGCCTGCATCAGCTCATTGTAACGGAACTTCTGGTTGAACTGCAGCTTGGACACAAAGCTGTCGGAGAATGAGACGATGGACTCGATGCGGTGCTTCAGCTCGCAGTCACAGAAGTAGTGCAGCAGCTCACACATCTGAGGAGAACAGATACCGATTCATGAAATCCATTCAAACAGATGAATTCAGCAGGAATGCAGAATAAATTTATAATTAAAAGTTTGTCTTTCTCTCCATGTGTCTGTTTTATTTGATGTGGTTTTCAGTTGACTGGTTCTTTTCATATAAACTGATTTGAAGTTTCTTTGACTTCAAACAGAGAAACAACACATATTATTGCAATTTCCAAGAGATCTACATCCATCTTGCAAGCATTAAAGTTGTTTTTATCAACTTTGAATGTTTACAGCATTGTGAACTTTTTGGCATTAACAGGAACATTAGTATTCAGTCACTGCCTTCCTTTGCAGTTATTTGGTCACTTCTCAGTAAGAGATAAATCATAAAAGCTCCAAACTACTGACAAATGAGGAACTACTGTACCGAATCAAATGCAGGCAAATAAGTTCAAATTTAATTAAAACCCTGGCAGATATGTAATGGACCTTATTTTTTATGCAGCTCTTTTCAGTGTCACGTTTAAAGTCGCTGAAATGTGTGAATGTTTTCATGATCATTTTCATCACCTGGCGTTTGACAGACTCGGGCAGTGACTTCTCCAGCAGACCTTTAGCTGGGGGTTTACTCTCCTTAGTCTCCTCTTCTCCCGCCTCCACGGCCTTCTCTTCGTTCTTGCTCACCTCCTCCTTCTCCCCTGCCTCAGCCACCTCATCCGCCTTCCCTTCCTCACCCTCCTTGGGCTCCCCGAACACATTGGGGTCGATCAGGAGGAGAATCAGCCTCACTTCCTCACTGGTTAGGACTCCCATGATTAACAGTGTTCCTATCAGCTTCAGAATGGGGACAAACTGATACTCGACGCTCCCACCTACTGGGTCTCGGATGTGTGTGCCTCCGCCCTGCACAGCCTCGGTGAGCATGCTGATGGCTTTCTCTTTCAGGATGCCCAGAGGGATCTGGGGGCTATAGAGGTACTGGTGGCGTTTAGTGTTGATGATGCAGACGGGGGAGAAGTTGACTCGAGGTTTGAGGGAGGTGCTCAGGCCCACGCCAGGCAGCGAGTGCCGCTTGGACTCGTCTGGGAATAGCTTGATGGAGCGCGTCTCATCCGTCACAGGGATGATGAACTCATTGTTCATCATTAGGCGAGCCTCCTTCGCCGTTTCAAGATGGATGCTGGCAATGAGAAGAAGAATCAGTTCAATCATTACATGTTTCTTTTCGCCCTTGGCCATCATACATATCAGGAAAAAAAATAGGTTTAAAAAATACTTTACCTAAGTGGTATAAATGTGCAATTAGTAAGATTTCCACAGCCCCACATCACAAAATTACCATAATATACTGACAGGGCTGTTGATCAATACCCATGACTCAGCAATTACCCAACTAGCTGCTGAGATGCTGAGTTCTCAAATTCTTTGTGGCCTTTGTGGAAACAAAACTCTTCACCCACAAAGATGTTAACAGTCTCCACTTAAAACTGCCTATTCAGTGGTAATGGAGGTAAGCACTATGTATTCAAAGTAACATTCATAATGTATGATTTAGCCCAGTTATGTTTATCTGTAGTTAAGTTGAGAATTTATTGGCATTCACTACAGACACATCACAGAAGTGTTATTAAGATTTATATGGGATATATATATATTTGCTTTGTGGTCCTGTGTGCCCCTCTATCACTTTAACAGTTAATGGTGATGGAGTTGACGTTGTAATAATTCTATCATAGATCATCATTAGATTATCTGATGAGTAAAAATACTGCCAACCTTTTTCTCTTTTCCGTGCATTAAAGTGGAGAAATATCAAAACTTGCAGCACTGTAAGCTTTTATTTCATATCACTGATTGCTGCATTTATTATTTTTACCACTACAATTTCTACTCTTCCATAACTGAAATTTAGAGAAATAGGACAATTTTCCTAAAACAAGTAACTGGCAGTTCAACACACCTGATGAGGACATTGTAGAAGCCGTCTCTGAGCATGCCAGAGAGGTACTGGTTGTCGATGGTGTAGAGGAGTTGTGATTGGTCCAAGTGGCTGCAGAGGGCGTGAGCTACACGAGTGTTTCCCAGGGCACAGAGGGCACAGTATAGCTTCAGAGTGTGGTAGTGGAACTTCCTCAAGTCTTCATGCTCAGATAACTCAAGGATGTCCAAACACCTGGAGGAAAGATGGGGAAAGAATACGATAATGGAGAAGCAAGGAGGTCATTTACACTTCAGCAGTACATACTAGCTGGCAAACTAAAAATTCAATACTGTTACCACAGCATTTACTTGAGCAACTCAGCAATATGACGTATAAGCTGTAGCATGATATGAATGTGTTCACCATCAGACTGTAGCTTTGACATCACGGTAACTATCCCTTTGACTAGCTCTCTGTGCATTAGGTCACTGTCGAAAATGCGCACAGTGAGAAGTACTGGATTCCAGTAAGATTTGGAACAATTTGAGTCTTTTGAGTCAGGTATTTAATTCACTCCATACAATTTACTATTTAATAATATATATTGATATCATGATCTATAAAATTACACAAACACTGGTGGAAAATGTCATCCTCATGTCCTTGATTTTGGTATAGAGTGCTTCTAAATACATCTACTCATCAAAAAGACAAAAGTTTACCTTTCTCATCTTTAACATCACAAATAAATACTCATATAAAAATCCTTATAACATTGATATTGAGGCGTTAAGGTAATTACAATATTCAACTAATCACAGCACATAACCAGTCATTGATTTATGTTTTGTGTTACACAGGCCAGATTTCACATTTGCACCTGGAGACAGGAGAGGAAATTTATACTGACAACACAGCACCAGGGAGTCTACTAATCATCTCAATGATTGTGTTCCATATAGTAATTAATTACCAATGTATTCAAAGAATTGCTTTTCATTTAGTAATGTGCATGAGATGTCTACACCAGTTGTTAATCATAATTATAACAGCAGCAAGGTAGCACTCATGGAGCCCACACTGCTGACCGATAACTCGTGATTATACAGAGCACAGGATAACAATGTAGGACAGAGCTAGTCAAAAGTCTGAATCTTACGCTGAGAACACTCTGCCTGCATCTGTTCACAGTGGCTGTATTTTTTTGTTTTTTGTTTTTTTTTATGTATTCTTTTCTAGTCTGTTCCCAGCCTTACAGGTATGTGTTTGTATATCATAAGCTCAAATCTAACCATTCTTTATCCTTGTAGCACACCTGTTCTCCTCCGGTATATGAACAGCCATGATCTGCAGTTGCTCCAGACACTGGACCACCCAGCCATGCCTCTCGCTGACCCGAGCAGTCTCCACACTGAGGAAGGTGTTTGGCATCCGGCTCCACAGGACAGCCACAATGGTCTGCACGTCCAGTCGTGGTGGGCACTGCGGCACCGGGTTCCTTTGCTCACTCCTAAATATGGCTGATGAGAGCGGCATGGCATCCTGGAAAGAGAGAAGGAAGAAGGCAAAGAGAGTACAAAGAAAATATAATATTAATTAAAGGCAAACAATATTAACCTGTGGATGGAGCATGTGTTTCCTGTTGTAATATTCAACACTTAGATCCTTAAATCACTCCTTAGTGATTTTGATATGTGGTGCTTTCAGTTCCAGGTCTGAGGTTTATATATATATATATATATATATATATATATATATATATATATATATATATATATATATATATATATATATATATAAATAAAAACATGCACTTGGATCATTGTCTAATTACACCCACTACTATTCCCATAATGATGGAGTTTATTATGTAATTAATGATCGCAAAAACTTCCTATATGGGTCAGTAAGTCAAAATAAGGGTCTGCTAACCAGTGTGTAACTACTGAGGATGTGTGACATTAAAACAAAACAAAAAAACCTGCTAGTTGTTCTCTATATTATGCTGAACTATTTATCAGTGAGGGAGGTGAAGTGTATGGCCAGGGAATAAGTTAAGAGAGAGTGATAAAGAAAGTGATTTTATCAGTGTAAAAATTGTTCTACACTATACCACTATACAGCGCATCATGTTCAATGTTGAGATTAGGGGGAAAAAAACAAACCTTGATCTTGACAAATTCAAACTGGAAGAGGTTTGCACTGGTGGGGCGCACAAACACAGCTGGGAAGAGCTTGGTATTTGGCTCCACCTGAAAACACACAAAGCTAAGTTATCCACATCGCATACTAACTCAATCCATACTATGTTTTCAGAAGATTCAAAGCATTTAACAATGGATGTAAAGAAAACAAAAAAAAAATGCTGCAACACTGCCTGATGGAGAGTAACAGTCTGATCCGTCCTGAACTGAACCCTTGAAATCTAAAATTTGTGATATTGTTATTTTCTTTAATGAAGCCGTCATACTCAAATTGGCAAATTTGACAAATGTCAGACGGTGTTTCATGTCTAAGTCGATGGATTAGCTGGGGTTTTAAATGTCAGTTCAAAGAGTATTATATGGTGTATTGACAACCACCTCAAACAAAAGATAAATACAAAGAGAGAAAAATACAACATGCACTTCGATGTGGTAAAAGGACAAGAAGCTTTTCATCAGGGTAAAAGCCTCTCATTCCCCTCAAAGGGCTTTTCCTTTTAAAAAATGCCAATTCACAACTAAATCAAGGAGTGACAGACGACAGAAAAGGAGACAAAAACAGAGATTAAGAAGAGAACAAGACTTAGTTGATAGAAGCTTCTCAAGGAATCATTTCAATGTCTAGTCAGGTATTCAATACCAAGCGTTAAAACCTGAAATCAGCGAGGCAAGACAAAGACTACTGAGCAGATGTCTGTCATTGTTATGACTCTGGTATTGAAAACAGATGAGAATTCAACTGTTTCCTAGGTGCCTTTCTGCAGGTCTAATTTACTGCAGTGCAAATTTGTTGCGTTACCTCAGTGGAAGACAGAGGGGAAGATCTTTTCAGTGCGTGCATGCAATACAAATATATCTGAGTGAGTGCCATTTTTCCGAGATTTATCACAACAAAATTTAGTCAGTCCTCAGTCTCTAAATGTAATAGACTATGAGCTGAGTGTTGTGGTGAAGTAACCCAATCCTTTTGTTTTTGCTTTTCAGATGAATTAGAAAACAAAACTGTATGTAGGCCTACAAAATAACATACAATAATGACATGCTTAAGTTTATGAGCCTGACTGCCCTTGTGCCTGAGTCCTCTGTGCTCCACTACTGTGCTCTGTTATTCTTATTTACCTGATACGTTGTAGATAGCTCCTTTCCGTTGGCAGTGAAGGAGACGAGGCCAGTGGCCAGGTCAATCAAACAGCCGATCTCCAGGTCAGAGTTGGAGCGGCTGGAGGAAGACGGGCCAACAGCGTCTGCTCCACACACCATGTAGCAGTTACTCCTCTGGACACTGCAGCAAAACAAGTAGAAAATAAACTTGGCATGCATAAATCTATGTGAATCTGAAGATGCACAGGACAACAATATCTTTTCATAATGTCCCACATTCATCGATCTGTTTTGACTTGTGACTCTTGGCTCATTCATATTCATTCTATTACTCACAGAAGCTCTCCCCATTTACTCCCCTGAATACCGACGGAGGACGGAGACTGGTTCATAAAAAAGATAAGTCATGTCTTGTCTTTGCTTCGTCAGCTGAAGAAACAGTCATGCCAAGGTCAAACTATGGCTTCTAAGAAATATGGAACTATCTGGTAGTATAATTTGGTATGTAACCTAAGTCCCTTCCCCTCTTCCATCTTTACATCAAGCACCACAATTCACCACAAAGTCATTTAGAGCCATGTTCAGAGGGTGATTGGTCTGCTTCTTTATCTATGAAGTCTTAATCAAAATTGAAGGCAACAATTTTATCATCAAAAAATAAATCATTTTAGTAATTTACTGATCTAACTTGTGATTTGTTGTCTCAAATTAGTAACATAAAATTTGTATTGGGCAGATGATCAATGTGAACGTAAGACCATGATTCTGATTTAAAAAAGTTGACATTAGTAATGTTTTGTTCATTTACAGTCATTTGCTAATTGCACAGAGCCTGTGAAATACCACACAAGAAGAAGAAAGAAGAAGATAAACAACAAGAAGAATAATATCGCAAAAAAACTTTGGGTTTCTGTACAGCCCAAATTGGATTCCCTGAAAATACCACCACATAGCCATTAATACATGTCTCACATTATTACATTTTTTTGCAACACTCTGTGCTATCCCGATATAAAGAGTCAGCTTAATAAGTTTTACTTTGAACTTTGCCTTAAGCACACTAAGACAACAAGAAAAGCATTGCAGAGAGAAAGCAAAAAGTGATGCAAGGGAGTGAAGAAGGTACTGTGAGAAAACCCCAAGTATCACAGGGAAATGTAACTCATAGCGTCCTTATGGGCTCTGTACAAAATAAGATTCACACTGTGGCCCTTAAACGATATTAATTTACCTTCTCTCTACCGTAAGATGGCACATATTTGAAATTCCCTGGTATTCCCTGATTTCCTTGGAGAACTGAGCAAATCAGCTGACTCCTCATCTGTACTACAACGAAATTTCATTTGAACTCATTAAAAAGGTTTGAAAAGAAAAAGCAAGGTGCTTGCCTCTCATGGACTCGTCCCCTCTCATCTCCCAGGGTGACGGTGACTGTTCGTGTCTTGCTGAGGCTGAAGTTCTTGCTGTGGTAGTGATAGTCTGGTGTGACCCAGCCCACCCACACCGAGGCAGGGTCCTGTCCAGCAAACACTCTCACTGAGTGGTAGTACTGCCATAAAAAAAGAGAAGGGGGGGGGGGGGGGCACAGAGTACAACTGGTTATTCTTATTGAACAGAGTGGCCATTCATAACAATATTTCATAGATGTCATGAGTATCTTTAAGATTTGGAATGATTTACAGTTGTGATGCTTCCATAGTCAATAGTTCCATCTTCTTTTGGAGGATGGCTGCAGACACAAAACACAGCAGCAGGTTTTAAGAACAATAAAATTCCATCTTCCCTTTTTTGTATAGCAGTTCCCAGGCAGAGCAAACAAAACTGTGACTAAAATGATCAGATTCATCAATCTGACACGGCTACAAGGACAGTCATTGTTGAGGAAAACAATTCTACTGCTGTTCCTTCATAATTACATTTATTGGCATCACTCCCGCTGCTGAGACAATGCAGCGTTGATGGCTGACCTGAGTTTCAGTGACTCGTCCAGTAACTTGTCTGCAGAGTAGAACTCTACAGGCATGCTCAGTCTACAGTAGACCATGTCGTTGTTGCTGTTCTGGGTGCCAAACGTCTTGTGGGTGACCTTGAGGCAGGGAGGGCTGTCCACTGTTCCATCGATCCTTGTAACCTGAGGAATTAAGAGAGACAGGGCGAAACAAAACTCATAGGAGAGAAGCAACACACAACACCAATGTGTCCATCAGCCCCAGCTGCACTATTCATTATGGCTACATTTGCATGCATAGATTAGGCTGGCATCTAGCCATACTAACATTTCTGTTTGGAGGCGTCCAGGAAGCTTAATTTCCAGTCTTCTTCTGACTTTTTGTCCTTTTATCTTTATTGGACAGACTTACAGTCTTGATAAATACAGTAAGGAGACAGAGATGTGGGGAGGGCATGCAATGAAGGTCCCCAGCTGGAATTGAGTTTTGATAATCACTACGTAAGAATCCCTGATCCAAAAATGATATAATATTAGAAATACTTTACCTCAACATGCATGTGGTTCTGGGGTATGTTGAAAAAAGTGGGCAAGCGCTTGCTGAACCACATGGTGATCTCTCTGTTCATGTTGACAGCAAAAGGCTCAAAGCCTTCCTGGAGACCACACATGGTGTAGTACTTAAAAGTACTGGCATCCTTGCCCAGGTTCATGCGGCCAATCTGAGACATCCCCAGACTGCACACAGGGATGAAACCTGGAGGAAATGAACCACAAATATCATGCACTTGTGCTTTCTACATGAGAACATATTGGTCTTCTCTGAAGTATGACATATCAGACAGTCATCAAACCTTTCTCTGCACTGCTTCCCCTCAAGAGCTACATTTAATTAGTCTTTCCAGACTACTTTCAGTGAACTGTCATGTATGTAAGCAGAGTTTGTAAACTGTCTATACAGCAGAATCCATCACAAATCAACTGTAAAAATTAATTTTAATGACTTAACTATATTCCTATGTGACTCTGTCTTGTCCTGAGGGATGGTTCATTTACAGAGTAATGGGCCAATGCCACAATGGACTTCATTAAATTGTGTAATCATTTGCATTTTGTACTGTTTTTTTTCCTTTTGCCTTATGCTAACTGCCAAGCAAACCTTGTCATACCTCTGGAGATCCTGTGGAGGAAACGCTCACAGAATAAATGAATTAATTAACAATAAAGCCCACAAGTATAGAGCCCTCACCGTCCTCTGTCTCAAAGTCAGCGAAGCACAGCTCAGAGCCCTTGTTGGTGATCAAGAGCTCTCCGTTCAGGGTGAAAATCATGGATTTATCCTCCATGTTGATCATGCAACCAACTACGTCGCCCTTTTTCCAAGGATGTCCAAAGTAGCGGCTGCCAGCATGCATTCGTCGACCCTTAAGAAATTAAAGGAAATAAATCCCAGTGTTTTTGCAAAATAGGCTGAATGATTATACTGCTAAAGCATCAGTGAGCCAATAAATGCAAGATACAAGTTGTCAAAATACCATGGTAACAATCGATAATATCTTGAGTGCACCATTTTAGTAAATTCGTAGCAGCAAGCATTACAACATTAAATGCATTACTTCATGTTCTACATTTCATTTTCTGTTACTGTTTGAATCAGTATTGATCAGTTGCATCAGTGTTGATGCATATGCTACTATCATGTTTTGGTTTCTAATTAGTACATTGTTGTCTATCACTTTACATTAAATCAAAACTATAATTGTGTCCATCAGAATTCAAAATCTTTCACATAACTTGCTGTTAGTCATCTTACCAAGTGGCAAGATTAAAAAAAAAAAAATTACACAAGGTTTACCCTGTATCCATCGAAAACAAAGGCTTGGTCGTCCACTCCCAGTTCCACATCAGGTCTGCAGCCCGGTCTGGCCCAGCCAACCCTCATGTCACCCCCAGTCACAGCCTCAAACTCAAAGTACCATTTCCCTGTTTTCAATGCATATGTCTGCTCCACACGGAAAAAGCGAATGGTCTCAATGCTCTGATCATCCACCACATGGATGGCTATGGCCAGGGAGAGACAGGGAAAAATAAGGCTTTAATGTGATGGACCAACATTAAGTTTTGCAATGACTGACCAAATAAGCAGAGGTGAGGAGAGTTATTATCATTTGTTTGTACTTGTTCTCAAGTGGAAAAAATATGTAAAACTATTCTGTGCAATAACCATAACTTCCTAAGGTGTAAAAATAAACATTGTTTGACAATGCCTCTGCACTTAATGTAGGGGCTGAGCTTATTCCTGCATGTCAGAGGACTAAGCACACCCCTTAACAACAACATTTATATGGTGTTAACTGGAAGCCATATTTATAACAAAGAGCACTGAACAGTTTTCATAAGCCAAAGTTAAGAGCACTCAGAACATAGAGCATGTGACTCTGAACATTTCACATTATATGATTTATAGTAGCCAAATTTAAAATAGGAGTTGATAGGCTTGTGTGCCAGCAGTGTCAGCAACAGGGTCTCACCCTCCTGGTCTGGGGGGTCGATATCATATCCATAGCCAACCATGGTCCTGATGGCCTCTCTCAGACTGTCTCTGTTAGATTTCTTGGTGCGTTCATCCAATAAAGCATATGGCACCAGGCGAGGGTTACGCCTGTTCTTCAAATCCTGACCCAAACAAAGAAAATAGAACACAAGAAAGGAAATATGTTAGTAGAATATTGACAATTATTTAGGTACAAATGAATCAATTAAAGTAATCTGGATTCACATTAATTGCTGATGTAATAAATCCCTTATTTCTGACTTCTGACTATTTTCAATTCTAAAGCCAGTTCCTTTCTCAGTGAAAAAAAAAAACATTTACCTGCTGGATGCCATAGGTCCATCCTTGTTTAATTCTATCTTTGGCCCACACGTTGTGTGCGTTTTCGGCCAGTTTATCAACTAGAACCTCCTGACCTGCATTCAGTTTCACATCAGAGAGGTCCAGTGGCGCAGGCTTATATCCATTAGACATCATGTAGCTGCGGATGATATAACATGACAATATCAAAGGATGAAGATGAAGGTGCAGCATCACAACATCTACACTGCTTCAACACTGTTTTTGGTCACATACTGTATATTCTGTAAAATCACAAACTTATATATTTCTAAGAAATGACAGGATGTGCAGATAGAAAATTTTTACGATGAAATAAACTTATAGCAAGATGTCTTACTCTTTGGGTAGTTTGATTTTCTTCAGATCGTCCTCAGCGTGAACATTGACCTGGGAAACATGGCATCCCAGTGCCAACAGGGTCCTGAGGACAAAAAAAATATATCAAATGGAAAGAGAGATAAAGACATAATGATATCAATACTCAAGCTTTGTTAGATGACTATGTTTCAGCCTTACACAGGCAAAATCCATTGAGAAACTGCTACATTTTTAACACAGCTCATTAGTCAGTGATAAATCGCAGTCAATCGATACAGTAACACTCTGTCTTCAATGTGTGGATCCACGGCAGTTGGTAGTAGTATGTAATTGATGAACTCCATAACCAATTTAAGCTTGCTGTAACAGGAAGACGCTTCATTGAGCCAAGCCAAATGTTTCTACAGTGAGATGACTCAGTAGTTGGCTCAAATAAGCATTGGACTCAGGATTTCTGAAAAATCAATACTGGACTTCACTCAGAAGATGCAAGTCATTACAAACTCTGCTTTAATCTTAGCCTTAATCTCCTCTCACACAGCATTCTGCAGGGAGCAGTAGCAATTCCATGAATAGGTAATTGGATTATTAAGCAAACTGCCTGGCCTTACTTAAGTGTTTCACTAGACATCTGCACATTGTAGTTCCTTTCAGTTTCAGGCAGCTTGGCGAAATCCACAAGGCAAGGGTGCTGCCTCTTGTTGTCATCACGAACCTGAATAGAAAGGAGTCTTGTGTCATTACTCATATCTCACAATAACAGCAACAACTCAACAACTGGATTCCTTTTATTTCCTTTTATTTATTTATTTTCCTTTTAATTATTACAGATTGAAAGGCAATAACACTCCAAAGGTAAATATGATTAATCGTGACTTGATATTCAGAAAATAAAAATACTGTAACAGGAGCTAATTCTCTTTGCAGTGGATGTTGGCGGATTCACTTTGGTAGTGTTTTCCACTTGGGCTACTTCAAGCCTCAGGTGTTGATTTTTTAATGAAACCGAGACAAGCCTGAATAAGCTCAGAGAAGAGAGATGCAGTGGTGAGAAGCTCAGCTGTCTGTGAGAGAGTCGACTGAGAGAAACTTACTGCTGCGCCCAGACTCTCAACAAGAAGCTGCCAGTGACTATTTTTTTCTGATAATGCACTAACTACTGTTGACAAAGGTTAAATACAACTGAGAAGCACAAAAGGTACGAGCAATATATATTAAAGCCAAACACTCACATGGAAAATAATGAAGCCATATACAACTTCATTATCATCCTGTCTGCCAAGTATCTGCCACTTGTCCACTCTGTCTTGGATTCAGTACAACATGACTTTGAGCTGATAGCGGCTTGTTACAGCAAAATTAAATACCAAGCAGCTGTTTGGACCTAAATGTTGTCCTTAAACTATAAGACCTGGGTTAACCCCCCCCCGCCCTTTAGTGGAGCTCTCTCCTAGTCTTCATTAATGTGGATGTCATACTCTTGGACTGTGAGACACTCATTAAATTTGTTAAATGGCCGCTGTGGCAACGGCCTCAGTGGGAAATCATTCTGTGATAACCACCACAGTACAAAAGAGGCAGCGTGTGTGATCAGACTTCTAACAGTCTGTCTGTTCTGCAGTGAACAGGAAGAGTGACTGGCAGTGAAATGATGGGAGGGAGTTGGAGAGAAACAGTGCAGACAGGGAGGATTAAAATATCTTCACACGTACTGGACGTTAAACGCAGTTAAACACTGAACCCTAAACTACATGTTTGAGCATCCCATTAAAAAATAAGCAGCTTTCCATCTGACATACAAGCTTAATAATTACAAAATCATTTACATTGTCCTGACTGGGGTTGACAGTACAGACTGTTGTCAACAAGTCATATTTTTGCTGCTTTTTAGTGTCTTTAAACCTCCAGTGGAATTTTGTCAATTTTAAAGACCATACTGAAACATAATTACATACATTGATACATTTCTTTTTTTTTTTTCATTAATAGAGTTGGTTTTCTTTATTTCTTGTCTGTTTTTTTTGTTTGTTTGTTTGTTGTTGTTTATTTTAAATATGGATGTTTCGGGGGATGAAAAAATGTGAAATAAGATTACAATAAGAAAACAATAATAAAAAAGTCCATGAATAAATCTTGATTATAAAATCATATTTGGACAAAACTCTATTTGGACTCTATTTTCTACTGAGGTGCTGAGTGATTTTTGCTCCAAGTTTGTCTCTGTTTTCTATCACATGACACATTTACTGAGTTTTGTTTGCTGCAAGAGGACATTGTACACTGAAAAGGCTGCTAAGCAGTGATTTCTTAAAGCCGGAAACATGCTTTTGAATGTTTGGGGACACAATGTCCATATGAAAACACCACTGAAAGAAACCAGCTATGCTTCAGTGAAAATCATTAAGACAATCTAGTTTTCCTCATTTCCTTTCTTTCCTTCTTTGCCTGAAAGCAGGAAAACCACCCAAACTGAACCTGTCACAAATATTACTCTGGGTACTTAAATACATTTTACTACTAATTCCTGTTTACACTTAGCTAAGCATTTGATACTGTCTCCACCACTGAGCAGTCTTTAACAGTATCTACATGGAATGTAAAAAAAGGCCAATATTACTTCAATATATCTCTAAATTAAAGCAGCAGCTGAAACCTGACTACTGTCATGTAGCTCAATAGGATGGAGATATGGGAGTTAATGGAACATTAACAAGCATTTTACTAGAGAGGGTTGGAGTCGATCTCTGTAACTCACTGTTTCCATATACACCCAGTGTATTTTTATGTGTTGCATGTGATGAGGAATAGCAGGTTTACCTTGCCATAGGTCCAGCCCAGTTCAATCTTGTTCATCGCCCACAGTTCATGGATGTTTTCTGCCAGCTTGTCCCGGACGTTGTCCAGGTGAGGGGGAAGAACAATCTGCAGAGAGAGAAAGGAAACAGATGGTGCAGTTGGAAGATAAAAAATGCCAATGGGCCAACAAATGAAAACTGCTCTCATTTTTTTCCCCTCACTTTGCAATTGTTATATTCCTGGGGGATGTACAAACCCTCACATTATTTTGGCTTTGTTTAATTGTTAAACTCAGGAAAGTCTGCACCTTTTCTGCATTTATGCTTCAGAGTCCCTGCAGTGCTGAATGTCATATAACCAGTGTGTAACACAAACTGAATGAAACCAAATGGCTTAAATGTAACAGGACTTATTTACACACATTTATTTATACAATTCTATAACTTAAAGGTTCTATATGTAACAGAGAAAAACTTGACACTGGTTGCTGTCAAGTGAACTGCAGTCAGCACACCCTAAATGACAGACACAGAGAGAAGTAAAAACTTTTTTGACCGCTGAGTGACCTATCAGGATTTCTCCTAGTCATCCTGATGGCCAGTGTTAATGTTCTGTCATCGTCACAAAAAACATCACTACAATAAATTTGTAACACTGTATTTGGAACCAACGATGTTCAGGTTTTTAAGTTTTTAGATCAAGCCTTTTAAAGCAAGAGCAAGCCAACTAAAAACATGTCTCTTATTATACAGTATAATGTATTACAATTGTTTCCAATTTTTTCACCTTACATTCAAAATATTCTTTCATACATCCAATGGTACTATCCTCACCTGGGTGGTGTCAACAGGAGTGGGGATGAAAGAAGCCTGAGAGAGGAACTTGGTGGTTCCCAGCAGATCACGGACTCCATCATGGTCTCTCTTGTACTCCTTCACAGGCTCCACATACATCTTCTCTTTGGGCAACAGTGCCTCGTAGCATGGAGAGTAACCAGCAGGTGGCAGGAACTTAAAATCTCCGTGGCGCCCACCCAACAGGAAACGGACCCTGAGATGAAAGTTATACAATACATCATAATCATGTTACATAATTATATTATGACTCTTCGCTGTGGGTATTTTAAGAGTTTCTTTTTACTTTACTTTTTCAATAAACTTTGAAACCAGCACTTTTATTTCTACTCAAACACAATTTCAACATATATCAGTCTACGCTTTTGTCATTACATAACACCATGGCTGCAGTAAAGCCACCCAAAGGCAGGAAAAATCTACCTTCTTATGCTGACATACATGTTTCTGTCACAAAATCATTTTGTACTTTGTAACAGATAATATTAATCGGATTAAAGTTATATGAAGATAGGTGGAATCTTTAAAGGAAAGATCTGTTTTCTTCTGAAATCTTTTCTTGTATGGTTATTTACCTTATGATTATCACTGACTGGAGGTCAGTTCAGTAACCTTTTAATTCAACACTACATCACTGCCTGACATATAAAACTACAAGGGCTGACAAACTGTAATTGCATCTTAAGTATGAAAACACCAGCAGCAAAAAATTGAACCAGCATTTCTGTTGGGAATGATGCTTCATCTTGTTTTCTAATTATAAATGCAGAGCCTTACTTGACACCTGCAGAGAAGCTGACAACAGGGAAGAAGAATCCGTCTGTGTTGAAGTCCTCGAACATGCCCTGGACAGGCTGCCCGTTGATCCTGAAGGACATGCTGGGAGCGCCTAAATCCAGACAGCAGCTGACCACATCATCTGAGTTCAGCAGGTGCTGGTTAATGGAGGCCACGGCCCTTGGGATTCGACCTGGACAAACCGGGCAGAAATTGAGAGTGAGAATGGATGGCTGTTTGAGTTGCAAAGTCATTGTGAATGTAGGGCAGCGTGATTGGTGAAGAGAAGAGAGAGGGACAGAGATGGGTGATGGGGGCTTTAAAATGGATGACATGAAATAAATGAGGGACGGTTACAGGTTTTTCAGTAGATTTAAAAAGGTAGGGTTTTGAAATGGATGTTATGCTTTCAGGGTGAGAGCAGAGACAAGGGGGTAGTCAAAGGACGTAAAGCCCTAAAGCACCAAACTAACAGTTGGCCATGTGAATACATACTACTGACTAGTTTTTTCCTCCTATGCAGGTGGAGATTGGGCTTTGCAGTGTGGCCAAGTGCAACTTAAGATGTAAGGCTTGTCAGTCAAAGTCCTGTGTATGTGAAGAAGTGAAGGAGGGGGGAGGGAACTACTCAAAGAGGAGTGTCAGGTGGAGGTTAGATGGAGAAATTTTATAGTGCTGTCCGTGCTGTGACTTCGTCCTTCACTATGTGGGGAATGAAAAAAGTCCATAAGACTTTTTCTTTTTGAACTGCACACAACAACTAACCAGGAATTGCTTCAGTGCAATGATGCAAATTACAATAGAAATATTTTACCAGCTGTAATTTAAATTATTGATTTTTAATTTGTTGGTTTGCCACATAGGAACCTTTAAAAAAAAAACAAAAAAAAACACCAAAAAGTTTAAAACTTAATTTATGATTGAAGGCCATTAAAAGTTACATATTTCTCTGTAACATGTAGTTTGGGAAAAAAACATCCTCAGTCAATTCTTAAGAGTTTAACCAAAAAAAACTGGCAGGACAATATGAGTGTGTAGTTTTCACTGACAGTGCCAGTAAAAGAGTCAGACAACACAACAACTGTCACATCACATTTTGATTCAAGTGTTACTCAACTGTGATTTATGTCTGGAAAAATGAGATATCACCCTTTTCAAACAGATCCCCGACCACTTAAAACCAGTGTAAGAAACAAAAACACTGGAACTGGATACTTCTATATATACACAAATATGCCTATGTTTTCCAATCTCAGTCACCCTCATCTACTGTCTGTTAGTAGTAAAACATAAGGCTGAGATGCCTACCTGACCAGAGGTGAAGTCCATCAAAGCTGTAGGAGTACAGGTCATCCCCGACACCGTTGCCTCCCCATCCCTCTCCTCCACCAGGGTACGGAGCGTAGCCTTTAGTGTTGGCCCAACCCACCCTCAGGTGGGTCGGTTCTCCGGTGACAAAGTGGTCCACCTGGTCAATCACTAGCTCGAAATACCACTTCTTATACTGAGCTGAACCTTCAGCCATGCCCAGAAAGATGTTTGGTCTCATACTGCAGGTGAAAGAAGAGAATGAAGTAGCTGGTATGATGCAGAGTAGTAGTTCTTCTGAGAATGATGAGTTATTAGAGATTATTCTGATGAATCTAATAAGTCATACATTCTTATTTAGCTCCTAAAAGTGGCACCGTATTTCCTCTCACGAACCAATTGAAAATGTCAGATGTTTGACCACATACATATTTCAAAGTTGATGAATAAAATCATGAAGGATGTATCAACACGTTTCTCTTTCTTTACCTCTGAACATCATTGACCAGTCGTGTCTGAAGCAGAAGGTCCCTTTTGGGAAGAAGGTTGTCACAGATCAGATTCTGATTGGCTCTCACTGCCACCCCGTTACAAACACAGAGGGAACACAATACATCCAGAATCTGAAAGACAGACAAAGACTAGATAACGATTGTGTCAGCCATTTTTTTATTGCTCTTTTGTTTATAAATGTGCTGCACAGATACACGTGCATTCACAAACCCTGATGTGGAAGTCCACATCTTATTTCTCAGTTACATTAAAAGCTACTCGATCAGATTCTCTGTGAGCTGCAGTGCTTGTAGCATCGAGACCTGTGCCCGCAAGTCAGCAGGGCCGTAGACTTCCACCTGTCACTCATGATCAACAGCTGTCGTTTACGAGGATGTCCTTTCATGCCTGTACAATTTATGAAGTAAATATTAAGAGTCTGTGACATTTAATCCTGCATGTAAAACACATGACTGGAATGTCAACAAACACAAGACAAACACAAGTCATTTGATATGTGGCCCCAGTCACAGTCATGACAAAGATTTAAATACATTGTTTTTTTTAGCATTCCAGCTTTTTAGCTCAACTTTTGTTCAACAAAGTTTTATGAACGAATATGTAAATTCTATTTCAGGCTCTAACATCTGTGTAGTGAGTTTAGCTTTGTTGTTGTCACCCAATAGAGAGGGAAAAAAGGATTCGGAGGCTCAGACGAATGCTAATGTCTGCCACTGTGAGATTTGCAGTCAAATTCTGTTTTGTCTTCTGGGATTGCACTTGAACTTAAACAAGAATAAAAAGCAGAAATTTCACCCAAATAGGATTAGAATTAAGAAGAAACCTTGTGAACCCCCCCTGCATTTTACAAAACAAATTTACATTTAAAAATATTGCTGGAATCACTAGTGGTAGGAAGCTTTGTACACGATATATGTATTTTACAGCTGGGTAGGACATATTTTGATTTACCAAGGCAAATTCTTAAGTTCAACAAGTTGAGATTCATCTTTTTCAACACCAAAATATGACAGGTAGTTACCATCATGTTTCTTAGCCACAGTGGCAATATCCCAGTAGGATACAGTAGCATCAGATTTGGTACAAACTTTTTACCTATTGACTAGTAACACCCTGCTACTAGTAAATGTCAACATGTTACACTTAACACTACACTTAGCATAGCGTTAGCAAATTTCTATCTCTATTTTTCTTCCATTAAACAGTGTGTTTCCCTTTGTTTTTAGCCTCACTTGCTGTTAGCATGGCAATATTGTTAGACTTGCTATCTATGGCGCTATCAAACTGGATCAGTAATAGTTAGTCATATTTCTGCCCACCTTGTGGTTGCGTCCATGCTTGTAGAGCAAAGAGATGATGGATTTAATGTGCCCTCTCTGGATGATGTTCAGAGCCTCTGGGCTTTCTACCAAAATACAGTGGAGGACTTCCAGGATTCCTAAGAGGTCACACAAAATATTTGTTATCATCGGAACAAATGTATATTAAATAGAACAGATCTTAGCCTCAGTGGAGCATTTTTTTCTGACACTCAATGTAATGTTATCAGGGTTTGGAGCTTTTTCCAAGCATTCAACAGAGGATCAGAAAAAAAGTCTTCCCCTTGATACCTAGATAGATAGGTACTTTATTTATCCCCAAGGGGAAATACAAATATCCAGCAGCTCATTATGGAAACGAACATTCCTCCCATGATAACCACAAAACCACACCTGATGATGATTCCAGTCTCTCCAGTTTGCTGATCAACCAGTCCAAGTTGCGGGAAAACTGGGTGCAGTTGTTCCTGTTCCCACGAATCAGTGAGGCTGAAGAGAGTAAAAAGTTTTAGAAGGTTTCATGAAAATACGCACAAGGTTAACACAGACATGAATTATATAATTTGATTAAAGGTGTAAAATTAGATAAAAGCAGCTGACTGGAATGGATGTTGCAGACAGTTTAAATTTTAATGAAAAACATCCACCATTTTCCTGTGAACATAAGATCGTTGTCTGACATCTTCGGTCCACAGGTGGATATTAAAATCCATTAAATCTCTGGAACCACCTGACACCTACTATAATGAAGTCTTTGTGATAGAAAATACATGTGATAGATTTTGAAGCCACAGTGAAGTCAGGAACTCTATGCTCTACAAAAAGTTGAGGTGTCTTCCCATGTGCCCTTTCTCTGCCATCGTGGTGACATTAAGAGGCCTCCTTATTACTTTACTATCTCATTTTTCACCATTAGGATTCAGGGACACCAGACAGATAATGCCCCTGAAACAATTTAACTGCACTTTGTGCCAAAGGAGCAGTGATGGGTGTCCAATCTCCTTAAATTCTGCCTTTTCAGGAAAGCTGTCTTTCAATACAAATGCATGAGTAAACCACATCACAAGGCAAGGTCAACATCCACTGTTACGGATGTGAATGTGAAATTAAAAGTCAGAGACAGAGAGGAGAACCTAAGGCTATTTCAAATGATGGTTACATTTGCATACACTGCAGTAAGCAATACAGAAAGCAGAGGTTTAAGTCATAATCATTCTTGCAACATATTAATGAAGGTAACCAAATGTGAAACAGGTTGCTTTTGAATCTAGGATCAACAAACCCATCTCATTATAAAAGTTGTGCTGGTCCTATGACTGAAACATGCAGTTTTTCCACTTCACATAGAATAAATTATATAAATCTAAATAGACCCCATATCTGTAACTGCTTATACATGTCTACACAATGTCTTAAAAGACACTCTAGTAATTTAATAGCCCCTGAAAAACCTCATGCAGTGACGGGCAGGTTTATTACAGGACCCTGTGACATCACTAGTGGGTGTGGTTACAGATGCAAAAGAGCACACTTCTAAGTAACATCCAGGGGTGTGGTCAGAGGTGAAAAAGACTTGAAACCTTTATTGAGAGACTGTTTCCTCATCTGCTGTTCCCAAGGTCAAGAATGATTTTTGCCCTGGGGCACCAAAACCAATGATTTACAATGATGGATGAATTTAATACCTATGTCCTCATCAACAATGAACAATCATCAATAGGTAAGCTGACCACTTGGATAGTCAACTTACACTTAATAAGCATATATCTTACTTTAAAACAGATCAGCAGAGTTTTTATGGTGAGCAGAGGAGGTCAGGACAAACAAGTCCGCTTCACAATTCATCAGGCAAAACCCGCTTTACCTTTACATCCTTGTGGGTCACCCCTCCATGGGGGAGGTTAGAGTGTACTCCAAGGAGTGTATTTATGGGTTTTGAGTGTGTGTGTGTGATGTGTGTGCATGTGGGGGTACATGCTGGGGAGGTGATGATGAATATAAGGACAGTCAAGGTGAGCCGAGGGGAAGCTGTTGATGGGAAAGCTCCAATGACAGCAAAACAAACCACCTAACAAAAAGTTATCCAGAATAAAAGTTTTCAGGGTCAAATCTTTAGTATTCATGACTCAACACAGGCCCCGACAGAACACAATAACGCCAGCACCTGTGATGGCTGGCATTTTGTTAATGATGCCATCATTTCTTCAAATATTCAGCTGAATGCTTTGTAATGTGTCCACACTGCTTTGAGAGAAGGATTTGACCTAGATGGAAGGCAAGCGGACAATGCACAAGAAGCATACAAGAGTTATTCTGTTTTCGCTTCCCTCTTCACTCCCTTGTCACAAATAATAACAAATGAATGTCATGTAAAGCCTGTCAGCAGCTGTGAACACAGATGTGGCATACAGAAAACAAGAGCAGTGGAGGGAGTTTATGGAGGAGAAAGAAAAGAAGAAAGGAGGAGAGAAAAACAAGGGAGATAAGCGTAGAGTGTGAAGCGGGGGGGGGGGGGTGTTCAGTGAAGACACTGAGGGAAGATTAATACTGCATGTCTACCCAGGGTCAACAGCTGACAGCACTGACAGAAGATGTGTATATTTCATGTGATCCATCACTCAGGCCTGCTTACCCAGGAGCTCATAGAGGAGGTTGAGAATGTCCTTCCAGGCAGCGCCTGCCTCCTCGCCAGCCATCTCTCCAAAGTGGGCAGCACTGTTGTAGAGGTTCATTCGATCAATGCATTTGGATAAGAGGGCCAGCATACCCTGACAAAGTAAAAAAAGCAATGTTATCGATATGAATAATCTGAGATTCATCTCACGATACCAGAGGCATATTCCTTAAACTGCCTTCTAAACTGAAGCTGCTGCAGTGGGTAAAAGAACTATCATTTGGCTTATCAAGGATTTAAATTATCCTCACATAGTAACTTCAAAATCAACATAAGCTTGATGCCTCCACTTTATCCACTCTCACCTCCTCTTTGAAGAGGTCTTGACGTTTGATGAGCGAACGGAGAAGACACTGTTTCTCCTCATGCTCCAACTCTGAGTCAGGCTGTTTGAAGTACTCAATCAGGTCGTTCAGCGTCTGCAGAACCTCTTCAACATACCCAGCCACAGCCATTGAGTCGCCGTCCGCAGTGCTGTCCAAGGCTCTGGAGGGAAGGACAGGGAAGATCAAAACTTGAAATGCACAAAGCAAAAATTAACATTGTGTAAGTGCTTTGTCACCCTGTCATTACTTGATGAAGTTGGTGAAGAGAAATGTGGTGTTGCGGATGATGCGCGCGGCCCGAGACTCCTCATGCTGACAGCGCTGCATGGTCAGCCCATCGTCCATGTGTCCCTCAGTATGTAGGCATGCCTAGACCACAAAATACACACATTTTACTATTCCAGAAGGAACCACATCAACAACACAATCATATTTATAAAGCAACAATACAGCCAGGCATCAATAAATGTCCATTTGTCCAATCAGACTTGTCAAATTTGATCTGTAAAATATCTGAGATATCTGTGCTACAAATAGGTGGGTGACAAACTTTGTACACATTTTTACAGCAACTGCAGTTAACGAAAGATACATAAAAACATAGTAATAACAGCCTGGTTTCATCATTGCTCTCTGATTATAAGGTAGAAAGTTTCAGCAAATATCATACAAGATATTGACCCAGATGCTACATGTATAAGAGAGGCCATTTCAGGATGTGATGGAAGTGTGAAGTGTGAGTCTCCTGTAGCTTTGGTGTCTACACCATCACAGCTCAGGGAAACCTGACTCACTGTAATCAGACAGCATGATCAAGAAGAGGGAGGGGGTGAGAGGATTTAAGTGTAGACTAAGCATCACCTCCAACATGTCAGGTTCATTGGCCTGATGCCAAGGCTGCAGGGACTGCCTGGCACCAACACGAGGTGGCGTTCAATGTCCCTGGAGCCGTGCCCAGTGATGAGCAGTGTTCGTGTGCCACCCTAATCCCCCCCCGTCTCACCCAAAACTAACTGTCACCCTCCACGTGGCCCATTATCACATTTAAATGGGTTGCTACATCATTTGCACTGGTGGCGTCAGGACAGAAGAGTTGTGTCGAGGATGTCCAGGGTAGACAAAGATTTAAGTAAAGAGAAAGGTAAATATTTGCAGGGGTGGGGTAGGCGTAAATGGCCATACAACCCACTAGTTTGACTGGGTCTAATTTAGTACCATGCACATAGGCTTCGAGGTGTTACAGACCAGAAATAGCAGGCACTCCAGACCTTACATTTAACATACAGGTACACAGATGACAGCTATGATATACATAGTCATTTCTATCACTATGTAATTGCCCAATGATTGATTTATAATAATACAGCCTGCAACATATTCCTAAAAGGCGAGTATGTCCTGAAGACCACAGCTAATTGTGAATTACTGGAAAAGAGACCAGGGTGGCTATATTGTATATTTTTCTATACATGCTTTTGTCGGATTATTTTGGATTATTTTGTTTAATGGAAATCTTTAACTTTGCCAGTTTCTGATTGCAATTCTTTTGAAATCATTGAGTTAGACAGTAAATCAACTGAAATTCTGACATCTTAATGCAATAACACAACATAACTGCAGGTTTTTCACACAGTAAATGTTACATCAAAAGGGAACTATATGTCTTAGCCTAAAGTTTTTAAGTGACCTATAAACTGCAACACAAGGAACCATCTGAGAACAAAAGCACAAGAACTACTTCGACAGGTATCTGTTTTCATGAGTGAATTTGGATTTTGAATTCTCTAAACTAAGTGGGCCAGGCACTTGTATTGTAGGTGCATAGCTGAATCAAAGTGTATATGCAAGTAAATGTCAGTAAAATGTGAGTTTCATCAAGAAGGTTTTCATCATATTTACCCGTCTTTTCAGGGGTCCTAGACGAGACGATTTGGCATCAGGTGCCTGGTAAGACAGCCACAGCCCTGACGCCACATGCTGGATGAAGCAGACAGAGTCTCCATACTTGATCTCTGCGACTCCCATGCCATCAATGTCCCTCTTTGGGCCCGAGTCACCCTTTTCCTATATTGGTCACATTGAGAAGCAAATACCCACATTAGCAAATGCACACACAGAGAAAGAAAGCTGATGCGCACACACACACACACACCCCAACATACAGACATAAAAATGTGACAAATGAAGATACATTGTGCTTGGATGTTAATCAGAGAGGCAGGTTGAGGAGAGTGCATTCATTGGTCTGCCGGGAGGTTGCCGCCGACCTCATTAGCTCTGCTACGTTTCTGGCTCAGGAGAGATGGAGCAATGCATCTGATTGCATTGCAGTCGACAGCAAGTAGCGGGAACATATTAATGCCAATGTTCAACATGGCAAAATAATGACCTTTTTAGATACTGGAACGACCTGCCACTGGGTTCCGTGTACAGTGCATGGAAGGAGAGCATTTCTATGTAATAGAGTATATTTATTTTTTCGAAATAACATGAACCCCCAGTAATCCTAAAAAGCCTGTGGGTCCTGCAGGAATAGTAATTACTGAGGGCAATTACACTTTGTTGTAAGGCGTGGGATGGGTTGGAAAATTGAAGCCTCAGAAGTGGACAGTACTCAGGGGGATTTTATACAGTACCTGTTGCAGATAAAAGGATATCTACAGGGACACAATGGTGCTCTGAAGGTGACTCATAGTATTGTATTGTTTACATAGCTGCAGCTATTCTAGGGCAGGATAATAATGTAGGATTACTTATGCAACAAACAGTAAATCCAGAAAATCAACTATAGATGTTTTCACAAATTTAAGCCAGATCCCTACAGGTAAGTGAAGTTCAACACAATAATGTACACACAAAAGCATTAGCATTAGTATTGAGACTTATCCAGGTCTAATAGTGACAACAGATTTAAGTAGAGGCTTTGCAACAGTTAAAGGAGAAAGTAATTGCCTTTTTTGGTATGAAATTAGATTGCGATCACTGATCTTGTGACAACTGCACAATTTACAAATGAACACAATATATCTAAGCATCAGTAAAATGTCTATTTTCAGTCTGTATTTCAAGTAAGCCATGTGCTCTTTTCTCAAAGTTATTTTTGGAAGCAAGACTTTATTTTTGGAATACATGTTATTAAATCACAAGAACTGAGACACCCCCAGAGTGAGAGAGAGTTCAAAACAAAGTGTGGGATAAAAAGGATGAGTAATTAAGGAAAAAAAATAAGCAAAGGCAAATGAAAGAACACAAAGTACGTATCCTGAAAATGCCCCAATGGATTACACTGATTCTTAATACTGTAGTTGTGATGACAGTGTCCCCCACCTTCCCAACTGAAAATGGCTATAACCCAGCAAGCAGCAATTAGGCCAGATGATACCATGAATGCTTTCTCCAGCATTTACAGTGCTGTCTACTCAGCAGCTGTGAAAAGGTCAATTTATGGTGGCGAGCCATGAGCTCATTGAGAGCTTAGAGCCCCATCTCAGGAGTCTTTGAGGAAGTGGTCAGGGGGAAGATACTTTGAAATCCTCTTTTAATGAGGTAAGTTGACCAAGAGCATTTATTTACATTAACACCCAGGGCAGCTTGTAATCAAAGGGCACATCAGAGTGAGTTATAAAAATAGAATAATTAAATTATATTTGTACAGGGATAGGGAGCACTGACCTTGGAGGCCCTAAAGCAGAAAGCAGTGGCTGTGGTGTCAGACTTTTCCCTGTCGTGCAGGACCAGCCCACGGTCCTCGGTCAGGGCCAGGTAATGACCTGTAGAGAGGTGACGAAGCCTGAAGGCCTGGCCCCACCGGATGTGGCTACCGCTCCAGCTGAACACAGAGAACTGGTGTCACAAACTTTAGATACAATACTGAATATTCAATGTTCTTCAACACCAGAAACCTCACTTTACTGAATTTAATAATCATAATAATAATGATCATATCAATATCGATCCTTATCAATCATATCAATCAATGATCATTCAACAATGATATAGTTTTCTTGCTATTCTGTTCCTCAGACTCTGGAACTGCTCTGGAGTAGGACCAGGTAACAAAGCCCAAATAGCTTTGTTGGTACTGACCGAAAGGTGTAGCACAGAGTAGCAAAAACGCTCAAGTACTGAGAGCTGGCATCAAATGTCTTGTCAGATTTTAAGCCCCATTTACTTATTACTCAATCCTATTTTTAATTACAGTTTTGTTGGTTTTAAACTGTTTAGGAAAAGTCCTCTGTGACTGCTTGCATTTAACAACATTCAGTATTTGAAAACTTATTTTGTTAGATTAAAAAAGAAGTTTGTGAAAATTGTTTATAATTCTCTCAGTCAGAGATCAATAAAGTACTGTTTAGGTACTGAAAATTAGTTATCATGTTTATTGAAGAGAATTATCAATACCCAGCTATATTCTGGATGACCAGTTCAGTTAAACTTCCAAATCATGAATGCTGACTTTGTGAATGAAAGAAAAATTATGCCACTGATATACATTTATTGTCATGTGGGCCAGAATTCCTTCTTTTCTGTTTAAAGTAAGATTGATGGTGCTATTTCAAGCTAGTAGAATATTGTTTGTATGTTTGTAAAACATATCTGCAAGCGGGATGAGTACATCAAGTGAGAAATAGACAAGGTTTTTCTTTATTGATGCAGTGTGGAAAAGAAAATACTGTTCATTCCTCCCTAAGCTGAAAAGGAGAATGTGTGCCTTAACAGATGCACCTGTGCCATTTCAAGGTGTACAGACTCTGACAGGCAGTCCCAGTGAGAGCTGGCAGACAGTGTGACTTTGGGGGGAAATCGCGTGGGTGGCAAGTTAAAGAAAGAAAAGAGAGGAAGAAGAGGGGGGATGATAGACACACAGAGAGAAGTAGATTGAATGGGATGGTAAACAGAATTTCACTCTACCAACTAATTTGTAGTGACAGCTCAGAGCAAAGGGAAGTGAGGTTTGTATATGACCTACAGTACAGTAGCTGTGACATTCATGCATAAAGAACCAATTCTTTTTATTCTTCATGAAGGCATCCCACTCAAAAAAGACAACTTCTCCATATATTTCTGAGAGAAGTCTGTGTCAGGGTTTTATGTTATTTACTTTCCTGACTGTATTTTATTCAGCGTGTGTATGTGTGTACCTGATCCTGAGAGGCTCCAGTCTCCACAGTGAGCGGGCTCTAGACGCTCCCTTACCCGCCTCATAGTTGACGATCCTGGAGGCAAAAAGACAGAGGAGGGGGCTGCTGTTATTTCTGAGTCTTTCAAGTCACAGTGGAAATAAAATAACCTGAAGAGTTCCTGCTACTGCTGCTGCTGTTGTTGCTGCTGTGCTGGCACAGGGAATACCAACACTGCTCAAGCATTTGGACAAGAAATTCTTCCGTGGTTGATTGACATCTTGCAGAATAGCACACTGCATCTCTATTTACCTTTACTAGTTTATTAATTCATCAAAGAACACACAGGACACAAAGGATGAGCCTTATATTGTTGTCACTATGCAGTTGTACTGCACTGTCACTGTTTTGAGAACTACCTTAATATGCACTTGACCATCAGCTTGGCCCCGAGTAACTGTTTCAGAAAAGGACACTATCTCTAATTCATCATCCTCAAAACTATTACCCACTAACCTCTGCTCCTCCTCACTCTTGTCGGCTCCAGGGATAGTCAAGCTCTCATCATGCCCATGACAAAGACGCATCACATGTCCACCAATCAAAAACCCTAACAGGACAAAAAAAAAATTGATTATGCAGAAATTCTCTATTATGGTTGTGTTTTTGTTCTCCAACCATACAATGAAAAAAGATAACATGGAAACATGTAAATTTAAAGACTACATCATAAAAAATAGCTTCTTGAATGATTCATGCAAGTGTGGGTTTTTGATATTTGGTCGTTTTTCTCTGCAAATACTTTTTTCCTTATTGCTTACATAATCAGAAGATCATTAAACATAAGACATTTTTTTAATGTATTCCAATGTCCCTGAAAAAACATGGATAAGATGAAGTTGGTATTGTGGTTGCTGCGGTCACTGCTGTCACTTGCCTACAGCCATGTTGCCGGAAGAGCAGGTAGGCTGGACATTCCACAGAGTTTGCATGAAGGAGGCATCAACCTGGATGTTGCCATTGGAGATAGAGAGGTGCTGCAAGAGAGAAGCAGGTTACACAGGGCTTCAGACAGAAGGGTGGAGACACCCAGTAAAGTAGTTGTGTTAGCAGGAGGGAAATACAGATAAACACTGAGATTCAGCAATTCTGCACAGAAGAGCTAGATGTCCTAGTGTTGGCATTTCAAAAGAGATTAAAAAAAACTTGTCTGTCCTCTGGAGCTGCAGTGTTATAACACTGTGGGCTAAAAAGCAGTGCTGTATCAGTGTTTCTCTATGCAGCAATGTCCAGATAATACTCCACAATAATTCCTTCCAGCAGAATCTCTTAGAGCAGCTCCCATTTCCCTACAGGCAGGATTCAGAGGCGAGTGGAAGTTTGAAATGATCCTGGCCTTCAGCTACATCCTCTCAAGAGCTGATGTGTTAATTGGCAAAAATATGTTAATGTACTACAACTACAAACATCCATTTAGTGTTTTTATTAGTCTCGTATGGTGTTTCAAAAATGCACAGTATACCATGTATTTCAGTGTTTCAGTGTGGATTCTAATTGTATAAAGTCTAACTTTTTGTACACTAGCTTCTAATGTGATTTTTTGTTACTGACATTTGAGCACTAGGCTTGAACACTAGATGCAGAACAAAAGGAAACTGCTGACACAATTCGGCCAAACTGGACACAAAGACACAAAGCAACAAACGCCTACATCCTAAAGAGAAGCCATGACGAAGTCTGTGATTGTTCACAGTAATTGAGCACTGATTGCTTTTGCCTGAATTTCTGTGTCCCATTCTTCAAAAGCTGATTTTCTGTCGGGGCAAATCAGGTGAAGATTTCCCATTGGAAAAGATGAAAGTCTGGCTCTGAACCAGTTTTGCTTTAATTGCACATTTCCCTCCCTGAGGGGCCAGAGCAGCCACTGGAAGTCAGCACTCCTCACTCCACTATGCCTGGCACGTCTCTGTCCCTCCCTTTTGCCATTTCTCTCTCTGCCTCTTCTTTTCCCTCTCACTCTCCCTCTTGAAAACACCCTCTCCTCTCTCTTTACCAAGTAAGTTAATTGAGGTTGGGTGTATAGCTGTGCATAAGGGAGACAGCATTAACTCTAAGCTCATCAGTCAGATGGATGCCATCCCTAAAAATAATTTTCAAATGCACAGGAGGGCTTTACAGGTAATCAGATTTCCATTACAGATAGGAGAGTAAAGTTTTAAAGTTTTCCCCTCGAATTGCCTTGTCACTCTGAAGTTGGCTAGAGTGAGACGGGTATCAGAGCTATCTGACAGCTATGAAAGTTTCCAAAGTGCCTTTTGAGAAAGACAGTGAACCAAAGCAGATAACTAACTCCAGCTATGTGGGGCGAATAATCTCGAAAAAAAAAAAAAAACACAACCCTGCCTTTATGCATTTAGTGCATTGTACAATTCTCGTCCAAGTTTAGAGGCAGACAATTTTGTTCTGACATGAAAACATTTGGGAGCCCCAAAAACAATAGAGCAAATTTGAATTAAGTGAGATCTGACAAGAAAACCAAACAAAGGAGAATGAGAGATGATACAGTCTGCATCAAAAACAACAGACTATCTGATGTATCTGAAAAACAGTAAATATTCATGAGAGAAAAACCTTAACTTTAAGTGAGAAACTGAATGGACACTTGCTGATTTAATAAGAATTGTTTGTGCTGCAATTAAACCATCATCTTTTAAAACTGCATCTTCTTTATGTTGTGTGAGTTTAAGACAGACTATTCTCTGTTGATGATGCTCACCTGTAACACTGCTTTCCATTTTCTGAAGAAGAGTTTCCATGGGAGGAGTTTGATAAATGGCATCAAGACAGTATCAGAAACAGTTACCACTTTCACACTTAATCACTGTAAAAATGCCAGACAGTATTGCTGTTTAAATTTTAATTATCACTATAACCGAAGTGGATTACCACGGGTAATTACTGTGGTTAATTTAACTCGTTAGGTTCTGTATGGCATCAGCCAGCAACAGGCTCCCAGATGCATGTGCAGAAAGCAACGTGGGTTTGTTTTGTGTCAGTCAAAATATGGCAGAAAGCAGTAACGCTCTTCCACAGATTCTTCAGCCTTCTAATTCCCTATTTACAATGAAATTAGCGGGTATAAGCAGTTTTTTCAAAATGCAGGTAAACCTGCTTAAAAAAAAGGCAATTGACTTCTTTTATACTGCCAGACGAGTTTGCCTTTCTGTTCAGAGAGGACACACAACTCACCTGTGACAAAGATGTGTTGGCAATGTTAGTAGTTTAATGTTTAAATGCAAATAAAATGTGCTACTAATTATTTATTTATGGTTTCCATGATAAAATTTGATGAAAGTTATTACTTTTTGAACATTTTCAACATATTTTAACAATACCGCAATAACACTGATAACTGCTATAATTCTGGTCACTATAAATGTGATATTAAAATTTTATACTGTTTCATCTCTAGATAAATGTAATGCATTATTGATGTAACATAAAACAAAAAGATATTTAGATTTTAGCTATATGATGACCAATACCACATATGTTTTTTCATTTTATAGCTTTTGATTGGTTTAGCTTCATGATTACCAGTGGGAGTTTTCTCCTATCCTACATATTCTGGGTGTATTTGTTGACCTGGTTAACCAGCTGCTGCTACAATTGCAGGGGTAAATAGAGTGTTATTCAAGTGAATTGACTGCAGTAAGATGAATTATACATCTATCTAAAAAAAAGAGCATAAGAGTCTCACGATGCAGGTTTAACACAAACAAAAAAAAAAAATCCTTAACCATCTCGTATTCTTCTAAGTTGCAGGTCAGTTTGAAGGAATCTATTGTATTCAGAAGCTACCGGACTTGACCTACCAGGTATCTCTCCGTTGACACACTGACAAGAATCAGGTCATCTCCGATGCGGACTTTCTCTCCCTCGGATCTCTGTTTGGATGCAGGGTGGATGGTCCACCAACAGGCTTCTCCTGTTCACACAAACACATGAAGGCATTATTTATTAACTATTGTCCAACACAGTCATATATGTGTCATTTTAGATAGTCCTCACTTTTCTCTGCTGTTTAAGTGTCTGAACTCTGTAAAATGTCTGTTAGTCGCACTGTACCTGTTGAATGTTCTTGCAGCCCAACATCGAACGACAACTTGTCTGTCAGAGACCTTGATGTCTTCAAACAGGTCAAGTACTGGTGAGTGAATATAACATTATAGTCAAGCTGTGAGTGGTAGGTTTAAAAATAGGTTTAAATTACTTATTCATGAATCAAAATATAGATAGTATAAGGTTTAGAAATGTATGCTGTACTTAATGCTACAACAATTAGTTGACTGATTAGTTGATTAAGAAAATGAATTATCTATCAAGTATAAAAAACAAAAAGTTGATTGGTTCCAACTTCTAAAATGTGAAGATTTGGACAGAATTTCTCAGTTATGTATCTAAATTCAATCTCTTGGATTTTTCAACTGTTGCTCTGACAAAATGAGTGATGTGAAAACTTTACATTGGTCATTGGGATAGATTATACAGTTACCATTTAATTAACAAAAAAGTCATATTTGTTTATTAAGATAACATGTGTCACTGAGCTTTTCTTTACTGTAAATTGCATCAATTTACATTGTTGATACTCACCATACCACTGAAGGAGTGACGTAGGAGGATGGCATGACCGTAGAGCAGGGTTCGGTGTCCGCCCCCCTGACCCGCCTGCCGGGAAACAAACAGGTAACAGATTATTATCATGTCCTTGCATCCTTGACCTCTGAACCCGGTCACGTAAACTGCATGGAACTGAAAGGATCAAGTATCTTTTACTTCGGACCTCCATTCCAAGTGCAAGCATATAACAAACAATGACGGAGGAAGGGAAACACAAAAAAATTACATACACAATCAAACAAACCAACAAACACAAACATGTACAGAACCACACTCATTAGACAGGTTGCCCATTCTCATGACAAACAAACTGTGACGAACAGTTGCAAAATGCCTGAGGAAATGTGAAGAAATAGTTGAGCAACAAAGAATGAAGATGAGATTTTTTTCTTCATCACTGTGGCGAATAAAGAAAATTCTACTTACCCTTTTAATCAACCTCTAGCAGCAGAGGAAGAAAAAGAAAGATACCATAAGCAGAGGCATCAATTGAGTGCGAGTTAAATTGAGTACACGATTTCCCATTTTAAGATTATAATACATATTTGCCTGTTATCTGAAAGTTTTGTTTTTATTCAGTTTGATTTTTGGATTAATGATAAAAATTACATGACAATGCAGCCCGATAGTCATATGTGATACTGTTGCCCATACATTCTCTACTTGTTAGAGATTTCTCATTGTCTCATTTATGTCTCCGCATAAATTTAGATTATTAAGGCTATAAACAGACACTCTGTTATCACCTACAGTTAATTCAGAGTGTACAGTCTACCTGATTTGACTGGTGGTAAACAACATTTAAACTCCTAACAGAAACAACTGGGACCAAATCCAAGACTATGACACTTCTCACCACTGTGCCACACACTACAGTGTTCATTCAACAAGCAATACATAGAGGCTATCCCCTTTCTTGCCCAGTTGTCAGCATTAATTTGTGTGTTTTCTCGTGGCGTCACATTTAAACTGACCTAAAGGGAACTCCCAACTGTCCCTCGAACATGACCCTACGGCAATTCTCTCTTAGCTACCAAGTGTCTCCCAGATGGCTTGCATAAGACAGACAAAAAAGGAAACTGAAGGTTCGATCAAAAGAAAAATGGGAAGAGTATCCAGCAACAGCTGGGAGTGAGGGAGGGGGTACAGAGAGAGAGCCAGCCTGTATTTCAGGCCTGCTGTCATGCTGACACATCACTGCCAGGAACTGTGACCTTTGGTTCGTTGCTCCTCCTGTTGTAAGTACTGTATCCTAAAGAGCTTGGAGTGAATTTGTGTTAGAAACACAGACAGAAAGTTGTGTGCAGATGTGTCAATAAGCATACATGTGTGTGTTAGGCGAGGAGGTTAATGCCATATTAATTAACTCTCCAAGTTTTTTTTTTTGTTTATAAAGGTCCACTGCTAAATATTTTCTTTTTAGGCAGGAAGGCATAACTAGACATCAAAATTAATCATGTGTCATTGTAAATAGTTGGCTTTACACTCCATGCTAGTACCCAGGAGCACATTTTGCTATCTGAAGTTACTGTACCACCAAAGTTAAATACAGTAAAGATCAATAAAATGAACTATTTAGCTTTAGCACTTCTAGGACCTAATACAAGTCATCATTGTCTTTGATGGCTTAGCTGTCAAATTGAAGCACCCACTTCTGATACTAGCTGCTAATCTCTATTATCTATTTCATTATCTTCCTCTATTAATCCCTAATTTATGTTAATATTAATATACGTTGACTTCAGTGGCACAAAATAAACTGACAGTTGAAGGAGTTCAACCTGATGCAAAAAAAAATTCTTCACATTTCTGTAGAAACAAACGCTGCGCCATCTTGATATCCATGAGTCTGAATTTAGCTGCGCCACTCCTACTCATGGATATATCATTAAACTATGTTTCTACTTTTTGTTAACTTACTGAACAGCCGCGGGACATCGACTGAATTCACTGAGTACTTCACCTGCGCCTCGGTGGGTTTGTATTTGTAATATTTGCTTTTCTAAAAGTGCTAATTTGAGGTTAGCTTACATGTCTTGCTCTATCAACGGCTGCAGTAGCGACAGCGACATCCGTTACAACGTCATCTCAAATTGTCGTTAACCCACAGGTGCAAAGTGTCATTATAATCAAGGCCTATGTTGCTAAGCTAACTGACAGATTGCAACCCAATCGTCGCAAATTTTTATTTAGATTTTTTTTTTTTAATCTACTTAGCTATTTCGCTGATCAGCTATTTGTGTACATAATTCTACATTCAACAGCAAATTTCTTGACTTATATAGACTAATAAAAAAAAAAAATTAACCGGAAGTAAAATGTTGCCATGGATTCTTTAAAGTAACGATAGTAGCTCCAGCATAAGACCCGTTTTTATAGTTTTTTTTGTTTGTTTTTAGTTTTGTTTTTTAACATTTAAGTGCACCGAATTCTCTATTAGTAGTTCCTCTTTGCTTTGTATCCATGGACTTCCTGACAACTATCACTGGATTGCTTTGTTACTGAAGAAAACTTAAAAACCCGGCGATTCTCAGGCAAGTTCTGTACTTAAAAGGGAGCGTGTTTTTTCTGTGATTTCTAAGCGGGTTGATGGACGTTTATTAAAACTGAAAAATGTGTGTTGCATCTGTATGTTCATATTTGACAGATTTAAGTTTTTCGATGATCTGTGGCCAACTGCCACATCTGTCTTGCAAGCGCAAAACGCCTTTCTGATATAAAAAGTAGTGCTAATTGTCACAACCCACCCAATGGCTTTACTTGATAAACCACTGACGATGATTATAGAATATATGATTGATTTATTTTCTGTTAATAGTTTTTCGCAGCATTGTTATGGCGCAATAAAAAAGAGTCAAACTACTCCAAACACATGGATGGTTTTGGTGCCTTGTGTTTTAAACACTAACCTCCTTAACACTTACATTTTCCTGCCTGCTTGGCTTTGCAGTATCTGCTGTCTCTTTGCCAGAGCAATTACATCAAACCATGACTATGTAATTTACCTCAACGTTCACTTCTTATCAATTGCTTATCTTATATGGAACAGCCTGAGCACAGAAATGGTTCATGCCAGATACATTTACTAAGTATCACTTGATATATTGATTAGCGCGTACATATTCACTGCCCTGTCCTTCAAATCATCTGGATAATGAGACAGATCATGCACCATTTGCTTTACATTTACTTTAACAGTCTATCAAAGTACAGTATGAACCAAGTGTATTGTGCTGGCAGTCCAGTGAGTTGTGAGAGTTGTGTGAGGCACAGCTAAATCATCCTTGAATCATCTACCAACAGCTTTGCTCAACTCCAATGTACGTGAAGTTAACACTCTGAAATCAAAACTGATTTCAGGACATTTCCTCGTGTCAACACCCTCAAAATTACCTGATGTTAGAGACCAAACCCAGAGAAAACAGAGCAGCACACCCAAACCATAAAGTGAGTTTTCTGCCAACATGTCGGTTTTCTCCTTTCATTCAGATTCAATCAACTGGATAAAATATCATTCATCATTCCTGCTTTTGGTAAGCAACATTTTCTTATATGTATGCTTTTTTTTAACAGCACAGACATGTTAAGTGTTATATTAAGGCTTGTATTTTATTGCATTAAAAGCAAAAAAAAAAAAAAAAAAGAATGCAAAGCAAATTAGAAGCAGGCACTATCACTTGAAAGTGCTTTCACACTTGCAAACAAAGTAGTCTTCAAAGAGGGCAGGCAAAACATTTGACTCCAGTGCACAAGGTGACAGCACCAATGGATGTCTATTTCAAGATTGTCATGTGTTAAAGTTCAGAGACATCTGTGACAAACTAATTGATTGTCCCCGGACTGGCGGAAGGAAGGAGAGCATGTTGAGCTATGATGAGGTGAAAGCTTAATTTACTATCCTGAGGTTGTCTGCACAGACAGAAATGTCTTCCAAAATCCATCTGCACAATATGTGGTGAGGTAGAAAATGTACTGCCATTAGCTTAATATCTACCTACAATGTAGTTCTTGTCATACACTTGTAAACTAGATGGTGTACAAGCTACAAATGCAGTTTTTATGACAATCAAGAAATAGGCGTCATTTCAAGTGAAAGTGCCTAAAGTTAAACCCTTTCATTGGACAGTCAATACATCTGTCATGCACACTGACAACGTGATTGATGAATGAACTGATGGACCTACCCATTTTTCATGGTCAGCGCTCTATTAACACACAAATACAAATGAAAAGAATGTGTTATTGGGATGTATGGAAGTCAATTACACAAATCTGAGAGAAACAATCGAGAGAAATGGGCCCTTAGTGCAGAAAGGAAGAGGAGGGTGATTTATTAGCCTTGCTACCAGAGAGTTTGTATTCTAGCCAACATCACGTTGTCTTGCCAGAGAAGGCCAGCCAACAATGTTGCTCTGTTGAGCACAAAACAAATCTGCTACCCAGGCTAATAACAATGCAGGCCTGATTCTCCAGTGGAGAGGACCCAAGCAGTATACAAAATAAGACACATAAAGAACCATCTGTGCCAGAGGGCTATGTTGTGCATGAAAGTACAGTGGTAGCCAAAGCAGCCTAGTACTGCACACAATTTGGGCTATCTTGCATTAGTGTTGTGGGACTTAGGACTCAATTCATCTTGCAAACGACACTGTAATGTTGTGCAGAGCTCAGGTTTCTCTAATAGCTACATCTGTACTGCACAATGATTCATGCTACCATAGCTTTGTCATCTCTGTTCCAAGAATACTAGGGGTCTGTCCTAAGTATTAGCTAAAAATAATACTTAAACGAGGAATGCTTTCCAAATAGACCATTTGTATCCAAAGGGAACAGTGATGAAAAAAAATACCACCAGTAAGACACAACTTCTTTTATGTAATGGTTTGTTCATCCAAAATTAATACTTGCATGTATTTGAGATTTAAGCACTGTTTTCTCTTTGTTTTTTCCCAAAACATATTTGCAGGAAAGAGCTTAAAATTTCATCCAAACAAGGGCGATGCCATCTCTTCCCATCTCTGAACATCTCCCTTTGGCTCTAATGCTAGAAGGGCTGGGTGATGAGATTAAATGACACATGAAATGACCATTAGGGCACAGCAGCATGAGTGAATACGACCATCTGATAGGGGTTTACAGAGCAGACATCGCCCACCGGATGGCTTCACTGCTGTCAATGACACCCCTGCGTCACAACAGAGAATCTGCCTGATCAAACATTACTTACCTGCTCTAATAAACATGCCAAGGCAACTGGAGCAGAGTCAGGAGGAAGGGGCTCGCACACTGTTTCGCGTAAATCAAGAGAGCACAGGGCCAGGAGAGGAGGCGGAAGTGAATGCAGCAGAGCACTCACAGGTAATTTTCTCACCCTTTCTTTGACCCCTGACAGCCTTTCATTTCCCGAGCCTTCTGATCTCTTTTTGCAAAACAGGAACGTGTTACGGAGAATGAAAAGAGACAGCTTCTATTTAGAATTCAATTACAGTTCTCCGTGTTAAAGCAGTTGGGAGTATTGCTAGGTGTGGTCTGTCTGCTTGCCCTAAATGCCACTGGGATTCGATCCAACCTACTAAGTGATTTTTAACATTATCCTTTATTAAAGTCAATATTTCATGCAGAAACTATTTGAAGTATGGGCAAAATAATTGACTGTTAGTAAGTCAGCATTTGACAGTTTAGACTGACATCTTAGACCTGGCAACCTTATTAACAAAGGGGGTCTGTTTCGAGTTGTTAAATTCCTCCATACATACGCATTGTTATGGCCTATGCATTGCAATACTTAGCCATTACATACAGCACAGATGTAAGTTAATTTCTCAAAGTTGTTCAATGTACTGTCATATGTTTTTTATTATAATATATTTCCACACAGACTCCACACATTATCTTTGCAATGTGACAAATTTGTGATTAAGAGAGATTTTAGTGTTTAAATTCAAAATTATTGACTCAAAAAATCATCTGTTTTTGCAGGTTCACATCTACATTGAATGTAGTCAGGACAGCGGGACATCCAACATGACCGAGACCAAGACCCTGCAGCAGAGCCAGCAGGTACTTGCTAGTTAAGTACAGCATTAAATTTTATTACAGTTGCATTTCTTGAATAATAAATGTCAATGAACAGCTCCACAAAGTTGTGCTGGACCTATATTTGACATCAAAGAGGTTTGAAGTACTGCTTCCATCTGTGAAGGTTGTGTTCATGAAATTCCTGAAAAACATTTGAATCCATCAGTTTAGGCTAAACAGATAAAGCATCATGGGTGGACTTGGCCTGATTTGGTGGCCTAAAAAAAACCCTGAACTATTTCCAATCAGGACAGTTTTCAGAATTTGAACTGAGAATCCTTTTTACACAGATTCAGGGCATTTTTGGTTCCAGTGCTGTGACTGCTCTGCCAATAAGGGAGTTCATTCAATAAATATCCCTTCAGCCAAATTATTGTATAACAGTTGAAAATAATATTGTTCCATTATACTCATCTTATATCATAGTACATAGAAATAGAGAATGAAACTTCTAACTGCAACTTAACTCAAGGGCATTTTGTGCTGCCAGTAGACTACAGATTGGTTTGTGTCAAAGAAAGTGCATGTATGTGTATACAAGTGTTTGAGTGTGTTTGTGTGTGCAAGACAGGGAGAGGCGTTGTTTGTCAGTGGGAAGAAGGGAGGTACTCACCCCTTCGCTGTTCTGCCCAGTGTTAGCCAGCATCTCCTGCAGGGCCCGCACTGACAGGGACTGCTCCAACACAAAGGTACAAATACACAGGTCTGGAGGAACATACTGCAGGATGAAGGGGAGAAACAGGGTAGAAAATAAGGGGGAGAGAGTGAGGGGAAGGAGTGGAGGACAAGGGGACAGAGGGAAAAAAACAGTTTGAAGTTGAAGAGGCAATGACAGACTCGTCTCCTGGGCACAAAAACAATGTGCCAGCAGTTTATTCTCCTTGAAATTCCTTAACTGGTTTTTCGCCCTTTTTTTGCTCTCCTCATAAGAAAGCAGCTACACCCAACTCTGCTGGTCTACCATGCTCTGATCTCTGAGAGGAAAATACCAGGTAGCACTTGAGTAACAAACCTTTCAACATTTACAGACTGAAGACTTGAGAGCAAAGATGGTTTTAGAAAATGCAGTTTGTAAACATATTTTATGATGCCCACTGACATTGTAAAAGTTGATGTCCAAGCAATTTGATGGACTGTGACGTGCAGGCACTGAGTGACCTATGAAAATTGCAGTGTCAGTAGCTCCCAACTGAAGCCTATGATGGCTCAGTAAATAAATATATAATTGTAAATTATTCAAATTAGAGTGACATCAAAAAGATATTTAAATTCTAATTTACCAAATCCGTAAGTATAGACAACTAGGCATGCCCTAACTTTCATTTTAGTGTCCATACATTATTTAAACATATAAACACACACACACACACACATTTATGTTTCTACATCTTAAAGACATGAAACTGAATATATTTAATAACAGCAGGGAGATGCAGTACTTTAAAGTGGTGTTGATTTATTTAAACACATCTTTAAATACATGCACCCACACGTATGCATGTAAGATTTTATCTACAGTCTCATATTTAATGAATATTTCCAGAGCAGTAATTGGATACAAATTTAACTGCAGGCCCTGATCTGAGACAAGAGACCAAGCAAAATGATTAAACTGCTCAGTGAGGAGTGGTACTCATAAATAATTCTGAGGACTTCCAACTCCTCTGCCATCCTGGTGTGCTGCTAACGAGTGGCTGGGGATTATAAGGAGGGCTGTCAAAAGGTGTTCGGCCCGCGACTGCAATGACCGATAATTAGTTTGGGTCGGCCTTATTCCTCAGCGCACAGGGCCGTCTGGCTCCCGGCAGTAACAGGCTGCAGATTCGTCCTCCACTTTCAGCAAACTGTTTATGTCTGTCTGTAAACTTTCAATGCATGCCTGACAAACAGGGGACAGTGTAATATAAGGGTGTAATTTACTGGGATTTTTTTTTAAGCAATAAAAAAAGACAACTGAGGTTTATCAAAGAGCCAATGCATACAGATGATACTGAAGAATAAAATGTATATTGTTTATTTAAATTAATTATTTGGGTAATTAGAAAAAGACGGGGCATTTGAGATAAGATAATGCTTGAAAATGACATTCTTCTTTAAAGCAGCTCAGAGTTGGCAGACCAGGGGGCCTGGTCATTAATAGCATCTGCTTGTCAAAGTATAAAAAAATTGATTTACTTGGTGATGTGCAAGATGGCACTGTTGACTGTTAACATTACACTGCTGACATGGCACATAAACAACATGTAAACACACAAATAGCAGTAGCCCAGCTCTGTCACACTGTCATATCCCTACCCTCTTATCCTTAAATAAGCCTAATATTATTTAGTATGTACTTAATACTGTTTATCTCCAATTTCATGACAATAGCCAGCGTGACTATCCATCTCTACCCACCATAGAAGAGGACAAGGAATGATTTAAAGTGTTGGGTGCCTGCCCTGACTCAGTAACACAACCAGCTGACCCTTGAACTCTGCAGTGAAGTGAGAAATGTGAGCAGAGGGGAGGGCTGCTGGGTGATAATGAGGATGGCACTGCTCTGTAACTCAACACAAACATGCAAGGGAACCTCCAGCACCACTCTGTGTGTGTGTGTGTGTGTGTGTGTGTGTGTGTGTACACACGCGCAAACACACACGCATTGTGTTTATGTCCAGTTGTGCCTGCAAACACATGCTGTCATCTCTGATATTCATCATTTAATTGCATTTTCACCCCCCCCCCCAAAAAAACAAGAACTATAATAGAAAAGGACATTTATAGTAGGCTTGCAGCCCAAAAATCTATTTATCTCACCACAAACTTGAGAAAGGGCCTGATGAATATTTACTTTTGCCTTCAAGTGGATGCAACATGACATGATGCAGCTACACCTGTGGTGTCATACGACCTTCTACAGTGATAACTCGCAACCTGCTGCAGACCTTACACCTCTTATGAATTATTCACTGCCAATTTTCCAATTATCATACTTCTTTCAGGGTTGGGCAGACATACTGAACATTCTGCCATGTCTGGGAATAGAAAAGACCGTCTCCATGGTCACACTGACCTTTAGAAAGTCTGATTTTTTCCATACTCTACAGGGAGCTCAAGACAGTACAATGATATAAGCTGTTAAAATGGAGGAAACAATCCTTTAAAAGATCAAACACTATTATTTGACAATCTATATTATTACATCATATGCAGGCTTTTCAAAGGAGATAAAATAAATTGAAATAAATTAATGCTTCCATCTTCTCAGTGTCATCTGCTGTTGTTAATCCCATTAACTTCCACTTGTTCCACAACAAAAAGGCATGTAAGCAGAAATTAATCAATAGAATAGCATTCTAAAGGATCAGTCTGGTGATAGTCCAGATTTTTCTTAGTGTCATCAAAATCCATGAAAAGACCAAAACCAACAATGAACTGATCCTGCTATTAAGCATTTTCTATGCAGCCAAAGCCTGATATAGCATATTCCTTTGTGCTATAGACTTCCATTGTTGTCAAAAAAACTATTAAAAATACATCAGTGAGCCATATCATTACACTGGGTGACATGGTCCTTCATATAATTGAACATGGACATACTCTATATACAGTACCACATATACCATCCTACTGCTGTAAATACTCACGAGAGCTCCAAATCTGCAGCTGAAAATAGTCCCCAACAAATACATTTTTTAGGTTTAAGTGATTTTGCGAAGAAAAAAAAACTACAGTTCCCATCTCTTTTATTTGTTATTGTTATTGTTATTTAGCCTTTTTATATGTGATAATGAATATACATATATTATTGCTCCCCTTATAATTTAATACAATCAACACCTAAACAGAAATAAGCAAAACAATATATTAAACATTAATATTTATGATAACATTTTTGCAGCAAGATGTTCCACAATCTAATCTGACTATTACAAGTTACTGTGTTCACAAGAAAGAATGATGACACAACCACAATAGAAGCTTACAATGTACCATTGTAATATATCGTATGAAAAGCAATACAAATACTTAACAAAAAACTCCCTGTTTCACTCCGGCCTCATTTCAGTCCACCTCCAGCAGCGGCAGGCAGCCAGGCTTCATTAGAATCTGGACGACGAGGTGTCAACACCTGAGATCAGCCAGCAGATGACAGCCCCTCCCCCTCGTGCCAAACCACAGCCGTCACCCTTGACATTCAGCCACATTTCAAACCCAAGGAGGTCCGAAGCATTGTCACCGGTACCAAGGTGAAAGGAGAGCGGTGTTTGTGACCGGCTGCCTATAGAGCTCTGCAGGTGTAGCTGAACAACAGTTCCAGGTGGGTGAGCAAAAACATGCCCTTGCTTCCCCAAATTTTATTCACAGCCTTATTGCTCAGTGGCCTGATTTAAAAAAAAAAAACAAAAAACCATCCCAACCTGGCAGTGGAAAGTTGTTTGTAGTGAGTTGTGGTTGTAGTGAGGCCAAAATTAAAACACTAAGCACATCATCGGTATTCAAATATTCAAATATTTGCTGCACTGTCTGTCCCACATACATCTGCATTACTGACTGACAGTGAACTTGCTCTCCCCATTGAAATGTCTCAGAAATATCACTGAAAATGTTGTGACTAATGATGCACATAATAATATATACAATAATTATGTTCCTATTAAGAAACATATTCTCCAGAGCCAAAATGATCTGCCTCATTTCAACATGTCTTTTTTTTTTTTTTTTTATAGACCGTATAGTACATCTTGTCAAAAAGAAAATGAATGAAACATGTAACAGAGTACTGACAGCTGTGTTGTGTTGCTACATCACCACAGACAGCAAGACGCGAATTCACATCATTCAGTCACGACGAGAAACTTCACTCCTCCAACAATAAAGCAACACAAGTTGTTACAGCCATACTGTATAAATCATGTTTGTCGTTGTTTTGTCTGCTCCATGACCAGCCACTGGGATGCACTGGTGCAGAAACAAATGCAATATCCCTAACTGACCCCATAAACACTGTCAGTTGTGTTTCTCGGGATTCTGGCCAAGCTGAAAGCACCACAGCAGGAACTGAACCTGGATCGCTGCAGCAGTGGGGGCGTGTTTCTCCTCTGCACCACCAAGGCTCCCTTTTTTTTTTTTTTTTTTTTTTTTTTTTTTTTTTAAATCTAATTAGTTTACACCACAGAACTGGCACTTTCTAATTCATCTCTATTATTAGGCAGGGCAGCTCATCTCAATGGGAGCAGGTGGAAGGGAAAGAGGATAAACAGATGGGTTTCAGTAAAAGTGTCTCTTTGATTTACAATGTTCTGAGGACAAGAGACTGCCAAGGGCCAAAACTGGAATGCAGACTATATTTGGATGCAATATTAATTTGTGCATCTTTTTAACTATGCAGGAGGAATATTTTTTTCAAATCAGGATAGGTCCCAATTTAATTGTTCAAGAATCCAATTACTGGGAGATGTAATTAATTTTTGACAGCAGACACAAACATAACAGATTAACACAGCTCCAACTTTTTTGTCTTTTCATACTTAACTATAATTAACATAACCATCATCCAGATTAAGGAATTTCATCCATTGATCTGGAATAAACAATGACTGAGACCGCATGTTTAGTTTTCACAAAATTAAATGTCTGAATATTCTTATTTGGGTCAGTTTCAAGAAGGTGAATAAGCTGCACTTAGTTAATTATATTTCAGGAAATGTCTACTGGACATGATATTAGCTGTTGCAAATCCTCATTTCATGATCTTATCAAAATAGCAGTTTTCCTTTATCAGCATGGTGGGTGAACACTGTGAAACTGAAAAATGATTATTTGATAAATAAATCCACATTGAGTCAGCTGAACACCACATATTGCAGCTAGTCTGTAACTAGTAAGCAAGTGAGCAGAGAAGTTGAAATAGGTAGCTAATAGTGATGGATAAGTGTTTGAGATAGCTAAAAGTATATAATGGATAAACAATTAAAACAGATAAAAGTAAGGATAAATATTTAGTAATGGACAATGGATAAATGGCTGACATAGATAGCTAAAAGTAAACATAGTTCAAATAGCTAAATATAAGAATAAATGTTTGCAATAATTAGCTAAAACTAGTGATAAACAGCTCAAACATAAGGAAAAAATGTTTACATAGTCAACTGAAAGTAAAAAGCTAAAATAGCTAAACGTAAGGCTAAGTGGTTGAAGTGGCTCGCTAAAAATGAAATTGTTAGCTACAGGTAATGGATAAACTGTTAAATTACTTAGATTAATATAAAGGAAAATGTTTAAAATATATAGCTAAAAGTAGTGATAAATAGCTCAAATATAAGGAAAAAATGTGAGATAGTCAGTTGAAGGTAAACAGCTTAAGTAGCTAAACGTAAAGCTAATTGGTTGAAATGTCCAGTTTCTGCCACTTCAAGTAATAGCAGTGCAAATGCAAACCAGACCAAATTTGACCAAAAACCATATTGGCAGTTCAACTGTATAAAAAACAAATTCTAGCATCAATTTTAGAGTTAATTGTGTTAAATAGCATCCATTTCAGAATAATTCAAGTGAACACATTTTGAGCATGATGGGCGGTGTTGAAGAGGGGTCACTGGAGCTCATCTAATAGGGCTGTGAGTTTACAAAGACAAAAAAGGTCAGGAGCCACTGCAGCAACAAGCAAAAAATGTAATGAAAATACCAATTTCCAGCTTGAAAGACAGTGTTAAACACTAGCTGTCAGCTGAAATATTTTCATCTCCAGAGTACTGCCCTGGCTTAAAGGTCATATTCTTAGCTGCCAGTTTCATGCCAAACTGCCAATGAGTTGTCATTTCATCATAATACATACAACTACTTTTAAACTGGAAAGCTGTCTGCCATCCTCACCTTAGCCTCAGATGTGGATTCCAGGTAACATATACGGTTTCCTAGTCCCTCAGCGGCCAGGCAGAACTTGCGATGCTCCTTCTGGATGGTGGCCACGCTCTGGAGCACCACCTCATCATCCTGCCAGAGAAGAGAGGAGCATTAAAGCCAGCATTATTCAACAGTGACCATCCAAAGTAAACAAGACAGGACAAGAAGAAAATAATCCATATTGGCCTAATGTTGTTGTTACCTCTACTTCCCTGTTTGGAAATCCAAATTCAGAAGTCACTGCTATTGATGAAACTTAGATAAAACAGCATACAGGATAAACCCTGAGATTTTGTGTTATGGGGTGAGGGCTGACTGGGTAGCCTCAAAATCAATGATCATATTAAACTGTGAATGTGGTGAGAGGAGTAAGATCCATCACAGTAAAAACTGCCTACAGGATAAGAATAGAAGTAGCATTTTTTTCCCTGATATTTTTGTCATGTATTGATGAAGTGAAATAACACCTCCTCACAGGATAACAGGGTGGAGAGGACATTTCTATTTAACAAGACCGTTTCGCAAATTAAATAAAAAGTGCGCACTGCGACCAAAATGTTCTAGCAGATGAACTAAGAATGAAAAGAAAACACAAGGACCCATCTTGTTGTCACATTCGAACAAACAGCCATTTCAGCAGCAAAAAGAAAAGACCTTAAAACTACATTAATCAATAGTAGTGAGGGCAGTCCAGCTTTGAGTAATATCATTCCTAAACCTGTTACGCAGACTTTGGTATCTCTGTGGGAGAGATGGAGACTTCTGTTCAATCAGTGCAACCAATAAATGAACATCTGTATCTGTCAGGGCAGAGAGGGTCGGGCTCTAGTTGGCAACGCACACACACACACACACAAACACACACACACACACACACACACACACACACACATATTGATTTGTTTGTGTGAGTGAGTGTGTAGTGTGTGTGGTCTGTGCATGTCTCCTGCCAGCTCACGTCCCACACTAATCTGAGCTGATGGTTGCCATGGTTCTGGCTCCCACCTCCTTCACAGCAGTATTAATTCAATAGATTTAGATACAGGCTGCACAGCACCCACAGACTCAGGAGGCAAGATAACGCACCCTGACAGTATTTCAAACAAAGACGCCGAAACAAAACTAGAAAATTTTACGGCGATCGCAATGTAAACGCCACCATGTGAAGAAAATAATTTAAAAGGTTTTTTCAGCCTTCTCATGTCCTCCATTATACCATCAGAAAATGTCTCTTGAGCAGAATCCAGGGCAATTTTCCTGGAATTAGGACATATTTTTCCATTCTTTCAGAAGATCCCAAAGTGCAAGCACACTGTAGGAAGACTAAAGTCATTCTCTTTGTTTCATAGTTCTTGAAGATGCTCCATTGTGTGTTGATATTGCACCACAAATTAGACCTTCAGTCTTTCTGGTTCGTACATGTGGGAGGTGTTCAAAATCAAAAACGTTCTGAGTGGTCAGTCCTCTCCCACAACAGCAACACATTTAATTAATAACCAAGCAATACGAAGCTGTTCTTGTGAAATCTTATGCAAAAAAAAATATTAGGCAGGAACAAATCAACATATGCAATATTGCTCAAAAGTATAACCACTGACCCCTGTAATTAAAGTGCAAGGTAATTAAGTAGTGGATGTCAACTGGCAGAAGTTATACTCCTCTTTCCCCACGTAAACAAAATCTTTACAACATCTAAACAGATGAAGTAATTTCTACTGCGGGGATGTTATTGCAGAAACACTGCCACAAGGGGGGAAAATGGATGAAATTGATGAATAAACACATTAAAGTTAAAGGAGCATTTATAGCTGCAAATCACAACAGAAGCTAAGATCTAGTGAAAACGAAAAGTTCTTGAATATCTAGGCTGCACCAACAACCTCTATTAAAGATGTAGTATATTTTGGTCAGTTTGTGTTGTGGGGCAATGAAAATCACTCCGGGGCAATTTTAATGGATAAAATGAAGCACAGTGGAGTTAAATGTCATGGTGAAGTAAATGAAGGACTGAGCTGGAACATCAGTCCATACCAGCAGCGCTTTAAATACCCGACAACCCGACTTTGGGCTTCAGGGGGGTGATTACTGATCGCAGAAAGTATCAGTGTTGGCTCTGATTCACCGCTGCAGCTTTCCTGGTAGTTTTGTGATTGCTTGTTGTTTCAGGCTACAGATGGGGAAACTCAATATGGCCACAGGATGACCAACGACTTGTCACCTCTTTAAAATCAAGTCAATACAACACTTTCTTTACAGCTGTTTGGCATTCTGGTGGCCTTGGCACCAGGTCCTGGCACCATCACTTCACTGACATATTCTGTCTACATGTGTATGTACTGGACCGTGCCTTTCTTACGGTCATGAGGTTCAGCATTTGTTGAAACTGTTCTAGAGAGGTGTCGATTCAACTGTGTGGTCATTTTGAAGGATGTAGTTTATGGTGCTGTTGAACTATATTGAGTTATACTGACAGGTGTTTATCACCTTTATCACATTTATGTCAATTAGGGTGGGAAAAAATAATAGAAACACTTGTCTGTGTAACAATACAACCACAAACTGCAGCCTTCAAAAATATCAGCACATCATTAAACAGTTTGAACAAATACTGAACATTATGACCTTCATGAGGATAGGGTTTATTGCAGGACTGTATTACACTGCATTAGTTTTAGCTCAGCGTACCTATTAAACTGCCAACTGAGTGTATATTCATGCACACTTGAATTTGAAAATTGGCAGCCACATTAAAAGGCTCAGATGCACAAAAATTGATTTTTTTTTTTTTTTTCCACACTATCATAGTGAAGCTTCAGAACCAGAAGTGGTCAGAATTGCACTGGGGATCAAAACACTACATAGACTAGATGCCATCCAGTCATCTGAGTAGTGTGAAGCAGTAGGAGGAAGAGCAGAATGGATGATAATGCCAACATCGTTCTAAATAAATACAGCCAAAGGAAACGCCGTTTATGGGGCTGTTTCATGTCGAGAGTGAATACATAGTGGCATTATCTCATACAAGTCCAATCACTATGATCAGACCTCAAAAACTAATCACATGGCCATTTGTACTGACGGCCATGACACTTTATTAAGACACTTTCTGTCACTCTCTGCACCTCTGACTTGATCCCAAGCCAGAGAATCTGGTGAATCTGAGGCAAAGTGATCCTCGCAGCAGCAGTGTGACCATCTGCTAGACAGCTAAAGAGCAGCATCAGTACTATGTATAGGGTCCTGGCCTGTGGCGGGAGGAGGTGAGTGAGGGTTGGGTGGCTGCTTTACCCAGCTTCCAAGTGTAGAGCGGGAACTTGACCCTGCCCTCTCCCAGCCCAACCCCACCCATCCTCACTACCCCTCGATATCCCTCTGAAACCTGCAGAACCAACACTTCTCAAACAATCCAGACTTTTTCTTGAACGACCTCTGACACTGCAGGATGAAACACTTTATTGCTCCTGAAAAAGACCCCTCTGCATATCTTTTCTTTCCATTTCTTTTCTTTTCCCTCTTCCTTCGTTAACCAAACACTTGGCCTCTGTGTGCCTTAACAGACAGCGACAGGTGTGTTACTGTGTGCGCGGCCCGATGCATCCACCAGCCGAAACCCGAGAACCCCCGATGCTCCAGTGTGCCAAATAAACTCCCACAACTCACCCAGCACTGCCACCAATGTGAACTTGAGAAAAGGTGAATCTGTTCAATCCCTCAGCGCTGCTATTTTGACACGCATGCTTTGCACATGCTCAGTGGAGCTCACCAGTCGAGCTTTGAGAAGGAGTAATGGCAGATGGTGGTTAAAAACTGAAGGGAACAAAATAAATTCCAGCACATTTGCCTCCTTGTTCACACTGTCTCAGTGTGTAGCCTGTCTAAATAGCTCTGACTGCACAGGAGTCGTGTTTCTCGTAAATGTCAGGCAAGGTGCTAAGTACAGGTTGAGCTACATGTTTTAAGTAAAGCTTAGCTTAGCAACATGGGGAGCAAAGTAGATACAGTGTAGATGTGTGAAGAGGTATTACCTGCTAAGCTGGATAGGGTCCGATGATGTTGTTGTTCAGTGCACTCACATTCAAAGCCCTGTGTCCCAGGATTGTGAAATAAAATCACTTTTTTATGCCAAGCTGTCACAAGTATCACAGCTAACATAGATCTAAAGAATCTGTGCATTTATAGGTGATGTGTCAAACATGAGCACCTGACTATAAAATAAGTTATTATTCGCAGAGTTCCAACCCAACGTTAAATTTTTTAAAACCTTGTAGAGCCTTAGGAAATAGGAGAAACGCTGGCCGTGTGAAAAAATGATTAAAAGGCAGAGGAGAGCCTGACAAAGTGCAGTGACGGTGAAAAATTGAACTGGAAGCTGAAACAGAGACAGATGAGGATGTAAACAAGAAAAACAGAGAGAGACAGGGAAGAGGAATGAGAAACTGACTTTTTTTTTAAGCAATTTGACATTTTAGCTCTGCAGATATTTTTCCCACCACATTTATATCAATGAAGGTATGCATCTGCATAATGCAATCACCTCTCTGTATAATGCAATACAGTTCAACAGCAGCACCAACTGCATCCTCCAAAATGATAATACAGTTGAACCAACACCTCTCTAAAACAATCGCAATGAAAACTAAACATTATATAACCTTAATGAAGGCAGGGTTTATAGCAAGCCTGTGGCATTAGACTGCTTTAGAGTTAGCTTGGTGTTCTTAATAAACTGCCAACCGAGTGCATTTCATAAGTAAAGATGCCCTGAAGGTAGAAATAATCTCATGGGTTGAATGAGAGCTAATAGGAACACCCACAGTATATTTGTGTTTAATGGTGAAGCTATACTTGGTCTTGCCCTGGTCTGTTGTTGCTCTGTCTGTAATTCAAATCTGACACAAACTCAAGTTAGATCAGTCAGCTACTGTGGATGCATCTGCAGCTACTTCACTGACGCAAAGATGCAACAGACCGCATCACTTACATGCTTGATCTTGACTAAATGTACGCGTAATTGTTGCCTGATTGGTTCTATAATTAGAATAAATGCAAGAATCTGAGTTTAAACAAACAGACCTGTTATCTGTTAACCTTAGAAAAAAAAGCAAAGGTACAAGACTGTGTACTGTTCAGGTCCAGTGTCCCATTTTCATAGATCACACTGAGCCAACAGTCCCAAAACTTCCATGAAAAGTTTGGATCAAGCTGCAAGTCTTTGTTTATAGCATAAATAATATTGTTCCAAATAGCAGTGGTCTTAGCAGGGTTTTGGTCACTGAAGTAGCAGAACTAAGTAAATTAGTGAATTAGAGCTGCAATCATCCAATCTGGTGATTCATTGACAAATGCATCATCTGCAATCCGCAAATATTTTGTTAATCGATTCATTGTTTTGAGTTTGTCTCTTGTTTCAGTCTCTCAGATGTATATACTTCCTGGTTTCTTTAGTCCTCTCTGATTGTAAACTGAATATTTTTGGGTTTTGGGCAAAACATAACATGACATTTCAAGAGACGTCACCTTGGGCTTTAGGAAATTGTGGTGAGCATTTTTCACCATTTTCTGACATTAATAATGGTTAGCTGCAGCTGCAGAATAAATGCCACTGAGACAGGCAACCTTACAGGAAAAAACAAAACAAAACAACAGCCTTTCTTTCTGAACACTTAACAACCTGGAACCACAGTAACAAGACTGATGCACACTGTTGCTATACAGAGGAGCTAACTCCAAGATCAAGCTTCCACCATCGTTACTCCTAATCAATGATGGAAAATGTCGTCATTATTTTTAGTTCCCAGAAGTCATTCTTCACAGTTTAGCTGAGGACGAACTGTGCTCCCTTGAGGGAAGAAACAGGGACTGATGCACAGATTATGTCCATTCACTCAAAAGTTTAAACTTCCACAGAAGCCCACACCCCTCCCTCCCCCGCACAATAAAACTTCATAATCTGCTCCACTCTGTGTTTAAGCAGCAACAGCAGTTACACGAGGCCGCTCATACAGTTCATCGTAATTGATTAATGAGCTGTTTTAGTGAATGAGATTCAGATCCACGTCTTTCAACCGAGCTGCCACTTAGCTCCAGAATCCAAACAAAATGAAGTGAACATGGGGCCACAGTCTGTGCAGCCTCAGCAGGAAGTGTCAAGACTCAGACCAGTCTGTGTAAATTATTCATTTAGTAATATTTCATATGAACAAACGCAGCTTTACAGAGCCCTCATGCACCTTATTGCAGATAATGACATGATTGTGTGTTTTTCCTGAATGCAAATAAAGACAGTTGGGACTGCTCAGATAGAACAACACTACTGCAGACAGGAGCTCTGCTGTCACCCCATCTGTTTAACTTCTGACTGTTGTTCCTGCCCGGTTGTCATTACTAGGTCACCCTTTGTGGTTTGACAGGTGACTCCTGCTGTAGTTCCTCTAGTCTCTCTTCTCTTCACAAGGTCTGGCAGCTCTTGAACTTGGCAAGACTTTCCAACTACTTTCTGCAACTTAACTACACAAATAGTGGATAATACTCAAAGGTTCTGTGTTTTCTTTTTCATCTATAATTGTTGTCATACAAGTAATTCAAGAAAACCATATCTTGACCTCCAAAAAATGTAGTTTGGGACATTGTGCAGATGGTTGTACAGCCTCGGAGAAGCCTCAAATATATTTTGCAAAAGATCTTTACATTATATACAGTTTATATAATAAGTCTTCACAACACTCTTCAAAGACCAGAGATATCTCCCTTCTCAGGAGTTACACACAGAGATTTGCCAGTTAAGGTTTTAACGTTATTATGTGTGTAGGTGTGCATATGCAAGTGTGTGTGCACATCTGTGACTACATAATGGGTCAAAATGAATAATTCAGCTGACATCTGAGCTCTATATTAAAAAAAATGAAATAAAAATTCTTCTAAGTCTTGCCCCGTAGTACACTGCCATGGATCACAGACTCTGAGATTTATAAGGTGTTCTCATAACAAATTGGATTTTCTTGGCGTAGTTTGTATGCATATTGGTTCAGAGCAGCCTCAAAATAATAGAAGCCTCCATGCATGCAGGACCGAGGCGTCCACCTGAGCAGAGGCATTGAGAAATGGGGGTCCTCTGGTCAGGGACGGAGCTGGAGCCTCTCAAAAGTCCATCATCCTGTCTGATGAGACAGAGCAGACACAGGCAAGATGTAGTGAGGTGTGAAGAAGGAGAGAAAACTGTGTGTGTGTGTGTGCGTGTGTGCGTATGTGTGTGTGTTTCTGTGGCTGTGAGGCTGTGAGAAAGTGGAAAAAACAGACCGAAAGACAAGTGCAGAGATAAGGTGAAGTGAAGACATTCACCTGAGCCAAACCTAAGTCTTCTTTTCTCCCTCTCTAAGCTCTCAGCTCCTGAAACAGGCCAACAGTTGTTTTACCCTCCAACCTGTCGGTGCTGTGTGTGTCCGACTTTTGATGCACACTTCAGCTGATTTTAGCTCTTGTGCTACAAAATCCTCAGAAGACATCAACACGATCAGGCAAGCACTTGTTTTTTGTTTTTTTTTTCCTCCGAGGAGATTTCACGGAGGTCAAATTTTCATTTCTCAGACAGACAGAATAGCTATGGGTCAATAGCGGACCTGACAAGTTAAATTCAATGAGCATTTCAGAGTTTCACAATGCATCAGTAGCAGTGTGTGACAAGGGAAACCTCCCTCTCTAGAAGGACAGGAAATGGTTTCCAGATCCATCAGGCTACAAGATGTCATCTCTAGACGCAGCTGCCATGGTTGGATGCACACAGCAAATAGAAATGGTGTTTCTTGGATGTCAGGAGGCTTACTGAAAAACTGAAAATGAGTGAATTATTAGCAAAATGACAAACAGAATCATGTTTTTCCTGAAGTGAAACATCCTTAGATCCCATCGTGTCAGAAAGTAATTTAAAAGGGATCAGTAATTCAAACAATGGATTATTTGTTCGCAGTAATTGTTCGCGTGTAAATGTGGCGTGAAAGCCACTGAGAGTTTTATACCCTTGAGCAAGGCATACTGCACCAGCTCTGCTCAGGCACCATGTAGCAAGGTATTCTGGTTAAAGAGCTCTCATGCTCAGCACACTTCAAAGACCCAATTGTGACAGGAGCAAAAGAGAAAGTCGGGTGACATTGTTATAGATTTACAGGGTTTCTTTTTTTTTGCTCCACTGTGGAATTTCTGTTATGTAGAAAACACATATTATTTAATAAAGTGGATTAATAAAAGGCCACGAACAATGCTATCTGGTTTCAAGAAGAAAACCTTAATGGCCAAAGAGCTGATAACAAACTGAACCATGTTGGTATTAAATGAAAATGAACCCCGTGACCTGAGGGATACTTAAAACGCTAAGAGGCTGCACCTTTCTCAGTCCTCGGTTGATTAATGAAGGTAATTATTTGGGTTGAGAGTCCACTCACGCTGCTGCTGCTGCTGCTGCTGCTGCTGCTGCTGCTGCTGCTGCTCCTGGGGTCCTACCACTAACTCTGCCTGGACGTGCACAGCAACACACTGCACAATGTTTCCTGCTGAAACTGAAATAACAATGCACTAAAGATACAAGTTACATCTATTTGCATTTTTGGCTGTGATACGAAACTTGACAGTCACAGTATGAAACAATATCGTTGAGTAGGTGCATTGAGAGCCACTAACTCAAAGAGGGTATTGATTTTGATTGTATAATGCATTCATAATTAAATTAGTGAAATTGTTTGTGTTTGTGAGACAGCTGTAACAGCTAAAACAGGCTGTAACTACAGTCAAGACTAAATAATTCACACTCAAAGTGAAATATGTAACTTATATGTGGGTAACATATATCCTTAACATTGCCAGCTAATATATCATTTTACAGTCACTGAGTTTTTCCATACTGATATGTAGTATTGTAGAATGAACACTTACACGAGGCCTGCAGGTGAAGACAAACCTGAGGCCACACAGAAGCTGAGATGACAAAGAGCCTTGTCCTACCTCCTTCATAATTTATGTGTATTTTATAAACTTTACAAGTCAGTTCAAGGTTGGAGACAGAGAATAATGCAAAGATAAGACAGCCTTCTTTCTGGAAAACAAAATACCACAATGTTGACCTTTTCTCCAGGCAGCAGCAGCTAGAGATGAATAAAAACAGCATTTGATATTGTTTGAATTCATTATCAGCTTCATGTTTATTCTTGTCTCATGTATATAGTTCTGTTACTAACAAGCTCTCAATCTTCCTCTAAATCAACATATTAAAAGAAATCTGAAAACAAATTCATGCATTTCAATGCAACCCCCTAGGAGCTCGTCTCAGATGAAATATTCAAATAATGTCAGGAATGTCAGCTCAGACGATCAATTAGTCTGTTATTTAACTTAACAGGGTCAAAACCCTTAATATCCAATTTATGAATGAAAAGCACTGAAGCACAGATTGTGATGTTGGGTGCTGCCACCTTCACGTCAATGCTGTGTAAGTGATGAGGATGCCAGGCACCTCCTCGCTGTCCTTCAGCACTGATGACTGAAAGAGCCAGAGCTGCCAGAGAACACTCTGTTGCATTGGCACCACAGCCTGCTCAATCAATACCCAGGAAATCCTTCCTATTCAATTTAGATCAAACTGAGGGAGGTTCACCCGGGGTTGCAGGACAATGCTGCCTCTCCTCTCTGATCTCCTGTCTCTCTTCCCCACGCTCACTGAAACTTTGCAAGGGCATCAACTAGTGCAATAAAGTAAAAGCTGGATACTGAAGAGCTGGCTCGATGACTCTTTTTTTTTTTCCACAAAGAAATTACAACAAATGACCATGGTGCAACTTACTTTTGATTATTCCAGGTTGTGAATGGTGGTGGCCCAGTCAGCATAGTCAAGATATTTTCCAACAAAAACCATTCATCCTTCTACAGTATAACTGCCACAGCAAATACCTCCTTAGACCTGTTCATATAAACTTTATCTGGGAGATATGCAATGCCACCGTTAATCATACATACTGAACATTACCCTGAAGAAGTGCATTGTCATTGGTGATCATGTAGGAAGTGGGAAACTCCAAAAAGTCTACTAAATGGACTTGGAAGTGAAATTGTTTGTTCAACTGCTATTTCCAAGAGCAAACATGAACGTTAAACTTTCAAGCCAACATGGACAAGAGATTCTGCTCAGGCACAAATAAAAAGAAAAAAGAAATTAAACTTCTACTAAATTCCACAACAACTGAGCAAACTATGTCTCCCGATGAATATAATGAGATAGAAAGCAAAGCCCAAGATCCGCTTCTAAATGGACCTTAAGGCAAGATAGTTTTGTCAAATTTACAAGAGAGCTCATATTCATGGTGAAAATAGTGTGAAATATTGAAAATATCAACTCTGGCTTCATGTATCTGAAAGGATACAAACCCAAGTCTACTATGTCAATATATAATCAATTAATAAATCTATACCACCATCCCAACCCTGTCAGCCTCTCTGCAGTAAATAGTATTACAGTATAACTGAATATTATGTCGTAGGAAATCATATTTAGCTCCTTGGTTTCTGTTTCTGCATTATTTCAGCTTTCCACTGAATTTCAAAAGTCATTACACTCTGCTTCCTGACAATCACCTAGCAACAGCAGAAACAAATGCAAGACTCCTCGAGGATATCATCTTTCATAAACATATTACAATATCTGTGTCACTTTGTTTAGGGAATATTGTTTGCTTTGGCAGTCATTATCAGGTTAGGGTCGACCTTGGGTCTTGTTTTTACCCCTCTTCATTTTCACCGACACTTGACTCCACTCTTGTCATAACTTGTCAACCATTAAGCCAATTATATCATTGAAATTTATCCAAACTGACCATCATCATAACACTTAATCTCTTCATCCTCAAAACTAGCTTAAGAGCCAAACCAAGGGTATGATCCCTTTACACGGTTTAAACAACAATATCCAAGTGTTCAAGTTCAGACTACCACAGTTCACTTCCCCCAAAAATATCCTTTAGCAAGGACTCCAATCTTGCCATCCACATGCATGACCATATTATGGACACGTGATCAACAAAAATCCCATATATTAAACCTTAAGAAATAAACCCTGAGCAACATGTTTGCCTCAGCATCAAAACCTAACCGACCACCCAAATCCCCATAGATAACCACGTATAGCACCAGAAATTGTACCACTAAAGCACCACATTGATTTGTTTAATATATTTGCCAGTTTAGTGCAACACTTGAAGACCTACTGACACTGTCCATTACTTTGACAAATTAAGCTTTAGAAAATGCTGTATATTACTGTGTGGTATCAAGTATTTGATTTCTGGATGCTACTTTATCCCTATAAAAATGGTGTTAAAGTGTCACTGGTTTTGTGCTGCCCCAACTCAAGCACTTCCCCTGGTGCAGTTTAGTGCCAGGGGGGCAGAGCTGTATGTGCTGTGGAAGCATCATCTTTAAAAAGGCTAAATTTAAACCCCCAGAGTCCTCGCCTTGGTATGCAGAGGGCGTCCAAAACAACATAAACTCCAAATAAGCCCAGAGGAGCTACTGGTGGACTGCAAGCCGGGATCACCTGGTTTCAATAGTGTAACAGTAGCTCACCTGGAAAATGCTGTTGAATATAAACATATACTCTTGCCAGGTATAAACCTAACATCTCTAAAAAAAAGTTCATAATAAAACTGTTAGCTTAACTCCACCCCTCTCAGTCATTTGTGGTTACCTATAAAGCTTTAAGGGTCTTAATATGCAGTTGATGGCTACATACATGATATTGTGCTAAAAGCCTGCGTGCTTCAGGCAAAAAGTCATCATCCTCACCAGTTACTAATTCAAAACACTGAGATAAAGAAACAGTATTTGAGGTCGGTAGTCCCAGTATTGTGGGTGTTTATGAAAAGGAAAAAGTAAGATCAGATCATATTTCATTCTGACATAATCCTGTTTGCTTCTTAACTTACACTAAGAAGCCAAGTCATGAGGTTGTTTGGATGAGGACTAACCGATGTGTTTGGCGATGCTATCTCAGGTAACATTGCTGGAGTGTAAAATTCCCCAAATCAAATAAAAAGCAGGACAGAGCGGCTTATGTAATCCGTCCTTTACGCTGTTGCTCATGTGTTTTTAGCTTCAGGGAAGATTTAAAAAAAAAAAAACAAGCGATACAACCCTCCAAACTCTGAATGTCATTCTTACTAGTGCCACATACAACGTACATATACTAAACTTGACCAACCTGCCATGCCTGGGTAAGGTTGCTATGATTGGACACTGGCTGTTTGGGGAAGAGGTTTAAACAAAGATTCAATTTTGGCCTGACCACATTCATATCCTTGTCTTATTTAGCATAACAGCATTGTTTCACACAGCAACACAATCAAAACGCAACAATACACTAATTAAAACAGGTGACTGCACATCATTTTCTGGTGGCACAGCAATTAAGAGTTTTCATAATACAGCAGTCTGCAAACTGGGCTAATTTCCTGCATATTTTCCAATTCTTGCATAAATTAAATCCAGAACAATGTTGTTTTCATCTCCAGCATCCCATGCAGAACAAGCCAAAAACCGAACACTAATGATATCCTGAAGATAAACCCAGCCGCATTTGCCTGGCACCAAAATAAAAACTGCTTTGTTACTGTTTCACACGTACTGAAGAATGACGGTAAACAAGGCTAAACCATCAGAACAGAGGGAGGGCTTGAGTGTAGGACTATAAAGTCACAGAAGGGAACTGACGTCTTCACTTTGCAGTAGAGGTGTAACATTTTCCTCTTTGTTGCTGTTTTCTTTGACAGAGAAGTCCTCATCGCTGCCAGCTTTCCCAACGTTACACATCGGCAGCGAGGAGGGTCCGCAGTGAAACTGATCCACAATGTCTGGACCTCTGTCAGCACCTGACAGTCCGATCATATATCCGGATCATTTTGATTAAGAACGCACTACTGTCTGTATTAAAAACTCACATCATTTCTATTAAATCTCAGACTCAGACCCACAACAGCTGCAAACTCCACCACAAATTGACCTTTAACTACAGTTTCCTTTCAAAAACTTAAACAAAATGTCTCCAAACAATGCTATAAACACAGTTACTGACAACATATGTTGAAGAATTTTGACTCCCTCCTCCACAAAAGACCTGCCATTTGTACGCAGGCTTATTCCATAATGTTCAACAGATTGTGATATAGTGCATTTCAATCAGCACTCTCATTTTGGGGCTTCCTTTGAGGGCACGTTTCTCTCACCACTGAGGTTTGATGACAAGGCCCTGTGGCCCCTCAGGGGAAGCCCCCCCTCACAAATCGCTGTTGTCATCAAATAACCAGGATGCCATTGTGACAGTCGAATCTGAGAGGCATGGATCAGCATATCACTGGCGTCACAAATAGTAGGAGCTGTTAAGTACAGAGTCCCCCCCGTCTGGCACTAACAACCAGCCAAGCCCTCAGGGGCTCACGTACAGATTAACAATACTGTGTATGTATATGTGTACATATCAACATCGTAGCCACGAGAGAGCAGAATGCTGTTTCCGTTTCAGCTCAACTAAATGGATGTCAACGGAAAACCAAAACAAAGAACTGCACTTTAATTGAAATTTGCTAAAGGGCCACACCAGCATGTTTGCAAGTTTGAGTTGCTTTACGCCCTTTTACAAATGAAGATTAGTTTCACTCGTCATGACGCACAGCTTGTGAGCACAGTCGTGTAAAGTCTTCTGAGGCTCTGGAGGGAGAAAATAACCCAGACAGTATCGCCTCAGGCTTGGCATGATAATTCCAATTTTTAACAAGCATTACGAGCTAGCTGTGTGGAGCTTTAAAGATGTGGGTGTTTACCAGGCAAGAAGGGTCTTGTGAAATAAGAAATCAAGTTGCATTATGGGAAATGTAGGATCCAGGGTTTTGAGGATGTGACTTCTACTATAAGGACCAATAGTTGGACCACCTTGGCCTCTGCTGCTTTGATCTGTCTCTCACAAGCTTTGTGGAAGTGTTATACTAAAAACAAGCTTTTCTACAGCTCCAGACCACCATTGGTTTCCATTTATTTTTGTATATTGTAAATGAAAAACATTAGCAGCCTCTTGAAACTTGCTTTAGTTACATAATCCCCGTGTTTGTTGACGTTTTTTGCCAGTGTTACTTTAATGCCGTTTGCAGTGCATGACCTCAATGCAACGATGCAAATTTGATGAAAAACCACAGAAACGAATGGAAAACAATGGTCATCTAATGGAAAAAATACTGTTAATCATCTTTCCTTACTGGCAGCAGCATTGTTTGCAAAATGGTTGCTTGTGGCAGTAATTTTTTGGTGTATGGACAAAACATGCAAAACCACTTTAAGCCCTTTTTTGCACAAACAGGTGTCACACTAGAAAAGTTGAAATCTACAGTATCTCTCAGTTACACAAGAAATGGAGGCAATTAGAGGATGCATTCAGTTTAAAGATCACACTCAGTTTTATGTCCGGGGTTAAAATCAACACACATCTCTTCCTACGTCTCTCAGGGTGAAAACAAAAGTCTCATTGAATCGTATGCGCTGTAGAACCAGGTCGGTGCCCCTGCTGTGCTGTGCTCGCCGTCTGAGCCATTACTGAGTCTCACAGCTCTTAATGCAACACCTGGGCCACGAAGCTTCACCAGGCGCGACAGATATTCCCTCCACACTAACATACAAGCTGTCATATCGTTTACAAGGATAACTGCTGTGCGTAACCGCACGACGCGGGACACCGCGAGCAATCTGCGTCAAACTACTAAAATAGGCATCGGCTTGCGTGAGAGCACAACTTATGGGAAGTCTTCTCCCCGGGGAGGAGAATCTATCCATAAAAAGTTAATAATAATAATAATAATGATAATAATGGTAATGATAATAATAATAATAATAATGATGGTGATAATGATAATAATAATAATAATAATGATGCAGGCGGGAATGACAAGCTGTGGTAATGATGTGGGAGAAGTGATGTTTCCTGAGAACAACGGATCGGAGAGAGGAAGGCTGTGACATGAGAGAGGGCATGTTTCCTGAGCTGGCCTGTGAGGTGTGCAGTCATTCTTGCCCTTGCACCTGCGGACCCGAGTCTCATTGAGATTCTCCACATCAGAGACTCCTGTCGACAGGTGCGCCGCGACCTGCCGCAACTTCCATTCAAAATAAATAAATTAAATAAATTAAAATAAATCAATCATCATTCATGCAGAACCAAAGCCAACATTTAACCCCGGAAACTTCCACAATATTCTGAAAGCGACGCCTGCGCTCAGCCCGCACCCAGGAATGATCTTTACTTACAGTTCTCAAGAACTGGATCTCATCCTCCCCTTCTCCGCCCTCAGCCATGGCTGTGCAGGAGCCTGCTCAGACTCTGGAAGCCACCGCTGACTGCCGGCAGAAACGCGATGCTGTGCCTCTCAAGCCGATATTAGCATAGAGCTCATCCACAGCCATATAGGGCAGCCCGGCGGAGCCCCCCCCCCCCCTCTCCCTCCCTCTCCCTCGCCCCTCCGCTCCCACCTACCTACCCCTTCATCCTCCCTCCCTCCCCCTCCTCCCCACGACCAGACGCCCGCAGCAGCAGCAGCAGCAGCAGTGCGGACCAGCGGACGGATGGAGCCGGGGCACCAGAGGACGAGCTCCCGATGGTGGTGGTCGATGCTGCTTCTCCGCTGAGGATGATGATGGTGGTGGTGATGATGAGGATGGTGATGATGAGTATTAAAATATTTGGGGTGAGCCCCTCTGCCAGTTGAGTCAGCAGTTTGTGAGGACTCCCTGTGTGACGGTGACGCACGGTGAGGGCTGAGGGTGGGTTTGAAAGGCAGCAGTGGGGCTGCATGTAAAGTTTTGAATGGCTCTGTCTCTCCGTCTGCACCCACTGTGCACCCCACCTCACCCCACCTCACCCTCCCTCACCCATGCACCAGACACCTCGCCCCACAGACTGCAGACAGGTATCATTTAAGTCCACAGAAATCACCTGTTTGTGTCAATCCAGGGGAAATAACGTTCACTCTCTCATGTGGCAGGGCTCCTCTCATAAAGTCACAGCTTTAGCTTGTTGATTGTTTGCTTACTGGCTTACACACTTGATTATTCCAGTGAAAGCAGTGAGGAGTCAGGCTGCAGTTGCATCAATAGACAGTGGTTGTCGTCTGGGATTAGGTAGAACTAGAGCTCGTTGCTGAGAAGTAAGTAATGGACTGACTGTTGATTAAAAATGTTTAAGCATTTAGGCATTTGTAAGAAGTTAGCTATAAAATATACAACTTCTCGTATGTATTCTAGGAAGGTTATAGTTTCCAGAATCAAATCTCATAATATTTGGTCTGTATAAATGTAATCTGGATGTAAAATATTAAAATTAACACATACCTATGTACAGATTATACACTCATTAAATCTTCTGTATTTTGGAAAAGAGCTGCTTCTGACTTCAAGTATCATCGTTGACCATTTAAATTATGTATCTTAATTGTATCTAGCTTCAATGTCAGTTCCTATAGGCAGCAAAGTCTAACTATTAATTAACCAATTAGTCAGACTAATTACTAATTAACATCAGTTTGACTTCATATGGTCTCGGTCACTGATCAGGAGGCAGATGAGAAAAGCCAGCAGCAGTTTTTAGTGGAAGGAGATGATGTTTCCTGCCAAAGACTTTGCTGACATCTAGTGGTCAGGTAGTACATTTTCAGTGCAACTGCAGATTGTGAAATTTCAACTATATGCCCAACTTTGTTAGAATTTCAATGCCTTTTGAGCAGCTGAAATGCCTTAATGATATCAGTTCCTAAGACTTCACACATGCACATGTTTTAACTTCTTACACTGAAATTTCCATTCAGAGCCTTGAGCCTGTGATCAGGACTGAACAGGACTGAATTACAATGTTAAGCATGAAGACATTTAACTGATGTTGCAGTCCTTGTTCAGTAGCAGCATAAAGAATCATCTTCCATATCCTTTTCTACTTGTAAAGATGTGATTGTTTCGGTGTCAGTGACGTTAACAGCTGTTTGTTTCCTTTAAACGTCTGTAATCCATCACAGACAGCTGGCCAGTCGGTCAGATCAGCTCTGTGCACGCACTGACCACTGTGCAGCTCAGCACGGTGCACAGCTGACCTAAATCGAGTTCATGGTCAGTGTATGGCTGGAGAGCAGATGTGATTTACAGGATCCAGGTTAACATATAGATTAGCCTATACGTAGCTCTTTGCATGAACCCACAGCTTTAACTCTCTTGGGCCAACATTGTTTCTTCATGTTTATCCCAGACAGTTGTACGATGTAAGTACATTCACTCACTCACTGAACTTATCACCATTTTCCACATCTTTATATTTCAACGCCTCTACATTTCAGATGGAAATATTGAACATTTTTATACTCCACTACAAATATTTGACAGCTATAATTATTAGTTTCTTTGTACATCAACTTTTTAAAGCCAGAAAAATTCAGTAATTGATCTATGATAATAAAATATTATAATATATTTTAATTTAAAGTTCTGCTGCATGACAATAGCACTTTGACTTTTGATACTTAAAGAACATTTTGTTGTTAATACTGTTATTCTTACTTCTGATTTTGAAGGCAGGACTTTTTGCTCCTGGTAATGGAGTATGTTTACAATGTAGTCCTGTTATTTTTACGTATGTAAAGGGTTTGGACACTTCGTCCATCAATGATTTCATTCATATTCACGGTTGTGTGCCGTTTTATTGGTGTAACCCCAGACTGTTGATATCAAAGATCTGTTGTAACAGTATTTTTTTTTTTTTAAATTATAAAATAGAGGACAGTTAGTGATGCCCATTTTGTGTTTATTTAGTTGTAGACTCATGTGAAGAAGATTACAATAATAAGTCCCAATCCTCATTGAGCCTTCCCGTCTGTGTGTTTGTGCGCTCCCCTCAGTACCTGACAGTCCTGAGTGGATTAGCGGTCGTGACCTTTATCTGATGAGCCAGTAGGAATCGCTCGGATTTCCAGTGGCAGCGGTGATTGGTCGATGTCCCTGTCTATCACTTGAGTGGGCGGGCAGTTGGTTCTGTCACCTGAAAGTGTCTGAGAGCATCAGAGCGGTGATCTGCTGCTGCTGCTGCTGCTGAGGGGAGGGCTGCGACAGCTGTGAGTGAGTTCACGTTTGAAATACATGTGCTTCTTTTGCTCCTTTGTGTTCATTTGCTAAATTCTTTAAATAATTATCATATTAATTGTGAAATTTAAATGAGAGGTTCAAGTAGATTTTTCGCGTCGTTTCAAGAAATGAGAAAAAAACAACCTCTGGGAGCATTTGTGGATGGACTGCATTGTTTATGCTGTAGAATTAAAAAGTTAAGTTATAAACTGTACTAATAGAAGTTGGTTGAAGTTTCTGGTCCAGGTTGAGGAGTAGCAGAAAAGCTTTTCGTGTGTTTCCAGTGAACGGATTATTCCATGAAATGACCTTTAAGTTGCATAACTGGTAAACAGGGTGAAGATGTTTGCAGTTCACATGCTTGTGATGCACCAGTGCAGGGCTGCAGCTGACATTTGTTTTTCAATTAATCTGCTGGTTGTTTTATTTATTAATCATTTGGTCCATAAAATGTCAGAAAATTGTGGAAACAAGGACTATCATACTTCCCCAGAGCTCAAGCTGATTTATTTTCTGATTCTCTCTTGATAGTAGTTTGGTCTACAAAATGTCATAAGATATTTTTTTAAAAAGTACACACTTTACTAAAGCCTAAGGTGATGTCTTCAGATGTCTTGTTTTGTGGGATCAAGAGACTAAAACCCAGAGATTCTCAGTTTACTATCACATAAGAAGAGGAAAAGCAGCCAGTATTCAAATTTGAGAAGCTGGGACCAGGGATTGTTGAGCAATTACAATCGGAACTCTTTTTAGGTGTTTACTCTTATGCATTCATATGGTGTTTATGGTTTTATACTTCGTCTGCTTAACTTTCATCTTGAGAGAAACTACATCTTGTTTTGCTTTATGCATGTTTTCTAGTTGTATGGTTGAAGTTGCAATTAAGCTTAAGCTTGAGCTATGTGAAAATTGATACTAGCACATCTGCTCATTTCAACAAGTCTGAAATAAACTTTTTTCCCTTTCTGTGAGATTTCAGAGGTTTAAACACTCCAAAGAATCCATTCATGCTGGAAAAGAACCATCACCTGCTTTATCTCTGGTAATCAAATAAGATCATGGAGAGCACTCACACCACCTTACACCTCTACTCCGCCATCAGCGAGAGGAGCTGTGTGAGTCCAGCCCTCCCTCTCTGTTGGGGCCCATCTTCCCCCTCTAAAGCCCCTCTTAGCTTCCAACGAAGACTAACCTCTAACTGCAAGGAGGAGGGTCCAGCTGAAATAGCGAAGAGGGGTCAAGCAGACAAATTCGGCCTTACAGACTTTAAAGAAACCCTCAAAGCGCTGGATGACTCTTCTGAGATCTGCTGGCTGACAGAGTTGTTACCGTTGTGTTTGGAGTGCCAGGCTTTCATGAGCATGGGAAACCAACAGGGCACGAAACTTAAGACGAACTTTCATAGTTATGCAGAGCGTCGGGATGTTTCACCAAAATCCCCCAGAATCCAGATCCCTCAGAAGAGAAGGAGGAGAGCAGAGGGGCCAGTTAACGCCGGCGCCCTTCACCATAACCTCAAGATGACACCGGGGACTCCTTGGGTGCCTCTGAAGGCAAGAAGGCTGACAAAGCTTCAGATGACGAGCTCTCCTACATTTGGAGAGTGGGACTTTGAGGAAGAAAGGCCGATCATCTGCACTCCTGCAGCCAGGAGGAAGAGAGTTACAGGGAAAGAAAGGGAGGATAGAAGTGCGTCAACACAGGAGTTAAAGCCGGCATGGAGAGCGAAGCTGCCGGATGCTTCGTCTGAAAATGATCCTAGATCTTACAACAAAAGAGGCCATTTCTCTCCTGTAAGGGATGAACGTGCTCTTGCTGGTTCAGACACTGACCTTTCTGAATATGACAATGAGAAGTACTCAGTGTATATCTCTCAGTCTAGTCTTGACCTGACTAGGAAAACAGAAGTCAGTACCAGGAATCCAGCAAAATCTCGGATCGCCCAATCAGCAAGCCAGAAACACGAGGAAAAGAGGGCAGAAGTTGGGGAGGTGAATTGCCCTCAGCGGTGGTTTGAAGAGTTGGGGAAGAGGGCCGCAGCATGGCGAGTAATGGGCAAAATTGAGGAAGTTGAAGGAATCATACGAAGGGTAAGTCTCACCAGTTCGGACTGGATCAAAGAAGCTAGTGAAGGTGGTGATGAACCTCAGTTTATCCCAGATAGATATGTCTGTGAGGATCAGCTCCAAATCCTGCAACAGAGATGCAGGCCTGAATTCAGCACTGATTCCTTAATGGACATTTATAACAAGGGGTGCAATGCAGACCAGTCTCTACTGGTTGAAGAACTTCGTGTCCTGGGTGAAGCTCTGAGCCAGAGTCTCCATCAGGCCCTGATGATGGAGGGAGCAAAAGCAGAGATTGAAGCCTTCGCAGAGGACAAACAGACTTTTTGTGAGCTGAACCCAATGGGATCAAAAAGGAAGCCTCTGACTCTCCCATCACATCCTTACCACTTCATGTCTAACTCTTCAACGCTGCCAAACGATTCATCACCCTCTCTTTCAGCTGGTGGAGAAACCTCCCCTGTACCCTCGCCATCTCTGTCTGCAATCCTTGATGTTTCTCCAAGAACATCTAGCAGCTTTGAAGGCATGTCCCCGATTCTGTCGCCTTTATTCACATCCACTGTTTCCAGCCCTGGGCCCAGCCAGCAATCTCTGCCTCTGAACTTGACTGATCAGTGTGAAGAAGACGTCTCTGGGAGTCATAAAGAGTGGATAGACTCAGCAGAAGACAGTTTATTCTCTCAGGGGGCCAGAGGCTGTGCGAGTGCCACCACAGTCACTGGTGCGACAGAAAAGGATCAGTGGACTCCAAAAAGGAAGTTGGCGTGGGCGAACTCCGGACTGAGTGAGCAGAATCAGATGCAGACGTACAGATGCACCAATGAGACAGAGGCCGGACAATATTATCTGCTCTCTTCAGGTAAAAATGCTAATTAGGTTTTTACAAAAACAGTTGCTAAGTCTTTTAGGCTCAACTTTCAGTGATATCATATTGTGATGATGTGATAATGGTGTATTACTTGGCTCTCTAAGTGAGAGTCTGTTTAATGCATATCAGTATAGCATCTGATAGAAGGTGTTTTTGGACACGTTGTGGTAAATAATCTGTTGGAATGATCATTTCAATCATATAGCTCAGCCTCCTGTTGTAAATCAAACTGGTTTACTGCATAAAACAAGGGTTGGGTGTTAGTACAGTACCAGTAGCAAAATGGTACTTTTAACGATACCTACATTTAGAGAATATCAACTTTATTCTGTCCAAATCTTGTTTTATCTCTTATTGTTAAATGTTGTCTAAGCACAAACAGCTGCTCCAAAACTTTGGCTAAATAAAAATCAGTGCAGAATTCACAAAAGGATCAGATACTGTAAATTAGAAACAGTTTGATCAATGAATATGTAAAGAAGAGTATGAATCTGAGGAAACTTTCAAGCCTTACACTTTGTTTAAGTTGACACATTTTGGTTAAACGGTAAAGCTTTGATACTGAGTAACCAGGTAGTGTCAACTGCTACTGAGAAGGGTAAGTAACAGTAAACGTATGGAGAAAGGTAAAGCAACATTTTATTGTATCTTATATCATCAGGATGTTACAAAAGTTCTGTTCGTGTCCAGGATTCACCAGCTTCATTTCACATTCTGTCCACCGTCATGGACGAGCTTGTGAATATTTTAAAGGATTTTGTAGCATAGCTGAGACACTGATCGACAGACGCAGATGCGCCTCCACCTTGTTAATCATGCTGCATGTGCTTCATGGCCATTTAGCATATGGTGGATTAAGGGGTTAAACATGTCTATAGAGAGTTTTCAGAGTACCAGGGTGGAAAGCGTGTGCGTCTGTGTGCATAACAGCATGACATTGACTTTTAGTGGTTGGTTAGTGAAGTGAACAGAGGAGGAAGAGCAGACGGAGCTGGTACATGCTGAGCCCGGACTGTCAGACTGAAGTCTCCCCTGGGTCGATGAATCCAGACACACACTCTCTCACCACAGCAGCTGGATCAGATGCAAAGGATGTGTGGTAGTCTGTGAATAATGACCCCCTCCCGGTTTGACATACCACTATGTCTTAATGTGTGAGTGTGTGTGTGTGTGTGAGTGTGTGTTTGCTCAGGCATGCAGAAATAGAGAGCACCTGATGTGGAACCCCTCGTAGTCCTGGATTGGCACTCATCTGAGACGAACAGCTTCCCTTCAAAGAACAGAAATACTGTTACTCTCCAAGAGTGTGTGTGTCTGTGTGTGTGGTCACATGACCCATAAGAATTAACCATGTAGGATTTCTTTGTAGATAATTGCAAACATTAAACACCACATTGGCTCAATTACTTCTGTCATGTCAAAAAGAAAATAAAATGTTGTCTGATTGGTACATTATAGAGCCCAGGCAATAAATCCTCCTGGCTGGTATATTAGTCGATATCGGCTCCTTTCAGATATATTGTCATCTGTCTATATGTCAGCAGCTAAATGACAAAAAAACTCAAGAACAGAAATGCAGATAGGTTTTGAAACAGTGTCATCATTCTCTGGTTTGTCCCCAAGAGAGAAATAACAATTTATTTTTCAACTGTAAAACATTTTTAGGTTGCAAAAAAAAAAAAAAAAATTGAAACTTTATCATTACCTAAAATATTTTGTTTATGAAATGTGTAAAGAAACTCAACATTGGATGAAATATTATAATATGGGTATCAGCCTCATAAATCTGGGCCACAGTACATTTTAAGGAAGTTTTGTTGCATCTGTGGTACCTATGCCGTAAACACGATAATTCAAGAGGAATGTAGATGTAAAAAATGTTGATTATTTGATGCAATGTTAGAAAATCTTTTGGCTTGGATCTACATTTGAAATAAAACTTTCTCTAATGCCTCAGTAAGCAGTGGCCTGCCGGTGGGTACAAACTCTTGCAGTGCAGCCAAACTGTGATGAAACCGACAGATTTGCTAATTTCTATTAGAGATCACAGAATTTCCTTAATATGTTTCAGGCTGGATTTTTATTTATTTATTTTGAAATTATATACAATGATGCAAAACATTTTGTGGAGCTTGGGCTGGAATATTTCATTCTATTCAAACATCATCTAGTTTCTATTAAGAGCTGGAAGATGATATTCAATATACTGTGTATGATATCGTCAGACAGTGCAGAACAAGCAGCTGCGACGCCCGACTGCCCAAACTGGATAAATGCTCTGAGCTTTGTGACATACAACAAATCATTAGAGGATGATGATTAGAGTGGGAGGAAGAAAGACATCCAGAGCCTTCTGAGGGTTATTCTCAAAATCCAGTGTTCAGTGTGGTCAAACTGAGGACAGATAACAAATTTCCATAAGCTGTTTAATCTGGCTTTGAGAGCTGTTATGTGTCCGCTGGAAGTTACACAACTAGCATCTCTGTTGGCACTCTTATCTGAAATGATGCTGACAGATTTACTGTAGAATAGCTCACTAAAGCAAACACACGCTTCTCCCCTCAAGGTTGAGCTGCCTTTTTCGCCCCATCTGGTGTTAGCTAGCAAAGTTCACCCACTTAAACGTGCATCCAGACACATTTTCAAACAGATCCTGTGTGATAATTATATCTACTAGTTTTTCAATTAGCACATTTGGCAGTAGGTGTCACCATTGCAACAGCATGCGTCAATTATCCACCCTTCATCACAATTTGGTAGAAGAATGTATGTAATTGACTGAAAATATTACTTTGACTTATTTACTCTATAAGCTTTGGATATATGTGTTATTTGGAATATTCAAAAAAAATCTTTTCATCACATTCCTGAGCATTTGCTAAACCACATGTGACTGAGAAACTGAGAATCATTTACAAATTGAAGAATTTCGGATACTGGAATACTAATGGCGGCTTAACAAGGATTATGATTAAAAGAAAGTCACATCCAAAAAACTCAACAGGTGCTTGCAGCAGAATGCACACATTTTTTTAGGCTTTTGCACTGTTTGCATGCACATTATATGTAGTGGCCATAACAAGCTACAGTTTCCCATTTACTATGAACCAAGACAGCTGAGTAGCTGTAATCATCAGCCACAAGCAAAGCGATATGACAAAAATAATTAGACAAATAAATCAACATATGACAACGAGGATGCTTTAGGTTGTTTTGTCATCTTGTGGAACTGAAAAAGCTGAAGGGAGAGGTTTGGTTTTGCTGTTTATTTGTAGCTAATGTTCTGACTTAAATCCTCATGGCAGCCACACACAAGATGTAACACACAAGATGTACTACAGGGCCCCAGAGTCATTCGCCTTTTTAAAGAACTCTGTGTTGATTAATTTGGCACTGAGTTTGTTTAAAGGCAAGTTTACAGACATGGCACTGAACAGCTCCCTCACAGGCAGCATGGACCTGATGCTGCGACGCTATGACATTGAAGTGTGCTTCTGTTTTACAGTCACTGAGGCCACCAGTGACGAGGATTCTGCTCTAATTGTGGCTGGACTCTCCTTTTTCTCCAGATGAAGCTCTCCGGAGACAGGAGGAGATCTGGCAGCAGGAGGTCGAAGAGTCCCTCTCCTTCTGCAGGTCGCTCTCTCATCCGTCCAGACCGAAGCACGTCGACTTCTTACGCATCACTGCTCCTGAGGATGACATCACTGATACGCCTCCGCCCACACCCCTCCCCCTGGAGTTTAGGGTGAGTAGTGTGAAAGACTTAAAGTGAAGGAGAGTATCTCACTGTCTCATACTGTCTAGACTAGTGGGTTTAAAATATTTACCACCATCTTTTCCATTACCATTCATCTTAACCTGCTCAGGGGTCACTGACAAACACTGGGCTGACACCAGGATAAGTATTATGATGAGTGACTGTCAGCTCACAGCAACATGGTGCTGGGTTAAATAATAACTGTTTTGTTCTTATTTTGGGTAGAGTTTGCATCTTCTCCTTGTGCTCATGCTCAAATTTCCTCCAGCAGTCAAAGACCTGCAGGTCACGTCCACCTTTTATTTATTACTTATTATTTATAGCTTTTCTTTTGCATGTGTGGTTATGGAAAAGTTTGAAAACAGGAATCACTAATCCAGTGGAGAGTTTTAATCGAATGCACTTTTCTAATTACAATAACAATATTCTTTTAATCACTGGAAACCATATTAAAGTATCTGAACCTAGTCTTCATTTCCAATAATGCTGCCTCATCATGACATTGACTTTTAATGTATTTTACATTACAGTGGAGTCTGGTCTCCTGGGACCATTGATTCACAGTCCTGTAGGTGCAGGTTCAAACAGTGACCTCACAGCACCGGTGCCGTGCAACAAAGAGCGCTGTGTTCCCTGTGGTTACATAACAGAAAGGATTTAATGCAACTCTGTAGGTGCATTGTATGAGGAATGGTATCGGTATAAGCATGAATTAGTACGTTATTACTGGTTCTTTATAGTCCTTCTCCCCCCTTTCTCTCTGTGTGCTTGCATGAATGTAGCTGCTCAAAGAAATTACATATTTTCAGACCATTTTATGAGAGTTTTGTTTGACATAAAGGCAACACAATGCATGAATGATATATATGGAAAGAAATAATGTAATAACAATGATAATTGAATTATATTTAAAAAAACATCTTTCATACAAAGATGCAATTCAAAGTACGACACACAACATGACTTAAAAAGGAAGCAAAGCAAGGAAAGGCACCACGACAAAGATTAGCAAGAGCATGTTTAATGACAATAAAAAACCTACAACCATTACCCCTGATCAAAAGATGATTAAAATGATACTTCAATTTTTAATTTCTTTTTAAAAATACTAATTGCATTTTTAGATCAATATTTTCAGGGCAAGAAAATAGAAAGTAACCTCACAAGATTTTCAAGTGTCAGTTTCAAAGTTTAATCATAATTTCAAGAGAATTTATAAACTTTCCAGGCTGAATATGATGGAGAATCGTTTCCAAATCAGTTCTATCATTACAAGTTAACATCTGATGGAGTTGTACCCTTCCCATACACATCCCATGATATGTATATGAGACAGGACTGAATGCTCTCTAACGCAGAACAAATTTTAGAGATGTAAAGTGACATCAAGCGTCTGTTGCGGAGCTCAAGTAAGAAATTGAATTAAATACACTGAATACAGGCCTTTTTTGATGCAGTCACAGTGGCGATCTATAAACTCAGCACATGTTGTATATCTGCTGCCTAATGCTGGATGCAGTCCAGCATGTTTATTCAGGAGTGTTGTGTGTGCGTTCTGAGGCTAATGCTATTTCATGGGATTATCTGGATTCATTTGTATTACATAAACACAGCTGACATAAAGGCCACACTGTCCCTCCCCAGGAATGCAAAAGCACTTTATTAGTATTCATAAGATATAAGCGTAGCCAGTTAAGTCGCCACTGCAGGAAACAGGCATGTGTCTGAGTACAAGAATTGTCAGAGAAAGTTACACAATGTAATGACACACAGTAAAAATATTATCTGTCACTCACCTGCTGGCTGTGATAATGTCAAAGCAAACAAGGGTGGAACCTGAGAACTAAGAATAACACAAATATGAAGCAGTGAAGGAGGAAGTCTACGCTCGAGTCTCGTTCTGATATTTTTTTTGTTCAGAAATACATAAAAAAAAAAAAAACTCAGTGAACAAAGACTACACTTTGAAGTTTGGTGCTCCTCCTCAGGCACCTTGGAGCTGTGCAGAGAAGCCTCCAGTCGAAGCCTTAGGCTGTCTTCTGTCTGTGCATATATTCAGCATGAGAAATGTGCTGAGTATTTTCATCCAGCAAATGCTTTTTTAAATAATTTTTAATGACGTAATTCTGTGTTCTCTCAGATTGATCAGTGTCACCAGTTGAAGGGTGAACCAATTTGTACTTTTACTTTGAAAAATCTATTTACGTAATAGATTTGTGCATTTATTTCATCAACCTTACTGTGACACAATATGTACCTTTATTTTGTGAAGCAATTTTTTTATTTATGTTTCTCTTGGTTGACATTTGTTTTGTTTGTTTCGTCATGACCTTTTCTTACCCTTTTTCCCACCATTTAATACCAGTTTTACCCTTCTATTGTATTGATCTTTGTCACCAACTTGTATGTGGTGTAATTTCAAACTGGATACTTAAGAGGTACTTATTTATTAACATATATTAGGCACAAAAACAGAAGCATGCCAAGTTTATTTGCAGAGCAAGTTTCATACACAAAGGCAATTCAAAGTCCTTTACATATTACATTTACAACATTAAAATACAATTAAATTCTAAACTAATACATTTTCAACTAAACCAAGTACTTTTATTTTGACAACTAATAATTAGACAGAACTTCTCTGTGTACCAGTAGTGTGTGTGTTAGATTGAATGTGAGCTGATCAACAGTGTGGTGTAGGTGGGGTTAGACCTAAGACGTCCAGATTAGCCGGGTGTTGCTCAGTACCTTCAGGGGAGCTGAGACCTCCCTGTCACTGTGGATTTACAAGGCCAAAACGTTTAACAAGTGATCCCTGGCAGGCCTATTTACCCTCCCTCTGCTCTGGGTGTGGTGCCCCTCCATCTGTTCTGGGTGGCTTCCTTTGCCTTATGGCTCACGGATCTGTCAGGGTGTTGTCACAACCAGTGGCTGAAGACGCCATCTGCTTCCAATTACACTGTGACAATCTGCAGGACGACATCCAAGGTGCTGCTCCGTAAACTGTAACAGCAGGTTTAGCAGAGCTGGAAGGAAAAGAAGGCAGAATTTGGAAGCTGAAGCCTGGACTTGGATCTGACTTTACTGTTACCGAGGTTGAGCTGAGTCACTGCAGCCAGCAGAGCCACAGAGCCAGCCTCGGAAACCTCCACTTTTCCATTACTTTGTGGATTTCTCTCCTGTCATTGGCTACTCTGAGTGACTAACAGCAGCTTCCAGTTTTAGGTTTGGAAAATTAGGTCTCTGGTAAGACATGAAGGAGCTGCTGAAACAGTGAAAGGATACATTTATTTCTTTTCAACAAACTGGAGCGGAAACAGGTTGGATTTTCACAAATAATGTTATGACTTGCATTCATTTAGTGATTGTAAGCAGAAGCTGCATGATCCTGGAACCAGCCAGACAAATTAGTGCATGCCATACAGATGCCAAAACACCACTTACACCTCTTTAGACTGCGTTTTTCTGATTCAGGATAACACAATGTTGCACTTAAGTCTCAGATATGAGCAGTATAAATGCTGACATTGTGGGAAAAGCTTCTTAAAAAAATGTCCTGCTCCCTCTAGTCTGGATAACTTCACCACTGTCTTTATGAGCAACTGTGACTCGGGGAAAAATGGAGGAGCAAAAAGCCATTCTAAAATTTTTCAGGACCTTTTCAGATGAGCAAGATGAAGAGATAATGCAGGAAGAGCTGAGGTTTAATCTAAAGAAAAATGGGGATATGAACTTTAAAGATGCTCTGGGGCATTCTACAGATTCCTTATTTTATGTTATATTGCCTCATGAAGGGGAGAAGATGACCTCCAACTCAGTGGGACTCATAACTGTGAGAGAAGAGGGAAATGACTCAGACAGAACAGAGCATGAGAGGAATAATTTTAGCCCAACAGAGCAGCAAAGCAAGGCTGTAAATGTTGATGATGTCCCAGAGAAACAGACCTCTGCAACAAATCAAGACCAGGATAAGATGTCGGACAAAAACTGTGGCAAAGTTAATGGTTGTCACATACCAGAGAAGTCACTGGGTGAATGTGCCTTGAACCCATCTCTGCAGCAAATATCTCAACACATCTTAACTGAGTGTACAGATACAGATTGTGAGTGTGTCACACCAAACAGTGTCAAGAAGGATGACATTGAAGAAGCCAACCAGGATGTAAGAAAAGCTTACGAAAATGGTCAGATCACAGATTTTGTCACACACACTGACTCTTCTGATGTGCATCTTCACCTCGAGGAGTCAGCAAAAACTAGACCCTCTGAAACCAAACATGTATTGATAACAGTGAGTCGGACAGGACCCGCTGTTGAAGAAGAGGCTGAACCAACACTGGAGGAAGCTGAAGAGCAAACTGGAGAGCTCTCCTACTCTAAAAATGATGATGATGATGATGAAGAGGAGGTTAAATATGCAGAGGAAGACACAGGAGAAGAAGAGAAAATAGATCTATTTCCTGACTTCTCCACCCAGCTTCACCATCATCCTCTGAGCCCAAAAGATAAGTCATCAAATATTTCCATAACATCAGCAGCCTCAGCCAAAAACCCTCCACCTGGATCCACCTTCACCAGAGCCACCTTCTCTCCAGGTTCCCCCACGGACAAGCAGATTCAGCTGCCGGCCCTCTTCAGCGGCCTGAAGGTCCTGAGGAAGACGGTGGTCGGACCCGAGTCCGACACAGTGGCCCAGATCAAACCTCCATCTCAGGGAGCAAAGAGGGCCATTTTCCCAGAGAAGCAGGTCGACGGTAAGGTTCAGGGGAGCTTCCTGGACCAGATCTCCCAGTTTCTGATTCGGGAAAAGAAGGGAGATGAGAAAGAGGAGGAGAAGAAGGAGATGGAGGCCGAGGGAGACAAGGATGAAACCAAAGTGATGAATGGAAATGATGAAAGTCAAGAGAGTCCTGAGAAGGAAGACCTTGAGGAGGATGTAGAGGCTTTAAGGGCGTTTGATTCTGCAAGACCTCCGGTGTCTAGCGCAGAGGCAGCGTTTGATGCCTTCAAGGCTTTTTTCACCCCAAAGCCTTTGAAGAAGGACCCATCAGATAAGGTGGACCTGGAGGCAGTGAGGAAGAAGATAAGAACTGAAAAAGACGTGTTGAGAGCTCTTTTTGAGAGAACCTCCAATAAGACGCCTGAGAAGAAAGACTCGTCTGATGGCAAAGTATGCATAGAGTTATAGAAAGGAAAAATCAAACCATACATTTTAACAGCAGTGATTTATTAAAATATTTTAACGGTTTCTGTAAATGTCCTTTATTTTACTCTTTTTTCCCTCCAAGATTTAAGTTAATAGCAGTTATTGGAATTATGTTCATATCTAGAAATGTACAAGCTGCATTTTGAAGTCAAAAATCTATGTTGTCAACCTTTTTTCACTCTAGTCAGAAGCTTCTACACCAGGGGAGGGAGAAGAACGAACTCCAGGTCGTCTACAAGCCGTCTGGCCGCCACTCAAGGAGGAAAAAGTTGGGCTCAAGTATACAGAAGCAGGTACTGGCAGATTAATACACCTTGATAATTTGTCATAGAAACATTCCTGGCATTGATATTAGTTTTTCTAACCTCATAGTTTGGTGGTGCCCCACAGGTAAAATTTATAGAGAAACACAAACACAAACTTTACAGTGATGTTACTCACATTATTTGAGATGTGGGAGTGGAAATGCTATGTTATAATAAAATAATAATAAATACAAAATCATGTGAATTCCATTATATTTAACTATGCTTTGCAGCTTGAGTCTTTGAGACCCAAACAGAAGTAACGTGGCCTGAAGTCTCCAGGATGAGAGAAAGTTGTTCCAGAAATAACTGCACTCGATGCCTTCCAGTAGATATCACCACCCCAGTCATTATGTTGAACACTATGGTCTGAATATTCATGTGAGAGAGGAGTGTTTGCTCTGTGATAATCATACGGTGGATGTGATATCAAGCTCCACTGCTAAAGTAAACACAACTCCACCCTGTGTTTGTCCTCAGTCTGTAAGACTCTGCCTGCAGTGTGTGAAAGCATTTACTAGATTGTACTTTTTTTTTTACACATAAAACTTGCTGTTGTTCATCTGTTTGTGTGAGAAAGTGAATTTGAATCTTGAGGAGACTTTTATGGTGGAAACCTCTTTGGTTATGATTTTAAATTTTCCAACTCTGGTGCCACCTAGTGGTAAAACAGCGATGCATGTCATACAAAAAACTTCTGCCATGAGGATAGTGTCTTTAAGTAAAGGTTAAATAAAAACAAAAGCATATTTGTATTATTACCAGTCAAGTTATTTTTACTTAAATATCCCAATATCATAAACCAGAAATTAGCTTCAAGAGGCTTTTACAGTCTGTACAGCATATGACACCATCTATCCACAGACCATCAAAGTACCAGTTATCCTGCTTCTAGCCAGTCAAAAAGACATGAAAAGGATTAAGTCAGGGTTTATTCAAAGACAGAATTTGACTGTGGCTTAGATCAAGCTAAAAGTCAGACTTCATGTCTACGTCTAAATGAATCAATTGTATGAAGCTGTCTAGGTTTTGACTGAAGTAGGACTAATTCGCCATGAATTTTGGGGATATTATGCTTTTATTCAAACTGAAAAACATAACTCAGTAACCAGTTTGAACAACTCAGTTTGTTTTAAACACTGCAGGAGAACATGTTTTTTATTTATTGTCATTATGTGATTGTAACAGTTTGCCTGAGAGTAGAGTGGTTAATGTTTTAGGCTTAAAATAAGTCTTTTTTTTGTGAAACTGCCTAACTGACATTAGACTAATCAAAGAGCAAAGTTAAGACAAACCTGGCACAGTTTGAATTGTAATACAGTAAGTACTGAAAATCTCTAAACAGTGGTCTGTGCTCATTTTAACTGTCATAAAAACTACATGGGGCTGGCAACTAAGTTGTCTATCACAAAATGTCTAAATCACCTTTTTTTAAAGAAACAAATACTCATTGAGTCAAAGCTAATGTACATCACTCTTTAATCACAATGTTTTAAAGCCATGAGAGTGGTTCTGCTTCCTTTGGCATTGGATGAGTCAAAATTAAAATCATCCCATCTCACTTGTAAAATGTTTCCTTCTGTTCATCAGCAGGATTGCATGAGGGTTGGATTGTTTGAACAGTGCTCCGTGTGTACACAATTACTTCCTACAGCTCTTGTAAATACTGTCAGAAGGTGACAGTGAATATACTTGAGCATTCAATACATTCAAGCATCCATTAATCATATATTTCATATTTTATTTCTACAGCACATTTCAAACAAAGGGCAACACAATGTGCTTTACATAAAGTGACCAAGATGTACAAGAAATCACATACAAACAAATACATAAAACGGATACATAAAAAGGACAAGATGTACAACACGAATACCAAAACCACCCTAGATAAATGTTTGCTTAAATAGTTTGTCCAAGATGCCAGCTGCAGCCAGTGAGCTGTCAGCCAAGGTCTGTATGTTTTTGTGACATTTGAGGCTCAACTGCCCTCACCTGATGAGGTTTTACCTAGTTTTTGACCCAGTCTGTCCCTAACGGCCACAGCAGATCCTTAAACACCCCTCAGCCTGAGCCGTGGTGGTAAAACATTTGATTTGTTCTGCAAAATCAGTTCCAGTTCTCAAATGTCTCACGGTTGTTGTAATTTGTTTGTCTGCGGTTTGCACCCAGCCACATCATCAACGTATCCATCGAGGTAGAAAAAAAAGCACTCTCAGGCAACGCAGCTGTAATGATGAACATCTGTTGTGGTGCAGAAAACAACACAAAGCCATTGTTTTTTTCTGCTCTGTTTCCTCTCAGAGCATCAGGCTGCGCTGCTGCAGCTGAAGAGAGAATGCAAAGAGGAGCTGGAGAAGTTACAGGTCAGTTTGAAGGATGGATGATCAAGTGTTGAACCATGGTATAGCTCCAGGTGAGGTCAGATTTATATGCTTGTATGGTTATTTTCCTTCTTGTCAACAGTTAACTTCCACCTGCCATCTGAGCTTGAATTAGCAAATAGAATCACAACTTGGGAAATGTGATGAAAATCTAGTTATGCTTTATTTTACAGGTCCACAGTTTTCTAATAATCCCTTAATAATTTTACAATTTACTGAAAAGGACAATGTAATGTGTTACTAGTTAAAAAATAAAGGCAGTGTTCAATTGGTACACTTCCAAATAATTAGCTCCAGAAATTTGAGCCAGGTCTTTTGAAATTTATCAGCCAAGCATACAATTCAGCATATTGCATATGGAGAAGACATTTTCCAATATTACACTGTAAATGAATAATGACTAAACATTTACTTGGGTTTCAATTGAGCTTTTCTCCTGAGGACATTCCTATTTTCCCTATAATTTGTACCAACATACATAATAACTTACAGGAAAATATGCTGAAATTAATCAAATTTTGCAGATATCCAAAATAAAATGTTACTAAATTAGAAATTTTTTTTCCTGACTGACAGAAGAGTCTAGAAGGATTCTGGAAATATCTTAAAAAACTACGTTCAGGGATGTTATATGATTTTCTTTCTGGGTTTTTAAGAGAAAACCGGGGATTTTAATTTCGGCAAAACAGATGCTTAGCTTTAAAGTAAGGCTGAAGTTTAACCAGCACTGTTTTCAGGAGGACTATGGTCAGGAACTCTCCAGACTACGGGTGGAAAACGAGGACAATGTCGCCCGTCTGGAGTTCACTCTGGCTGAGCTGCAGGCCAAACTCTCCCAGGTTGGGACCCAGCGTCGAGGTGAACTCAGAGACGTCGCTGTATCCACGGGAGATGACTCTTTACAAAAATCCTTCCGCACTGTCTGCATCCAGACGGACAGAGAGACCTTTGTCAAATCTCCAGAGGATGGAGAGGGGACAGGGAGGGCATGCACGAGTCCCCAGCAGCAGAGGGTGACCCCCAAAAAGCTGGACCTGGCTTCTATCAGCCTCAGCCTGGCCGGTCAGAAGGACGATACCGTGTCCTCCTCTTCATCGCCTGCCCCTGCATCCCAAACAGCTCCTCCTCCTGGAGCCTCACTACCTCCAACAGAACAACCACCAGCCCCTTTTCAGACAATGTTACCAAGCAAAACCGACAATCTCCCTCCTCCTCCACCTCCTCCGCCCTGTTTACCATCTTTCCAAAATCACATGCATACAACAAATGGCCCACCACCACCTCCACCACCACCGCCACCACCCCCACCCCCTCCATCCATGCCAGGCTTAGCCCCCCCACCTCCTCCTCCTCCTCCAGGTGGGGGCGTCTTACTGGATAAACCTCCCAGGAAGCCGGCAGTGGAACCTTCCCGACCAATGAAGCCTCTTTACTGGACCAGAATCCAGATCCAGGACAACAAGTAGGTTCACATCCAAAGTAACTAAGAACACACACAAAAAGATTATTTTATGAAAAGTCTAATATTGCTTTCTCACAGGGTGATGCTGTTTGCTTTTGATGTTTAATTATCAAAAAATGTCTAACCCCTCAACCAAAATGTCATTTTTAAAGGGCCTGATGAAGCCTGTAGGCTATATCTCCAAAATGTGAAATAAATTATTGTATTAACTAGAAAAGATGTTTAAAAACAACACCTATGTTGAAAAACCACTTAAACACTCACAAGTTAAAATGTCTTCAAAGTGTCAATGAAGCATTTGAAAAAAGCTTTTGAAAGTTTAATTTACAAATTAGTTTTTATATTTTTTTAATTTATTCTTAACTAGTTTAGATAATATTTAAATATTTGAGACATTATGAAATTAATTATCATATGAATAAATACAGTAAAATATATAAATAAACCAGACAATGGTGAAATGCTTAAATAGTTTATTAAAACTTACTATGTCAGTGTAGGCTAAATAACAGAAATGTCTCTGTATAACACAATATGGTTCAACAGCACCAAAAATATCATCCTACATCCTTCAAATTGATCAAAGATGAATCAATCCACACTCTTGTGTTCATGTTTTTCAAACCTTACGCAATCATTTTAAAGTATAGTAAATTGAAACAGATGCTGAAATAAACTAACGCCTTTCTCTCCCTCAGCAACAACACACTCTGGAACGTTTTAGAGGAACCAAATATAATAAATACCAGCGAGTTTGAGGATCTCTTCGCCAAAACCACCAAACAGACCAAGAGGAAGCCGCTGTCTGAGGCTTATGAGAAGAAAGCCAAAGTCAGGAAGGTAACATGGAAAATGAACTATAGCGTCATTCTAAACTCCCTTCAGCAGGAGATTGTTATTAAAGAAGTATTGATGGGTTGCAGTGCTAGAGGTTGCAATATGACTATTGTCCACTTGAGGGGGTTAAAGCCATTGCATTTATAGATGCCAGCTCATCAAAGACCTGACAGAAGACCATTATAAACCCAGACCTAGACATAATTATTAGATTTAAAAAAAGTTCTGGTTCTGATCAGGCATTTCCACCCAAATCCTGAAATTGTGATGGACTGCAGCTCCTCACCTGAATGTGATTTATCTTTGCTGCTTTCCCCGGCAGTAAGGACACAAATACTACAAGTGGTACCACAAGATAATTTATTAAGCATCTCTTAATTACAAGCGAAATTCAAAATGCAGTGCATAAGACATAAGGGCGCATTAAAACATTTAAGGGATACTTAGGAGGAACAGAAAATAAAATGCAATGAAACAAAAACTGTTTTTTCCCAGTAACCTGAGTTGTGCAGATGAATCAATCCTTCATCCCTGACAACTCTGGTCACTAATGCACAAAATGCTAATGCATCATGGTGAAGCCTATTACGACCTTGGTTTGTTTTGCTCCATCTTTGCACAATAGTCTCTCTACTAATGACCCTCTAATGGTTTCTAGTGGCTAGGTGGCCATGGTAACTGTGTGTGTGTGTGTGTGTGTGTGTGTGTGTGTGTGTGTGTGTGTGTTTTAGATCATTAAACTGCTGGACGGTAAGCGCTCTCAGGCTGTGGGCATCCTCATATCAAGCCTCCACCTGGAGATGAAAGATATACAGCAAGGTGAGTTTTATTCATTCAGCTGTGTTGCATAGAAACAGTTTGGGTCAAAGTTCATTTCCTGTCAGCCAATGATATTTGGAATGATTGCAACTGGACCCAAACCTGCACCCAAAATGTCCATATACAAGGATTATAGGATATAATATATTAATGTAATGCAGAACCAGAGATTTTATATATACAGGCTCATTGTGTCTTTGAACAGCTCAAGTTTATATTTATTGGATATAGGATGGACGCTGTTCAAGCTATTGCTAACTATGAAGCTATATTCATTTTTTCCATTTAAAGCCAAAGGTTTTTTTCCCCATATTCATTTGAGACTATTGTGAGAATCACCACTGAAACCTCAGTGTGTATATAATCAAACATACGTCATCTTGTCTGTTTTATAAGAGCTGGATTACAGTAAACATTCAGGTAACCGCAGCTCCCTGAACATCACCCTTGTTTAACCTTAACCGTGGCATCACTCAACTTACCCTGTACTTCACTCTGAATATGAGCTGCTGGGGAATTTAAAGTAGGATTAAGGGCTAAAACACTCACCACAAAGTCAGCAAGACAGTTACAGGGAGGCAATCTGCATTGCTAATCCCAAACACAAAAACTTTGTAGCTAAAGGCAGACCATGTTCCCCAGTGAGAGGACTGTGTTCATGTTTCTCTTGGATCTGCAGTTTTCTGCTTGGCCTCTTTTCCCTTTATTTGTTTTTCCATTAAACCAGAACCAGAAACATCAGAGAGCCCCTGTTAGCCCCATAGTTTCACACATTCCCATTAAATCCTGTTGCTCGTTGCTTTGATTCCATTTATTTGTCTGTTAATAAGGTACGATGTGAAATTATACTTAAACTGTAAAGTACCTATAGTCATTTTTATGGGGTCTTGTTTTAAGGTCTAATAAGATCTGTGCTCTGTTACCGTCTCTCTCAAGCTGTGCTGGCTGTGGACCACACTGTGGTGGACCTGGAGACCATTGAAGCACTGTATGAAAACGTACGTATCGCCGCACACTTTACTGCGCTTTAACTACAAGACTAATTGCACGATAACAAAAATAACCAAACATTTTGTTGTCAATGTGTCAGAGAGCTCAGCCCGAGGAGCTGGAGAGGATCAAGAAACACTACGAGACGTCAGAGGAGGAGGAAGTTAAACTGCTGGACAAACCTGAACAGTCAGTAGCTCCTCTGCTAACGGAAATGCGAACATGTTCGCAATGCAAGCAAAATGTTAGCAAAATGAGTGCATCCGACCTGTGTGCTTGTGTGTGTAGACTGAGGAGACAAATACCCGGTCTGCCTACTGTGCTTGGCCTCTGTCAGCAGCTCTAAGAGGGATGTGTGCTTGCTGTTTGTTTCGCCGCGCTCCAGGTTTCTGTATGAGCTGTCTCAGATCCCGGACTTCGCAGGAAGAGCTCACTGCATCATCTTCCAGTCAGCGTTCATTGATGGGATCGCGTCCATCCAACGCAAGCTCAACACAGTCTCGTCTGTGTGTAAGGTAGGGAACGCAGCTGACAGCGAACCTGCTCGGTACCTCAATAATGCCCTTCAAATAGGGTGATATCTGTTAGATCTGATAGCTGAAGCATGTCAGAGTGGAAGCCTAAACCCTGCACTGGTGTTGTGTTTTGAGGCTCTGCTGGAGAGTGACGGTGTGAGGGAGGTGATGGGACTGGTGTTGGCTCTGGGGAACCACATGAACGGAGGCAACAGGACCAGAGGTCAGGCTGACGGCTTTGGCCTGGAGATTCTCCCCAAGCTCAAGGACGTCAAGAGCAGGGTAAGGACTCAATCGCTGTGGGATAACAGTGGTAGCTCTTTATCTCCTCCCTGCCTTTCATCATGCTTTAGTTCAGCCGAACAGATTTCCCTGAGGGATGGACCATGAGCGCAGGCTTGTAAGAGGCAGTATAATGTGATGGTTGACTGGTTAGGATGTGGCAGTGCAGATTAGGTGCAAAGGAGAAACCCATGCCAGGTAAATAAAAACCAACAGTATTTTGAGGAAGAGAAGGAAGCGGTCTGGTTTAAATATCCAGACAGAATTGATCTATTCATGTGGGAAAAGTGATTTAGCAGCGCTCTCTACCTCCTCTTTTTTTTTTTTACCTCTGCCATCAGGTCTCCAAACAGTAAACAAGAGTTGAGGGCTGTGATTATACCAGCCAGATCTCAGGTGGGAATTTTTGACACGGTGAAGTCGGGCGAGCCCCCACAAACTTAAATAAAAAGAAAAATGCAAGACGGAAATGGAGTGTTCACCTACTTATTTGTGAGTGCAGTGGGTCTTTGATTCAGGCTGCTGGCGCCATAAATGACTTCAGAAAATGTACTAGAAAGGCAGGGAGCAGCTTCCTTTGTTAGAAAAGGTGATTTTAATTTACACCATGCATGTAATCTGTATGCAACCATGTCATTATCTGAGCAGGGACAACATGTTAATGCTTGTTTTTAATGCAGGCACTGTCAGCTTGGATATTACAGTAAAGGTTTACTTCAAACTGAGACAATTTGATGTTTTTTTTGTTTTGTTTTGTTTTCAGGACAATCGTATCAGCCTGGTTGACTACGTGGTGTCATATTTCCTGCACAATGTGGACAAGGTATTGATGAAAATGAAAAATAGCAAAATACTGAATGTGAAAGCTCATTGTTGACTTTGGAAAAAGTAGTTTAACTAAATAATCTTCTCTTGGCATTTTAACTGCATGGAAAACAATGTGATTGTTTTGTCTGAAAAAAAGAGCCATTTTACTGACATATTACTGTTATTGTTTGTATAGGTTTTTCAATATAACTTTAACCAATAGTCAGGTTCCCTTAAGCACATTGAAACTTCCAGGGTGAAGTGATGAGAGACCAAATATACTTTTTCTGAGCCTAATATGAAATTTCAATCGGAGGTTGACAAATTAAATGGGTATCATCCAAAGTTAGTGTTTTAGTACCAGATTCTCTTAGAGTGTTTCTGTCCCTGCACCACAGTCCAACAGGGAAACACAAAACGAGGACATCATTGGAGACATGTTGCTGTAGGAATGGATCTCAGTATGAAGAGGAGGAATGATTGATGCAAGCAAAACCTATTTTAATGTCCATGTCTGCATCTGACCAAAAGTTTAATACAGACTTGAAAATCATTTATTGTGCTTCATTCAGTAGAATATAATTAGTATTTATCAAAGCTCCTGTCAGTACTCAAGTAGTTGCAACACAAAATGAGTTTCAGGCTTTCTTTGGGTCGTTAGCGTGCTACCTCGTCCAAAGACACCGTACGTGTGTCAGTGATCTAACGGTGATGTTCTGTTGTTGTGTTGCGGCTGTATCTCACCAGAACGCCGGCACTGAGAAGAGCATGTTCCCTCTTCCTGAACCTCAGGACGTCTTCCTGGCAGCACAGGTCAAGTTCGATGACCTCAACAGAGACCTGAGGCAGCTGGGACGAGATCTAGCAAGTACGTGTCGTCAACACTGAAACCTTTATCTGTTCCATCTCTCGGAAGACTCGCAAAGAGCCCTCCGGAAAAATTAATACAGATACTCTGGACCCGCTCTCGCTGTAGCTGGTTACACACATCCCCCAAACCATTAGCTCCGCTCTGAGCAGACCGACATCCATGTGACTGGGTGACCGGAATAGCCTCGCCTTGTGGTCATTTTGTTGTGTGTTTTTGTTTGAAAACCTCAGCCATGCCTGTGTAACTCTATCACTGTGATTTTGTGTTGCTCTCGAGAGGCACCCACAGACCAAACCTTGGCCCAGTCTGGCATCGTTTTTCCTCAGACACCCTCCAACCCCTCCCCCAACAGCTCACTACCCTGGTTTCCCATCACTGGCCCCAGCCATTGAGGAACTGTTTGTACTTAGAGGCTAACGGCCTGCTTCTTTGACCAGACTCGAGCTAGCTAAAGCCCCAGAACAAAAGATTTCCTCTCGTCTTCCTTATTCTTCTTGACTGTTCTCCTCTCTCCCTAAGTGTGCCCATATGACGCCATTCAGTGCCAGCCAGTTAAACCAGACAAGTCACATCGGGGACAATGCTGACATGTATGCGATTGTGACTGAGTGCATTGTTGTATCCTTATGTATACATGTGTTTTTTTGCCTGCCTTGTGCGCTGTATGTGCGTGTACTCAGAGACTAGCAGGAGTCTTGCTGCTGATACTGGCCTGGCGCCTCTCAGATCCAGCTTCTAATCCTCGTGCCCATCAGATCTCCCATCGTTGTGCCTTTGTGCCCATGTCGCCAGCGCAGGGAGACCATAGCTTCCCACTTATGTAATCTCCAGACCTGCAGTATCTGCGGTATCTCTGCGTGGACCTCTGCAGAGATGCGTAGATCCATAACCTGCTTGGCTGTATCACCTGGGCTCCAGTGTGGCCCCCAGATGTGTGCCGCAGATAGCTTTCTTTACCTCTCAACACAGCTTTGTCTTATCAGGCCGTCTACCCAAACCACCGTGCAATCTGGATCGGCCGCCGCAGGTTCCTTTTGTTCTGCCTGTTTGAACCGCCCTCATGCCTGGTTTGAAGCTCTGCTGCTTTCGTTCTTCACTCTCCCTGTGTTTTCTGTTTGGTCGGTATGAAACGTCTCCCAACACAGTTAAAAGGGAGATAATTTTCTCTTAAGTCATCCACGTTGACTGTTCTGGGAAATGAGATCCATAGCATTAAAAAGGCTCCATATTAGCGTATTCACTGTAGAAAGTTGAAAGTTCATCCAAATTAGTTCGCAGTTGCCTTTTTTTAAATCTTTATTTCATGGCTTTATAATGATGTGAAGCGCCTTTGCTTCTGTATGAAATGATGCTGTACAAATAATTTGATTTAAATATGGAAAACAGATTCTCACCATCTATCCAGTGATGCAGATTTTATCTTTATTTATTTATTATTTGTTTGTTTATTTAATAGGGACAACGCATGTTAATGAACATCAGTGTAAAATACTCAATGTAAACATGCCGGATTGTAGCAGAAATGACATCCGTAGTCCCCAGGCAGGTGACATAAAACACAAAAACATTAGAAGTCACGATACACAAATACATTTAGAAAGTACACAAATAAAAAGGCAAAATTCATTATGCTAAGCTAGTTAAATACTAGTTAAAATGATCACAGTATGATGATTTCCAGTATATTTCAGTAATGAGATGTGTTTTTTTTTTTTTTTAAACTATTCTCTCATCTTATTTGTCCAGGTTTGAGATTTTTGCCTTCAATAAGTTCAGCAGGGTTGAGTGGACTGTCATCTGTGCTGCTCACCCAGCATTAAAACTTACATTCAAAAACTAATTAGAAAAGTTTTTTTTAAATTTTATATCCTGTTTACTCTGGATTACCCCCACATCTCGCTGTCACCAGTTGTCATTGGAGATAATTATACTCTATTGACACTGGACTTTTGAGGCAGATAACAATATTGATATTTAAGAGTTTAAAATAAAATATGATAATGTGGTACAGTGTGATGTAATCAAGGGTTTCCTAAATTAGTTTTTGGCCATGTAGATCTGTCAGTCAGACACTCCACCACTTTGCTTTGGTCATGAAGTTTTGTACAGACATTCATGGTGCTCAGAGGATGAATCCTAATACTTTCGCTGATCCCCTGACTTTTCCAACGTCTTTGATTCAGAGTGAACTGCCATGAGGTTTGGTGCACATGTGCATATTCTCCTCAGAATTAACTTCAATAACATCAGTGCTCCTTTAAATTTTCATCCAGCCTCACAAAGCTGTTAGCATGGCTGTAGACTCTTATCTTTGGGGTGAACCAGCCCTTTAAATACTCCCATTCTTATATTCAAGACTGTATTGGTTAGCCCTCCAGTTAGATTCCTTTTTATTATTATTATTATTTCCCTCAATTTAAAAATGTTATTATATGATGTTTAATATGAAAATATTTCTTTATTTCTGTGATCGTATTCGAAGCAATTACTCTGCAGGTCTTAAAATTTGTAATTAGCTTAAGTGAAGCACCTTCATTATTTTTACACTTGTAAACAGGTTGCTGGCACATTTACATTATTTTAATGTGGAAATTTGTGTCATAAAGACAGTGTTTGCACTGACAGGAGTAATGCTGTGATTTTTAAGGTCTCATCACAACCGAAACCTTAAAAATCTCTTGAAGAAAGCATTTATCCATCTCTGTGAGACCAAATCACGAGCTCAGCGCAGTTTGTGTAATTTCAGCACCACAGTCCTCATCAGCGGGCTCTGTTTATGTGACGCTCTAAAACCCTCTTCAGCCTGAAGTAAGCAAACTTTCGTCAGGCACAAAAGGCAGACAAAAGAAAGAGAGAGAGATACCCGCCTCCACAGTTTACACAAATCCTGAATGAAAACAGTATTCTTTTGTAATCTTATCTGGGCGATGTTGATCGAGCGTCAGGGTAGGGGGTTGGAGGGGTCGGAGGGGGCCTCTATTATGACTGGCTCCGCAGACTGGCTCCTCTGATCCACTGATTGGACGCAGAGCAACGTGGAGCCGCAGACTGGCAGAGGAAGAGAGAGAGCGAGCGAGCAGAGTTAGCAGTCGCCATCTCTGGGTGGATCTCAATAAGTGATATCTGAAGAGGAAGTGGTGCTGATAACCTCCTGCTCGGGCACAGGTGGAGATAGTTTAACCCAGAACTCTCTCGTCTCTCTCTGAATTTTTGCCCCCTGTGCTCGTTATGGGTTTAGGTTCCATAATACAAGGTAAAAAAAAAAACCAAAAACCAAAAAAAAAAGTGCCTATAAATTTAAATCGCAAATATTGTCTGCGAGAAGGAAGAGAGGTTCATTCCCGAACTGAACAATCAAGGCCTGAAAATAAAAAAATCTAGGGCTGAAATGAAAGAGTATACATGCGCTCACCCAGACTCAACACCTGTAGCTGAGAACAAGCATTTTAGGATGTGATGGGATTTCTGGGTATTGAAGTCTTGCTTCTTCTGCCACTGAAGCACAAAATTGCTTCGTTCTGGTTCAAATTAGCAAGTTTGAAATGGTCTTATTATCTGAGAGAGCACAGGGATTTTCATTAGGAGCTGTTCTCCAGTGCTGAATATCTGCATCCAGAGATTATCTTCTTTTATTCTATGTGGATTTATAATGAGTCAGAATGAGACAGCAGTGCACAGGGTTTTTTTTTTTAGTTTACTGTGACTTTCAATTTTTTTGCTTTGATGCTTCTTTGCTGCATTTCACAGGTATCACTTGTCCAGTTGTTGAATAATGTTTCCCATCCTTGGATTTCTGTTTTTGAAGTTTGTGTTTTCTGTGGTGATTATCACAGCTCGTGTTCACTGTTTAGATCTTTTTCTCATTACTGCAAACAAATAATAATAATGCATCACATCCTGGCCAGAGTCATTTTTAGCAAATATTAAAAAAGTTTTTATATTTTCATGAGCAGATTAGTTAAATAGTCGATCATTGTGTTGCTTCTTTCTTTCAGGATGTGAGAAAGATGTCCAGAGGGTTTGCTCGGAGTCTCCTGAGGAACATCTGCAGCCGTTCAAAGACAAGATGGAGGCTTTTGTTCTCAGTGGTGAGTTCAACAGTCACACACTGTAATGTCAAAAACTCCTGAGTGACTTTTAGCATGTCAGTAGAAGAGCACGCAGGGGAGTTGTGAATACTTGTATTACCACGCATTCTCTCCCTGAGAAGCTGAATAAACATGAGATGAGCCAACAATCATTTGGCTCCCAGGCCCTGTTCAGGATGACTTTCTTCCAAGTTACATTAAGATTGTGACATTTCTTTTGGTGATTATTTCACGCAAAGAGATTAAATTATTATTTATTATCTTTGAAGTATGACTAAGAGCATGAACACTATCCCGGCAGCCGAGTTTTATCTCTGTTCAGTTGTGAAAAAACCCTTCTGTAAATATACAGTTCTTGAGAGAAATAGAAACATTTTAAGACTTCTAATGACTACGATGAAGATTTTTTTTACGTTTTTAATGTTTAAAGTTGTGTTCTCCTTCACATTGTCTTTCTCCTCTTTGCTCCCTCTAAATTATTCCTTAGTCTCTAGTAGTCAGATAAATGTTTCCCTCATCCTCTTACTGGCCTGAAAATGTCCCTTTTTCTTTCTCATGGAGTGTCTTTGGTATCTCTGTGTGTGTGTGTGTGTGTGTGTGTGTGTGTGTGTGTGAGAGAGAGAGAGAGAGAGGGAGATAGGGTGGATTCGGAGTAAAGGCTAGACACTCAGATAAAGATCAGACAGATTTGGCAGTGACTGAGACTCCAGCCTGAGACACACAGGCTCTGGGCCTTCTCAGAGACTCTTTCATTGCAAAATATATTCTTTCAACCAGCCGAGGCACATCATGTTGTAATATTTTTATATGTACAACCCATCTGAACCTAACTCACAAAACAACCTGCAATAGAGAGTTCGGTGTTTGAAATGACATAGATTCTTTTGAAATGATTCGTTTGAAATGCAAAAACCCAAACTGTCTCTTTTAGAGCCGTGGTACTACAGTCCATCTGGACGACCATGGACCTGTTAAAGTTGAAGCTTTTGTCACTTGTATCCTATTTATTCCATTTGGTATAAAACATTACAAACCAACTGGACTGTGTGCATCTGACTGACAGGATTTCTGTCATACAGACTTTATGTGTCAGTGGGAACATGTGAAGTTAGTCTGAAGTTAGTTCTTTCTCTGAAAATGCAGTAGATGTAAAATAAATCATGTTTCAAGATGTTTATAAGATAAGCATCACAGTTGTAGCAAGATAAATTAAAAAAAATCATTAAAAAATGTAGATTAAAAAATAATTGAAAATGTAACTAGTAAAATAGAAAATAAATGATTTGCTGTTGTGGGCGTTTTTCTGGGGTTACATCACAGGGAGACAGACACAGGTAGTAATGTACCTGTTATTTAGTCGTAATGGCATTGCAATTTGAAAGTGGCAGCAAGAATGGCTCCATTGTTGAACAACTGACTGTGTAATTGCTGCTCTGAAGAGGCCTGGTGGTTGTCTGGCTCCATCTCACAGGTCATCATCATATAAGAGGTTCTCATTGTGTCCGTACCAGTATTTACATCCGCAGACTCTACATAGGGATTATGACTCTTTAAAGAGTAATCCGTATTTTCTAATTTTTTTTTTTTTTTTTGGTGGGGGGATCTGTCTACTACTAAACTATTTCCTCGTCTTGTTTCTTTGCAGCACGAAAAGAACACGCAGAAGCTTCCTATCAGCTGATGACTGTGCAAAAAAGGTCAGAAGCTTAAATCATGTTGATATTTTGGTCTTTTTCTGAAATTTAACGCATGATTCTTGACATTAAAACCTCTGCAGAAATCACTTGATAGATGGAAATGTTTTAGAAAGTCATGTTAACACACTTTGACATCTCTGGCAAAGCAAAAGCAGCAGCCACGAGGGAGTAGTAACATCTACTTTTATTATTTTAGAGAATTTTTCAGTCTTGGATCAGGCTGTTGTATTAATATTGTTTGTTTTTTTTATGAGCCACTGATTCTCCCCATCCTGAAAAGTCATCACATCCTGCCTAACAGACAAAACATAGCATCTAATGGTTCTAGATGAAAATAGATTTATACTGAAGTTAAATCTATATATAATAGATTTAACTGAAATAAATGCACATCTCCATCTTGGTTAATGGTGTTTTTAATTCTCTCTTTTTTATATTGCTGCTCAGTTTTCAGGACTTGGTTCTGTACTTTGGACTAAAGCCCAAGACGGGAGAGAAGGAGGTGACTGCAGGTCATTTCTTCATGCTCTGGTTTGAGTTCTGTGCCGACTTCAAAGCCAGGTGGAAGAAGGAGAACAAGAACATCTCTAAAGACAGGTAAATGTTGTCTGTGTGCACACACCGAGCACTTTATTAGGAACACCTGTACACCTGCCTATTTATCGTGCAGTAATCCAATCAGCCAATCGTGTGGTGGGAGTTCAGTGTATAAAGTCAGTAGCTTCAGTTAACGTTCCCATCAAACATCAGAATGAGGAAAAGAAATGTGATCTCAGTGACTTTTACTGTGGCATGTTTGTTGGTGTTGGTTTGAGTATTATAGGGATTTTCACACAATGGTTTCTACAGTTTAGTCAGAATGGAGCCAAAAAGAAAAAAAAACATCCAGTGAGCAGCAGTTCTGAGGAAGGAAACAACAGTAGAAGACCATGTCAGGTTTCGTTCCTGTTACAACAGAAATCTGAGGCTGTGAAGACAGGCTCAACAAAACTGGACAGTGGAAGGCTGGCAAAGCGTAGTGGTGTTGGAATGGAATAGGGATTATTTTCTTGGCACAATTTTGGCCATCATTAATCATTGTTTGAGTACCACAGCCTAGAGTATTGTTGCTGACCACCTGCAGCCCTTTATGGCAATAATTTAGCCATCTTCTAATGGCTACTTCCAGCCTGGTAATGCTCCATGTCACAAAGCAAAAGTCTCAAACTGGTGTTGGGATGTGGTGGAACAGGAAATTCTCAGCCTGAAAGTGCAGCTGAGAAATCTGCAGAAATGATGATGCAATCATGTCGACATGGAGCAGAAATCCGGGCCACGAAGAACTGAAGTTGTTTTGAGAGAAAGGGCAGGAAATACCCAGTATTAGTGTGGTGTTCCTAATAAAATGCTCAATGAATATGTATGTGAAATGTAGTAAAAAAAAAATTTTTTATTTGATTGTCATAAGAGTAGAAAGAGTTTTCTTTTTAGTTTGAATGAACGTCAGATGCTGTAACATTAATATGCTGATTGTTTGCTGTTGCAGGTTGAAGGAGGCTCAGCTGTCGGTGAAGAGAATCACAGGGGAGAAGAAAGTGGAGACGAGAAAGATCAACCCCAACAGCCTGGTGAGAGGATATGCAGTTAACACAGGAGCACATTAGCAGAGAATGCTAAACAAAGTGCCTTGAACAAGCAACCCAGCATGTTCAACATCTCCTGTGTCCACTGTGTCCGGAGAAAACATTCCTTTACACAGACAGCGCAACTATTTTCTTCTTCGTGGTGATCTTGTCTCTTTAATACCGATCATATTTTGCTCCCAACAGAAAGAGCGGCTGCGTCAGAAAGAAGCCAGCATGTCTGCAACCTAAGAGAGGAAAAATAAAAACTCTAACATCAGGGTCATTTCAGTCTCACAGCCCCCTTTCTCCAGCATCGCTCTCAGTTTGGATCAGACTGGACATTGGTATCATGTTTGGAACCTGATACCAAACCAACATTTGCTTGGTAAACTTTTCACATTTTTTACAGAGTTAATTTGTCTGCTGTTCTTTCATTTCCATGAAATCATCAACTATCAGCTGTATGTTGTATAATTTGCAACCTAAAAATGTATTTAAATGGAAAAGATTGAGAGAATCTTTTGTGCAATATGTAGACATCAGCGATAGCTTCGGCTGTGTATAGATTCTTATATCACCCTTGCATTTTGCAGTGATCCCAACATGTATAGTTGACAATCTTTGACCATATTTTTCCACAAATAAAATCACTGATCAGAAAATAAAGGTGACGTAAAAGCTTGAAAAATGTTTTATTTACAAGCAACATTACAATACATGATACACAAATTATACACAGTGGTAAAATGAAGTGGCATTTAGCAGTGCAGGTCGTACAAAAAAAAAAATCTTTTATATCATGAAAGCCCTGGACTTTTACATCCCACACAGTGGAAACAATCAAAGCATCCAAGTCCTTTGAAGATGTGTCCTCTTACATTTCCTTTTAAGTCTTGCACATCCACCAGCCCATATGTCAACCAGAAATGAGACATCATGAAGATTTTAGCTTAAACCCAAGCACTTTGGCACAGAAGGTCACGAGTTGACTGAAACCCCAAACTTTGGCATCAAAAACCGACTGCCAACAAAACCTCTAAATCTGCTAACACACACACACACACACACACACACACACACACACACACACACACACACACACACAAGACTGTCTGGAAGTAATGACTGAGAAGTGACTAGATATTTGTTCAGTGTGATAAATTATTAATTGCAGGTCAAACTATCATCTTAGAGGGAACTTGACACCTGAATCACCACCTATCAAACATCAGCAAAATTAGTGTTACATTGCTGAATATCCTCTCTCCATTATAACCATAAGAAAGGTTCAGGTAAGTTCTTCACCACTTTATTCCCATGTTTCCAAGCAACCTTCCCTTTTTTATTTTATTTCTGCAAAGCTGCACTTTTCCTCCCATGGAAGATAATATTATCAGCCAGCATGCCTTAGCTTCCGTCTAATCCTTATCTATTGTTGTGCAGCGGCACTGCTTTACGCGCTGCACCCGTTTCTTCCTGGTGCGCGGTGTTTGTCCCGGGCAGAACAGGGTGTACGTGACGGTGCTGAAGGTCTTGGGTTTGCAGGCAGAGCAGGACTTAAAGGCGTTTCCGTCCTGGTAAATATGCCGCGGGATGTAGAAGGAGTTGCACTGTCCGTAGCAAAAGCGGTTGATGATGGTGCGGCTCAGGCAGCCCTCCTCTCGGATCGTCTGCTTGAGCGGCTGCGTCTTGCACCAGTCATGCCGCAGGTACCGACGCTCCGTGACGTGCAGCGCCTCCTGACTGGACTCCAGCACTTCGGCTGAGGTTACGGGTCCCGGCCGCGGGGAAAAAAGTCTACCGATGGGGGGTTGTAGACATCTCTCCGATTCATTTGGATTGTACCTGTTGGGATACGGCAAAGCGCCGCTTTCAAAGGTCTCATCGTCTGCTCTCGTCAGCGGGCTGAGCAGCAGCGCCAGGACTGCTGCAGAGATCAGCACTGATGGTGTCCTCATCGCTGAAGCTGAAAGGAAAACAAATATAAATCAGTCATTGGTGAAGAGCTTTTACGCACAGCTTTTGCGCACGAATTACGCACCATCATTTCCATCCAAAACACCATTTGAAGATAATTTAAGTCGAACAAACGGTACACGGAACAAAAAGTAAAACTACCTTGAATTACCTGTCGATTATGTAAGCTCCTCACAAGAAAACTTTATCCAGCCAGATAGTTAACAGCATGCGTTTCTTCTTGAGCTCCTGCGTCCTCTACAGTGGCTTTATGAATGACACACTGAGGGGTTTTCTAAACTGTCTTGAGTTTCAGAGCTTCAGCAGAACACGCCCCCAAACCCTGATCCTCACTTTATCTGTCTGAAGAGGGGGGAAAAAAAATCCTCCTCCAAACTTTTTCAATGCAGATAAATCGTTTATTTGACTTTACAGAACAAAAACAGAACATAAACATATTTGGCGAGATGAAGATGAAGATTCCTGGAGACTCATGTTTACTGTGGCACAGTGAAGTTAACATATACAAGTCAGATTAATCTCTAAAGTATTTACCATGCTACGCTGAAGTAGTTCACAATCCTCCCTTACATGATAAAGCAAAGCTACTAATATTTATAATTAACATTTAAGAATATGGTCTGTATTGATTCTTTGCTTCAAGACACAGAGGTGATTAACTGCTCATATCAAGACATACAAATAATAAACATCAGTGTGAGTAAACTGATCTTTTTACAGTCATGAATAATAACTTTCTGATTCAACATTCCTCCAAAGTAATATAGCTTTATACAACTGCTTCTTATAATACAGATGTCGTGGAAGCATTTAACACCATATATTCCAGTATTTTGGGTTGAATCAAAGGCAATGTGACTGCCTTACACTCCTTAAAATTAGAAAACATTAATAAATGGCCTCAGTCTTCAGTTATTCTGATAAGATGCCTACAATAGAACTGAAGTTTACACTGTATTGTATGGCTGTTTTCACTGACCTCTTTCCAATTTCTTTATTACACTTGAACGTTTGCTTTTTGAACTGTAATGATTCATAAAGGCTGTCAAATGAAATCTCAACACAAAGTCCAACCTGCTTACTGTTTACAAAGCTTTGATCTTTGGAAACAAGTAAATTGGGTTTTGTGTTGAGATTTTTTAATTTATTATTATTATAGATATTTACCTGGCAGCAATTTTGATAACTGATTAATCATTAAAGTAATTTTAAGCAAAAATACCCCAAAATTCACTGGTACCAGCTTCTCACATATTGATATTTGCTAGTTTCCCAGTCTTTTATGATAGTAAACTCAACACACTGAGGGAATAATGACAGACATTCTTTACTGTTTCTGTCATATTATACCCTGAACAATCAGTTAAGTGTTAAATTGTCATAATGATGGTATGTGTTGGTCACTTATCATGGTATACTACAACCTTGCCCAATGCTTTTTTGTATAGTAATTAGTTTACACACAGAAATAACTAACACAATTACAGCTTTACAAGAGGTGCAACCTAAAACAGTTTAGGTGTAGGAACCTAGAGTCCGTTTTCAAGACTTAAGTCAAAAGATGGAAGATGGAGGATTCGTGGTAGCTGATATTGTACTTGAAGGCTGCAAATTCTGAGCTGCCCAGGGGCTATTGGGGCTGGCAATTGGTGAACAAGATCTGGGCTGATTAATATCTTTGCGATAACTCTAACCCTTTTCTCGTATGCTTTACTGTTTCTTATTTCACAGTGCCTGTAGTAAAGTCACTATTGCTCGTTAACCAAAATGCTTCAATATGCAGTGTTAAAAACTTTTATCTTTTAGTTTACTTTAATATTACAATGAGTGTTGTAGGTGCAGGAGTTTAGGTTGTGGATTTGGTGGCAACAGAGACAGTTGGTGCTTCCTCCTCCTCCTCCTCCTCCTCTGAGAAGTGAGGAACAGATTTCTTGGCGACCACATTGTCCAGCCTCTGGCCCATTAAATATGGGTTGACACTCTGTGGATGTGGAGACAGAAATATGAGTGCAAACACAAAGACTTTACATCTGACCAAACAGAACACAATTTGAAGAAAAACTGTTATTTTGAGAGTAAAAGGTCTTAACCAAAGAAATCCTCAGTGAGATTCTTAACTTGAATCCAGAAAATATATCACTTCACATCTAGATCATTGAGTTCAAGAGGACATCAGTCTCTTCAGGGTTAAACCTCAGTGCTGGTGATGTGGTTTCTAAGACACAATCCTACACAGCAAATATGAAAAAGAAAACCATGAAATACTATACCCTTTTTCTTCTTTTCGGTCCTCCCTTCAGTTTTTGGTACAAAAGCTCCTTGTTCTGAGGGGAAATGCAGAAAAAAACCCTTTTCAGTCATAAAATCATGTATCTGTTGTTTTACAGCCAGTCCCTTTGTTGTTAAGTTACTGTCAAACTGCATGAAATGCCTCTGAAAGGAATAAAAATTCTCAGCGGGGTGACTTCTTCAGGCCAGACCTTCCAAGATACAAGCTTGTCTTCATTTCATCTTTCAGCAGTTACCAGTGTGAGTAAACCATAAGGCTGCACAGCCGTGGTGCTGCTGCTGTATTGCCTGTTGTACAGCACTCTCAGGGTTGCATGTCCTCTAGCTGTTATTCCCAGCAAGTTTGAATGCTGAATTGTAAGTGACCTGAGACAAAAGCATCTATCTATCTATCTATCTATCTATCTATTGTAAAATAAATATATATATATATATATATATGTGTATTTGATAATCAATCATTTAAACATCTGCAGGTGCTTTTTGCTTCAGTTATACTCTGTACTCACCCACTTCGCCAAAGCTGGGTAGTCATGCTCTGGGTCAAAGAGGTGCTGGTGTTTCTGAAACTCTCTGCTGAACTCGGCCGTGTCCGGAGCGTTTTCCAAACACCCGTCTGCTACTGTGAAATGTGAGAAAGCACAGACAGAAAAGACAGAGCCTGCATCACCTTAACTGTTCATTGGCCATGCTGGAAAATGTCAGCAATTAATGAAATGTCCCAAAACAGCATAGTGTAAATGAATACAATAAAAAACAAAAAGAAATGGGGCATTAATATAATAAAAAATAAAAGAAAGAAAGAAAAAGTAAGCACCTGTCTTCCCCAGAGGACAGGGGTTTGGAGGGTCTGGGTATCCGTGGTCATCACTGAAGTCTTTGGGAACATTGTCACCCGTCAACTCAGCCACAATGTTTGGGATGTTTCCATAAGGCCCGAGGTGCTGCAGCCCTTCATGAGCACCACCTGGTGGAGGAAAACAAACACTTCAATCACCACAAATACACAACAGCATTTCAAATGTATGGCAGATTATTAGTTGGTTCAGCACAGGATTACAGCAGTATTTTTATAATCATTGAGAAGTCATATATTTTAAATCAACATTTTAATGAGTTGGGAAAAAAAGAAGAACCCAGGAAAGCTGTGGGGGTCTAACTGAAACAGATCCCCACACTGCACATTTTAACCCACTGTAAACAAACTGACAGAAGCAGCTCCAGGTCCAGAACCAGCACATTCCTCTTAATAACATCCATATTACTTCCCTGTTATATCACTTCTACCCCCCTGGCCTATCAGAGTCAGAATGAGAGTTTAAAGTAGAAAAAAACAGAAATAAGTACAGTATGGAATTAATGTTACTGTGAATTTGCCTTACTACACTGTGTATATTTGATAAATCCATCCCAGCTCACCCTGTATGCTCTGAGGCCCGACGATGTTGGTGGCCTGATGTGCGGGATACTCCACCCTGGGCCGAGCGATGCCCAGCTGCTCCATGACGCCGTGCAGGAGACGCTGGATGTCGGCCTCGGACACCTGGTCCGCCGTGCGGGGGCTGCGGGCCGGAGCCCTGCCGAGCTGCAGCCACAGGAGGAGGCCGAGCAGCGACAACCGCACCGCCGAGCACATTCCTGTCATATCGGACTGCACCGCACAAAAAGACGGACAAGGCGGGTGATGATGCGCAAACACAGCTGCGTCTCTACTGTTAGAAACGTGACATGATGATCGGATAATAAATAATAATAATAATAAAGGGTGGTTGGATAGGAGGTTCTTACAGGCGGTTATCTATCATTATGTTGTCTGTAAACTGGACAAAGCTTCCTCTGTAAACAGAGCCATTACTGCTGATGTAAACAGTCTATAAATAGTCTACATGAAATCTATATGAAACAGAGAAAACACCTTAGTTCACGATAAAAGCCGCATTTAATGCAATTTAATGAGATAGTCTGCTTGATTTTATATCTACTAAACATCGCAAGTGAGTAAAATGGGCATCTCTGTTGTTCTTACCGTGATGGTGATGGAGGGACCTGCCTGCTGAAACCTCTGTCAAGCTGGCAATAAAGTACGTTTCCGGCTTCCAAAATAAAAATGTCACTTCACAAACACAGTGAAAAAACGATGTAAAAATTAATAACACGCAACTTTTCAACCAAATTCAATCAGACTCAGCTTAATTCAGCATTATTATTCAGATTGTCATGCATGTATTTTGTTTCTCAAAACTAACAGTTGCTTCCAACGAGACATTTTATAACTTTATTTTGGAGGAAAATACTTGGTTTCCGGTATCGTCATCGACGTCTATTATGCAACCCTGCTGTCCGCATCGCTTCACGGTTCAGATGCAGTTGCTAGGAAACCAAAAATCCTCTCTTCTCATTGGCTGCAGTGCTAATTAACTGTACAGGACCCACAGCGGAGGGGGGGGGGGGGGGGGGGGGGTCTCAGCATCAGCCAGCATCACAATAGTTTTTTGACCGTTTTAGAGAAGAAAGATCAAGTTCTCTGTTACCTTCTTCAGCTACCCTCGAGGGTATCTCGCCATGCTAATTTGGGGATGATATGTACTTTAAAATAAAGGATCATTATTACTATATAGATTCCTGGCATTGTGAGTTTGGATCTTTGGTTTCCATTGAATATAAACCGATGATAGACATGGCACTGCTTACCTGCAGTATGTGTAATATGTACAGGTAAGAGATATGCTTGAGGAAAAAAAAAAAAGTATTTATTCATTTGATATAAAAGTATGGCAAATCATTACCCATACAATAGCCTGTCGTGAAATAAATAGTCAAATACATAAATACATTAAAATGTAGAATGTTAAAATATAACTTCAGTGATCTGCGCTAAGTCACTAAACCATTCTAGACCATCTCAATATAAACTGGACTATCAGGGATCATAACCCTAAAATGCTGAATGAGCGTGAGGCCACCAACATGGCTACTTCTTCATACTTCATGTTAGAGGGAAGTACGTCTTCTCCAGGGCGTGAGCTGCAGTTTCCCCACAGCAGTGAGCACAGGTGAGCTGTCTGCATCTTGCCCTCTGGTGAATCCAGGGAAAAATCCCAAATGCAAATCTCTGGAAAACAAAAAGAGAACAACAGAATAAAAACACATCAGATGGTGTGTTTTGTTTTTTGTTTTTTTTTTTGCACTGTATCATAAATTAATCTTGTGAAATTAATTCTATAATTTACCTTCTTAGTCTCTCTCGTGGTGTCTTGCATGTCTCTTTGCTAATGGGACTGGAACCATCCAATAAACCTGCTTCAGGTTTGAAACCTTGCTCTGTAAAAAATTTTTAATTTAATTATATTTGGTACAATTTCCTGCCCATTACAGACTCTTTCTTTCTTCATATTGCATTTACCTGCACGAGGCACACACGTCCTAAACAGCAGGACATTGGGGAAAGTCTCCAAACCGAGGCTTCTCCTGAGGGTTGGTCTGTGTCCTAATGTGGACTCTTGGCTCTGTTCAGAGTCATCAGGCGTAACCTTTGACCTCCCCTGAATCCAGGGAACCGTCTTCACAGACCGCATCACTAGATATTTCAAAAAAAATAAATTAAAGAACACACAAATCCATTTTGTATCTTACAGTGTTATTGCTGAATGCCAGTTTGCACCATTTTCTTTTTTTACCTTTGAAACTGTGTCTCTTTTTCTGTCCTCTCTTTGAATAAGCTTGTTTCGGAAAATGGAAATTCATCATAAACTCCATACTGTCCATTACAGCCTTGGGAATCACACCTGGTAAATACAGTAAAGATCATAATTTAGCAGATATCCTGCCCACACAAATGGATTTACTGAAAGTGCAGGGTCAGCACAGAATGACTTGTTTATTACCAAATAGCTGAGGATTTTCAATGAAGGTGCGCAGGACAAGAACTCTGAGTTCAAGTCGCCCCTCAGACATCTCGGTCTTGTTCGGAGGAGGTAAAAGACACGGGGCAAAGACTATAGCGAGGTTGGAGCTGGTCATCAAGTTTTCTGTACATCTGACAGCAGTACAGTGAATGATGAGAAGAACACATGAAATCATTAGTATGTGCACTTGGAAATGTGTACAACCCTGGCTGAGGAAGATCCAATACTTTTAACCCAGAAAGGGAAATGAAACAGAGGAAATGGTCCATAATTACATGACAAACTTGATATAGTAGAGCAATGGTACCCTTTGAACTACTGGGGTTATGACCCCCATGAAGGGGTGTCAAGAGAAATCTGATGAGTCCAAAACTTTTTTGCATAATAAGCTCAAATAACCCATGTTCATACCTTTGGGAAACTTTGGAGAGGAAGTTGAACAGGTAGTGCAGGCAGGAGGAGTTTCTGGCAGGTAACAGACAGGACAGCAGCTGCAGGGCTGACGTCCTGTCCTGTGCGTTGGACAGTGCCTGGGCCTTGAGCAGAGCTGCATGGAGCTCTGAGGGAAACAACGGCTCCGGCAGCTCCCTGCAAAACTGTTTGATGAGAGTAGCCACGTCGTAGGGGAAGGCTGTGGATAGACAGCCCTCTCCTCTATTCAGCTTGGCCTGAAACAGACACAAGGTATACACAGGGATGGCAAGATTGTATTTTAAATAATTGAGGTGGATCAAACGCCTCTCCAAAACAGTGTCAACAAAAACTGAGCATTATAACCTCAGGATTTATTGCAGGAATGTTGTATTTTTCTGCATCAGTTTCAGTAAGATGAACCTATTAAACTGACAGCTGAGTGCATCTGTTCAGACCACCAAATGAAACAACTGCTCGAACAGAGATCATATTAAAATAACTTAATGAAAAGGTCGAAGTCTTACCCTGAGGCTCCTAATGCGAGGAAGAGAGCCTGGTTTTCTGAACAGGCCCACAGTCCCACCACGCTCCAGAAGAAATGAGCAAGCATCCACGAAAAAACTGAGACACAGATCACATTCAAAACTGTGTTTCATCTCTGGCATTGTGTCCTAAGTAAGTTTAAAATCTTTCCAGGCTTGGTGGTTCCACTCACCAGGGCACAAGTCCAAACTCAGGGATGTATTTCCTGGGTAAATTCTCCAGAGGAACGCCGAAGATCTTTGCGCCACCAATGAACAGTCTCTCCTTTTTCTTCTCTAAGCTCTTTGCAGTTATCCCATAAAGGACCTGAAGGTGAAAGCGAATCACGTTCTTGTCTGTAACCTTCATGATTTAGATATCACTGAAAGATGTCAAACACCACACAGCTCATCAGCCTTTCACTGACACCATAATGTGTTAGAACCACTGATGAATGAAGGAGGCCGGCTTCATTATGCTCATCCACATCACCTGTGGCACAGGACATGAGCGCTAAAGGAAAAGTGGTGCATTCAGGTGACATGGAGAAGGTGGTAGATATGAGGGTTCAGCATAAAAACAGACCTGCGTCAGGTTTCAGGTGCAATAGCGTCAGTTCCTCAGATTTTTCTAATTATTGGCATCATTTTTGAGTGGACTTTTGTGAAAAGAAAAAACCGTTAATAGCTCCCACTTGCCATAAGATTACATGGACTATACCTATTCTAAATCTAAAAGCACACCATTTCCATTTTAGCCTTTAATCCACACTAAACCAGTGTTTCTCACACCAAAAATATGAACTTTTGCAAAAAGCTGTCACCTCACTTAATAAATCTGAAATGCAGAGTTTAACCATTTAGCTTTTGGGCAGTTCAGAGTGGACAGAGATGATTAAAACAGTCATGCTCACATGTTAACAGTATTTTCAAAATTGAGACAGTTTGGTGTGGATTCATTCAATCATCTAAATCATGGCGTCCCATAGTGTTAGGAACAAACTTCACTTTGAGGTCAAATTCTTGATACTCATTAAGGCACTTTGAACTGCATTTTTGGCATGAAAGATGCTATGTAAATAAAGTTCATTCATTCATTCATTCAAACTCAAAGTTTGCTGCTGACCTTTTCATTATGATTTAATTCCTGCACCTGATCTCATGAGACCTTCATTTAGGATCGTTGACAAAACATGCACTTTTGTTTTTTCTTTATCTCTGGTATTAGGGAGAGATTAAACCTTATACAATTGTTCTATACTTGGGGAAATATCCTTATTGGATTATTTGCCAGGCATTAGATGAGACAATTTATACCACTTTTATATCTGTCTGCTAAATATGATGCTTAACTAAGAACAAAAACTGGAAACAGTGCATATATCTGCACCTCTTAAGTCTACTAAATAACATATTATATCTTGTTTGTTTAATCCATACTTTTTTTTTGTCTTGTGGCGGGAAGCTGAAACTATTGCTTTAAAGTAATTTTTGTTCTGCAGATGACTCAATTTTTGTGGAAAGTGTATTCAAACAATTTGGGTCAGAGTTCAAACTGTATGTGGAAAGATTGGAAACAATGGATGCTGCTAAGTATGACCACCCTTTCACATATACTGCAGCCACAGCCTAATAATGTGCTGAGACTATGATTGTCAGGGTATGTTCATTCAGTGCTCGTTACTTGTATATTGGCACAGATTCAAAGACTCCAGATTACTGTTAAAAGCAACTATTTTTATTACAACAGTACATGTATATACAGCAAAAGGCACAGTAGAAATAGAAATATGGAGGGGGAGCCGGTGTGGTTGGTGTGTGGGTTAGTGTTGCGGGTTGGAGATTTAGAAGCACTTCCTGTGGACGATGGAGGGGCCAGCCTCGTCGTACTCCTGCTTGCTGATCCACATCTGCTGGAAGGTGGACAGAGAGGCCAGGATGGAGCCGCCGATCCAGACGGAGTATTTCCTCTCGGGGGGAGCGATGATCTGGAGAGAGATGAGAGGAGGAGCAGAGGCACAGGTTGGTACGAGAATATTTTACAACATATTTAAACGAATTTAACCAGTAAGAGCTGGTTAGTGAGGGCCCACCTTGATCTTCATGGTGCTGGGGGCCAGGGCAGTGATCTCCTTCTGCATACGGTCAGCAATACCAGGGTACATGGTGGTACCGCCGGACAGCACATTGTTGGCGTACAGGTCCTTACGGATATCAATGTCACACTTCATGATGCTGTTGTATGCAGTCTCATGGATACCAGCAGACTCCATACCTGAGGTAGTAGAAGGGGATAAGACAAAGTGAGTGGTTATACTTCTGACAATAAATATGTGCTAATATGGAAAAAAATTACAGAAATACTACTACTACTAATAATGATAACTTTATATATATAAAACCTTTTAAAACTTAGTTAAAAAGGGCTTTGGAATAAAATAATGAATAAAAAGCAAGAAAAGTCCAAAAAGATTAAAAAAAAAAAGAAGATAAAAATATAAATATAAATAAAATAAATTACCTTTAAGAAAAAAGTTATCAAATACTATAATGTAATTATAAGAACATTTTAAAGTGTAAATGTTCACGGCGTCTCTCATGAGGACATTGTTTTTATACACTGTCATTCTTCATCTGTAGTTAATGTTGTTGACGCTTGCATCTGCTGGGATTACTACATTATAAAGTGTAGTATGTATAGTTCATTTATTAAATTAGTATATAGCCTATATAGGGTTAAAGTAAGGTTACCATAAAAATTAGTTTTACAAAGACACTAAAAATGATGTGCTTTTCTCAAAAATACAATAAAATTAAGGAAAAAATATGGAGAAATAAAATATAAATAAATGATTTTACTCCATATGTTATCTTGAATAACACTTTTCAATAGTTTTTTTATCAGTTCATACAATATTTTTGTGAAAATGTAGTTAAAAAATAACAGCTCTTGATTATTATTAAAGTTATTCTAATATCATACAAATCATTATGCATTTCTGACTCCCTTTTACCACTAGGTGGAGTCAGTAAAACTCAATCACCTATAAATATGACCTGCAGAATGAGTGGTGCTCATAACGTCTGCCTCTGTCTGCTGAGTGCTGGCTCAGCTGTCACGACTCACCGATGAAGGAGGGCTGGAACAGGGTCTCTGGGCAGCGGAAACGCTCGTTGCCGATGGTGATGACCTGGCCGTCGGGCAGCTCGTAGCTCTTCTCCAGGGAGGAGGAGGAGGCGGCGGTGGCCATCTCATTCTCGAAGTCCAGAGCAACATAGCACAGCTTCTCCTTAATGTCCCGCACAATCTCACGCTCAGCTGGGGAGGGGAGATTTCACAGTTCAGTCGACCAGCCTCACATGACAACACTGACTGATACATAATGAACCAAGCAGCCATACTCTGTTCATTCTTAGAGCCAGGAGGTGGAAGTAAATGTGGAGGAGCACTTCACCTTCCTGACCTCTTCTCATGTTTAAAAGTTAAACTATGAGATCTTTGTTATGCACTTTGTGTTTCCAGTTAGTTGTTGGAGATTTTGTTTCTCACCAGTGGTGACGAAGGAGTAGCCACGCTCAGTCAGGATCTTCATCAGGTAGTCAGTCAGGTCACGACCAGCCAGATCCAGACGCATGATGGCGTGGGGCAGAGCATAACCCTCATAGATGGGCACGTTGTGGGTCACACCATCACCAGAGTCCAGCACAATACCTGAAAAAAACACAGCAGTTTGTCAGATCACAACATATAAACTGTGCTTTTGAAATTTTTAAATCAATCAATGTTGCTCAGTGAGGAGTTTAAGTCTTCGGAGGAGACTCACCAGTGGTACGACCGGAGGCGTACAGGGACAGCACAGCCTGAATGGCCACATACATGGCAGGGACGTTGAAGGTCTCAAACATGATCTGGGTCATCTTCTCCCTGTTTGCCTTGGGGTTGAGGGGGGCCTCAGTCAGCAGGGTGGGGTGCTCCTCTGGGGCCACGCGGAGCTCGTTGTAGAAGGTGTGGTGCCAGATCTGTAAAATTCAGGACAGAATTTTACTGAGCGGCTCTCTCATTATTTATAGACAGAAATTACTGCCCCTCACAGTATATATATGTACAGTATCCCCAGCTCTCACCTTCTCCATGTCGTCCCAGTTGGTGATGATGCCGTGCTCGATGGGGTACTTCAGAGTCAGGATACCCCTCTTGCTCTGAGCCTCGTCTCCCACGTAGCTGTCCTTCTGACCCATACCCACCATCACACCCTGAGAACAAAACAGACACATGTCAGATTCTCTAAAAACAGGGCAGACAGTCTTTGATAAAGCTTCAATAATCTACTTTTAGAAACTCATGGTCCTTTCAGGATCCCTACCTGGTGACGGGGGCGTCCAACAATGGATGGGAAGACAGCACGGGGAGCATCATCACCGGCAAACCCAGCCTTGACCAGGCCAGAGCCGTTGTCGCACACCAGGGCGGTGGTCTCGTCGTCGTCGCACATGTTTGGTGTTTTCTGGGCTGGCCTTCTACACGAGACAGGGGATGGAAACAGACAGACAAAATATTAGTTTGTGATGTTTTATTCTGTCGGGATCAGGAGCTTCTGTTTGACAGTTTTTACATCAAAACACGGAGAATTTAATGCTCTCTTCAAGGTTCCTAACAAGGTTTCAGTTATACTTATGATCAAGCTGATTATTTGAAAGGTTATAAGACCCCTGTCATGTTTAAATGTGTAATATTTCCATTTAAAGCCGACGTGGAGGATGATTTCACCTGAAAAAACAAAGCCAGGCAATGCTGAGAAACAATCTCACACTATGTTCAGTATGGAGACACCTCTGAGTGCTCTAATCTCCTCTCCAAGTGCCACAGCTGCCCAAAAAGCCAAAACGGGACATGGCTCGACTCCCTCCTACACACACACTCACACGTCTATTTTCAGCCTCGGGACCCTTGTCAACCCCCTCTGCCCCCACAACCCCTCCTCTGCATCTGATCGTTAAGCTGGAGCCAGTTAACAGCTGAGGTGGTGTGTCTTTTGACAAGTGGTCTGGGTCTCTCCTCAGCTGTCGCCACATAGAGGGGTCCTCTGTTTGGAGCCAGACCATGTGCTCGGATCCTTCCAAGATTTTCTGGCCACAGCCTGCATCCCAGGTGGCATCCCCTCCCCCTTTCAAACAGGCTTCCCCATTCAAATCATCGCCTGTAAGTACATTTAGTATGGGCTACTGTTTACATGGCGACCATCCTCAATTCTGTGGATGAGACTTGTGAAGCAGTAAAATTGTACTTTGCCAAATGCGCCACTGAAATCAAGAGCTGTCTGACAGCTTTAACTCTAAATGATCCCGGCTGTGATGTTACTTCTGAAAACACCTGGAGACGTTGTCCTAACTGATAACTCAGTTATATCAGGCCAATATTGTTTAATCTCTATAAGCTTTTGCAAATCAATGTCAATATGAGGGAAATTCTACTGTGATTAGAGCTCAAGTGTTGTATTTAAATAAACACTTTGTAGGCAAGTCTTATTATTCACTAACTTCAATTCAACTTGAATACTGATAAACATGGACTTGTCATTCTAGCATAGTCCAACAGATTTAAAAGTGATAAAAAAAAAAAAAGGTTTAAAGTACATAACTGCAAAGAGTCCATCCATATCCTCAGCTTTATATCCCACAACTAAATAGCTGCTTCTGATGCACCTCTTTAAATTTGTATCTAACCTTTATTTAAACAGTCTCCTGGCCAAGATAGGCAAACTAGACTTTCATTAATTTCACAATTTTAGCTCATTGCCATAGATTGTACTGCAGAGGGTTTTCATCCCTGTCAAGAAGAATATCTTGTCAAGTGTTTGTTCTTGGTATTTCAATTATCAAATTTATCTGTTTTGGTATTTGCCTTTAACTTACACAACTTTCCACAGGTTGTATCTAACCTGATTTAGAGCTCCACAGTAAGTATCCTTGCACCGCCAAGGACTATTTCCTTATCTGTGGAGTGCAGGTCACTGATAATGAACCCAGAAGACATTTCCATATAATGCAATAGCTCAACACCAAGTATAATTTTTTCTGTCTCCCTCTCTTACATTCAGATTTCATCCTTCTCCCAACAATACATCACCTGCTCTGATCACAGAAACACAACCAACACCAAACTGTGAAAAAGATATATCCATGTTGCAGCAGTGATCTGTCCTACAGCAGCAGTGTCTGCTCATCCTCCCTACTCCCCGGCACCACAAACCAACAGCAACAGAGACGCAGACAAGCACAAGACTGCAGAGGAACTCACCAAGTTGTAATCGCAAGACTGGAATTTCCACTGGGACAAAGGGCGAGGGTGCAAGGGGGTCCTTAAATATGTCCCGGTGTCCTGAGGCTGGGGGCCGGTGGGCGGGCTCAGGAGTTCACACAAGCCCAAATTAAGTGTTGCTTAGCAAAATGGTTCAGTAAAGTGGATCCTGTGTCAGAAGACATCACCAAACTGGAGAAAAGTTGCCTTGGAGATGAAAGGTAACAGACAGAAGTGAGGAGCAGTGAGAAGTTTTGTGAGGACTTTTGCCTGGATGGATGAAAAAAGGATTGAAAAATAGGTTATATGTAAAAAATGATAATCATTTTTACAGTTGATGTTAATTTCAGTGACTCACAAGGATGATATCTTCATATTGCAATAATGACTTTATGAGACAAATATATGGTTTTTAGATTAAAAGGATTCATCTTATTTATATTTTAAATACCAAATTACTCAACAACAGTATGTTAATGGTATATTAGTTGTCAAATGATTCATATGTATCAACAACAATCAAATTATGACCTTTAAAGTAACTACAGAGAGTTTTGGGACAGTTATGAAAACCTTCAACTGCAATATCGTCAATTATAATTTAAGATTCCTGCTTCATATGTAGCAGCATCTTTCTTCCCCTCATACCTAATGGAGTTGCCTTTCAAGTCCCTAAGGATGAGTTAACATGACTAAGCTGAAACACTCACTGCACTGGGGATGTGAGTGATCACAGGGTGTGATGGTAATCTGAGATCTTGTCTGGGCAATCTGGTTAAGGAGCCGTCTAAGGGGACCTGCCTGAGTGAGTTTGCCAGTATCGTGGCATCAGACAGCTGAGAGGCAATGTTGTAAAAAAGTGGGTGGGAGGAAGCTGAGGCCAGTGCCCAGACCTCCAGCAGACGACAGATCCCTGGGACAGCCTGTGCAGGGAGCGACGAGCGACCGTTCTCAGCTCTGATTGGCTCCAGTGTCTCCTTTTAGGGAAATGGAGTGTAACAGGTGCCAGTGGCTGCATGTCGCTGCAGACCGAGGGTAGGATGACGAGAGATCAGGCTCCTTATTCGTCACCTTGTACTGCCCCCACAGCACCTACATCCCCATGCTGGAGCCCTATCAGGCTACTGTGAGTGCAGTAAGAATGTAAATACCCCCCCCCACCCACCCCCACCATCAACACTTGAAATATTCCATTTGTAGCCATGTGCTGTAATGTACCTAAGAGAGAGACGCTACTAACCTACTTGTCTATTTCTATTCCAAGCCTTTACGTAACAGAGACCTGGGTTACCTTCATATGTGCCTCTTGGTAATTTGATAATATTTCCTATCATTGTTTCCCTGCTGACCTAATGTAGAGGAATAGTGCTCCTATACAAACAGGGAATTTCATGCTAAAAGGCTAGATGTCTAACTGACACAGCTAAAGTTTAGAGTTTTAACACTGACCAATGACTCTGGATTTTGCCCCTCGTCTCTTTCAGCAGAACAGCATTAGGGGGATATTCTTGGTTAGCATGAGCAGGAGGAACCATTTTTAATGGCCAGTGATCTCAATCAAACAGAAGTCTATACAATCAGCCCAATGAGAGCAAGAAAATTAGGTAAACCTGTGTTTATTGTCAGGCATGCCACCACGGATTATTTGCATTCAAACCTGAACTCAGTGTTGTTCTTCTGGCCAAAGTCAAGCTTCTATATTTACTTGATTACTGCAGCAGCAGCAGAGATAGTGAGTGAACAGTCTGTCAGGTTATCTTTGGCCTTGGATGCTCTCGACAACAGTCCACACAGGCCACAGATTCTGAACCACATTCACATAATCATTATCTTCATTTCCTTGTCATTAGTCATTACAGCTTGAATGATTGATTTTTACCCTACTTGGTGTTGCCTTGAATCTAAAATTCTTCATGTCAATCACCTTCCAAGTTATGGAGCATTTACACCACTGGACTAATTAACTTGATAAGTGTTGAAATTGTTGCCACGTGCAGTAAAAGAACAACCTCTGCACAGGTTTGAGGCAGAGACATGCTGTCAGTTTTTTTGGGTGAAGCTGGTTCTGTGTTTTGTCAACAGCTCCCTTCAAGTCAAAGAATCACTTTTTGGCCGAGCTCTATCTTTATCACCAGGTCTTTATCAGGATAAAGCAGATTGGTCTTAAATGGGTCATGGTTTTGAGGGACATTCATCCTTATAAGGGCATGTAGGAAGCACACGGTTTGTCTGTCCTGACAGCTGCCCCCTTTCCACCCCCCCCAACCCCCTCTAACACACACACACACATATGCACACACTTCAGCATCTGTTAGCAACAACTGCTTCTTTACAGTCAGTCCACCTTAGAAAGAGTACTGTTTACCATTTGCAGAACATGTTTTTGCAGAAGCATAAGACTGAGGTTGCATCTAAGAAAGAACTGCACGAGAAAACCAAGCTGCTGCAACTTCTGCTACATTTTCTATAAAGAAGAGACGTAACATCTGCGCCTGAAAGACCCTTGTTTCCTACTTTGTATAAAAGCTGAAGAGATTACATATTCTGAAAAAAAAAATGTTTCAGATATGTAGGTTAAATAATATGTATTTAAATCAAAGGAAATTATGTATCCAGGGTTGTAGTGCTATTTGTTTAAGTACTGCAGCACACCTATTTAAGTTTTTTATTTTCTTCATACATAAACTGTTCCTACAATGGCAAGTTTACATATGTTAGTTAATCATAACTGACCACACGATCAAATGTCAGACTGACCTCATGAACAGTTCATAAAGTCATCATGCTGCAATTCATTTATTGAGAAAAAGAAGAAGTTACAGTACAGTTAGCTCACACACTGACAGGACTATTTCAGCAGTCAGCAATTCCTGTCCTTCACCTCAAAGGTGTTGAGGCTGTAAAGAAAAAACAAATATTAATTTCAAAAAAATCTTAGCTCAAACAACTTGAATGAGGAAAACAGAAGGAGAAGGTAAATATTAGATAAACAACAGAACTATTTAGGAATTTCAAAAGAGCTATAAATCAGAGAAGGTGGGGACAGATTGGGACACCAACTATTTAAATACCCTGGAGGAGCTGGTATTAGAGGAGTGATAGCCCTAATCTGTGATGGGGAGATGTGTTCTGAAAGAGAGATAATACTCTGTAATAATCCCAAATTTGAAACTTGGGAAGCAGCCAAATAACCCTAGTCCTTAAAGGGCCATTACCATAACCTCTGTATTACGTAAAATCGTGGAACGGATGAAAGACAGACAGGTACAGATGCTGGGAAAAGGGGTTACTTAACAGATCAGAGTGGTTTTAGACAGGGGCGCTCAACAATGGACGCTGTCCTGAATCTAAACATTGGTATCGAGAAAGCTATAGCAAATAAAGAAGCAGCTGTGTCAGTATTTCTCAACAATGAAAAAGCGAAGTGATGGAAGAGATGAAAGAGTCATCCAGAATCTCACGTGTATTCTCACACTCCTTGACATGCCTTGTGGATACCTTAAGGGAATTTCTTCAAATTAGGTAAAAAAAATAAATAATTCAAATTAGGCTCTGTGTAAAGATGACATCTATCCAAGGCTGGGTGTCAAAACTTCAGTTTACAGTCTTACCACTAAAGTTTCAACAACTCCTGAATAAGAAAACAGAACAAACACCCGGTCTTGAATATTGAATATTTTTGTTGTTGGCTGCTGGCAGAGTTATCTCCATTATCTCCAACTTGTTCCTGGCCTCCTATGCTTTCATAAACCTCTCTGTCTTCTGTCTGTGTCTCTGTAAACTCTGCGGTCACAGGTGGGAAGCTCCATGAAATAAAATCTGAGAGTTGCATTTACACTGACTCTAAATTTACCATGAAATTGTCATATATCAAGACTAGATTGTCTTACCTTTACTACATTATACCTATAGTAAAATTATTTTGTTAAGAAAATTTAAAATTGAAATACTATATTTACATTCAGGACTTCTGTCTCAAGTTTTGAAGCTCCTTCAAAGTTGCCTTTGTCTTTGCTATGTTATGTTAGCCATGCAAAGGTTTTGTATAATTAATAATCTCATTAATTTAATAAAATACTGTGTCATAACTTGACAGAGGTGAGACGGTTTGACTAGGAGCTGCAAAGTTAGTCAACTTTTTTTCTAGAGCTCATTTAAACACAGCCTGAGCTGAAACCAAAGTGCTGTACAAAGGACAATTAAAATAAATAAAGTAGTAAAGCAAATGTATAAAATTAGTAAAACACAAGGAAATCAAAGTAAATATACTGTTTACAGAAACATACACATATTAACAAAGCGCGAGGCTGGACAGCCCGACCCCCAGGCGGCCCTGCGCCCAGCCATCGGGCTCGTTCAGCCTCGCGCGAGGCTGGACAGCCCGACCCCCAGGCGGCCCTGCGCCCAGCCATCGGGCTCGTTCAGCCTCGCGCGAGGCTGGACAGCCCGACCCCCAGGCGGCCCTGCGCCCAGCCATCGGGCTCGTTCAGCCTCGCGCGAGGCTGGACAGCCCGACCCCCAGGCGGCCCTGCGCCCAGCCATCGGGCTCGTTCAGCCTCGCGCGAGGCTGGACAGCCCGACCCCCAGGCGGCCCTGCGCCCAGCCATCGGGCTCGTTCAGCCTCGCGCGAGGCTGGACAGCCCGACCCCCAGGCGGCCCTGCGCCCAGCCATCGGGCTCGTTCAGCCTCGCGCGAGGCTGGACAGCCCGACCCCCAGGCGGCCCTGCGCCCAGCCATCGGGCTCGTTCAGCCTCGCGCGAGGCTGGACAGCCCGACCCCCAGGCGGCCCTGCGCCCAGCCATCGGGCTCGTTCAGCCTCGCGCGAGGCTGGACAGCCCGACCCCCAGGCGGCCCTGCGCCCAGCCATCGGGCTCGTTCAGCCTCGCGCGAGGCTGGACAGCCCGACCCCCAGGCGGCCCTGCGCCCAGCCATCGGGCTCGTTCAGCCTCGCGCGAGGCTGGACAGCCCGACCCCCAGGCGGCCCTGCGCCCAGCCATCGGGCTCGTTCAGCCTCGCGCGAGGCTGGACAGCCCGACCCCCAGGCGGCCCTGCGCCCAGCCATCGGGCTCGTTCAGCCTCGCGCGAGGCTGGACAGCCCGACCCCCAGGCGGCCCTGCGCCCAGCCATCGGGCTCGTTCAGCCTCGCGCGAGGCTGGACAGCCCGACCCCCAGGCGGCCCTGCGCCCAGCCATCGGGCTCGTTCAGCCTCGCGCGAGGCTGGACAGCCCGACCCCCAGGCGGCCCTGCGCCCAGCCATCGGGCTCGTTCAGCCTCGCGCGAGGCTGGACAGCCCGACCCCCAGGCGGCCCTGCGCCCAGCCATCGGGCTCGTTCAGCCTCGCGCGAGGCTGGACAGCCCGACCCCCAGGCGGCCCTGCGCCCAGCCATCGGGCTCGTTCAGCCTCGCGCGAGGCTGGACAGCCCGACCCCCAGGCGGCCCTGCGCCCAGCCATCGGGCTCGTTCAGCCTCGCGCGAGGCTGGACAGCCCGACCCCCAGGCGGCCCTGCGCCCAGCCATCGGGCTCGTTCAGCCTCGCGCGAGGCTGGACAGCCCGACCCCCAGGCGGCCCTGCGCCCAGCCATCGGGCTCGTTCAGCCTCGCGCGAGGCTGGACAGCCCGACCCCCAGGCGGCCCTGCGCCCAGCCATCGGGCTCGTTCAGCCTCGCGCGAGGCTGGACAGCCCGACCCCCAGGCGGCCCTGCGCCCAGCCATCGGGCTCGTTCAGCCTCGCGCGAGGCTGGACAGCCCGACCCCCAGGCGGCCCTGCGCCCAGCCATCGGGCTCGTTCAGCCTCGCGCGAGGCTGGACAGCCCGACCCCCAGGCGGCCCTGCGCCCAGCCATCGGGCTCGTTCAGCCTCGCGCGAGGCTGGACAGCCCGACCCCCAGGCGGCCCTGCGCCCAGCCATCGGGCTCGTTCAGCCTCGCGCGAGGCTGGACAGCCCGACCCCCAGGCGGCCCTGCGCCCAGCCATCGGGCTCGTTCAGCCTCGCGCGAGGCTGGACAGCCCGACCCCCAGGCGGCCCTGCGCCCAGCCATCGGGCTCGTTCAGCCTCGCGCGAGGCTGGACAGCCCGACCCCCAGGCGGCCCTGCGCCCAGCCATCGGGCTCGTTCAGCCTCGCGCGAGGCTGGACAGCCCGACCCCCAGGCGGCCCTGCGCCCAGCCATCGGGCTCGTTCAGCCTCGCGCGAGGCTGGACAGCCCGACCCCCAGGCGGCCCTGCGCCCAGCCATCGGGCTCGTTCAGCCTCGCGCGAGGCTGGACAGCCCGACCCCCAGGCGGCCCTGCGCCCAGCCATCGGGCTCGTTCAGCCTCGCGCGAGGCTGGACAGCCCGACCCCCAGGCGGCCCTGCGCCCAGCCATCGGGCTCGTTCAGCCTCGCGCGAGGCTGGACAGCCCGACCCCCAGGCGGCCCTGCGCCCAGCCATCGGGCTCGTTCAGCCTCGCGCGAGGCTGGACAGCCCGACCCCCAGGCGGCCCTGCGCCCAGCCATCGGGCTCGTTCAGCCTCGCGCGAGGCTGGACAGCCCGACCCCCAGGCGGCCCTGCGCCCAGCCATCGGGCTCGTTCAGCCTCGCGCGAGGCTGGACAGCCCGACCCCCAGGCGGCCCTGCGCCCAGCCATCGGGCTCGTTCAGCCTCGCGCGAGGCTGGACAGCCCGACCCCCAGGCGGCCCTGCGCCCAGCCATCGGGCTCGTTCAGCCTCGCGCGAGGCTGGACAGCCCGACCCCCAGGCGGCCCTGCGCCCAGCCATCGGGCTCGTTCAGCCTCGCGCGAGGCTGGACAGCCCGACCCCCAGGCGGCCCTGCGCCCAGCCATCGGGCTCGTTCAGCCTCGCGCGAGGCTGGACAGCCCGACCCCCAGGCGGCCCTGCGCCCAGCCATCGGGCTCGTTCAGCCTCGCGCGAGGCTGGACAGCCCGACCCCCAGGCGGCCCTGCGCCCAGCCATCGGGCTCGTTCAGCCTCGCGCGAGGCTGGACAGCCCGACCCCCAGGCGGCCCTGCGCCCAGCCATCGGGCTCGTTCAGCCTCGCGCGAGGCTACTCCCCCGACTTACTCCCCCGACTTACTCCCCCGACTTACTCCCCCGACTTACTCCCCCGACTTACTCCCCCGACTTACTCCCCCGACTTACTCCCCCGACTTACTCCCCCGACTTACTCCCCCGACTTACTCCCCCGACTTACTCCCCCGACTTACTCCCCCGACTTACTCCCCCGACTTACTCCCCCGACTTACTCCCCCGACTTACTCCCCCGACTTACTCCCCCGACTTACTCCCCCGACTTACTCCCCCGACTTACTCCCCCGACTTACTCCCCCGACTTACTCCCCCGACTTACTCCCCCGACTTACTCCCCCGACTTACTCCCCCGACTTACTCCCCCGACACCTATATAGGCTCAAATTAGGGTCCAAATGATTTTGAATTTGGGAAGTAATGTTTACAAATAATTCCAAAAGTTGTAGTTGTAAATCAAACTTCGTAAACCTGTAAAATAAATCCGCAGGAGAAATGGAAGTTTGCGCATGTGAAAAAAGTAATTTATCCTTTGACAAAGACATTTGTACTTGCTACAAAGACAGACTCTCTGAATAAAACTACACAAATTGTCAGTGGTGAGGGTTTAACACATAAAAGAAATGCTTTTATAAATGTCTGTGTACAGATAAAAAGCTGAAAACTGTAAAACTCAGCGGGTCACACACACAGCAGAGTTTCACAGTTTCCTGCTCTGTATCAGCACAACATTGATTGAGTGTTTTTGTTTAACCTCAACACTGATCATTTGTTCATAGTTTTGAGTCACAAAGTCTTTTTTTTGTAACAAATACAAATGTCTTTGTCAAAAGGAAAAAATAATTTTCCCATGCACAGACTTGACTTTCTCATACAGATTCATTTCACAGGTTTACAAAGGTTGATTTACAACTACAAACCTTGGAATTATTTGTGAACATCACTTCACAAGTTCAAAATCATTTGGACCCTAATTTGAGCCTATATCGGTATGGGGTGGAGTCATGAATATGACTTACCATTTTTGCTGGTTGTGGAGGACGACACGGTGTGGTATAGGCCCGAGTTGGATTCCGGCATCCCTATGAAAACATACAAATGGTACTGTATTAAATAAAATGACTTTCCATTGCAGGGCAAAGTTGTAGATAAAGTGATATTTCACACCTTGTAGAGTCTTGGTCAGTAAAGTGATGCATCAAACACAGTTGTTACCGAGTAGTTCCTCATTAATTCATCATTATATCATCAAATAAGTTCCTTAACAACCAGAGACAGCAAGTTTCCAAACAAGTATATTAATTGTCATCACTAATTTATCAAAAAACCAACATGGATGTGATTACAAATATGAATACTTGTGTTGAAACTTGGCGTCTCTATTCGTTGTGAAGTAATTCATTGTGATATAATGAAGTAATGAGGAGCTGCTCTGTAACATCTGTTTGATGCATCACTTTGCTCACCAAAGCTATGCAAGCTTTAGTTTACAACATAGTTCTGTTCTAATGTGTTGTAAATTACCCTCTAAGAACATAACTCTAGTTTTGTCTAATTTGATACCAAGTACAGCTTGTTATGTCTTAGTGTACAGTGAAAAGTGAAAATAAGATTTGAAGAAAAACTGAACTGAAAAATAAAAAGTGAGCAGCTGATATCAGTGGTGAGGTAACGCAAAGACACTGTGGAAGACGGTGCTTTGGCCAAATCTGTGAACAGATACAGAGCAGCAAACTGGAGAACTTGATGCTCAAAATCCCTACACAGTGTACGACCCTGAGGTTACAAGCACAATTTTGACTCCATCCTTACACTTTAAAAATGATTGGACAAAGACAGTCCAATCACAAAGCAGATTCCACTCAGAGGGCAGGTGCTTCTGTTGCCTTCATCTGCCGCAGATCCTGAACACTGTAGTAGATTTTAAAGCCAGCGCTGTCGTCCATCTTGAAAATCTACCACATCTTTCAGGATGTGCGATAGAGATGAAGATACCAGAACCACCTGCCCTCTAATTGGACTCTGCTTTGTGATTGGACTGTCTTTGTCCAATCATTTTAAGGTGTAAGGATGGCGTCAAAATTGTGCTTGTAAATTCAGTGTCACACACTGTGTAGGAGCTTTGAACACCAAGTTTTACACAGTTGTCTGCTTTGTATCTATACACAGACATTGACAAAAGCAGTTCTTCCACAGCGTCTTTGTGTTACCTCACCACTAATTTCATTTGGTCAGATTTTAAAATCACACAGTCTTTTTACAAATACAAATCTCCTCTACACAAGCACAATGTCTTCACATGTATATACTTGAGTTTCTCATACAGATTTTGCAGGTTTACAAAGATTGATTTAAAACTACATTTGGAATTATTTGCGAACATCACTTTATAAGCTCAAAATCCTTTTGATCCTAGTTTAGGTATAGGTATGTGATGCAGTCATGCCCATGACTTACCATTTCTTGCTGGGTGTGCGGCACCATACAGGATGTGGTCCTGGCCTGAGGTGGGTCCTGGCATCTCTATGAAAACATGCAGTTGTACTAAAATACATTTTCCATTGCAGGACAAATCAAGACATTTTAGGCAGCTTTTCACAAAACAATATTGAGAAACATTTTTACTTTAAATAATTCATTTCACTTACCATTATAAACTCAGTCAAGTGCAAGTTATGACGTTAGCTCCCATCAGTTTCAAAGGAGGTTACCACACACAGCTCCAACTGCAGATACTGTTAACAGGAATCCTGGAAAGATTTTTAAAACCTTACATTACTTGGTTGTGGTTTAAGTGGCATTTACTGGTGCCAAAAAAAGAGAAGTTGTTTTTTTTGTTGTTGTTTTTTTTGTTTTTTTAAACCTTACTGATTGGACAATGATAATCCAATCACAAAGTTCAGTCAGAGGACAGGTCAATGAGTTCAGCTCCATGGCAGATCCTGAAAGGTGTAGTAGATTTTCAAGATGGAGGACAGCATGGGCTTGAAAATTGACTACACCTTTCAGGGTAAAGGCAGAGATGAAGGTAAAGGAACCACCTGCTCTCTGATTGGACTCTGCTTTGTGGGATTGCCGCTGTCCAATAAGATTAAGTTAAAAAAAAAAAAAAAAAAAGTCAGAATGTGTACTTGTCATTTTTGAGCATAGGGGTGGGCAATCTGGCCAAAGGTCATATGTCAATCTTTCGAGCTTTATCACGATCTACATTGTTTCCACTGATTTTATTGTGAAAGTCCCAACCGGAAGTAACGACGTCTTTTTCCGCCGCTTTGACACCAGCTCCAGATGTTAGCTAGCTAGCAGCTCTTCCTCAACAATGTTGTCTTACATGTCCAAACTGTGCCACAACCAACCACATTTCTGGCTGAGCTCATATGAAGTATTCTTTTGAACAGCACAGTTATTTATGAGGTTTTATAAGCGCTTTGTTTTGAAAGTGAAGTAGCTGCTAACCAGCTGCTAACTACCTGCTAACCAGCTGCTAACCAGCTGCCCCGCCTCCTGTGTGCCGCCTTTACCGCAGGTGTCTCATTGGCTGGTGACATTAGCTCTTGTTCTGCTCAGATGAATATAATAAAATATAATATAATATATGTCTGTGAGCCAAATGCTCAAGGCTGCAGAACAAGGGCCGCTCTCGCCAGCTGCGGTTAGCATGCTAGCTGCAGTTAGCAGGCTAGCTGGTTAACAGGTGGCAGTGGGCAGGTTAGCAGCGTTAACCCTGGACATTAACCAGGGCTGTCTAAATATAGCAGCTTTAATGAAGGGATCTGTACATTCATATTAAAAGTTGATCATACGCCAGTGTAAGATCACCCACCCCTGGTTTCACAGTTGTCTGCTCTGTATCTGTATCATCAGCTCACCACTGGTGTCTCCAACAGTAAAATCACTTCTCAGAGATTCAGCAGCTACAAAAACTGTTCAACATATTCAGCGTCTCATTTGCGCCGAGTTTCCCTCTTTGCAAACAAAACAATAAGCATCAATATTTCAGCTCATTTCTCTCATGATGCAAAGGCCTCGTCCTCCAACCAAACAGGCTCTGATGAATAAAGTGAACTCTCTTACCTTCGGTGCTGCAGAGGAGCAGATCCGCTGGAGGCTGTTGACAGAGCAAAGCTTCAGTTTCTGCCTCATGTTTGTTTGTTGTTGCTTTTTAAAGAAGAAAACGCGCGTTTTCTGCCCAATCAGCGCAGGAGGCAGCGGATAAACAGCGGCTCTCTGCGGCTCTGCGGCTTCCTCTTCCTGCTCCACCTGCTCCACCGGCCTCCACACTGTCACAAGGATCAGCTGTTTCTGTGTTTGTTCCCGGTTTATGTTTCTGACTTTACTCACATCATTCTGGCAAAGACTCGACCGAGTCTAACCAGTTTGTTTCCGGTTTGTCTCACGGACACACGGGAAATATTAAAGCAGAAACATGAAGGCCGGAAACAGGAAGTGCTTAAAGGAAATGTTTAAAGTTGATAAACTGCAGCGGTGAGTGAAGGTAGAAGCCCAACAGCAGCTGTGCACAAAGTTTAACTTACTAGTAAATAATAATCACAACATTCATAAACACAGTTCATTCGTTTGAAGCAACTTTGAATAAATAAAAGTGCTTCCTGGGCCCCAGGAACAGTGAAGTCTGTCTGAAAACATCCCTCTGTCCTAAAGCTGGAAACCAGAGACAACACAACAGCACTGACTCTGAAATGTTCGCAGCTGTGTCTTCCATCAAAACACTGATTAAAATCTGTCAGTGATCAATGAAACTGTGGAATGCAGGAAATGCATCAGTCTTTAATTGAATCACTCACATTGAGAGCAAATGAACAAATACAGCAGAAAAACAGACTCTGGAACAATAGACTAAAGAAGTCAAAGGTTTGTTCTCATCATCTGCAGCTGAAATTAAAAGAGTTGCCTTGCTAACCCTATAATCTACAGTAGCTGGGTTGTGTCTCATTTGGCTTTAAATTGGGCACAAAATTTGAAATTTGAATCTGATTTCGGGCCAAGAAATGATATAAACATTTTATGGCCTCACAGCATCAGAGCCCTGTTCATTGTTAAAGAGCAAACCGGGTCGACATCGAACATTAATGTTCTCTCTTTGGTTTCTAACTTCAGTGAAGAGCTGCATGTTCACAAATATTGACCAAACTGTTCTGAGGCACAGGAACAAGAACAGTGAGTTCTGTCAGAGGGTCGGTTCTCCTTTAAATGCACAATCCTGATTATGATTGTAGCGTTCAATCCATGATTATAGTGGTCTGTCCTCAAAGCATCTGGTGCAGGAAAATAACAGACTCAATTATAAACATTAAGGTCATTACAAAAGCCTATAGAAGACTGAATCATCATTTAAACTTGAAACTGAAAAAAATCCATGATAGAATTGAGATTTCTGACACATGTATGTGTTCGAGGATAAAACACTGGACTGAATGAATGTGAGCAAAGCAGGACAAGCAGGTTCCAGTTGAGGGTGTTTAATCTTTTGCTTGCAGTCAGTCGGGTGTGAGTGGTTACATGTCTACAAATGAAAGAAAGCGAACACACAGGTCAAATTCTATCACTTTATCTTGAATAAATCAAACAATTCTAAATCAAAATCAGGACATACATTATCGCTTTAAATATAAAATCGAACAAACCAAGGAGATTAAATGTACCACTGAACAACAAAATACACACGACTTGAGGAAATATAATGAAATAAACGACTCACTCGACTCACTCAGGAACAATGGTGAGAGCAGCTCAGCTGAAGGACAAACAGAGAATGAGCTCAGGACACAGAACAAAGAAAACTCAAGACACCTGTGTGAGCTGCCCAGTTCTCCACCTGTGCTGCTCAGCCCGGCAGTCATGTGACCCCACTTCCCACAGGACGCTTTAAGTATCATTTAAAAAGAAAATGCAGTACTCCAATTTGCATTTTCATTTTCACATACTCATGTGTGTACTCGTCTTCAAACATATTAAAATGATGATTTTCAAAGACTTCACCTGCTCCGCAGTGACAGTATTTAAACATAATGAACAAACAGTCCTCAGGCCACTGCATTTACATTTACATGTCACTGCGCTCTTTAGGGTCAAAATGAAAATGCACTCAGTCCTCTCATTGAGGCAGGTCGTCAGTGAGGACGTCACTTCCTTGTCAGTTGTAATGTTTCTGTCACTGGGGCAGTGGTTGTAGCTTGTTCCCTGTAAGGAAACGACCAGAGATGAGATTTAAAGATTTTTAAATGTATTACACTAAGTGATAAGATGCTGAGAGACAGTCATCTCATCAGTGAGGACGTCACTTCCTCGTCTCTCGTCACTTTGTCTGTCTGGAGCAGTGGCAGCAGCTTGTTTTACCCGTCTGTGTCTTATATCAATACAACTCAATGGAAATTACCAGACACATGATTTAAAGAATTGATCTGTGGGCGTGAATCTCCATCAGCTGAGGCTGCTCCCTCTGCAGCTCCACCTTGATCCCTCACCTAAGTGCACTCTTCTTCTCAGTCAGCAACATCTTGAATTCATCTCAGATATAAAGCCTGTACAATGATATGAGCTTGATGAGTGTGTGATCACTTCCAGTGGTGATGGCTCACACAGTAAACTCAGAATAACAAACCTAAATAAATGAAAGTGAAAGACCTTGTAAACATGTTTGTTGTCTTCATTTTCCTGAGAGTCACTCAGCAATAGTCTGACTGATAAATCAAAGTTTAGGAGGATGTGCACACGATGAGCCCACAGGAGGAAGCTCCTCTCTGAGCTGCAGGTCTGTGGTGACCTCTAGTGACAGGACTGAAGTACTGCTCTGTGTCTGAACTATGTTCAACACTCAGGAAGAAAACAAGAAAACAAGACAAGGCTCCTACTATTTAAACGTGTTTTCTTGAAGACCATGAACTCAAATATTAAACCATAACAACCGTATAATTGGAATAGGTTTGTTTGGTGTGTGTGTGTTTGGGGATTTTTGCTGCTAAAGCTGAGTAATCTTGCCCCAGAAACCTGCAAACTACTGTTGATTTTCATACAGTGAGATTTTTTTCCACAGGTGACCCACAAACACAAACTCCAGACTAACTGAGCCTCCTTCAAAATAAAGAAAAGCCTCTGCAGCAAACTGAGAACAGCAGCTGTGGTCGTCCTGGATTTCAGTGGTGTCCAGTTCACAACTTGAACCTCATCTGACACCTCGCACCAATCAAGACTTCACTGTTTGGTCATAAAGTCTGAGTGTGAAGTGAACACAACACAACTGCCAACATCTGAATCTCAAGTGAGTAACTAATCCAGCTCACCAAGGAGATGAGATGTTCAACAGGATAAACATGACTTGAGGAAATATCATGAAATAAACTACTCACTCTACACACTCAGGAACAAAGGTGGAAAGATGGAGGGAAGCAGCTCGACTGAAGGCCAATCAGAGAATGAGCTCAGGACACAGAACAAAGAAAACTCAAGACACCTGTGTGAGCTGCCCAGTCAGCTCACCTGTCCTGCTCAGGCCGGCAGTCATGTGACCCCACGTCCCACAGTACACACCATTTCATTCAAAAGAAAATGCAGCAATCCAATTAGCATTTTCACACACTCATGTGGGCGTCCTATGAGCATATTAAATGAAAATTGAAAAGTGGCAATATTCAAATACAAAATTTACATTTACAAATCACTACACTCTGCAGGGGTCAAAATGAAAATTCAGTCTGTCAGTCATCTCATCAGTGAGGACGTCACTTCCTCGTCACTTTGTCTGGGGCAGTGGCAGCACCTTGTTTTACCCGTCTGTGTCTTATATCAATACAACTCAGTGGAAATTACCAGACATATGATTTAAAGAATTTAAATGCATCACAATAAGAGATCAGAAGCTGAGAGACAGGAGTCTGGTCGTTATTCTGATCCCAGGTCACAGCAGAGATTCAACCAGCTGTGGGCCTGAGTCTGCTCCCTCTGCAGCTCCACCTGGATCCCTCACCTCAATGCACTCTTCTTCTCAGTCAGCGAGATCTTGAATTCATCTCAGATATAAAGCCTGTAAAATGATATGAGGTTGATGAGTGTGTGATCACTTCCAGTGGTGATGGCACACACAGTAAACTCAGAATAACAAACCTAAATAAATGCAGGTGAAAGACCTTGTAAATGTTTGTTGTCTCCATGTTGCAGCACTGAGAGTCACTCAGCAACAGTTTGACTGATAAATCAAAGTTTAGGAGGATGTGCACACAGTGAACGCACTCGTGAACGCGCAGCGCCAGATCGAGAACGTTTTTCGCTCGTTCTCATCGCCCAAAGGCATGATGGGAGTGACACTACTGCGCAGTCTCTATGGGCCGCACAACGCGGAAGTAACCCGGAAGCCAGAAACTTTTTCGGCGTATGCCATGGATGTATTATACCATGTAATCACTCTGCATCCTACATGTTATATTGGTGTAACAGCACTGATATATGTGATGATAAAATGAAAACCTCCACAAGATGGCGCCGTTAACACACACACAGACTGTAGCTGCCTGCGCCCCTTCCCCCCGCCCACAGGGCGATGTGCGCCAGTTTCCTCTTCCTCACAATAACAACAGCTGGCAGCGGCTAAAGATGGCCACCGCGACCGTGGCGGGGCTCGATGCCCACAGGATGGAGGAAAAGAAGTTCGAGTACTTCTCCTCCATCAACTCCATGGCGAAGAAAATAATGCAGGAGAGGGAGAAAATCAAAGAGAAGCACGGCTCGTCCTGGGAGAAGATGACGCCGCAGGAGCAGGACAGCGCTATCGACAACTGGATGATGGACCCCCACATCCGAGCCCGATACGCTATGCACAGAGTTGAACGCGAAGAAGTGGTCTGTTACCCCAAACTGCTCCTTCAGACGGGCCAGAAGATCGTCCATTTCGGAGAGGAGGTATTTGAAGCGCATTTTAATCGACATCGGAGAGGTTTGAGTGTGTTTAAAGGGCAGGTTAGCATGTTGTGTCGCTGTTGCTAATTAGCCACGTAGCCGGTGAGATATGTAAACGTCAGAGTGAAGCAAAGCAGATTCAACGACGTAGATACATGTAATAGTTAACGATGGATAGATTTACAATTGCCTATTATTTGTAGACCGTGGGATATAATAGGTATAATAATTTAGTTGAACACTGGCGTCACCCAGAATTTCTGGTGCTCTTATTTTGTAAAATGTTAGCATAACACATGTAGGCTATAACATATAGAAAAGCTGGCCTACGCGTTTTCCCTTTGCCTTCATTATTACATTGTTACTACCTATTTATTATACATTGATGAGCCAAAACATTGTGACCACCCCCTTCTCCATATGCAGCTGGCCCTCTGAGTGCCACCAAAACAGCTCAGATCCACCAAGGTGTGGACCTTTGAAGACCTCTGGAGGTGCTCTGTGGCAGCTGGCACTTAGTCATTGACAGCAGATATTTTAAAGTCCTGTAGGTTGCAGGTGGAGCCTCTGGCAAATCAGACTTTTTCTAGCACATCCCCCAACGCCCTGCTGCCAGCTCTTGGTTTGACCCTCCTTGGACCAGTGTGGGTACTCGCCACTGCTGAATGGAGGCACCCCAATAAACCTTGTTGTTTTGGAAAATCCTCCAACCTTGTATGTGGTTATAATGATTTGGCCCTTGTCTAAGTCACTCAGGTCTTAACATCTACCCTTTTCCCCAGCATCCAACATTTTGACCACAAGGACCTACTGTACGCATTTAACGTCCAATATATCCCAGACCTTGACACGCACCATTGTTAATCAGTGTTAATTCTTTCATCAGTGATTCATAATATTTTGGTTTATTGATATATAGTCATCATATTTTCTCTTTTTTCTTGTAAGAAGACACTGTGACTTTGCACTCTAAATGAGATAACTTACTTGTTTATATACTAAAAGTATCACTTCTGTTATACCATTCTTTAAGGAAGGCCCAGAGTATAGATTGTGTGAAAGTTCAAGCTGTAACCAAAGCATGTGTGTGTGTCTGTTTAGGATATTACTTGGCAAGATGAGCATTCTGCCCCCTTCTCATGGGAAACCAAGGTAAAAAAAAAAAAAGATTCATTCACAAGTTTGACACAAGTGACTTTGGACAGAATATTGACATGTGCCATTTTCGAAAATATTGCAGTCATAAGTTAGCAGCTGATTTCTGTCTACTTTGTCTATTCTTGAAATATGTGGGATTATATAGGTGCAGGTGAATCTTTTTTTAAAGTTTGATATTGTTTAAGAACTGATTTTCCATGTTTCAGAGTCAGCTGGAGTTCAGCTTGACATCCGGCTCTGCAGACCAGGGGATCTCTGCCTCTCATGCAGACTCAAAGTCTGCAAAGACTCCTCATTCCAGCCAGCTCGGAACCAAGGTTTAATAAGCCTTTCTATCAACAATCTCAGTTTGATAAATTTCACTTTATTCTGCCAAATCTGCTGTAAAGTAACACATTTTAAGTGACCCCATCGACAGACATGTTGCATTTATTTGTATGGCTGTGGTAATGCTTTTGTACAAATGGGGTTTTATGTATGATTTCACAGTGTTTGTCCCATAACAACAGTCTGTTATATTCATAACTGGTGCTTTGTTGGCTTATTTCAGTTGTACACAGTTACAGTAGGAATTGATCTTTGAATAACCTTTACCTCAACTTTAATGGCATTTTTAACCAAATGCAATTTTAGGAATTTTACTGGAAGGACTATGCTATTATTTGTTTCAATGCTTCTTTTAATATTGAGGACAGTTAAATTAAGTATGTTATTGTTTGATTGTGAAGGTGTCTGTCAGTGAGGGCCGGAGGCCAGAGGAAGAGTCGTCTTTCTGGAAGATCAGTGCTGAGAGGTCCAGGCTGGAGGGGGAGCAAGCGGACTTCCAGTCCCTGACCCCTAGCCAGATAAAATCCATTGAGAAGGGAGAGAAACCCCTCCCCTCCTACCTCCGACAGGTAAGCACTCAAGTAGTGATTCTTACTATCTGGTAGTGTTTTCAGTTTAAGTTAACAGCTGCCGAAAATGTTCATATATCATGGCCGTTTATAATGGTGAGGTGCACATGTCCCATTTTTCTGTATCAGTTTCTTTAAAAAAAACCCAAAAAACAACAGATTGAAAGCTAGTTCCTACCCCAGCACTTGTCACTTTCGTTATCACGCTTTGTGTCCTGAAATAGAGTCTAGCCTGAAGCTGAGATAAATAGCATCTGTGAAGCCTCCACAAGTGTCAGAGAAGCAGATGCAGCCAATTTGCAGTAAAAAGCAACAATGATGTTTAATTTGTTTCTGAATTACCTACTTTGCTCTTCTTTCTTTTCTTCTTTCCTGCACTTTTATTGTTAGTGATATTTTTGTTAAGCTGTTTTTAAACAATTTCAAAACACCAGTATTCATTTTTTTGTAACTTTTAACTTGTGTTATCTTAAGTATGTGTATAACATAATTAACATCTATAGAAATCTAATATTAATTGTATCACTGACACTGAGAATGCAGCGGTTAATATTATCATTTTGCTACAGGAGTCCTCTGTCCCCTCCAAGGAGCCTGAGGCAGCAGAGTCCCACCCTCCAGCTCCTACCAGGTCCACAAAGCAGAGAGCACCCAAGCCTCCTGCTCCCCCACCCCCTGTCCCCACTGCTGTCAGTGCAACACCGGCATCCATCTCCATCTCGCCAAACCCTGCCCCACCTGTCAGCGTGTCCTCGACAGTGGCAGGATGGGAGCGATCTCAAAGCACCTTGCCATCAGTCAGCAACACCGTGGATGAAATGTTCTCCTCCAACATGATGTCAAAGCCCACCCACATCCCTGCCAGTGTGGAGAAGGAGAAAGAGGTGGAAGTTTCACCTAACTTTGACTCCAGCCCCACATTTTCCCAGGTGAGCTCTGCAATGGATAGATCGAGTTTTCAGAGCGACAGAAGTGCAGTTTCTAAGGACATTTGCTTTGGATTGTTTATTATACTCAAAATTAAATCAGATTCTATACGTTAACAGAGAAAGTGAAATTCCTGCTAATTCCTGCTGTGACATTACTGATTAGGATGTGGCCAGAAATGCAAGTGTACTGGATGATAACTCATTCATTGGGAAGTTTTGGTGACTGTCATCTTGCATCATCATCATCATTGATACATAGAAATCAAACTTTAGAGAGTTCACAGCAAGTCAAGTTGCACCTAACTGTGTCTCATACTGTAATATTATGGATGATGGTTATTATGTGGCTGCTATTCTTTGCTCAGTTGTTTTTGAGTAACTGCAGAGGAGGGCACAAACATAAACACACCACGGCTTTAACTATGTGCTGCAGCCGTATGTCACCATTGTTATCAAATGATCTTGCACAACTATGTGTTACACAAGTCTCTGTCTTTCCTAAACTGTCCGCTTGTTCCTTCTCCTCAGTTCAACACAAGCAGCAACATCCTGAAGACTGGATTCGACTTCCTAGACAACTGGTAAACCACAGCCCAGACCAGTCACCACTCTGAATGAATCATCGTCATCATCACTCTAAAGAAGGACCACACTGCCATGACTACAGACATCTAGATTTAAAAAACACCAGTCTTTAAAATGACCACACTATGCTCTTGTAATTATTTCCAGTGGCTTGTTAAGACATTATCTCACCGCCCGTGTGCTGGTGTTTTTTCCCCCATTAGAAGATCTCCTCACTGATAAGGGTTGAATCTTCCTAAATGTCTTGCCAAACACCCCCTGCCCCACCAAATGCAGAGTACGCAGGGATTGAACCTCACAGAATGTGCACACTGTTCTTCACTGTGCATCCACACTGTGATCAACTTGGATGAAGGGTCCCAGAGTTCAGACAGATTGGGGTACCATGATCTATAACCTATAAGCACATATACACCTAGCACCTCATGCATGTTAGGTACGTCTGTTGGCTATCAAATATCAAGAAAGCTAAGTGTAAATGCAACCAGAGTCATTTGAGACTGACTTAAGACGGCTAGCTAACCAAACTGTTATTGTTGTAAAGTGCATAAATTAATCTTGCACTGGCATTTTTGAAGGTTTCCAAAAAGCTTCAGGTTCATTAAACCAACTTTTAGACTGGAGTAGGGCTGACCCTCATTTGCATGTAGCCTGGAAAAACCAAGAAGGCAATCTGACGCATTTGATATGGCACATTCGTGTTAAGTGCAAATGAGGCCAGTGCTGCTAACTTACTTTTCCTCCTTAATGGTACAATGTTTAGCTAGCTAGCCACAATAATAAAGCAGGAAACCCGCAATGGCTTTGACTGTTGCCCAAGGATAGTTGGGTCATCTTTTTTAGACTGCACTCTTTCAAATAATAGTTTAATAAATGGGAAGGTCTGTTACAAACTGCTAACCACTTGCCGTTAATAGCTGTGGTGCACGAAAACATATTCCAACTGTCGGGGAAATAATATACTGTGGAAATCTAATGACTTTTATTGCCTAATCCCAGGAAACACTTGAGCTGTGGCCACATTTTTTCATACCTACAATACATTAACTTCTGTGCACATTGGACACTTGGAACTCTGGTAGCTTAGTCATCATGTTGCTGGCCGTGTGAATGCACAGTAAGGGTGTGACTTAGCTGCCTTCATGTGGACCTTTTAGATGCTACTCTATAGCAAGCAAGAACAATTTTATACAACAAGCATGTACAATTTTCATCTGCCAACACTAAAATCCTCAATCCATGTTTAAGTTTTTGTTTATTGTTATGAAGATTTTGCTCTCTTATGTGCTTTTATTTATACCTATATATTCCTATAGATCTAAGAGTTTTAGAGTTAACGTAGTGCTCAGTGCTGCAGTCCTGGCCCACACAGTGCAATTACTACAGATGATGTTCCTACTGGTTTTGGAATTCCTCTATTATCATGTAAGCTGTAAAGATGTTGAATGGATGGAGAAAATCCTGGAAATTTACCATTACATCACTTCATAGGAATATTGTGTGGAATTGATTTCCAGCTTTAATGCGTTCATTGAATTAGATGGTGGTTTTCTTCCTAACTGAAGTGGAAACCAGACAGTTGTTGTCTTTGCTATTAAAAAAAATAGAGGGAAGAATAGTTATGGAAGTACACAAACTTAGTCATGGAAAAACTCATGGACTATATGTCTGGGCTGCCGTGGGAACCTCTTACAGATGTCCTGTAAGGATTTGGCTCCCTGACAACACTTCCTTACCACCTCACCCCTCTCAACTTTCACCCGACCTCAAACTAGTGTCGAGCAAACCTAGTGTGCATTCATAATGACAATAAGATGCACTCAAATGTTGTTGTTTTAGGTAAATGGGCAGGCATGTAGTGATTTATAACACGTGTGTCACAGAGTTTACATGACTAGAGTACTATTTTACTGAATTTTATATTTATCCGCTGATTGTATCTTCTGCTATACATGTATATTGCACTCATGCATTCTGAGGTCACAGATTCGAAGGAAGCAAATAAATGAAAGTCAAACCTGTTTTTCATCTTTGTTCTTCTGTTCCTCTTAAGTTTTTGAACACAAACCCCATTACTTTGTAATAGTAAGTGGTGTTTTCCAGCTAATTTCAGCTTTATTCAACATGGGAGGCAAACAGATGCGGTCACTACAGAGGTTTCTGTTACGGCTGCAAATGCAGCATCGGTCATTAGTGGGTTTGATTTCATAAAATGAAAGAAAAAAAAAAAAACTAATTGAAAGAAACCGAAAGTTGGATGGTTAACCCAAGTCTTTGCTTCAGGGTGGTCAAGATTTTTTTTCTCATTCATGTTTGCCTGCTTGTTTGCATTCTTGTCGACCTCCCTGTAAGCTCAATGACATCAATTCCTGCAGCTGTAATTTCTACCAGATCCAAAATGCCATGTAGGAAAGGAGGGGGGAAGGATGTCCGGTGCTCAGGGGAAACTTTATGCTGTTCGGTTAAACAACACATTGGCCCAGTTCAGAATCATCAGACCTCATTACACTGTCTCCCTCAGGTGCAAAGCAACCGTCCTGCAGTATTTATTTAAGGAAGCAAGAGCATGACTGTGTTAGACAGAATCTACGTAACACACAGCATACATCTTCTATGACATTGGTAATTCATGTACATAGTTCTACTTTAAAGTTATTCATTTAATGCGTATCCCACATTATTATGAAATTACAAATTGAGGTATAAAAAAAATGAAAATGCCCTCCTTAGCAGACAGAAAAAAAAAATAAAACGGTGACATTTAGACAAATTACCTCAGACTCAAGGTTGTACTCCAGCTGCTCACCAGCAGCAACACAGAGTTACCTAAAGTGTGTCTGGGTAACTTCTACGCTGTGAATCAGAAACACTGGAGACAGACTAGTGAACCTAGTTTACTGATTCTTTGCATACAAGTTTGTGAGGAGCAGCATTGCTGACAGTAAATTATAAGAAAATCATAACAAAAATTTAAATGCAAGTATTTTTTTAATTTCATTCAATTAAATCTTTTTTTCATTGATTTGAAATATTTGTGGGAGGAAACTGGAGCACCCAGAGAAAACCCACGCATGCATGGAGAGAAGATGTCGTCTCCACGCAGAGAGAAAGCAGTAGAGTGAAAATTTGCCTCCTTCCTGTGAAGCTACAGTGCTAACCGCTGAGCCACCGTGCTGCCCTGTATATGTCTGTGAAGATTTATCAGTCATCCAGGTCATGGTCATCCAAGAAGGGTTGGATCGAGGGCAACTGGACATGGATGTTGGGACTTGAAGACGTTTGAAGAACCTCTGGGATCAGAGGTGAGATGTCTTCAATGAAGTCCAGCTGCCTTCATATGGCACTTGGAAACGCCACGACCTTGATGACTGAGAATCTTCACAGACATATTCCCAAGATGTCAGACTATTACTAAAGTACTTCTACTTTTTGCCCCAATTCCATGGTTTCACATAGTGAACGCATTTTTTCCACCCTTTACGTATTTTGGTCTTTTTCTCCTCAGAAGATTGAGGCTGGGGGTCATCGGCAGCAAGGTTTTCCTGCTCTGAGGTGGACTTAGCAGTGAGCTTGGGGCGAGACTCTCTCTCATAGTCTGAGATCTTTTGCTCCAGCTCCTGCACTTTCAGGGAAAGGACATTTTCATTTTCACTTTCAGATGCCTGGATTCTTTTCAACTCCTTAATGGCCTCCTTGTGTTCTTCTATCTGTTCAAGGTAGGCCTTCTGCTCCTTCTCCCAGGCTGTTTCTTTGACGGTGGCCTCCTTTATCTGAGTACTTTGCTGTTTAGTCAAGTTGCTGTTTAGTCAAGTTAGTTACATTTTTGGAGCTCGACTATAAGCTCCTCAGTTACATCTTCCAGGGCCATAGTTTCTGCCTTCTCTGCCCTGTACTTTTTAACCACACACTCAAAGCTTGTTTTCAGACGATTTAAGTCATTGCTCAAGACTGTCACCTGTCCGTCCAAAGCTTCAAAGGTATCCACAACCGTGGTTTGGAGCTTCTTTACAAAGTTAACCAATGTGTCTTGATTGAGGACCTTTGCCTTGTCTGAGGTCTTGGGCTCCTCCTGGCCACACTCATTTTCTTCTTGTGCTGATGCTTCTTGATGAACCACAGAGGTTTCCTCTGAGCTCTCAGCTTCGTCCTTTGTGGACAAATCCTTGAGAGTTAAGTTATTCTCTTTGCAGCTCATTTGAAGGTCTTGGATCTGAGTAATGAAGGTCTTGTTCTGCCTCTCCAAGGCTTGGAGTTAAGGCACAAACAAGGCTTCGCACTCTTTCCTCTCCCTTTGGAGCTGATCTTTGAGCTCACTGATTTCTTTGTGGAGCATCTTGACCTGCTCAAAGTCCCTTAGCTGCCTCTCCACACGCAGATCTTTCTCTTCATGAAGCTGCAGTTTAACCTTCTCAAGTTCTTCTTGCAGCTCATCCCTTTGCTTTCTAGAGGACTCTTTTTCTGCCTTCTCAGCCTTGCACTTCTCAGTGATGTCACTGACAGTGGAATCATTCATTTTATGGCTTACTATTTTTAGTAAATTGTTCCTTTCCCTCTCCAAGGCCTTGACTTTAACGACATTCTGGTTGATTATTGTTTGTCTCATACTCTCCATCTCTGCACGAAGGGCCTTCTCCCTCTGAGTGGCCCGCAGCTGCTCCTTGACACGTAAGTCTTTTTCATTTTGGAGCAGACGGGAGAGTTCACAAATTCTTTCTTGCATGTCACACTTATCATCACTTACCATCTCACCTACGAATAAGTAATTGTTAAGTTACCTAAGTTCAAGTACTTGTACTTGTACTTGTCTTTCAGAGGTGATGTCAGTTTGGCTTTTGTTTTTCAAATGCAGTGAAGTCACTCAGTGTATGGACTCATATGTTTGAAGGTAAAACAGTCTGTGTAAGTCTGTGATTCAAAAGTGATTCTGAGAACCAGACAGGAATGTTAGTGTGATGTCTGCCTGACAATGGCTTTGATCTTTGAAGCCATTGAAGTTGTGATGTTCCCACTGTGACACCATCACCGGTCAGTCATCAGACACACTGTGTTAGTTGGGATAGATAGAAAGAGATATAGATTCATCCATCCGTCCCGTGGCTCTGTATTCTACATTTTTCTTCACAAAAAAACCTTTGCAGTCGACATTGCACTTGCTCAGATCCTCAGCAGTACACCCACCAAACTTGAAGTCACTTGGATGAGCGGTTGTCAAGGGCATTCATTCATTCATTCATTCATCCATTTCTGTATTTATAGGCTTTATGCAACCTTTATGTGCAGTAGTTCTTAACAAGCTTTAATGTGCAAATTCAGTAGTTTCCTTTTATGTTGTAGCACAGTTCTGTGTTTTACAGTGTGGTTGTAGCACAAAATATGAATAATTTGGAAACTTTAAACCGGTCAGAATCAGACTTACAGCTTCTTTCTACATATATTATCTGTCAGTGTTGGCCTTCAAGGTACTGTATGTTTGTGTTCATCATCCCTCATGCTGAACTGAGGCACCTCTGTCCAGTGAAGCCACCTCCCTGCAGCACCACCCAACACCTCCAGAGCCTGAATAGCTCCTTTGTGTTCACTCTCAACTATTTTATTTTTTTCAACAAATGCTTGGGTGAATGAAAAGCATTACACAGTATTGAACTTGAAAGGGAACAGAAACAGGAGTGTTATTATGTTGACAGTGTGTTAGCTTCTGTCCAGTCGGCTAATAAAGCAGCCTGCTCCTCAGACATGACACTTTATTAAACTGAAAACAGAAACCATACCATCCTGTTTGCAAAGAAAAAAAAGAACAGGTCTGACAGGCAATGAGTTAGATTTGATCCAGGCTGATAATTTGTCCTATTTCTGAAGAATTGTGCAAGTCTGAGAGGTGTTGAGTCATTCAGCTGCCTCTGTACTGATGAGATTCTCCATGATAAATGAGCAAAGTGGGAAAGATCTGCAGTACAGTCCTGTTAGATGTTTGACTTTATAAGTGCAGACACATTGTAATCTTATGGGTAACAATACTATATAGTTATGGTGTAGTTTGAGAGGGTGCCTTTCAATGAAATGCACATATATTAAATCAACAGCTCTACTACTGTAACAATTTAGCTTTTGATGAATCACCGACTCAATTGGTTTATAAAATGTGAGAACATGGTGAAACACTTCCCCTCGGCAATTTCCTAAAGCCCGAGGTGACCTCTTCAAATTGCTTTTATTGTTCAATGAATAATCCAAAATACATAAATACTCAAGACAAAGAAAAGCAGCAAATCATCAAATTAAAGGGTCTTGAAGTTGATCATTTTTGGTGTTTATGCTTAAATATAAACTGATTATCTAAATGGTTTTTGCTTAATTTTCTAGTTGATCACTAATCATGCACTTGCTTTGATTGATGATTTTCAATGTAATTTCCTGGCATGAAAATCAACCGGGTCATCATAAGAAGAACACCTCTGAAGAGTCACAAATTTTTTTCCAGACCTCTGTTAGAATCCAAACTGACGTCTGGAAAAGGTTTGAAGTTTTGGAATCCATCGTGTCCTGGAACAGCTGTGTATGTGCAGCCATCCTGCAGACTCAAACACATCTGCCCCTCTTTGCTGAAAGCAGTTCCAGTCGCTGTAGGAGCTCCTCCCAGTCTCCAGATCCCTGAGCCCTGCCTCAGACGCTTCCCCTGGAAACTCTGCCGAATTCTTGTGGCATTTTAACTGGCATACCTCCTGCTACAGCCACATACACACACACACACACACCCATGTGTGCACACAGGCATTTACATAAGGTCTTTCTCTGCTTTTCATGTCGTCATTTCCCTGGAACAGAATCATGAAGCTCTATTTATCTTGCCATTGATTTATTTAATTATACTAGAAAAGTTTGGCAAGCAGACCTGATATTTTGCCAAATTAATAAAACGGCTGGGCATGTGTTTGTGTGTGTGTGTGTGTGTAAACCGAGTTTATGACCACAGTATACTCATACATACAGGGGTGCACTGTAGTGAGCTGAATTCACCTTTTAAGCCAGAGATAAACCAGGCAAAAACAAAAAAACAAACTATACAGGAAGCCTGAAGAAATCTGGACTTGAAATAGCAGTTTGACAAATCTTTACATTTAAAGTGCTGCCATGAATTTCTTGAAAGTCCAAATAAACATTCCTCTTTTAACAAAAAGAAAAGCCAGATTCATAAGCATTAAAACACACTCTTGCTTTATTCCATACACTTGTGAGTTTTGCTGCACCAACCTTACGTGGTCTGGTATGACCAGTAGCTTAAAGCGGCTAAAATTAGTAAACTTGAGACAGATACTGCTCTGTCACAGGCAGGACTTAGTTTGTTTTGACTTTCTGACCCTTTTCTACCTGTGCAACTGCTATGCCATGCTTTAGCATTTCATATTTTGCTGTCACTTGGCTGCTTTTCAGCAAAAGTCCATAAGCCAACACAAACAGGAAGTCCTAAAAGTGTCATAGGTCAAATTATAACAGCTACTGTGACAAGTGAGCAAATTCTATCTGCTGATAAAGAGCATTAAACATAGCTGAAAGCTCTGAAAAACCAGTAAGTAGATCTTGAGTTGGGATTGTTTTGTGAAACTATACCTCACTGTTATGAAGACAATATGCTTTACTGTTTGTCTTTGTTCATGAACAGCTGACAGTCTGGAGATAGATGGTTTCCACAGGACAGAGACCTGTGATGTTGGCCCCCTCTGTAAATCTGCACTGTTCACACAAAGAGTGGAAACGGGAGGTGGGAGCAGAAGGAGCAGAAACAAAGAGCTTTCCTGTTATTTGGCAAGACAGGAGGGAGAAAAGAAAGACAGACACACAGCAGGGATGTCTATTTGATTATTGTTCTTTTCTACCTGGTGTTTACACCTCTCTGCTTTTTAAGGGGAGTGTGCACCAGCTCCCATTCACGTTTCTAATGGGAGATTATTCCTCCTGCTTTCCCGCTGCTGCTCCTGCTTCACTGCGTCCTGGATCACATCTCTGAGGGAAGCACAAGGGTCAGGAGGGGAAGAAAAGTGAAAGAGAAGAGAGGGAGAGAGAAGCAGACTGTGGAGAGAGAGAGAGAGAGAGTGACTCAGAGGTGCAGAGGGAGTTTTTGCTGCTGAGGGAAAAGCAGAGTTGTTGGGAAGCAGAAAATGGGACCGGCTGCCACCTCGCTCGCTCTGCTGTGTTTATGTTCTCTGGGTGTGTGTGTTCCCACGGGGATGGCCGACGCTGCACCAACACAGGTCAGGACTCTATATGTACAGTATGTGTTCTCTCTCTGAAAACTACATCTTTATTGGGCATGTTACCGTTACTGTTGTGTCGTGCACTTTCTTGACTTTGATCCAATACGCCTGTTTATTTGGGTAAGAGACTGAACCCATCGAATATCCTTAAATCAAACACAAAACAGTAAGTACTGAGACTAATTTTGCTAAAATTGAGCTTGAAATCTGCTTCAGGAAAGTACAGTACCATGTGAAATAGGTTGGCTTATCTATTGTAAGTGATGATGTCATGGATGGATGACACACACCAGACATGTTCAGGATAACAATGGTGCAACAGCAGTGGTGAGACTGGTAGTAATGATGACACACCCAGAGGAGCAGGTCTATCTGGCAGGTTTTTCCTCCACAAAGACTTAATGTACGTCAGACTTCAAACTAAATCGCCCACTCATAAGCTACTGAGTGAACACGATCACAGTGATATGGGCCCTCAGTCTGCCTGTGGAGATTAGACTGGTGGGCTCCCTCTCCTCATTAAAACCCTCATAAAGACACAATTGTATAGGTGTGCTCTCTCAGGGTTTGGGGTCTGAAATTACATTCAGTTTTTTAAAACCTATTATCATACAAATTAATTCCCCTGATTCTTATTTTATTGATTAGTTGAATCCTTTTTAAATGCCATCTATTGTTGCACTGTTTCTCTTATAAACTGGTTTTAATTAGTTTTTTTATTGTTCAGCCTCCATTTTTATCTTCTCTTGTAAAACATTTAAAACAGTGTGCTATATAAATTCAGCTGATTGTTATCATATGATTATAACTGCTGATACTGATCAAAGTATAAATTTAATATTGGCTGCAAATGTGAGTTCTGTCATACAAATTAAACAGTGCTGAGGCTAAAACCACATTAAATTAAAAGCTTATCTCCACCTTTATTGTGTTCATCATTAGAGAAAAAGTAAGATGACAGAACAAAATTACACAACTGAAATTAGACTGATGATTAAACGACCATTCCTTATCAAGACTGTTTATCATATATATATATATATATATATATATATATATATATATAATGCATGGAGCTAATTAATCTGAAATAATTAGAATTAGTCAAACTCCTTCTTGCAGCCTAATTATAGCAATCATTGATAAAATTGTTGGCAGAGTAACCTAATGAATGAATGATAATAATGAATGAAATAATGAATAAAAATGAGTGTTTTGGATAAAACAATAATGAGCTTGTTTTGAGCATCTGACGTTTATTTTAATGAGATCTAATGAAGCTTCACAGTGTGATTCAAACAGTGACATCATTGTGATTTGTGTGTGCGTGTGTGTGTGTGTGTGTGTGGGTGTGTGTTTCTAAGGCTTCTCTGCCAGAGGTGAAGAAGGCAAGAGGGGATGTTCCAGACATTCTTCCAGAGCCTGAACCAGAGCCGACCAGCCCAGTGTCAGACTTTGAAAACTCATACAACTACGTCTGTACGTGATTTCATTCATCTATAAATCATGTTTAAAGCCTCGTCCAGGCCAAAAACATCATGGTTTTATTCATAATAGGCAAATATTTGTAGCATATGTCAGCCATCATATAAATGTCATAACCATTTTCAAGTAGCACAGTCATATTTTGTTTTATTGTGAAATACATCTGTATTCTCTTATGTTCTCTCTCATGTTTGTTCCTTTGCTTGTGCTTTACTGTATTCTGTCCCACAGTATCCCGACTGGCTGGTCTGGACCAGGCGATCCACAAGCTGAATGTTGGTCACTACACTCTGGATGTTAAAGTCAGTCAGCTGATGGACCGTCTGTCCAAGATGGATGGTAAGATGCTCACTTTCTTCCACAAACCTACTGATAACATCCACATTTCTCTTTCCTTTTTAATCTTTTACATTTAACACCCTTGTCAAGTTATATTTCTGCTGCACATTTGTATCAATCAGTGCGATTTTCAAACAGATTAAGAATTAATGTGGCGCCCCCTTGAGCCACAAAGTGGAAAAAGCAGTTGTGAGATGCCTCAAATTTTCCAAATTTTGTCCTGCACGAAAGCTGGTGCAGGAGTTTGTTGTTGCAGATCTCCAACCTGAAGAAGACTCATAGGACTGATTCCCTGTAATAACATTCATGTCTCCTTGTTTCTGTTGTTCCCCATCACTAACACGGCAGCCAAAGTCGGGGAGCTGGAGGACAGCATCCGGGAAGTCTACCAGCACAGCAAGGACAACCGCAAAGAGATTGGAAGACTGGAAGGTAAAACTTTCCCTCAGATGTCTTGTTCTTCATGTGAAAAAATATTAAAATATTTCAGGCAATTTGTTCTGATTTCCCTCTGTCTTCTGTATTATAGTTTAGACAGTGTGATAACTGAAAATGTAGTGGTGGTACCATATGTGAATGTTCCCATCACAGTATTATTCAGGAACATAACACTTTTAGTTCCTGTCACTTTTACTAATTTACCACACTGTTATCAGTCATTTCTTTACTTTACATTTGATTAAAGTGATGTTGCAAATGTTGTGCTGCAGACCAGACACGATTTTACAAGGAAATCACTTTTGTTTATTGTCTGTGAGACAAGTGAGTAAAAGCACTTCCAGAAAACAAGGGCGAATGGCAAACAGGACACAGGATGTAACATGCAAAAGTTGAAGCATCAGTGTTTAGTATTGCGCAAATACACAAGATGGTTGTACTACAGTGTAAGGCTGACTTTATGTTTGTATCAAAAAGGTGAGTTGTTATTAAGTGACTCATCTGTGATGAATGAAAGTAAACATTAAAGGTCATTGGTCCTCTCAATATAATCTCTTGCCCTACAGAGGACATGATAGCTCATGAGGATTATTATCTGCTAGAGCTTGAAGCTTGAAGCTTGAAGATAAAGTTTCCAGACGCAGTTCTGGATAGCATTAGAATTTGCTGTTGTGTCTGGTACTAAAACTCACATTTTAAAGCTGCACTAATCAGTATTTTTATATGAAATGTGGGACAAATGACTGTAATTTTAAATAGGTAGTTAGTAGTGATGTTAAATATCACTAACGCTGCAGTTCACCTCAGCCTCGCAGAGCATTTTAGCATCTTTCAGCTCATTGTTTTGGTTTTATGGCTGCAGCTTTGCTTTTTTGTTCGACTCTCACCGCATCGTGTCTAGCAGCAGCAGACAGCTGATCAGCATCCAGCTGGTGAACAGAGTGGAGCTATCAGCAGCTAAAGAGGCTGTTGGTAGTGGCCAAAACAGAACTACTACAAGAGTGAATATTTGATTCAAATTCCTCAGGTCAACACAAACTCAACTCCAAATGCTAATTTAGCTCTGAGTCTTTTTTTGGTTTTACCACTAGAACCCGATAAAGATAAAAATTGCTCTAATTCTAAATGTGTGATAAAGCATCTGTCCTGTTTTTCTCTGCTTCTTAGGCTGCCAGAAGGGGCGCAGGATGGGATACAAATGTTATTTAGTGTACAACAGCTATGAGGATTACGCCGGAGCATCCAGGAAGTGCCTGGAACGTGGTGGCCGCATGGCGATGCCCCGTGACCGCAAGGAGCAGGAGGCCCTGGCCGACTATGTCAAGTCCTTCTTCCACCCGGGGAACTGGCCCGTCTGGCTGGGCATCAACGACCTACGATCTGAGGGCATGTACCTTTTTGATGATGGGACCAGGGTGTCATACTTCCAGTGGCGCAAGCACTTCCTGTCCAGCCAGCCCGACGGGGGCAGGCGGGAGAACTGTGTGGCGATGTCGTCAGATGATGGCGACTGGTGGGACCACTACTGTGATCGGACCATGAACTATCTCTGCGAGTTTGATGACAGGGTGGCACTTTAAAATCAACACCTTTCACAGTAGCTTCACTCTCCCACCACTTTACTGCTTTCTCTAACTTTGACCTCCAGTAGTTGATTTTCAAATAACTTATTTCCCTTTAAAAGAGACTTTAAACATACTTGGATTGGTTGCTTTCAAAGGTGGGGAAGTTTTCAATCCCCCGCAGGAAACCAAGTGTGTTTTCATATAAATAGCCAGTATAATTTAATTTGGATTTAGAATTTGTGTAGCATTGTATAAGCAGTGTCTTAGGTTTTTAAGGTGAAACTTATGTCTCAGATGGGCACAAACGTATATATAGCTATTTAACGTCTGATAGAAATAAATAACACTTTATCAGATTATGTTACTAATATGAATGTTGTATTGTTCATGCAGCTGCAGTGATATGAATGTAAGCCAGTCAGGACTCTGCTGTGATTTCATGCACAGAATTATAAATATTTGTTTGAAGTTTCCAAAAAAGGGAAAACCTGAAAAGCTGGAGGAACTTTCTTCGGAATCAGCACGAACTCTTGAAGACATAAACTGGTGTGTGTTTGGGTTTGACAGAAACTAGGCAGCGCTACTCTGTTACTTAAGATCTTTGAAGATTTTTAAACAAAGGCCGGCACAGAGTGTGACTGCGCTGTTAAACTGCTGATTCTCCAACATCTTTGGCAAGAACAGACCAACATTTTTAGAGATTTTGTTTAGTTTCACTTCTGAATCCCCCAGAAATGACACATTGCTCCATGTAAATGTGTCCGGAGTCCTGCAGTATATAAAGTGAGAAAGTCGTCCTGTACATAAAAGTCTGAATGTAAATGTTTTTAATAAATCTTTACTAAATGTTGACATGGTTTACAGCATAATTTTCTGAAAAAAAGTTAAAAAGGTGTAAGACAGATTTGTGTCATCAGTAAGGCTGAGTTTCAGTGCCAATGCCAAAATGATATTGAGAAATATAAACATATTTTTTACAGAATTTAACAAAAGAAGCTGAAAATCTAAAATGAAATGTAATCTAAATACATTATAACCGTACAATAACTTTGTCTAAATAAAATAGTCAAAACTTTTGATATGATTTAGGAATAATCTCATTGCGTAATAAGTAAACAAGATAAAAATTCTGACCAGATATTCGACAACAGTTTTTCAAACTTGACATTCTCTAATTATTTTGTTCTGTGGACACATTTTGTCAAATTCAGTTCGATACCCAGCCCCACTCATCACAAAGTTGGGCATGTTGTTATCCTGAATAATCTTTCACATCAAACAGTCCTTGATTATTTTATTTTAGATATTAAAAGATAAGATCTGTAGCACAGCAGCAATCATATGTATTTTTCTACAGTAAACATTTCACAGTCCAGTAGACAAAAGTTGTATCTAAAAATGTATCTGTATTAAAAGATGAAATTAGAAATGGACAAATTTTATTCCGATCATCTCTACCTTGACTAGCCATATGGAAGAAAATTAGTTCAATGAAGTTAATGATAGTAACATCATGTAGCATGATTTCTGGGTAATGCAGTTGCGTGTACCTTTCAAAATTAAAAGTGTGACCTCTCACTGCCACTTGGAGCTGCCAAAATCCAAAGCAGGTGAAACCAGCTTTAAAGTACAGCCTTAAGAATGAGAGCTACACTGTCTAAGATTATAGATCTGGGTAAAACTGCTTAAGCAAATCAGTGTGTTTTTAAAGTGAAAAAAACATTTATATCATATAAAATTAGATTTTAAGTCATACTACTCATTACCTCCGCCAAGGACGTTATGTTTTCACCCGTGTCGGTTTGTTTGTTTGTCAACACAAAAAGTACTGAACTGATTTGCACCAAACTTGGTGGAGGGATGGGGCATGAACCAGGGAAGAACCCATTACAGTTTCGTATGAAACTGGTTAAAGGGGCAGATCCAGGATTTCTCTTTCTCTAACATTGCCAGATAGATGTTTTTGTAATTTTCTCAGGAAATAAAGTATGGATGTAAGAGTCAGACAGATGTGTGGGGCTGTTTGGCCTTGGCGGAGGTATGTGTTCTACAGAGTCCCATCCTAGTTTTAAAATGCTGCCTTCACAACATTGACACAACAAAGAAGATCAGTTGTCTTTGCCGTACAGTTTTTCATCGGTCACACCTCTTCATGGTGTCATGAGCGCGAGATGTGACGTCATTAACGTGAGTCAAAGAGCTGCTCTTCCTCTGTGGTGTCAATGATGTGTCAAATCTAACCCCAGGCGCTGTGTCTCCAGATGTTTGCATGTCTTTCACAACATGCTGATGTTTTTCTTAGGGCAGCCTGCAGCATCCACGGCCTGCAGGATGTCCTTCACAGCCGGCCTGTCCATGGGGGTTTTAGACGGGTGAGAAAGAATCACCTTCCCCGTTTCATCCAGCAGAAAGTCACCTCCCATCTGAAACAATAAAAACAATCAATATATCTTTTATCCTAACATTAAATTAAATTAGTAAAATAAAAGAGGTGAGAGGTGGAGCTAGTCTACCTCACTACCAGGAGTTGGGTTCTGTGTTATCGGCCACAAGATAAATCTCTGGGGGTTGTGCGATGACTAATGAGGGAAGGTATTCAGAAATCTGACATAATCTGTCCACTTTGGGTCTCAAACAATTATTTAAATGAGAGCTGGAGATCTGAAACATGACAAACAGCCCCAACTAGAAACTGTGTTTTTGTTGTTAGAGCTCACAAGCCAAAGAGGATTGTTAATCTTTAAGCTTCTTTTTTTTTTTAAATATAGAATCTTAATCTCAAACAGCTGTCAGATAAAAGTAATGAGGTTACAATAAGTTCAATATTTCCCTCTGATGGGTTGAAGTGCGAAGTAGCTCAAAATAGAAATACTAAAGTCAAGCACAAGTTCAGTACAGTTCAGTTACCTTCCACCACTGATGATTTATTTTGAGCCTTAAGGTGAGTCCTGCTTTATTACCTGATCTTGAGGTCTTAAAAAGGTATTAAAATCTAGCTTTAAGACACAGTTTGTCACTTGTTATTGAGCTTACATGGTGCATATATCTAAATAAATATGTATTTAAATATGTATATTCAATCAAACTTCCCCACAGTAAACCTGAGATTATGATATAACGCACACAATGCGCAAACAAGAGCAGGTATCAAAGCTGATTTGTGCTCCCTGCACAGAAAAATAACAGCCCTGCATCTCAGCACATATTTCCTCGATGTCTTGTTTATCTTGTACCTGGTAGATGTCTTCCAGCAGACGATGGGGGACGTCAGGGAAGTCTCTCTGGACAACTCCGTACTCTGAGTACTGCAGCAGACAGCTGAACTTCATCACTTTGGCGTAGGACGAGCCGAGGCCAAAACTCCTGTAGACCTGCAGCAGAGAGGACATCGACTGTGTTAGAAAAATACACATTCTGGCAGCTTTATATAATCATAAACACTCATTTGAGTGGAAATAAAACATCCGCTTGGGATTCAGCAATATGAAAAATATTTGCTGGATAACTGAATCAGGTTCTTCACACACTCATCATGATTGATGAAATGCTTCTGTGGCATGTGGAAAATCTCTTCTGTCTACATATTTGGTTGATTGCCCTCGTTTCCATCTCACATCTGCTAACATCTGGTGACTGACTTTTCCGAATAAAAGGTTTTGAGGTTTGAGCTTTTATGACACATCATCAAACAGCTGCTAAATCCTCTGCTTCCCTAAGCTGTGGCCTTATTTTGTGTTTGTGCTGAGTCAGACGTCGGTTTCCATGATTACAGCTGCCTCTTTAATTTTTATGCACCTGCCCACCAGCATTGGATATAAATATATAGACAATATAATAGTCATTCTTTTTGTTTTAATTCATTTCTACAGAAGCCAAATCCTCATTTTTAATTTTTTTTGGAATTCCCTTAATTTTCTTATTGTTATTCAAATTAAATGTGTTGATAAAGGTTAAAAAAAAACAAACCACATCCTGACCTTTCTCTGTGGATCAAGCAGCATGTCAAAGGTACATCCAGTCTGCTCCAGCCACAACTGAGCTCCCTCCGAGCTGCCAAACGCAACCACCAAGACCTTCAGTGACCGAGCCTCAGGGACAGCCTGCAGAGAAACAAAATGAAAGAAAATGAAATATAACCACTAATAACAAGCCACCCAAAGAACACACATGGATCACTTTCCCACATTTATGTTTAAATGCCAGTAGCTTATTTATATAAAAGCAAATGGGCAGTGGCTAAAAGCCTGAGTAAAGACAGCCACTTTGGAAAATATGTTTCTGATTTGTTTGCCACTCTACATCTATAATAACCTGTAAAAAACAATGAGTCCAAAACAGCTGATATGACAACTGTTGGTGGCAGGTTATATCATTGTAGCGAGCCAAAGTGAAGTGGTAAGACAGACTTATCTGGATAGCTGACATTTTGATTTGAAATCAGCTTCCAGAGCTTTTAAAACTAAATGACTCTGGCAACATCTGGAGTTCGTCAGTAATGTACGCAATGACATTAATTGACCACTGGGGCAGCAAACACACCGCGACCAACAGAAGAGCAACTGGTGTGTGCTAGTGCAGCCAAACAAACATAGAGCTCAGAGGATTCACAGCAGTTTTATCAATCTATCTTAAGAATAAAGTCAATAATTAGCCTTTTCCACCATGCTGTGACTAACCAATGATCTGCTGCATGCACACATCACATGGTTTTCCACATAACGCCGCTACACAGTCACAGGAGTTGTTATTGTTTCAGGAGTTGTAACTTGATGATGTGTTGAAAGTGTGCAGGTTTTCACCACCAGGTGAGGTTGAGACAGAGATGCACTTCCTTCTAAAATGTAAATCACTGAGTGAAATAAGGAACACTGACTGTAACCAATTCAATTCTGTAATTCCAAATTTCAATGAACTCAGTGACATCTCAAAATGAAAACTACATCTAGGAGAAGGAGATAGGGCACAACTTAGTGCCCAATATACATCAACATGTCTCAACCTGAAGGACAGTGAATGACCTAAACACACACGTGCGCAAATAATAATCTGTAAACATATAATTAATATATACACATGTATATATTACTGTATGTTGCATTTTGTAATTTGGAAATTGTTATTTGATGCTTTGGCAATATTGTTTTTCTAAAAGTGTCATGCCAATAAATTGTATTGATCAGTTAACAGGAAGACTTTTTTTTCGATCTATCTATAAATCAAGAAATGAATGAATAAATGAATGAATGTCTGCCCTTTGATTTTCCGCTCATCCAATCAACTTCTGATTCGGTGGGTGTACTGCTGAGGATCTGAGGAAGTGCAGTGTCGACTGCAAAGGTTTTTTTGTGAAGAAAAATGTAGAGCCACGGGATGGATGGATGAATCTATATCTCTTTCTATCTATCCCAACTAACACAGTGTGTCTGATGACTGACCGGTGATGGTGTCACAGTGGGAACATCACAACTTCAATGGCTTCAAAGATCAAAGCCATTGTCAGGCAGACATCACACTAACATTCCTGTCTGGTTCTCAGAATCACTTTTGAATCACAGACTTACACAGACTGTTTTACCTTCAAACATATGAGTCCATACACTGAGTGACTTCACTGCATTTGAAAAACAAAAGCCAAACTGACATCACCTCTGAAAGACAAGTACAAGTACAAGTACTTGAACTTAGGTAACTTAACAATTACTTACTCGTAGGTGAGATGGCGGATAAGTGTGACATGCAAGAAAGAATTTGTGAACTCTCCCGTCTGCTCCAAAATGAAAAAGACTTACGTGTCAAGGAGCAGCTGCGGGCCACTCAGAGGGAGAAGGCCCTTCGTGCAGAGATGGAGAGTATGAGACAAACAATAATCAACCAGAATGTCGTTAAAGTCAAGGCCTTGGAGAGGGAAAGGGACGATTTACTGAAAATAGTAAGCCATAAAATGAATGATTCCACTGTCAGTGACATCACTGAGAAGTGCAAGGCTGAGAAGGCAGAAAAAGAGTCCTCTAGAAAGCAAAGGGATGAGCTGCAAGAAGAAAGTTAAACTGCAGCTTCATGAAGAGAAAGATCTGCGTGTGGAGAGGCAGCTAAGGGACTTTGAGCAGGTCAAGATGCTCCACAAAGAAATCAGTGAGCTCAAAGATCAGCTCCAAAGGGAGAGGAAAGAGTGCGAAGCCTTGTTTGTGCCTTAACTCCAAGCCTTGGAGAGGCAGAACAAGACCTTCATTACTCAGATCCAAGACCTTCAAATGAGCTGCAAAGAGAATAACTTAACTCTCAAGGATTTGTCCACAAAGGACGAAGCTGAGAGCTCAGAGGAAACCTCTGTGGTTCATCAAGAAGCATCAGCACAAGAAGAAAATGAGTGTGGCCAGGAGGAGCCCAAGACCTCAGACAAGGCAAAGGTCCTCAATCAAGACACATTGGTTAACTTTGTAAAGAAGCTCCAAACCACGGTTGTGGATACCTTTGAAGCTTTGGACGGACAGGTGACAGTCTTGAGCAATGACTTAAATCGTCTGAAAACAAGCTTTGAGTGTGTGGTTAAAAAGTACAGGGCAGAGAAGGCAGAAACTATGGCCCTGGAAGATGTAACTGAGGAGCTTATAGTCGAGCTCCAAAAATGTAACTAACTTGACTAAACAGCAACTTGACTAAACAGCAACGTACTCAGATAAAGGAGGCCACCGTCAAAGAAACAGCCTGGGAGAAGGAGCAGAAGGCCTACCTTGAACAGATAGAAGAACACAAGGAGGCCATTAAGGAGTTGAAAAGAATCCAGGCATCTGAAAGTGAAAATGAAAATGTCCTTTCCCTGAAAGTGCAGGAGCTGGAGCAAAAGATCTCAGACTATGAGAGAGAGTCTCGCCCCAAGCTCACTGCCAAGTCCACCTCAGAGCAGGAAAACCTTGCTGCCGATGACCCCCAGCCTCAATCTTCTGAGGAGAAAAAGACCAAAATATGTAAAGGGTGGAAAAAATGCGTTCACTATATGAAACCATGGAATTGGGGCAAAAAGTAGAAGTACTTTAGTAATAGTTTGACATCTTGGGAATATGTCTGTGAAGATTCTCAGTCATCAAGGTCGTGGCGTTTCCAAGTGCCATATGAAGGCAGCTGGACTTCATTGAAGACATCTCACCTCTGATCCCAGAGGGTTCTTCAAACGTCTTCAAGTCCCAACATCCATGTCCAGTTGCCCTCGATCCAACCCTTCTTGGATGACCATGACCTGGATGACTGATAAATCTTCACAGACATATACAGGGCAGCACGGTGGCTCAGTGGTTAGCACTGTAGCTTCACAGGAAGGAGGCAAATTTTCACTCTACTGCTTTCTCTCTGCGTGGAGACGACATCTTCTCTCCATGCATGCGTGGGTTTTCTCTGGGTGCTCCAGTTTCCTCCCACAAATATTTCAAATCAATGAAAAATGAAAAATGAAATAAAAAATACTTGCATTTTAATTTTTGTTATGCTTTCCTTATCATTTACTCATCACACTTTAGTGAGGTCATAGACTTATATGTAGACAATCAATTAACTAGGTTCTTCAGCAGTCTGTCTCCAGCGTTTCTGATTCATTCATCAGGTGGAGATACACAGTGCAGAGAGTAGCCTGCTAGTGAGGACATTTTTATTATTTTTATACCTTAATCTGTAATTTCATAAGAATGTGGAATACACATTAAATGAATAAAGCACGACTAAGTACATCTTGGAAAGCAGAAATCGCACATCTCTTGTTTTTTGCGAATGAAAAGTTGAATTCATGAGTAATCAAACACACATTTGCTCAATTCAACACACTCCAGACTGCTGCTCCAGATGTATTTGGTCTAGTGTGACCAGCTTTATTGACATTCGGTAGGTTTATCCATGATGACGTTGTCACTGTGTGAGCACAGAGCAATGACCACCCTCGGCTTTTGCACATATACCACATAAAGGTAAAGATCGTGGTGGTGACTGCATGATGAATGCATTGCATGGACATGTCTTCACAGTAGCTGGGGCTGGTCAAAGGGGGTTTAATTACAGTAGAGGAGCGATGGCAAAATAAAAAAAATTGACGGCTCAAAATCATTTGTAGTTTCAGTCGTAGTACACAAAAAGGGCAAAAAAGTAATTTAACTACTTGAATCACTATACACTCATATGAATGCAGCTTAACTAAAAAAGCAACAGCTAAATCTAGTTAAACTACTGGTTTAATTAAATGTAGTTGGCTATAGAGAGGACCTTATGTGTTTTTGCATAACCTTAGGGCCACTGTAGGTTCTCCTTCTCGTTTGGACAGGGAGGGGAGAGGAGCATTCAGTCCATTGCAGTCTGCAGCCTCACCACTAGATGCCACTGAATCCTACACACTGGTGCTTTAACTTCCCTCAATACAACAAAAAACAGGTGGGAGCTGCTGATAAACTGACCTGACTGGCCTCCAGCTCGGCCACGTGGTCTCGTCATGGCAGTCATCCAAAATGTCTGATGAGAACCAGCAGCAGCTTCTGACCCTGGCCCAGGTACTCACCCAGAGTCACACTCCTTTAACACACAACACAACACAACACAACGCAAAAGCCTCAAAAACAGCAAGAACACAAGAAAACCTGATTTAATGACATGCTTCACATGGTAAAATCTGATTTGCAACCAGACTGTGGTTTTTAATTAACAATTAAAAACACATTTCCACCCAAGGCTGGCTGATGAAAACGCAATAAACACCACATAAAACTAACTAATGGCCTGAGCTGGTGTTTGTTGGCTGCTCTGCCAGATGCTCAGACCTGGTCTCGGGCTGATTAAAGTGGTAACCAGCAGTGTGTGAACTCACTTTCCACTGCGCCCATCAGTGAATGAAGTATCAGGGCTCAGACTGTCTGCGGCCTTCACCCCTGAGAGCTGTCCGTCTGTTGTCTGCAGACCTCTGTCCACACTCTCCAGGAAGGAGTCCCACTCACTCTGCACACACAAACAGGTGGTTTACACTAAATTCATCTCTGTCTTTAATCAGAAAAGTCAGCTGGGTTTAAAGTTGTAAATACCCACAAATAAAATGAATTAAAAGCAATGTTATCTAAAAAAATTTTAAGAAACAATAACGAAAAAAGGGCCAACCACACAGTGAAATTAATTTTATAAAGATACGAAACTTTGAAATTCTAACATTCGAGAAGCTTAAAGCAAAAGCTTTTTGTTGATGATTAATTTTATGCGCTAGCCTGGACCACTTCGTGTTTAATAGCAGCTTTATTGAATGTTTTTTACATCACAAATGCACCAAATACTGTAATTTTACTAGCCATTACTAGAATCATATAAAAGTATTTTTTGCATTATAAAGCATTTATGGATTGTATCAAGTGAGTGTGAATCTTAACATTAGCTTTAATACACATTTTACATACAGTATATGTATTTTATATGTATTTTCTTATTAGGATCATCACTAATGGGTGTGGACTTGGATCTTTGCTGTATGCGATGTTTAATCTTCCCAGAACAGAAGGCAGATTTAATCATGAATAAATCATGAATTTTAGGCCATGATGAGCAAAATCAAATACATGCAAATTCAAAAAAAATAATAAAAAAAAAACATACAGACCTCCAGCTGCAGAAGCTCCTCCACCTGCTCTCTCACTGCTGCATGGCTGCAAAAATACAAAAACAAGTGTGATAAAGAGGCGTCAACACTGAGTTTGCATTTCCATGAATTAGTAATAAGACAGCAACCAACTACAGGTTTCAACATTTTTCAAACTGTAAAGCACTTTGGATCAAGTGTTTATACAGAGGATTAGTCAAATTATTATTATTATTTTTTTTTAAAAAGAAATATGTTCTCATCTCTTTTTTGTGCGTTTTATTTTTAAATCCAGGTAGTTCCTTCATGTGTTTCCTTTCACTTGCCTTGATAAACCTGTGACCTCATCCCACATCAATTAACTGTTGCTTAAAGTCTCAGTCACATTATCAAAGCTGAACTTCGATTTTATACCTGTACTTACTGATAATACTTCCGCCAAACGGCCTCTGCTTCACTCCTCTTCTTCACTCCAAGGCTGCTCAACAATAATAAAACACTAGATTAACTTAAAAATATAAAAATATGTGAACATTTGATTTAAAACAGCTGATTGACTTAATTATACATTATCTAAAGACACAATTATTTTGTGTTTCTGCAGGTGTTGAAGCCACCCCCCACCTTTTGTAGAAGTCTGTTCCAGCTGTCATCAGGCCAAATAAAGTGGTGATCTTATATGGGACAAAGTTCTCCAGGGAGGCTGTGTGAAAACAAAGGGCAGCATTATTGACCAAGCTGATTTGTGCAATGCCATTATGTTGGCAATAAGCATGACAAGGATTATATTACTCCACTTTCTTGCCAATGGGTCTTTTAATCCAGTGACTTGATCACACTGATCTGCTTCAACAAGGCACAAAAAGGTTCTTCTGTAGCCAGCTTGTGAAATATTCAGAAGGGATCTGTGAACTACATTCATATTACATGGTAACTGTGACAAACACGCCGACCCTGATGTAGTGGGTGAACAGAGTAAAAGCAAATGCAGCTGCAACTTAGAAGAATGCTACTCAATTTTCTGGACTGATCTGACGCTTATTCTTACTTAGTGAAAATTTAACCCCAGACTCCATTCTGATTTCCTCTATTTTGGCACTTGTATGCTTATTAGGAACAATACACAAGCTATTCAAGTAAATTTAACATTAATTCTAAATGAATCCAATGTCTCCTTCAATTCGGCGTGAATATAACCTGTTCAGAAACAAGACTTGAGGTATTTATTTACTTTTTTATAACTACTAAATTTTAAATGAAGTCGGAGACCACAGGATTTTATTTTATTTTATTTTTTGGACTGGATGTGACGTTTATTCCTACACAGTAGAAATGTATCTATTTAAGTTTCCTGCAGTTTGAAGCGCTTATGCTTATTAGAACAATACAGGATATTGGTTGTACAACAATAATCCATTTAACGGTAGGTACCGTAACGTACGTACAATAGGAAATACTGAAGGTAAAATTTCTTAACAGTGAGTGTTATATGTATCTTCTCTACGCCGAAGTGCTCATAAGACCAAACCAAATTACAACATTGAAGTCGTTTTCTACTTTTCGCCTCCTTCCCTCCTTTGCAACAAAATACATTAAAGCTTTCAAATTTTCAATGAAGTCTGTGATCATTCCTCTTGACCGGTCCTACCTTCCGCATCCTGCTTGGCTGTCTGAAGAATAACTTTGCCCAAGTTGACCAACAGAGTCAGAGCACTTGTTAAAGTCTCTTCTGACACTGTCACATCCTCAGCCATGATCAAGCCGAGCCTGAGGTCCGCAGCGGACTGGTGGTTAACAGGGATGTTTCATGGCGGTTCACCACCGGTCATGTAAACCAAAGCGCTTCCGTACCATGTGACTACAACCGTGTGACGTCAACGCCTGAAGACGATCTGCAAAGAGAGGGAGATTTGAGAGAAAATATTTATAATAATTATATAATATATATATCATTGAAGAATTTAAAATAAAATTAAAAAAAACCTAAATTAGAAAAAAATCACCCAAAATTCTGAATTCTAAATTTTAGTCACATACTTTCAAATAAGAATGAAAGATGATTAATTTCATTGATTCAGCAGCATGATAATCCACAACACAGCATACTGTATTTTAAACCACAGCTAGAATCAGTATATTATTAACCTCTGAAATGAGGAAGAGAACCTGTAATGGAAATACTTAAGTAAAGTTCAAACATCTATTTTGGGTTAAAAAACAATAAATACAAATCATAATATTAATAATAAAATAATAAAATCTTGATGATTTGATTAAAGATTTCTTTATAGAATAGCAACTCATTTGTTGTCTGTTTAAAATTTGGGACCATTTTTAATGTCTTAACAAAAATGAATGAAAATCTGACTTACTTTTATTCCTATTTACTGTCAATGTATTGTTTTTTTTTTTTTATTATTCAGCTGTTTGTAGTTTAATTTTTTCCTTTTCTGTCTTGTCATTTCTAGTTATGTTTTGTAAAAAATAAATTATGCATAAAAAACTTCATGGTGTATATTCACAACAAATTGAGACTTTATTAAACAGATCTTTCTGCACAGTGAAGATGTCAGATGGGGATTAATACCAAAACCCCAAATCATAATTTTAAGTTAAATCCACAGAGTCAACTAGTTGTGGAAGTTTTTCTGATCTTGATTTCCCTGGTAAAGTAAAGGTGTTCAAAAAAATGGCACAACAAGAGAAGCTGTTAAAATTGTCAACCAGTTTTATTGACTGCTGAACATTCATTCATTCATTCATTAAAAAATTCCCTCCTTCAAGTTTTAAGCTTTAAGATAGGTTGTGCACTCCTCGCTCTGAAGCCCACCGCAGCATTTCATGACTGGGTCACCGAGTGCAAAAATAAAAATAAAATGACAACCAGTCGGCATAATCATTGATATGAAAAGAGAAGCAAAACAAATGTAGGCCGTCCACTGTCAGTAATGCAGGAAATGAACCTATTTAATGACAAAATTAGTAAACTGGACATTCAGCGATGATATTTTAAAGGCCTCTAAATCATAAAAGCTTTTTTTTGCCATCAAATTTAAAAAATCATAAAAGCTGCAATTAAAAAAATGAAATTTGTTCAAATGACTCAAATATTTTAGATCACTCCAGGTGAATTACCTGCTGACCCCTTTTTCTCCTTGTGCTTAAACTCCCACTGATGAGTCATTAAAAACATAGGCAGCAGCTGCAGACACGCTAATGCATCTTCAATATCTGACACTCAAGTATTGAGTTTTATAAGGCTGCTGAAGGTAAACATCACATCAAAACTTCCCTCACAGGTTGAACCCATTTGCCAGATTTGAAACAAATTATAGAAATCTTAAAACACCATTGATGACAATTTCCATGAAATATTTACTAAAAATCTCGTTCATTTCATGCAGCCAGAATTCAATCTTGTCAAGCTTGAGGACACCTAGAGAAATTCAATAACAGAACTTGGTCAGGCTCGTTCTTTTAAACTAATAAACTTTCACTACAAAGACAACTGCACAAGAGCTATTTCCTCAAACAATCATTTTCAAATTTACAGCCAATTCAATGTCTTTGTGAGGATTTACGAGGCCTCGTTTTCCAGGTTCTTCTCCAGATATCCGTCAGCTTGACAGGACTCGGTCACATATGTAGGAAAAATCAGGACATGAGCTCTTTTCTCCCAAACTACTGTTGTTCATGAAGAAGAGCTCATACAAGAAAACTTAATCCATGAGATGATGAGGAAATCCAAAGAAAAGAGCTATGAGATGCACAGATGTCGTTCAATGCGAGCGTAAGGAATGTTAGCAAAGGAAATAACAGTATGTGGTGTGCTTTACCTCATCTATAGTCGATCCTCAATAAGATCCAGCAGTCAGAGATATCAGAGAACATTCAGGAGCCTTCATTTTGTAGTTTCTACTTCAGTTGTACGAGTTCGGATATTTAATTCTTTGATTCGAAAAGCAGTGAAACTGTATTTTACCATTTTAAAGTTCTTTTATTTAATTTGATCTCACCTTTGAAATATCTCTACAGTATAATAACCAGGTTGCTTTTACTTTTCATTCACTTTGGTCGGAGGTGAAGGATGAATAAGGGCTGAACCTCATCATTATCTTCATTACAGAAAAAAGTCTCAAAAGTGACATTTATTCAGTTTACACTGAAGCAGAAATACGTCTCATTTGTTCACATTTAAGAACCAGAAATCTTTTGGTATTTTTGCCTGGATCTCTGTACTTCTCTAAAATCTCTGACTGTTCCTCTAATTTTACTTCAGCAGCCAACTCATCTTTACACCAGCTCATTATTGGTCACATTAAAAGAAAATGGGATTCAATTCCCGAAAAGAGAAGTGACACTTCCTGCACGTTTTGAGAAAGCTAAATAAAAAAGAGGCTGCTTCAAGTATCCCGAGTGGAATTCAATAGCCCTGAAGATTTTGTTTCATGTCTTTAAAATCCCTGAACTCCCTCTCTGCTGATAGGCTGGACTGTGTGTGAGCACAGCAGTGGTTAAAAAAAGTTTAAAGTGCCAATTACAATCTTCAATGTTAAATAAAAACTTCTTTACATAACAGAGTCAATCAAAAACTTAGACAACTGAGCAATTTAAGATCCAATTTAATATTCTAGCTAATCTAAAACTAGGGATTTCAACGTGTCTATGCAGTGGTAGATTGTTCATGCTGATGGTTCATGAGATGCATTTTGTGCTTTGGGTGTTTCAGCGTGAGGCCTATAAAGCAGAGAAAGAGAGAGGGCGGACAGAATCACTTCTGCATCCCAAACTAACTGAAATATCCTGCGGTAAAAAAAACATGACAGAACAAACCAGGATGTGGAGGAGTGTCAGGATGCTAAAATAAAATTAATTTTATTCATGGCTTCAGAGGAAAAGCCTCAGGACGCAGGGAAACAGACTCTACCTGCAAGCAGCTCTGTGGTTTTCTCTCTTAAAATCTAAACAATCAACATTAAAGCCGAGATAAATCTTTAGTCCAGTTGTGTTTGGGCTGCAGAAGAAGACAGTCCCTTTGTTCTGCCCAGTGTAGAAGCTCTATTATAATCATTATTAAGACTTTATTGAACAGATTCCTCTCCTGCGTAGAAGCTGTGTTAAGACTTCTTCGGACAGTGTGAAGACGAGTCTGTATTGAGAACCTCGATCATCGTTCTGGTCGACGGGAAGGTCTCTGCTACAGATGGAAGACTCTGGTACCAGCTCGGTAAACTGGGGAAGACGAACAGTTATAGATAAGTGTCAACTGTAAAGTGGAAAAATAAGAAACAAAGAATGTGTTTTGTCTTCCTACCTCTTCAGATTCATCCAGCTCTTTGCTGTTTTACTGAAGCTGTCTGGACTGGGTGTGGTCATGGCTTCAAAATCCACCAGCTAAAACAACAGGAACACAAACCTAGTTTAGAGGACGCACACTGTAGACACAGTTCACTGCTCGAGGCCATGTCCATGTAAATAAAGAATCATTTGAAAACAAATTTCCTACTCCCTCTCCGTGACGACCTGACCTGATAATACGAACGTCTAAACATGGTAAACAGGTAGACTAGAACAATAATGTACATTTTCTGTATATGAAAATATACTCGCCAGAAATTCAGATATTTGTTTCCCAATTTTATCATTGGCAAGGTGAAAATCAACATTTAGACCTTGGAGCTAAAGTCACTGAAGCCCAGGATGAAAACATGATAAACACATAGAACACAATAAGAATTATCCAGCCAAAGAAAAACTTGAGGGGCATCAGATCCTGTATATTACACATAATAATGTGTCAAATTTATTGTCATTCTCTCCATAAACAAAACTGCATTCCTTCAGTGCAAAACAGACTCAATAAAAAGCAGAAAATATTTACAAATACAATATGAAAGAAGAAGAGAAGCCAAACATAGTGACTGGAATAGTGACATTAGCAATTTTCTCAGGTTTATGTTTTATTCTTGTGAAACACTACATATTTTTGCCAGATATTCTTCAGTCAAGCAAACAGAAACTTGGATAATACTTTATAAGGACAGTCAACGAGCTTCCTGACTGACCTCAGCTGAACTTTTCATAGACTTCAGCTCTCTAACACATGATCAGATTTCTGCGCTGCCTTGTTTCCGTCCACTAAGACTTTTGTTCCAGGAACAAAGTGTCTGCTTGGCAAGTGCAAAATAGGTGAGAGGTTCAGACAAGCGACCCCGTTCTTCTTCAACTTGTCTGGAATAAATAAATACAACTTTGTATCCATCAGTTACAAGCAGACTGTTATTGTATGTACTTTACACCTGAAGGCTGAGTGACAGGCTATTGTTTAAAAAAAAAAAAAAAAGCAATGCCTGAGGGTTACACAAGCTTCTCGCCTGCTCTGACTCAGTTTCATTTGGACTCACACAAACAATAGAATTCTTATAATAATCATTTATTTGCTGGCTCAGAAACAATATATCCCTCTTCAGATGTGGGATACACTGCTGGAGGCATCAAGCTGTTAAAAGATGCCATTTACACATAGCTTCTTCTTTCCAGCTTCATTCATCACTGACAGAACAAACAGACAAGGTTGAGCTGGAAAGTATAAACATATGAAGGTAGAAGAGTGCTGTCTGTTGTGATCAAATATTAGGTTGGGACTCTACTTTCATTCCAGTTCCCTTTTTCACATGCTTTAAGTAGAACACTTTGCTGGCTATTCATTTATTCATCAGTGCAGTTGGATGAAAGCTGAATGTGCAGGAGGGAGAAGCTTTATCTTTACCTTTCCTTTAGGGATCCTACCGATGACCTCTTTCCCACTGGCCATCAGTGCCCCCATCACGACCGAGTAGGCCACCACACTGAGGAGAAACGGATCAGTGAGACTCTGTTACACAGTTATAACTTGTACTGATCTACAGCGAACTTAAGACAGAACATGCAACTGTTTGAGCATAAGCTGGGACATTTCAAGCTCAAAAACCTGCAGCCAGGCCAGAAACTCCATGAGGAACACAGAAAGGCTTCTCAAATAGTATGAAATATGTTTAACTGTTATTACATGACATCCACAAGGTCTGAGGATCAGAGACCTACAATGTTTTTCATGTTGTTTTGTCTGCCCGTCGTTTGATGTCAGCTGTTTTAAATTTAAAGTTCCAGACGCTTCTGCCAAAGGAGATCTGAATCTAGATATAAAGCTTTTCGACAGTGCAATAATTAAACTCGCCTCAGCACATCACAGCAGAACACAAATTCACTGTCTCATTACCTCTGCCAAGGAGCTAGTGTTTTCACCCATGTCTGTTTGTTGGTTTGTTTGTCAGCAGGATTACGCAAACACCACTGAACTGATTTCCAACGAACTTGATGGGATATGGTCCAGGAAAGAACCCATTAAAGTTTGGTGTGAATCCAGTCAAAGGGGTGACTCCAGGGATTTTTAAATTACTTTCCTTAACATTGCGAGAAAGGGCATTTTGCATCATTTTTGTCAGTTTCTCAGGACATAATGTATCAATCTTGTTGAAAAAAGAGACGTGAGAGACTTTGTACAATTTGGTGCAGATCCACATAATAACTCTGGATCTCTGTGATTAATCCAGATATAAATCTCTCACTGACGTGTAGAATTGTTTTTGCTTTGGCAGAGGTATGCAAAGGTATTCAAGTCGGTTACTGAAGTGTGGGAATACTAAACGTTGCGCCTGCAGGCTGATTGGATGTCAAATTACCTGGATCCTCTGGAGAGCGGCATGAGGTTGCAGAAGTAATAAACCAAGGAGAGGACCAGATTACACAAGGCATCTGCATCCTGAAAGAAGAAAATGTATCACAGAGTCAACTGTACAGCCCTTAAATGGCACAGAGCAAAGGTTTCTACAGATGTCGTCCATTTTAATAGTCTTCACTGTGTGTTGTCTTCATTTACAAATTATTTAGACAGGATGAGAACACAGAGGCCTGCAGACATAATAAAAACAACCAAGAATGAAAACACAAGAGGAATGTACAGTTTGTCGGTTTCAGAGGAAAGTGAATCACCTTGTCTAGTAATTACAACAACAAGGACATTGTTGGTTTATCAGTATAAATCAGGAAAAAAAAAAAAAAACAGCTGAAAAGCAGGAGATACAGAGTGAGGTTTGGATGCCAGCACAGACTCGGGAAGTGAAAATGCTTCTGTTACGTGCGATAATATTTCTCTAAAAACCTGTTTTTCACTGCAGCTCAGCCTGTCAGTCACCTACAGACACGAATGTGCAAATCCAGCTGGAACATACATCCTGCTCAACACTGTAAAGTGATATATTTGTAAAATTATTGTGGTGCTCTCCAGAGAATTAATTAAATTCCTTGAGTTTGTCTGTGTATGAAACTGAAAACTCTCATGTGTCTGCAGAGGGAAGAGAGGAAAGGAGGGGAAATGAGAGGAGAGAGGTTCAGTTACAAAATGTGTCGGCTGTTGTGAGATGCTGAGGGGAAGCTGGCTGGAAATGAGATGAGTGAGACTGAAATGAGACACCAACAGTCCAAAAGCCTAAGGTGTTCAATTTACAGTGATACAAAACAGAGAAAAGCACAGACTCCTCATATTTAACCTAAAGGAACTTGAGAGTATTTTTCATTTGTGTTAGATAAATGACTTAAAGCTTTCTGAGATTATTACATTTTATCATTTTACATATTTTACAACATTTTTTTCAGCTCCTCACATCACATTTCTTTGCAGAGGTCAAAAGACTTTCACGTTCTCCTGCCTCTTCAATACAACTGAGGCGAATGAACGTTTGTTTGTGCTGTTTAAAGCAACTTTCTACTCCAGATAACACACATAAATTTAATGCTTTATGTCATCTCACATATTCTTGTATTGTACATCCTCCTTTTTTCTATCATCTACAGAACTGTGAAGAAAATGTTCCAGAGATAAATCTTACCCCCAGTTCAGTGGACAACATTAATGCTTTTCCTTTGGCGGTGAGGTCTTTGTATATGGACTCTATCTCTAACTGGTACTGCTGCGTCCGCTCTTCTGTCGTCTGGGTCTCCACTGAGAACAACATGTTGCCCACCCTAAAACACAGGAAACAATTCAGAGTTAAAAACTGAACAAATTAATCATCATGGGTCTTCCTCAGTCATCATAATCCAAACTAACTGAAAAGCTTCTGCACAAGAAAAAAAACATCTGACACCAGGCTGCAAGGAAAACATGTCAAACTGTTTGCTGTAATAATCAGGTTAAAAATGATTAAACCTGTACCTTTTATACCTTCTGTCGGCTCCATACATCTACTTCTTTTTTTATGTATAATGTTAAAATACTTATGTTCTTCAAATTGAACATATAATCAACATATTTCTTTAAAATGAAGCTTAGCATTGACAAATGTGTTGCTGTGAAATTTCACACAAATCGTACCTGTCTCCAGTGATGGTGATGGTAAAACCATCGTACTCTTTCCCAGGATCCTTCATGCTCGGCACCTTGGAGTTGACCGTGAAGCCATCTCTGGTTTTACTGTTGAACTGCTTCAGGAAATAAACACACAAACATACAGACACACACACACACATACACACAGACATGTCATTTACACCTTTAAAGTACAGTCAATAACATGAAAAAAAAATCAAGCAAATATAGATTTAAATTTGAAATTTGACACAAAAACCTGTTATATATTCATTAATAACTTACTCTCGTTAGTAACCTTTCCAAACTAATTTGTCTCTGCCTTTTCCCTCTTTACCTTCATTATAGGAAGAAGATCTTCCACTTTGTTGACATTTTCAAGAGCCTGACGGACTTCTAATAATCCTCTGGGGTTGTAGGCCCTGAGACAGGTCACAAGGACATATTAGTTACAGAAACAACAAGAAGCCTGGAGACTGAGGAAACATCTGATCGGAAAAATATTCATATATTTGCATAAGATACTTCCCCAACACTCTCATGCCAACGGAAAAAATAATTTACATAACCGCACAGTTGGCGAGCATATTAAAATAACGGCTGTCAAATCATTCAAGTTGAGACATGCTGATGCTTGTTGCATATATGCAGCTTTCACTGGGTTCAGGCTCGGCTGATTTGTGGGAGCATTCAAGGTGATCGGATTAGTTTTTCAGTGAATGCAGATTGTTAGTGGAGGAAAGGAAGGAAAGACTGATGCAGTACAAAAGAAACTCAATGATGTTTTGGTGAGATTTACCCGTGGTACACCAGTATTCTGTCTTTGATGAAGTCGAGGATGTTGTCAAAATAAGCCAGGTATCTGATGTTGATAATCTGTCCTCTGTGGGGAATAAAGAGAAAAAAGGATTTCAATAGACCAGCATTAAAGTGCTTTGGGTGAGTTTGTCAGAACCAAGGCCACAGTGACTGAAAACCTGAGGAAACTCAGTCATGTTGAAGGTGATTTAAATAAAAATTTTTACACTACAAAGCTGAGAAAAAACTTGCAGCAAGACCACATGGAAATTCAAGTCAGTCAACGGACTCCTGAGAGTTCCTGCCGCCATCTTTGATGCCAACTTGTTACCTGATGAGATTGATGTGATTATTGAAGCCTCGACTGAGACTCCGGGCTGGCATCTGGTCTAACCACAGAACTGGCTGGTCTGGATCTGCGATCCTAGAAGCACAGAAAAAGCCTGTTTAGTCTGTCAATGCTGAAATCCAATCAGCAAAGGACCAAAGACTCTTTGGTGGAACATGATTTGTCTGATTTGGTCTAAAAGAACAGTGGAAAAGTTTACTGTGTTATATTTCTGTATTTGGTCTGTTTCACTCAACACGACAAACAAGTCGTGACATGCAAACAAAAGTGACTGAAAACTGCTAAAAAATCAACTTTTCTGGTTCTCATGTAGTAAAACCGAAGACGGGCTCCAGCCTAGACTTCATTTTTTTATGCAAGACTGTTGAAGCATGGGGAACTGCTAACTATCATACATCAACATCTGTCTTCTTTTCATTCCCTTTCTCCCTCGAGTTGCAGGGTTATTTCCTGGAGATGATACGGATTCCACTGTTGCTCCTGAACTCCAATTTCTCTTGGAATATGATGGAGACACAAATTTTTACGTGTTTGGGTCACTGTTCTCTAGCTAGCCAAACCAAAGTTCCACTTGGATTCATTGAGAGCAGCTCAACACTAACATTTCATTTGTGAGTCAGTTAAGTACAGTCACTGTATTCAATTATCACTTGATCCTAGGGCTCATAAGCGTTTATTATTTCACATATTATTCGCTTTTTTCTCCGGAAAACCATAACACTGCCTAATACACCAAACCCTTGAACACAACATTGACATATAAATCTGGAGGTGAATGCATTTTCTGATATGTGAAACTTGTGGTGTGTTCAGGCTAAAAAGTGGCATTTAGTCACTCTTAAAAAAGTCCTCACCTCCTCCATTTAACAGCTATGTCAAACATGTCTCTCCACTGCATCTGCCTGGTCTTGCCGTTCACTCGCACTTTGGAGTTGCTCCATGTTCGATGCATGGCCTGCATGACCTCCAGGGTTGCTAAACCCATGGCTGCAAAAAAGAACAAGCAAGTCTTAATTTTGTTACTGTTATTAACAAATCAATGATCTTAATGAGCCACAGCATTTGTCACTGGTACCTCTGTGTATTCTCCTGTTAGGTAAGAAACCTGGAGTGTCGTATTGCATTAGCGCCCCCAGATGGTCGGCTGTGCATATCAGCTTCTGAACCTCACTGCTGTAGCTGTCAAAGTTCTGCGGCAGCACGTCCCTGAAAACCACAGAGAGGGGAGAGGAAGACATAGAGGATGAACTTCACTAAAGCTTTCATACAGTGAGCAGACTTTATTTTTCCTGGGCCGCACTGTGGCGACCAGTCAAACCTCTGAAACGTCTTTATAAAACAGAAGAAACAAGTTTCAGTCTGATGACAGACGTATTAAAACATCTCCTGGAAAAAAACTGGAGCTTTCATGTCATATGGAAAAGATGGCAGGTGTTAGCTTTCAACCACTGAATACTGTGTGCCTCAGCTCTGAGCTCATGAAAACTGTTACCAGCAGCAGCTCAGGAAATTAGGCTGGTGATGGAGCTTGATTTCACAGATTTCCACATGATGACACAACTGAGGTGAAGTGTAGGACAGCCTATACTAAATTCAAATAAAACCCTAAAACTGTATGAATCTTATCTGTCAGTAGTTTTGTTTGCAAATCCTTTGATCCTTTGATTTGATCTCAGAGCAATGTTTATAGGGACAAGTACAAAAATCAATATATCATTACATCTTACACTCACAGTCACAGTTATTGTTTGAGGTGTGAATCAGTTGTTACAAACCCATCAAACCTACTTGATATGAGGCTGCAGACCCGGCTGTTCTTCATAGTCTTCTATTAGAAAAGGCAGATTCTTGGCCCAGTGATTCTTGAAGTTTCCTGGTAAATCCTGGTCCACGTTGTACTCGGCTACTGGGATGTCCAGGTGGGAGTGCAGGTAGCGAGAGTACTCTGACAGAAAAACAAGGCAAAGCAAAGCAGGGGCAGAATATCAGTCATAATCTGAAATAACAGACATTGATTTATTTTAGAAATTTTTAAGGTTTTCAGTCCAAGAAATGTGATCTTAACTGACCTTTCACATTCATATAGTATAACAGTGATTCGTGACATTTGAATTATCCAGTAAAAGAAAGGAATATATTATCCTCCTGATACTGGTACAGGAAACTGACAAGACCTTTAACCTCAAAGAGGTTTGTCATTGCCAAAAACAACATCATAGGTGCCTTTTTACAGTGTCTGATTACTAAAAATCAGTCAGAATAAGAATCAAGAATATTCAGTGGCCATAATATAAACTCTGCTGAAATGCTATAATGGATTTAATTTGTTTTAACTTCCTCTCAAAACATGATTTGAGAAGTGGCTTAAACAGCAACAGAGTGGGAGTTTCTCCATAGTTTATATGAGCAAGGTTTAGCACCAAAAACAAACACAGAACATTTCAAGTGCCTTCAATAAAATTTTCATGGGTGCAAGTTTATTATAGAACCTCATATGTATGTGTTTGCCCATCTGTGCGTGTATGGAGGCACACCAACCTCTGAGGTATTTCACTTTGAGGTATTCAGAGCTGGCCTTCTGTCCCAGCAGAGGATCGTTCAGCATGACTTTAGTCTGAGCTTTGATGCCCTCGTAGAACTGCCCCATGGCCACGTGACTTAACCCTTTCATGTACTGACACACCTCGTTATAAGGCTCCAGCTGAAGACACCTCTGGAGGGCAAAGAGAACAAGAGGAAAACGTGAGGAGAGCACTGTATACTTGTCGTTGAACTGACAGATCTTGTAGTTTATTATTCAATGTAATTCCAGTATTACAGAACAAAAGATACAAGATGGTACTGCCTGAAATGATTACAGTTTTGCAGAGGAGCAGAGGACCACGCTATTCCTCTACCTTGAAGTTGCCTATGGCCTCCTGCAGCGAGCCGTGGTGGTACAGCATCATGCCTCGGAGCTGGAGAGACTGAATGTGGTTCTGGTTCAACATGAGGGCTTTCTGAAAACTCTCCATTGCTGACTCAAAGTCACCCAGCTCTCTGGATGGAGGAAGAAGACACCAAAAGAGCAACAGTTGACATAATGTTAGTGAAGCAGAGGGGAAAGGTCTCTCATTTCCCTAAATAAAAGAGATACTGTATTCTTCCTTGGAGATATACAAATGAGAAATAAACCGTGAATTCAACTGGAAGAAAACAATACCACAGGGTTGCTGTACCTGTAGGCCTGTCCGAGGCTCTTATATGCATCTATAAAGTCAGACTTCAACTTTAATGCCTCTTTGAATGTCTCAATGGCTTCCTGATGAGAGAGAACACAGTTTTCACACAATGGCAACACACAGTTAACAGGAAATTGCAACAGGGAACATGTGGATAGACCTGAAATTCTGACTCAGCAGATCATTCAGACCTTATATCAGATATATGCAGATTTTACACACATTTTGTAGCTCACATCCATCATGAAAATGCAACTTAAATGTGGTCAAGCGACCCCCTCAAATAGGAGTTTGCTTCTGTGCTCACATCTCACATTATGTATGGGGAACTGCAAATTCTGCTACACGGAGAAAATACCAGTTTGTGGTTGGCGACACAGACAGAGAACAGTCTATCTGGTACCTCCCCTTAACCAGAGACTTCAAAAAACCTGAGTTGTTTGGCAAATGCAAATCAAATGTGTTAGGCATATTTCCATCTCTGCAGCAGATGTTTTAGAGCCACTGGAGAGATGCCAGATGCTGCCGAATTAATATCAGCGACAAATGTCTTTAAAGCTTTAGACAGCCTCTTACTTTTAGAGCTGCAAGCTCAAAGCAACTACACAACAAACCTATTTCACCATAGTTCATCAGGTTCAGTATGAAGAGCCAGAAATCCCATAAAAGGAGGCAAATCCCTCACTCAAAGACCAAACAACCAAACAGATTTTGTCCAAGACTGCAAATAATAATAAAGTATTTTATCCTACCATCAAAAATATTGTTACTGGAAATCTTCCCCTGCAATATTGTTATGATGCCAATCCCTTAACTTCAGCATGAAGATGAAGCAACCTGCTAAGCAAACACTGACCATATGATCTGAACCCAATATATTTTTTACAAGTCACAGTATAATTGTACATTCTCATATTATCAGACTAATGAACACAGATTACAATGAAACCTTTTGTAAATTCTACCATGCTGTAGTTTAAATAATCTTAAGTATTCTTTTCCTCCATAGTCCATTTGTAGCTTCACAATTATTTAAATGCTAAATAAAGATCAACTACAGCCATGTGAGCAGCATTATGAGGTTGTACCTAGACACAGCAGTGCTTTGTGGGAAATGCTAAAATGCTATCATCAGCATGCTTACATGCTCACAATGACAATACGAGCATGCTGATGTTTAGCAGATGTAATGTTAACCATGTTCATCAACTTGATTTTGAATGGTAGCATGCTAATTATGTTAGCATTTGCTAAATAGCGCTCAATACAACATAAAACTGAGGCCAAACTCTTTCCAAATAGCAGAATAAAGAATGTTCATTGTAAATAAAATAAATATAACTGTGATCCTTGCTTTCATAAAGTGAACAAGGGACACAATGAATCCGCAGACAAAGGGCTTATTCACAATATTCTTCTTCCTCAGAGAAAAGACACGGTTCAGTCACAGTCCGTGCTGATAACAAGCCGATTGTGCAATGTTGACTTTGTTTCCACGAGGACTATTCAACTACACAGCACTGAAGTGCAACTGTCACACTCTATAGTACATCATACTACTCTTTATAATCAGGGTAAGAACTAGTATCAAACTATATAGTACTACTGGCTGTCAATTTTGTATACTGTGTGTTGTTGTTTGTAGTCAACTGTCAGCTGTCAGCTGCCTAAAGGTGCTTTGCAGGGATTCCCCCAGGAAACTGGTTAGCAGAGGTGGCAAACACAAACACAAACCGCCACACATGCACATCACTGGATAAAAAACTGCAACTGGTGGTGCAGACTGACAACAGACGAGCCTTTCAGCTGAAAACCTGCTGTAGACGCTGCTCTGCACTCCACATAATCTGACCTCAGTTTATCAAAGTGTGACAGACGCTGTGAAGTTGCTGTGGAAAATGACAACATATTGTATTTTATCTCAATGTTTCTTTCAAAGGCAGAATTGGAGACATCTATCATTTTAACCTTCCTCATGATGTGATATCTTTAGTTTCATTTGAACTCCTGTTGTGTATAAAAAGTGTTCATATAAAAGGAAGAACTGTCCACACAAATGTGAGAAGTCAAGTATTCAGCTGGCAGCCATTGCACATAACTGCATTTGTCATTACTTCACTGAAAAACAGCATGATACATTCCTAAGTTTTGCCTTTTCATGGGTGACATAACACCCAGGTTTTAGTTCACACATTTGTTACTGTTTCTTATGACATTAGAGGAGACAAACAGCCACATGAAGCTCTGGTGTGAACAACAGCAACCACTTCCTTCACAGATGCCAGATCATAGCACTTGGTGTGATGTTGTCAATCCTTGCAACTGGTCATATATCAAATAAATATACAAAAATAAAAAATAGTAGATGAGCTTAAACATACAGTACATCAGCAACACAACAAACATCGGATGAGTCCATGTCTTCACCGATACTGTACACCAATCTTTTTATCTACTTCAACTTCCCCCTTGTGCCCTAATACTGCATGTTGTAAGTATAATAGACATAAGGTTCCTTTCGCCAGAACATGTTTAAAGGTGCAGATTATTCTGAAATAATTTTCATGAAGATTCATGTCCCTATTCTCCCAACAGGACACTGGCCACAGCAGCTACAGGAAGCAAAGACCTCTTATTAAATCAACAGCTTACCTTGAGCATGCCTCTGTGGAAGAAGGTGAGGCCTTTATAAAGCATGGCGATGGGCTGATTCTTCTTCAGCTCTAAAGACTGCTGGAAGTCTTCCATAGCTGCCACATAGTCCTGGTGGGAGGGTGGAACACAGAGTCAGAGCCCGGATGCACACAGGTGTCTATACGTACACATGCGCTTACATAACAGTTGATCATCAAACCTCTGAAATGAAAAGCAGCGTTCCTCTGTGTCTGTAGAGCCGGGCCGAGGGCTGCAGCTGGATGGCTTTGGTCAGATCACCCAGAGCCTCGCTGATCCGACCCAGAGGAGACAGGATCTAAGGACACATATGCACATGTCAACACACATACTGGTGGTGGCTCACCTGGTAGAGCACATACCATTTACGCTCAGTCATTATAAGTATAAGTAAGTAATAAATAACACACACCATCTGTGCAATATCCCTGCTATTTTGTAAATTTTTGTGTATATTAAATTGTACATATTATATTAGTATCTATTATTTATCTTTTGAATATTTTTTTTGACATCTTGCAGTTCTTCTTTCTTGTACTGTCCACTCTGCTGCTGTGACACTGTGAAGTTCCCCAGTGTGGGACTAATAAAGGACCATCTCAATCTCAATCTTAATCTAACCACAGTGGCCCGGGTTCAAATCTGAAACAAATCAGGCCCTTTGCTTTATGTCGTCTCCCCTCTCTCATCCCAAACTTTCCTGTCTCTCTGTCACTGTCATAAAAAAGCCAAAAACAAAAAAAACACAAAAAAAAAAAAACCACACAAAAAAAAGTTTGAGGTCTCTTTTGAGGAATTTCATATTGATGTTCCTCTTTTCTGAGAAAGACAAGAGAAAAGACAGAGAAAAGAAAAAATATGTTTTTTCTGGTTCATACTCAGTTGTGCAGAGAGAGAGTGAAACATTTTTAAAAACCTAAACAGATCCCACCTGTTCTTTTGTTAAAAAAACAAAAAAAACTGTTGGGATCTTGAAGAACAGGATTCAAGAAAGGACTAAAATCTGATCAGATCATAATCTTGACCTTTGGGTTGCACAATTCATGAGACAGTGGTCCTTAAACACAGCATTGTGTTGCTAATTTTCTGTAACTTGCACATCAGATTGATCACGGCAGTGACTCACTGCAGTGGTGTAATGGTCACTGAGAGTCAGCAGGCTCAGAGTGAAACCAGGGGGTAGAGGTAGTTTTTTCAAGCTGACAGTGTGATTCTTTGAACCTCCAGTGCTTCTACAACAATGGACGCAGTGATGAACCATAAACTCACGTGACTTCACAGCTTTGTTTGTGCGTCTAATTTGCAGTCAGTCCTTCAGCAACTCAAGCTCCAACAGTCACATCACATAATTTTATTGTTGCAAATATTCAGTTAAGAACATTTTGTCCTTGAAGCTTTCTCCCTTTTATTTTTTATTTCAATCTCGTTCTCATGATTAGTTTAACACTGACACTGAGGAAAATTGCTATGCCTCACCACTTTTTTAAAATGCACTGTTTTCCCACATTGTCTTGGACTTTGAGTGTCTCCCTGTCTTCTTCTTTTCCAGATGCACACAATCCAAAAACACAATGGAACATATTTTCTACTTTTTGCCAAATCACGAGCTCTAACTGCATCAGAGATAATACTAGACCCAGTACAAATCACGTTAACAAGAAGCCTGCGATACTCAGCTGATTAGACACCTAAACTGATCAGATACACTCGTGATTAATGATCTGTTTCAGGTCATGAACAGCACAGAAATTAGACACTTAACTTAATGGAGCAAATCTAAGTTCCAAATTGGGAAATCTTATCAGCTAAATTAGATCCACTGATGCCAAGAGCTGGAGACCACAAAGGTTGTTTTTCCAATTAAAAGCTGCTCTGCTGAAGCATTAAAAATACTTTATGAGATACTGGAAGAACTTCAGAGAGCAAACTACACTGAATCAATGGGTTTTGGCACTGAGCCACAGCATCTTTTAACCTCACCTCTGTGCATGGTCGGGCCTTACCTCTGCTCTCTGTTCATAGACCTCTGGCCAGCTTGGCTCGAGGGTGATGACTCGGTTGAGCTCATACAATGCCAAGTCTGCATTCTTTATATCCTGGCAAGGACAGAGGACAGGGGGAGGCCGTTACAGTTTGTTGACATAAAGCTTAAAATACAGCGAGCAAAACTAGGAACATAGCCACAAACAGCTAAACACACAAAAACTGCAATGTGACTTTTTTTTCCCCGGGGGACACACATCCATAACTGCAGAGTCCAGGCAGATTGAATTTGCACTCACTGAATGTCACGCTGAGTCATTCTGTGTTTACCTGAGACTGCTGCTGTCACCAAATGTCAAGATACTTTTTCTTTTTGAGGAAAAAAAAAAAAGCCTAAAGGTGTCATAGAAAAAACTGTCTTATAAAACATAATATTTTCATGGAAGAACCATGACTCACCTGAAGACTTTTCTTTCCATAAGCTATCCCTCTCCCATAAATGGCACTGACCAGCTCTGGGTCACCCTGTATACAAGGTACAGCATGTCAAAAATAATATTCTTTTAAAATTCAGTTTGCTTTTATTTCTAGCTGTGAGAGAAAGTGTGAAATAGCAACATGCTTCCTTCCTGAAAGGTGCATTAACAGTGAATGTTTGCAGGAGGCAGGTTTAGTAGCTTGAATGGATGTTAACACACCTGTAGTAAGAGTGAGAAATGTTTGATGGCTTCATCATAAAGACCGTTGCCTATCAGGACGTAGCCTATAGCTGCAGTAAGAGAACAAATGATGATTAATAACTGGTAAACTTGGCAAAATGATACAAATCTGTTCAGCATAAATATGGTTTATGTTTAGAACAACTTTCCAACTTACCAAGTTCTTCATTTGTGTTGTGGTTATCTACAGGGAAGGGGATTTTTTTCTGTTCTATAAACAACTTGGCCTGGTTCTGTGAGAGATGGAGATAAAAAAAAAATCAACAACACACAACCTGAAAGAGAGACATACATCAGGGGACAGCACAGACACGCGAAGCTGAGGAAACAACAAAATAATGATTTCCTGTGTGAAGCCAGTAACATATCGAAAGAGCAGAGCATAAACACAGAATGTTAACACCGCGAGTCTCAGAGGTGTAACAGCAGAAAACCTTTATTTCCTGCTTCTTTGAAAGTGTTCAAATCAATCAATCAAACACTTATCAAGGACATTTTCAAAGGTTTTTTTTAAACAAGCTTTCCAGCATCTCTCAAGGTTATACGGAGCGATTAAGGCCCACAGAATAGAGAAGAATATCCAGTTTAAGTCCAGGTGCGGTCGGTACACTCTGGCATCACTGCTGGGTGTGGCTACATGTACAACAAACGTGTGACTACACCCAATGACACCCTTCACTTCTGGGTGTAGTTACAGTTTAAAAACTTCAACTAGGAGAGATATTTACTACTTTCCAGATAGAATTTAAATTGCTAAGCTTATTTCTATTAACATAACTACAGTCACTTTGTACATGATTTGCCATTTGAGAAGTTGTGAGTCATAATTTCTTTCAGGTGTAGCTCAAAATATCAGAAACACCAAACCATGAACCAAGCACTGAACGCTACATCACTCTAAAATAATGATGTCTTTCAAACATAATTCAACAGCTGAGAAAATAAATAGTCAATAAACTTCCTTGGTTGATTCAGAAATGAAATCGTTGATGGCTTGTCACATTTTAAAAATTGAAGACAAAGTGGAGCGTCATGCTGTTTATGTAAAAACAAGTTGTTTAGATTCAACTAGAAACCACTACTTTTTTTTCTGAAGGAAACCGTTAGAGAGAGCGGCTGTTGTACATCAGATTAGTCTGTGAGTGTGTGTGTGAGAGAGAGAGATCTCACCAGGATCTTCTCTGCATTAAGTGAGAAAACTGACTCGCAGGGCGGGTTGCTTCCCTCCTCACAGTCTGGGTCTTCCAACTGTAAAATTGAGGACTCTGAAAAGACAAAAATTCAAGTTATCAATCATGGGAAGCACTTAACACGATGCTTGTCACTATATGTACGTATTTCAGACCATTATACGTACATGAATGGAATAATCAATTTTTTAACAATGACAGGTACACACTTCCAACCTGTCAAACCAATCGTCTTCCAAGTTGCATTAATAGTCTAATATTTCAAAGGAGAAATGTCTTAGATGACAAGCAGGTCTCGCCCCACTCAGAGTGGATTCCACACCAACAAAACATGTCAGCAATGTGGTTTGAATAACTCCATGTAGGCCAGACCAAAGACAATGGATGAGTGGATAACTGGTTTTGGATTCTTTGACTTTTTTGTATGTCACTATTAGAGCATTTAAAAATAACAGTTTTAATGAGACACAGCAGTTCCATCAAAACATGGCCAAACCTGCATTTTCATTGAATTCATTACTCAAAGGGTAAAAGTGTTTAGTCAATTGACAGCAAGGCGCATTCATTTGCCCAGTAATTATCCCAATAAACCAAAGTTTCCATGGCAACCACTGCAAAAATAACACCATGTCTCTTTTAAATTTTGTCAGTTATTTAAGCTGTAATTTTCCACAGCCCACGGTTACATTATTCCACCAGTTGTTCAAAACCCAAGTCTTGCAGTTTAATATCAGATATGACGAAGAAAATCTGCAGCCACATTTGAGAAGCTACAACCGGACCATTTGTGGCATTTTGCTTGTTTACACATCACTAAGAAGATCTCCGCAGTTCAGCACAAACTCATAAAACCAAGCAGCATTAACCTCAACATGATGTCATTTATACAACCAGCTCACCTGACACAATAGGGAACAGGTGCACTAAAAACTAAGATAAAGACTATAGAGCTGTATGCATAATTGATGCTTGGCAGTTGGAAGACCCAGCTTAAACTAATGCAGTGTAATACAGCAGCTCTGAAATAGAGAGTTATAATCAGTTTGTGCTGAAACTGTTTTAGACATATGGTGATTCAACTTTATGGCCATTTTGATGGCTATAGATTGTGCTGCTGTTTATCAGGACAGGTGTTTTTCTCATTTTGTCCGCCCCATTTATAGCTCTGAGGATGGGCAATACATCACAATCACCTCTATATATAATCCAATACAGCTTCACAAACAACATCCTCCGAAATGATCATACATTTAAATCAACACCTCTAGAAAATATTTCCAATAAAAACTGAACTCACAGCCGTCATAAAGGGAGGGTTTATTGCAGGACTGCTGCATTAAGCTGTACTTATTTTAGCTGGGTAATCTCAGTAAAATGCAGGTGTAGATGCAGAATTCACCAGAGGCTCATTACCATCAGAAAAATCAATTTTGCTCTCGGGCAAGGCAGCACCAATAAATTGCGTGTTTTTAGAGCGGACTCTGGTGAAGACCTCTCCGGGTGAAACGAGACACAGTTTGTGAAGTCGGTGCATTCTGAGTTTTCTTATTGTTGTGTTCACATGAATATATACGCTCACTAGTCTCTTTTCTTCTTGGTTTCTAATCCCATTTAACCTCTCCTGGTAATCTGTCGCCGCTTGTTGTTGTTAGCCTCTCAACGTTAGCTCGCAGGCGGCTAAGCTAGCCGGGTTACACGGTGACAGTTGGACCGGGGTAGGACGTGGCAAAGTAACAGAGAAAAGAGGACTTTACCGCAGTCAGCCGCGTACTCTTCCCACTCGGAGAGGGAGCTGCACCCCTGCTTGTGGAGCTCATTGTTGAACAAAGTCAAGGTGGAGAAATACTCGGTGGAGAAGATTTCCCGGGACAGGTAGAGCAGCGAGAGCGCTACCACAACAACAGCCCGGCTGGCGGGGGCCATGTTTCTCTACATGTGTGACGCCAGCGAGCGGAAGCTGCTGCAGCTCGAGCGAACCGAGCAAACACACCCACCCACCCACGGGCGAGCCTGCGGGAACCAACCAGGAACCGACCGAGCCAGGGCACACTACAAGTCCCGGCGTGCTCCTCGGCTGTCAAACCGGTGTTTCCAGTTTTTAGTCAAGTCAACGAAGAGACAAAACAAACAAAAATGATTTCCGGTACACTTTTCAAATTAAAACCAAGTCATACAACTGTCAGCTTAAACAGTTATGATTGATTTTGATTAGAAATACAGATTTTTTTGTCATTACTCGCCACATTCTGGAGTCCAGTTCATTACCAACCTTTTAATTTATTACAGTATTACTAAATAAATTTGTCTAATATAATACAGTGTAGTCAGTGAATGAAGAAGAATTTAGATTATTTAATCAAAACTAAATTTAGCAATACTGCATTACAATACTAAAAGTACTACTACACTGTAAACCTACTATGTTGCTCTACTGTGTACACACATCTATTGCATCTGTCCATACTGGAAGAGAGGTCCCTCTGTTCTCTCCCTGAAGCGTCTTCAGTTTTTCCCATTCAATAATTTTTTTGTTCAATTCAAGGGTCTAAGGACAGACGGAGGGTAAAGCTGTACAGATTGTTATGCCCCTTGGGACAAACTGTGATATTGGGCTATATAATGTATATAAAAATGTCTCAAATCAGATTTGCCCCTTTCCGAATGGAAAAGTGGTCTAAGACTTTTACACCCCATTTTATATTAAAGTATTTTCATTGATGCATTTATGTGTTAGCAGTATTTATTGCTGCGGCTAGTTGAGAACTTGTTTAAAATTGTACAGTATGTTTTTGAGTTGCTTAATCTGTAGCAATGTACTTTTATTTTATAAAATCATCATAGGTTTTTATAAAGTAACTGGTGACAACAGATGTTAGATAAATGTAAAAATAGCAAAACTTTACCCCATTAAATGTAGTGAAATGATAACATAATTATAAAATAAAATAGTGTTAAATGATGTATCTCAAAATTATATCTAAGTGCACAGAACATGCAAGCTCCTTTCAACCCTTCAGTTGTTGACAAATATGCACTTTAATTTTGAAGGGGGAACTGCATGAGACTGCCGTACTTCCGGTTGGAGCGTCTCACATGCTAGCCGCTTGTCGTAGCTACAGAGGAAAGAATGGGCAAAAGTGTCTTTAGGTGTGTTGAATGTCACGAAAAGGCGACGGAGCTGCACCGGGATTACAGCAACGGGATCCTGAAGATAACCATATGTGTGGGTTAACACTCAACTTCTTAGATTTGGTGTAGTTTTGTTTAACGTTGCTGTTTGTGACGAGGATGCTAGCTAACGAGGTTTGCCTCGGAGATGTAGCTTCAACCTGCCTGCATCTCTTAAAGCTCTTTCCTGCAACTAAATCGTTTTTGCAGCTACACACGAAGGTCAGTGTCTGCATTACGTTCACTTTTTGTCATGTTGTCGGCGACAGTCCTCACAGGTGCACCTGCACCTGTAGCATCAGGAGTGGTCGTTTGGGATGAGTGAACCACCTGAACTGATAATGCTTTACAAACAGACGCTTTTCCATGAATTATTAAGATCATCCCCTTAATCTTGATCATTGGTGTCATCCCCAGACACCAACAGATGACTAGCAGATAAGTGAAAGGGTCGGCATTGCCTCTGTTTCTCTTTCTCCAGGAGTCCTGCCAAAAACCTGTGGACAAGTACATAGAATATGACCCTGTCATCATCTTGATCGATGCCATTTTGTGCAAGACGCAGGCTTTCAGACACATCCTGTTCAACACAAGCTTGAATGTAAGTAACCTCAGCTATTTCAACTTGTGGGAGTGTAGGTGGTACAACTTTATAGGGATGTATGCATGAATTAAGTTAACAAAAGCACAGACTGGAAACCCATCTCCACACCAACATTAGCCCTGCTCTTACATCCTGCAAATATTTCATTCATGTCTTATTATATCACGTCCAGCTGACTGGGTTCATCTCCAGCTGTGTCATCCATGTGCTGTCTTCAGGTAGTGTCTGTACATTTTCTCCCCCGCCTCTGTAGATCCACTGGAAGTTGTGTGTGTTCTGCCTGCTGTGTGAAGCTTACCTCAGGTGGTCTCTGCTCCATGGCTCTGAGCAGAGCAGCGACCCTGCTGACATCATCAGGTACACCAAAGAATGGGAGTTTTACGGCATGTTTGGACTGGCCGCCCTGGGTAAGATAACATGAGACCAACCAGAGCTCAACCATATGTCTGTTAAACAGATAGTTTGTGTTCGTGTGGAATCACGATCCCTGATATGTCTTCATGTTGGTCCTGTAGAGTTGTCAGCGTTCTGCGGAAGTGTGCTGTGGTTCCTTTGGGTGGTCGTGGGTCGTCTCCAGGGTGGGAACCTAGAGCTGCGCCTGCTCATCAGAGCGCTGCTGCTGTCCTGCTACGGGAAGGTCCTCCTCATCCCTGCCGTCATCTGGGAGCATGACTACTCCCCACTCTGTCTGGGCCTCATCAAACTGTTTGTGCTCACTTCAAACTCGCAGGCTATCAGAGGTAGGAGAAGACAAATATTTGAAGGGTTGATTCACCCATATTAAAAAAAGCAGCCTCCCACTTACCTCCAGTGGTGTTAGACACTGAGGCAGTTTGGTTTCTGTTTGTTCAAGGTTTGAGATTCCTGCCTTTACCCTGATACAGTGGAGGTGAATGGAATTCAGTTTGCAGACTCTCAGTAAACTGGTTTCTTTAAAACTAGTTTCTACTGGAAGAAGAAACAGTCCCGAGCTCTGTTATTTGTATCTGGAAACAAATTTTACAGATGAGTTTTTAGCTTCATGGCACTAGAGATGACAATCCGTCCACCACTTTGGTCCAGACTGAGACGTGTTGACAACTATTATGGAGTGCCAAGAAATTTTGTAAACACATTTATGGATCCCACAGGAAGAATTGCAAAAACTTTGACCCCTCTAGTGCCATCATCAGGTCAAAATGTACGTGTATCTGATACTTTGGTTTATGAACAAAAGGATAAACAAGTACAAATTTGGGATAAAGTGTAGATGTGTTGTACCAATATTCCGTATATTAAACACACTGTATATTAGTGCTTTTCCAAAAATGTTTATGTTTAATATTATGGAGAAGCTTTAGACCTTTACGGAACAAATAGACTCTCTAATGAAGAACAGGAACATCAGAGATTTAGGATTTTTTTTAGAAATAATCCTCCCACAGCAAGTTGCAATGATTTATAATAATAATAATAATAATAATGGCTAATACTGAGTGACCAATGGTGTGAGACACATCACTGTTATTGTGGATGTAACGACAGTGTTAATATCGTCGTTTTTAGAGTCAAGACATTTTCACATCCACCCAACGTTGACCAAGGAAAGAACAGAAGAAACGAGTATCAGCTTTTTACTTTGATGAGTTACTTAGTCTCAAAGCAGAGAAGCTTGTTCCTCACGAGACACCAGTGATGCACTGGTGCTTCATTCTTCAGGCAACATTTAAAAACACCAGCAGGGGGCACCTAACTCTCCCTTTGTTTGAAAATCCCCCTGCTCCTGTGCTCCTGACTACAGAGGGACCCAGACATTAAAGATAAATGAGTTACATAAGAGAGAGGTTTGGGTCCACGTTTCATGTGTTGTATAATTGTTTCTTCAGCAGCAGCAGCAGCTCTGGAGACATAAATCAGCTCATTGTATTTGGCAGCCAGCCTGTGCACAGCAAACAATGAGAAGTTGTTGAGTGAATAATGGTGATGAGCTGTTTCTGTACGACATATTAATAAAGAACAAGTTTCGTTGTAACCGAGGCCAAGTGCAGTGATGTGGCAAACTCAGCCCTTTCACTGCTGCCCTCTGAGGTTTATATAGAAAGTGTCTCTTTAGTATCATGTTGACTTCATGTCTTGTTGCACTAACACACCGGTTGGCAGGATCAGGATGATGGTGACGATTGATAATAGAGGTGTGGGCTAACATAACTTTTCACAAGCTGTTTTTTTTTTTGGTTTCCTCATTCTCTGAATGATTCCATTTTTTTAAGTACTATAACTTATTATGATAAAAACTGTCTGTGTATTTCTAATTTTATTCCTTTTCTCCTCAGTGATCCTGAACAGCAGCAGACGTCTGTCACTGATGGCTGTGTGTGTAGGCCTGCTGTCGGAGACCTGTGTGGCGCAGGCCTGTAAAAAGCTGCCATGGAGCATCCAGGACATGTTGACGTTTGAATGAACGTCTTCTCTGTCAGACTGAAATAAAAGTCACTTCTCTCAGGGATGAACACGTGATGGCGGAGGCCAGCCTGCGGCAGAGTGAGGCAGTTTTTAATGAACCTTCTGCACATGGAGTTGGAGAAGAACTTGTGTTCTTCAAGTTCCTTTCTTTTGTTTCTATTAATTTCAAAACAACTAGGAACACGAGAAGCTTCCTGAGTGACAGAAACCTCCAAAGTAAATGCCTTAAGGAACTGGCTGCTGGTCTCTGTCTCTGACTGAGACAGAGACCAGAAGAAGAGACAATGGTGATGGCGTTTTGTGAAGTTGCAGAACATGTGAAAAAGAAGGAAAGACACTGTGATTGTGCTCATTAACAAAGAAGAAAAAAAACAAACACTATCTACAGAACGGGCTACGGAGTCATGAAGAGGTGGGAACGCCATGATCTTGTTTTTCATTTTGGTTTGGACATTGAGCTCCATTTTTCTTTAATTTGATTACTTTATTATGAGAGCCCAGGAGAGGAGCTGCAACGTGGGAACATCCCGTGGTCTCAATTACTGTTACACATGCTCTGATTCCAGGGCGGCTCTCTAGGAATGACACAAACACACACCCTGAGGTTGTAAATTCACAAAAACTACTTCTCTGTTTGGACAGGGCCCAGCCAGCACTCCTCACATTCCTTAGCTCATTGGTTAAGTGCTTACCTTTACTTCCACACTCACAAACACACATTAGATAAGTGTTGACACACAGGCAAAGTAAGGCAGAAATTATTGACTTCTTCACTTCACAAAAACAGGTATGGACACACAAATACCAGCAAATTAAGATAACGCAAAAAGTGTTGCAACCAGAGAGAGAGAGAGAGAGCGCCATGGTGAATGCTGGGGCTTTTATATCGTCTGGGTCCAGGTCCTCCAGATCCAGCTGACCACTGCAAATCAGGCTTCTTCAAGACAACAAATGTAAAAACATGAACCAGGCCAGACTGGACAGTGGCCGTCACAATTGTTAGACTAAACCTTTATGCAGCTGATGTTAAAGCTTTTTTTTCCAAAGCCCACAGTGACATCTTCAGAATACGTGTTGTGTCTGACCGACAGCCCCAAAACTCACAATGTGTCTTTTACAATTTTATGAAACAAATAAAAGCAGCAGTTCCTCACATGTGATGAGTTGGAACTTGTAAATGTCATCATTTTTTTTCCTGATAATTGGCTTAAATCATTATTCTATTATCAATTATCAAATTTAACACTGTTCACGACAAGTCCGTCAAGAAATGTCTAAATTATTCCCATGTTTTCCTCCTGTATCCAGGTGAGGGTGAAACCTCTGAAATGAACATTTAGACCATCACACAGCTCTAAAACTCATCACTGACACTTGCACTGAGTTTTTAAAAAAAATTTTTATGTTGGTCATTTGCCAGTGAAGGAAGGGGGAGGCATTTATGTGCTGCAGGCTTTACAGAATATTGAGTAAAATCATCTAATACTAAACAGCAGAAGGTACCAAACCAGACATCTGATCTGCAGTCATCACAATGAGACGCTGACCAGCTGCAGCAGGTAAACTTTATAAAACCTCCACCCACCGTCCCCTGGTATGTGGCCTATGTGTCTGTAAACAGAACCGTGTTCAGTCAGTAAAACAAACCCTGCGAAGCAGCCCAGCCGTCTGTGGAATGAGGGGAATTTATTCACTGCACTTACCTGCAGTATGAGGGGACAGCTGAACCCGCAGGTCTTTGCAGGAGTCGTGGTGGTGTCATGAACCGCTGCCAAGCCGGGTACATGACGGGAGGCGAGGCCGAATTCTTTCTGAACAGAACCATGTGAGGCTGCTGTCGGAGGACGCACCCTGTGAGACGCGGGGATGTTCCCTCACACGCTGTCAGAGACACGTGTGAGTTTGCTGCATGTGTCATCACTATAGTGACTCCTCAGCAGGATTACCATAAACAAACAATGTTCTGTTGCTGCTGTTGAAGTAGAGTCTTGTCCTTCATGTTACTTCTTTGGTATCTTTTGTTTTTATTGAAGCTATGAGAAGAAATCTTTTCTTTTTTTTCCCCTGTGTCTCACCCCTTCCACCGCCTGCCATCACCACGAAGCCATAAATCTGTGCTGTGGTATCAACGCCCTCGTTTTGTCGCCCTGTTGTTTCATAAAGCAGCAAACTGTCCCTTGAATACAAAAAATATACATAGTATAAGCCACTAAAGGCTTCCAGCCTGTTTAAAAAACATTTTTGCGTGTGGACTTAAATAATAAATAATATAAACGTTATAATATACATTTAAGAAGGACTGAAGTGTCATATGACAGAGTACTCCCTGAGTATTGTGTGACTGAGAAGATGTGATGTTGAACTGGCTGTGGCTTTCTGTCGCAGACCAGCCCTTATCATTTGGGAGGGACATATGTTGCTGTGATGAATTATGTAAAACAAACTTGCAGAGCCAGTTGCCACAAGCTGCACAGACACACACTGTAAGTGAGTGTTTTCACGTGTGCAGTCCCAACTATTACACAAAGGAATAATGAGAAAATAAAATGTTTATATTGTAACACAGTTGCTCAGATTTGTATGGGATTATTTGATTTTGTGTGTGTGTGTGTGTGTGTGTGTGTGTGTTTGCCTCTCCACATGGCTGCATGTTATTACAGGTCTGTGAATAGCTGAGCAGACAGCACACGAATGTGGAATGCTCGTTAGGTGTCCTCACCCTGGGTGGATCTGTTCTCCAGTCACTGTGGAAAGTTTTAATGCAAAAAAATGTAATAAACAAATCATCATCTCATTCTGCGGGAGATAAACTGGAGTTTTCATTGATCCACAGCAGAACCTTGGTGGAGATGTTGGGGAAAAAAAAGATCTATTATCATCTTAGACTCCTTCAACTGATGCACAGACGCGTAAAATAAACAGGAATCAACTTTTGTTTTATCAGTGTCACTTGTTCCTGCAGTGTTTGATTCTCCTGCACGAAACCTTTGTGAACAAACTGCTGAGAGAGTTTCTAAATGCGGAGTCTGGGAAGTGTTGGTCAATTACTGAGGCATGCAGCGGTTTAATCTCAGTCTGACTAATCAGATTACCGTAACAGCAGTCACCTCGCAGCCGTTTACCAGGTCTGCATCAAGCCGAGGACCAGAGCTGGAGGATAAGAGCAACATGGAGTCAGTTTGTCCTCCCTGCACAAGAGCCGGGTACAAAACAATTTGCCTTTGCTCAAAATGCATCTGATTTTATTGATCAGTCCACACTGGAGGTATTAGTTGACGTGGTGTTTCCTCTAATAATCAATTCTTGTCTATTCCCAAATGAAAACTGTGTCAACCAGCAGGCAGTTTGATCAATAAGTATGATCTGAACTGAACAGGGAAGCAGTTTTATTTAAAATTAAAAGTAGATTTAAAAGAGGCGGCAATCTTTAGCAATGACAAGGCCAACATGCTGACACTGCCTTCATTAAAAACAGCCCCACCCCAAAACACGGTGTCATTAAGAGCCGCCATTAACAGCGAGTTATAAAGAACAAGCTGTGCCTGTGCAGTTGAGTCCTGGTGTCTCCATCACTGAGGAATGCAAATATTCAATTACCAGGAACAGGTCGACACAAAACGTGAAACACAAACAGCTACATGTCATGACCTTTTGTGACCCGGCCTCACTGGGATCAGTGGAATAAAAAGATCAACAGAGAGGAAACATAGAGACACAATAAAAATGACTGAAGTCAGGGGCTTCAGATTTTAACAGAAAAACTGACATCACACAGTACAAAATATCAGACGTTGACATTTTCAGTCTAAAAAACATCCAGCAGCTCCACTTTAGGAGAAGCACATACACGTTGTTGTGGCAGGAAAACCTCCTGCTTGTCCTCACAGCCCGGCTCGGATGTGGCAGCCTGTCCCCTGTGGAGAGAGTGATGTGCACCTTGGATTTGCTCGCTCAGTCAAGATTATGATAATCTGCTCTAATCTCCTAACAGACGCTCAGACAGGCAGCACGAGACCAGAGCACAGGGCTTCAAATCAAGCACGCTGGAGAACTGTCTACACAGAAGGCCTTTATACAAAGAAAATATTCAAATCAAACTTGTTTTCTGATATAGGGCTGATTCTGTCTTTTAATTTGAAGTCCTATCTGCTGTAGCCCAGCTCCAGTGCACTTTCACTGATTTGCTCGCCCTGGATTCGAATTGAAAGCTGTCACAACCTGACAAAAACACTGAATACATGCAGTTTTTGCATTGGGAAACATGCAGAAAACAAGCTGCACATATGAACTTGAAATGATAGTTGCATGACCCAATTCCACAGCCTCTCCAGGAGGTTTGTGAGAATTTAAATCGAGTCTCAGAGTTTGAAAGTATAAACAGTGTTATCGTCATCAGTAATTCATTCATCTGAACCTCGCAGAATGAGGAGCTGCTACATCAAAGCCATCACATCCTGCTGCAGAAATGATCAATTAAAGAGAGCAGAGCTGCACCGGCACCGTGGCAGCGACTCAAGGCCAAAATGCAGATTGGTGCATTTAAATGCAGGTCAGAGTGAGATGCATTCAGGGAGAGAGAAAGAAGTAGGGCAGCAGAGAAAGGGAGAGGAAGAAGGCTGCAGTTAAGAGCTGTTAACGGGGCTGGTTGAGATCTTGAGGATGAAGATGATTGCTGTTTTTGTTTTTAGACTGAAAAATCTCAACAACATATTGATGGATTTCCATGAGATTTAATACAGATATTTACATCCCCGGAGGCTGAATCCTACTGACTCCGGTGATCTGACCTTTCCTTGTGTTTCCAGGATGTTGATATGTAGGTTTGAATGAAATGTCTCTGCAACTATTGGATGGATTGCCCCACTAAGATGAATTACAATATATACAGTATATTATATATAATTTAATGATCCGCTCACTTTTCATTTTGTGTCATCATCAGGTCAAATTTAAAACGTGTCCAATACTTTTACTTCAAAACTCTCATAAGAAACCCAACATGTATGCATTTCTTTTAATATGAGGTTCCTGGTGTTTAAGTTAACAGCTGTTCAATGGCAGGAAAATGTGCAAAGAAGACAGTCTTCCTACAGTCTATAGAGAGTTCCTCTTGTCAAGGTCAGACTCTGAGCTGATTTATGTTCCAATTTCATCCCAAAGCATGGATCTATCTTATTTCTATAAAGACTTATACTTGTTTAGTGTCTATTCTGCAAATAGTGTTTATTGTAGAAGAATTGAAAACGCAAACTCCGAACCTGAAAAGTATGGGATCACTTTATTAAATTAATATCAGTATAATAACTATGAGAGGAAAGCACTGAGTAAGAAACAGTAGTATGGTCATTCATGGATTAAAGAACAGGAGTAATGATGGATGGTAACAACACAGCCTCCACACATGAAATACTGTCTATGCAACACAAAATACACCAAAACCTTTTTTCACTATAGTGATTTAATGAATGATTATGATATAGAGTCTAAATATCAAGTCAGACATTTATTGTTTCTGGTCTCTCAAGTTAACTATTTAACAGCTACAGCCAGTACATAGAAAAAATGGATTATAATCTTCTTATTCAGTATGTCAGCGCTAATAACTGGCTGCAAAAATGATCTGTTCAGCTCTCGTGTGTTTTTATTTGCTGATTTATGAGCTGAAATTAAACTGATGTCTCAACACATGTCCTTTCAGTCAGCTGTGGAAGAAGCTTGTGTTTCAATGGAGTTTTTTTTTTTTAATGTTTTCATACTTTTGAGGCTTTTTCGGGGAGAAAAGTTTAAGGTGGCTGAAACATGGCCCCTCAGAGTAAAGATCAACATGTTATAGGAATAAATCAACCCTCTGACACCCATTCATTAAATATCATCTTTCATGAAGTTATTTCATGTTCAAGTGTCTCAATTTGCTATTTTTGGTGGTTGCAGTGCATTCTGGTCTATTTAGGCCACTTTAAGTAGAATAAAAATTCTCCATGTGATTGTTCAAATTTGGTGCAAAATGGCATCTGTAGAAAGAAGCCCTCACTTTGACTCACACCAAAAACTGCCATTTACAGTTTCATAGAAATGAATCCATTGTAGTTGCTGTTACTTTGTGCGAATTTGGCCGTTTACTCATGTAAATGCACAAAAACACAACCATATAACAAAGTGTCACATAACAATTGTGTTGAAATGTTTCAAGATTTTTTTTTGTCCCTTGACGATGACGACATGTTGATCATTTCTTGTGAGGAGCCATCGACACAAACAACATTTTGCCACAAGTTTACCCTGAGAAGGCATCACCACATTACACATCCAATAATCTCATTAAAAAGGGGGGGGGGGGGGGGGGGGGGGGGGGGGTGTAAAAGTAGAAAACACACACTATCCACTTGCTAATGGTACGATATCAGGTACAATTTGCTGGTGTTTAAAGCTCATTTCAAACTCGTTTGTGCTGGATTTAGTTGCAGAAGTGTTCCTGTACACGGAGCAGCGTGTGCCTGTGTGTAAAGACTGACTCAAAGAGGATCAGGTAGTCATAGTTTTGGGGGGGACTGAACACAGAACAGCCACAAACAAGTGCAAAACCATAGCTGAACACTTAAAATGTTTGAACGAGTGAAGAGTGCACCACGTGGCTTCATTTGCAAATGACATGACCGATTTTAAGGCTGTTACAAGCTGTGGAGGTTAAAACTGCAGCATGTAGAAGATTAACATTGATTTTGACTGAATGAATGTTGCCAACTGAGATTTCAGAGGGAAGAAGCATCACAAATACACCATTCCCAACAGCTGCATCCTCATCAATAAAACGAAAAAGGAAACAGAAAATCAAAAAACAGCAGAGTCTGAAGCTCAGTCTTTTCACTGAGCAAACACATTTATCCAAGTCTCTGAGCACACCTTGGAATCAGCTCTTTATGGGATTTTCTGGATTTGGTAGTTGGAGCATAATACATAGATTGGTAACATTTGGTTACCCAAACATTGAGTCACCTCTGAGACAGTGACGTAAAACACCACCACTGAGGATTCAGGGGGCTGCTTAAGTCATCAAATCTGAAATACTACACGTAGCAGCTTTAGAACCCAAGTGCATGTCGAGCAAGTCAAAGAACAAACAGTTTTAAAGGCACTAATTGTGTCGACATCCAATAAATGGCCTGGGCCAAGATTTTTTATGAAGTGTTTTAGATGGCATCAGTTAGATTGTTTGATCAAATGTGCTTTGATTAGAAACAGATTGCAGTGATTAATCAGGTGTTTTTAACTGACCCTGATTGGGTAATTTGACTGGAGATATTAGTTGCATTCAGATGCAGGTTTACGTTACAGACAAAATGTTCAGTTTCAGAAAACTGCGGCCCTGTGGTCTAGAAAGAGACAATACCAAATAACCCAGAGGGCAGACATTCAATTCAACTTATTACTCATTAGATAATAAACCATTGTATTCTGTGGAGGCCTCTTATCAGTTTTGTGTTTGCATTTCAAAAGCTTGCAGATGCATTATGGATACGAACAGGGAAACTTCAGATTTATAAGTGAGCAGGTAACTTCCTCATGGAGTTAACCTGAAATCAGATCACAGGAAAAGGACAAACACCCTGGAGAACTGTGACAGTGAACTAATCATTTAGACTTTCACACATCAGTCAGTGACATCAATTTCACAATAAGCGTATAATAAGAAATCAAGCATTTTGTGTTATGTAACTGAAAAGATTTTTTTTTTCCAGTGAGTGGGTTCAAGGCAGAGTTACGTGTCCTTCTCATTTCATCAGCTGCTAAACGACTTCTAAAGACATTCTTCAGGACATCAGATATCATTACGTTCTGTACCTTTTTTAAGAAGAATTTAACCATTCATGAGAATCAAGTTGTCTTCTTCAGCACCTTGAATCAAATACATTTCATTTTGAGTGCTGCTACTTTCTTTGGTTTGTGTTCCACAAGCACACAGATCGCGGACCAGTCTACAAAGGTATGACGTCATATGATCTATACAGACACAATATCAACACATTACTGAGAATATCAACTTTCTACACCCTCTCAGAGCGAGGGTGGCTACCGACAGTACTGTAGTTTGAGCGGCAGATCGGCTGCTGTGTACTGAGTTGCCGTGTTACGTGCTACAGGTTGAGCTGAGACCTTTTGCTGTGGAGTTTAAATGTTAAGGAATACCGCACCGACCATTCATATGAGTATTAGAAGTAAGAATATTCACACATCCAGACGTCTTTGCCTGTCGTAGGACACGTGGCGCAGGACGACAGCAAGAAAAGATACCTCGAGTTTGAAGTAAGGCTGTGTTTGTGGAGTATTTTTGCTAAAAATGTCAGTCAAAACACTCTTCAGACTGCAGAGCGTTATTTCAGTGTGCTGGAAGGTTTTTGTCTACTTTGTTCACATGCACACATTGAGCATAATAGACAAAAAAAACACTCTTATTAGTGACCAGTATTGAGTAGTAATGGAAAGTCCCCACTACTACAGTTTCAGGATGAGGCTCAGATAGTTAAACAGAAGCTTGTTGCTTTGCAGATGTAATGAAACACTGATATAATATCAATTACATCCCTCTGTCATGTCTTTAATAGTGTTCAGCCTGCACAGAGTAACTGCAGGCATCTGCTGGATGCAGCAGAGTATGTGCTGTTAGGATCTTTATGAAGGATACAAAGTATTATAAAGTACCCTGTATTCAACTGATATTCGCTACCAGGTTTAGAGCTACAGCTTTGTGTTTGCACTGAGAGCAGTATTTGAAGGCCACAGTGGCCAAAGAACAACTCCCCTACACTTCGACCAACACAGACCATTTCAAACTCGCTGCCCACCAAGGGCCGATCAGAGTTATGCACCTACTCACTGCTAGCAACTAGCAACTGCAAATTATGTGAGAAGCTGATCATTACCAATCAGTTTCTTAGCTCTGGTTGATATTTATTTCGTACAATATATTAAGAATAAATGTCCCATTATGTAATTTTATCCTGCTTTTTTTCCTAGATTATTTTCAATTACTGCTAACTAGTTAGCACTTGCTAGTTGGCTATGTAGATGGATAATTATCATTAATTACAACATGGGTTTATTTTCATAGTTTTGGCTCTTATTTCTATGATGACACATTCCCAGAGCTCAGCAATTAACATGCCAGTGCAATGTTATCACTGATTGGAATGATTGCCGTAACTATGAAAAAAAACCAAAGCCGTAATGATAGAGAGTTAGAATTTGAAAGATCCTAGCCTTATTGTTTCATACTATTACATGGATGCAATCTGGGCCTCCACATCACAGTTGCCCACAATGTGTAACTTTAAAGCAGTGACAGCTCTAGAGTTCGGGGAAGCACGCTGCTGTATCTGCAGCCTAGTTCACTGGGCTTCCAGGTTTTTCACCTACGCAAACTGTTTAACTCCGTTTCCAGCATTTTGAGCATTTCACATTTTCAGAGCAAATATTTGCTCTGTTTGAGAGGCAAAAAGAAAAAGCATCGACCTCACACCTGTACATAAACATCACTCTGAACAGGTATGAGGCCTCCACCTCTGTATCCATTCTTCAAGGTCTGACAACGTCTGTCCAGACCTTCTGGATTTACGATGAATGATTTCACCACGTAAAAGTAACACACACACACACACACACCGTCTCTGTCATCACAAAGTCCATGGAGTTGATCATCTCTTTGCACCAACATCAACCGCAGAGTTCAGAAATCCCACCCTCTGTGTTTACTTTTGAAGTCCCAGTTTCTGGGATTTCCAGCCTGTAAATGCTGTACCCTTGTGCCTGGGTAGAGCTGCAGCACAAAACGTCCGTTGAGAGTAATAGGAAAGCAATTATCTTGTTATTTATATTATATAATAAATAATAATAAAACTTTGTTCATATATTTTGAATATGTAAAAAAACGTTCTGCCAAAAAAGGGTGACTTGTTAGCAAAACCACTTGATACAGAAGCAGCAGCAGAGCTGATTATAAAAAGAAAGACATTGTATATATTGCCTAATTTTGAGTATATGGAGTCTTTGAATACAATCCATCTCAACTCCTGAGTGTTTCAGAGGGTGTTAGCAAGCCACTTGTGAGGACACCTGGCTGCTCAGCTCCGCAGTCTGATGAAGCTCCTGGTCACGCTGCAAAAAAACATTCTGCAGCACAAGCAGGTACACGTTTCACCCGAGGAGGAGCACGAGTTAAGCTTTAGCTGGTGCTTTACATTTAGAGTCTAAGATAGTAAAGAGACACCAGGAGCTGCTATCTCTAACCAACCACTCCCTTCTCCAAGGCCAAAAGGTTCCAAGAGCCACTCAACTTTTCCTCCAGCTTCATTCCGTCCGTTACTCTCAAAATGTCTTTCCATCTGCAGAGAACTGCTGAGAATGAGGCTTCAGATGGTAACGTGGAAGGAGTCCCAGCTGTCGTCTTTGCCACTGCTGCTCCCATTCTTGGCTGCTGCCATTGTTGCTGTCCCGTCCCCAACCTCCCCGTCCGGCTGCTCCCCGGTGGGAGTGGCGCCAGGCTCCGGGTAATACTCGTCATCCTCGTCGAAGTAGCCGTTCTCCATCATGCTGAGGCTGGATGCGGCGCTCAGGTCCTGGCAGCTGCCCTTGTACTCCTGGATCGACTCGTGGAGCGACCACAGCTGGCACAGCAGGGACATGTCCTGCTGACGCAAACCCACCTGCAGGGGGCAGACGCACGATCCTGATTAATACATGATACATTTCTGATGGAGTCGTTCAGCTCTTTAAAGCTGTTTAATTGTTGTTGTTGTTTGCTGCTACTTTTAGGTCCCCAAGGAAAAACTTGTCCATCAACTCATGGATTGTTTGGGCTATAAATTGCCAGAAAAGTAAAAAATGTCCATCATAATTATCCAAAATGATGTCTTCTCATTGTGTCTTTTGTCCATCCAACAGTTTATAAGCCAAAAACATTTTGTTCAGTTATCACATAAGAGCTCAAAGACTTTTCTGCCAATGAAAAACTGAATTATCAAATAAGCCAAAACAATGGCATTATGGTTTCAGCTCCTCAAATGTGGGCTTGATGGGCATTTTCCAACACTTTTCTGATATTTTATATGTTTAACAATTGTTCAATTTTATTAAAAATAATAAAATAATTTAAAGTTGTAGCCCTTCCTAATTATATTACAAACTCAAGGCTGAAACGTGACTGTCGGCAGGGTTGAAAAGGGCATGTCTACTGCATACCACTCAGCTGACAATGCAGTATGAACTGAGGGGTCACTGCACTGTCTTCCAAACAAACCACAGCGGGCAGATAAGTCTGAGTCAGTTCAAACAGCTGAGACAGAGCACTGTGCTGTGTAGACCGGGGAGAAGCTTATAGTTTCTAAAATATAGGGCACGAACTACATATTGAACAATGTGAACTACAAACTGTTAGTAATACATTAACAGCAACAAAGCAATAAGCCTGGAGTTGGAGACCTGCTGCAGGGAGAGTGAAGCACGTGAAGCAGAAACAGGATTTAGCAAAGCCTGTCACAGATAAAAAAAATAATAATAATCAAATGGGAACAGGGTTGAGTTTCAGCAAAATATTTAATCCAAATTACTGACTATGGGGAAACAAGCTATTGTTATATTTTGGCTAAGAGTCACCATGATAATGAAGCCTGGTCTGGTTCTCTTATGAAAATCCCTGCTGCTGGCTAGGGTGTGTACAAGAGTGTGTACTAAGAGTTTTACTCTGGTTGAACCTCATGTAATATCATGTATTAGTTCACCACAGGATTTTATACTGGCTCATGTGTCATGGAAAAAAAACTAAGCTAAAAGGTATTAAATTGAGCTTAGAGTAAAAATCAGCACAAGCCTAATGACTTAATTTGCCTCATCCAATGCAAAGCTGCCCCTGATCCTGCTTTCTCTTGCAAAGGGTGTTCTTCAAGCCAGACTCCATTTTTAAAAATCACGTTTTATCCTCCCATGCTTACAAACTACAGTGTCTACTGGCCAGCTTATAAAAGTAATACCGTCTGACAAGGGTCTTAACTTTGACAAGAACTGAAAATGCGAAAAAATGTTTCTAAATTTTTGGCTTCTTCGATTGTAATAACCTCCTCCGTTAAAAACTCTCGGCTTTTGCAAAACAGAGATCCATATATGAAAGTTGATATTTTATTTATATAATGTGGTGCAAGCTAAATGGTTTGTTTGCCGAATTCACCAGTGGGGTCTAACAATTTGCAAAAAGCCTTAAGTTGTGCGGTAAGAGGCGGCTGGGTTTGCCCAAAAGCCAGGCAAGTTCAAAGTACCGGGATTTCTTAAGGGAATCTGGCTGCACTCGAATATTAAACGTTACCATCTCTTTCCGCAGCAGAGCCAGGGCAGCGTCCAGGTTGGCCGGCTTGTTGGCCAGCAGGTTGTCGGCGTTGTTCCTGCCTCGGCTCAGGTCGTCCTGGATCATGGTTTTCTTCACATACATCCTCTCCATTTCCCTCCAGGAGCCGCCGCTCGAGTTCAGCAAGCCGCTCAGGCTCTTCGGCAGCGGGGGCAGACCCTCGATACAGGCCATTCCTCCCGCCGTGCCGTTCGTCGACTTACCATTCATCGTCTTGTGTGTCGGTGAACGAAGAGAGGGTCGTTTTTACTCTGAATTTAACTGGTTAGTCTGCGGATACCACAAACGCTGGAGACCTCCAACCGCCTCCCGCACCGAACATCCAGCCGAGGTTTTCTCTGCGCAGGGCGGCCAGCGACGCCACGTCAAGCTGGGCGTAATGATGTCATTACGTTTCCGGTACGATAGCAAAATAAAAGCACACGGAATTCATGAGGAGATGAGTGTAGAACATGCTGTCTGTGTAGGCTGTGCTGGGATGCTTCTTATGTAAATAACTTGGAAAATTCAAATAAAGATAAAAGTATGCAATTAATACACACCTTTCATCATAAAATAGCCTATATTCCAAACTATTTAAACACACTTTATGGAATAGGATAATTGGGGCTGCAGCTGATAATTACTTTCCTTATCAATTCATATCCTTTCTCAAATAATCAATTATTTATGTAGTCTATGAAAGAAGTCAATCAATATCAATAAGTAGGCCTAGTAGAAAGCTTCTCACCGCCCAAAATTGAGATCTTAAAAATGCTTGATTTGCCAGTCCAAACAAATCAAGCAGTTCACATTTACTGATGTTTTAAAACAAGATAACATAAACAGTATGATAAAAGCTCAAAATCTTACATTTGAGAAGCTAAAACCAGAAAATAAATGACATTTTTGCTTCAAAAGAGGCTGAAATTCTGTTATCAAAACTGTGTAGCCTTTCAAGATCAATACAGATCCAGTGTAAGTTATCTGGAACTACACTGGATACGGCCTCCAGTACCCAGAGAAGGTTTTTACTGAGCCTTTATTTTGAAGCTCCACCCCTGCTCTTGTGAAACACTTGACTCCTCAGGATTGTGGCTGAGCAGTGAAATCCTCTTCCTGTCCTTTTAACTCAGTGGCTGCTGGGCGTCTCCCAACCAGCACTTAGTGGCAGGAAAACTGTCTCTTTTTTTCTTGTTTTTTTGTTTCAACATCCATGTTTACCGATGTGTCGTTTCGTTTTTTTCCATTATACAAAGCAGTTTGAACCTCATAACTGTATAAAAAAAACAATTTCAAACACTGGACCTGATATTTGATGATTGGTACTTACTAATTAACAATTAAAGAATTTGACACATTTATGTCCAAATAAAAATGATTCAACCCTAAATGAAAGACTAGGGTGTACATAAAGACATAGTGTAAATATTGGGACCATGCATGAGTAAACTAATGTCTAAACTAACTGTCTGCCAATTGGTTTAATATAAGGTTGTGTTCATTTGATATATCCCAATAAATACTGTATATACTGTAAAACGGATCGATAGATTTCCCCCACATGACGCCAGAGTGTAGACAGAGGGTTTGAGGTCATGACAGGAGAGTATGTGCGGGACAATAGTTTGAGTATAAAGGACAGATGGTGGGCTTCACTTCCCGCGCACCCAGCCTGCAGCCCCGACACAACAATAACACAACAATAACCTTGAAAGCAACACACAAAAGCATCACACACGCTCTTTAGAAAAAGAGGAGCATGTGCTATACCACACACACACACACACACACACACACACACACAGTCAGGCAGATGGATGAAGCCTGAAGCCTGATATTTCTCATCACTCTGCTTAAATGAATAAAAGATGTCTAATTTCACTCAGTGTTAAGACATAAACATTAATTATTTTTTTAAACATTAATTACTCTTGGCATTAGATTCTTATTATCGCCATTAAAAGTAGTCAAGAAGTCTCAAACACGAAAAAAAAAAAAGAAAAAACAGAAACGTTCAACTTAAAGGTTAGCTAGCTAATTTTGAGTTTGTTTGAGTTTATCAGAAAACAGTCTTTTGTTAGTTAGCTAGTTTTTGCCCTTGGAAAACATCAAATCCCCTCTTTGCAGCCTATTCCATGCTTTTCAAACAACTAGCCATCAGCTGACAGTCCACATCTGCACAGTTTAGAGACTGATCAAGGGCAATCTGTTTTGTCCGGGGATTTTAAGAGCAGGAGGACCCCTCTATAAGCTTTCATCACCACCACCACCATCATTATCTTCCTCTTCACTGCCGCCTGCGATCAAAGGATTAGGCGTATGATGGCACTCCCCGGGGATACATGTAACCATAGCAGGGTGGTGTTAATCTGCATTGCTAAAAAGCACAATGAGTTTGCATCATTTTGCGTAGGCTGGCTAATAATGGTCCAAAGATATCCGCTTAGGTCCCTGCTGGAAATGAAATATCTTGCCTAAAGGCCAAAGAATTACATGAAATAGGTTGCTTCTTCCATTGCTTGTCTTTTATTTTGTCTGTTTTCATTTTATTTTATTTATTTATTTATTTTCAATTCTTCTTCTTATTGTATTTCTATGGCTGTTTTATGTCTTATTTTAAGCACTTAAAAATTCCACTGTGTTTGAAAGAAGTTACAAAAAATTAGTTGATCAACAGAAAACAACAGACAACAGTTTTGATAATAACAATAATCAGTATCTTTCAGACTGTTGTTTGGATAAAACGAACAAAATGTGAAGACCTTACTCTTGGCTGTGGGAAATTGTGATGGCATGTCTACTTTCTGACATTTTATAGAAATGATTAATCGATTAACTGAAAATCACAACAATAGTATCAATAATAAGAGATTTACAGATTGTCAATACATGATATTTTCACTGACACCTGAAATAATAACCCCAAAGTGTGCTCCAGTCCCGTCTCACTGCTGCGACAAACGGTGGAATGTCACTACATTGAACTTGGAGCTTGTTTGGGATGTATCACTGTCAAAGACAGACAATAGGCCTGAGAGGAAGGAAGGAGGGAGGTTGTGCATATGTGTGCATTTGGAGGAGGTCAGCTTCCTATAGTGTGTCAGAGTACAGCAGGTCAGGAAAGAGGAGTGGCCGGTAAGAGCAGCTGCTCCAGGGGCCTCCGGAGGGGATGAGGATGACAGCTCCCTCCCTGAGTCAAACAGGAATGGGGTCTGTCAGTTATGGTAATTTTAGTGGGTTTATACTGATATGTTTTAGAATATCCTCCTCCTAAACCCAACCCCAGGCAGACAGCCGCCCACCCTGAGCCCGGTTCTGTTGGAGGTTTCTTCCTGTTAAAAGGGAGTTTTTCCTCCCCCCTGTCGCCAAGTGCTTGCTCTTTGTGGGAACTGTTGGGTTTTTCTCTGTAACAAAGTAAGGTCTTGACCTGACCCTGGAAAGTGCCTTGAGATAATGTATATTATGATTTGACCATGTCTACAATAAAAGTACAACAACAAACACATCTATGGTGCGTTCAGGTCCAATGGTGACCTGAACTGACCTCACATCCTCCTGCTGTAGAACCACTGGATGCATAAAACAGCTTCTTCCTTGCGTTGAAAGCAGGAAATAATTAGTAATTTCTCACCGGCATGTGACTATTTCATGCAGCAGTCAGTAAGCTGGCTCCTCGTAAACAGCTATTTCCCAGCAAGGTATTTTGACTTTACTTTCTATATCATATTACTTTATACTTCCACTCCATTACATTTGAGAGGGAAATGTTGCACTTTTTATTCCACATTTATTTGACAGATGCAGTTACTACTTATTTTCCAGTTCAAGATTGTAACTCCATGCAAAATGACAGTTTGTAGCAGGGGCCTCTTGTCACGTTTCACATGTCTATGAGCTGTTAGCAAATCCACAAAAAAAGAGATTCCCCTCTCTTATCAAATGTTTAGGCCCAAAGGGCCACTAACTCTTGAGGAAAGCAGAAAACTTCTGAGGGTAGAACAAAACACAGCCTGTAAGAAAAGTTTTTTTATCTTTTCTTATTGTTTAAACATCTCATCTCTGTACCTCAAACGGCAGAGAAAATCCACGCTTCCTGCCCCTGATGTATTCATCACTTCAGATGGTGATGCCTGTCCAGCCAGATGGTAATCAAAGATGTGTGCAGCAGCAGCAGCAGCAGCAGCGGCGGCCGCAGACTGTGGTAATTGAAATGCCATGGGTGTTTTCTGACATGCTTTGTCACTGCCCCTGGCCTTGCTCCAGCCTGGCCTGCAGGGACAGGAGGGCGTAATCCTGATCAGCAGCTGGCCTCACGCTGTCTGACCTCTGCCCTCAGCCCCATCCCCCTCTTTCTGCTCACCCACCAGCTCTGTGACGCCCACTATCTGTCTGCCTTCCCCTTTACTCCAGGAACCCCCCCTGCACCTAAGAACAGTTTAGGGTGCACACAGTGGTCTTGGTTTTTTAGATGAACGCTATAAGAATCTGGGTAATGAAAACAGATGGTTAAAGCTGCTTTCGGCAACACTAATGTCACGAATCCCAAATGAAACAAAACAAAAACAACAAATCTGGTTATGATTATCTGAAATCTGGTGCTTTAAATGATTTAGTCAGACAAAACCATCATGTATTACTTCACTGTTGCAATGTAATGTAATTAATATAATATACTTGCAATGAGCTGTGAGTAGTTCAAACAAGCAGTGATCAGATATTTTCAGGTCAGATTGTCTCTTTTGGAGGATTTTAAGATTTAAACGCCTTAAGAAGTGAAAGAATCCAATCTTTCACAAGAAAAAAAGCAAAAACCAAGGCAATGTCGTGGTGAATCTTTGATCATGTATGTATTCATTAAGTGTTGTGGTCTTTTGTTATTACTCTTAACAGTTTGAGTTTTCATCAGATGAAATGGTGAGATTTTTGTTATGTCCTGGCATAATTTCAACTCCACACAAAACATTCAGGTAAGTCAAACGGTAAAAGTGTTTTTATTTGGCATCAAAACCTGAACATATTTAACAATTTCCTTTAAAACAAACACAACACATATAAGAACATACACATATAAAATTCAAATGTTTTTGCAATAAAATTGTCATTTTGTAATTTAACTTAAAAATTTTTTTTAAAAAAGACAGCAGAAGCATTTAAACCATCCTCAAGTTTTCTACCCTCGACCTGACTGGTGATGCACAAGATGTTTGCAGCGTCAAAGTGAAGTAGAAATAAATAGCTAGCGAGTGTGAAATCTGATTCCTGCAGATCAGCAGAGGTCAGTCAGCGTCTCCTGCTGTCTGAGGGGCAGCAGATGCAGATCTGAGCCGAAGGACACTTCAGACTACAGGAACCAGTCAAAGCATCCACCCACAGGGAAGGTAAAAATAACCCTTCTACACACACACACACACACACACACACACACACACACACCACCATGACTGGTATCATCATTCTGATCCATCTCATCGACTGCTTCACTGCATGACAAATATCACAGCTTTCCAATGTAGTCCTGCAGTGAAATAATTCAAGAGATTTTACACCAAACTGATCAGTGTGGTAGAAAATATAATAATAATATTCCACACAGTTCAAACAACAGTGTTTCTGATTCTGGTGAAATGCACAAATGTTTGCCAGAATTGACTTGAACTCTCTTTTTGTTTTGTTTTACCTGATGTGAATGAAAAGTCAGTGAATGTACATTATCTGTTAAACCCTGCTGTTCTCTTGGTATACTAAGGCACGGGCTGTCAGTCAGGCACTCGTGATAGAAAGATTATTGTTATTACAGCCAGGTAATACTGACGACCATCCAGTCTGGTAGTAAAACCCTCTAACCAATGACTTAAAATCAAAAGTGTGGTAATATCACTAAATATCCAATATTAACACAGCAAATTCCCTGAAACATCTACTGACTGTCTGGAAGTTGGCCCCCTTGCAACATCCCCTCTGCATCATCTGCTCCTCCCTGTTCAGGAGAGGCAAGAATCAAGATGCTCGTTGATCTTTGACTCCTGCACCTTTGCCTGGCACACAGGACAGCTGACCATCAGCGCAGAGGAAGAGGACGAGGAGGACGAGGAGGAAGAGGAGGAGGTAACGCTGTGCAATCCTGCAGAGGAATGATGAGAAGATGTAGTGGAGGACGAGGAGGTAGCAGCAGCTGCAGTAGCAGTTCTTTGCTGCATTGCAGGTGATTTTGTCTTTGTTGACTCCCTCGAGGCAGCTGCTGAGTCGCTGCCTAACGTTTTCTGGAAGAAGTCAAAGATGCTGGCTGAGCTGCTGCGGTCGTCCCACGACCTCTTCCTCGATGGCTGACCCCCGCCAGCAGCTCCTAATGTACTGTCACTGTTGGAATGATTGAAATATTTTGACTGTAATGGTTTAGTTGGGCTGCCTTTGTTTGGAACTACTGATGGATTCTGGCTGGATTTGCTTGGACTAGGCTTAGATGTGCTGGCAGAGGAAGAACTCTGTTGTTTAGGAAAGAAGTAAGAGCCAGAGGTAGAACTCACAGTCCTCTTTGGTGATGTCAGTGAATCTCTTTTAGTCTCTGTATTTGAGGAGAAGGACTGTCCCACCGGTTTCCTGACACCTGCACTATTGAAAAGGTCTTCAATGGACCTTTGTTTTATTTTCTCAGCTCCCTGGCTACTGCTGCCTCTGTGGGATTTAGGGATTCTAACCGGCGAACCACCAATGTTGACAAAAACCCTTGTATTACTGACAGACCTCTTTACAGGTGGCTTCGGCCCTGTGGACGCTGCTGGTCTGGCGGAGGGAAGGGCACTGGAGATCCCAGTGTTATCCAGGCCAGAGAGAACAGGAGAGGTGAGGGTTTTAGCTGGGGATGACGGGGTGAAGAGTTTCTTGGGAGGGGAGATGGGGCTGGATGAAGGTGCTGCTGGTTTGTGAGACGGGGAGGACGATGTGGAGGGCTGTGACTTCCCACCAAGTAGGAAGCCTTTGCCACTGAAGGGGATAATATTCCTTATATCCTGTGATCCAGAACCTGAGAGAAGAAAGGGCACAAGTCAGAGTCAAGCAGCAAATTTTCTCTGAGACGTCTGTGCAAATGAATGATTCTGTAATCACATTTTAAAAAAACTGAGTATGTAAAATATGATGTGACACTTTACTCACTCTGCGTAAAGGTGCAGTCATTACAATTTTATAGCAAATCAGACTTAATTTTTTATATCATGCAGGGTCAGCAATTTTAATTTAATAGCCACCCAATGTATTTACATTCAGTAATTCAGTTCAGATCAAAAGGTAGTATATATGCAATACAGAGTACAATCCAAAAATTATCTTACTATACTTTTAATGTTAGTGGCACCATCCACCATTGCACCTGCATGCACGAGAGACTCAGAGGAAATGATGCATGTAATCCAGTCTCACAGTTATTTTGTGTCACTGATAAGAGCACCACTTTTTACTGTTCGCTCTTCTACAGCAGCATCAAAGCTGTATTAAGGTGCAAAACAAGGTGGCTTTTATTGTGAAATAGTTACAGGTAACATACTGTGTTTGTCACAGAGGTAGGGGTTGACCATAATCGCTCATCAACCAACTTGTTCTATCTTCAATAGTTCACAGTTCAGGTTATTTGGAAAATACACAGTCTATTACAGCTGAATACACGGAGGAGGTCCAGGCATGTTACCTGCAGTCGTACTTGAAGGCTTCCCATTTCCTGTGGCCGTCTTATCTGAGGTCTTCCCGTCCTTTGTACTGTTCTTCTTGCCTTTTTTGCCATATCCTTCAGGCTCCTTGATCTTGGTGTATGTCCCACCACATGTCCTCTGGTGGTCCGCCCACCAAGGGTCCAAAGAAGACGGAGCCCGGTTCATGGCCCTCTTCACGTAGCCAAGGTATGGCTTACGGTTCTGGCAGGGCCCATTGCATCGCCACCAGTGCTGCCTGTACACATCAACCTCATCATGGAAGCTGTGGTAGATCTGAAGAGCAGACAGAAGGAGGAGATAAATTTCAGAGGGTTATTTTATAGTTTAAAGTATAATACATAAGATACTGGCTAATTGCTTAAAATGGGTAAAATAAGATATACCTACAGTAATATTTGTCCCACTGGCCTTGTTGATCCGGTTCATATGTTTGCAGAACTCGGGTCCATGACCATCTCTGTCTCTGTTGTTCTGGGTCACAAACAGGAGGGCGTGAATCATTTCATGGAGGAGGGTCTGTGGAAACAACAATAATAACAGATCTGTAAATATTTGTGTGAACACATGTTTTCTTCATGAGCATTTCAGATCCAATATCACACAGTAACACACTGATCCGAAGGAAAATATCTCCTGACATTCATAGAGAGAGTTGCTACTGTGTGTAAGAATTATTTTGGGTGTATTACATGATATCTAACCTACCTTTATGTATTATAAATGTTATGTTATTTACTAGTATTATTAAACTTAGTATATACATTTCAAGCCTCTTGATAAACTGTTTTTCAAGTGTAAATAAAATATTAACAATACGGCCTTGTGTCCGTCTTCAGTGTTAATATGGTCATGTTTTCCTTAATTAATGTTTCAGCACAAATTATTATCTTTACTGCAAATTGAAATATTTGTACAATAGTTGTTGGAAAGGAATCTGATCAAAGGAATTTAATAAAATACTAGATCAACGTAACGATCCACCTAACCTCAACCAGGTCTTTTCTCGGTCTCAGCTTCAGCAGAGGCTCACTGAGTCTGATTGAGCACAGTCCACCTCGGCCCTCGTAAGAACACACACCAGCACATCTAAGAGAAAAGGGAAAGAGACATTAAGTACTGCACACACTGCTCTGTCATAAAGCCCACTGGGAATATCATTCACGAATCAGCAGCGTTAGTCGATTGGATAGTTAAAACTGCAACACATTCCCCACTCTCCTATGGTCAAACCAAACCCCATACAAAAATCAGGCCATTTCACTGCATTCAGATGTCAGTGTGACTTTAGCCTTATAGCAATGTCAACACAAGCAGCTGTCCCATAACAAGTGACTTACAGTGTCATTCTGGGGCTCCACTTAACCTCGACACCGCAGAGTTTCCCCCAGAAGAACATGTCATTGAACTCCAGAAACATGGCTCTGACATCTGGACTGGGGTCAAGTATCTCCCAGGACTCATCCACGATGGACAGTGGCCTCTCGGGCTGGGCAGCCGGCTTCCAGTAGGGAGCAACATCGCTGCCACTTCCAGGGGATACATCCACCTTTCGTTTCTTACTGCTTTGTCCAAAGCCATTATCCTCAAAACTGTTTGATGGAAACAACGACGACTCATATTCACTGTCAAACTGCTCCTGTAGCTGGATGGCTAGCAGAAAATCCTCATCCATTACAACAGAGAAAAAGAAAAAACGGCGATGGAAGTAACCCAAGTCAGCTACCCTGACAGTAGCTTCTGACAAATATACTATCTGTTAAAATATTTTGCTTTAAGTCATGATTTCTCCGAAAAAAGCATCATTTCTTCATGACGACCGAAGATGTTTGCTAACTTCCGCCTACAGCCTTTTTTCTTCTTCTGGTTGTATTGGCGGTTGGCAAACAGCTTCCGGTGCATTACCGCCACCCATTGATCTGGATTGTGAACTAAAGATGGTCTCTCTCTAATATTTAAACCAAAGAATTACAATCAAAGAAACAAAACTAATATCCATAATAAAACAAATAGAAATGAAACAAAAAATAAATAACAAATACTCAATATTTGTTAGATGTCATTCATTGATCGTGTTGAGCAACTGTTCTTCTGTTTAGTTCATCACAATACGACCTATTTCCGTTAAGGATTTCAAAATAAACTAACTAACTAATATAACTAAGTAAGCCACATTAACTAACTAAGTCCTGTGCTTCAGTATAGCTTTCACATACTTGTACTTTGCTTGAGTATTTATGTTTTATATCACTTTATATTCCCACTCTTTCCACTCATTGTCAGTATAACATGCCAATGCCTTTTAAACTGCAGCTATATTGCCTTCTTGTTTTAAAACCTACAGTTTCCGCTCTTGGGTTGAATAATTTTCGTAAAATTGACTAACTCGAAGCAATGCATGCTGGGATAGGTAGTCTTCTTTAAGTCCATGTCGTTGGCCAACATAAAATCTTCCCGTGGTTTTACTGTTTTACTTTAGTGATTAAATTAATCAAAATTAGCAATAATCCTGACAAAAAAAATACATATTTAATAATCCAAAAATAATATTGGCTTGTGTGAACGAACAGATATCCCATAAAAAGTATTGTTTTTATGCTATTTGTCGACCATCTTTTTTCCTGAATCCCGTGACGTTCAGGGTGTCACCCAGTTTACAGCTTCCTGTTTGGGTTGCAAGCGGATATGAGCCCGGGAGCCTGAACTCTCCTTCTGTCCGCATTTATCCCAATATTGTCCGCATTTTGTCTCAATAGGTGAACACACACACGACAGAAGATGTCGGAAACGGGAAACCGACTACGGAAACTTCTCGAATCGCCTAATTTCGACCCGCAAAATTACGTGAAGCAGCTGTCCCAGCAGTCCGATGGCGACAGAGATTTGCAGGAGCACCGTCAAAAAATCCAAAACCTGGCCGACGAAACGGCTCAAAACCTGAAGAAAAATGTCTACAAGAACTACAGACAGTTCATCGAGACGGCCAAAGAGATTTCCTACCTGGAGAGTGAAATGTACCAGCTGAGCCACATCCTGACAGAGCAGAAGAGCATCATGGAGAGCATCACTCAGGCCTTGCTGTCCACGGACAAGGATGAGACCTCCAAAGAGATGCAGGCTGCTTTCCCCAAAGAAACAGAGGAGCTGAAGCAGAGGACGCTCACCTCACTGCTGGAGAAAGTGGAGGGGGGTAAAAACATCATGGACACCCCAGGGAGGCACCTTGTCTACAATGGTGACCTCGTTGAGTTTGATGTGGACAACATGTCCCCCATCCAGAAGGTGCATGCCTTCCTCATGAATGACTGCCTGTTAATCGCCACCTGGCTGCCAAACCGAAGAGGCACTGTGAAATATAAATACAATGCCTTGTATGACCTGGAGAGCTTCGCTGTGGTCAACGTGAAAGACAACCCTCCCATGAAGGACATGTTCAAGATCCTCATGTTCCCAGACAGCCGCATCTTCCAGGCGGAGAACAGCAAAATCAAGAAGGAGTGGCTGGAGATCCTGGACGAGACCAAGAAGAACAAAGTCACCAAGGACAGGCACAAGAAAGAGGAGGAGGTCCCTACTTCTCCTGTAAGAGAAGTGGTGTCCACCAATCCTTTCGATGAGGATGACAATGACGAGACGGCTGACGTTGAAGAAAATGTGGACCTCAGCCTTGAGTGGATCCAGGAGCTGCCGGAGGATCTGGACGTCTGCATCGCCCAGAGAGACTTCGAGGGCGCTGTGGACCTGCTGGACAAGCTCAACGAGTATCTCAAAGCCCAGCCGGTCACCCAGAAGGTCAAAGAGCTCAGGTCCAAGGTGGACGAGCGTGTGCGGCAGCTGACTGAGGTCCTGGTGTTCGAGTTGTCTCCAGACCGGTCACTTCGTGGAGGACCTAAAGCCACCCGGCGGGCTGTGTCCCAGCTGATCAGACTAGGTCTTTCTTTGTTTTTCATCAGTAGCACCTCACATGTCAACAAAAAGTCAGCTGATTATCACATTTGTACACGTTGATATAGGAACTGCTGAGAGTAGTTGCTGAGGGAATGGAGCGACACTCATTTATATTATTTGCATTCATTTTGCATGTAGTCGTTAGACTATTTTAAATACTTGAAGTGAGCACTCAAACACTTATTGTCAGTGCGATTTTAGATAAACAGGGCCTACAATGTTTCACATACATTTAATGTGTACAAGGGTTGCAACTATTAATCATTTCCTACATTTTATAATTGCTGGGCCTGTTAAATGCAGAAGAAAAAAAAAAAGGCCATTTTCAAAAGCTCACTTTACTGTTAAGTTGAAAAAAATCAGAAAATCAGTCAGTTATCAAACCAGTTTTAAGTTCATTTTAGGTCAATCCATTAATCATTAATCATTAAATTGTTTTAACTTGAACAAGGAGAAGCACTCCTTAAATCTTTCTCAGTCAGTTCCAGAATATTTGCATATTAATATTCTTGTTTACTGAGCTTTGAGAACATGAACCATGTGGATATGATGTGGTTCTGATAATGTTGTTTATTGGCAAATGTAATGAAATTTTGATATTTGACATTATTGCAGACAATACATCTTAGTTTGGATTATTTTTGTACAATCTCTGCACAGAAGTGTGGGACACACATTACAGTTTAAGTGTTAAAACATACTCATAAAGTGTATATCCTGATGTGCAAAGCTTGGGAAGTTACTGACAGAGGAAGGAAGGAAGGAAGGAAAGAAGGAAGGAAGGGAGGGAGGAAGAGAATGGAAAATACAAATAATATCAATATTTTAGATTTTTAGAATTTCATGTTAATTTTTGCCTCCTAAATTATGATCAAATGTCTTTTTAAAACCTTCCTCACACTTCCATGTTTGTCATGTGATGGTGGAGAATATTAAGTCCCATTTATTTTAATTAATTAATTGGTTTATTTACTGACAAAACAGTCAAATAGCAAGATACTTTGCAAAAAACTTTTTTTAAAAACACATTGCAGTTTGTGTGTAATCATAGTAAACACCTCTTCATGTCACGAAACTCAAAGAAATATTCCCTAGGACATCACTTTTGCATCGTCAATCATAGCTGTAACCCCGACAACAGATTAAAATGTCAAGATCTAGAATAACTGCATAAATCCTTTGAATAATCTGGACTGCATCACTACATGAAGTCATACATTTGCACTCACTTTGAATTGTTTTCTGCTGTGTTGCAGGCCAGTCCACAAAGGCCTGTGAGCTGTTTCTGAAGAACCGCGCTGCTGCAGTCCAGACGGCCATACGGCAGCTTCGCATTGAGGGAGCCACGCTGCTCTACATCCACAAACTCTGCAACATCTTCTTCACCAGCTTGCTGGAGACGGCCAAGGAGTTTGAGATGGATTTTGCGGGAAACACGGGCTGTTACTCGGCCTTCGTGGTCTGGTCCAAATCAGCCATGAGGATGTTTGTGGACGCCTTCAGCAAACAGGTAGGAGGAGGAGAAGATTAAGTTAGAGTCTGTTAAATATGGGCTCTTAAAGGCCAGAAGAGATGATTTAGTATATCATACAACCTGAGGCTGCAACATGTCATTTGAGAGCTTGCTGAGGTTTAATTCTTGTGAATATGCAAAATGTGTCCTAAAAATGTGACCTTTTTTTTTTTTTGTCTTAACCAGGTGTTTGACAGTAAGGAGAGCCTGTCCACAGCAGCAGAGTGTGTTAAAGTGGCTAAAGAGCATTGTCAACAGCTGACTGAGATCGGGCTGGACCTGACCTTCACCCTGCAGTCCCTGCTGGTCAAAGACATCAAGGCAGCCCTGCAGAGCTACAAGGACATCATCATCGAAGCCACCAAGCACCGAAACTCTGAGGAGATGTGGAGGAGGATGAACCTGATGACCCCCGAGGCGCTGGCTAAACTCAAGGTGCGTTTGGCTTGTGTTTGTTCTTCATGTTTTGTCTTCTCTTATTTTATGTTTGTTGTTTTTAGTTCTTCATCAAGCAGTGTTTCCAGTACTGTGATTCCGTCGCCTTAAATGTTCCCGATTTATAGCTGAATGTTGATAACAACTTTCATGTAGAAGCTGTCATGAATCACTGTTTGTCTTATTCGTTGAAACATTACTGTATTTGTCTTTTTCTCTGCAGGACGAGATGCGCAGCTGTGGCATGGGCAGCTTCGAGCAGTACACTGGCGATGACTGCTGGGTGAACCTGAGCTACACCATCGTGGCCTTCACAAAGCAAATGATGAGCTTCTTGGAAGAAGGCCTGAAACTCTACTTCCCCGAGCTACACATGGTGCTGCTGGAGAGCCTGAGGGAGATCATCCTGGTGGCTGTGCAGCACGTGGACTACAGCCTCCGCTGCGAGCAGGATCCCGAGAAGAAGGCCTTCATCATGCAGAACGCTTCCTTCCTCCATGACACCGTGCTGCCCGTGGTGGAGCGGAGGTTTGAGGAGGGCGTGGGCAAGCCGGCCAAACAGCTGCAGGACCTGAGGAAGAGCACTAGGCCAGTGCGAATCAACCCAGAGAGCACCACGTCTGTGGTCTGAGACTGATACGAACTTCTTTAGATCATCGACGCTGCCATACAGGATGGTGAACAAAACACTTACACATTCTATCACTGAATGTCCTAGCAATTTCACTTCCCATATTAAATAATCGCTAGATACTGGTTGTTTTGAGACTGCAGGGCAGGAAATGACAGATGTGTCATGAAGAAAGTCGCACTAACAACAAGAAAAGATACCTTAAGATAGGTATGTTTAAAAAGCTACTTTGCACTTGAATTTGTACTGTCTCTCATAAATATACCCATTTAATTTTGCCTAATACTGATGAAAAATGGTGTGTCTACCAATCTGTGGGCATATGCTAATTTTCTGATCACACTGGCAATGTTATGAGCAGTTTTGGGCACGTGTGCACATGTTTTCTCTTAAACAGTTGATTACAGAAATTGGCAAAAATCTTTATGGAGTATGTGTCTACTCATCAGGAAAAGCCAATGTACAATGTACATTGTTGTCTCAAAGTTTGGAGGCAATATATTGTGATCTTTGATCCAAAGTTACCCATATTTGATTTTGACACAATAAATAGTACTTTAGCAAACTAAGACAGGTTAAAAGGGATGACTGAATATAAGATGCACTGCTAAATGTTCCCAGTAAAAATAGTCAAAATGTACAACTTTGTGTTTGATAGTAACACATGAAATTTAATAAAGATCACCAAGCACAAATGCAAACTTTGTTTCTTCATTTGTTGAAAGATGATCGCACTGAACATCAGAGCTCAGGATTATACATATGCCTCTGTGTGTGTGTGTGTGTGTGTGTGTGTGTGTGTGTGTGTGTTTTTCTGCAAACCTGAGCTTTATGTCTTCACACCAGGCTGTCCTGATATATAGACCCTTTTCTCACAGGAAACGTTTGACTTGTTCTAGCACAAAAAGCACAGGTGTAATTCATTACGTTAACAATGGCTCATTTCTCAGTGAGCCAGTCCGCACAGTACCGAGACCCTGGAGCTGGAAGCTATTGTTACTTTTTGTAACTGTACCTGAGATTTCCCTGCAACACTGAGGTTTAGAGAAAAAAATATTTTACATATTTTTTTGACATGTTTACATGATGAGCATTGCTGTTTTTTTCCTTCCTTGTTAAAACACTATCACTGTTGTACTCTGTCACAATACATTTCTCTAATGTCAGAGCGTTTGTTTTTCTTCACCACAATGAGATGAATCAGATTATACAGTTTTTATTACAGCAGCCATTTTGACTTGTCATTTCAGAACTAGCACAGGTGGAACTAATATAAGTAATCACTGTTCCCCTCCTGCAATTAACACAGCACTTAGTGTTGTTAATTACACCTGTGTGACAAGTCTATTCAGTCTTAGCTGGAGTTCAGTTCAGGAAGTGTTGTAATAGAGAAAGACTGGTTAATACAAATAAGCCAAAAAAAATGACACCACATTTTCAACAGGCCTTTGTTGTGATTAATGAAAACTCACACTTGCAGACAATTTGATAAATCTAATGCTCATACTGTACTCGTATTTGGCAGACCAATCATCATTTTTCTAGATAAACTCAATTGGATGACAATGTGATGCACTTGGTGGAGATCAAACCTGATAATAGCTTTATATTCTTATTATTTTCTTCAACTTAAATCATCTACATACTGTATGTCAGGATACAGAGAAGGACTGAAGAACTGGCTGTACTCCCATGATACATCTCACAGTAAAAAAAGCATGGGTCTGTTTGTGTACAAAATAAAAGCACTATAATTTATTTACATACTGATAATTTTATTGACCAGAATAAAATAATACCAGAATAAAAGTTTACTTCCTGATCTTGTTTCATGGCTGTATTGCCCTCTTGTGGCAGCTCACAAGCAGGAAATATTAAATAAGATGATTGATAAAGATTCTGCAGATGTTAAGGCAACTACTCATAATCATTTTATGAAAAATACTACTAATAATAACATTAGCAGAGCCTTAGATTTACATTAATTGTGGTGGTCACTGCATTTATAAATACTGTTTATCAAGTCTAGTGTCAAAGTGAATTTCCTGGATATATTTATTTCCCCTTGATGAAATGTGTCAGGAAAAATCTGTGCACTTAGCATCCTGCTTTCTGAGGAAATGGCAAGAAACAATTCTGAATTCAGTCATGTGACCAGCTTGCCTTGCAGTTGTTCCTGTGGTAAAATCAGCTGGATTGTGTTGCAGGAAACACGGAAAAAAACTGCTCCTGCCTCTGTGTAAAACATGGCCCCGCAGCGACAGGCCTGAAGATGCAGATATTTTTAGACCCTGTTCATGATTCAACACATGACTGCTCTCTCTGCTTCACGGATCATCTCGTAATAATCTCTGATGTGATCGAAGGCTCCAGGGAAGCCTCGGGCGAAGTTATCAGCTTATCCTCTGAGAAGAAGCATCAGGCTTGGGGGGATTATTCGAGAGGCATTCATTCACTGAACACTGAAGGAAAATACAGTAAATACAGTATTTGACAATATGAAAAGATGGTAGTTTTGTTTCTCAGTCAGCAAAGATTAAGGCTGTGTGCTTCATCTCAGCATCTTCATCTAGGAAGAGATGGTTCCTCTTTAACCACAGAATAAAAACACCATACATTTTCAGATAATTCTTTCCAGCCTCATCTTAATTCACATTCATACAGTCCTACGTATTTGCAGTTGGGAGAAGGCTGATATCGTCTGTCAGGGGTAAATTCTCCTCACCAGATAAAGTGAGATATGTACTGTAAAAAATGTGATGTGCACTCTGGTGGAATAAGAGCTTGTACGAATTCATTACTAACGACTGACTAAATTTTAAACTGTGCAGGTGTGAGTGTGCTTTACCTACAATATAGTGATATTTTACAGGGTGTAATCATTCATTACTTTTATACATTTGGTACATTTACTCCAGTACTGTGCATTTACTGTAATTTCATTTTCTGCTACTTTATTCTTCTGCTCCACTACATTTCAGACATAAATATTTTATCTTTAATCTTCTTCATTTATTTAATAACTTTAGTTACTAGTAATTTAGCAGCACAAGCAATTAAAATTAACTCCAACTTTAGCAGCTTCAGCCTTTAAGTGATGCACTCATTAATGCATCAGTTATTGTAATCCTGTAAGGCATTATTCATGGAAATGGACCATTCTGCATAATGTGTACTTATACTATTGGTACTTAAAATATATATGTTGAAGCTAATACCTTTATACCTTAAGTAAAAATATGAATGCAGATTTTAAACCATAATAAACAGTAATAAAGCCTACCCCATCTATGTGTGTTGTAATCTGAGTTTCTCTGGTCTTTGTTTTAGTTGCTGGACTGGTAGCGCGTCCATGTTAGTGCATGTGCGTGTGCGTGTGCGTGGTCATGCACGCCAGTCTCCTAGCGCTTTAGTGTCTTTGAGCTCATTGTTTTGGTTTTATAGTGCTAATGTATGAATGTTAATGTTGCACTGTTCACTACAACATCTCTTCAAGGTGATGATGTGTGAATATTGTGTTTACAGCTTGTTCTGTTGCTCCCAAGTGACCAAAAAACAAACCAGTCAACACTTCTTCAAATTTAAAGCCTCAATGATTCTTAAAGTGGCACCGTCCGGTGGCAGTATCGATAATATCATTTTCCACTGGTATTGTCAAATTTTTTTCTTGTGCTATCAGAGAAATTTGAAAAGGATCATAATCATAATAAATTCTGCACGAGATAACTTCAGCAATCTAGATCAGTATCTGAATTTTTTACTCAGTAAAATCTATGTGGCCACTAATTTTTAATGCTGCTGATAATGTTGAGCCTGCTCAGTATAGGCCAACTTGCTCTCTCCTTTGGATGGCTGGCTGCATATTTGACATGAAATGGAAGGAAGTTCAGAAAATACAGCGCAATATTTCAGCACAACATGTCAAAATAACCCAACTGTGACTTTAAGAGGCTAGTACTGCTGGATATTTGGATTTTTTTCTGAAGCATCTCCCAAAGACTTTCAAAAAACCATTTAGACTTCTGCATCACTGTCAAACTGACAATTTAACTTGAGCTTCCATCTCTGGCTATCATACTTTGCTCTCTTACGGCGATCTGAAGTCCTGTTATTAAATGTTTTATGAGTACACGTCCTCATGATGAATGAAACAAGGGGAACAGCTCTGACTTAGACTGCTTAGATTGCATTGAAAGGTTAAGTTAGGAAATAAAAGTAATTGTAAGAAGTACAAGTGTGCATGTGTTTGTGCATAGATGTTCCGTTACCTATCCTTGTGTTACAGTGGGTATGTAGACAATCACTCATTTCACCACAGATCTAAATTCCAGGTAATGGGATGCTAACAGGGCTAATAAATGGAAAGCTGTCCCAGTGGGTAGCATTAATGCTACACCCTGGGGGGCTTCAGTTGTGGCTGCCGTCTGGTACATTAAATGCTTAGCTAACACAGAGGGCTAATGTCAAGGATCACAAAGGTTACTGGATCGAAGTGATTTCACATGTTCTCTCATATGTTTTGAGTATCTTCTGTCCCTGCCATCTGAAATACTTTTTTCAGTCTAAAAGAGTTTCATGTTTTAACTTTATCTTTATATATGTGCTCGTTTGTGATAGTGTCGTGTTTCATCTGTCTCAAACTGACGAGCAGAACAAATGCAGATCATTAGGTAGTCAGATAAATGATCATCATTTTCTTCATCATGACCGCCATTACTGTTGACATAATGATTGACAATCATTGCCTTCCTCTTTCCTTGACCAACATAAGAGGGCTAAGGATACAGAAGCCTGTGGGCCAATCTATAATATTTGTAAACTGATTTATTTGGTGGAAAAGTACATTCACTGGTGCAATTTTGATTTCAAATAGATTTCAGTTTTATTCTACTTTAGGTTTATACTATGCTACATTTCAGAGGGAAATATTGCACAATATTACACAACTGACAGCCATAGTAACTAGTTACTTTTTAATGAAATAATTGAAAAAAATTAATCATTTTACAGCTTAAACCACGGAACAATACATAATTAGCTCCTTCTCAAATGTTCATTACGTATTAAAGGATGAACAATCGACTAATAGTATAAATGTAGCTGTGCCTATTTAGATGGCAATCCATAGTAGAATACATAACATTTACATTATGTGGAGTATTTTTACACTGTGGGGAAGGATCTGGGAACTTTTTCAATCACTGCTGGCTTTTCGTGTCAGTTTGATGTGATTGTCAACTAAAGTCATAAAAAGCAAATTATTCTACTTTATTTTTTTATTTTTTAATCTTGTTTTTTCTTTAAAGAAAAAACCATGTAGCCTATGATGATCGCACAAAATTACCTTTATCCAATGTTTTCCTTCTCTCTTTGCAACACAAAAGTTTTTATAATTAGGGCTATATCTACCATTTAGGATACTAAGGGTATTTTATTTATTAAGCTATTTATTGTGTAATTTGGGGCTTTGGAATTTTTGGGGAGGTTTAGGCAATATTGTAAAAACAAAGAAATGTCAATGTTGCTGGTATTTTATCAGCTGATACCAGTATTCATAGAGTCAGTAAGTTTAAATATAACTTTGAGGTCAAAAAATAGAGGAGTCCCTGGATACGACCCTCTTTACAAGTCATGACAGTCTGGGAGATTTGTGGTCTTCCACATTAACCCGATCACTCAACTCAACCACAAACCCCACAATCCCCGCCCCTCGCCGCGCCTGCGCAGAGCGGCGTGGGGAGCTGTCCGTGCCAGTCGGTGCTGGAGTGTTTCCACTGAAGCGGCTTCTCCCTCCGGTCCACCGACAAGACGGGAGCGATGGAGGAAGAGTTAAAATGCCCCGTTTGCGGTTCTCTCTACAAGGACCCCATCCTGCTGCCGTGCTCCCACAATGTGTGCCTGGCCTGTGCGCGGAACATCACCGTGCAGACCCCGGAGGGAGAGACCCCGGTGCAGAGCCGCGCGTCGGGCAGCTCTGACTACGACTATCTGGACATGGACAAGATGAGTCTGTACAGCGAGACGGACAGCGGATACGGCTCCTACACGCCGTGCCAGCTCAAGTCTCCAAACGGGGTGCGGGTGTTTCCTCCGGCCACCCCTCACCGACACTGCTCCCTCACCTGCCCGCTGTGCCACCGGAGCGTCTCCCTGGACGAGCGGGGACTCCGGGGTTTCCCTCGGAACCGGCTGCTGGAGGCCATCGTGGCGCGGTACCAGCAGAACCGCGCCGCCTCCGCTTCCTCCTCCTCCTCCTCTTCCTCCTCTACAGCGGTGAAGTGCCAGCTGTGCGACCGCAACCCGGTGGACGCGGCGGTGATGTGCGAGCAGTGCGACGTCTTCTACTGTAACTCCTGCCAGCAGCGGTGCCACCCGTCCCGCGGTCCGCTCGCCAAACACCGCCTGGTGCCGCCGCCGAACCAAGCGGCAGGAGGAGCGGCGGCAGGCGGCGGAGGGAGCGGAGGAGCTGGGGGAAGCAGCGGTGGTCAGCAGCCGCCCGCCACCGCACGGAAACCGGCGACCTGCGTGGATCACGAAGCGGAAAACTTCAGCATGTACTGCTCCAGCTGCAGGGCTCCGGTGTGTATGAAGTGTCTGGAGGAGGGGAAACACAACAAGCACGACGTCAAACCGCTGGCGGTGATGTGGAAACAACACAAGGTGAGTCGAAATACAGATGTTGTGTAATAACACCAATTAGATAACTGTTGAATCCTTATGAGCTGCATGGCTTGCACTACTCTCTCTCTCTCTCTCTCTCTCTCTCTCTCTCTCTCTCTTGCTCATACACACACATACACACACACACATCCTTGTTTTATCATATTGGGGGGGGGGACCCATCATTGACATAATGCATTCATTCCCTAGCCCCTTAACAAGCTCCTAATTGTAACTTTAACCCTAAAGCCAAAACCTGACCCTCAATCAGCCACTTAAACTTGTGGGGTTCAGCAGTTTGGTCCCCACAAAGCTGTTCGACCCCACAAATACGGTGGGCGTCCAGTTTTTTGACTTCATGAAGATAGTAAAACAAGCTCACACACACACACACACACACACACACACACACACACACACATGGGTAGAGACTCACAACCCCCACCCTCCCTCCCCCAAAAGCCTGGAAGCCATTTGAGCATTTGTGTGGTGTGTGTTTTGTAAGCGAAAATCCTCACCCACACATCCAAACACAGAGGCTACTACACTGCCTGATGTGCCCTCAATGGATCTGTATCAGTCATGGTCCTCATTTCAAACCGTTTTAGGCCTTTAGTTAGTTCTTAGCTATCACCCTACTACAAACCAAGTCCATCAACGTCTCCATGGTTTCTGTTGTCACATGTGTGCTGGTGATTGTAAATGTTGTATTGCCAGGACTGTTTTATAATGAATTTGTAGGAAGAGGATGCTGAGGTGTGAGGTCAAAATGTTAGTCACAGAAAGGGGGGACACACCATTGCTGTCCTATGCCGAGTTTACTGTATGTGTTACAAATCGTAAATTAGAGTACTCTGTGTGATTATTCACACATAATAAGATAATTACTGTAGGCACTAAAACCCCTGTGTGTGTGTGTTTGTGCGGATGCAATATGAGTCATCACTTGAGTAGGTCACACAGCACCGTCTGGCTATTTCACATTTTACTGGTCCACATCTGTATAAAGTATGTGTGTGTGTGCGTGTGTGTTTTTGAGGTGTAGGAAGATGAGGTCAGTGATGTTCCTCAGGCTGGATCAGGACAGGAATAAGAATACCATCTTAAGTCAGTTAGTTTCATCTCCAAATGTAAAAACTCAAGTCATCTATCTATCTATCTATCTATCTATCTATCTATCTATCTATCTATCTATCTATCTATCTAGATAGCTATTTATTTTTACTCAAGCATTGTATTAAGTACATTCTTATCCTTTTACTTCTTCCACTACTGCATACTAAACTGGAAACTTATATATTCTGTATCTTGCTTATATCGATACCAAATTATTATTTATTTATGCACAGTTTGAGAGCTGGTATTGTCCCTCTAGCTGTTGAGGTTTTGCAGATTAAAAATATTCTTGAGGAAAACAGATTTCCTGAGCATGTACTGTCCATACTGCGATGATTTAAGAGAGTTAATATTCCATGAAATGGTTTCACAAAACCCTCAAATATTCAGGTGATGAAAAATTGAAACAGTTTTTCAAATTTAGTGTCTAAGTTTCCTAACTTTGCCTCAACAGCCTTGAAAAGGAGGCAAAATGGATCATTTAAATTGTGTTTTTTCTAATTTATCCAGTATAATAATTGCACAGTGCATGCTTTGTCAGCTATTTATGAATTTAAGACGACATGAGGGCCTGAATATTTGACTATGAATAGCATTTAAATGGGTTTCCTTTTATTATGGGTTTGTTGTAGCATTGTTTTAAAATCTATGTGCAGCTCTCAGGATCTGTCTTATCTTAATTTAGTGCATAGTTGTATTCATGACACAATAATAATAACAATAGTAATTCATTGCACAGTCTACTGGAACAAAATCTGGCTAAAGCCTGGTGTTTTGCCATCCAAATTCATTCCTCCCTGGCGCTCCCCTTGCCTGCCAAAAAATCACCCGCCTTTTTCATTAAAGGATGATTAAAGTGATTTATGATTTAATTCATTTTTTAATGAGTCTTTCATTAATTTAAAAGAGGAGTCTGCTCCAGGTTTGAGGTCAATTCAGGTTCACTCTTCTCAGGCTACATTGTGACATGGTTTGCTGTTAAAGTTTTGCTTTTTTGTCTGTGAAATTTTCTTCTTTTTTTTAACCATTTCTATTTTGTAGGAAACCCAGATTTATTGCACAGGGTTCATATGTATAAAATTTAAACATTGAACTACCTTTATTAACATATTAATTACAAGAATGTGGTAATGGTTACAGTAAAAAAGGCCTCAGGGTATACAAAAGGGTATAAAGGAAAATTAATACTAGTAGCGTTTAAAAGGCTGTAGGTCCAGTGTCTGGTTTTGCATAATCCACGTTTTTAATCAAACTGCTTCCTGTGTATTATAAAGCATTTCATAAGGCCATCATCATGATCATCCTCACACCCAGACTTCATAAGTGTAAATTAAAAGCCATTTTTGTCTGTCTCCTGCTAAGTGGGTCATTGGGACTAATCTCTGTCAGTCTCTCTTGGTTTTTGTGTGATTGGAAGCCTCCAGTCATCCCATTCATCATTTATCCATCACACATCCATCTCAGCCTCTCTCTGCCTTTTTTTTTCCCAGCTTTTGCCCAGCATTCACCTTTTTCTTACACCTCTCTATCTCTGCCTCTTATTTACACTCGCTCCTCCTCTTCATTTAGCCTCTTTTCCTCCTGCACCTCCTCCATCTTTCCCTCTCTCACACCACCCTGTCCCATAAATGGACCGTGAAAATCCCATCAGAGTACAGGAGTGAGAGGGCGTTGATAAGTAATGAGCAATGTATGAATAAGAGATGGCTGCCACTTAGTTAATATGGTGTCCTTCTTGTTGAGGGAGATCAATGACGGTTCTGTCTTCGTCTCACTGTAGCCTGCGCTTGAACAGGCAACAAACATCACGTGCGTCTTTTGTTGCAGTGCTGAGATGGATGTTGAGTTTTTGAAATGTCACTCAGTGAGGTCAGTACTGCAGTGTTTTGTGTTTTTTTTCTTGTCTGTTCTGTTTTAGCGGATGTAGCTTCATCCTGCAACCTCCTTTGCCTTCTCTCAGCCCTCTACTTCTTCTTCTATCTATTAAAAACTAAATGTTTCTCCTTCTGTGCACGAAAAGGATTTTTCTCAGCTATTAACACAAAATTAATCAGCACCTATCTTGATAATTAAATAAACAGTGTAGTAATGTAAAAACAAACAAAAAAAGGTGACGTGAGGATTTGATGCTTCTCTCTGTTGTAGATGATAGATGATAGTAAACTGAATATCTTTGGATTTTGGACTGCTGCTCTGACTAAACAAAGACATCTGGGGCCAGATGCATAAAGCTCTATGTAGATTCATGACTTAAAACTATGTGTACACACAAAACCAGAAATATGCATACACATTCCTGTTGTCAGAATTATAAAGATGTATAAAGACGCATTATTATGTTTTATAAATCTCACTCACTGAGAATTTGGGTGCACATACATGACGGCATTTCCACTCCTACGATTAGCCACAAATGGATGAAGACACTCCCTTAATCCATCAGTTTGTATGTATACACAAGGTTTTTGTGTGTATGCATCATTTAAGCATCTGGCCCCTGAAGTGGTCAACTTGGGCTGAGGAAAAGTATAACCGGCATTTTCCGCAGTTTTCTGACATCTTACAGACAAAATGATTAATGGACTACTCAGGAAAATAACCTGCAGATTAATCAAAATGAAATGAGTGGTTAGTAGCAGCCCTAGACTGGCTGACTGATTCCAATGTTCTGCACAACATGACCTCCAAAAACAACAAAGATGATGTTGTAATAAATCATGAGTTTCACAAATTCAAAAGGAGAGCAATTTTGAAAATGCAATTTACATAACATACGCTGTCTTTGCTAAATCTTTCCAATACAAAAAGCTCATTAAAAAAGACAATTCAGGCTGTTACCTTCAGACAACCAAAACAAATCATTCACTAATCCTTTCTAGATCAGTTATGCTGATTGGAAGATGGAAGGTCTGAGTTTGATCCTTTTGAGCCTCAGTTAATTTCGATGAACAAAATCCAGAGTAAAGACTGAAAATCGCTCAGAGTGAAGGGGGCTTGGTGTCGCGTTGTGTTTGTTTGCGACTTTAACTTGCCGGTGGCACAGTGTGTGGGCCGAGGTGTCGGGGGAGGGGGCTGTGGTCTCCTCCTGACCTTCACAGAAATAGAAGCAGTGTTAAGCTTGTGGTTGGTAATTTACTGAAACATGGAGGTTGAAGTGTTTTGTATGTACATATAAGAAAGTGTAAATTATTATATGCTGGGGCCTGTGTTGGACTGTGCTCCCACACTGCCACTACCCATGAAGGCTTGTCCACTGATTATAGGTATGCAGGCTCATACAGACACACACACACACACACACACACACACACAGAGCATACATTCGGAAGTCATACATATGCATAAGTGAAGCGGATGAACTTTCACTGAGGGGAGGCAGCGGGAGACACACTGATCCAGTTTCCTCCAATCAGTCAAGCAGAAAACACACTGTCTATTTAAAGCACACGCACATACACACAAACGTGTGTCCACACATGCATGTGAGTGTGTGTGTGTGTATATTTGTGACCCAGCTCCATCCAGTAAAGAGTAGTTAGCTCTGGCACAGCTGTGAGTTAAATATTAAAAGGCACAAAGGCAGAGTGGCTGGTTCTGCTGCTGTGTGTGTGTTTCAGTGTTTGCAGTGTCATCTTGACAGATTTTAGATTTTAAATTATGATTTCTTTCCTACCATTACCTTGTTAGAAAACAACATTCAGTCTTTATATTTCTTGCAGTTGAAGATCCTTTGAAAGTGCGTTAAAACAAGACATTAAAACACGATATGCTGTCAGGGCTAATGTTTACCAGGCACATTTTCTGCTCTGTGTATCAGAGTTTTAGGTCATTTTGCATCCTTGCTATTTGATGCAGCTTTGTGTTCAGTGGTCTCTCCCTCTGTCAGCTTCAGCATCTCCAGGTTACTGATAGCTATAACAGTGATCCGCGTCTGCCTCCTTACAGATGTTATATATGTGATATATGTGTGTACTCTTTTAGTTTTAAACACCTTCAACTTGGCTCCTTTTCCATAGATCTTTTCCAGTACTCCCAGGTGGCTTTTCAAAATATCTGTGTGGTACTTCTAAAATTGGACCATTACTGAGTGAGGAATGATGTGGGATCTTTATACAGCACCAAAATGTAATTTCTCTCTTGGTATTCGGAGCTGTGCCGAACAGGAGGCTGCTTAGAAAGTCTGTCATGTCTCTCCTTACACTTCCTTCTGTCACCTGATTTATTTATCTCCTTGTTGTTCTGCCGGGATTTTCTCTCAAGTTTCTAAACCTTTGTAGTCAACTGTTGTCGTTGTCGACTGCTGCTCTAGATGGTGAAACAAAGCCGCTGTTGCTGTTGTAGTCAGTTCTCTCATTTCTAAAATATGACTTTCAGCTTCACACATGTTCACCTGCATATTTGAGCTGTTTTCTGCACCCCAGTCACCTGCTTATGTTTCTGATTCACAATGTGTCATAGAGGTTGCCAGTTTGTTTGGATGCAGTTATTTATCCTTCATATTTGAGAATTGGTTCAATGACTTTTGCTGAAACATGTGAAGAAAACTAAATCCAAATTCCTGTTAACATTTCCCAGAAGTGTCAGTTTCTCTATATATTTAAGTTGGAAATATAATAGTCTCGCGGCTCGGGATCCTCCAGGAGGAGCGGGAAAATGTTGTTGGGGAGAGAAACGTCTGGGTTATACCTTGATTGCCATCACAATCAGACCCCAGATAAGCGGCAGAGAATGGGTGGATGGATGGATGGATGGATGGATGCCTACTTTGAAATAGTTTTTGAGTTTTGGGAGTTCAGAGGTGGTAAATCACCAGTGACTGCACATTAGTTCTCCACCTGTTTGGCTTATGACCCCTTGAAGAGAAGAAATATTGACTTGTGACCCATTAACACCTTCATATCTCAGTGTGAGCAGTTCAACCAAATAGTGATTTTTTCTTCTCTGATTCATATCGATGATCTTTTGAGGCAGAAAGCATAAAACAATTCACAACAAATTAGAAGAATGTAAGACAAAAATAAATATAATTTTGTATAAGATAAATAATAAATATGGTTTTCTCTTTTTTCACTTTGATCACAATTCATTCACAACCTCAGGGTTGGGATCTAAACCACTGGACTTAGTTTGCTGGTTGCCTCCAGCTGCTGGGTTTATTTAATCATTAGGATGTTTTCCAGGCTTTACTCACAAGATGTTTTTTGGCTTCTGTGAGGGTAGTATATCATTGTTATAGAATATACTGTAATTTCATGCCAGTTCATGCACATTACAATTGTTTTATTACTTATGTGTGAAGTAAGATGTTGAGAAAAGACACATCCTGTTTCTTTACATTTAACCAAAACCAACATGTGTCTTTACAAAGTGCTTTTGTCGGCTTAACCCAACCACAAATGTAGCTGTGGATGTGAACCCAGGTGTCATGTGTGACAGTCGCACGCTTTGTACACCCACCATCCACCACATCCACCTCATGACAACTCCACTGTCATTAATAACACTTCATTCATTCAAAAAATACATTGCTCCTGAGCTCAATCCAGCCAGTGATAACATGTTTGCTGTAGCAGAGAAACAGGATTTGTACGAGATGTGAGGACCAAATAATATGTAGGTGGTGTCTTAACCGACCAAAAACTTTAATGAAGCATCACTAAGTGTGTGGTAGTGGGAAGTGGAGGAAACCAGATGGTCAGTGGGCGTGTGGCTGACATTAAGACTGGAGATGATGTCAATTAATTCTGGAATAGTAAAACTAGTCACGACTGCCATAAACAGTTGGGGTGGCAGGAAGTCTGGTTTGTACCAACTATTGTTTATCTTGGGAAACACAATGTTCCCCCTCTGCAACGTCTGCAGTACAGCTCATGGGGGGGCCCTGCAGTTTATCTTCCTTTGTCTTCATCTGTTGTAGTGAACGATAGTGAAAGTCTTATCAGATTCACAGACTCTGTTCTGTCGTCAAACATGAGGAAAGAAAATGAATAATTGGGACAAAGATCATATAATCCGTTCCCTTCCTGCAGTGGCATTTACGTGTGTCACATTCTTGGATTTTCTCTAGATATGAATCATTTACATTCACTGGCAGCATTAGCTTTGTCAGAATAGTCGGTTCCTCTCGCGTTGGATCATTTCATATTGACAGTAAACACTTTGTCTTCCTTGTCTCCCGTCCGCTGGGACTCTGACAAAACATTTTGACAAGCATGTTGCTATCGGAGCCCGCCTGCCGCATGTTTGTTGTGATCTCTAATGCAGCTTTCATGTGGATTGAAAACATACACAGTCATACTGCACTGATGTACTGAATATTTGCCAGAGCTTTAATACATTGCGAATGAATGCATTTGAGGACAACATTAAGACAGAATCACATTATTTTACTTCATCACTGGGGAAAAGTTTAGCATTTTTGGGTTAGCATTGATGCTGCAACAATTAGTCAATTAAATGATTAGTTGATTGACAGAAATTGAATCAGTTATTTTGATTTCTAGTTTCTTAAATGTGATGATTGTATGCTTTTCCTTGTCCATATATAACAGGGAAATTATTATCTTTGACAAAACAAGAGACAAAAAGATGTCACCTTGGGCTGTGGAAAGGTTTTTTTTGTTCACTTTTATTATTATTGTTATTACTTAACTGGTAAAATCATTGGCAGATTAATCAATCATGAAAAAACTGTTAGTTGCAACAGAGAATTGTTAGAGGTTGGAGGAATGTAGTCATATTAAAGTAGTGTTTGAATTTTGAAAGCCAAAAATATTAACTATATTAACTCCTGAACTCCTGTTGAAGTAATAAACGGTTTGCTCCTGTTTTCAATACACACTCACATCTGTCATGGTCATTTAATGTTGAGGAGCTGCAAAAGCATAAAACACAAGTCTGTGAGCATGTTTGAATTTTAATGAAGACTTGTACCAAAGTTCTCACAGGCAAGTTCTTGCCACTCAGCAGCCATTTTGGCATCATCCCTAGGTGGTTATTTCTGGCTAATAAAACAAGGCTCCTATCCAAATGAATGTGGAGAGAACCATTACTGCACTTTCAATGGTCACCTCTCAGCCAGGTCACCTGGAAGCATCTGTCAAATCTGATCTAAAACAGCTGAAAAAGTTGCGTGACTTTGCCCCAAAAATGGTTTCATAGGTTTAAAACTTTTTTCCACGTTATACATGCATAGTTTCGCTTTAACAAAATGATTGTCTTGATATGTTTCCCCTTCTGCTGTTATAAAGCATATGATTGGTTTATTGGGGTAAGGGTTGGGATGTGCATCATGCAACCACCATCTTTGGCGTTACAGACTTTTCTATTCAGCATTTCTTAGGTGGTTTGTCTCTAATAACATCTCTGCTTTCACAGGAATTACCAGGTAACCTCAGGACAGAAAACTGCACTGATTAGTTAGTTAGTTAGTTAGTGTAATGTGGAGCGTCTTCTATCTAATATCTAATATGTCCTTTGAAATTGAATACGGTGCCTCAGGCCGTATTTCAAGGAAGTGCTACAATTCTATCAGGAGAATAATGTGCTTTCATCTGTCAGAGACGCTGCTACTGAGATAATTAAGAGCGAGTGCAGAGCTGTGCAGAGTAGCCAGGCCTGACTAACTTCATTCCAGATGGCAGCACGCCGACCATGACAGTTCGGCCTCACTCGCCTCCTACCTCAGGCCCAGAAACACACACACAAATACACACTGAATTGTAGCACAACACTTATAAGGACACTCTACATGTCTACTGCTACATGACTCAACCCAACATTTCAGAAGCTTTAAAGAAGAACTAGAGCATTGAAGGCAACACAAATTTAAATTTTAACATGTAAAGTTTTCTTTATCCAGGTTCCAGCTGGAATTATAAATACATCAATCATTTAAGAAAATAAATTAAACATAAATGTGCCTAATAAGGGAAAGAGGAAAAAGGTTGAAAGTCAGTTCAGCAGTCAGTCGCTTGCATCAAGGAACTGACCATTTATTGCAAAGGGTTATAGAGTTAAATTGGGTGGAAAAGACTTTGACATACAATTATTGATTCAGTCTAATGCAATGTACAATTGAGGTACAGTCCAGCAGCAGCAGCAAGGATTTTGCTTGGAAAACGAAGGTTCGAATTATACTAGGAAATAACTGGTTCATACTGAAAGGCCGCACTTGAAGGTGGAGTGAAAAGCTGGTTGTTATAGAGAGAGGGAGGTGGAACCATATAATTTAGATGCAGGGATAATTGTCAGACACATTCTAAAACAATCTCTCCCAGAAAAATTATTTTTAGTGCTGCATTCACATGAAACACTCAAATTGGGCCAGAAATACCGAAGAGAAGTTCAAACCCTGCTCGCTGTCTCACCTCTGCACACTGTGTGAAGCAGCTGGGAAAATGTCACAGAGTCGGGAAGTTGCAAAAAAAAATAAAAAATCAAACAGTCCCCAATAATCTGATGTGGGAAAGGTGTGGGGGTGGAGTGGTGTGGTGTTGGGGTATCTGACCATCTGACAAGCAATTCTGATGGAGCATCCTGGCGCCTTAATCCTTCCCTCAAAAAACATACATGAACATAAAGTAAAAGCATGAAGCAGCATAAGCAGGTGCAGAATGAACCAGTGATTGTGAAGCATGAATGACGATGCTAATGCCAGTCAGCTAAGCAAACAGTGCTCAGCCTAATGCTATGATCCATCTATTAGAAAATACATGTAACCTTAAAGGGGTTCTGATAAGGCAGAAGTCCATTGTGAGTCTGTGAATGTTGTAGAAGTGTAATGCTGAAATGGCAGAGCCCTCGTTCAGGAGGATGTAGGGCGAGGAACCAAGTTGTAGTTCTAATCTCAAGTTTCAACCCTAAAATAAGAGGTTAACCCTCTGCGGACTGGATTTTTGTGTCCACATGGGAGACGAGTCCCCTAAATGTGACCGTGTTAGTGGATTTCTGTCCTCACAATGTCACGGGCACATACCACACACACATACACAGCCTGGCACAGAGTAACTCAAGGCTGTGCTGCTGGACTTGTGCACTGAATGTAGGTTAATGCACACTTTACTGCACTTTCCCTCCTCTGGCAGTAACACAGCGGACATACTCTGCAGAGAGGACTCAGGCTGTGTGACGTTAACCCAGTGCAGTGCAGTGTGTGCGGGTGTGCGGGTGTGCGTGTGTCGTGTGTGTGTCTGTCAGTATGTGTGAGAGTATATTTGTTGTCTCTATTTCTGGTAACAAAGTGAGCGCTGATGCCAGACCTCGTAGGAGAGTGTGGACATCCTATTTTGGAACAGTGAGCATCGTTACCATGGTTACAAGCGGCTGCTCATTCATTAGGAAGCCCAGTAAGTTAAACAGCAGACTGTGATGCCTACAGATGAGTGTGTGTGTGTGTGTGTGTGTGTGTGCGTGTGTGCGCCAGCAGCTATGCATTTGCTGGCTTTAGTAACATTTTGTGTGGTGTAACAGTGAAGAAATCTCGACACAGAAAAATGCACAGTATCCCATGATAATCCGTAACAGATTCATCATCCCCAGCAAACCTCATTTGCGCTCACTTTATGACGATTATGCCCTCGGCGATATTACCTATCCTCTGCCTTCATTAATGTGGAAGATGCCCTGATCAATTATTGATTAGAGGGGCTGTTCTTCTTTGCTCTGCAGCACTTTTGTTGCCTTGTTGCTCTCTCCTCGGAAGCTAACCCCCTGCGAGGTAAAGTCAGGGTGATAAAATGATGCTTCCTTCTTCCTCTTGGGGCTCCTTCAGGCTGTTCTGGCTATAACCACTGATACCGGCTACATTTTATCTAAGACAACTGGGGAGGAATTTATTTCTCAGGGGATGATGTGGCAGCGTTGTGCTCTAGTTGGGTGGCAATCTGCAAAAGGTTTTATCATAGAAAGTATACAGTGGATACAGTATACTGCTTCTGATTTACTGATGAATTGGTAAAACCTAACCTTTTACTTAAGCTCACCCTACCTCAATATTTAATGGTTCATAAAGGACAGGCACATTCAATTCAAAAGGTTCTGAATATGTAATATGTGCTGACTCATGCAGATGAAATAGGCTTTACAAATCAATATCTGCACCAACAGGAGTGGAAATTAATTCTTCCTCTATGCACAGCTGCACCATACATGTTTGAGCACTCAACCTTATGCCATAAATATTGACGGTTTACATACAGATGCTTAAAAAAGCTTCATACAGCAGTTTTAATAGTGTTGAGGCTTTCTGCTTTGTATGGAGTTTAACTTCTGCTCTACATATTGATTTTCTGGGTTAGGATCAGCAACTCTGGCAAAACACCTCAGTCAAGTTGATTTTTTAGTCACGCTAGTGATGCAGCTTTAGGTTGATCAGTTGGTTTGTCCAATGCTTTGGTCCAGACTGAAATACCTCAACAACTGTAGGATGGAATTTGGTTCAGATGATAACGGTTTACGTTACCTTGGTTATGTTAATGCTTGTACTGTACAGCACTGCGGTCAACCTCGGTTGTTTTAAATGTGCTATAGAAATAAAATTGACCTTGACCTTGACCTTGACCTGCAAAACGAATGTAATTCCTGCACTCTGTGTTTAGTGCAAATTAGCAAATGTTAGCATGCTAAAAAGTAAGAGGGTGAATATGGTAAACATAATATCTGCTCAACATCAGCACTTTAGCTCAACATCAGGATGTTAATATACACGAGTGACAGAAAGAGGATACTGGGATGTATAATTTTGAATTTTTAAGATTGACTATAGATATGAAGCTTTTTACCAAAAAAACAAGTGATTATAATTAGTGAGTGTTGATTAATTGTGGCAAAAGCTTAGTGGTTTCAGTCAGATAAAGAAGTTGGGTTAATTGTTCCTGGTGTAGAACAGTTGCAGTTCTGTCTGTAAAACCTCTGTCCACTCAGACATATTCATATAAACCTTCTTTTCCTCCCACACATGAGCTTTATCCCTTATCCCTTTTTTTCACCTCAGCCGAGCTTTGTTTTGGTCGGGCTAAATGTGGCATTGGCAGTTATTTGTTGAACTGTTGCAGGTGCAGGTAACATAACTACTGTAGCTGTTGTGTAGCAGCTCACTGTGGCGTATTAGCCTTACAATCGCTGTGTAGCAGAGCAGCAGAGGATTGGGAGACCGGGCGATGGTGGGTGAGAGGATGAAGAGCAGGAAGGGGAAAGGAGATTGATTTTGACCTCCACCAGATGTGAACCACTAATACTGTAACACAGCTGGCTGACTTGACTGAGGGAGGGAGAGACTTATTGCTCTGCTGTAGCACTGATATATATACAGTACTATGGATAAAACTACATTTTGGTACATGATGGTAAGGCCTGTGATAATTGCTATGACAATTATTAGCTTCTCTTGATGTCACTGCACACTTGAGCATTTACCACATCGATGTGTAAATGATTGACTTCCAGCTCAGGACTGCGAGTGTGCACGATGACGCACAGAGTGGAGACTGTGGGGGCGGCAGCATCTCCTGTTATATATCAGGAACTGGCTCTTGGTTGTAGCCCAATCTCACCCCACAGTCTGTCACCAGTGCTGTTTGGCTCTTCATGTGGTTTCATTATGTGCTGTTTCCATTTACTTCCATTTACATTCCTTACTCTATATTTACTCTGGGTGATTCTACACAGGGAAGTCAGTTTTGTTCGGGGAGAAGTCGATTTGTTCCAGGTTGCTCTCTTCATCACATAATTGTCTGAGTGCCAACCTGCAGAGCATTTTAAGGAAAGGAGAAGAGGTGATCTGATGGTCAGCACTGATTCCAGCTACAGCTTACTCACTTGTATGCTGTTGGTTCACAAAAGTAGAACCCTGTTTACACATTTGGAGGATTTCACATTTGGCATAAAGGTTGAAAAATGTTACTAGAACCAATTCAAAAACCCTATTGAGATAGAGAGCAAGAGAGGTGGAAGCGTTTAGGGAGGAGGGGACATGAAAACAGACATGGAGGAGGATGTAAAGGCTTATAAATGCAAATGAGAAGAAATAAAAGGGGAGGTAAAAGAGGGGGTTCAGCCCCTCCTCCTGTTCCTCTCCATGTCCCATGAGTATCATTTTGACAAGGTCAATGCTACCATCAACCATTCCCCGGGTGACAGCCAAACACATAGGAGCCGCCTGTTGTTCTTCTGTTGTCCGTGGTAACCCCTCCGTCCTGTCCTCTGTGTTTCTCTACATCACTGACTGAGATCTCCAAATATAATCAAACATTAACATTTAAAATAATTACGTTTGGAACATGCAATTAGAAGAGTCTATGGTTCATTTTGGACCATGCAGGGAGGTTTTTATACTGAATATATATGTATTTTTTAGATATTTTCACATGGTTCAGTTTCTGAGTTTTAATAACAAGGTACCACGATTGCAAAAGACCGGATCATTTTATTCATGTTTGTCGAAATAATCTGCTCTGATGGTTGAAATCTGACTTGATTCTTTTTAATTTAAAGAGGAATTTGCAAAAATCTGCTTGTTGATAGAAACTTCGTCTTTGTTTTGTACAAATTTACAAAAACAGACTGACCCTGAGTCAAAGTGAAAAACCATAACCACTCAACTTTGTCAGTCTGGCTGTTAAAAGCTGTCTCTGCGCATCCACAGTATTTATCCCTGGAACTTTAACCTGAGGTTTTTCCAACAGTGACCTAAATATAGATGAGGTTTTAGAGCCTGTTCTGTAATAACAGTGTTGAATCTCCAGTCAGACCACGTCTGATGGAAATGATCTTCAGATTTTACTCATGAGAACTGCTGTGGCTGCATGACCTGTATTAGTGTATGTGTGCAAGTTTTTATTAAGATCAACAAAATCATCTGACACATTGAAGTAGGTGAATATGTAACTGTGGAGCTGTGGAAGACTGCAGGTCTCAACCACATTCTTTGGAAATGTGAATAACGTTTCTGACTGAAATTCACACAACACTGCTGCTGTGATGTTTCTCTGCTGAAGGGGTAAAGTGTGATTTCATGATAGGTGGGATCAGCTAGTTGCCCCAAATCCCAACACCTCTGAGGTCAGGGTGTGTGACAAAGATGACTTGTGATGCATTTGATCTCTAAAGTTTCACATATATAAAGATGTAACTGAACAATTAACACAGGGACGTGATTAGAGCTTGAAAAAACATATTTTCCAAATTTCAGTGTAAGTCTCTTAAGCTGTTTGTAAAGGGTCCGTGACACCAGCAGCAGTCAGTCTGATAATACTCACTCTGTTCCCCGCTGAATTCAGCTGAAATCTATGAGGTGTTGATGAAATCAACAGCTTGTGTCATGTTTTGATGTGATGGCCTGACTCCAGCAGACACAGAGGTTAATCTTTGCCCCACAAATTTGCAAAAATCTGTCGGTTGATAGAAACTGTCATGCACTGCGTGTGGAAATCAGACAACATATCAGCAGAACTTTTATACACAGTCTCTTTTCAGTGTTTGATTCATTACTCACATTGCACCTGTGACAGTCTTACTGTTTTTCTGTGCTGAGTGTGGGGCGGTTTCATTGGACTGAGAAACCACTGTCATCATACCTTAAATATCTATCATCATCACATCACATCAAAGCTACATTCAGCAGTGATATTTAACAATATTAGCAGTGTTGTCAGCGTGAGTCTGTTGTGATGGAGCATATCTCCAGATGTGGAAAGGCTTCTGATGTTCAGACACAGACATCTTTCCGTTTTAGCGCCTTAAGCAACTCGACCCTCTGAATCAATTTCCCTGCCTCCTCCCCAGCATCTTGCTATTTGTTGAGCTGCGACGTAGCAGTGAAGCAGCACGGCTGTGGCCCCATGAATGTCACTGGTCTCTCTGAATGTCACAGACTGAATAAATGGTCCTCCATTGCTCCTATAATAAGATAATGAGATAATAGCACTTGTCTCTGAGAGTAGTGCTGCTGACAGTGGGGAAAAAGAAAAATGACACTCCCGTTTAGAGGAGAAATAAAGGATGAAAAAGGTCAAGGGGAGGAGAACAAAAGAAACAAAGGAGAGATGAAATTGGATTTTTGAATGTAGAGTTCAGCTCTGCAGGTGCGTTGATCCTGTCTGAGATGAATTTTATTTCTTATCATGTCTTTCACTTTCAATTTCCTTTTTCCTCTACATGATTTTCTCATGGTTCTCTTTTGTTCCAGGTCTCCTCACTGACTTGGTTAACCACTGGTCCTTTCCCCACAGGGCAGACTTGTCACATTTCAACACTGTTATACACACTTTTACTGCGGTCTACTGTAGGCTGACACATTGTGACTGTAGCCAAATTTAGACCTGGATTTTGTGCTGGTAGTCTCTTCAGGCCTGGTATGAAGCTGGCATCTTAAAGCCTCGAAATAATGATTCTTACAAAAGGTTGTTACATTTTATTCTTGTTTGGGAGCAATTTGGGAGTAATATCATAGTATTTCCTTATGGATTTTGGATAAACCAATGGAAAGATAATCGTTTATTAGTTGCTTCATTTTTTAAATGATGAATGATGCAAAGACACAAAGAGATATTTCCAGTCTGTCCATATCTGCAACTCCCTGATCTGTGCTGTACCACAGGGACTCTGTGTGAGCAGAGTTCAGTGTGAAGCCACATTTTCTGTCTGGAGGAAGAAGCTGATTTGCTGCAAATTTAATAAAGCCATAACACACTGTTATAAAAGCAGCTTTTCACAGCAGCTTTTTGTAAACGTTTAGGTGATATTTTGATGAACTTCACAGAGAAAATCTGTCACTGTAGCAGCAGATGTTGTGGATGAAGCAAAAGGCAGCAGGTAGATTCACTGCGGTGTTTGACATTTGCAGTTGCAGAATGAAAAATGTGTGGATTACTGTACTGAGAATGTGCACGGTAAAACCCAGTGCACATATTGATATTTAGTCAAATGAATGAATGAGCAAAGGTGGCTCAGTGTTTAGTATTGTGCTGCCCTACAGGTCAGAGATTGCATGTAGTTCCAGACAGGTTAAGCACCAGCGCACTCCAACAGAAAGGCTTGTCAACATCTAAAACCCCCTCCTCCCACACCTTTGTAACACCAGAATCAAAGGGTTTTGTCCAACACTGGCACAGCAGGCTCTGAGCTCTTCTCTCAAGCTTTTATTTCATTTGCTACACAGCTATTTCTGTCATTTTTAGTGAGTACAAAGGAGGGCAACAGAATGAATGCCTTCTAGGAGAGACGGTTTGAGAGTGTGTGCTTTTATCCCCATATGTGGGGGTGTAGGTCTTGATGAAATAAGGCTTATAATATATTTGGATGGTCTTAAAACTGATTTTAATACTTTTATGCAGCTTAACAGGGACTTTCTGATGCTCCATTGTGGTGAATGACAGCTTCTGTTGTTTGTGTTGTATTTATTGTTGTACAGGTCCTGCTTGTCTAATGTCAGTGACCCTTCAGTTGGTGAAATGAAGGAAAAAGACAAAGGAACAAACCTGCAGTTTTGACTGTGGATGCTACAGTCACTGCTGCTGTAGAGGCTTCTTGGTGGCAACTGGCTCTTTGTGTATTTCTGCCGTCCACACAATGCATGCTGGGACATGCTCCAGCTCCACATTGTTCTGAAAAAGAAGTGGTGCCTTAAGAAAATCAATGGATGAATAGACAGAGGTCTGTTATCGTAGCAGGTGGGTGGATGTGGTTCAGAACTTTGACCTGATGAGCAGAGCTGCAGTTAAATAAATGAAGAACCACACAGGACAAATAAGAGAGGAGGGGATGTGCCAGGACAGCCCGTGTATGGCACATCCGTCATCCTCTTGTTAGCGATTTGGCGTGCAAACACAGACACGCACACACACAGACACACAGACAGACAGCTTGCTGGGCCAGATGGCCTCTTGGTGAGGAGCAGGGAGAAGCTCCAAAGAAGGGTTGGGTTGATTTGTGAACCATGACCTCCACATGTCCCTCCTCTTGACTCCGGACAGCACGTGCACAGAAGAGGGACGGACGGGGATAAGACTGTGTGAATGTGTGACTCTGTGTGAGTGTGTCTGTGTGTGTGTGTGTGTGCGTGGTGTGGGGGTGGAGTGGTTGTTGTGGAGATGTGGAGAGGGGATTATACATACAGCACACTGACTGTCTGCTATGGGAGATTTGATTTCACATATAAAGACTGAGAAAGGGAAGAATTTTACAGTGATCCCTACTAACACAAGAGCATTGATTGGGATTTGATGTTAATTTAACATCTAACTGATTGGTATATTTCTTATATTATTCAAAACTTAATAATATTAAATGTATATTGCTTAATAAATTACAGAATCCTAATTTCTTAATTTCTGTATCTTCAAATATGAACAAATATTTGTTTTACTAACACAGGATCAGCATTGTATAAATTCCTAATAAACAATAAAAATAAATGCCTGACATTCAACTCTATAATAAGGACAAAGTAATGATATTATGATTATTGCTCTTTTTTTACCCTTTGCAACACTTTATTAAAATTTTAAGACAGTGGACAAGTCAAATCAGTTTTATTTCTGTAGCTGAAATCATTAATTACAAATTTGAAGATTTACAATTTGTACATACACCCACTGTCCACAGGCCTGTGATTTGGATGAGGAAAAACTCTGATAAAAGGAGGAAACCTCAGAAAGAGCTACAGTGATCCTACTTTCAGGATATAAAACATGCAATAGATGAAAAAAATAGATCAACCTGACAAGGTTTTTTGATGTGATGTCTGTGGCTGTGCTTGTGCTGATCACTTTAAACATCACATTTATGAGTTTCAAAACCAGCATTAAGTTTAGGATCGGTGTGTTCACACCATGAGTCTGACCTCTGCTCCGTGCAGCAGACACAGCTCCTTTTTAGTAGTAACAAGAAAGGTCTGCCCCCTTCATATCGCCTTCTGGCTGTGTGTGTGTGTGTGGCTGTGTGTGTGTGTGTGTGTGTGTGTGTGTGTGTGTGTGTGTGTATTCATGAGACCACCATCCGCCAGGGTGTGGCGGCAGCAGAACAGATTCATCACAGCCTGGCATGTGTGTAACAGTGTGTGTTTCCTTTGTCCTGTCTTTTCTCATTTACCAGTGACTGATGCACACACATGCACACATGCACACACACACACACACGCACCTTCTTCCTAAACTGTATTGAGTTTGGTTGGAATATGTAATCTGCCTGGAGGATGGGTTAGTGTTGGCGTTCTCATCTTGTCTGCTGCTCTGACTACAGACCATCTCTACTCAAGTCCAAAGTGTCTCTTTGTCTCTTTCTTTGGGTCCAGTCTGGGTCATTTCCTCACAGTATAACATGTTAGTTTTTAAATTTAATATCCAAATTACTGGATGCTGGATGAATTTATTATTACTTAACACAGGTGCTGGTATCAGTTCAGTAATATTTGAGACATTATTGACTTTATTGTGTAAAACTTTTCAACCTGCTTATTTTATGTCATTAGTTTGCATGTATACATGTTCAGTACATGAAAAACCCCATGTCTACATTCACCTTACAGGTGGAATTAAATGTGCAATGGTGTGATTGTTTTACTTTTATATGGTTTAGGATTAATATAAACTTCCAATATAGAGCTACACCACTTAAGCAGCTATACCAGAGCACCACAGAATAAAACATTACACATGGCATGAAAGTATAATAAATTAATAAAAAACCTTTATGAATTTGAAGCTGTAAAAACTCACTGAACATGTGAGTGTAGAGAAAACTTATTTCATATAATTTCTTTTTCACTTTTATCCACTGGTTTATGTTTAATGGACCTTAAAGACTCAAATGAGGCCTTTCAGATATGCAGACGAGGAGCAGGAGTGCAGGGTTAAACGTATGAATCAACCTATGTTTATAGCTTGCACAGCTATAACTGGCAGCGTCAGTATTTGATCCATGCTAGCAGCTGCAGGACCAAGATAAACTACATTAGCTGCCTCTTCACTGTCGCCTTCTGTGCTGCTCCTCATCCTCACACGCAAATTAATTTACCAGCTTAACAGATACATAGAAAATTTTGAGACCATCCAAAACATTTGATTTAGAGCTTTTCACGGGGTCTTGGTGTTTATTAAGGAGAGCAAATAATTTTGCACAATGCTCATATTTAATTCATGAAAACAAACTGGTAACGGACGAGATGAGATTATCCAGTCAGTCAAATTAAATCTTGGTCATAAAACTCAGCTCAGAATCACATCAGCAGCAGACAGAAGATGTTAAGATATAATATTTTACATTATAAATGTACGCCCTCTACAGATATCATACAGAAATCAGAAAACTGGGGGAAGTGCTTCATTTTGGGGTAAATAGAGACAATTTAGTGAGGATTAAAGAGTGTCAAATCCATTAGTCTCAGTACTCAGATCTAAGCCCTTGCTGACAAAATGTTTGGCTTAAACTGAAGATAATATATCGTTTATATTGAAGTGACATGTTTTCTTTGCAAATGGCAGTGCTTGTATTTTTCAATACAAAAATGAGACAGAAATGGATTTTTAGATCTTTATGTGATGACTTTGCTGGACATTAACCTGCCATCAATGCATTAGGAGTATAAAATAATTAGTTTATCATAATTTATTTAATTATGTTGTTAATTAGTTTAATTCTTCCGTTTTTCCTCATGGATTTTCTAGTCTCTAATCTCGATCAGAATCTAATCTAGATTACAAACTGAATCCCTGTCGTTAAGACAATGCAGAGTCTCGGCCTGTGAGAGGAGGTACCAGTTAATTTGCTTTAGGCTGGGATCAGGCATAATCTGAGCATCCAGGGAGAACGGTCTGTTGGCTTAAATGATTACATAACCAACGTCTTAGTAGAAAAACCTCAGAGCCTCAGTGTATCACTTGTTGTACTGGTTGCACAGTCAGAATGAGCAGAGCAGTGATTCAGCCTTATACAGAACTACTGTGATGTGTAAGATGTTGACTGTCAGTGACTATTAAATAATTACCTATAAATGCATTTTGAATTCTTATTTCAGTTACAATTTACCTTTGGAAGGTAACCTGGTCGTTCCTCTTCTTCTTGATGTGTAATTTCTTCTTTTTGTCATGAAACACAAGCACAGTGCTGGAATCTGTAGATCAAATATGTAAATGCATTTTTCCTTCTTATTTTGTAAAAGTGTAGTAAGGAATAAAGTAACTGTATTTTTGTCTGTGTCCCTGCAGTGCCAGATCTCCCAGGCCCTGAATGGCGTCTCTGACAAAGCTAAAGATGCCAAGGAGTTCCTGGTTCAACTCAAGAACATGCTTCAGCAGATCCAGGTACAGTGACACCACTAAACACTCTTCTCAATTCATGCAGCATTGTAGTGTTATGCATTCTTTATTCTCATTTATAACCATCAAAATTACCAATTAAGAGAAGGCACATACCAATTTCTCCTCTAACAATGGCCTCAATACCCCAGAATGCAATGCAAGACCAGTGAGTACATAGCTGATAATGCTAACATTGGCTATGTAGCAGTGGCAATTTGGAGGAATTGAAACAGGCTAGTGTTTGTCACTGGAGGCTGCTTTAACCTTAATAGTCTAAATCTAAACCATAAAGGCAGCCCTTAAGAAATATTCTAATAAATTGTTTATGTAATGCCCATGTGGCTATTTTCAAGTGCAGTGTTGAGGTACGAGCCTGTTTGTTCTTAAACAGAATACTAATCAAAAGGTGCTATTTCCAGAGGCAAACATTTTCGACCTCACAGTAACTCAGCTGCTTCCTTGGATTTTCTCTGGATCTCCATGAGCACGATAAAGCCGAGTTCTGTCTGAGAAGATTTTACCACAACCGATACCCATGTCTGATCAGTTTTACATGTTTTCCTTAGATAAATAAATCTGTCTCTGGGGGAAACTACAGGTAATAGACAGGTAAAAGCTCCAAATAAATCGGTCACAGAGAAACACTTGGCCTCCTCACACTGTGCAGCAGGGAGGTAAATCCACTGACTCACTAAACTAAAACAAACCATAGCAGCCAAATGTGAAGTTGGTCTATTTATTTGTGTGTGTGTGTATGTATTTTCCCTGTGGACAACATTGCAGTGCAGCTGATCTCTCCTGCAGCATCTGCCAGTCAGGCACACATTTGCACACACTTACACACACACACACACACACACACACACACACACACACACACACACACACAGTCATATCTTGTCAGCCACAGCTCTTTGGGCAGGCATTAAGAGTTGTTCATTGCAAAATGAAGAGGATTGCATTTTTAAAAAATTAAATTGCTCTGTCTGAAAGCCAGACAGCAGGGAGAGATGGATGGATAAAGAGAAATAAAAGTGTGGGAGTGAGGAATAAAGATTGTCAGCTCTCATCCTCTTACAGATCTGAACTGTGTCCCTCAGTGGAGGAAGCTTAATTGGAAATCACTGATATCTAAGACCTCATCTCCTCATCATGTGCGCTCAGATAAAAAGCCCCTGTCGATCCTTAACTTTGCAGCTACTGCACGACAACCTGCAGTCCACTGGGGTTTCCCCTGTCCTTTTTTGAGGGGCTGCCATACCTGCAGTGCTGTGTCCACGCTGTGTCCACAGATTGTCTCTTTGTGCAGACATTTGTGGCTGAAACGTGTTGCAGCATCACGCATTAACTTTCACTGACATAGCTTTAAATTCTGACTTAGCTTCCCTCCTAACTCTCAGTCCCTGAAACTTCTAGTAAAATTATCTTTGTAACATATTTTATCTTTATTTTCTACATTGTAAAGCATTTTAGTGAACTCAAAAGTCATACATACATTTGATTTATTCTTAGTATTTAACATGTAATAAATGCCTTTCATGTTTCTTTCTTCTCTTTTTGGTTTTTGTATAATTTATTTATTTGACTGATATTTATTAATTTATTCATTGACTAACATAAATAATCACTAGATAATCAATGCAACAGATGTGTACATGGTATCTATCTGAAGCTAATTTGCAGCCCCCATCCTTGTTTAGGCTTCAAATCCAGATTAACTATTGAGTTGAGATAAAAATAACAGGACAGATAAAACAAAGTATATATATGTGTGTGTGTGTGTACATATGCATTGATTATTTCCTATTTTTCCTTCCTCCTTTCCTCCCCCCTCCCCCTTTAGTTTATGGCTTTTATGTTGAACTGGTTTAATTTAACTGCTGTCATTTTAATAAGCAGAAGAAATAAAGAAATAAACCAAAACAAAACTATAAATTTAATAAAGGCTAACTTAGCATGCAGCTATATCTTATGGCTACAGCTCAGCCACTTTGACTTGGTTACTGTTTACAGCTGGATTATTTATTCATTGTTTTGGAAATTCAAGTAATCAAAGCAGGAAAGTTAGTCAGCTATAACCAGCAGGATGGTGCAGTACAGTGCATGACAGTTATTTGTATATAAACTGTATTTTCATGTCATATGGTGGAGAACATGACAGCTGGTTGTATATACTGTTTGTTTTTGTCTGCGTCTGTTGAAATCGTTCACATTGATGTTTGTGCAGCTGAGACAAAAATAGAACAAGATAAATTAACATATCAGCAACAAACACAAGGCAGCTCTGTGCAGCTAAATGAAGCAAAACACACCAACAGATCTATTCTGGGACACTGTGCTGACTGAATAATTTCTGACAGAAGCTCATAATGAGAACGACGTTGGGGCATCTTAAAATAGATTTTGACTGAAGTGTCCCTCATAATTATTACCTTTGTACGCATTTCTTCTTAAGCTTACTATGTTTTTTTGTTCCTGTGTGTGTGTGTGTGTGTGTGTGTCAGGAGAACGGTGTTGAGTTTGAAGCCTGCCTCGTGGCTCAGTGCGACTCCCTGATTGAGGCGCTGACCAGACAGAAAGCCAAGCTGCTCACCAAAGTCACCAAGGAGAAGGAGTACAAACTAAAGGTGAGCTGCTGCATCGCTCTGCTCCTGTTAGACTGTGTGCGTGTGTGCGCGTGTGTGTGTGTGTGTGTGTGTGTGTGTGTGTGTGTGTGTGTGTGTGTGTGTGTAGCTACATGTCCACCCAACCTCTCAGTCAACTGAACTCAAGTCAAAATCAGCTCTGGTTCGATCAGCTGGAGGAAATAATAAGACTCATCAAACTGATGTGTACCAGCAGTCTGGACTCCTCCTTGAGGAAATTTTGTCTAACTGGATCCCTTTGAATTTTAATTGAACATCCCTGCAGTTTTATAAAGCATCTGGAAATCTGGTTTCAAATATTAAGTACATCTCTTTAGCATTAGAAATAAACATTATTAGTACTATGTTAATACCTCACAAACTCTCACAAAACAGCTGCACAAAGATGCAAGACAAGACCTCTCAGAAACATCACAGCTATCACGTGAGTGAAAAGAGTAAAAACACAAATACAGAGATTTCTTATGTGAAATGACCATATCTGTACTATCTTTGAAGGATGATAGTGAGCTCAATGCTTATAGTAAGAAGCCCCGGGGATTATAATATAAAAAATAAAAAATAAATAATAAATAAAAAATAATTTCTGTTCAGCAGTCTAGTTTTTTTTTTTTTTTAACTTTCCTCTGTAAATCCACTGCTGGGGTTTTCCTAAGTCTCAGTGTCACATCACATGGACGCCTGCCCAGCCTCAACGTGCCCACCGACCGACTGACCGTCTGGATGGTGGCGAGGAGGAAGCAGTGGTGGGAGGCGTTTGGATGGAAGCCCCAAGGACAGCTGTTGTGATTATCCACAGGCTGCGGATTGAGATTTAGCCAGAGGGCAAAGAGCTGGCAGGCTGCGATGGAGCCGGGACAAGAGAAGAATAGCTGCTTGTTGACGACTGAAAACTTCAACAGCATCTTCACGTGAATAAATGTTCATTTGCACAGTGTGTATCAACAGTTGATAGAATCATTAAACTGCAAGCTCCATTCATGTGGAGACAAAGGGAAAATAAAGGAGCTGCTGGTTGAAGACCAAAATTTGTGACTGAAAGATCCACGTAGACTGATGCTTTTTAAGGGTTTACATGAGTGTGGGGTTTAAGACTGGATGTGTATATTTACTGTGGATTCCAATCTCACAGCATTTACCTCTAAATTAAAAAAAAAAAAAGCTCACATATTTAATAAGATCATAGTGCAAATGACAAATTAAGGTGTAAAAACATAACAACTTCTTTTCAAATCAATGAAAAAGTGAACTTCATGGTGTAAATATAACCAGGAGTCTGATTTTCACACTACACCCACAACTCAGAAACAAATTATGCAGCTTTTCCATAAATGCATCATTGGACTGAACATTGCTTGTTTGCTTTTGGACGACTTCAAGTGTGCAAATTATGTAACTACGGTTCAACTCTTTCCATTTAAAAGTGCCAGTAGAATGTTGTAAAAGATGATCTATTTTAGGGGATCTTCATATTTTGTTTTTCAAAAGCACTTACAAGGCAAGAAAGGCAGATGTTTCTGAAATTCACCAAAGCCAGAACTTAATCCCTTAAAAGCTACATATTCTGGTTTCCTCTTTCAAACAACAGCTAGAAATACTTGCTGTATTTGTCTGAGGCCAAGTTGTCAGTAAGTTTCATCAGGTCATCAGTTTGTGTATGAACTGTCCATAAAGTGATGTCAATGCAGCAACATGGAAAGATTTCATTCCATTCACAGAATCAGACTATCAATGATAAATGACAAAAGATGATATAGTGAGAGCACTTTGAACTGATGATACTGAAATGTAACATTTGTCAATATAAATATTTGCAATAATGAAATCTAATCAACTGTCACTATGGTAACCATTCTTGTTAAAACTGTAGTTGATTAATAGACACAGCTAGGTTTTGTATTTTAATCTCTTCTGAGCCAGTTACTAACGTCTACTAGATACACACATATTTGTACCAGTGTGGATCCTCACTGACATGCGCTGTTTAGAGTCATGCCCCCCCCTCACACCAACCACCTTGACCCTGGAGTGTCACCCAATGTTAATGCCCTGGACTGACGGTTTGCCCTCAGCTTAACCACCTCAATCATTTTGTACTAAAACATTATGAAAGCTGCAGTTATTTTTCTCTTCTCTGTGGGGTTTCCAAATCCTCCCTCTCCAAAAATGTCACACTTTATGAAAATTTAACCTCTTTCCAAAAGCTCTTTCAGGTTCCAAAAATGTGCAGGTCTATAAATGAGTTCTTATAAATATAGACACACACACACACACACACACACACACACACACTGCTGGATTAATATTCACTTGGACAGATGACTGAGACTGAGTGTTCTATGATTGAGATAATGGTTCATTGAGTCTCGGTTACTCGAGTCAGACACTGATACGAAGCCTGATAACAAGCATGCTGAGCATATGTCCTTGTATACAGCCAGTATAAAACTCTATTTCCACTCAATACCTTATATAAAGCTCTACATCGTGTGTTTTTTTTCACAGCACCATGCCAGCACAAAGACTGTGCATTTACCAAAAATGGACAATATCAAAACAAAACAGTATTTCTCTAACCTGAACTGAAATGTGGTTCAGAGTGTGATGCAGATCCAGTGTATCTCAGATCTGTCCCTGCCTTAACATGTTTCAATATTTTCCCCTTCAACTTCATTACAGATGCATGTGGAGCATATTGAAAAAGCCCCTCAGTCCGTCAGCCTGCAGGAGCCTGTGGCAGGGAGGTGGCAGCTTGTCCCAGCGGGACAGAAGGAAATTGAAATAAATCTCAGATTTACTCAGGCTTTGCACTTCGTACTTCATGTTGTTTATACTCGAGAGAAAAGAGCGAGGTTTTGAATTGAAAAGCAAATTTTCTCTTGGTAAATAATTGTCTGTGTGTGTGTGTTTCACTGTATTCCAGCTGCATGTTAGTCTTAAGGTGACACATCGCTAAAAACATATATTATTTCTTTAATTTTTTTCCTCTTTAATGACCTTTCATTGACCTGATTCATTCTTTAACTCTCCTAATCCTTGAACAAATCCCAGAGACAGCTCAAAACCAAACATTTTCATACATACAACCAAACGTAGAAGGTGTAAAACAAAAATAAGTGATAAAAAAAGTGCACCTTTAGTGGGAAATTTAATGAATGTACGAATCAATACAGACACAATAAATAAAATAAAACTGTAGAAAAGTAAAAGGTTAAAATCTTTAAGACCTTCTGACCCTGCTTGCGCGCACACACACACACACACACACACACACACACACACACACACACACTGTAGATTGGTTTGATCCTCTTTCAGCTGACTCTTCATGGTCTTCATATTTCAGTTTAGACAGCATTTGACAGGTGGATAATTAACTGTGATCTCATTAACTATCAAATAAATGAGGGGACTAATTACCAAGACTTCATCTAATCATCTCTCTCATTCATTTAGACGGCCATTGTTTAACGCTATAATTAATTATCTTGGATTCACCGACATCACAAAACAGATTCTGTCTAATCTCTTGCTTAATCTCTGAAAAGTTGATGTATTTGCCATGTTCACCTACATGTACATTACATGTCATTGACATGTGTCAGTTGCAGGTAATTTAAAATCACTGATCAGTTGCAGTGTAGTGCAGGTGTGACTGAATGTAAACAAAAGGCTAATAAGGCAGCGACAGTTCGCTGACTTTCAATTAGCCTCGAACGACTGGTTGTGACACTTGTCCAAATCCCATTTCCCTTCTGCTCGGAGTTCAGCCAGCAGGTAGACATGTGATGTGTGTGTGTGTGTCTGCGTTTGTGTGTGATAGTGTGCCAGGAATGCTACGGGATTTTGAGAGATGTGTTCCAATCATGTCCTGAGCCAGTTTTTAAATTCTGCACCTTTTTCCTGTCCGTTTCCTGCCAGCCACTAACCCACCTGTCGTTTCCACTCCAATCACCCACCTCTGCACGTCTGTTCTCCGTTCCCTAATTACACTCTTAGCATACAGCATATGAGACTGAAAAGCAGTGCAATCCAGAGAAGCTGCCGGACCAAGTTTTTCTGTGTTCTTCATGCTATTAAGTGCCTGTTCTGTCACATATTTAACATATCAAGTGTTCTCAGCTATTTTTTTCTTTGTGTTATTACTTAACTTAAGCACTGAATCTCTAGCTTAACCCTAACCCTGTTCCCTATCATGTATACCCTAGACATTCAACAATAAGTAGCCATCAAGTTAGTTGCACATCAAGGAAAGGAAACGCAGTTCTGAATCAAGCTGGAGACCTTTAGCAGCTCTGTCTCGGTAAAGTCAGACCACAGTCAGACTGGGAAAGAAATTCAGCCCAGGACTTGTCACTGGGCCTGGCCACACGAATGACACTGATGGAGCTGGTAAAAACTTAAAAAACTTTTAGGGTGTCTTGACCGTTACTTTACGTTCCTCAGATGGCTGACCAGCACAAACCAGCGCTGTGCTAGCTGGGTTTTGGAGTGCACCCATTGATAACCTCTGTTGCAGATCTTGTCCACCTCATCAGACAAGTAAATTTGTTTTCAGTCTTTTGGACACTGAACCGTTACATATGGGGATTTCATAAGTCCTCTTAAGTACAATCAAGTATATTAATACTGAAAATGCTCTCTCAGCAGTTGAGGTCACCATGAAGGATCCATGGTTTAAATAAGTGATTAAAACTTTCAACAGCAAATTCCTCTGCTCTGCGTCTTTGTCAGGTGGTGCGTGACCAGATCACCCACTGCACCATGAAGCTACGTCAGACCACAGGTATGATGGAGTACTGTCTGGAGGTCCTCAAGGAGAACGATCCCAGTGGATTCCTCCAGGTATGTGTGTGATTGTGTGGCTGTGTGTGTGGTTTGTCTGCCCTTACAGGAGGTGTACTTGTAGGAAAGCTGCAAGTTCTCATTTCTCACTTAGAAAAGTACAAAATGTCAACTTTTCATAAGTGTAAAAAACAGCCCTATTTTCAGCTTTGTGGTGATAGATTTTTAAGCTACAGTCCAAAGGGATTTTAAACTGTTTGTGTAACAAGAATCTGGATAAATTTCTCAGCTCAACAGGGAACATGTAATCTGAACCAAATTTGGAGACACATGATTTTCATAGGAGAGCGAGGAGAAGTATGAAAGCATAGGATTGGCCTTGCTTTAACTATTTATTATTCCAATATCCCTGAGGATACTAAAAACAGCAATTAATGTATCCACCCAGCAATAACTGTTGCTGGGTGGATAAATAAATTGGAGTTGCCATGTTGTCTCTGCACCTAAGAAATTAATTTTCATACTATTAAAAACAGACATGAAACAACCAAACAAACCAGTGTTGTCTATGGCACAGAGGCATAAGTAATGAGTTCACTCAAAGTCTTAATCTCTTCTGGGAAGTTCATCATGGAATGACAGCCTTCTCCTTTAAAACTACTTTAATTTATCACTTAAATGTATTAGTTTATACACAAGGCAAAACAGTATGGGATATCATTTAAAAAATAAACTTGTACCAACTTTTTCTGGAGTATTTACAACCAAAAAAATACTTAGTTCCTTTGAGCTTGTGAGGAGAAATCTGCTTTGCAGGGAGCCTCTGATGTTTCTGATGCCAGCACAGATTAAAACACTACACAGTCAGAGAAGTCGGAGAAGATTTCAGCGCTGATGTGGGAGTAACAACACACATAATGCTGCCCTGCGCTTGCGCACAAACACAGAGCAACAAAGGATGCATCTGATTCACTTTTATACTGCAGCCGATCATTTTTAATTGACCTGACATGTTTAGTTTTCAGGAAGCTCAGATCCTAAATATAGCTGATCGATAGTTATTGATCTGTGCATGTTAGGCCGAACAGAGAAAGGTCAAATATAACATGTGCACCTGTGTAGAAGAAAGATGTAAAAGGTGTGTTTGGGGACCTAGAGACCCTGGGCCCTCTTTAACAGCTCAAAAACACACTTCACATTATTTTATCACTTTGATACTTCATGACAAATTGCTAATAAACATAATTTTGAACAGTACTTTTAGAGTCTCAGTGACCCCAGCTGTCAAATATGGTTAAATACAATATATTATTTCTATGCTGTGTGTCTATGATTGGTGTTGACTTGGATTTCTCTTATTACATTTACATTTATTAATGCAGTTTTAAACCTCTCTGGGTCCAAACATAACTAATGTGACTATGAATAATAACATACTATACTTGTCTTTGTTGATTGGCAGTAGGAGTATACCTCATATATATATATATATATATAAATATGGGTATTTGCACAGCTCATACAACAAATAAAAAATGGAATAGATGTGGTCTAATACTATTATAGCTTTATGTCATTTCAATACTATCAACTTCATCAAATATTTAATATTATTATTATTACGCATACAGTGGTGGTGGTGGTGTGTGGGACCACAGTTAAATGAACACAATGGTTAAAAGACAGAGAAGAAGAAACACTACATTTACAACATAGTGGCTGTTTCCATTTCTCTTGTGTCTCTGCTACCGGTAATGAATGATTTCTCTTCCTGTAAAGTCATAGCACATATAGATAATAGAGTTAAGGTTAAAGGGAGAGATGAAATAGAGATCAAAGAAGCTCCTGAGGGACACACACATCCTCTCTCTTCTATATCATTTAAATATTTAATAATGTATTGATTATGTGGTTCTATGTGGTTGACAATGCCCAGATACAAAGGAGAGGCTCCTAAGAAATCAAGGGGAGATATTAGTGATAAAATAAGCTCAGGATCATTTGCAAATTCAACTGATTTTAAGTGGAAGAAATGAAGCTAAATGAAGACATCTATGCTCTTAATGCTCGAGGCTGAATTTCCAGATCCTCTTCTCATGTTTTGCCCTAAAGAAAACAGAAATCCTGTTATTTGCAGTTGAGTGTAATTTAATGTAATGTATTCACTTTTTTTTCTGGGGCAGTGAAGCTCTTACCCGGAGATGAGGGGTCTAATTCGTATCCTTAAATATTTGAACTGCACTAATGCTTGCCTCATTTCACTTGTCGGACACAATGTAATGAAGCCATGGATGGAACAGATCCCAGAAGAGAAGCTGTTCTGTATGCAGTGAGGGTATCACAGCCTTGCAAGCATATTTAAATGGAGATGTTGAATGCATTTGCTCTCATTTCCTGTGTGTGTATGTGTGGTAATTTTCTCTTTATATATATATATATATATATGTGTGTGTGTGTGTGTAGATCTCCGACGCCCTGATCAAGCGAGTGACATCGTCTCAGGACCAGTGGGTAAAAGGCGCCCTGGAGCCAAAAGTTGGCCCTGAGTTTGACCTCACTCTCAACACTGACTCGCTGCTACAGACCATCCTGCAGCTGGACTTCTGTCAGGGCAAAGGTGAACAAAGAAAAATACACACTTTCTCTTCTATTGGCATTTCCAACCCATTTTACAAGAACATTTGAGTCATGACTACAGAATGGTTACATTCTACATTATTATTTATGTGCAATATGCCTTTTATTCTAACCTTCATTCTGTTTTTTCAGTGTCTTATCATATTTTAAACCAAGATAGCCTGACTGTTAGTCCCTGGCTTCAAAAACACTGGATCCCATATCCTGTATTGCAACTCAATAATGTCATTATGCCACATTCATCAATTCAGTCAGGATTAAATGATCTATATACAATTTGTTTTTATCACTATGCACTGCTTCAAATATGTGACGTCACAAGAGTAGCAGATTTTAACCAATTAAATGATGTAATTAGCAATTAGTAATTAGTTCTTCTTTAAGGTTAGATTAGGTTTAGTTTATAAAGGTTTGGGTTCAGTGCAGTGGAGTGCACCTTTAAATAGGCCCTATAAATAAGTCAACTTGACATGCACAAACAAACTCAAACATTCCTGATCTGACATGAAAAATACCCCTTGATGATACGTTTGATAATCAATAAACATTTAGTTGCTGCCACTTCTTCTCCTTTTGAAGTTCCCTCAACATGTACAGCAATGTACACACAACTGATTAGCTATTCATTGGCTGTTGCTACCCAGCAACCAGTTGGCATGCATGAGTAAACACAACATTGTTTATATTCATTCCGCTGCAGTACCAGAGATTGCCCAGATGTACTGTTAATGTACATTAAATATGTAATCAGCACTATGCATATTTTATTTCCATAATGCTCCACCGAGGCAGTAAAGAGGAGCTGTTTTCTTGTGCTGCTGTGGATTCAATGATAGAGCAAATAATTCTCATCATTCTCTGGTATCGATAATTAATGCTTCAGAAGCACTTTGTAATGTACATTTTGAAAAGTGCTCAAAAATAAATATTATCGTTATTATTATTATTGAATGAATTTCTTTCAATGCATTTTTTTTCAATTTCTTTTCAGTGGATTGCAATTACTACAAATTTATTAAAAACATGAGAAAAATACCCTTTATAAAATAAATTACATTTAGTTTAGTGTTGTGTCATTAATAATTATGGTGTGATTACGGCAATTGTGTGTTAAATGGGTTAATAGTATGTATTGCTGTTTGGTTTCTCAATGGAGTTACTTTAAATAAGTTGCCTAAAGATTTCTTCTAATCTCTAACACCATTAAATTCCTCAAAAGTGGGGACGTGGAGTCCTCAGATACAACTCGTAAATGAAGAATGTGACCCAGACTTGAAGGAGACTTTGAGGAATTTGAGCTCTTGTTGAGCTAATCTGAAAAGGCTCAGAGAGGCTTTGATCGTCCCTCCTTTGTTCTTTAAGGCCAGTGACATGAAGCTCATCTGTACATTTCCCAACCTTCAAATCCCATTGATCATCCAGAACAAAGTGTTAAGAGCTTAAAAATAGAACATTTGATTTTTATCTCTTTGAATTTTATTCTTAGATAACCCAATCATAGTGTAAGAGGCATTATAGTTCACAAAAGTAGCCCGACTTAATTCTTCATCATTGAGTTTTCATTTTCTAGCTGAATTGAGTCTGTTGTTTATGATCACGTCTTAAATTTGTTTTTGTTAAGGACTCAACATATCTACTGTTTTTCATTCTTTCATTCTTCTTCCATTGTAGACCATTGTATTTGTGTTTTCTCTATCTAATTTTAATTCAGTTGTTATTATTACTACATTATTATTATCATTATTGTAAATTGTGTGACAGACCTACTACCTAACAGCGAGGTCAGAGTCTCTTTTCTCTTGCAATGGCTAAAATGTATATATGTAAACTGAGCTGAGATACCATCACATACTTGAAAAGAGCACTGAGCACACAAATACTTTATGACCAAACCTTCAAGTTTGTACTTTGAAGTCTTTCTGTAGTTGCAGCGTTTTCTGATCTGCTGTCAGACATTTGGGTTAAAAAAGATATTTGTGTCCTAATATGCAGACGACACTACATTTTACAATGATGAAACTTTGTACAATGTTTATATCATCATCAAAAATAACAAAATTTTCTGATGTGAACTGTTGTATGCTCTTGTATTAAAACACCCAAACCAACGTCACACTTCCAGATGTGCAGGAGAATCCCTTATTGAAACAAATGCAGGCAGCAGGCAGTGGTGAGGCTGAGATGGAGACAGAGAGCCCAGGAGGTATTTCAGAGAATCTGCTTTTTCAAAGTAAACCTCTGTTTTCCTTCCTTGAGAATATTTTGTCACTCCTTCCTCCTCCCTCAGTCCCGGTAGACCTCAAAGCCATTCTGGTTGGAAAATCATCGTTCTCTTTGTCTCACAGCGTCTATCTGGTTTATTCCCTCTGCATGGTTTTTGTTTTCCAGCACCTCTGCAGTATAGCGTTGCCTTCACTGGGGCACAAAGTTTCCAAAAACTCCAGGAGCAGATATTTGTAGCCTGAAGTACTTCTGTTTTCCCCGAACCAGCCTTTCCTTTTCTCACCAAGTGTTGCATTTTCTCCTCAGTAAGCAGAGGAACTATGTATTAAACATGAGACAATGCATCGTATCAGATTTAGCTAACCAGATTAACTAATGTAAACACCAGAATATGAATGAATTAAAAGTAATTTACAGCATAGTACAGTTTTTCATTCTGTCATTCTTCTTCCATTGTAGACCATTGTATTTGTGTTTTCTCTATCTAATTTTAATTCAGTTGTTATTATTACTACATTATTATTATCATTATTGTATATTGTGTGACAGACCTACTACCTAACAGCGAGGTCAGAGTCTCTTTTCTCTTGCAATGGCTAAAATGTATATATGTAAACTGAGCTGAGATACCATCACATACTTGAAAAGAGCACTGAGCACACAAATACTTTATGACCAAACCTTCAAGTTTGTACTTTGAAGTCTTTCTGTAGTTGCAGCGTTTTCTGATCTGCTGTCAGACATTTGGGTTAAAAAAGATATTTGTGTCCTAATATGCAGACGACACTACATTTTACAATGATGAAACTTTGTGCAATGTTTATATCATCATCAAAAATAACAAAATTTTCTGATGTGAACTGTTGTATGCTCTTGTACTAAAACACCCAAACCAACGTCACACTTCCAGATGTGCAGGAGAATCCCTTATTGAAACAAATGCAGGCAGCAGGCAGTGGTGAGGCTGAGATGGAGACAGAGAGCCCAGGAGGTATTTCAGAGAATCTGCTTTTTCAAAGTAAACCTCTGTTTTCCTTCCTTGAGAATATTTTGTCACTCCTTCCTCCTCCCTCAGTCCCGGTAGACCTCAAAGCCATTCTGGTTGGAAAATCATCGTTCTCTTTGTCTCACAGAGTCTATCTGGTTTATTCCCTCCGCATGGTTTTTGTTTTCCAGCACCTCTGCAGTATAGCGTTGCCTTCACTGGGGCACAAAGTTTCCAAAAACTCCAGGAGCAGATATTTGTAGCCTGAAGTACTTCTGTTTTCCCCGAACCAGCCTTTCCTTTTCTCACCAAGTGTTGCATTTTCTCCTCAGTAAGCAGAGGAACTATGTATTAAACATGAGACAATGCATTGTATCAGATTTAGCTAACCAGATTAACTAATGTAAACACCAGAATATGAATGAATTAAAAGTAATTTACAGCATAGTACACATGAAAGGATAGCAGGAGAGCATCCTAACACAAAGAGAATGAATGAAAATGGTGTAATTTAAATATCTTTTGGTTGTGTATTAAATAATAGAACTACTCTGGCTACAAATACTGTGAAAAATACTGAATTTAAATACTGATATTGATATCTACATGTGTACTTCGACACTGTTCCTAATGTCCTGACTGCTGCCTTTCCCCTGTGTCTTCACTTCTCTTGTTTTTTGTCTTGAAAGATCAGATGAGTGCCAACAGATAAAGAGAAGATATGAAGCAGACTTCATTACCTTTAGATCTGTCTTAAACAAAATTTCTACTTCAGTGGTTTCATTATTATTCTGTTTGTTTCAGCTCATTTTGGAATGCAGTTTTGTCTCGTTTGTTCTATCACTTCAAGGGTTAGACAGATATATGGAAGGTCTTTGAGACAAAGCTGGTTCCTTCTTTTCTTGACTTTTCCTATAATCAGCTGAGAATCCTGTTTCCTTAAGTGATTAACTTAATTTAAATGGTTTAATCAGTACATCCTTCATTCGGGAGTTTTTATCTCAAGACTTCAAAGCTTATATCAGTCTAACACTATACACCACTAGCACTGCAACCTCTAGAGTGGGCATAATGTCCTCACATAGCCTACTTAAAGCCTCCACAGCTGTTGTCCTATAAATGAACCTGGAGCTCTTTCGCCTTTAAAGCTCATTTTATTCCCACTAGCTCCACATTAAGGCTCCTGTCTCTCCTCCTTCAGTTTGTTTACAACCAGCCAGATCCCTCTGTTTGTCGTCCGCCTTTCGTCCTTCCATCTCTCCCGCCAACATTTTCTTCTTCACCATCCTGACCTCTCAATCCCAACACCTCCACCCCCCCACCCAACCACAATCTTTACATCTAATCCATCCATCCATCTCTCCTCACAGTGGACTCCGGGCCCTCGGTGCCGGTGGCTCCTCTCCTGCAGCTGGAGAAGTGCTGCACCAGGAACAACAGCGCCACCCTGGCCTGGAGAGTGATTGCGCCCCTCAGCAACCCCATCGAGGGCTACATCCTGGAGTTGGACGACGGCAACGGAGGACAGTACAGGGTCAGTGAAACACACACACTAGTTCAGAATACACACTTTATGTAAAAGTATGTAGCTCCCTCTCTTTGAAGTTTTATTATTAATAATCCATAGGCTGTCCAGCTCTGACAAAAGCCAGATGGTTGTGTATATGTGTGAGATGTGTGTAGTTGAATAGGTATCATCAGCAAACAAGCTTTTTAAGTGTCTGACTAATTGACCTACATTTGTAATTACTAATACTTGATGATGAGTTTATACAGCAGTGGCTGTATAGAATACGTAAATGCATGCACTTAACCTGCATATGTGATGATGCTAAAGTGTGTGTGTTGGTGTCTTCTCTCAGGAGGTCTATGTGGGGAAGGAGACTGTGTGTACGGTTGACGGCCTCCATTTTAACAGCGCTTACAATGCCAGGGTGAAAGCCTACAATGCCATCGGTGTGGGGCCCTACAGCAAGACAGTTGTGCTCAAGACCTCTGATGGTAGGCTTTGTGTGTTTGTGTGTGTGTGTGTGTGTGTGTGTGTGTGTGTGTGCGTGTGTCCTAGCTTTGCTTCCAGCTTGCCAAATTGGCACAGAGTGGCTTCAACATAAAAGGACAGTGTCTCTTGTTTTGTCTCTGTTGTTTGTCTTGTTTCTCCACAGAACAGTTGTGTTTGTGTTGGTCTTTCTAATCATCGTGTAATTTCATTTGTTCTGTATTACAACAAAGAGGCTGGAGTTTTTTTAAGGTAAAGGCAAGAGATTAAAAAGACATGTAAGAGAGGAGAGGAGAAGAAAAAGAAAAGGGGAGTGGAGTGGACAGAAAGAAAATAAAGCAAAAATAAGGAAATAGAGGGGAAGAAGAGGAGTAGAAAGGAGAAAAGATAATCAGAAAAGAAGAGGAAGGAAAGGAAGAAAAGATGGATGAGAATTAAAATCAAGGGAAGGAAAGGGCAAAGGAGAGGACAGAAAAGGAAAAGAAAGGGAAGGGGAGGAGGAGAGAAAGGCAGGTGGGGAAACAGGAGGAACAGAAAAGAGAGGACAGGAAAAAATGGTGAAGGAGAACAGGAGAAGAGAGGGGAGGAGTGGACAAGAACAATAAGGAAGAGAAATCTTCCATAACCACAGTGGGACGAGGGTTACCCCAGACACACACACACACACACACACACACACACACAGAGTCTCTCTTTGCCAGCCACAAAAACAATGGGCATTAGAGTCTGTTTTCTGACTGATAACCGTTCATCCCCTCCCGTCCTCTTTTTATTTCTCTGTCATCTTTCTTCCTGCCTGCTCTCCCTCTCTCCCTCTCGCTCACCCTTCCTCCTCCTTTCACACATTTATGTCCTGCCAAAATTGTTAGACATGGATTTCCTTACAGAGTCAGAGTCTGTGTGGAAGAAACCAAATGTTAATACTTGTATTATCCAATATAATATATATTCTAGTAGTAGGAAATAAATAAAATGTGGATTAGCTGTTTGAATTAGCTCAGGAAATGTTCCCACAGACAAATGTAAAACTCCTTTTTAAAAAGCTGTTCATTCTGCACAAGTTCACATTGGGAATATTTGACACTGACACAAGATAAAGATGAAGAATCATATTTTACTGTTAATCTAAAATACCAACTAAAGTTCATTCATAGTTAAGACTTTTGCATGTTGGGGATATCAGGTACAGCCTTTGAAAATGTCTGAAGTTGAACTATTTCTTGCTTATCAAAGCGAAACAATTCAGACGTTGACAAAGATTAGTATACGTTCTTTCAATGTCCTTAACCATAATTAGTGTAAAATGTCTGGATAGAACGACAGTGAGTTGACGAAAATATTTTTTTTCTTGTTCCAATCTATCAACTTTTCTTGTTATAGCACAATAAGTTACTGATAAAAAATATTTTGTAACAGGAAAATCATCATCTTCTTCTTCTTCTTCTTATCAAAATAAATGTAGCAGATTTTTGTTTAGCAGCAAAATGTGTCCAGAGTTCAGGATGGAAATCCAACTACAAACCTACAGTACATCTAGCTCAGGCTGTGTTAGCATCACTGACATACAATAATGCAAAGCTACTTTAATGGATTTCATGTATGTTTGGACACAAGTATGAAACCAAAATGTGTGCAGGTATAGTTGTAGTTTTTTTTGCAGTAAGATGAAAAGTTGTTTTAACATCATTATTTTGATAAAATACTTGAAAGGAATTCCACATCAGACTACATGTTTATGCTTTGTGATGTCCTCTTTTGTGTCTTTTAATAACTCTCTATTCAAAACCTGATTATTAGCAGGCAAATGTAGCATTAGGACTGACTGTTGTTTTCCTGTCTCAGTGGCTTGGTTCACCTTCGACCCCTCCTCAGCTCATCGGGACATTGTCCTGTCCAATGAAAACCAGACGGTCACCTGTAACAGCTACGATGACCGCGTGGTGCTGGGAACTGCTGCTTTCTCTAAGGTGAATGTTCGCACACATTTGGATCTGAGGGGAATATTGATATGATGATGATCACATTTATCAACTATTTTATGGTTTCATATCTCTGGTGATTGGCCTTTTTATAGTGGATCACATTTATACTTGTCTGTACTGTTTTGTCTTTCATGAGGAAGTGGCTGATTCACACTGAAGATTAATAACATTTATTCAATTTCTCCCTGAATTTCAGGGCATCCACTACTGGGAGGTCTGCATCGATCGCTATGACAACCACCCAGACCCTGCGTTTGGCGTGGCGAGGATCAACACCATGAAAGACATGATGTTAGGGAAGGACGACAAGGCGTGGGCCATGTATGTGGACAACAACCGCTCCTGGTTCATGCACAATAACTCCCACACCAACAGGTAGGTGTACACTCTATGTGACCACTCTGTTATTTATGTATTTAGAGTATGTGTGTGCATCATATCTACAGTATGACACACACACACACGTACACTAAATACTTCTTTCAACAAAAAATTAGGTATCAGTCCCTTTGAATGCACACTGATGTTTGCAGGAACACAAACAATAACTTGAGATTCATTCCTCACATCCTTTGGTGTCATTCTCTAAAAATGTAAAACTTAAAACTAAATACTTACTTACATCAACATGTTGATACACAACACTTCTTTGTAGCTGTTCTGAAGTCTTCAACTATGTAGATGTTTTGTTTTCCATTTTCCCCTTTAGCATTTTCAGGGCTTCTCTTTTGAAAGTTCAATCACCTTTTAAATCTTAAGTTTTAAGCCAAGATGGATGAGAAGCTCTCAGATCATCTACAGCTACATGACAGCTGCACACCTCCATCAACTGAGGAGGATCATGTGATACAGCTGAAAGCTTCAGAACAGCCACTGAGGCCCTGTTCAGACCCGCTCTATATACAAATTACAACAAATGTGTTGTTGTTTTTAGTCAGTCTGACTATGACAGATGGGTCTATTGTCAGTGTGTTTGTGGGAGAGAGAGAGAGAGAAGGAGAGAGAGAGCAGGGCAAGGAGGGGAAGGACCAACTGCTGTTAACAGGTTCAAGAATAAACTTTTATAATTACATTTTTTAAAGATCAGTAATTTGCTATTTATAAAAAACAATGTTTGAGTTGCTAGGTGATAAGAGAAAAAGAAATCCAACTAAAATCAGACCAAAGTCAGTTGATATCAATCCATTTACATTTTTACATTTACTCACACTTTTATTCAAAGTGACTTACAAGTGAGGGACGTCAGTGAAGCGTCAATTTATAACCTAATGGACTCTTCTAGAGGAATACGACTTTATTAATAACTCATTTACAGTGTAAGTGCAGAACTGATGGGTTATTACAGAGTCAGAAACCAATCATCTTTAATTAATGTGGTTCTCAAGTCAAAAGTTCACTGAGAGAATTCATCACCTCTGCAGCTGAAGCTTAAGGTGTCTTTTTTCTGATATGTTGTATTCATTGATGTGTTATTACTGATGTTGACCAATACATTTTCCAGTTAGTTTGACATGTAAGTGTGTGTGCCTCATTAGAAAATGAATGGTATTAATCCTCTGAGCTCACAGCACTTGTATGTCAACAACAACAGCAGGAGACAGAGACTTTGTAACGAGGCGCTCTCTTCTTCCATTCATCGTTATGCCTCCTGCATGAAATCTCACACATCTAAGAAGTGCATGCACACAACAACGCACACGCATTCATACTATGATGATATATACACAGGATGACAGAGGGACCCCCGGGGCTCATACAATACCAACTAACAAACACACCAGGGAGCAGTAGAAGAAGACTGCAGGCTGCAGGAGACATCAAAACATCTCTCTGCACCATCTCTCTCCGTGTCACAAGGAAGCTATCAAACTCACATTAAACATTTATTTACACAAAAATGTCTTTTCTTCACAAGAAAAAAGTCGACTCTTCACAGTAATATGCAAAACCTCTGGCTTTATTTCTCCCCTCTCTCTACCTCGGTCCACCCAGAGTACAGATTTATTCTCTGTGCCTCTTTGCTTTCATGCCATTAATCATCTCATGTCTGTGTTTCATATTGTTATTTACCTCGTATTGATTTCTTCATCTCCCTGAGCCTCAGCTCTCACACAGCCCACTCCTCAGGCAGGTACTGCGTCTTGTCTTTGTGCACACAGCTCAGAGAACTGAGGCAGTTTGCACATTTACATGTACAGAGGTGATTTCACACCTTAGCTTCTGAGCAAAAACACACGCTTTACAATTAAAACACAACTTCAGGAGTTGTGTTTTGATTTTTAATGAAACTGTTCATGTTCCACACAGATGCAAGAGCACTGATATAGTCTGATTTCCCAAGCTAGTTTTTTGATGAGCTTGAAAAAACAAATGATGAAAAATTTAAATTGCCAAACAAAGGATTATATTTTTTACCTTTACTTCAAGCACGTCTCTCTATCGTCATACTGTATAATAATACAACAATCTTGTCAACATCTTCCTGTGTATACAAGTTCCTCTTATACTTTATTTAAGGGATAATACCTGACAAAACAACTTTGTTATAGCCCTCACATCATCCACTACAACCATGTAACATACATGGAGGATGTTTTCCTGCTCATTCTCTGGCTTCTTACCAACAAAATGCTAAATGTAACCAAAATTAAAGATCAACTGTTATTTTACACATAAAACTAATTTTGATCTCTTGCGTTTGTGTTTTAAATATCATTAAATGTCGTTCCTGAGCCTCGCACATGACGCAGGTGTTTGTGTAGAAATGAATGTGCCAGTAACAGTGAGGTTTCGCTGTAGAGCTTGAGATGGGACAACAACAACAGTGACAACAAGGAGGTGGAGACAAGGGCCGTTAATTTAACAGTAGACGTAGAAAAAGGCTTCACACTGTCAGTGTAACAAGCATGGATCCATTTTGAACTTATTTTTAATAGAGCTGAAGGGAAACAAAGAAACAGTGAAAGATTTCCACAATATTTGGTTAAAGGTCTGCCTGTTTTCATCACATTTTCTTGAATGAAATTATTAATATTTTTGAATCTTGTCCACTGACAAACCAGGTCCACGGTCAGTTTCAGTTTGACTTTGATCCAGGAGTCAAATTCTTAAGCTCCTCTGTTTTAATTGCACTTATATTCCTCTAGTTAAACTATATGTCCTGTTTTCACTACAAATCTTTATCTGTGTGTGTGTGTGTGTGTGTGTGTGTGTGTGTGTGTGTGTAGAGCGGAGGGTGGCATCACTAGGGGCTCGACTGTGGGCGTCCTGCTGGATCTGACCAAACACACTCTGACCTTCTACATCAACAAGGAGCAGCATGGACCGACTGCCTTCGAGAACCTGGACGGGGTCTTTGTGCCTGCGGTCAGCCTCAACAGAAACGTACAGGTCTGTGTGTGTGTGTGTGTGTGTGTGTGTGTCCTGTATGTCCCGTATATACTGTGTCTGTCCTCAGGCACAAATGACCTGATTGATGAAGTTGTTGTTGATAGAGCTGCCAAGACCTTTTATTATATATTATATTATAGACATTTTATTGTTAGTGTGAACTGAAGCTTGAATACAACTGATTCAAAAAGTTCAGTATTGCATTGTCATACATTTAGGGGGACACTGTCAAATAATAAAAGCTGAACTGAAACAGTTGATTGATTGTTTGGCTGTTGGCAGAAAATTAATCCTCGACAACTTTTGATAAATGATGAATAGTTGAACTCATTAATCAAACAAACATGTCAAAGATTTGCTGCTTCCAGCCTCTTAAATGTGAGTCCCTGCTCCTTCTCTCTGTTTTATATCCTAATAAACTGAATGTTTCCTGTTTCGGACTGTTGGTCAGACAAAACAAGCCATTTGAAGACATCATATCAGTAGGTTCTTACATCAGATATCGACTGATAATAAATAGCAAACATCAGACACAGGACTGTTGTGCATTCTTCTCTGTCTGTTTTGCTGCTATTAAGGACCTAAAGCTCTTAAATGAAGCACCAAGTTGTGTTTGTTACATCTGAACTTGGACGTGGGAGTTTAAAGTGGAGCTCTTGAGAGTAGTGAACCACTTACTGAGCTTTTTCCAACACACGTTTTTAGCTCCTTTTAAGTGTTTACAACCAGAGGCCCATCAGCTGGTGTAAAACATCATCTTTTCTCTTTCTTATCAGTAAAAAACTGTGAATATTTGAGTGACTTCAGGCAGCATTGTTGCACCACTGCTCGCTCAAATCGCCCTTATCCTTGAAACTTGATAACTGCTTCACTCAAATCACATAATAATTCCTTAGGTTTGTCTCAGAGCTTCACAGCCCTTCATCTTTAGACCTTGCCTCAGATAAGAAAACATTCCCTCTTCCAGGGCAGACACATAAAATACACACAGAGAGGAAAACAGATGCACTGTAGCAGAGTCATAGATTTATAAATCTGCAAAACTACATTATTAAAAATTCTACTGAAGACCTGATGCATCCCTAAAAATATGAAGTGTATTAAAGAGTTGGAAACTGAAGGTTCCCTAAATCCATTCCTAATTAAAAACTCCAAATGGATGTGAAATAAATCCCCAAAATTCAGGCGATTATTGAGTGTGGTTAAATCCAGTTTGCTGCCGAGTGACTGTTACCTCAGTCCAACTCATTATTGTGTGTGTGATCTGGAGTAATTGTCAGGTGTGTTTCGGAAACTCAAGTGGTCGGATGCGTCTTCTCTACATGAAACTCTTATGTAGCCTGTCTGATCTTTTCATGGTCGGTCGTCAGCCTCAACTCAGCGGTGATCTCATTGAGTGTTTGTGTGTTTCAGGTGACCTTACTGACTGGCCTGGAGGTGCCAAAGAATATCAAACAGTAGGAGCTCCCTCCTCCTCTCTGAGCATTCCCTGGATACAAACATACGATGTCATATATACGCAGCCTCAGTTTGCTCCCACATGGACTTTATCCTCTCTGTCTCGGATCATTTGGGACGAAGGACTAAATCTGAGTTATTATTGGCCATAAATACAAGGATTGAATCCAGTGGATGTCACTGCAGATGTGACTGAAGTGACTGTGGATTGCCATACTTTCTCCACATCCCAAGCTTTTGCCCTGTGACCTCCAGCATACTAACAACACTTATGTTATTATCCCAGCCTGTACCATTCCAGTGATTTCATCAAGAAGGAAAATACAGCCTGAAGTTTCTCCTCGAGGCCTGAAACCAAACTTATCGACCATCTCACTCCGACCAAATCAACGGTAAAGACTTCTACACTGTGCAGTAAAATAGTTTTGTGCTAAAAATTGTAACAAGGGATTGTAAGATATACAATCAGAAAATGACACCATCATTTTAGAAAGTCTACAGCAACAAGGTGCTTTCAGGGGCAGAAAACCGAGGGAGAAATGATTTCTCTCTCAGGTGTGTTTACAGCTTGCGAGCTCAAACTAGATGAAGAGAGCCTTTTGTAGAAGTTATAGTGGCACTGCGGGTTGTTTTGCTCTTGAAATATTGAAAAGCTAAACCTTCAGTGCACACTTTTATCCCAGTTATGGCTCCAACAGTGCTGCCTTCTCTGTTTTCCCTGTTTTTTCCTTCTTGGTTGGAGTTTAATGGAGAAATGATTTCTTTTCTGGGGTTAGGAGCCTGACAGACATAAAATGCTCTCCTCCTGATGAACGTGCTCTCATTTGGTGCTGCTGTCAGTGAGCTTTACTCACCCAGGTGAAGCTGGGAGGGTTTGGGCTTTATTCCATTTCAGTTTTCAGCAGTTTGAAAGATCTATGGAGCCTGGGAGTGGTCATTTAAAATCACATTTTTTACTCTGATTTCATTGTGTTTTTTTTTTTTTTGAGACAAACTTTTGCCGCCAGCTACTTCTTGATTGTGGTAAGCTGTGTTATTTCCAAGTAGCTTTTCATAGCTGTAGAGTTTAATCACTTTTGCTACATTTTCGCCTCCTGTCCATACTGCTTCAGAGTTTTCAAGCCCCTAAAATGGGCCCTTTCTGGCCCTGTTTTAGTTCAAAAACTCCAGAGTTGTAGTCAGGACGGGAAACGATGGAAACAATGATGTAGACACCTATTGTCGCTCCCTGATTGGGTCTTATCAGCCTCGACTACCAGTAGTGACAGCGACATGGACAACAAATTGCAAGTTTTACTGACTACTAGAGATGTGATATGATGTTGCTCAGCAAACTTTTGTAGGAATACTTCCGCATTTATGGAAATACATTATTCACTTTCGTACTCTAAGTTAGATAATGGAAAATGGAAATATGGTTGATATCTGTGCAGTACATTGTGCACATTTCCCAAAATTCAGCCAGATACATTTTCACTTATTTTTCCACTAGAATTTAAAATTAAGTTCTGAGAGTCATGTTTGGCTGCAGGAGTTTGTAATGACTGATCCACCGCTGATGGAGTGAGGTTAGAGGTTAAAATATGCCAGTAGCATTTAAAAAAAATCTGGGGTCATGTGTTAGTGTAACTGTGTACAAACAATTTGTACCTTGTCCTGTTGCATTATTCAAAATGAAGCCTCTCCCAGGCTCTGTACACACACAGTCTCACAAAGAATTGTTTTCACCTTGAGGGATGAATGTCAGAAAAAGCTGAGCTGAGATGGAAATGAGCCTAATCTTACTTTTTGTTTTGTAAGGCCGATAGCTAATATGATCCATGAGAGAAAAGTGTGGTCGTCTCATGGTAATTTTAGTCTGTGCTCATCTCTAAGTCTCTCTGTGGAGCTTCAGCCACCTTCTAATGTGAAAACTTCTAACTGAAAATGATCTTGAAGTCACATCAGGTAAAGCTACATTTGCTGCTACATTTCTCATCAGGGATTGGATACGGCAGCCTGTAAGCTTCAAAATTCAACCAAACCACTGTGACTAAGGATGAAATATTGCTTCGACAAACCTGAACGCCCCTGTATATCTGATCTTTTATCTTAATGCAGCCGAGAATGGAAAGGTTCCTTTAATCCTGGATTTTATTACAATATTGAACAATTTCTATTCCCTACAACTATGAAAGTGTGTGTGAGAAAGACGAGTCACTATAAGTATAGACGGACCTGAGATAATGTGTGTATGGGAAGCCACAAACTGTAAATAGTGATATGTGAGTTACAATTACGATGTGTGATATTAAGCATGGATTAAGAATCAAACAAGTTTACAAAATATCTGAAGCTGTATTGTAAATAGTGTACTGGATTATTGTCTTTGCAATGAGTGATGTTAAAGCCAACTGCTGTGACAGCTCGCCCTCTGCTGTTTAATAGTGGCAACAACAGGATTAATGTAATTCCCCATCTAATCCTGCTGGAGCATATTAGCAAACTGTTTTCATGCCCTTGACGGCTGATTTCTTTTTTTTTTTTAATGTCAACAAACATTTTGTCTTATGAGCTCAAAGTGTCACGTGTCATACTACAACTATCTCATAATATTCAAACATTTAATCAGGGACATAAAATAGCATTCATTTACATTTTTAAAAGTTTTTATGCTGACAAAATATTATTATTATTATTATTATTATTACTATAATATCTCACTTATCACATCTTTATTCTGTAAAATTCTCAGTTCAAAACAAACTGAATATACCATATGACTGAACAGAAATACAGTACAGCAGTAAACTACAAAAGGTATTTATTTATTACTGGAATTATTGAGGTCTATTTTCAATACAACGCCTATTTTAAAATAATTTAGTTATTAGTAGAGTTCTAGAGTAGTAAACTAAGGAAATATCTGTACAGTTGTGTTGTTTTTCTTACCATTTGTGGTGAAGTACTGAAGAATAATGATGGAGCCTTTTTGGGAGATAGGGATGGGATTATATATTTATTTATGAATCATAGTTGTTACCTGGAATGTTAAATCCATGACACTTACATCCTAGAATAGCAAACTGCAGGTATATTGTGTTATTATTTAAGTCTGCAGAAATTGAGTTTGAAATGTTATCTTAAAGTGGCCATAATTAATTGTATTTTTATGATGATTATGATTTTTAACAATGGATCCAATGACTTGTGCAATGTAACAGAAGGTGCTGCAGAATCCAGAGAGAATTATCACCAGACTCTGCAATTCCTCTCTGCTCCACTGAGCATTTTAGCATCCTTTAGCTCATTGTTTTGCTTTTTGTAACTTTACTGTTTTGTATGACAGGCAGCCGATTTAAGCACAAAAGCTCTATAAACCCCAGTGAAACCAAACACTAGATACAGTTTGTGACAAGCTAATGAAAGAGGAGCATTTAGCAGCTACAGAGCCAAGTATTTCCCTCAGGATTTGGTGGAGACCAAAAAAAAGAAAGTGAATATTGGACTTAAATTCACCTGGTGGACAAAAGCACAACTTTAAATAAATGCTAATGTTGCTCCCTGTCTGCTTGATGTGTAAATACACAAAACCATTGCCAAATAAACTTAAACGGTGATAATATGTCAGTGTTGCTTCCACAGCTTTGTCTCTAGCTGAAAAAAGCAGTTAATGCAGGTTTAATGAAACATTTCATTGTACTGCTAAAAACAAGTGAATCAAATAAAATCCAAATAAAAATAGTTATATTTGACTTTCAAGTAGCTTGCACTCTTCTGTAATAACACCCTCTGTGCTTTTTGGGCAAACTGACATTCACCATCTTTCCCAAATGACTTGAATGCAGCATTAGCGTATAGTGTTTCTCCCGACCCAGAAAGCAGATCTGACTCTGTGCCAGAGGGGATTTTTTTCTGCCGTGTGCCAGACTGCCAGCTACCACCCTAAGGGCTACATTTGCAACATGTGAGGCTTTCTGGCTCTGCAGCTCTACTATAGTCAGTCAGTCCCCTCTGACCGTCCTCACACCTCCCACACCAGAAGAGAAACCTTCCCCCGAGATTGACTTTGCTGTTACCAGGAATAGATTTTAGGCCCACAAGCAAAGTGAGACGTCTATCATGTCATCAGGGGAATCATTTTTTTCTCCTTCTGCACTGAGTTGGAGTTACATGTCTGCAGGCTGGTTCTATGTCAAAATGGCGCACAGCAAATCTTGACCGGAGGGAATAAAAGCTTATACTAAGGCGCTTAGATTCATCATGTCGCAGAGGTTTAGGAAGTCAGAGTGTTCATCAGGTAAAACGGGGTTTTCTTTTCCTTTCTAAAATTCATATCAAAACAATACTTTATTTGACACATGCAGACAAAAACCACATATTAAATATGATTCACTTGTAGTCACTCCCGTCTAGATGTATTGTATGGCATGTCCCTTTATCCCACACTTACCCACACATGAATGTGACATATTTTACTAATTTAACTTCAACATATGGTGCTGGGAAAAAAGCATGTCACTGTTGTAATCAGCTATTTAACTTCAAAAAACAGCAGAGTTAAAAATAATCTTCTCTATAAAATATGTAAATATATTTAATTATATATTTATTTTCTTTTGTATAAAGCCCTCTTCAATTTGTTCAGTATAATAGTTGAATGGCTACTGATTATATATACTGTCTCTGGTTGACTGCCAAGGCTTGCAGGTTTAAAAAAAAGGGTTGTTGGCTACAAAATCTCTTCAAAATAAAACAGTTTTGCTTGCAGCTTGAAATTTGTGATGTGCTGCAGATAAGCTTCCTATTTCCTCACGTTCTTCTTCTTGAAATATATGAATAACACAAGAGGCTACTTCATGGAAACGGAGTGAGAATTTGTGACCTCACCCAGCCGTACACTGCCAGTTCACCGGTCGTGTTTCATTGTTCCCATTTTCCATCAACATTTATGTTTTCCCTTTAACAAAATGGGAAAAAGGAACTGGTTTCTGTAAAGACTAAATGTTTACATCTAGAACACAGCTTCCTGAGGCTTTGGAGAGGTTGTGCACATAAGGGTTTAATAAGGGAGAAATATAGCACTGGCAAGACCATCCTGCTTTCTCATGGTCCATTTTAAAGTGTTTATATGTGTGTTTCTTCATGGAAACTTCTGCCAGGAGTTAACTTGTGTGTACATTAATTTTTTAATATTTACCCCCTCGTCCTGTTCTTTACCTCCTGTAAATGTTTTGTACGACTACATGGTTTGTATATGAAAAATGCATTGTAACTGCATAATTTTAAAACCTCTACAGTGTAAAACACCAGAAACACAAATGTCTTTTTTTTTTTTTTGGTCATTTATAAAACAAAATAAATTAATTGTGATGGAATATGATTCAACAGAGTCCCTAGCTTCATGTGTTCTTGTGCTGCCATAGTGGATGTTCAGGGTCCCGTTTGGAGATCGATAAATTGCATTTCTGACTCAGCAGTCTGTCCCCTGTGACACTGTCCCATATTTCACTGAAGGCTGGTCACATGATGTCAGGAAATCAGCCTCACAGGTCACATCGTAATCAGCTCTCGCTCGTGTCCTCTTCATTACATGTCTGGCTGGAAACAGCCCTGCAGTGAGTTGCAAAGTCTTCCTCTGGCTTGCTGATATTTTCCCTTTGTGGAGGTTTTAATCACTCACCTACAAACATAAGCACACACATTTAAAATCAGTGACCACATTCACTCCCATTAAGTGTCATTATTAGATGTTTGACCTCAGCTGCAGTCCTTACCTATTTGCCTCCCTTGTGGCCTTTGATTTTCTGGATCTCCTTGGAGCTCAGGATCAGCATGCCGTTCTTGAAGCGCCCCACCTGACCTGTGGGGGCTGAGCCAGAACCAGATGACACCTTCTTCTTGTCCCTGGGGAAGACGGTAGCACAGGAAAATATAAGGATTCAACCACTGAGATGCAACAAAAGAGCCTGTATAAACATGTTAATTTTTGATGCTAAATCTTTGAAGATTTTGCACAAAATACTATGCTATGTTTTCTGTCCACAAATTATGATGAACTGTTCTTAAGAAGGATGTATTCTGTATTCAAGACCTACTTAGATAATGATTGTTATGTACTATAATATAAGAATTACCAGATTTGAGGACAATTGACAATTGGCTTTTGACTTCAACTCTTTTGAGGGAAATATTTACAGTTCACTCACCTCTGATTATTCTGCTTCTTCTTTTTCTTCAGCTCCTACACGGAAGATAACATGGTTAGAATTTATATTTTCATTACCATTTTATTATCATTATACTATGAAATTACAGTTCCCATTACCTCATAACTAACAAGCTAACAATATACACTCAGCTGCCTTCTCTGTTGTTTCTATGACTCTGTCCACTCCATTAATGTCAGCAGGGGTTGACTAAATACCAGGATCTCTCTGCAACAGCACCACCCACTGCATCCTCCAAAATGACTGCACATTTGAATCAACATCTCTCTAAAACAGGTTCATTTCAACATGATAACCTTTGCTGCAGGACTGCTGAATTAGGTTGTATTGTTTTTAGCTCGGTGTACTATTCATATGTAAAATTAACAAGACCCCAGCCTTGGTTAACACCTGAGACTGACTGAAGGTGCAGGCCTTACCGGCTGAACCTCCTCCTTTGGTTTCTGCTTCTTTTCTTTGATCTGCTGCTGCAGCGCCTTGTAGTTGACGTAGTCCTTCTTAGGAGGCTGATTGAGAGATAATAATTAAGTCAATTAATCGGTGACTCAGCTATTTGAAGAAGTTAATGTTGCGATGCTGAGGACATGTAGAGAACTTTAGAGAAATATTCATGAGTTTCCTTACTCTGGCTCCCAGCATGACCGCTCTGTCCTGCTCAAAAACCCGCTGCTGCTCCTTCTTATAGCCTGTGATTCCAAACCGATGGACCTCCAGACGAGCCTGACGTGAACACACACAAATACAGAATAAGACTTTGTCACACAGTGTAAATGGGCTAAATCTAAGGTAATTATATTAATTCAGTCTGCAACAATCTATAGTCACATATAAAAATTCACAAAATAATAATTTCTACTAAACAAGACGGGAATCAAATGAAGCAATGAGAAGAATCATTGTATACACTGCAGGAATTAAAGTTTGAACCAGTGTTGGTTAATATAAAGGTTGGGAAAAAAAAACCTGTGAATTGTATAAAAATTGTCACCTTTTCAAAATCGATTTCTTCCAGCTGGTCGCTTTGCTTCTTCTCTGCTATCTGAGGGGCCTTGAGGTGAGGACAGCACAGAGCCAAAGGCAACAAAGACAAGAGCAGAGGGAATGTGAAAAGACTGGATGGTGACAAGAAGAACATAAACAGAGGAGGTTTGGTTTCAAAATGTCAACTGGAAAAAACAAGTTTCCAGAATGAAAAAAGTGCTGCGTTTGGACAAATAGGTGAGTTGTTGTAAACTGAACTGTGATACAGTTCCTCGGTTTTACTTCTTACACTAAATGTGAGCTGATGAAAAGCAGAATTAATTTCACATTTATGAGCATATCATACAACATACCTAGACTGAAAATGCAAAAACAATAAAATAGTGTCTTCAGTCAGAAAGGGCAGTAAAAACTTCTCTGAATGACACAAAGAGTAGAGTCAGAAAAAAAACAGTTAATGCACCACAGAAAAGGCCATATTGATACCTGAATCAACATTTATTTATCCATCATATCACCTGAGTAAGTTGAATTCTGTCAGTCTCGCCTGTTCTTTTCTAATGACGCATACACAGAAAGGTAAAGCAGCTCTGACTTACAGGCGTTTTATCTGCGGCTGGCGTCTGCTTGGTCTTCAGTTTCTTTCTGGGGTCTTGAAACGTCACCACCTCCACCTGCTTCACCTGCCGGACGGCCGGACCTGAGTAAGACATGATGCATTGAACCATTTTAAAAAAGGAAGAGTGGGGAAATGAGTGGTGGAAGATGGGAGGATTAAACATCTGTAATGTCATGACAAATTATCTAAGTCATTTTTGTATGATTCCTGGAAACAAAATGCGTCAATAGAGAATATTAAAAGTCTCAATCCCAGCTTGTTGCCTACCTGCTTGCTCAGTCTGTGGTTGTTGCTGCTGGTGTTCAGAAACAGGACACGCGCCTCTATAGTCGTCAGTGTCACTGCAAACATCCTTGACTGTAGTGAACTCCTCCTCCTCCTCTTCATCACAGTGTTTTCGTTTTTTCTTCTTCTGAGACTTGAGCTTCTTTTTCGATGCTGGTCCATTACCTGCACCATTAGTCAACAACAAGAAACACAAGCTGAACATTACTGAAAACCCATGAGGGGATCTTTCACAGGCTGTGTGTGCAAGACAGCCTAAATTATCTCAGAACTGGAAGTGATCTGCAGGACAACTGGCTAAAAAATGAATCGATTGAGAATAGACAGACTTTTAGCTGCTACAAAAAGTTACTGTTACAACAAACTCTCATTGTAAAGAGCCCAAACTATTATACATATCTAGTTTTTTTTAATGTAAAGACAGATTATTTGTATTGTCTGATTGCAGCAGGTGTTGTATTTGCTTCTTTTCCCTTCAAAACAAACCCAGGGTTGCTCAAACTTCTGCATACTTGTGTGAGCTGACTTGATACACGGATCTTACTTTCCACTGTGTACCTTAAATATCCAGAGGTTGCTCTAAGAAACACTGGATTTCCTTTTACCATTTAAAAGACTCACTTTGACTAAATGTTCTGACCCTGGCTGTTTTATAAGAGCAATGCTAGGGGTTGGGGACAGCTAGCTAACGGTACATGGGATAGCTGAAGGCATAGCTAACAGTCCTGTTGTACTGACTTTTTCGACATTATTCCTATATTTAGCAGTAATATCTTGCCAGCAGACCCAAAAAAGGATGATAGCTAGTAAAGCTAGCCACATAGCTAACTAACGTTACACTTACCAAAGTCATAAAATTGATCCAAAACCTGTTCAAGAAACAGAAAATCTTCGTCTTCTTTTCCGTTTTTCTTTGAATTCATTTTAAGCTAAAAGTACAAGCAGTTGTACAAAAAAAAGGGGCAAAAACAGCCGCTACCAGCAGCACCCGAAGCTAACAGAGACTCGTACGGATGACAACAAACCATGAAAGCACATGGGACACGCGCTCTGGGGTTGGTCCTTCCGGGCCACCGTAGTGCGGATGTGCCACGGAAGTGCCAGTGTACACGCCCATGTGAAGTTCTGCAGCGCTTGTTATCAACCTGAAGTGTTATATCAAGAGGCAGGACCGTACAGAAATATTCCTGCTCGTATAACTTCACTGGATGCGGCGTCTATGTGCTTCAGAAGTGTGATAAAACATGGCATCCAAAGCTGTTTACTCGGTATGTATGGTTTGCTTGTGCCACAGGGCTAAGCTAACTTAGCTCTCAGCTGTAGCTCGGTGCCCAGGGTTTGACATTTGACATTTCATTCAAACAGGTGATTGCCAAATTCATATTTACGAAGCAACAAAGACTGTCTTGGATCTGGGGTGAAAGAAACCACCGTGTTTCAATAGTGACTTTCCTTTGAAAAGATGTAACTAAGGTGTTTCACAATACTGGTCTTTCCACATCACCCACTCCGCTAGTTTTATATTCTGCCTCCCTGTGGTGGAAAGTTACCAAGAACATCTGTCTGTAAAGCACCTTCAGTCAGAGCTAACCTGCTTTATACCTCCCAAGTGTCAATACTTTCCTTAAGTTTATTCCCATTTTGTTGTACTTCATTTATTCAGTTGCCAGTTTGTTATTCCCACTCAGCTGAAACTAATCCAGTGTGATGCAACAAATTCTCCTTCATGAAGGTAATAATGTTCAGTTTATGTTGAAACACTTTTGCAGGCGTTGAATTAACCATGAGATCATTTCAGAGGCTGCAGTTTGTGGCGCAAACTACATCCTGCAAAATGATCATACAGTTGAATCACCACACCTCTAAGACAATCTAAATAAAGACTGAACATTGTAACCTTAATGAAGGAGGATACATTACATAACTGCTGTATTAAGCTGAATTATTTATAACTAGATCAACTCGATAAACTACAAACTGAGTGCATTTCTACCCCCAACACTTCAGAGGGAAATATTGTCTTTAATCCACTGTAGTTATTTGATAGTTTTAATCACTTGTTACTTTCATAAGATTTTACGTCCAAAAATGCTCAAAAAATAAGTAAGCATGTATGTTATATATTTAATTACTCAACATTATATGAAACAGTTAAAACTATTAGGCCTTCAACTAACAATTAGGTTGATTATTCTGCTGATTGCTTAATTGATTCATTAATTAGTTTTTTGTCTGTAAAACTTTACAAAATAGTGATAAATAATCATAATAACTTCCCAGAGTCCAAGGTGATGTTTTAAAACAGGTTTTGATATTTGACCAATTGTTCAAAACCCAAAGCTATTCAGTTTACTACAACTTGAAACTGGAAAAAATGGAAAATCCTCTGGAGAAGCTGGAACCATGAAGTATCTGGCAGTTTTTATAAATACTACACTTTAACGACCAATAGATTTTCAAATTAGTTGTATATTAGTTTTTCTGTCGATTAACTGGTTGATTAATTGACTTATTGTTTAAGCTCCACTTATCATGTACCACATGATATTATTATCGTGCTTTTACTTTAGTGAAATCTGGAATCCAACAGAGTATTTTAAGATTGTGGTACTGCCACTTTTTTATTTCTTTTTTGTGACCCTATGTAAAAACCACAGAAAGGGGAAAAAAAAATTTGGCAAAGGCTTAATTTGATTATTAATTAATTAGTTCATTTTTAGGTAAAATTTCAACTAAAACATATCCCATTTAATTGTGGCATTAGTCGCTGCTTGGCATTGGCATATATTTAGGTATTCTGTATTAATACTGGATATATGCGTCTTCCTAACACAGTATGATGTTTTCTTGTATCCAGCATAGAGACCCTATGCTGAAGAAAAGAGACGACTTTGAGGACATTCTGGAGGAGAGGAGGAACTCCAGCGACCTCAGATATGCTCTCAGATGTTACACTCCCGTTCTGTACAAAGGAGTTTCTCCCTGCAAAGCCGACACGCTGAAGAACATGGTGCTTCAGTCTGACCAGCTGCACTATGTCATCAACCAGGTAGAGTGGAGGTTTTCTGACAGTACTCTGTGCTTACACCTGACTGAGGTTATTTCAGACACATCTGCTCAGTGCATCATAAGTGGTTGAGAGATTACACTCAACACTTGGCAGGTTAGTTCAGAAAAAATCTATATTATACACTTTAAAGTCTTTATTACACTTTTCTTGATTGTGGCTTTGTGCAAGTTACAGTGTACACTTTGACATGATTCATTTATCACAGTTCTGTAGTACTGATGGCTGGTTTAATTAAAGCACATTAAAATGGGTACAGACTATATTACATTTTCATAACTAATTAAAAAAATGTTTTTAATTATATTACATTAGTTTATGAGAATTGCATTTTTAGACTATTGCAATTGCACACTTGACAAACTCGAGTTTTCCTCTCTGAGTTTCAGACAAGAGGGTTAGAAAAATAGGGCCATGTCATATACATTTACCAGACTCAGAAAACTTCTTTTTAATAAGATGCTTTCTTATTACTATTGTGCAGTAATTTAGATTTTTGAATTGTGCAGGTTTCCAAAGAGACAGGCAGGGCTGTTGATGACGTCCAGGAAGAAGCATCCTGCATCCTGGAGGAGATGGCTCAACGCCTGCAGCTCAGCACCGTTCGCTTCTTCGCCTTCACGCTCAGCAAAGTCTTTAAAACCTTGTTCAGGAGCATCTGTGTCAATGAAGAGGGCATCCAGAGGGTGAGCGTGCACACAACCGAGACACAGATGACACTTCAAGATAAGTGACACACACTCAGACACCTGACCCGTGTTTTTATTGTTGTTAGCTCCAACAGGCCATTCAGGAACACCCAGTTGTCCTACTGCCCAGTCACCGTAGTTACATGGACTTCCTGCTGATGTCATACATCCTGTACACCTACGACCTGGCTCTTCCTGTCATTGCTGCCGGCATGGGTAGGAACATGAGTGTATATGCTGAGTTTCCAGTTCAGGTGTTCATGTTTGTCCAATTTACTTCAATGAGGAGGACCTCATTATGATCCAGTTCAGTAACAAACCATCACTATTTGGACATGAAATAAAAGCGACTGTCTCCCTGCAGATTTCATGGGGATGAAGTTTGTTGGGGAGATGCTGCGGATGTCTGGAGCTTTCTTCATTCGGCGGTCGTTTGGTGGAGACAAGCTGTACTGGGCCGTCTTCTCAGAATACGTCAAGACCATGCTAAAGGTGAGGATACAGGGTTTTTTTTTTTTTTATCCTTTGGTCCAGAGGCAGTGAGTAGTGGTTATATTAGTGTTTGAAAACCTTGTTCTGCAGTTATTGCACAGCTTTTTTTTTTTGTTGTTGTTGTTTTTTTCTCCAGAATGGATTTGCACCAGTTGAATTTTTCCTTGAAGGCACCAGAAGCCGAACGTCCAAATCATTGACTCCAAAGTTAGGTAAGGAATAAAAAAACAGCTTTGTTTTGTTTCAGCAACTGTTCTGTTTTTCTATAGTTTCTCTTGCCAGTACAGTTTCTGAATATGCAGTATAATATTGAGGGCTGTTATTTTCAATTATTTATTGAACTATATAAATAAAACTGACTTGACTGTACAAAAGTAAAAAAATGTACAGTAAGAGAATCTCAGCATCATTTCTAATTAGCAAAGTCAAAATATATTTTAAGTTCTGCAAGTTACCCAGTTTTTGTACTCTCCCTGCTGTGAACCATTTCGTTCAGTGCTTGTATTTTTTGACTGTCATCATTTGTCTTCCTGCAGGTCTGCTGAATATAGTGATGGATCCATTCTTCAAAGGGGAGGTGTTTGATGTGAGCTTGGTCCCGGTCAGTATCAGCTATGAGAGGATCTTGGAGGAGGCTCTCTATGCCAGAGAAATGCTGGGCGTGCCCAAACCCAAAGAGTCCACTTCAGTGAGTCACTTAAATATTGGACTTGTTTCTGTAGTATGAATGGGAAATCAATGTAAAAATAACATCCTGTCATTTGCAGTAAAAGCTATAAAATTGTTGAAATCAAGTTAATATTTTGCATGTATTGACTGCTTCCCCTGTTCTCTCCCTCCTCTGCAGGGTCTGTTTAAAGCCAGGAAGGTCCTCAGTGAAGACTACGGCAGCATCCACGTCTACTTTGGTCAACCTGTGTCTGTCAGAAGTTTGGCTGAGGGCAGAGTTAACCGCTGCCAGTTCAACCTGATACCAAGGTACGATATACCACCATGAAATTATCTGGATACTAAAACAGGTTTTTGTTCTGGTCTTCTGCAAATACTGTAGTTATTGAGTTAAATACTGTTAAAGACTAAATCATGAGCTGTCTGTTGTGAGTCTCCTTTAATCTTAATCCACAAACACTTAAAAATGTCTGAAAATTCAATGACTTTCCAAAAAAACACATGGACTGACTGTAAACTTTCCATTTCCAGACACATCCCTAAGAGGCCCAGTGAGGAGATCCACAGCTTTGTGAATGACTCAGCCTACAGGCTGGTTCGGGCCCAGGAGGAGAACATGGTCCTGAAGCCGTGGGTCCTCCTGGCCTCCCTGCTGCTCCAGAACCACCACCAGAACCAGGCATCGGGGCAGAAACGGGGGATGGCCCTGGACGAGCTGACTGAACAAGCTGTGTGGCTGCGGGATCTGTCCCGACAGTATGGAGCCTTCCTCCACTGGCCTGGTACAGTATGAGCCGCCCCCCCCCTTCAGGCAGATTCAGTGTTAGTACAGTTATACTGAAGTTTTCTGACTAACAAAAGGCTGCTGTTGAAAACCTAATGTGGTGTTTGAGCATATTGATGGAGGGTGTTAATGAGGTATTCATGAGGTAATCTTGGTATTAACTGAACTAGAGTCTGGCCAATACTGAATTTTTTATGATTGATATTCGAGACAAAAATATCAGACAACCTAAACATAAACAGGGAGGATCCCTCAAATGTGACTTTGCTGAGGCAGCTGAACAATAGACTAAATTTTGTAGTTAAACTAGAATTTAAATGATCATAATCACTAAAAACAAAAATAGAAACACTTGGAACTTGTACTTTTATGACTTTTTATTTACTTCCTAGAAGAGACTAAGGCACATTGATGTAGCATGTAGAAATTTAGACATAATAGTTTATTTTCTTTCTGCCTTTTTTTTTTATTTTTTATCATTTTTAAATTTTTTTTTTTTTTTACATACAGCACATTATTCTGCATAGTAGCTCCAGTATAACTGATCCTCTTTCTCTTTCTTCTTCTTCTCTTCCTCATCCTCTCCACCTTCAGACCACACGCCTCCATCAGAAGTAGTGTCCTCCAGTCTTTCCCTGCACCGAGGCCTCGTGAAGGTCTCTGAGGGAAGAGTCCAGCTGGCTTTGGAACAAGGTTTGCCTCAGTTTTTTTCTTTTTAATATCAGCACAGTCCTTCAAAGTTAAGTCACTTGGTATGTTTTAGGCATCTAGCTGAGAGGGACTCACAGCCCAGTACAAACAGTACCAGGGAAAACTTTCTCTGTGATAAGAGATCATTTCAGAACAGTGTGCTTGAAAAAAGTAATTTACTGTAGCTGTGATAAAAAACAACTGAGACAAAGAGGGTGCGTGTTTCATATAAGGAGGCAGCTTTATTATCAATTTGATATTAATTTTTACTTTTTATGCACAAACACAAATTCTCTCAAATTTCTTAGGCTTTTTTGCTCCATTTCATTTTAACAGCATTCAAAACCACTCTGAACATGTCCGCTTTAGACAGAAAAACTCACCAGTCACTGTGTATTTGTAATTTTCAGGCTACTTGAGACAAGATCACAGTCAAATCAGACAAAAGCTGAAGACAGCTGTCTTTGTTGGGAGATTTGGGAAGATTATACAAATTGTATTAAAACAAGCAAATGTAAGATTAAACTTTTCTGCCATCCTCTGACTGTACATCTTGTCTTGAAGCAGGAGGACAGGCGGGGCCAGGGGAGCCTCACAGCGCCGTTACCACCCCGGAAGAGGAGCTCCTGAGCCGGGCAGTCATCGTACTCTCCTGTGCCTCCTACAGGAACCAGACACTGCACGTCTTCCTCCGCCCGGCGCTGCTGGCCTCGGCCATCCACGCTGCCGCCTCCACCAAGAAACGTGAGACAGACGCTGCTGTTTACCTGCTAACATGCGCTGCTCCCTGCTCACTGAATCTTTCTGATAGACGTGAAGCAAGTAAAGGGAGAAAACCACAAACTAAATCGTCTTGATGGTGGAATTTCACATCATTTTGTATTTGATGCAAAAATTATCTATTTGAAGCTTGAATAAATTTATTTTGAACTATGTTTGTGACAGAAGGGGGGATGAATATCCTTCATATCCAGCACATAATGGTCCAATTTCTAGTGAAAATATGTGAAACCTCAGGAAATAAAGGCACTCTGATTCCTTTTCAGCCCTTTCAAGGAATTCAGTTCTACCTGAGATACACCCTTTGTGCTCATATTTACATTAGAAAGCCAGCTCTGATACAGCTGGATAAATATTAGACATTTAAAATACACACTGGCTACTTTTGCTGCATGTTAATCTCTGTGTGTTTTCCAGAGGAGGTGTTCAACAGCTTCAGCTTCCTCAGGAACATGTTCTCTAATGAGTTCATCCTCTGTCCTGGAGCTACTGTGCAGGTGAGGAACATAATTTCTACACTGATGGGCTCTAAATAAATAACATCTAAATGTTAAAATGTTTGCTAAGTGCAGGCCATACAGACTTTCAGTTTGGTTATTTATCCTGTTGTGTGTCTTGTAGGACTTTGAGGAGGCCTGCTACCTCCTGGTGAAGACCGGAGCTCTGCAGGTTACCCAGCAGGAGGTTGTGGTGACGGACAGAGGACACAGAACAATGGTCTTCCTCACCAGTATGTTAGATCCCTTCTTACAAGGATACCAGGTGAGGGAGACACACACAGTGTAGTTTTGAAAATGTTGGCTGTGTCATGCTTCATATACAGAAACATGCACCTCCAGTCCTGAATTTAGGACGGGTGCAAAGTAGTTTTAATGGAGGAGTATTTGCACAAGTTATTAATACATTTCTGAACCTTATTAGACTTGAAAAGAGGAAACCATCTCTGGTTTAATCATGCTTGATGAAGACCTGGTAGAGTTGATATGTTACCTGTTCAGTTTCATAACTTTCCTTGTGCCATGTTTTTGCTCTTGGCCGAGAGACGGCGATGTAACCTAGCTGCTACGTTTTTATAGTCCCTAAAATTTAAAAACAGGCCCAGGGCAGAGGACCAGGTCTCACCACATACATACAGATACACCACATACTGCTAGTGGGTCATAAGTGATGACTGAGTGGGATTCATTTTGGAAAGGTCTATGTTTTTTTTTTTAGGAAAATCCAAAAAACAAAAAAAAAAAAACATGCATTTTTGGTACAAAATTTCCAAAGTATAATTTTCTTAACGTTTTCAACATTGAACAAGTCTTTTGCGAGATTTGTGCATCTGCACATACAGTGTTTATATACAGGACAAACGCACATGCAGACATCAGGCTTGTTTTCATGAACAGATTGATGTTATAGCATCAGCAGATCTTAAAGGAAAGGTTTGTGTGTGTGTGTGTGTGTGTGTGTATAACAGCTGATGTCCTCTGGAGGGCACTGTCAACACAGAATTAAACATGAGCGCCATGTGTCTGTGTGTGTGTGTCTGTGTTGGTGGTCCCAGGTGGTGTGCAGGTTCCTGTGTGAAGAGACCACAGAGGAGCTGACAGAAAAACAGTTTATTCCTGCTGTCCGGAAGTTCATCATCACACATCTTCTAGCAGGTCTCTCTCTCTCTAATAGTTTCTTTTTTTATTGCCTCTATTTTATATATAACAGTCAGTTGTTATGTGTGTTATCCAGGAAGACTAAGATACACGGAAGTGTTGTCGTCTGACCTCCAGAAGAACACCCTGGCAGCTCTACTACGACTTGGAGCTGTACGGAAAATCAAAGGGTATGTTGGTTTTGATCATCCTTGTGTCCCTGTTTGGTTTTTGATTTGATTTCTGCCTCCACGTCTTTGCAGTGGCAGTGAATGTAAAATAATTTTAAAGAATTAAACAGCAACACCTATTTAAGGAATGGTTTCCTTTCTGTATAACTCTGTATAACCCCCTGAAAGCTCTGTTAAAAGCTTTAGCACTGTAATAGTTCCTTCCTTCAGTCCACTGACAGTAACGGTGCACTTCAATGTTTTTTGTTGTTGTTTTTTTTTTTACCTCAGAGCGGCGCAGGGAACTTTAAAGGTCAACAAGGTGATGGTGAACTCACTGGAAGACACTCTAGGTAAGAAACAAGCTGTTAGTCGGTGCATTAACACTCAGCAGGAAGAAACAGTGTTGTGCCTCTTAACAGATCTTTAAAACATCTCTAATTTGTCTGCTTCTCCAGGAGGAAAACTCCCAACTCAGAAAGCCGTCGTCGCTCGCCTCTAATCCATCAACCTCAGTAGCCAAAGGAGGCTGAGGAGGGGTCGAATCTTTTAACCTGCATCGCCGTCTCCGCTCTTCTCTACACGGTACGGTACGAGTCGGCCCGGACTATCACAGAGGACGTCCAACCTACCTGCTTTCTATGAGAGGTGGAACAAAAAGCCATCTGGAGACAGCTCAACCCCTTTTATTTTCTTCTTCTTTAGTTTCTCTCTCCTCCCCTCAACTCTCTCCCCAAGACACCTTTTTCTTCCTAAGACTCTTCTATTAAAACTCTTTTCTATACATCCATAAAACCAGACGTTGAATAAGGCCTTTGAGAGTGTATTGCTTTTGGCTCCTTCTGAACAGCTAACCTTTTGCAGCCTTGTGAAAGCTTCTGAATGTGCCAACTCCACTCAGGATAGTGGCCATTTTCCATTAATGCATTTGGTATGAATCCTCTAACACTCAGCGTGGCTTTTCTTTGTGTCTACACTTCAGTTTCTCTCTGTTTATTATTAGCTGTCTCGTCTCTTTATTTTGAGCACTTTAATGAATTTCTTCATTCAATGTGGTGTGGACCTGTCGCTTAACTGTTTTTTGGTGCACTGTTTTCTCTTTTTTTTTTTTTTGATGAGTTGCTAAAATAGATAGATTTGAAAAGACAATTTGATTCTGCTAAATAGGATTTTTACTGTATGAAAAAAAGGTTTATATATTTGAGTTGAACTTGCCAACTACACGGACAGGCAGTACATTGGTCTTTGTTTACACAGTGGAGACGATGCTACAGGTCTAATGGCAGTGTCACACAGTTGCCAAACTCCAGATAAAATATTACAATTTAGTTACACAGAAGCACTAACAGCTACACCAAAGGTATACATTTTTGTTTCCTCATGTTCTCATGTGTAGAATAGTTACTGAAGTTGCTTCATAGTTACTGAGTTAGTTTTTTTTTTTAAAGTTAGGATAAATTTGAAAGTCAAGCTTTATTTATATTCAGAGAGGTGATTCACATCTCATGTAATTTAGTTACAAGGGAAGGAAGACAAGGCAAAATAAAGGAGAACAGGAGCAGAAACTCAGAGGAAATGTTACTAAAAAGTTGTTGAAGCAGAAGAATTTCACTTTATTTACAAGGAGTTTGAGAAATATTGGGTCAGCGAGTGATTCTCTTTTTAAGACTCAGGATTACCTACTTAGCCAACACATTGTTCATAATAGCGTAGTTTTTAATCAGTGTTTCCAAATTAAAACTAGATTAGGTTAAAAACCCTTCTATTGAAGCTATTTATTTGGAAGCTAACTAGCAGTACAACCCTGTTACCTTGAAATCCCGACTCAGTGTCAGCAGCAGATTGAGTTTTACTGATACAAGCAGAGCTGCTCAGGAGGCAGAATATGTCTAATTGTGTGAGTTCACATGATCAAACCAAACAGCCACCGGCTGCATTTCAACAACACAGGTCTAATTTTGGTTCCTGCTTCCACGTAGGGCAAATTTTGTTGACACTGGTGCCAATATGATACTAACAAAATAATATTTTTTGCAAGAATATAAACATGTTGCTCCACAAAAAGCTACCTGCCTATTTCTGTTTACCAAATTTCTCACAAAGCAGCCAAACTAATCAGTTATGTTTAAATATCATCTAGAACTTAAAAGAAAAAAATCAATGCCAGCTTTCAGTACTTGACACTGGCACCATGTTTGGTTGACACTCATAGTATTGAGATTTGATACTGAGCCCTACCCCTAGGGCAACCTGTCACATCCATGGAAACCCTACACTGAAAGCAGGGTGTAGAAATTTCTTTCATTAAAATAAAGGTTGTTTTGACTGATCTCAAATGTTTCTCTAACGCCTGAGGGAAGGTCTCTAATATGACCCTGATGTTGCTGCTACCAGCTACAACAAACAGAGTCGCTTTGCTAAGTTGTTTAGCTTTTCCTCTATTTTGAAAAGAGCCAAACTCGTCTATAAAGTCTTTCCCTCTTAAATCATAAATTGCCACATATTTTTCAAAACACTACCTCCGTCTCCTTTGATGGCCAAATTTTATAGATTCTCAACTTGTATGTTTTGAAACTTTAATCACTTATTCTTTGGCGTCACTATCAACAACAAAGCAGCTCTGCATTTCAGAAATCTTTGTACGACTGCAATCTGCACGTCAACACATCATCCAAAGTACAAGTCTACAGTGTGATTATATCTGTGGTTAAATTGTTTTCGTTTTTTTTAAACAGCTTTTATATAATAATGTCTAAATATTTGTGTGTGTGTGTGTGTGTGTGTGCGTGTTCATGTTGGGTGAGGCCTTTTAGTACTCACTGTACAGGCTGATGAAATAAAACAGCATATTAATAAAGTTGTTTTGAAATACAAATCATGGCTGTGATTGTGTGTGTTGGTAGATAAACTGGAGCAACGACAGAGATGATCAGATTGATTAAAATTCACTCCGTCACCCTCTTCACATCCAATCTGTGTTTGATAGTCAGTGCTCTTGTTTTGACAGACAACTGAGGGAGACTCTTTGATCTTAACTGATTAAAACATCAAGTGATCGTATTTAATCATGCTGACATGTTTACACAAATTAAGGGAGAAAAGAAGAGATTTATAAACTTGACATCTACAGCTTCATTCTTCTTCTGAGTGTTGAGCTACAGAACTTAGGGCACCGACTCTCACTCGTCACTGAAGTTTTAAAGTTTGTTAACAAAACAGAGGAAGATGGATCTTGGAACTTACCCCAACTCTCTGGGACTCATCTACAGAACAGTGGACCTGATGCTGACAGGGACCCGGTGAGGTGAGATAAGGTGACTGCCCTCAATCCTGAGAAGGGTCCACGAAGATCCTGAAACTGAACCAAATGTTTATAAGCTTCACATATGACCTTCGTTTCAAATGCATTTAAATGACTTTATGACAGTCGCTTATTCACACGTCAGGACACACAGAGCATAAGTAGCATTCTTTTGGGGTTGTATTGCTGGTCTCCAAACCCAGTGGCAACCCACCGTGACGTCACTCATTGGCTTGTGAGCTGCTGTTTTGAAGCCTCGAGTTTGTAATTTGGCCGTCGCCATCTTGGTTTTTTGAAACCAGAGGAAACTGTATTTGGAGGAGAAGGTGGAGCTGAGGGGGAGTGGTGGGTGGATCTGACCTGCTCTGTCCCTTATCCTGATCATCAGTCTATGTCCATTTTTTATACAGTCTATGGGTACAACTATATAAGTCCAATATTTACTCTCCTTTTAGCTCTGTTTTGGTCTCCACCAACTCCTGAAGGAAACGTCTGGCTCTTTAGCTGCTACATGTTCACCAGCTGGTTGTTGCATCTGTGAAAGACACTGAAGAGAGTTGTTTGAGTGAGTCAAATTCATCAGTAATGTTGCTGGCTGTTAAACTGAAACAATAAGCTGAGAGATGCTGTAAATTACAGTGGAGCTGAGGCTTGCAGATGCATCTGTTGCTTAAAATGTGAGATAATGTGCTACACGCTGAAACCCAGCAGCCAAAGAGCCGCAGGTGTGCAGTAATATGAAACAGTCTTTGAAATGGTGAGTTATATGTACCCAGCACAAAAAAGCATCTCAGTCAAATTTAGCTGAGTCTTAACCTCACTGTCATCAGATCCATGCTGAGGTGTAGCCATGTTTCTGAGTGAGTGGTTTCTCTGTAGCAGTGGTTTCTGATCTTTGTTGAAGCTCATGGCTCCTTAACTTCTTATTTTCAGTAACCTTAAGAATTAAAGGTATCCAGAATTTAAAAAAAATGAAAAATGCTAAAATGCTGGAAATATAAGACATTTTGTGTATCAGAATTTATTTAATGATATGATATGCTTTTTAAATTCCCTTCAAATTCCTCAAATTACTCTTGGGACTTTTTGGAGGGCTGGGACCCAGGGTAGGACGCACTCATGTAATAACGCGTCTGCTAACTGTGACCCCAAATTAAAATTATTGACAAATATTCAATCGTAGGAAGTGAAAGACGAAAGCTCAGCTTGTGTCGTCTGGCTGTGCAGGGAGAGATCACCACATACAATCATCCTCTAGGTGTCAGACTTGACTCTCTGTGAGCCCTCGATTCATGGCAAATTGTTGATGTGTACACACACACGCACGCACGCACGCACGCACGCGCGCGCACACACACACACACACACCATCACAGCAGCATTTTTCATCATGTTTTGTGGCTCTGCTGCTGAGTAAGAGACTGCTGCCAGCAAATCCGCCACTTTCCATCCATTCTGCCCTTTCTCTCACACTCACTCAGTCTCTGACAAATTATAGGTTCATCTAAAGTTGCCATACCAAATTGCTTATATACACACTTCATCCATCCATCCATCCATCCATCTATCCATCTATCCATCTTTCCATCCATCCATCCATCCATCCACCCACACATTCTCTCCATCCATATCCATCTCCCTGGTGGTGGTGTATAATAGTGTCAGCCACAGCCGTATCAGCACTTTATCTGCTACATTATGACAAGCTGTATTGAAGGGGGGGGGGGGGGGGGCGCACACTCACCGTGCGCGCACACACACACACACACACACACACATATATAGGAGGGCAACACCCTCATAAACTACCTTCTGACCTGTGGCCGCCGCTGGGAACAAAAGCAGCAGACGGCCTGTGTTTTATGACCAGAAGTGCAGTATTTTTAGTTTTGTTTGGTCTGTTATTTCTTTACTTTGTCTTTGTGTGTGTGTGTGTGTGTGTGTGTGTAAGCATCTATGTCCATGTGTAGGTATACCTGAGTGTACACTGGCCTGGCGTTGTGCCAAGAGGGCTTTGTGGAGGTCTACATGTAAGGGATTAATTGAAAGAATGGGGGGACCCTGGTGTATAATGTTTTAGCAGTCAACCTTAGGTAATGGTGGGGTGATGAATTCAGCTCACTTGCTCCTGCAGGTTCTGTTTTATCAGCGCTGTGCTGGAGGCTGAGACGTTTTCACACAGTATGGGGAGCAGCACTGGACGTGAAATTCTGGGTACTGCCAGGGATCCCTGAGGAGAGTCCAGGAGATCCCCATTAGTACACATGTGAAGGTTTTCTCAATCACACTAGATATAGAACAGTTAAAGGCTGAGCTACAGTATTTCAGGATTCATGTCATGAAAAACATTTCTGCTCTAAGTATTCTCGCCTCGAACAACTCCTTTCATTCTTTATTGACAACTTAGAGAAGAAAAAGGTGCTCTGACAGCCTATCTTTATAGGCAAAAAACTTTTCAAGCCTTGGGAACTGGAATCAAATCCATATAGCACAGTGATTTCCACCAGTTTGAGGCAAATTATAGTCTACAGCCTAAAATGCCTTTTAAAAGTCCCAAAGGAGCATATTTAAAAGTGACTCAAACCACTCAACTTTTGTTTTTTCCCTGCGTCTTCTCCCACTGGTCACCGAATTCCCCATATCCTTAATCCCCGGTGTAACCACTTGTTATTTAACGCAGAGTAATGGTCGGGCTGCAGGGACAATTCGCTGTCTCAGAATAGCAAAAAGCAAAATGTTTCATAAGATCACTGTTCTTTCATGTAATGGATTTTTTGGTATGGAGAGAGCAGCAGTTTTCCTCTCTGCACATTGTTCTCACAGTAGAAGTAAAGAAAGAGTGATGTTGCTGTGGCGTGACAGGAGCTGTGCCTAAGAACAATCTGGAGGTACTTGTACTTTACTTGAGTATGTTCATTTTATGATACTTTATATTACTACAACTCAACTTTTCTTCATGACATGTATTTGAAAGGGGTCATTAGTTTTCAGATTAGTATTTGACATACAAAAACAACATATGATAATCTTATAAACCACAATGCATAGATCAAAATTAAACCAGTGATTCCAACCCTCTCTGTTTGTGACCTTTTACAAAGACTACCCAGGACCCCTTATCATGTTTCACATGTCTCTGAGTTGTTAATAATTCCACTGAAGAGCCATTTAACCTCATAAATCCTCAGATATGTTTAATTTCAATAACTGTTCAAGAACAACAGGGTCAAATTATGAATTATAAATATTTCACAAAAACAGACATTAGAGCAAAGTGCAAAATATGAATACAAGTTTGTCAAGTAGAACTTGGTTTCTTCTTATTTCCTACTCCATTAACGATCATCCTGGATTTATCTGAGGGGTCATGAGGTACAGCTGGTAGTTTAAACTGGCTCCACCTCAACCAGCTACAACAGTTAAGTGCTACATTTTTTCTTGAGCAAAATGCTACTAATATATATATATATATAGATATTTCTTTTTGATCCTTTTTATTTAAACGGTCTCACTGAGATCATGGTCTTTTTTTCAAGAGACCTGTTAACATGAATAAACATGTGGACAGAGAAAATTCATACAAACAAAGTCATGTAGTTCTACCTGAATAAAGGGAATTACAAGTGCAGTTGCTTTTCTTAATGTAAAGAGTATATCTTTTAAATTCTTCCAGTGAAGTGATAATATATCAGTTACCGGCCAATTTTCTACATATGCAGTACTTTTACTTTTGATTCGAAGTACATTTAACATCACCTCTGTACTTTTCATTATGTTGGACTTTACTCATGGTGGAATATTTTTACATTGAGATTTTTCATTCTGAGGATCTGAATAGTTCCATCATGGTTATCTTTAAATATAATTATCTAAAAGGTTAACACATGTATTTCAATTTTTACACAAACACACACACACACCAATGCCATACTGTATATCTAGCTTCGAAACTCAGCTTTTGGCCCTTTCTGTGCTTTGGAACAGGAGGGTGTTTTATATAGTGATTCTAGGGAAATGGTCTGACCAACATAAAAAAAAATTATTAGCAGTATTAAAATACACCTGACAACAGCATCTGTGGTGTAATGTGATTATTTGCATATTTAATCTAGTCAACATTTGCCTGTCTGTATAAAATCAACTGTATAAGCTCTGGTCACAAATGGGAAGTGATAAAATTACAGTATTAGTTTTCACCAATTATTGTTAGTGTATTCCTCTTTTTCTCCTCTATAATGCATCAAAGATAAGCTCTGCAATGATCAGCGATTAGTGCTGAATGAAAACATTTGCATTTTTAACTATATTTGCATAATGCAGACATGCACGGATCTAATATACTGAGCTAATGTCTGCAATTAGCCACAATATGATTTCCCATTCTGAGCAATGCATTTGCTTAATATTTTAACACAAAAGAGTCTGTGCACATGCTCACACACACAACATGCATACATCTGCACACAGGAGTGCTTCAATATACATGTACACAATCACACACACACACACACACACACACACAACTATTCCTCTCAGTATCTATGGGATTCCAAGAGCTGCCAGTTCTTGACAGCAAGATAAATAATAAACCCCTGATGGATGCTGCTGTGAAGTGAAAGCTCAAGGAAGATTTAATAAAATCCAATAGAATCTAATTTAAGTGGCATGAGTGTATGTGTGTGTGTGTATATATATATATATATGTGTGTTTGTGTGTAAGGCAGTGAGCAAAATAATGTGTGTCTGCATGTGTTTGTAGTAGAACTTCCTTTGTAGATCAAAGTTTGTTATTTGAATCATGATTTTGGAACTTAAGATTTTCCTTCGAAGAAAAGAGAACGGGTTCAATAAACACAGCTGTTTTCTGTTCTCTGTTTGTATATATTCTTCAAATAATTTGCTCTTCATTGGATATCCTGTGTGTTTACAGTAGCTTTTTTTTATACTGAGTGATTGGAAAAGGACAGCAGGATTTATTTAACATCCAAACTTACCAATTTTCCACATCTTTGTTACTCGCGTATCATAGCCTCTTACTTTGTAAATGCAGTGACAGCTGAAGCTCTTATTGAGACTGATAACTGGTAACATTTGCTATGTAGCAATAACAAAACTCACAAATAACACTCTAATAAGCCCCAGCGGGCATTTAGCTTAGATTAACATAAAGACTGGGAATCACTGGCATACACTTACACATGCCGTAAATCCCCTCATAACAACAAATAGTCACTTTGATCTTTGGACCAGTCTAAAACATACCTTTTTCATGGCATGGCAGAAGAAAATCAGGTCCTGCTCTGCCTCTTGATTTTGTGTGGCTCTTCTTTCCTGTGCTCAAAGTCTCTTTCCTGCATCTTGCTGCCCTCTGCTTGGACATCTTCACCTTCCTCCTTCCTTTCCATAGGATTTTTAAGATTATTCTTCTGAACTGACAGTAAACTTATCAAATGTGCAGAATAAAGGAGAAATAAAATTTCCCACTGCTACGATCGGAGCTATGCTGCTAACCGCTAACTGCTAACTAGCTAGCTCACCTGTCTCTCTCTCTCGCCCGTTACGCACACAACCTACGCACAGAGCTCTTCCTGAGAGGAGCTGCTCTGCTCCTGTAACAATACTCTGTCTCAAACTTCTCATATTTACAGCAGATCTTGCACAGAGATGATGAATCCGTGTAATTTGCTCCGTACTTGCTACTGCGGCGTCTTTACGCTTAATGCGCAGGTCTCGTTCCCACAGACTTCCGCGCATGCGCATGATGTGTGTAACTTCCGTACCTGTCTGTCCTCAGATTTCCCTCCCACCTGTGAAAATGAAAAATAAAAATAAAAATAAATAAATAAAGACATTAATTCCTGTAATCTGAAACACTGGGGTCCAGTTCAAGTTGAAAAAGTTTGTTGACTCACATCAGTTACACTTTCTCCTCACCCTCGACTCTTTGACTAATTTAAAAGGCTCAAATAACCATGACAGTATAAATCATGACTATTTCCAGTTGAGTCATTTGGGAAAAAGAACATCAACTGGACAATATTTTATTTATTTAAGAGTTGTGAGTCAGAGAGAGGAAATTGCTTCTCTTGATCTTTGTAAATCAGGAAACGGTTCTGCTGACAGCTACAATAAGCTTTTTTTAATGGAGTTTCACTATCTGACTTTAATATTTGTTTTATTGGCCTGCAATGTTTTCTAGTCACATTAGGACAGTCTCTTAATCTATAAAGTGGTGATGGGGTAACGATAAGATGATATTCTACATTGCACTGCCCTTTGAAACTACTAATCATTCTAATAGGAAAATAATTCTCATGCAAAGAAACTGATAACCTACTGTGATACTGAAAGGAAAAGACAGCCTGTTAAATTAGACATAAACTGAACAGAAGTCATACAAACAGCCTCTGCCTATGAACACATTCTGATATCACAAACATAGTAATGTTGATATTACAGTTTGATTTAAACTGACTAAAGAACCTGGAAGCTTAGACAAAAGGTGGTAAATTCAGTATAAATCCTCTGGTCTCCAGCCAACATCCTGTCTGTTAGTAAACTGTGGCAAAGGCTCAGAAACAGAAACCCACAGCCAAATGAACTTCTGCAGTCCTCTGTGGGGCCCTTTAAGATTGTGAATGGTAAATCTGGATCTAATTAAAATGACAGGATGGGTAAACTTCCTCTCTCTCCTCATGCTGTGAGTGCTCTCCAGGGCCAAAATAACTTTCATAATTATGACTGAATTGATCGTTGACTTTGCTTCCATCAGGAGAGGCTGTGAGGAGGACAGTGCAGAACAGCTTGTGAATGTATTGAACTGCTAAGCACATTTATTATTACAGCAATGCTATGCATACGTGGCAGGAAAGTGAAGGAAATGTGACTTTAAAGCTCAATCAGACGAGTCATCACGGGTGAAACTGGCCATTTTTGTTAAATGCATCAACTTTGACACACATTGTTATCGCTTGGTGATCCCTTAACTTTGCATGTAGCGCCATCAACAGATCAACCATGTTTCCTCAAAGAACCTTTAGCATTGCTGTAGACAGTTTTGTTATTAATTATATAACTAAATTAACTCAAATTTAGCTACAAAAAAAAAAAAAAAACATAAAACATATTATAAAATTTATTTCTGTATGTCAGCAACTTTTTTTTTTTTTAAAAAGCTGTACACAACACTGATTTTACAAAAGTAAAGAGAAACAATTTCATTACAAACTCTTTCTATCACATAACATGGTCCCTGTTGGCAGATGTTTAGGTAGATAGAATTACAGATGTTCAAATTTCCAAGTTTTTATAGCAGCTTTAATTGAACAATAATAGCACTGTATGAAACTACAACATGAAAACAATGTGATAATGTGAAAGTTTTTTGCAGTGATGAATCTACAGAGCATTATCACCTGGATTTACAGGAATTTACAGTTAGTTCCAGATCATTGTTTAGCTGCACAAGCCACAACTTTTCTGTCTCTCTGTGCTCATAGTGTTGTTTTTAGTGGCAGCAGGCAGCTGTTTTTAGCAAAAAAACCACCGTACACCACCTAGTCAGCACCAAACTGCAGTCAGACACAGCGAGGGACTAGCTGGTGAACATAGTGGAGCCTTTAGCAGCTAGAGACCAGAAGTTAGAGCTAAAAAAGAGTGAGTGTTGGAGTTTACATCTGGTAGACAGAAACACAACTTCAGTGAATGATAACGTTGGTCCATAAGTGCTGGATGTGTAATTGTAAAAATGTCAATATTGCGTTCTGGTCTCTGCTGCCAAGTGACCAATAATGATCAGTTATTGCAGGTTTAATTAATGTTGGCTTAAAACAGCTAAATGACAGATCTCTGTAAATTACAGTGGGCTACAGACAGGAACAGCTAATGTAGAGTGGTTAAGAGAAGCACATTAAATAGTTGCTGGCTGTTTTTCACTTACACTTTACAGCACTCAACAAGAGGAATGCACAATGACTTAAGAGAGGGCACTCTACTTTCACTCCCCAATTTCTCATGAAATCTTAAACACAACATAAACAAGATGACACACTGCAGAGCGCGCTCCTCTGCCAGCACTGTGCACCTGTCAACATATGTTGCCAAGATATGTCAGAATCTGGGATTGGATTTTCAACGAATTTTCATAATCTCATCCTTTCTCCATTACCAGCTTGTTTCGCAACAGGAGGTTCACATTCTGTCATGACTGCAGCTCGAATCAGATGTGAGCCCAGACAACTTTTAATCATTTCAGTCAATCAGCACATATCTGTACCAATTAGCTCTACACATGTTTTACTTTTCAATCAGCTCTGTACAGTGTGTGCAGACACATGCTCCTCTAAAGCTGTACCCACACAAGAGGAACAGTAGTTCATTTAAACCAGTAATCACCTCTTTAATTACCCCATATTGTTTGATTGAAACAGTAACTGACAGATCGCCTTCTGATGTCTGCAGAGGGCTGAAAGACCCACAATTGAAAGAAATAATACAACATTTCACTTGCTGGTAAGATGAAATTGGTTGTTATTATGCAGTTGTGGTCATCTTAAAATTAAAGGAAGAGTTTAACATTTTGGGAAATAGGCTTGTTTATTGTAACAATGGTAGCCTGGAGCCAGAGCCAGGAGGTCATTAGCCTAGCTTAGCATAAAAACTGGAAACAAGGAAGCTGTATTTTTGAACTCTTTGCTTGCTATTTCCAAGATTGTTTCCAATCTTTATGCTAAGCTAGGCTAATTGCGCTAGCTCAGTACTTGAAAGCACGGACATGAGAGTGGTATCAATCTCCTCATCTAACGAGTATATTTCCCAAAAAATGAACCATTCCTGTAGTTGAATTTCATCAAGTTCATTTTGACTTTTACTTCGTGGTCGTTACGGTACATAATTAACTGAAACTATGATTTGTGACTTCAAACAACATACAGCAAAGCCAGTTATTAAAAAAAAAAAAAAAAAAAAAAAAAACAATTGGAGAAAACTGGACTCACTTATGTAAATCATCCGCTTTTATTTTCCAGTTTTCCTTCTTGGCTCCATATCAGAGTACAACATGGTTACCACCAAGGGAGTAAAGTGAGGGAGCGGCATCTCATCAATAGCGCCACATGATCTCTCCGAGGTTTGTGTGACTCACAGTCACACAAGCTTTCATCTGGCTGCTGTCAGGCTCCTGCAGTGATGCTATTGCCAGGATCAGAGAGTTGAGAGATGATTAGTTTGCTTTTGTTCTTGTGGACTTAATCAGGTGTTTTTCCATCACAGTTATTCCAACCAATGCATGTAGAGAAAAAATAAATCAAAGCTTTGCTTTTTTTAAGCACATACATACTAAATCTAAAATATCTAAAATAGTAATGCCCACTGTGGAGCTGTTTTTAATTTCTAAATAGGCTAATCACATGTCTGAACACTGACTCTCAAAAATACCAGTTTTTGGGCAAATAAATAAAGGCTGCTGCTGTGGGTTTTGAAACAGCATTTAAACCATCATTACAAAACATTAGCATTTTAAGATACTTTAAGATTTTAGATCTTGAAGCTGTGAACAAACTAGATGATGAGGATCTTTCTACTTGGCCACTTTTTTTTTTCAAAGACAGCTCTAGGCATTTTTCCACATTTGCAACATCAAGTGGTGGGAAATTGTTTGCTAGAACTGTTGCAATGTGATGACAGCAAATAAAATGTTTTCTTTGTAAAGCGACTCAGCCTCCATTTTTTAGGCTTTCACACTTTTTTTTTCTTGATGTCATGTTGCCAGAATTTCATTTTGGCAAGTCAGAAGAAGATTTTATAAGTCAGAGCAGAAATGCTTTGTTAATGGGGATGGGATTGTTGTCTTTGTCCTACAGTGTGATATTAGGTCAACCTTTAGCTTTAAGGTTAATCGGTCAGTGGATCTCTACCACCAATCTGTATGCATATTTCTTTTCTCTGTCTCTCTCTTTCCTCAGGGCAGCAGGTCAATGAGGCAGACTGTTGTGAAAATAATCATAAAATAAATCGGTACAATCCAGAACAAAAATGATGACTAAGCCTGTTTTTGCTTCACTGCCCTGGCATGAAGTGTACAGGTAGTTTATTTGATGTATAAGGCTCACACCATGAAACATGACTCACACACAAAACCTCATCCACGCAAAGAGTACACACACACACACACACACACACACACTCCCTCACCTCAGCAGCAGCCTGTCTGCACAGATGTACTGTAATGTGGAAAAGGGACTTAGCGAGGAGAGAGAAGTGGCCTGCGTCGTGGTGTTGAGAGAGGAGGGAAAGAGGCATGATAGACAAGAGAAGTCGCTAATACATTAGTGTGATCTGTGGCCTGAGAAAAAAAAAAAAAACTATAAGAGAGAAAAGCAGAGATGCTAACACTCGGAAAGGATGAAAGAGATAGAAAGCAATCAGTGTGACAATGAAAGAGAAAGAGTGAGGGAGCGCACTGGGTGAGGCTGACACTTTGTCAGAGGCAGAGCTAGTTGTCAGATGGGCTAATGCCACCTCGGTTCAAGTCCCTCTTAAAGACGTCAGATCACACAGGCAGATTGCCCGTGGAGGATTTGAACAGGCGCCCGCCAGGGTGGCTGGGGAAATTGCATTTGCTGCCTGCTACAAGATCCTGATAAGAGCAGATTTGTTCTAAGAACGCAATGACAGGGCAAGGTTATCACAAAGCTGCCTGCCCTCCCTACTGCAGAGGAGAGGAGAGGAGGAGAGGAAGAGAGGAGGAGAGGAGGAGAGGAGAGGCTTCCTAACATTCCTGAAACCCTCAGAGAACACAAGGAGAAACTCACCTTATTATGGAGGTAACAAGATGATGCTTGTCTCCTCCACCAGAGCAGTGAGGTGTGGTTGCGGATATATTTTTCACACTCTAAATTAGTATAGGAATTATTTCTTTTAACAAAAATGTCACTCTATCAGCCTCAGCAGGTGTTGCTATTGTATGGAGGAGAAGTCAGCCAGAGGTTTGAATCAGAGCTATAGGGCGACAGGATTGAAACACAGTGGAGTCTGGATCCCTCTAACACTGTAACAACAGCAGAATTTTAAGTGCTATGATCAGAGGTGACTTAAAAGGCTCCAGATGAGTCGAATGAACTTTTCTTCTTTGGTTTGTATGTGTAAAGGTTTGATCGTGCAGTTGCTCCTCTTTTATTCTGAGGCTTCTACTATGAGAGTCTAATGTCCATCCAAGCTTCTGAATGCTCCAGTCACCTAAGATTGTCTGTGCAGAGCAGAATGTACTTTTCTATCAAATCAATGAACATGTAAAAATAACTCTTCTATAACCTAATCTGTAGAAACTCAGGGGAAAGTATGACTAAATGTCTTCACTTCTAGTTTAGCTGCTGTGTTATCACAAATGCCACCTTAAATAAATATCCGTATCAGCCTAACTACGCACATGTAGATAAAGTGTGTATGCGTAGGAAAAGTTTTGACCTATTATGGTGTGTGTGTGTGTGTGTGTCAAGTGTGTGTGCAGTCGTAGGCAGTCACTTGACTGTGGTGTCCCTGCTGAAAGTTTTCAGTGTGCTGTTGTTGAGTGACTGTGTCTGGAGTCAAGACAGGCTGATGATAGGCAAAGGTGACAGAGCGCTAGGGGAGGTGTGTGTGTGTGTGTGTCAGGTGTGAGTGAAGCCAAACTCCAGATAGGTGTCAGAGCTGTCTGTTATTCCATGAAACTCTGAGGTGAAGAGCAGACAGGAGAGTGTAATCATCTCTGCAATAAAAGTGTATTTTAGTGGTGGGGTGTTTGAGTGTTATTTTCTCTTGGTATATACCAGGTGCAAGTTCAAGTACTTCAAGTATTGAGTGTTGCACACCTTTCAGGCCACAAGAGTGCAGGGCAAACTAACATGATATGCTGGTATTGAGTGGAAGTAACAGAATATGCTTCTGTCATCACAAAACATGAAACTGTCGACCACATAGAGCTCATAACTTACGAAATCAACATGTGTTTTTATTTAACTTACTGTGATAATTGTGTTGATGCTACTGATGCATTACTTTTACAGTAAATAAACAAAAATCCAGTAACTTGTGTGGATGTTATGACAGTAGCAGATATAAGAAATAACCTGGAGCTGAAAATTGTGTAAGTTAACCAAACTGCAGAAGCAAGTCTTTCCAAAGCCCACAGGGATCAGGAGTAATATCCACAGGCTAACAAGCACTGAGTCTACTGTCTTTAATGTCTCTTCAGTATTCCGCTGTGTGCGAGCTGTGAGTACGTACAATAGCTGGTATCAGCAGCAGCCGAGTCCAGTCAAGTATATTTGTACATGTTTGTAGTACTGAACAATCTCAGCAGCGAGTGCACACAACTATGGTAAGCCCAAAGGGTCAATGTGTCAGTCAATCAGTTTACATACTGTTTAAACAAGCTTTGTAAGGCTATGTAGGTTTGTAATGATTCAATTTATATGACTGGTTTTTGTCTGGCTCTTGTCAGAGTTAGACTTAGATTGTGTGCATATGGCTATTTCCTGGAGGCAGTACATGCTAGTGTAAACTCTGTATGTATCAAGCTCGCCAAAAGAGCAGAATAAAGTATTGGCTGTTCATTTTGGGTCAGAACTAGTGTATTTCATGTATGAGTTGTATGTGTTATTCATGATCACTGACAATGCATGAAGACTGACTCCTGAACTTGTTAGCTTGATGCTAGCTCTCCTCACGCATCAGGATATATTGACCCAGTGTACTTAAAGAATGACACAAATTTCTAATAAAATATAAATAGCTACACATTTTTATAGAGAGCCCTGATATCAAGGCACAAGCATGTTGGGTTAAAACCCTGTGAAAGGCTGAAGAAGACATGATGTGCCAGTCTTGGATTTGAATCATTTCATGACTTCTGTGTGTGTGTGTCAGTGATTGTGAAAAGACAGACAGACAGGCAAGGTTAGCTCAGAGAAAGACGCGTTGTGTCTGTCTGACAGTCACTCTGTTGCCACATATGGGTCTGTCATTGTGAGCGAGAGAGCGAGCATCAGCTGAGGGAGACAGAGCGAGAGAAAGAGCAGCAAAGTAAAAGTTCAAAGAAGAATGTGTCGAGGTGTGAGCTTTGAAGGCTTAAGGCTGTCAAAATCTTAATCTATCTGTCATGAGGTGTGTGGACGCTGGGCTTAAAGTTGGCGGGATGTTGCACTGATGTCATTTGGACAGCCAATGCCCATCACAAGACATTTTCAGCTGGCACTTTATTCTCCTGGACTTTCTCCTCAGCCTCATCGGTCAGGAGGTGGACAATGTGTCTGCTTATGTGCTGCAGGGAGAAATAAATATAGATTCAATGCTTTAAAAATTATAATATGGTAATTGCATAGCATCAAATATAATATTTGAATATAAATAGGAATATACACTGATCTACCACAACATCATAACATTAAAACCAATTACCTGTGTTAGGTAAGTTGTGGCTGATCAGTGTAGACACGACCAAACAAGTAAAATTTTATGAGGCTCGGTAACCAAATGCATCAACTTCCACATGATGGATCCAAAATCTACTGTTGTTGGTGAAAGTTAAGGCTCTAAATACCAGAGCAAAGTGAGAGAGAGAGAAAAAAACATAACAATGCTAAAAATAAGTCAATAAAATCCGGCTGGTGATGTCAAAGATGTTGCATTTAAGTCAATGTTGATATTTTTCACAGTGGTGCAATGTGCTCAACAGACATTTTTTTCCTTTTATGCTAAAACACAATATGAACCTTTTCTAAATGTCAGACATTTGACATGTGAACGAATAAAAATATGCATTTAGTGAGTATGGCCTGTTATTTCCTGATCAATTTATAATTTGGTACTTGGTAAGTATGGGAACAATTTCATTAAACTCAATTCAATACAATATTCTGTAACAGTTTGAATTCAGTTAGTTATGTTCAGTTTAAAGGCAGCTGTTTATTGCCAGAGGATTTCTTTTTTAATGAAAGGACCATTTCATTTAAACCCAAATAAATATTATAGATTATTGGAACCTTAATTCTTCCATATGTTGAATCATAGACTATATCTAGTCCTTGACATTTAACTGAAAAAGGACCCTATGTGTCTATTATTTTAGCTGCAAGAAACTCAACTTAAGAGTAAGACGTCTTTGTATCCTTGTTTTCTGTGCAAGTAAAATAGTAAAATTGCTGAAATGGACAGACAGCAAACCTCTGACTATAGCTGGTTAGTTAAGGTTATTTCATTATATACAAATATATTATAATATAGTATATAATACCTATGGAATATTTGACATACAGGTCTAAGTGTATGATTAAGGTGTTGTAGCAGCCATCGTGTTGAAGGGTCTGTTGGATCACAGCTCGGAAACCACACCATGTACTAACGCATTACTAATTTGATCTGTGGTCGTATGGTTTATAATGGATAAGTGCTTAGATATTAGAGATGCTGCACTCTACGGGAATGCACAAACTGGGGGGATTCCCTCACTGTCATATTTATCTATATTATGGTATTTTATGATTTTTTTTTTGTTTCTGATGTGTGACATGGCCTCCGCCTCCATTGTTCTTGTTGGTTTATGTATTTGTCTGTCAAGGTGATTGTGATGTTGTGCTGCACATGGGAAAGACCAGAAGTGTGACACTGTCCTTGATGGAGATTTGATATATGCCCCTCTGTTCCTCCAGTGTATGGCATACCCTTCCCTTCTGATGCTGTCTGCCCTGTTTTTTTTGTTTTTTTTCCTCATTAATGTGAAAAAATTAATTAAAGATATTACATGCTTTCCTTCCGAGAAACTGCAAGGTGTTTCACTTGAACACGTCTTAATTTTTCCTGTAATTAGTGTCAGATTATATATTACATGGCTCTTCCAAGGACACATCATAGGCAATTAGCAATAAGAAAATTATCAGGAATCTGTAAATTTATAGGATGAAGCATTACCCTTTGTGGGAATGTGAAATATGTGCAAAATGTATGAATATTCAGAAAAACCCCCACACCAGCTGTTTAAAAGGCATATCTATAAAAATCATGGCTGGCTGAGAAGATATTGATTCAGCACCACATCCTTCTATTCATATTCCACTGTACCAAACACTTTTGCAAATACGACACATGGATGAGCTTTTGCATAATTAATCACCTCACCACTGTGTCACATGATGCAATCATCATGCATCACGTCATGTGGGACAGATGCCAGAGCTGGAAAGATTCCCACGTTTACGACCTGTGAGCATTTGCTTCACTGGGTTGAATGGTTGCAGAGCCGGTCGTCAAGATTTGGTTGATTGCACTACATCCAATACACTTGGGGTCAGTTGCCTTGAAAGATGGATGTGAGGCACCCATATGTATATACTGTTTAAGGCCCCTCCAGTATATTATTAGAGCTCTCAGAAAAATTTCACAGTTGCAGCAGAACATTAAGTTGGACACTGACAGTTGTGTTAACTCCAGTATGACCTAAACATGACATTCCAGTCACTGACAGCGAAAATAAATTTCCTCCCAGCTTACTGCTGATGATTTTACAGTCGACCCAGTAGGGTGGAAGGAAACTTAAGGACTTGAACCATCCGCTGGGTGCATAACAAAATTAGGGAGCGTGCTGTCTTTCAAATCACAGGCCGCAGCAGCCGTTCAGACGACCACGTGACGCTCGTTCAGCTCAGCACTCTCACTGCATTTTAAGACGATTACAGCTGTTAGAGATCTGATGAGAGAGAGAGAGAGAGAGAGAGAGACGGAGTGAAAGAAAAAGTGATGTGAATTTACCAAATCAGCGATACAGCGGTGAGGACAGGCTCATGGTTTGATGTACTGTCTCGTCAATGTGTGTGTCAGGTGTTTATGCCTGTGTGGGATGTCAGCCTGTGGGTATGCTGGATCCTGTGTGTGTGTCGAAGTGCACATATGTGTGTGTGTGTGTGAAGTAGATGTTCTTGCTGGGTGTGATTTAGTGCCTGCAGGGGAAAATTAAATCATTCCTCAAGGCCTCTTCAGTCAAGTCCGTCACACAGAAAGATAACGCTGTCGATGCAAACCCATCTCCACACAAAACGCTGTTGGAGCAGACCAGAGAGGAGCTAACCGGGCCGGGATAAAACACAACAATTAAACACAATATGTAAATGACTTCAGCACGACTTCAATCAGGTTTCATATTTCTTAAGTTTCTGTCATCCAAAACAAACAAACCTCTCTGGTGAACGTTTACATAAAAAACAAAAAAAAAATGCTGAGTGTCCTTGATAAAATATTCAGAGGCTCTGTTCTACAGTTTCTTGACAAGTTGCACCGGGAACAATATCCATGAAGACGAACTGAATAATGTGAAATTTTGTGAGCATTGACTGTGATTTTCAAAGTAAAAGTATTATTGTGTTTTCCCTTCTTTTCTTGGCAAAACCAGCTTAGGAGTTTGCTGTTTGTCTCCATTTAAGAAAAGCCATTTTCTAAACTTATTTTTCTCTGTCAGGGCCTTGCTAATTTAAATGCATTTAAATTGTAGCATTAACTTCACATTAATAGTATGGAAGCACAGTGAACACAGTGTTTGTGAGAATACAACTCTTGGGGGAAGAAAATCTGTTCATTTTGATAATAAAGTGAGAAATGTAATTTTATCAGAAAGTAGTTGTGGTAGTAGGTGTTCAACTGTGAAGTCCATGGTATATGATTTATTTTCATCCTCATCTAAACGATCAGTGTTTCACTTCATCCTGTGTCTGCACTCATGTCTTCTGTCACCTGCCTGCATGTAAACATACAGTGATTCCAGTCCCCATTAGGCCTCATTCTGATTTTAGGAAACATGAATATACGAATTTAAAAAAAGGAAAGTTGTGACATATTATAAAACCTAAGTAAAGAAAATTAAAAAAAAACAAACAGTAGAAATAAATTCACCACCCACAGCCTCAGTGTTCTGTTATACTTTAAAATAAATTCACACATCATTTGGTTGAGTGACTTCACGATGAGCGGTGAATTAATTTGTGCTGTCATTCACTGCGTGATCAATTCCTCCACAAAAACAGCACTAACACCACATGGGGCTTTTTGTTTGAGATGCTGCTTAAGTGTTTAGTACCATTTAGTCGAGAACAGCGAAGGCGAGCGCTGACACCAGCTGTGCTTAGATAGATGGAGCCCTGTCACGCTATAAATCATACTCTTATTAACCAGTGGGCAAGTGAATGTAAAGTCACACTGGCCTCAGGGGAGCCTGAAACACAAGGCTGTTTATACTTTGGGTGTTTTTCTTTTAGCCTTCAGTCTGCGCCTGTGGACAGATTCAGGCCTGGATTCACAAGTTATAGAGGAGACTCATTTGTGTGTGCATGTGTATATATATAAAAGTATGGATTTCTTTGTGCATGCATACACATTTGATTATTTTAGATACATGAGCAACTTGTTTTTGCCAATAATTAGCAACCCATAGTGCTAAAATATACAACTAATGGTTAGATAATATCCACAATCTCCACATGGACCAAACTCCAACCCAGGATTTTATTGGACTTTTAGAACAGACAGTGTTTTATTTTGATTTGAAAACAATCCAGGCTACGATTCCTGTTCTAACCATTAAATTGTAAGTTGTGTGGACGTATGTCAAGATTGTTAAGACTTTGATCTTTTTGCTGTCATGTTTTGTGCTTTCTGTGTGTTCGGTCTCTATAAAATAATCAGAATTTGATATTGATTGATTTCTACACACAGATGATAAATTTGCTTACATCACGTCAAGTGAAACTTTAGAGGTACATTGAGTTTAAACTACAATGAGATCTTTGACTGGATGTGATCATTAAAAAGTAGTAGTAGTGTCTCAGCTTCTTCTTCTTCAAAATTCAACAACAACATCTCAAACTTTATTCCTTCAAATGACTGTTAAAGAATTAATGATGATGATTATTTATCTCCCAAACACAGAGACATTTGAGCTCAAGCTGTTAATTAAAAAAGGCTTAAAACTGAGCAAGTAACCAGAGTTACTTATTTGTGTCTTAATATTTACTTAATACTTAATATTTGACTTGACTTGCAGGTGTGTATATGTGTATGCTGTTTGGCTTAGCTCTGTAAAATCCACCTGCATTTGAACTAATTGTTAAAAGCAGGTTTGTCTACCTGAGGAAGGAGTTTAGCTTACCTCTTTAATTCCTTTACACACACATGCACACACACATGCACACACACTCTTTTCTACCTGCCAATATATCACAGCCCCTAGGTAGGAAGATTGATGGCATTAAATTGCTTCTATCCAGGTTTTTTATCAGGATTTACAGGCGTTGCTGTACCTAGAGCTTTCCAGCACCACTCCCTTCCATAAATCATGCTTTTTCACCTTACTGCCACTCTCTCCACACACACACACACACACACACACACACACACACACACACACACTTTTGCACCCAGGCACAGACAGGTAGGCTACCACACACATGCGCAAACACATACACGCACAATCACACACACATGTGGACTCTGGGATATGGCTGTAACAAGATGGATGACCTCCTTGCCGTCTGCTGCCAAAATGAACCTTAAACCACACACACACACATACACACACACACACGTACACACACAAACACGGCAACTCAGATGGAGCAACACATGTACATTTTGACTCTGTAATGGAAAATGTCAATCTCTGTCGATGGCAGGCCCTGGAAACACAGTGATTCCTTCCCTTCCACCCATCGCTCTCATTATAGGAAAATGTCACCTCATTTCCCAAGTACACGTCGCCTGATTAATTTCTGAAAAGGGGAACGAGAGGGATGGAGATGGTGAGATGGAGAGAGGTGGCATCTGTCCTGGAGACTGTTGGAGGTGTTCGTTCTGTGGGCACGTAGGTTTGTGTGGCATGAAGTGTCTGTGTGTCCTCGGGACACAACAGGGTGGTTGAGCCTGTTGACCCTGTCCAGTTCGTGGAGATATAACCTGAGAAGTTCCAGCAAGCTAAGAGAGGGAGCCCAGACATCCCTCAACCCTGTCATCCTCCTGCTCTCCCTGGAGAATCCCAGACTGATCCAAGACCAAATGAGCTATATAATCCTTCCAGTAAATTCTGAGTCGGTCTGCTCTTCTCCCAGCTGGATGTGCCTGGAATATCTCCTCAGGTCATTTACGTCAGACTCCCTCCAGGTCCTTATAGACGGCTGAGCTCCTCACCCTGTCTGTAAGGGTTAAAGGGGCCGGTTTATGTGCCTGTTGGAGGGTCCAGCAGCATCTCACTTGTATAAAAGACTCTTCTGACCAATTATTACAACCTCAAATTTGGCAGTTCTGACTCTCACACCAACCACTTTGCACTTGTCTGAAAAACACCCCAGACTGTGCAAAAAGTCACAGTAGAAAGTGAAAAGAACTACATCGTCAGTGAAAGTACAGATGCAATCTTGCAGCCACCAAACTGTCGGCTCTCTACACCTCTGATCCACCAACAGGTTCTTTCTTTAAAAATAACAAACTGCTTGCACAACCTTGGCAGAGCCCACATCCACTGAGAGTTTCCTTGACTTTAAACCATCACACCTGCTGTGGTATACGAACTGAACAGCTTTTTAGAAAAGGCCCAGTCTGTTCTCCAGCAAAGCCATTTTCAGAGTCCATGAAAGACATGTAGGACAAACAGGCTGTACCCCTTCAGTATTGTTGAGAGAGAGCTGACCCACTGTTCAATTACAGAAACCACAGCTCCAGCTACATTAGACGCAACCAAGATACAGAATCTTGTTTGCTTGGAAAGTGTATTTTTATTATTTCTAACAATTTAACACAGCACCAGAGAGGCTGTTCACAGACCAGCAAAGAGCAAGCAAGCTTATTTAAAGAATAATAATAAAGATTATTTATTAATAGAGCCCTTTTCACAGACACTAGTCACAAAGTGCATCACAATCAAACAAATACAATAAAATGAAAGAGTTAAAATCAAAATACATCAAATAAAAGCCAAGCAAGAGGGAAAACAGATAAAGGACACTGGTTAAAAGCATAAAATACCACATGCTACCTAAAGGCCTGTCTGAACAGATGGGTTTTTGGTTGCTTTTAAAAACAGTCCACAGAGTCCAAGGATCTCAAACTCAGTCGAAGACAATACCAGATCTTAGGAGCTGTCGACTGGAAGGTGCGATCACCCCGGGTCTTAAAGCGTGTTCGTGGTGGAAGACCCAGGGTGGAGGACCTAAGAGCTGAACTTAAGGTGTCGGGGTGAAGGATATCTGCAATATATTCTGGGTCCTGGCCATGTAGAGCTCTAAAAGTGAGCACTAAAGGATTTGGGAAGCCAGTGCAGAAATGTTAAAACAGGTGTTATATGTGGGCATCTGTAAGCTGTGTAGGGCAGATCTGTTCAGACAGGTACAGTAGCCTGCTCGGTTAACACAGGCTAGCTGCTTCTCCCTCCTAATCAATATCAGGACTAAAAGCTGTGTGTTTCACTGGTGTTGGTATCAAGTCTTCTACAACAGTGATGTCCAGGGCACCGATTCAATATTGATTAATATTGATCTTGTCATCTATATGTGAGAAAACATACGAAAACATGTCCTGTGTTCCTCTAAATGTTGCTGCTATTAGAAACCGCTGGTGAGAAAATAAGGAGGAGCAGACGGAGTGAAAACAGCCAGAAAAAAAAAAAAAAAGAGGATTGGAGACAAATGAGGTGGTGGCAAACAGGAGAGGCGGCGACAAGTGTTTTACAGCTGCTAAATAATTAGAATCAGATACAACAGTGGCATTCTCCCTCCCCGCCTGTCATAAAACTGGATAATGCAAACAAATGACCCTCAAATTGAAAACTGCGGGACAACAATGAGAGTACCCCGTCTCATCAGAGTCACACACACATACACACAAAAACGAACACACACAAACACACACACAAACATACAGACAAATACACACCTTAGGGCACTGAAAAGACACAGTTTGCAATCGAAATTGTGCTGTGATGACAGTCCAATTCTTTTCAATTTAAATACTGATTAAATTCCTCTGTTGCTTTTTGTTGTCGCCCACCATGTATCTTATGTGTGTGTATTTCTTGTGTACAGCTGAATATTGAATTACTGTACCTTCAATCAAAGATAAACTTCCTGCAGCCTTGTTTTGAAGACACAAAGATATTTCTTCCACACAGGACTCAGTGAAAGCACGACTGAATATAACCTTTGTAGACATTACCAGTCTAATGCTGCTTTACTGATGTTAATGAGCATCATTTGCAGCTTCAATTGGCCATATTACAGAGTAAAAGAAATCCACATCCCCCAGGAGTAACGATGAATGTGTGAAAAGCGACTGCAATAGTTTCTCGCCTGCTATCGTGCTGTAAATCTGAGACTGTTTCTTATTCAGCTGTCCAGGGACAACAGATGAAAAATTAAACCGAGGTGAAATACAAATGAAAACAAATGAACGTGGGATGTAAGGAAGGGAGTGGGGATAGAGGAGGCGAGGCAGTTTGCTAGAAACTGCTAAATCTCTGGATTTATTGTTGTAATTATTGTGAAATACAACTTACCAGGAAAACTTCTAAAGTTCACCATAAGTTTTTAGATATTTTCTACAAGTGTATGTTAAAGAGGTAACTGTGAAAATAGGAAAATGCACGTTCAGACACAAAATAACCTTCACAGAACTTTACTATATTTTAAATCAGATTCTGTTCTTGACAAAAAAATCTTACACAAGGTCCATTTAGTAGCAGTACTGGAGCTTTCAATCACTGTCTTCCTGTGCCCAGATGTCATGGAGTTTAAATAGAAACTAAAATAGAAAAATAGCCAATAAAATGTGAGCTACTGTTTCTAAACTTTTTTATCTAAAGATACTGTTCTTGTGTCAGTGAATCTTGTGTTGGGATTTACTTCAGAAAATTACATAATGAACCTCACTAACTTTTTAGAAACTAATTATAGAAATTTTAGATTTTTCCATATTTTCCAGGACTGGGTATTTTATTTTACGTAAGTGTATTGCTGCCACGTAAAGAAAAAAAAAAACAAAAAAAAAATACAAACCTATCATGTAATGGGAAGAAACTTGTCTTATTATAACAATGTAATATTTATATTGTTATAACCTGTTATAATGTGAAACATTTCATGTTGTAACTTGATAGCTTATTGTTATAGCATAAAACATTTCACTTAAATTGTTATAATGTTAAACGCTTCACATTAAAACGCGACAACTTCAAACTCATGTTTGGATAAGGAAACATGTGCGGAGAATAAATTGAGTGTGTAGGGACCGTCTACAAAGTGTTTCTATGTCATAATAATATGAAAATATCTTGTTATAACATTAAACTATTCATGTTATAAGTGATACAAATTTCGCTTCTGTAACATTTACAATGTTTTTATATTTTCAATATGTAATTCTAAAGAAAGTAGCATTGGAAGTTGGAGGGTTTGGATTAAATACTGTGTCAGCAGAAGGACAAGAGACAATAGAAGCAGGGCTGTGATGTGCTAATCTCAGGCCGTGATGGAGCAATAAGGAAAGAAAAAAAAAGTTTTGACCACAGAGCTTTTTTATGAAAACAGTAAACAACTCAGTGAAAAAGTTCACTCAGACTGACTGCTCTGGCGGCTGATCACAGATGAAAGGAGGCTCCGGGTTGAAGTAAAGAAAGAAATTTAGAGGAGCTTTATTTATTTTGGTGGGTTTGGACGGGATGACAGCGACACTTCTCTTTGTTCTGTCATTCCTCTGCAGCCCTCTCTCCTCCTCTCTCTCTATCTGCTCAGCGGTGCAGGAGGTGTACAGAGAAATTGAAACACTGACAAAAGACGGGGAGATTTAAGATGAGTTTCCTGCATGTGTGTGTATTTGTGTGTGTGTGTGTCAGAGGTGAGAAGCATGGCTTATTTGCTACCTCCTTCTCTCTCTGTGTGACAGATGGGAGTTTTACCTGCAATTTTTTCTGCTTAGCAGGAAATATGCCAAGACAGAGTTTTTTTGTCGAGAGGGCAAGGCTTTCTTTTACAGAGCTCAACTGTTTTACACACACACACACACACACACACACACACACACACAATGCAGGAACAAGTCACATGGAACTAAAGCGGAAGATTAAGATATTTTCAGTGGTTTCATTTGCTTTCTATTGACATCATATTTACCATGACATTTTTTATGATAACATCTGTTTGATTAATATACATAAGCAAGTATTCACATGAACATTATAATATTGAATTCAACCAGCTCCAGGCTTTCATTATTAGCGCAAGGTGTTAGGCGCTAAGGTGTTATTCTATTTTTTTCCTGAAAAAAGACCAAAAGCAACGGTGTTCGTCTCTCAACTCAATCACTGTTGTGTTGCCTCCTTAACTTAACAGACAAATGAAAACCTTGAAGATTGCCACTTTAAACAAACTGGAAGCAGCTACTCACCCCGTCTTTAGAGAGCAGCCAATCAGACGAGCCGATCTGAACCTCGCTGACGAGCTGGACTTGTCGTCTGCCTGCAGTGGGAGAATATCCAGGCTTGTTACAGGAGGTTTATTATAATATGTGATCAAACAAACTGCAGCCACGAAAGGCCTTTTTCACAGCAGACGTTCTGACTTGTAGCAAAAGCACAGGTGTTACTGATAGCATTAATTAAGGCTCCTGCTGAGCCATGACAGTGTGAGCTCTTCCTACTGTGCCATGTCAAAATGTCCTCTGTGAAAAAAGACCAATATCAGGCACGAAAAACATGATGTAAGGCCTGAATCTGAAAACCCTGATGTAACAATTCACCGTGGTTGCACTGTTTCCTGAATACCTTAATATCTGATGTATCATTATTTTTTTAAACCATCGATGCAGGGGTCCAGACACTTCATGCAAGCAAGTATTTATCTCAAGTAAGTAAAGCAAGTAAAAATTTCATCACACCCGTGTGCTCGCTGCCTTCCTTGTGAGAAGAGCCGCTCTGCTCCTCAGAGACATTTAAATTGACACAAGACCAGGCCTTAATGGAAACATTGACACTGTCAGGAGCTGTAATCTACAGTCTGTGTGTGTGTGTGTGTGTGTGTGTGTGTGTGTGTGTGTGTGTGTGTGTGTGTGTGTGCCAGTGCCTACTGAGGAGTCAGGGGTTCTTTGTAGGCCATAAAAAAAGGTAAATGTCACCTTCCCGTTGGGGTTGCTGTTCTCAGACTGTCGTTCCACTAAGGAGGGAGTGCTGACAGTGTAACTGTCTGTAAAGGTTGAAAAGGTAAGTCTGTTCTCTTTGTCTCTCTTTATCTCTTCACCTCTGATTCTTCCTTCCTCTTGTATGTCACCAACCCTCTTAGTCAGTCTGACCTTGTTGCCAATTCACAACATCTTTAAAGCCTTTTTAAGAACAGACTCACTTCCTGTGAACTAATGCGCTTTAAACTTTCAAATAAATATTTAGGAGCATGAGGACAAACAGCTACTGGCCGTGAGGTCTTTTGCAGGTAAAGACATTTACATGAAGCTGAAAGTCACATCAATGAGTAAACAACTGAGCAGACTATTTCTGCTCACCTGTGGGGCCTCAGCTGCAGATGAAACAGTCTGCCCAGCAGCTATCACCACCAGCTACACTCTCTGAATAAGTAATGTTCACTTCTAATACAAAGGGAAGGAATAATAATAGGAATAATATTCACCTGTGAAGTCTGAGGACTAACCAGAAATGAAAAATAAAAGTGATAATGTGGATTTTTTTTCCATGACAAATGAGCTGTCGCAACCTTGGAGTTAGCCTTGTTGATGGGTGTGGTATTAGCTAAAAAAAAACCCATTCTCAAAGACTGGAAGACCCAAACTTCACCGTGCATCAGAAACCAGTTGCATGAATTTGTTTTGGTTATTCACCCAGAGAAATCGTGATTTAATCATTTAAAAGGTCAACATAAATGTTATGAACTGTGACTGTATCTGTGTGTTGTTTATGTTTGTTTGTTTTTCTATATGGACAATATGAACCAGTAGATGTTTTTATGTATGAATATGTGTGTATATCTAGCTGATCTTTGTGTGGTTTATATGCTCATATAGAAATATGTCAATATAATAATACCAAAAAATAGAATTTTAAAAATATTATAATATATAATATAATATAATATAATAAAAAAATATATAAAAGTATTACTAATTTAAAAAACATAAAAAAACACTCACAAATCTTTCCCAGTTTTGTCATAGTTTGTAAATAAGAAGGGGGAAACTCCATGTAAATGAACACATTTCTCCCTACAATCTAAACATTTCTTGAAATTACTGCAATGCATTCCAAAATACACATACACACTCTAAACAGTGAAGATGGGCGGGTTTGTTGATATGTGATTGTGATGTATTGACTACAAGTAAAAGTAATTAACTTACTTCTCTCTACCAAATTCACTTAATCATGCTTAATATTGATAGAAATCTACACCTGGGACGGTGTTTTTGTTGATCTACTTGATGAGCCATTTTCCACTCAGTAAGAAATAGTGAAATATTAGTGTTGATAGAAACTCTTGTTTCATAACATCATCAAGGTCTATTTATGGTTTTTTCCACACTGAGAAGAGCTCTTAACTTGTGAAAGAATCTGCACATGAACTGGCACCTTTCCATTATAATAACATTTAATTATCAGGTTATCAAGACTCAGTGAATTTACTCCTGGTTTGTCTCTTTTGTGTTTGTCCACGTCTGCTCTCTCAATCATGAGAATGGTACCCTCGCTGGGCAGAAAGCAATTACAAAGTGCGCAGATCATTTCATTTACACTTGTTTTACACACATACGCACACACACACACGGCCAGATTGTTTCAGTGGTGTTGATTTGTTTTTTCTTATTTTAGAATTCTACTTCCTACCCCCTCCTGATCCAGATCTCATTTCCTGACACTTAGCCCCCTAGGAACCTTGTGCACACATGTCTGTGTGTGTGTGTGTGTGTATATCTGAGTGGTCTTGTTTTACTATATTCATGGGGTCTGAAAACTGAAAGCCCACTGTGTTTGTGGGGTCTGACAGCTTTGTGGGGACCTAAATCCTGGACCCTACACATTTTATGGTTTTGGGGTCAGGGTTAGAATTAGGTTTAGGTTGGAGTTAGCATTAGCCATTCAGTTGTGATGGTCAAAGTTAGGGTAAGGAGCTGGTGAATACATTACTTCAATGATGGGTCCCCACAAAGATAGTATGACAAGTGTGTGTGTGTGTGTGTGTGTGTGGCCGGCCAGGTTTCATTCCGACAGACAGACAGACAGACAGGACGTTTATCTGACCTGAGCAGAGACTCAAACTTAAAGGAAGTAATATCCGCTTTGTGGATATGAGAGAATTTGTCCATTTGAAACCCACATTAGGAAACTTTCAGTCATCTCTCACAGCAAAATGTATATTGAAATGTTGGGACTTTTAAAATTTTTTTTTCATATTTGCCTTTGACTGCACAATAAAGTTATATCATAACAGATATAACGGCAAATAGCATAATATATGCATGGATATAAATAAGTGCTACGTAGGCCAGCTCTAAAACTTCACACCGACAGGTTGTGAGTAAAATCAGGTGAATTAAAAAAATTTGAGAAATTACCATTGCACTTTCCTTCTTCGTGTATTTGTTCCTCCAACCTTGCTCTTCTTCTTTGGCTTTAATGGCAGATTAGGCACCTTTTGGTGGATTACCGCTACCTGCAGCGTACAATCATTCAATATACTGGGTCTGGCTCTCTCCAGCACTCCTCCAGTCATCCATGATGACTTCCTCCCTGACTCTTTTGCAGTGGTATAACAACTTGCTGTTTTTGCCATTGCTATTAAAGAGGACAGTCACTATTCAAACAGTCACAAGTTGTCTTTTATCAGGCAAACAGACACAGGCCATTTTTAGCATTTGAACAAATGGCCAGTGCTGTCGTTTGTCTGCTGAGAGCAGTGTCTATACATGTTCTGTCGCTGCACTGCTCCATTTAAAATCCATTTCCCCATCTTCCTTTTTCCTCTTCTTCCCCTCTTTTCACTTCCTTCATAATAGGATTCATAGATCCAGAGACATGTCCTATTCAATTCAGACAATGGGGGACTCTCAACACCCACCAGGAAGAAATAAGGACTCTGAAGCAAATAGGAGTTTCTGACTCTCTGTCAGCGTGTGTGTGTGTGTGTGTGTGTGTGTGAGGTATCTCACAGGGGTATTCTGAAAAGCCAAGTCACTGCTGCAGACTATTGAAACACACACACACACACACACACACACACACACACTTGCACAGACACACAGTCCAGCCCCAGTACCCTACGATATCATCACGGGTGACTGCCCGATATGACAAATGTGAGGAGACAGGCTATAATGAGAAACATTGTTGGAAGAGAGGAAAAGATGGACGAAGGAATGTGTGTTTGTGTGTGTGTGCCGAAAAGAGAAAAGCACAAGTAAGAAAATAGAAAGAAGGAAAAGAATTACAGGATGAGAAAGTCCCTCACTAATACAAGTGATGGGCTCCTCCTAATGACTTTCTCTTTCCCTCATCTTCTCCCCATGTGCTCATATCAACCCTGTAACTCACCAGAACTAATATCTAGACGACTCAGAGAGAAGGTGAGGAGTATTTCTGGGCCCCCTGACTTCCAATTATAAGTCCATTTGGTCATGGATATTTGAGGAGCGAGAGCAGGGAGAAAGAGAGAGAGGGGGAGGGAGGGAGGGAGAGATTTGAATATTTGGATATTCTGCGAGTTCGTTCCTTTCTCCATCATCGCTCACCACCAATCAATTTCCCATTCCATAACCTTGGAAACTGTTTAGGGTCACGGCGAATCAATGAGTGCTCTCTCATGAAAAACTGAATAATTATCCAAACTCTGTGAATCAGAGAGATTGAGGTTGGGTATGATTTATTCATGCGTTTGTTATTTTATTGAGGCGGCGCTGCATAATAGAGCCGTAACGAATGAGATGGATGCTGACGGCTTTAGAAAAAATAAAGGGAGTGAGTGAGAGATGAAAGGAGAGGAGAGGCCGCCTGTCAGGATTGATTGAGTCCAATGGACTGATGGGAATGGATGGATGTTCTGTTTTCTGTCTCCCTCTGTACAGACATGTGATGGAGATACCATGAGTCACCCAAGCCACTCATTTATTACATCTGCTCTGCTTTTGTTTGTTTATTTTTTCATTTGTTTTTTTGTATCTGAATGTCGGCTGTTAATCCAAGACTAGTCATACAAAAAGAAATAATAAAAAACAGGGAAGTAAAAACGCAAGTAAAGATAAAGCAAGTTTAAGTAAAACTGACCTGTTACAAAACCACTAAAGTGAACTATTAAAGACAAATTATTGTCATGTTCATGGTTTGGATATATTATGTTGTTTGTTACTTTTGTCACCTCCTCATTTATTTATTTTATTATTTAGTCACCAAAGTGATCATTAATAATAAAGTATTCATACAACTGTCTTTTATTTTGAAAGTTATGGCAGCACAGGGGTTGAATACTTTCCCATAGCTTTTAAACTATTATTATTATTACTTCCCTGAATTTATCACCATAACTTAACATACATTTTTGAAAAACAGAACATGATATAATTAATCAGTAAAAACACTGCAATTTCAGTAAAATAATCAACATAATTTCTGGGCTTTTGTTTCCTTAGAAATGAAAGAAAAACCTTCCCAGAGATTCTTGTTCATATACTATTAATACAGTTAATACAGGTGATTTTTTATCAAGATACATTATTGTGTGTAAAAGCTGCTTTTCTGCCCAAAATTAGCTTGTAAATTTGTTCAGCTGAATTCTGTGGCTGCTCACTAACTGATTTCTTTTCTGTTCCTCTGGACTCTTTGTCTTTGCAGCAGAGACCACAAGCTGAAACACTTCGCTCTTCTGTTTACTGCAAGTTCTGGAGTTTTGACCTCTTTCAACTTCTCCCTTTCTTGATGCATCTTGGAAATAGATGAAGCCGTGCCGGAAACCTTTCTTTGCCTCTTTCCAGCAGAGACACAGAGAGTCTGGCAGTAGTTTCTGGTTGTGGCTGGTTAGCTTGGGCTAGTCTTGGCCCCTTTATATGAATTGAGTCTCTAATCATTAACTCCACAGCGACCAACAGCAGAGTTTTAAATCAAATAAACACTTAAACTACTTCCTGTCACTGACCAGGATATGTTCACCTGTAAGCTTCCTTTCACAGAAACATCCGTTCTCATTTTATTACTAGCTGCCGTTGAAGTGCCAAGACATGTATCTGAGTGCATTTTTACTGGACGCAAACAATAAGGTGATCTGCCATTGTTGCATCATGTTGACGTGTGTGACTTCCCTTGTGATTGGCTGAAGTATGTAGCTCAGAGCCTGTAAAATAAAAGCTAAAATAAATGAAGAAATTCCACCTTGTATTGTACTCTGATACAGTAGGTTTCTACATGACATGGATTAATTTCCCTGTAATTCACTTGCTCTATGTAAAAAGGCCTTGTCAACAGTCCCTTACATATGCTGTAATATGGTTGACCCCACTGTGAAACAAAACTACCGCTCGTTTTGTCAGAGACGCCTTCATGGATCCCTGGGGATATCCGGATTTTACTGTTTTACGTCACTTAAAAGCCTTCTGTGCCTTTTACTCTCCCCTCTGTCAGATTAATTTTTTCGTGTGTCTTTGTGCTGCCTGACTACCACTGACATCAGCGGGGACATGGATCCATGTTCACTGTCCAATAAGTAGAACCAGGGAGAAGTGAAGCAGTTTAGTTTCCTCCTGAGGGAACCAATGGATGATCACATCCAATGACTAACACTGACCTGTATTGATCACAGTGGAGACAAGACCCTTTAACACGCTCTTACAGAGAGGAGGGCTTTGTGTGTGTGTGTGTGCGTCACCCTGAAAAGATAAAAAAGTCAGTGTCTGCTGCCGACAAACAGTCTGGAAGATATTATTATGGTTTGCACTCCCTCTTGACAGCTCTTTACAGACAGGACGCCTCTACTCTCTACTATCTGACTCACAGATGGTACAGTCAGATGGAACAGAGGCAGACAAAAGAGGAATAATAGAGGGTATGAAGGTGCAGGACTCAGCTATTTGAGCCTGATTTGTGCACCTTTATTGGCTTATTACCACCAGACGCAAACACACACACACATACACACACACACACACTCTCACAAACGTACAGAAGTGACTTACCTGCAGAGAGCTTCTGCCTTTGAAGGAAATCCAAACATCAAAATTCATTCTCCAAACTCACTGCGGATCAAACAGAAACATCATTGGGCTATTAGCTCAAATCTAATTCAGAGTCAGTCAAAATGAGAGACAGAAAGCATATGAAAACCACACTGGATACAGAAATAGAAAAATTCAGCTCTGATTGGCCCTCGGGGAAGTTAAGGCACGACCAACGCAGCACGCTCAAGACGCAGTGAGCAGCTGTCCTCACCCACGACAGTGTCAGTCATTTGTTCAGATGCTTAGAACAACCTCACATTTTCCTCCCATCCTCATGAGAATATAGATGTTCTCCCTCAGAAACATGATGCTATTGTGGTGCTCTGAAACCTGGCAGGGAGCAGGAGCTTGGGGTTGGTGGTGATTTTAATAATAATAATAATAATTTTAATAAATAATTTTAATAAAATCTGTCCACACAACCATAGAAAGACCTGTACACACACACACACACACACACACACACACACACACACAATTTTACAGGCTGAGGAACCATAATAATGCATCATAAGAGCAAAAGGAGAATTCCCTGAAGCAAACTGAAATGAAAGCCATTGTAGCCGGCACTAAATCATCTGTTGGCTCTGGTAGTTTGCCAGACTGTATTAAAGGAGGGTGTACAGGGAGGAAAGACTTTCATGTTTAATAGAAAAATGGTCCATTCTTGTCTCGTACTGTGACGGCTTTGAATGGTATCACTTTATTTTGACAGGTGACTCTTAAATCTCTGCAATATATGTGCTGATGTTCAGCAAGCTGAGCATCACCACAAATACTGTCAACGTACATCCACTGATTTCACTGGGATTTATTTCCAGGCTTTCCTGTCATCTTAGCTGTGTTTTATTTAAAAGTACTCACCTGTTTTTCCCTCTGTTCTCAGCGTGGTCTATGCCTCTTCTCCCCTTCACCACCAGGATCAAGGACTACTGGCAGGTTTTACCTCAATAAATTCATCAAAATAACACATAACAAGCACATAAATATCTAAATAAAACATCTACAGTCTTGTTCACTTATTGTTACATGTATATACAGTTGTAAACTATAGACTTGAGGGCAAACTGTTCTTTGGAAGAGTTTAAAAAAGCAAAAACAAGCTAGAAGCATTTTCATTTTCTGTGGCTTATAAAAGCATGCATGACATATTGTAAATAGGGAGCAATTGTTTCAAAAAACCTGTTAATACAACATTATTTGTATTCTTAAATATTATTTATAAATAAAAGACAATGCAACTCTTTGTAAAACATTGGATGCCTGAGCAGCTCTTGATAGAATCAAATCAACAGTTGACATGTCTGTAGTTTTGATGTCAGTGTTTGGTTTGCATGAAGGAATTCAGCATCTCTTGGTGTGTTAACTCTTCTGAGACTGTAGGTCCTGGTTTGAAGACATGTCAAATCAAAAGAGAGGAAACTGTAGCAACCGTCAGATGATGAAGAGATCCTGCTTATCGGTTGTGAGAGACAACAGGGGACGAGGGAGAACACCTGAAAAGAAAGAGAGGGGGTTAGTTGACATAACGGTACACAAGGAAAACTAGAAAGTGAGATCAGGTGATTATAATTATTATCTTTGAGAGGAGGGAGGAGAAGAAAGGTGAGAGGAGGAAAATCAATGAAAGATAGATGAAAGGGAGGATAAATGAAGAGTGACAGAGGCGTCGAAGGAGCTTCGTGGAAAGGTGGGTTGGCTGGCTCCTGTATGGCAATGGGAACAGCCCTCCACACTGAGCGTGGAAAGGCTGTGTGTGTTTGTGTGTGTGTGTAATTTACAATACGTTTATGGATTCTAGTCATCATAGTTGGAATTTCATTACATTTTCCTCCAGGTAAATTGACTGAACTGCATGAACTTTTCTGGCTGCAAATTACTTTGACTTGTGGCTACAGAGCAGCGCTGGTATAATTAGGGATTAAATGGCTTGTTCGCACCTCAGCAATTGGCTGTTGAGGTATTGGAGATGTTACTCAAGACTTTGAGGCCAGTCCTTCAATACAAAATGCAAATTGTGGATTGCTCATCCACAGTTTCATCATTTTAGTTTGAGCCGCAGATCAAAAGCAGACGGACCATAGTTAAGACGGTCATGATCAAAAGATATATCAAGTGAGGGAAAACTGGAATAAAGAAATCTGTTTGAAGTACAGTTGTAAACATTTCTAAGAATTCATTTTCCTTTGTTGTTTAAAATAAGACTGAACAGGACATAGTTAGTGGTTGTTGTGCTTGATGTGACGTAATCTAGGATTTTCACACTGATGTAAAGTGAAGTGCAGTCCAATAAGACTTGTTCAACACAGAGATCAGCAGCACAACAAAAAGCAATACATCCTATATATGACCCTGGTAACACCCCCTCAATCGCATGTCTGGTGAGTGTCTTCTGTGAACAAAAAAGCACTCACCCATCATCGTATGGACCATCCTGGGCCCAGGTCTTTGCGGTGCATCCTCCAGCTACGGCTGCACATACCATGGTAGTGTTCATGGGTGGGAAAAGGATCATGACCTGGTACCTGCATTAGCAACTCCTAAAGGTTTAATACTGGTAAAAACAATGGTGAACAGAGTAAATGGAAAATACATGTAAACAAACTAAACTTAGAGCTGGGTGCTGAACTTTTATAGACCAACTGAGTTAGTTTGATACTGCTGAGGATTGAAAAAAATACTTTGTCATTCAACACCAGATTTCGATAATTAAGGAGTAAATGAGCAAATCTACCAGCATCCTTGGACCAACATCTAATAATGGTGGTGATTGGCTGTTTATGTACACAAACACATCAGAAAACACTCAAGTAAAAATAAAATTTGAACCCTAATGTGTATTGTTATTTTCTTTATGTTAAAATGGATTTGATAAAATTGGTATTGAAAAAAGTAACGTATGGAAGTCAAGGTATTTTTATCAATACCAATATCGAACATTTTTGAATGATAGTGAGCTCTGTCTACTCTGACGTCATATGACCGTGTGTTCCTTAAAAGACCAACTGATATACAAGCTCCATCCAACTGCAGTGCAAATTTTTATGCACGTTTTCATCCACTGCTGTTATGTATATATTCGGGTTTACTTAATCAGTAGGTTGGTTTTTTCTATGTGAATAAATACAGCTGGGCTGAAATGTGCCTATTATTATATCCACCATTTTGTCAGATTTGTGACACAGTAAATATTAACAGAAATATTTATTTACTCCTCAAACGCCCTTGTTGGAGCATCATCTGTAGGGACAGTTTGACAGTTGGGCTGTACCTTTGCAAATCCAATTTTCTTTTAATTAATTTTTAAAAATACCTTTGGTCTAACTCTTGTTTATGGGATCTCATCCTTTCTTTGATTTGTAATCACAATATCATTGAATTTGTTTTCTGGTAAAATTGCCTTCAGTGAAGACTTCAAAAGCTAACTCCCATCTTCATCTGTGTTTAGCCCGCCACATCACTGCGAGAGGAGTCAGTGTTTACACAGAGGAATCAATACTGCAAGATAAAAATGGCACTGATTTGATTCTTTGATCATTAAATGATGAAAACAACAAAGAAAACACCAAACCAGAAAAAAATAGGACGTGGTAAAGTAAAAATTCAAACTGGAAGCAGGTGGGAAAAAAGACAACAAAGTCAGGAAGAAACAGAGTTGAGACCTGGCCTCTTGTCTTATAACATTACATAACTTTATTTTTTTTTTTATTTGCTTCATACAGACATGAACTGCAGCTGAAAATCTACAATAGTATACAAGAGGCATATTGCCATTGTCTCTGGCTGTTTTGGGGTAGCAGCTGTCATTTGGCCCGGCCCAGAAGCTACAGCTTGTCCCTTTTGTCAGTAATTAGCCTGTTATGTACATGTACATACATAACCCCTCCTCTGACTTTAGACTTAATGAATACAACCAATAAATCATAAATCTCTTAAACCCTTTTGCCAACAATAAACTGTATACTCCTCTAGGCCAATATCCACAATAAACATATCTCTGATATTTTTTTTAAATTCAAACACATTATATTTTTCAGGTCCTTGTACCATGCAACACATACTGTTTGTCCGTGGTCCGGACTGCCTTCAATGTGTCCAGGTTGTTGCTGCATGTGTATCCATGCATTCATATTTATTTGCACTGTCACAGATGGCGGGTAATCACAGTTACTCGCTGTTATCACCACGCACACTCAATCAGCGATATTTTTTTTTCATAGAAATGCACAGTTAAATGCCGTATGCTTACCTCCGTGCTTCATCATTTTTATGTCCGGTGCATGTGTGTGAGTTTTCTTTTATAGTGTCCCAAATGTTTGCATTCAGTGTGTGTATTCTTGTCATGACTTCTCCAACAGGAAACACAAGAAAACCCACACACACTTTGCCAGCCTGTCTTACTTTCTCTCTCTCGGTCTGACGTTGGTCCTTGTGCATTCACAGCCTCTCGATGTCCCTGTATTTCTTCCTCAGGATGGAAACCTGGTCCCTGAACAACACAGGGTCCAACCTCATCTGGGAATGCACCAGAGGCATGAAACCCAGCCAGTGGCTGAAGGCGTTCATGCAGGTCTGACGCTGGGCGAAGTGGTCTGGGTCGGCCCACCGAGACGCCTTGGAGCCCTTGGTTTAGAGAAACAGAGATTGAAAACACAGAGAGCGAGTGAGGAAACAATCAGCAACAAGGGGATGCTGACAATAATTCTCACTGTGTAACAAATCACTCTGATAACAGCAATGAAATATTATCTAACTGAGCATGTCATAATATTTCATGTCAAACCCATCAACTGTAAGAGAAAGGTCAACTTTTATTCACGGTGCCACATAAGATGGATGAAAACTGAAAAGAAGGAACTCCATCATTTATAAACACGAGCTAAAATCTAAAAGCCTGGTCACAGGAAACAATGGTTCAGCAAAAATCATCAGCTCATCTTCACAAAATATTTATCTCTAGAGGCTTGGTTAGGTAGGGACGACTCATGGGGCTGCAGATGGTGAGCTAACTGCTAACAGAGTACATGCTAACAGTAGCCAGTCGCTACAGCTCCCAGAGCTTCTGTCTATCCTCTCTACACTAGGTGATTAAATCCCCCCAGGCATTTTGTTCTCTGTATTGTACATCATGTCATCATGAATAAAGAGTCACTAAAAAGGGAAATAAACAGACTGAGCTAACAAAGCTAGTGAATTGCTTGCTAATTGTCAGTTATGAGGGGCCTAGCCATATATATGCATCTATATGCCAAGCCAATACAAATATGTTTATTTATGCGTGTATGCTCATATTGTACATATGTAGTGTAAATATAAAAGGCCTATCCATCCCAAAGCCTGTCTACATATGTTGATATTTAGACATTAGGGTTCAAAAGTCTGAGACCGTTTTCCCAAAATGAGAAGATAGACATGTTAAAATTAATGAGAAATTAATAAGTAAAACATATAGATTTTGTATGTTTTATATATATTTTTTATATATATAATTATCCTAAATATCTGTAGATAGAAATATACTAGATATACTTTGATTGAAAAAATCCTCATGTAGAAATCTTATATATCTTATCTCATATATGTTATAAACTTATATCTTAGTGTATCCAGAGGATATAGGTGACATATAAGGTGACATCACTCTTGATATAGGGACATAAATGTCAGATATTACATTTCTGTATAAGCTTATACGTCGACATATTGTCTGTGAAGTTTGCCGACTTATCCGCCACTAACAAGGCGGGGGCTTTTCACCATCCCAGGTGGTGAAGCAAAGGTGTCCCTTGTGATGTCAGTTTGATGGCGCTTACTGGTGAAGCTCCTCCTTATCATGGACGGCTTGTCAGGACACAGACAGGAAGTGTTGCTCATAGTTAAACATGTTCCTCACAATTAGTTTTCACCAGAGAATTGAGGTTCATTATAGTGACAGAGCTGGTCGACCTGACCAGCTGGTTCACTCCGTGGGAGTCCCCCCCGTGTAGCTGCTGACACGCCAGCAAACAGCAGCACAGACACACAAACAAAGTCTCTTTCACATGTTTGGAAGTACAGCTTGTGTTTCCACATTTTTGCTCATGACTCACTCTGTCACTGTGCTAGAGATTTTTGCAGAGCAGAAACAGGTTGCAACTGATAAGAATTGTGTGCTTGGTTTTAAGGTTTTGCATGTTTCATGTCACATCTCTTTTTAGAAACAGCGAGTCCTTCATGAGATTTTTACAACCAGATTTTGTTGTACTCACATTGAGCTTTAAGTGCTCCACCTGGCACAACATGATGAGTCAGATTTACAAAATGAGACCAGTGCACCTAACACAGTGGCTGCTACATCTAGTGCTTTAACCAGTACAACATCAGGGGATCCATCTGCATCTTTATGAGCAGTCTGGAAGGACCTGGTGATGCTGCAAGTATCACAAGCAACAACAACAAAAAAACACTTTACTTTCATGACTTTTCCAGCATTATCTGATTGAGAGCAGAGAAAAAAAAGTGCTATGGTTCCAATAAGTCACAGAGATAACAGACGTCTCTGCTGTCACCGGAGCGATGCCGTTGTTGTGTGTTGTTGACTTCAATAGCTGAAGTATTTGAAGTCTCCTCAAAAGCTACTGGACAACTATCATCTCCTGCTGCTCTGTGTCCTCACCTGGTTATCTGGAGATGGACAACAGAGGTAGGGGGCGAGGGATGAGTGCTGGGCCCCCCGGTGGCTGCTGGGAGGTGAATTGGAGGTGGGGGAGGGGGGTATATGAGGGCAAGGTGGAGGGAAGCAGATATACTGTGGCAGGGGGGCGTGGAGTTGGAGCACATTCATCCTGCGTACTGCAGGAGGGAGGCAGCCGGGTGATGAGATTAAGGACAGAGCATAACACGTTTTTTTTTTTTAATCGTGTTAATCGTGTTGCGTGCCACCAAAGCTACTTTATTCTACACTGTCACTGGTGCTGTTACCACAGATTCTAGAGCACTACTATTTTGACCCTTTGATGCACTCGTAATTATTGTCAAGCTGCCACAGATACTTTCTGCAAAGATTTTAAATGGCGGAACAAGATATTTCATGGCAAGTCATACTCATCTAAGGATAAATAAATTATCAGACATCTTCATAATTACACGTCAGACATGCTAACATTAGCTTCTAGTTCAGACAGACCAACGGTTATGTGTTGTCAAGCAGGAGAAAACAGTTCTGAAATGCAAAAGAATAAAATTTTTTAATCATGATAAATCATGCAATTAATTGCGATTAATTGTTATTAATTACGATTAAGTAAAAATTTATCGTTTGACAGCCCTAAAATAAATATCAGTCACAACTTTTGTTAAAGTTTCCCAAAAGTTCCCTCTCCATGCTAAATGCCTATCTGCCGTTGCTTGAAGCAAAGTAACAAATCAGGGGTGAGAGAGGGGAAGAAGGGAAAAGAGAGACACTCAAAAAAAAAAAGAAAGAGAGAGTGAGCGAGGGAAAGAAGGACGGAGTAAATCTTGGTTTGCCATGCTGCCTTCACAATTAAGACATTAATCACTAAGTCCGTACTGCCGAGTCATCGTCCTGCCTGTGGTCAGGCCATCAATCAGAACCTGACACAGGGCTGGCCACAGGACGCTCACACACACTCACACACTCACTCACACACACACACACACACACACACACACACACACACACACACACACACATATTTTCACACACAACATTCACATATAGGGATCTCCCAAAGAGAAGGTCAGGGCTGTGTAACGCCTCAAGCTTCTCCACTGTCGCTTGTCCAACAGTGAACCTCATCTTCTTTTCCATTCGTAAAAAGAAAGTCAGGGAATTCGTCTGTTATCGCTGCAGCCTTTCACTCTCCTCAAACCACTGTCTCTTAAAGGTGGAGCAAAAATGAGGCAGCATTTTAATCATTTTGTTTGCATCTCGAGCTGTTTTCGCAGCAGGACACTGGGGACACACACAGTCCTGCCGGTGGCCTCTCACTGCGGGGAAGAAGAAGACCACTCGCTGGAAATCATGGATGTAAACTGAGCAAGTTCCAAACTGTTGAGAAAAGTCAGCTTTGCAAATGTTTTATGGGGAATAAACTTCATTCACCATGTTTGTTAGACCTCAGGGAAATATTGAATTTTCTGAAGAAAGATTAAACTAACCAGGAGATCTTAAAGAGAAGGATTATCAGGAGGCTTGAGAGCCACTTGTCACATAATTGCCACTTCAGTTACAGATTCACTAAATTAAACTTACATTACAATCAAAGAGCAAAAGTATATAATACATAGATTAATAATGGCACCATGTGGTGCCTAGGAAATTAATGATTACAGCTGACTTTTTTTGTTCATCTTTTTTTTTTGTGTGTGTGTGTTGAGTGTGAGGTCGTTTTTTTTTTAGGTCTTCAACTCCCCCCAACCCAATTTTAGGAGAGATCTCCTAGATGTCTGAAATTCACTCTGCAGCAGAACAACGACTCCAAACAACTCCAGAGACAAGAAGAACAAGGAGTCCTGCAGCAGATGGTGCAGCCAGACTCAACATCATGGAATCAGATGATGATGATTTATCAGACGACATGATTAGACAGGAGACGACAAGAATGAGGAACTGTGGCAAGTTCTCCAAGATGTTTGGAACAACCTTCCTGCCAAGTACCTTGAAAATTTGTGCAAATGTACCAAGGAGGGGTGTTTTCATGGGTGGTCACACCAAATATTGATTTTTAATATGATTTATTCTGTTTGCTGCATTTTGTATGAAGCTAATTAATAATTAAAAACTATTTGGCATTACTTTTGGGCCCTTAAACTTCTAAAGCTTATACTTAGGCATCCTGCAGATGGAGCAATGGGTGGTAAAGGTTAAAGACGTATCAATAAATTAAACTATAAACTACAGGAATATCTGACGACACATTCTATTTCATTTCTCAAATCAAACACTCAATTAGCTCATAAACCTGATGAGTGACTTAGTCTGCTGCCAGATCACTCAACAGTCTTAGTAATAAAAAATGCCGTGTGTCTATGAGTGTGAAGATAGTAGGACAGCCCTACCTGTGACATCATGGTTTCCTTGTACTGCTTCTTCTGTGTGACTTTGATTGGCGGTTGCTTGGTAACGGCCGAAACGAGAAAGTTCATTAGGATGTCCTCACAATTAGCCATGCGGTCCACCATGGTGAGCAGGCTGGGCGGGACATGATGGGTGAACAGGTAGTGGTAATATCTGACGTACACACACATACGGAAAAAAGACAGATCAGGATATTCTGTGTTTTTTTATTTATTTATTTATTTTTTTTACTGCAGATCTGTTCTATTCTTGTTCCAGTCTGTATGGTAGCTATGTTGCACTCTCAGCAACATGGGAGCACTAGATCACTGCCAACTCTGTTACCTCCCTGCCACGGTGCCTCCCACACACACACACACACACACACACACACACACACACACACACACACACACACACACACACACACACAAACACTTTCCACCTTTCTGTCTCACACTCTGACTCATCTATTCTGCCTTGCAGTGGCATTTAAGACTCTAAATAACAAAAGGACTAAAGAGTTGCAGCAAGCGTCCTAACAATAGAACAATGAGAAAGCTGTTTATCTGCGTGACAAGATGCTTCAAATCCCTTCAGAGAGCAACACTCGTCTCCGTTCAATTTACCGCTCTGCTAAATACTTTTTTCTTTCAGTGCTAGCTGCATGTTTTTGACAATCATTTTATGAGATAACGGAGTGGAGGTGGAGAAAGATGGTATTATCTCATTTCCTGTTCTATTTCCTCAGTGAAAGATAAAATGTAACTGGTGACTTTTAATGTGGTTTGTATCTCATGCAGAATGAATATGTATTGAAGTTGGAATAGATCAACCTGGCAGCATGTTCAGACTAAAGTGCAGCAAAAAAGTGCAAAGCACCATAAAAATGCGCTGAGAACTTGACTTCTTGGGGAAGCATATCTTTGCAAGCTTTACAAGCTATTAATTACTTTGCAGTGGAAGAAGTTACTTAGAAAAAGTAATTCAAACTACTTTATATAATTTGACAATGTATGTGTGATATGAAATTCTAACAAATTATAGTACAAAAAAATCACATGCCAGTAAAAAATGCCACTAAGTTCGGTGTATTGTAAAAAGTACCTACGTGTTCAAGGGTCATACACAAACCAAAAAATAAATTACCCGACAATTATAGTAGAGAAACAATTTATTTGCAGTTTTAATAGTTAACTACACAAAACTAATAATTTAACTACTTCAATCACTATGTTCATATGTATGTAGCTGAACTACTGGTTTAATTACGTATAATTTACAACTGCCCAACGCTAAATATAAACCAGTTTTAAAGTGATCCGAGAATCACACACTTTTATTGTATATTACTGAATAAACTATACACAGTGATAGCACCACAGTTTCATTAAATGGCATGTTGGAATGAATGACAGGCAGATCTCATCATGCCAGCTAGAAATGTTAGGAAGGGGAAGGGGAAAGGGGGCTGGATTTAAAACAAAGGGCTAAGTGGAAGGTATTAAGAATAATAAAAAAAAAAAAATGTAAATGCTTCCTTAAATATGATGCATGGCATCAGTGTTTGTGTGTTCTGTAAGTTCACCGCCTCTACAGGAAGTCTTTATAAAAGTCTTATACTGTAATTACCACATTCTCATTGTTAATCATTTGAATAAATGATGTGTGAAATTGAAAAGCATTTTATTTTCTGTAATCAGTAAAGCAACTGCAGTGCTTCACTGATCAGCAGGAGACTATGTGGCTTCTGTACCTGTGGTAGAACGCTGCTCCTGTCAGGACCATGGAGTAGTCATTGGTCCACTTGGAGGTGTAGCCCCAGCGGGATCTGGAATTATCCCAGTAGTGGCTCCTTGCTGGATAACCTACGATACGCTCCGGAAAACTTTGCCATACAATAAAGGCAAAATCCACCTGGGGGAGAAGAAAGAGGGGAAAGAGGGCAGAGAAAAGAAATAAGGAGGAGGCCAATTTAAAATAAAGATGATACAGTGTGAGGAAATAAAGCCAAGACATAAAAAACAAGAAAGAAAAATGAAAAAAAAAGAAGAGGAGAAGGCATGGTTAGGAAGAGGAAAGGAGACCAGAGGGGAAAAGCATAAAGTAATGTAAGGAGGTGATCTACTGTGGCTGGTTTATTCTAAATATACAGGAACCCATTTAGAGTGTAAACAGCTTTTAAAACAGATGAGGTAAACGGATAAAAACAACATATTCAGAAATGCTATCGAATGACATTTAGCCAGCAAGGACATCTTCTAAACAACTGCCTCGCCGCCTCTTCACAACCTGACAAAGGACTTTTTAAATGGCATCTCAACATTGTGAGCTTTTTCCTCCCACCTGAAAAGTCACCATCCAATCACATATTCTTTAAGTATCTACACAACATAAGAGTTGGAATAGGCCTGACCTATAATTTCTACTCATTTCCTCAGACTTGATCAGGTGAGGTTTCATTTTCATTAGTCTCATTTGTGTCCATTATAAACCAGTGCAAACATGAAAGATGAAACATGTTTAAGTAACAAACAACGATTCTCAGAAATCAGTTTAGTTTAAAAGCCTTAAAATAAAAATTATGGCATTTACTGTAAAAGAGCTGCAGGAAGTGCTGAGGTACAGAGTTCAGAACTGAGGTGTATTTCTTTTACAGATGTTAACTGATTCAGTGAAAAGCTGCAGATGCAGATCACACATTCTTGCAGGTGGAGTGATCCTAAAATCTTGAATCCTCCAACACACTAATGGTAAGAAATGTTTTCTGAAAGGAGAGTAAAACAAATATATAGTGGTAAAAACATCAGGTTTTAAACGCTGTGTTCAAAAATTCAGTGTGAGGTAAATTTCTCCTTCACTTACTTTGCATAAACTTTACATTTTTAGGACACAAAGCCAATACATCAGCTGAACAGAAGTTACATGTAACTGTAGTTGGCTAACTAAACAGACTGAATGTGTGTGAGTCTAACATCATACATTTAAAGACCTTTTCCATTACCGTAAATTAAGGAGCAACCACAGTCGCAGGCTCTGCTTTAAATTTCAGCATCGCTCAAGAGCTGGAAATCCAAGTTTCACGTACACCACCTTATTTTCAACATGGCAAACTTGTGTAGTCATAACTTTGCCACCATATTTCTAGAGCAGACTCATTCTTTCAATTTCCCTTGAAAATTTTCTACAATGAATTTTGTCACACTTTTAGACACTCAGATTCTGAGGTACAAGCACTGGTGAACTGAACTGGCACTGATCCCAAAGCTCATTATTCTCTAATACATGAATGTGCTGAGAGGGTGGTCATCACCTCTGGAGCTGCACATCTTTCTAGGGGGTACAAGATTGGACCATGTCTCTCTTGCTCTGTATGCCTCTGAGCCTCCCTACTTCCTCATAAAGAAGAAATTTCATGTGGAGTTGTCTTGAGAGCCTGGTGACCTTGAAGAAGCTGGAGCTACCTGAGAAAGATCTTCTTTTGCATTCAAAAACACCTCTGAGACGTACAGCCAGACACACCAGAGAATGGGGATCAGCACGTACTGAAATACTTGGTAATACACACACACACACACACACACACACACACACACACACACACACACAACATCTCAGGAGCCGAGGGAGAAAATTAATTACCAGAATAGTAGGGGCAGAGAGAGGAGCTGGGGAGGGGAGCTCTGAAAGTGGATGTTCTTTAGCGATACCTCGCGGCTTCTGTCATGAATCGCATGAGCAATTACTGTAAAGCACCGACGCTAAGCCGAGAGAAAGGTTGGAGCTGCCATTCTCCGTGTAACCCCTGATGAACGGATGTATTAGCAGAGTGTGTGTGTGTGTGCGTGTGTGTATGTTTATACTGTATGTAAGATGTGTCAGATGTCTCCACAGCTGTGCTGAAAGGATTAATGATATCATGCTAATATAATTTTGCCTTCAGAGATTAAAAAGCTCTTTATAATGTGAAATGAATGGTGTGTGTGTGTGTGTGTGTGTGTGTGTGTCATAGGCTACTTATGTGAACAAATGTCAGACTAAAGATGAGTTAAGTGGGCGTTGCTTGTCCAATTGGGAAAAAGCTGATTTAATGGGTCAGTGGTTAATGTTAGGTGAAGGGGTGAGGTTAGGAAAGTGGTGTTTATGATTATGGTTAGGGTGAGTCTCAGGAAATTAATTTAAATCTATCCAATGTCCAACGACATATGCAACATGCGTGTGTGTACCTGTAAATGCTACATAGTGAGGACTAAAAAGAATATTCTGCTAAGTGAGGACCTCATTTTCTGTTCAGAGGGCTGAGGGTTAAGACTTGGTTTTAGGGTTTAGGGTTAGAATTAGGTTTAGGTTGGGGTTAGGCATTCAGATGTGATGGTTAGGGTTAGGGGCTAGGGAATGCATTATGTCAATGTGTGTACTCACAAAGACAGAAGTACAAGTATGTGTGTGTGTCTGTGTGTGTGTATATGTCAGTCAGAGTAGACGTAATGAATTACTTTTACCTTTGTTACTATACCAAAGTTGTTTTTTGTGTACTTGTACTTTTTAGAGATATTCTAAAAATCAGTAGTTTCACTCTCAAGTATTTTAAATTTAAGGATTTTACTTCTGTACATTTAAAGTTGAAACCATTACAGAGTGAAAACAAAAGTCACATGATGACATGTCATGACAGTCATGATTAACTATGTGAGAACGCAAGAAATGAAATGGGATGGCTAAAAAAGGACGGCTAAATAACAGAAATACCTCTCTGTATGATGCAATACAGTGCAACAGCACTACACATTACATCCTCCAAAATGATCACACAGTTGAATCAACAACTCTCTAAAACAATTTTAATAAAAACTGAACATAATAACCTTCATGAAGGATGATTTATTACAGGACTATTGCATTAGACTACTTTAGTTTTAGATAGCTGTATCTAACAAACTGCCAACTGAGTATATATTAGTAATTATTGGTTGTATGCACAAGCTGGAATTTATTAGTCAATTTCATGTGGCTGTATGCGCTGAAATACCAATAGATATACATCTGCATATACGCCTGGTAGTCTGGAGATGTTCTTTAATCTAATATTATTATTATTATCACCATATAACATACATTACCCCTGCACTTCCCCCTTTTAGAAATGTAATACAGTAACGTTTACTGAGAACTACTAACTCTGTACTTTTATCTGAGTAAATTTTTACATAAGTAAAAGTACTTTTACTTGAGTACAATTTTCGAGCAGTCTATCCACCCCCAGTGTGTGTAATACATACTAATAGATCCTACAAGGCCAAAATTGATCCGAGGAGCTGAGGGTCAATCCAGCAATAGATCTGTTACAAATCTCTCCTGACATTTCGGTTTAACATGTCCAATTTCATGAGATGAAAAGGAGTTACATCATACTTTAGAGCCCTTATCCTCCCTCAGTATGTGGTCTTTTCAGATGCATTTGGAAAAGTTGTGTTTTCAATCTGTCTTTTTATTCTCCTCCCTGTGAAGTGATGCCACTGCAGTGCTTTCACTGTCAACTTCCATCTGATTTCAGGGTGATAAAAGTGAGGAAAATGTGTCTTAAACTGAGTTTGTATCCAGCAGTTTTGGAGTGCTGTGGCTTTGATGATGTTTTACCAACAGTCTCAGTGTGATCCAAGGCAACCAGCTGGGGCATAAGGTCTACAGTGCGATTACAAGCGGCTATTGCAGGGTTTGCAACATCTTTTGAATTATAGCTCCTCTCACAAGGTACTCTCGGTGGTGCATCGTTATGCCTCGTCTGGGCGGCTCTTAAAGTGTTCTCTCAGTTCACTCACACTTAAAAAGAATACTCTGTCCTGTCAAACTGTCAACCTCCCAAAATTATGTGGTGTCAACTTTCCCCAGAGTTTCTTTCACTGATTGCTTATGGCTTCTTTTTTGAAAGTTTGACATACCAGTGTTGGCAAGAAATGCTACACCATAAGAATATGGTCTATTACCACACCCCATACCTCCAAACAGGTCACACTAAATACTAATAATATACATATTTGGTGTGTGCAATGCATATGTAGGATTAGAATTTATAATTTAGATTACATGTTGGAAGTTGAGGTTGGTCTTAATAGTAATCAAATTCCTTTTTGTACCTAACTTGACTTGGAGCTTGGTAAAAAATATGGGCTAAAATTAAGGTCAATATGATTTTTAGTTTTGAAATGATTGAATGTTCAGAAATCATTATTATCCTGCAGTGATATGTCACACTCTGTAAACCAATGAAAAATACACTGTACTCTACAGGAATGAGTTTGAACCTGAAGGGGTACAGCAGAGGATTGGGTGTGAAACTTCACATGCTGAAACATCAGCATCCCTGTTTTACAGCTAAAAGCAGAGCCAAAATTAATAATTATCTATTAATAAATGTGATTGTGTTTTTTACGCACTTGTGACTTAAGTGTCACACACAGTTTGCTTTGAATTTGTACTCAGATCAGTTCACATAAGTAGGTCTCTTCCCTTAAGTCTTTGTGTGACCATGTGGCAGATATAATTTGTGTTCAAGTTAGTTTAGTTAGTTTATTCTTAATATTTTTATACACATACAAATATTTTGTATGTGTGTAAAATATTTTTTTCCTTTGTTTTACAGAGATTGATATAAAACCACTACTTTGGAACTGTGACTAAAAATCATCACCATCATCAGCTTCAGATTTTGAAAGGCAGGAAATTCCCTCATACTGTCTTCAGTTGATACTCTAACACTACATCAGACCAAGATACCACTCTTTATTCAGTACCTCTACACCCTGGACCAGCGCAGCACCCCCATACCTCACCACGGTCATATTCTACATCTCAGCCCAGCATCTGATCCACTATAGTTTGGGACCTTAAATCTTCACAATGGATGCAACGACATCTTCAAAACTAAAACAATAAAACAATAATTTACAATCTGATAGATCAACCAGCTGAAAAACTGTTTCCCTTTATTACTGGTTACCTGTTTATTGTCCACTCTTAACTATTTTCATTTTCTTATACTGGATGTTTATAATGTTGCTGAAGGAGAGAAAATGTCCTTTTATAAAAAATAAAAAAAATACATCATGGCTTTAAGTGTTGGAAAATGTCAAACTCTAGAATAAAATAAGGTGTGAAAAAGGATGTAAAAAAGCCCATTTAGGTAATATCATTATCTGTTTTATGAATTTATTATTACACTGACAAATGGTTTATGCCCGTATTGAAAACCCTGCATGATGATTGTTTTAAGAAGTGCCTAAACCCAGTGACTACAGAGAAATTCCTTTAAATGAGAAGAAGATCACAATTCTGCCATTGCCGCTGGAACACTATTTCCATATCCACCATATTGAAAATGTCTTCCAAAGGGCATAACACAGCAACACGCTTGGCCGCCCAATGAGAAACAAAAGCTTTGTCAGGTTTTTTCCAGTGGTATTCCTTTCTCTAATCTCTCTTCATGGAATAACCATACATTTAATGAGCCGAAACGATATAATTATAAAAATTGGCACAGCCATTCTTCCACTGCGATATTGTAATATGAAAAGTCCTAATAAAAGTGTAATGTTCGCTCTTGCACATTTTCACTCACTTGACATATTTCATCTCCTTTCAATAAATCCCCTCACCATGTTAAGAGGGCAATTAGAGCGGCGGGGTTGTGAGCACAGCAAAGATTCCCTCCACTTCCTCTTTATGATGCCTCTCTCTCTGTCTCTGTGACATCTTCTTCTCCCCCTCATTTAAAAAAAAACAAACAAACCATGTGCCCATAAAAGTTTAGCTGCTTGTATTGCTGCGCCACAAATTGTAGTACCATAAAGTGTAATTGTGATCCCATTAGTGTAGAGAAGGTGAACATTGACTTGCTCTGATCAATAAAACATCTCAGAGTTTAAAGATATATTGGATCTCTTAGGCCCATTGCGCCTCACAATCCATTATGGATCGCATCTTTTACTCGCTGAAAATCTGTAGTGAAACAAGGTTTCTACTTGTAATGACTCTCAAAGTAGGAGCTCTAATTTAGCATCACACATGAGCTGTTCTTGAACATTTTACTGCCTGTGGTTTGAAACATGAGGACTTTTTAAAAATTATTTTTGGGGTTTTTTAATGCCTTTATTTATAGTTACAGAGAGAGAGAGTCAGGAAAGCTGGGAAGAGAGAGGGGATGACATGCAGCAAAGGGCTGTGGGTTGGATTCAACCCTGGGCTGCTGCGGTTAGAACTAAGCCTTAATGGTACAGGCTCTACCAGGTGAGCCACCAAGGTGCCCCAAAACATGGGACATAGGGACTTATAGATACATGACATGTCTCAGCTTTTTTCAACATATTTTGAAGCAGCAGTGAGTTATTTTAAATGTATAAACTGTATGAAAGTAAGAATAAAAAGTAGTTAAATGACCTTGGTAATGGTATGAGAAGAGATATTATCACCTGCAATATATTGACTATACGTACTCATATTTGACATTGCTATTGAATATAGCTTGAACAGACCATAAATAGAAAGATTATTTGTTCTTTCTGTAGAACTTATATAAATGACTGAACCTAAATTAACGACAGAAGTCACTTCAGTCAGATTGAAACAGTCATTTTAGAACAACATTAAAGACCAAAGTGTAGCTGTGCTGTTGTATCAATGGGTTTATATTTTGCATTGTTTTGGGTGAAGGGTTTTGTGAAGTGAAGCTTAAACTAAAAACAGAATGAAATCCTCTGAAAGAAAAAGAAAATACACATATGTCAGACCTCATGGACAAATGCTGGGTACATGTGTGCATTTATCTTTAACTGTAAAATTTGTATTGACCTGTTTTTTTTTAAAATTTCACTGGTTTTAGAGAGCTCAACAAGGCATGCTGCTACTGACGCTAACATGTCAAGGTATTGATTAAAAAAGGGGGAATAGAAACATCATGTCCTCCCTTGGCAATGCTTTAGACAAACCACTGGTTTCTAATTTGTTCTAAAACGAGTGTCAGTGTAACAAACCACTGGGGTGTTTCAGATCCTTTTTCCTAAGTAACAAGTGAGATTTTAATCAAACAGGTACCCTTTGTTTTGACAGTGTAATGATACAGACACAGAGGTAATGGCTCTCGTAAAACTCCTCACTGCATGAAAGCACTTAGTTTTTCATTATACCCTTTTCAATAAGCCTTTCTACTCTCCTTTCCCTATTTCCTGTAGCCGAGATTTTCTTTTTCTTTCTGTCCTTTTCTTTTACTGTATCTTTTCCCCTCTACATTTTCCTTTCTTTCTTCCTCTGATCACTTCTTTATTTTTGGTTCTTTTCCCTTCCCTTGCCTGCTTTTCCATCTCTGATCTCTTCTACTTATCGCTTCTGATGTTTTCCTCTCCTGTCTTTTCTTTCACTCTTCTACCCTCTCTCCATTCCTCCTTTTTCTTTTTCTTTTTATCTCTACATACCCCTACTCTACTTTTCCCCTTCTTTTTCTTTGCCCTCTCCTTTCTTCTTCATGTTAAATTAAGAGAATGTGATCTCAACACTATCTATCCCAGCACCACACATCACACAGTAATTTAATTAAGACTGGGCTTCGAGCAGCCTCGCTACACAGTAAATCACTGAGCCTCCACAATAATGATGTCTGTAATCAGAACCCTTTGTTTTGGTTTCAGTCTGATGTCTAACTCTGGTGCTATGCCAGACGCTCTCCTCATCCTACTTAGTTTAATTTCATCTGATGGATTTGAAATAGTCCCTTAAAGGCAAAGCACATTTTCCACCTATAGCTCAGTGGCCATTGCACTGTTTAGTTGAGTGAGGCAATTCATTTGTAATGAATGGTATTCATGACTCTGTGAGGACTGACTGCCTCATTTCAGCAAGGATCAATACTTTGTTAAGACATCACCACCTTTTGCCACTGGCTGACATAAAACCATGCAGAGTGGAGCTGGTTATAAAAACATTTCCAGAGGAAAACTTCCACTGGCTGGAGTCAAGCAAGACATTGCTCCACTTTTGTCTGTTGTGCAATAAGTTGTTTGGTGAGCATCTAAGCATTTATTTCTAACAAAATAAAATGAAGAAATATATGCAAAAGTTTATTCCTCTGTTTATGTCACACTGCCACATTGTGCAAGTTTTTTCAACATGTCTCAAACTGTTACGCCGACTATCTTTATTTCATGAGGTTTACACTCCAGCAAGCATTAGCTGGGTTAGCATTACATTTGTGAAACACACAGGTTTGTCCACTTCTTACATTCTGTCTTGAAACATTAACGTGAAAACTCATGTTTGAAAATACAAACAATAAAGCATAAATGTAACTTCTGTCTTGTTTAAGTTTGTAAACCAAGCAGCCACACCGATTTGCCAAAATGTTAAAGGGAAAAATCTGATTTTTACATACTTATACTATACTATATACTATATAATACTAGGGCTAATTTTTGCCTGTGACATGTTGGTTTAGCCTCAGTATTTACAATGAAACTGTGTTCTCAACCAACTCATGGAGTTTACCCTAGCTTGATTTGCTAGCTAGCTGCAGCTAATCAAATCTGCTAGTGTCAGTTATCATTTCAGCCAGCAAATTCAATGGTTGCTGGCTAGAAATGAGAAGCTATTGTATACCTTTGTCCGAAATCAAGGACTCGCTGTTTCAAAAAATACTATAAATTTATAGGTAAATAGGTAAATCTGCCACCATTATCATTAAACCTGCATAGCTTAACAGTTGTAGCAACAGTAAGGACAGGGCTCAGGTAACAGTCAATCATTTCAGTTTGAAAGAGAAAATTTTGCAACCTCAAGACTTTGACATAGAAAAGTGCACTTTTTCAGTCAGACTTCAGGCTGGCAGCCAACGGTGAATTAATTTCTTTACCTAAGATGTTTGGTGAGTAATTAAGTAATTTAGATACTAATCCAGATGTTTGATAACGGTGTTTTGGTGGCCTTGGTTCTCAGGAGGGAGGTTGTTTCACCTCATTTTGTTGATAAAGCATCAGTGTCCCAGTTCACCGGTTCGCAAAACGTCAGTGTCTAACAAACAGGTTGATAAGCTATCAGTGACTCACCTCATTGGTTGAGAGAACCGAGTCTTCATCCAGACTGAGAACAGCATCAGTGACGATGACGTCGTGGGGGAAAAAACGACTGCTCATCGTCTATAAAGGAAGAGACAGAAAGAGGCAGCTGATATCATTGGCAATCATTTGTCAATACAATTAACCCACTAAATGCAGCATGAATCACACGTTCATGAAGTGATGGCAGTGGTAAAATTATTAAGTCTTACTTAATCAGCCATTCCTCAGAGTCAGAGCCATTTTAGGAGAAATGTTAACAAATCTTGTTTTTTTAAGGAAATGTGTTGACTTTAATAAGCATTTTAAGGTTATTAGGGTTGGTACAGAGTTATGAAAAAGTCCTGGCAAAATGAAAACACAATGAGAAAATGTGTTTGTTTACTCCCTGCTGTGTGTCTATCAATCAACGAGCTGACTTAATAGGTTTTGTGTGAGTCTTTATCAATTCATTGCCAAGCAGAAAGTGTAGCAGACCTTGATCCATTACCCTAAAGAGGGCTGCTGATGATATTGACTTGTGATTAAAGTCTGAATTATTTAACTGTTTGTGTAGAAAAGGGGAAAAAAAATGATCTTGGCTGTATGGAAACAAATTTCTGCTGAGGATTCAAACAACCACCTCCCTGAAAACATACAAGTAAGGCCAAAACTGAAAGAAGGGACAGAAGGTAGAGACACATACTCCCAACAGACAAGCATGAGTTTCCTGTTTTGTTCTGATCTCTTGCTGATTATAGCAGACTTGAACTTCAGACTTCACCTTTGTTTGACTTTGACCATGTGCTCAGCTGGCCATAAAAACACTGCTGCACGCTTTGGAAATTAAAAATGTACTTTTCTAGAATGTTTTATCACCATGTTTCCAACATCATCACACTGCGGACAACACTCATACACTGTCTGTGGTTTGTAGACTGCAGATAGTGTTTGGTTTGTTATTTTAAAAATGTAAGGCACAATGGTGGCTGGACAAACATGATCTTTCAAGGTGAATTTCCAGGTATTTCTAGCTTGAACCTGGGAGGTCAGCTAAGCCAACCACACAACCTACTACTAACAAAAGCATATAAGTTTTATTTTATTTATCTTGCAAAGCTCAAATCTTGAGACTTCCACTGGGCTGGAAAATGTGTTCTTTTGCTTCACCTGTAACTCAACCAATAAGATTATCTCTACCATATAATATTTTTGCCACACCTGTTAACTAAACTTGCTGCAATTATACATTTTTCTCTCTTTAATTTTGGTCAACTATTCCGTCAAAGATTTCATGTAATATTTAAAGTAATTTAAATGAATCCCTGTGTTAACTACTGTCACAGTTGTGACGTTTAATTTGGATTCACTATCTGAAATAAAGTAGATTGAATTTACACCCCCTGGGGTAATTTTAAGAGGCTTATTTTCTGAAGCAACACCACAAATATCTGCAAGGTTAATGTCTGCTCCCGTCTCAGCTTAATGAGCCCATGGATGCTGAGTGCAAATTCATCAAGAAACTAAGCGTAACATCAAACGAATTTGAACGCAAATCTCCTAAATTCCTCCAATTATTTGGAGTAGCACATAAAAACTGCATTATATCACTGCATAAAGTGAGAACTGTTGGCAGAAAATATTTTCTTCGGATGGATGCCCCATAATCGGCAGGATGGTAATTAGTTCAGTCAGGACGGTGTTCAGAACAGTTTCTCAGCTTTCTTTTGAAAAACACCATCACAACGTAATTGGCTGCAGTAAATTAGCCACAGGCCTGATAATCAACTGCATTCATCCCGGAGTAATGGTCTGAGTGTAAGAAATTTATAATATCAAAGATCACATTCTTAATGCACATGTACATTTTGTGATGGAACAGTCTTGCACGCTCTTGAACTGACTTCACTACATTTCCCAACATCCTCTGGGTCATTCTTCTCTGACCTTGTTATAAGTATCTTTAAATGGGCCCCTTGTTGTTTGCCCTTTTTGCTTTGCTGTTTCTCATCCACTGATACGGAGTGGGTGGGGTTTATGACCTGTAGTGCAGCCAGACACCAGAGGGTGATCAAGATGTTTTGGCTTCACTTCAGGGATCTGTCATGTCGTCCATCTTAATATAAACTCATTGGTCTGGACCAACATCACTTAACCCAACTTTTAGCCTAAATTTGAGACAGATATCTATGGTGTCCACAGGATAATTTCTGATAACTCTCATTATTTTTCCTCCTCGTAACACTGGCAGACCAACGTTTTCACTTCAGGTTGGCACGAAACTTGGTACATTCATGGTTCTCTGAGGATGTATCCTAACATCTTTAGTGATCATCCTTCATGGCTTTATGTGACATTTCTCAACAACTCCATGAAATTTGATGCAGACATTCATTAGCATTAGCTCAAAGCAACACTGTTCCTATATACAGCCTCACAGAGCTGTTAGCACGCCTGCAGACCCTTGTTTATTATGACTTGTCAAGATTGATTCACGTCACATCCATTTTGAAATTAAAACTATCCATCCAGTGCAATATTATCCCCAGGTTTTGATAGAATAATGATATCCAATGATGGATTAAATGCTGTGTCAGATGCTTTTCCACTTATAAAAATATATTTTGGCCTGAAAATGATCAAACTGAAGGGTATTTAATACAGACTTAAAATATCGCCCTTTGGCACTTTCAGTAATATGTCAGTATTGGCACTGGCCTTGAAACCTCATACTGGCTGAGGTATGTCTGTCTCTACCTGTCTGTCAGTGAACCCCCAACCTTACCCCCTCCCTCTGGCTGGTTTCAATGCTTTTCTGCCTCTGGACAAAGATTAGATCCCACTGAGATCTGTGGCAGTTCAATGGTCTGAACCTTATCTTTGTCGCTCTCCTTCCACCCATTTACTCTCTTAACATTTGCTATGACTCCTGCTTCTTCAAGGGGAGATATCTGCTCTGTCTTTGTGTCACAGATATACCAAGCTGTTTCTAAATTACACTTAAAGGTCAAAGATCACACGGCTATCTGCAGCACCAGCATTACCTACGAGCAGCCACTTTCTCTCTTGAAGAATATTTCACTTGCCATTATTGGTGTGTAAATAAGTATTAGGTCACAGGCACAGCTGATATAAGTGCTTCTGTATTGCTAGGATTAACTCAGAATCAGCATTGTTGCCTTTTGAAATAAATTCAATATATTGCATAGTTTTCTTGGCAAAATACATGGATTAAATTAAAACTGCACTACTTTCATTTTTAGATTAACAAACAATTAAGTTAGTTGTTTATGGTTATGAACCCTTTTCATGGAGCATGTGAGCATCTTTCAGCCTGTTGTTTTACGCGTGCAACCTTTTCCATTTTGGTCCAATTTCTCCATTCTCACCAACCAGCAAAAATGTTCAGCAACAATGTATGCTACCTGCCAGTCAGAGAGCGTTAGAGACTAGCTGGTGAAGAAAGTGGAGGATTTAACAACTGAGGAGACAGATAATTTTCTTAAGAGGTGGAGAGAAAACAGAGTTAAAAGGACTTGAGAATGGATTTACATTCACCAGGCTGACACAAACATGACTCTTAATGAATGCTAATGTTGCTCTGTATCTGTATAAATACAACATATCAGATTTTGTGGGAAAAAACAGTAGAAAATAAAGGGATTATTTTTTATTTATCCGATTTGACAGATGAAACAAACACACATCAGTTCTACAGGTCTGCATGACCAAAAATTAATAAACACTCATTTTGCCGTTGACCGGATAAATCCTAAGGAAATTCGAAGGAAATAATAAACTCAAGCATATTTCGAGGACAACAATTCTGCTGTGAGTCAGCTGCCCTGACCTCCTGTTCAATCAATCCCGACATTAGGTCCTACTTGACCTTTAAACCCTTCACTTTCATGCTCCTTTGGTCTAATTTAAATGCATAGTTAATGAATCAGGATCAATGTTGAAGATTAACTTATCAATATAAAATTCAGGGTGTGGGGGCAAGACACACAATATTGACAGGTGACTGATGAAGCTGAGGTATAGTGAACATATTAGCAGAGAGTCCATGGATTGCTCCTTTGATAATATTGATGTTTGGGTCATAAATGCTTAGCAAGCAGGACACTCCTTACAGCAGGGCCAAGCTACGAAGAACCTGATTCATCTGATCAACCAGTCAGTCATCCTGCCTGTTTCTTTATGAGCTGTTCTGAACCTATTTGTAATGCTTTTGTAGATATATTATATATATATATATATATATATATATATATATATATAATATATAATATTGGCAAATAAAGCTGTTTCTGATTTAACTGTCCTATTGAATATGTAAATGACAGTTAAGATTTTTAATAATGCCTGAGGAGGAAAGAGCAGGTATTTTGTCACTATTTTAACCAGAAGAAAACACACATCAGTCATTTGTTCAAATTCTTTGAACAAGCTTTGTTTAAATTTTAGTGACAAAGGTTGGGGTCTGATATCATTTTATCCGAATCCCCAATTAAATCTCATTAACTTTCTGTTTCATTCTTCCCAAGTAATAAAGTTATAAATAACTGCAACTCAAAGATAAAGTTTAGATCTGTGATCATCTGCTCCTTGTTTTAAATTAATCAGCATCAACACTAATTAAGATTAATTAAGAGCCTCATTAATTTTCAAAACCTGTAGCTTTGACCTGAAATGAGAGCAGCAGACATAACAAACACACACACATCACACACTATGGAACATAGATTTAATCTTGATTTCTCACAAAGTAGCTGATCCAAATGATGGAGGACCTGAGTGAGAACTAAAAGGGTTAATTATCTCAAAATGTTGATTTGAGCTGCATAAAAAGTTGAATTGAGAGTCTCCTGCATCTCTCAGCCAATCGTTTCTCTTGGGAAGAGTCTCCACTCTACCGAACTACAAAAACACAGTTCGGATTTCGACGCTGGAGACTGTGGTTCTCTTATGGCCTCTAACAGTCAACTTACCTTTTACCTGAGCACAATATTTTTTTAATACAAGGAAGCATAAGCAGCTTATTGTTTTGTTTACTTATGAGGACTTGTGGGATGAAATATAAAATATATTAAAGCGTAGAGACAATATTTTATAAAAAGGTGATTGTGAATCCATCCATCCAGTATCTATGCCTAACAGGGTCGCAGAGAAGTTTGAGCCAATCCCAGCTGACATTGTGCGACTGTGGGGTACACCCTGGACAGGATGCCAGTCTATCACAGGGCTGACATATAGAGACAAACAACCATTCTCGCTCATATTTCCACCTACGGGCAATTTAGAGACACCAATTAACCTAACGTGAATGTCTTTGGACTGTGGGAAGAAATAAATCCAGAACCTTCTCACTCAGTGCTAACACTGCACCACCGTGCCACCTGTGATTGTGAATGTGCAAGAAAAATAACCCCAAAAAAGTAGACACAAAGAGCACTGAGGTTCAGGAAAGAGAGGAAGTAAAAGCTTGTGATGGAGTGTCTCCACTCAGCATTACGGAGTAGATACACTCATAACCAACAGCAAATTACTGCTCCATCGAGGCAAATGACAAACCTTCTGTGTGTTTCTCTCTTTATTATTACAGTGGAACAAACACAGCGAGCGCTTGGAAGGAAATACACTGAAGAGCATCTGCATGACAATATACCACGTGACTAATTATACAACCATAGGCGCTGCTGGGTACTGACATGCACCAGACATACACACACATATTACCTCTGAGATGTGGTTTATTGTCAACGGTGGAAACATGTTCTTGTGTTTCAAAGGGGGGAAGCATTTACATGAAAACAAACAGAAGCAATTAGAAGACAAGGGATCGCAGTTAGACAGAGAGAGATGGAGAGAGAGAGAGAGAGAGACAGAGAGAGAGAGAGAGAGAGAGAGAGAGAGAGAGGGGTCGGTGTTGGTGGTGGGGGTTAGGTGAGTGAGAATGTGATTGAGTGTATTTTCAGGATGAAGCTGTGACAGTTTCCCCTTCCTTTATGAAACATCACGTAACAGTTGTGGGTTCAAACATGTGTCTGGAAGACAGAATGTTACCCTTGAATACTGCAAATCAGAACAATCCCAGCAAAGTCACACTCCTGGCTTGACTCTAATAACCGACAATCAAAACTCACGTTGCCTCAGTCTCACCATCAAGAGTCTACCTGAACAGGAAACAGCGGTTTTAATTAACACAGGAAGAAACTTTATCTTATACACTGTACAGTACATCTTTATCATTCTCTCCCTCCTCTGCTCCAGCAGACTTGTCTCTCTATAGCTGTTAACATAGACAGGCTAGTTTGCATTGTATTCATTTTTTCCAGTGTTATTTTCCATCGGCATTCAACAGGTGTGGACCTTTCACGCCATAAGACTGCAGGGCACACTATAACGATATGCTGGTATCAAGAGGACGCGCCATAGTTTGCTTCATTATCCTCCCAAAATATGAAGCTTTCGGCTACATAACAAGCTGGTAAGTGTTTTTACTTAACTAACTGTGACATTAGTTGTGATACTGTGTGTGCTTTCACCGTTAAAAAACAAAAATCTACCAACTTGTACATCGTATCGCAGAAGAGAGAGAAACCTGGAGGCAATATTTTTAAAAGATTTAATATTTAAATCAAACTGCAAGAATGATTATTAACGCCAACAGGCACTAAAAGTTAAAGTGCAGCAGTGAGTCGCTCCAAAGTCCATGGGCTGCAAGAATAAAGCACTGAGTCCACTGTCTGACCCTGGTACATTAATGAACCTGGTGAACTCCAAAGATCACAAACAGTCTCTTTGTCAGTCTTCACTATATGGGGAGGCAGTTTGGTGTGTATGGTATCAGCAGGACGTGTACAGCTACAGTAAACCCCAAGGGGAAAACACGTCAGTTAGTCATCTACTGCATTACTTAAGCAAGTCACACAGTACTTAAGTGAGCTGTACATGCTTCATGGCAGTTAGCCAGCCATATACATGGAAGCATGTACAGCCTTAAGCAGTGTTACAAACTCAGGTTGGTTAGTTTGGTAACATATGAAAGTACAGTTGGTGAGATAAGGTGTAAACCTTTGTCTGTATCAAACTTTAAAGGTCCCATACTGTATAAAGTGAGATTTCCACGTCTTTTTAAAAAAATAAGAAGCAGGTTCCTTAAAACAAGCCATCAGGACTTTGTGCAACTTTGTGATGTCACAACAAAGCAGTCACTAGTCTCAGCCTTGTTCCAAGGCCAGCCCACTGAGACCCAGCCTCGTTTCTGAGTGTTTATCTGAAATATTTTTATTTTTATTAGCCATTTAGAAGATTGGCTCAGAGCCTCTGTTTTGATTGGCTCACTGACTTGTTGCTGCTAGAACTAAAATATAGGACCTTTAAAGTGCAGCATATGGCTTTCCTGAAGACAGACCGTAACTCCATACATATCAAACTTGGAAAAGTAGAAATAGAGATAATTTGTTAGTTTGGGGCAGAACTAATTTATTCAAGTATTCTCCTGTAAACTTCTCACATAGTTTGATTTAAATGCAAACTGTTCTTAAGACAATAAAAGGAACTCACATAAACTGGTTGAGACCCAAAGAGGTAAAACTATCCAATATTTCACAAAAAGATTTAAGAGCTCACAAGTGTTTCAACTGACGCTGGCTAGTTTTGCTTGTGCTTGAAAAACAAATCACAATTTTTGATAGTTTAACAGTGGAGAACTTGTCTCACTGCTAAATAATTTGACTTGTCATTGTAAACAGATGGTTGCACATCTCCCAAAAAAATGAAATGCAAGGTAGATGATAGATGCGTTGGAAGATCCGGCCTCCTGCACAGGTGTTTTCACATGTTATAAATGATTTAAACATTGCTCAGGCTGATTTGGGAGACAGAAAGAGAAGAGAAGGTGTAATTTTTTCCACCCTAACAGGTGTCACAAAAGTAACAGAAGACAGTCGGGGAGATGTCAGTCTAAAACACACACCCAAACACTCCTGCGGACGTGTTAAATCAGCCACAATAATTGAAAACACCTGTCAGGGTAATGAGGGTTTTTAAATACTTCTACTAAAGCTTTGTACTTTCATTACAGTTTGCAGCAGATACGACCGATTCTGAAATATGTAGCACGAGTTTTTAAACTGTAACAAAATTGTTTGAATCTCAGTTACAATGCAGATTTGTTAGCAAACGTGTGGTGAGCAGACAACAGTGCAGAACCACGTAGAGCAAATTTACAAGAATTCAAAGCAAATAAAAGCCTTTCATTTTCAGTAATAGTTGGAAAAATTCAACCTGATGCATTTCAGACTTGATGAGCCTTAATCAGGGGCTGCTCTTGTTATGATATAATAACATATTGCATGGCTCAGAACATCTGGTATTCTCAAGATTATTTGCTTAATTTCCTGAATCATTCATTAAGAAGTGAAGCTCTGAATGGAGCAAAACTCTACGTGCACATCACAGGATCATATCAGCTCTAGATGAGCTTGTTACTCTGGGGACGTTGAGGTTTTACAATTTAAGATTTTCTGATTTCTCCTAAGTTTAACCTGTGACTATAGTGTGGGTGAACCCTCAGCAGGTATTTCGACCAACCTAAAAGCTAAAGGCTGAAGGCGAGACACAATTTATACACATAAGTGTAATTGTGAGCCATACTGATGTACAGTCTTTTCCTTGTGTGTTCCTGGAGGTTTGATTTTAAAAACAGAACTGCAGATGATTAATCATTAAATTCAGTTTCTCCTAATTTTCTGATAGTAATCTTTCTTATTTAGCATTATGTGAATCATGTTTTTTTTTTTGACAAACTCTTTGAGGTGGTAAAAAACTAAGTGCCAGTCCCACACAATCATACAAACCTTTTCAGCATATGCTCTTACTAGTATTATGTCTGAGTGGTTATATCAGACATAATGAAATGACCTCTCAGACATAATACCATCGTCATGGAGCTAATCTGATGTTATTCTGGGATGGAGGTCTGATTAAGCCATTTCCTTAAGTGTCTGCATAGTTTATGTTTACAGATTGTGTACAGCTGCACTGCCATTTTATCAGGAAAAATAGCAGGAAGAAAACAGTACAGTTGAAAATTTGAATTTAAAGTTGGACTATAATAGTTACATTGAACCACATTTTGAATTTCCAGGAAACACCAGGATGTCAATTGCTGGTATTTAACCTTAGAGCAAAATAACAACATCCACCCTGCTCTAGATGGATCAGCAAGTTACAGTATTTTGTCCTCCTCTAAACCATATCTCTGAACATCTCTCATGTATATTTTTAAGTGCACAGGATCCTTCGCACCTCCTGTCTTCTAGAAAACAGCTAGAAGCCAGAAGGTTGACATTTTAATTTCTGACTGCAAACAAAAGTGTTGCTAAAGTATCTTTGTGCTGGGCTTTATTATGAATTGGAGATAATGTCTTCACTAGTAAGCAACAAAGTATATCTTAATACATAAAGGATGCAAAAAGCCAGCAGGTATTACCTTGGTCTGTCCTTCAATGACAGTGAGAGGCACGCTGGTGGAGGGCCACTTGTTCCTAGGGGGTAAAGGCTTGCCGCAGTTCCATAAAACCACAATCTGTGTGAGGAAAGCACAGGAAGTCAGCAAATATTACACAAGTATCAACACTGATGTATAAAAGTTATATAAAACCCCTGATACCTGTGACAAAGTATAAACATACTGTTGACTCTATCTCAGGATGCGTTTTTCATCTTTAAGAAGCACATTCAGGCCACTGGAGGTTTTCTACTCTACAAATAGAGTTGCTGAAAAATACTTAATTGTCAGAGGATGTTCACAGTCTGTTGTGTTATCATATAAAAATGTGGTGTTACTGTGGTGTTACTGCCATTACTTCCAACAGGGAGTTTATGTTTTCACCTGTGTCTGTTTATTTGTCAGCAGGATTATTCAAAATTACTGAACTGATTTGCACTGAACTTTTTCTCTGGAATCTGCTGTATGTTGTCTGGTGCATGTATGGATTATTAGGGCTCAATAATCAGTACTGTGGATCAGTGGTTCCCAACGGGCTGTGAAGGTACTGCAAGTGGGCCGACAAATCATTTGCAAAAAATAACAATTTTGGTGAATAGTTGTATTGTTTCAAAACAAAATGATCTTTATAAATATTAAAAATATTTAAGAATGCATTTCATTGTTTTTTTTTCTTGTATTAAGTGAAAGCCAATGACAGGAACTTTTATGTTATCTCTGCCTAGACCACATCGCAGACTTGTTTGCTATCTCAGTCTGATTGAACTTCACCTGCTTTCAGTTCAGTCCTGAATATTCGATCATTATCATTAAAATGAAAAGTGCTCTAGGAAGGCATCATTTGGCCTCTGTATTGTTATTGGGTCAGATGTGGGCTGCCAACATTTTTGGGATTTTCAAATGGGTCCTGAGCTGGAAAGGGTTGAGAACCTCTGCTCTAAATAATGAACATTTTCATATATTAAAGAGGTCAAGGTGGTAAAAGATTAAAAAGAGACTTTGAGTATGAAGGTAAAATATTTTGAGAAAAACATCATAATTTTACATAAGTGGGAATTACTTTTTTCTCAAACTATTATGATTTTATTCTTGAAATCATAATGGCCCAAATAACATTGTTGTATTAGAAGAAGAAGAATGGCCGTACTCCCATCCTCAAATTTCATTACCTCAAGGTTGACATTGTTTCAGAAGAGAGAGAGGAAGCGGGAGAGAAGACATGAGTGACACATTCTTTCATAAAACACTGACACTGCTTGATATTGTTTATATTTTGCTTTGTGTTTAACTGGTAATATTTCTTCAGACTGTTTTTCACGATTGTCATTTGTAGCACACACACCAAACACAGTGAAAGTATAGACACACGTCCCACCTGTGCACAGAACTTGGACTTGGCTACAGCGATGATGAGCTTCACCACAGGGGAGATCTGGGACTGCAGAGGAGTCACCGTATGGATCACAGCTGTGAACTGCTGCGACGGGCTCTTACCTGAACACACACACACACACACATTCCAGAAACAGTTGTCATGGGTAAAGTGTATTTAGGTTTCTTAACACAGATTTGTGCAGATGTTGCTCTCCATAAAGCTCCATCACGGTTAACTGGACACACAGTGCTCTGTGCAGCACCTATCATCCATCTTCCTGACAGCATATCTACCCTCTGCTCACATGACTGAACATGAGTAAACACGTCTAATCCAGGAGTGAACAGTTTCCTTTGAGTGTCTCTTTTAGTAAATGGTGAATGGTGCGGATTTATTTCCAAGTAATGAGTAATTCTATTTTCTACAACCGCACAAATAAACCAGTTCTTGTTAGTTACTTTATTGTATTTTATTGGGGAAAACAAAACAGGGCAAAAAGACAAGTCAAGAGGCGGAACCAAACTTTAAATTACTGCCTTCAATAAATGATCCCCAGAATACAGTGCAACAGGTAAATGGAGCTGAGGAAGTGTTTCCCCCTCAGGCAGTGTATGCCAAAGAAATGTATCAATATTATGGAGCATTGGCTTCTACAACTGGATTTTGTAAATACATTTTCTATTTCATAATAAATGAGTCTATTCACATCGTAACTTTGGATGTAAAGAGCCGATATGAAGAGCACACAATGCAAATGTTACATGACATATTCAACACCATTCAGCGTGTTCACAAGCACACTAATGGTATGATTACCATCAGATTAAAGTGATGCTCTGACTGTGGAAAATGGGACGTAAATTCCTTGTTTTGATACTGCAAATATCATTTTGTTCATGATCAGTATGGGAATAATCTGATTAGCGCACAATCGTTGCATTTAGATGAAAGAAAAAGATCAGACGAAAAAGAAATGCGATTATTAATCTGATTATCAAACAAACCATGTAAACTGAGGATAATGGGGGATATATCTGGTAACTGTGAACTGTGTAAACACTTTAATTAGACTATTAATCTGTTTTCTCACAATAATCAGGTTGCAGTGCGCATGTTAATGTTGAGATTACTGTATGAACGTGTAACATGCCCGAAGGCTCCACCACGGAGGGAGCTGGAAGAACCTCTCTTCTGAGACTGAGAGTCAGTTTGAAAACTACTGTACTACACCTGGTGGAGACAGAGGCTCTCAGTCATCTCATGTTTGTAATTATTCCAAGATATCTGAAATCAATTTAAAGTGATCACATGTAAATGTTTAGAAATGTTACATGTGACATCTTTAAAAACCAGGAGGTTTACTGATATTAGAAATAAGTTCAGTGACAGGAAACAAAAGCTAATAAGGAGTCTGCGCTTTCAATATTATAGTTCAGTTCCTTCCTTGAGCTTTTGGACCACTGTTCAGAGAGGATGTCCTAATACTGACTTTGGCCAGCGTGTGTTTTTTCATGAGTTGTAACTGAGTTGAGAAACTTAAGTGCCCCATGTGAGCAGCAAAATATGAGAGTCAGAAATATAGAGAAGGTAAGGGCGGATGTGGGAACACACACACAGATGCACAAAGAATTCAGAGCAACCGAAGAAGGCTGGGATTGCAGGGACATGGCATGCCAAGTGTTGGGTGGGTATGGGAATAGGGGAATAAGCATCCTCATGGATAAGTGGAGCCAGAGTGCTCTTTAGTGTTGCTCTATCCATCTCTCTGACACTGGGCCCCCTGACCAGCCATCTCAGGTGGGTTTAGCGTATTTATGGAAGCACAAGGTCTGCCCTTGTGGGGGGTCACAGAAACAGGCTCTGCTCTTCTGTTTCCACTGCGCTTTCTTGGAAAGAGCTTCATCACCTTCATTTTTATGAAATTACACAGGCTTCTTTTATTCCTGCAGGCCTTGTTGTACCAATTAGAACAAGGTAGTGCAAGTTTGAGTACTTTACTCTAATGAGGATCTAACAGGGTCCTATGCTTCCCACAATGCAACTGTGAAGCTACTAAGTGAAAGGCAACTGGACCGGCTTTAGATTCTTAAAGACATTTTGCCTGTGGATTCCTTCACTGCAGATTGACTGTGAGAAATTTAATCTGCATTTAATCTCATTGGCATTGTTCCCACCTTGAGAGTAGTCGAGGTCACATGTGGATCATCAGTCCACCTGGCTGTCATACGAGAGCTGTTAAAATCGCTTGAATCAAGTTATGAATATGTCGTAAACTGCCTGGGAGGGAACATCAGGAAGGTATTGTACTGTAAGTAGCTGATAAGTAGTGTTTTTTGGTTTTGTCAGTAAAAGCTTCAGCCTGGTGAATGGACAGCTTCCTGTATTTTGTAACTGTCACAAAACTTCATTGTTACAGATAATTATCAGTATCTTCTTACTCTTCACACTATTGAACCTGCTGGTGTCCTTAAAGAGGTATTGTACTGGACAATGGCCAGCTGATTCTTAAAACAAGTAGCAGACACATGGTGGATCAGAAAAGAGGAGACGCTATTCTGTCAGAACAAGAGCAAATATTCTACTGTTCCAGAACAAATAAGTGGAAATGAATGAAACATAAAGCTTTCCTCCAAATCCTTTAAGATCTTTCTCTTTGGGAAAAGGATTTTCTCTGTGAATTTCACAAAAACTATACAGTGCAGTGTGTGTGTGACACATACACATACACATCGGGAGCAAATCGCAGTTCAGTGTCTTGCAAAGGGACACTTCAATAAGAGATCATTGCTGGGTATTTAACCTCCAACCATGCAACCCTTTGATTAAATATAATAATATAATAATATAATAATATAATAACATGTATGGACGATATCATCAGTGGCTTGTGACAGGCAGCACAATAGTTAAATACAGGAGGTAATATAGTTGCTTGCATTGTTCAACAAACACAAAAATATTCAGGTTTGGCCTTGGCAATACTTCTACAGATGAAGTATTTAAAATACCACAGTGGGTGTACAATTATCAGTATGCAGTCAAAATGCATCCAATTATGTGTTTAGCTGAATTTATATAAACAAAGAAGAAGAGAAAGAAGTAAGACTGCATCAGATGTTTCAGAACCATGGAGAGAGACACTGGTTTGGAACACAACAGCACCACAGATGTACAGAGGTAAACAAGCTGACTGTTTCAGCACCACGGACAGAGACACAGAGAGACGACGGCCTTGTCTCGATTCAGGGCCCAGATTTTTTTCAGAAGTTTGAATCTGAGAGTTGTGAAGTTTTAAGACTAAGCTTGCACCTGTGTGCAAAACACTCCTATATTAATAATACCGTTATCTGATAACTGAAAGAAATAAATTCTGACTTGATCACCCAGAATTCAAGTGGTTAAGTGGTAAAAAGCAACACGAAACTCAGGTAAGTTTTGTAATACAGAAGTACACAGTATGAGCAATGGTGTTTCACTTCAACACATGATGGATGGCTGGCAAAAGTCTACTCAAGACCTGTTTTCAGTGTGAATGATGTTCCCAGCTCAAAATATGACAAAGCTTTTGGCCTTTAAAAAGAGTTATGATTGGAAGATTCCTCCCAGCTCTCCCTATTATTTTGAAAATGTATACAAAGTATTGCTACCAAAAGTAATAGCTGACTTGACATATATATTATCTACAAAGAGAGAGAATTAGCATATCTCATAAGTTTACTGCTCATATGTTCCTTTGTATAGCCATGTCCTGGTCCTGTGCAGCTTTAAAGCCAGTTGAAATGAGGATTGTTGGCCTGCAAACTCCCAAGGCCTGCCAGCATGTGTGTCTGTGTGCCTATGTGTATGCCAAACCAACTAGATGCTCAACAAGAAATCTAGAAACACACACACATACACACACACAGTGGGGTCTGCCTTCCTCCTCAGGCTGTCATACTATTTTGTCAATAAGTGCCTGTGTTTGTTTAGATCTGACTTTTGGTTTTTAAAATCTTTGTCAGTGGATCTTGGCTGAACACACGCCTACTATAAACTGAACTGATCCATGAACAGACAGCATCTTGCCGACGGTCTGTTTTGCCGACGGTCGGTTTGTTTTTTTAACCCTACAGCACACATAACTGCACAACTTTTCACAAACTGAAGTAAAGTTGGAAGTCGGGCCATCAAATCAGGATTTTCTTACAGCTCCTGAGGCCACAATGTCTGAGCAGTAAGTCAAACTTTTTCAAACTACCAAGCAGAAGTTGCAAATGCTTTGCCATCAAAAGTTATGGGAAGGTAGCAAAGTGAGACCGTCATACACACAGCACTGACAACAAGTTATTCCCTGAGAGCAGCATTGGAGGTGGCAGCAGCTAAAATAGTGATTTACTACAGTGGCTTGAACCAAACTGCTCCATCTTTCCTTCTATTCCTCAGTCCCTCCCTTCTTTCTTCCTTCTAACCCCTGTGTCCACAATCCCTCAGAGAGAGACAAATATTGATCAGAGTTACAGCCTCAATCTGTTGAGAATCACACTTGACTGTATGCATATCTGCACACGCCAACACACACACACACACACACACACACACACACACACACACACACACACACACACACACACACACACACACACACACACTACAGGCCCAGTACCCTGAGGTGAGCCTATACACTTGCTGCTTTTATGTTTGCTACACAACCAGCAGCAACCCTTGGTCCCTGATATCACCTGAGAAAAATTCTGTAGTATGTAAAAACTGGTGCAGCTCACATCCAGCAAATGACGGCAGAAGCAACAACGTATTTTGAATAAACTGAAGAAAAGCTTTGAACTAGAACGGTTAAATCAAATAAAGTGTCACCTACATTCACAGAAAGACTAAGGAGGAAGACACTGCATACTGACTGACTCTCTGGTGAGAGCAGTGAAGACACATACCAGCAATTTCTAAAAGATGAGGAGAAAATTTGTGGATTGAAACTTCAAAACCTACACTTTCTTTCCATTTTGTCCCTGTTCAAAGTCTCTGAAAAAAACATCTATTGCTGTCATCATAATCTAAGTTTAGAGAGTACAGTTTCCATAGGTTGTGGGCTTTGGTGGATATTGCAGCCATGGAGTCAGTTAGTTGTCTGAGGGCTACAGCTTGAACCCCGTTTATTACGCCTATATGTGTTTATATTTTGATAAACTTTCACCATTGAAGTGTGCTGATTAGTGGTACCTCTTTGCAATTTACCTGTGGATGTACAGACATGTATCTCTGGTTTACTTTTGATCCTGAGCAAAGCTTTAAAATGTGATAATTTCAAGGCAAATTCTGGAGTTATAAGAGCGTCTTCTGTCTATGATTTAAGTGGATTTATGGATGTTAGTTCATGATGGACATGAGCAATATACGTGGACATAGATAATTATATCCTCAAAAAGTGTGAGTCACACTGAATCTAAAAACATGGATCACGTCAGTATTTAAATTTAAGTTATGACTCAGTACGAATTGTGACGTAAACTGTGGAAATCTAGTGCCAGGGGTTAAAGTAACTTCATTGCCTCCATGAGCTGTGGGTCACACCCACTGGTGCAGCTCCCACAGCTGTAAATGGGCCACATCAGCAGGACAAACTACAGTGATTTGAAAACCTCTGGGGTAAGGCCTCTAACTACATTATCGCTGAAGCTTGAGCCACCCACTGAAAATGACATTCTTTTTAGGAGCAACCAAACTAATGATGTACAGTTGAATCTATCAATAAAATCAAGCCTTTTACTCACATATATGTTTTGTTAATGTTTCCTCAAGATTTCTGAAGTGGTCTAACTTCAAACAACTCCTCAATCTCCTCTTTATTTGATGAGATCAGTACTTACCCAGTATGGCGTAATAAAAGGGGAACTGGGCAGGGTCAGTTGAGTACTGGGGAAATGCATAGAGACCACCAGGTAGGGAATTCCACATCAACCGGTTTCTGGACACATGGGAGTCCACACGGTCCTGGATGATCTGGACAGAGGGGAGAGAGGAAGTACAGCGAGAAGAGGAGATGGAGAAGAGAGTGTAGACAAGAACACAAAAAAAGTTGGAGTACAAAAAAAGTTTTTTAAAAAAAGTCAAAATACATGAGCCAAATGTGAAACGCAAGAAAACACAAAGATAAAGATAACAGAGAAGCGTCAGACAAAAGGGGAGAAAACAGAATGAGGTGCAAGTGAGAATAAGAAGAGAAAAGTGTAGAAAAGAAGGTGTGAAAGAGGAAAAGAAAGACTGTGATTAGTTTAGTAATATCCTTGTCTTTTTATTATCAGTGGGGATGTTTCTGCCTTGCAAGTCTGTGTGTGTGTGTGTGTGATGTGTGGGAACTACCACAGAGGTGGTTTTGAGGCAGGTGTTTATATGTGTGTCTGTCTGTGGACAGACTTTGTCACTGCATTAGTGCCACAGTTGTGAAACTTTACAGGTGTGTAGTTGATGAAGGCTGAGTTTGAATACGGGTGTGGTCCAACTCATGAGTATTGAGTACGATGTAATAATGTTGTAATGTAGTCAAGATGTTGACGGTCGTGGCAGATGGGATCCAACGCAAGATGGTCTCTAGTTTATCTCTTTGTTTCATGCACACACTTTTCTAAATGTAATGACGTTGACTAAAAGGTGTCAATTATTCAGTATCCAAAGATACACACAATACCATATGATATCCTGTCTAAAGAAAGCCATGTATCTCCATATAAGGCAATTACAGTTTTTTAAACTGAAGGATTATGTTTTGCTGCATGGTTTAGGTAAATTCTTACTTTTTTTTTGTTAAATCAAGCATTTAAAAGCAGATCAGGTTGAGTGAAAATGTGGTTTTCACAGGTCAGTGATGGCCATACACACAGATCCTTACATTTCCTTTTGAGATTGAATATCAAACCAATTCAGGAATAAAAAAGTAGGACAATTAATTAATTCACTATTATATATCTATATGTGACTCAGAAGCAATACATTGACTGTATAAGCACAAGGACACATCATGTGGCTTGTACAAACTAACTACTACACTACTTTTCTCACAGCAGCATCTTTAAACTCTCCCCTGTTCCTCCAAGCATGCACTAATATATGGGAATAAAAATAGCCAGCTGTTTAGCTGACAGCTGGTGCTTGGGGAACTCTCTCTGAGAGGCAAGACTCCACAGAACAGACCCGAGACACTTGAACTCCTTCACTTGGGGCAGTGACGTGCTTTTGACATGAGCAGTCCATTAGTTATTTAGCTGATATTATCCATCTGGCTTGTAACAAAAGGTCAAGTTAGTTGGTTGAGTGTTGTGTGCGTGAGCTAAGTCTTCCAGGGGCCCTCAAACCGCAGCCTGCTCCTGGGAGTCTGAGAGCATGAATGTCTACAGAGTCTTCACTCAAGTAAAAGAAGCACTGAGCTAAGTTGTGGCTGCTCAGGACACATGGATGATGTTGAGTCACATTTCTGGTATTTGTTTGAAAGGCGAAGAATCTTTTAATATATTGTTTGTGGGGATGTGCTAAAATATAAGAGTTAAAAGTATAAGGGATGTTATTAATATAGTTTTGAAAACCTTATCATAAATATTCCTTAAGAACCGGAGGCATTTTTTTTTCTGGATCTTATTTTGGGAGTAAGGGAATATACATTTGCAGGGATGTGCACATTTTAAACTTCGAAATGACATTGGAGAAAAAAATTACTTTGAGAGGTGTCCATGAAGATATCTGGAAACCATCCAATCATTATTGTTTATTGTATTGTTTAGTGTATTGATGTTGGGAATATTCTCATGAATAAAGTATTGGGCCATCTTTAATATAAATGTATTGTTTTACCTTAGAAGACATAACTTAACCTTGTAAGGGGTGAAATCTTGAATGTCCTGCATTGACAATTTTATGTATTTGTGCAATTTTATGTAAGTATGTTAAGTATTAATGTACTTAAAGAATTAAAGTATTACTGAATTATTATTATTATATATTATAATTAGTGATGTGATGTTTTCATGTGTAAGCAGTATTTTATTATTGTAGTAGGTCAAGGTGGAGCTACTTTTATATATTATATAACTGTCTGATAGTATAATTTATAGGAATGCATCATATTTTATAAGATCATCATATTTTCTGTATTAACATTGTTAATCTGTAAAGTAAAATTCGTAATTGATCTAAATTGCAAAGGGAAAAATACTCCAAGTACATAAAATGTGTATTTGTACACAGACTCTCTATGCTGTGGCAGGAATGACTTACAATGACACAAGTAAAAAATTTAGAGTGACACAAATACACAAACTGCATTTCTAAGGGATGAAAGGTAGAGACTGACACCCTCTGTGGCAGGGGGATGAACTCGCTGTTCCTGGCTCAGCAGCTGCATGAGAGGAAGCTTTTGTGGGACTAAGCAAAAATGTATTTCTCATGAGGAAAGCTCACTGCCACCACTTCTGTTTCCTTCCTTTTGTCCTCTCTAATTTCATTCCTTTTCTTTCCACTTGTCACCAATTCAAGCAATGATTTCAGGTTCCAGTGTGACTAACCCCTGCAGACTTTCCAAAGGTGTGATGGCTTTATTTACTTGGTGCTAAAGAAGTGTTTTTACGCCATAAAGGAATGCTTTCTCAAGTTGGCATATGAACAAGCATGTGAATACTAGTGTTATACCTACAGCATATAAGATTTTCCAGGCTTGTCACTGGTACTTTATATGCTGCTGACAGCACCAGAGAAGGATTTCTGATATCATTTTGTATGGATTACAGAGTGACACTGAAAATGGTGAAATACACTACAGCCTTTAAATGAAACACATATTTGATAGAAAAAAGTAATCTATATTTTTAATCTTTAATTAAAAATGTTATCATATAATTTAAATTTATTGATTGACTGAGGTGACCACAGACTAGGGGGTTTATTGTGAAGGTGTGAAGCATTTCAATGCAACAAAATACTTTCAATTTCTGTAACTTTTGATAAAGTAATATCCACCAAAGTGAAGACTTTTAAAAGCAAGACTACGCATATAAAACATGTTAACATTTTCAGCTCTACTTTAACATTTATTTGCATTCAAATAAAAAGTGATACTGAAAACAAAGTATGGGAGGACACTTTTTTTTCAGGCATTCAGTTTTTTTCTCTGTGAGTCCAGAGCTGTCCAGAGATCTGTGGAGAATTGGCTTGGCACTTACACCCAGTTCTTAACACACACACACACACACACACACAACTCCTGACACCAACTGTCAGGCTCACAGTATGTGGGACACTACAGTTATCAACAACGCCTCATTTCACCCGTTTAGCCCGGTGGCGTGCTGGCTCTGAATTTTTAGCACATCTGGCCAGCAGTGTATGGCTGTCAGTGGGCTTCTGTCTAATTTCATACCCTGCTAGCACTGGGCATTTGGTGGAGACACTGAGGTCTTATTTGTGCAGTGATTTTAAAGAAAAAAAAGTGCCGCAGTTTGACAAATATACTGATATTTTATTGTTAACTTGAACATGAAGGTGAACATAAATGACACTATTAAGAGTTTGAAGGTTAGTTTTTTACTACCATCTGTTATCTACAAGCAAACACTTCTACATGCAAGCAAACACTTCAGCATATAGTTTGAATGAATGACTCCTTCTGGGAAGTACAACAGGTTCTTATCTTCATTTTATATGTCATATCTTTAATCCAACTTAATTTTCATATGCCTTAAAGCGAGGGGATGTAAATCTGGAGATACCACCTACATTCTGCTACAAATTAAAAACGTTGAACTGGGTGAAATGAACCCTTGCTCAGTCTAATACACTCTGTGGTTTTGCTGCTACAGCTTTAATTGGTCTGGTATGTAGTTTATGGTAGATATAGGTGTATAATAGAGATGACTGAGCCAGGTTTCTGACTGCATTTATCATCATCTAGTTTATGCCAGGAGTGGCAACACCTTATGCCCTGGTTCCTTTTGTTTACCTGTCTTACCTGGACATTGACTTTTGCTGCCTGTTTTTGATATTTGGGATTTTTTTGCCACTGTTCACTGGACTTGTTTGCCGTTTTGGACTGCTCTGTCTGGCTTTTGACTGTGGCCTGAATCACCACTCCATAAGCTTTGTTCCTTTTGTTTATAATAAATCACTGAACTGATTAATCTCTGTCTGGGAGTCTGCATTTGGGTCCCTTCCCTGTGTTTTGCTATCCTGCTTGCATCAGTCTTGACAAATGTGCCCTGTAAGAAAGATCACGGTGTTTGTACTGATGTTTTTGTGATGATGACGATGATGCTGCTATTGGCGAAGGTGATAAAGAGGATTATTATCTTCTGTGTCTCTATTCAGAGATGTTACAGAGAGCAAATTGTCTCAGAGGACTGAATCAAGGCAGTGAGGAACAACAACTGGGGAAATAATGAGAGGAGGAAGGCTCTTTTACGCCAATGAGACAAGTTCATCTTCTTCTCTTCAGCTAGCGAGGTCATTTAGTGTGCCGACCTGTAGCTTTCTAGTCTTGAGAGCAGGCATATACACCCACACTCACATACTGCAGCCTCTCTAACCTGAGGGCTACCAGATAGTAGAGACCTCCTTCACACTTGGCACTTCACCCTCCCTTTCATGCTCACACTGTGTGCAGATTTCACAAATTAAAATGCTTGTTTCCAGTATATATATTATATTACAATCAATCTTTCTTTTCTTTGTCAGAGTTGTTTGAGAGTTGTCAGAGTGCTGTCTGCATCATCTTCCCCCTCTCTATTGTTTATCATGAACATTAGTTATATTTAATTACATATTATTAATAGAAGATCAAATGAAGAAAAAAAAATTTAAAGCTGTGCGAATTAATATTTTATATTAACAATGAATCAAATGCCAATATGTGATGTGAAAGGTTTGCAGTGACACACTCAAGAAAATTCACTCCACTCTTCAGTTCCCCTCAGCTCTACAGATTATTTTAGCATCTTTCAGCTCTTTGTTTTGGTTTCACTGCCTGCCACATGTCTGCTTTTGGTTCATCAAACCTTGTATGGAGCTGCAGCAGGCAGATGTTTTCAGCTAAAAAGAACCTGATAAAATAACTGTATTAGTGAACACAGTAGAGCATTTAGCAGCTGGTGCCAGTTGGTGGAGACCAAAGCAGAGATAAAAGGGGAAAGAATCTGGGACTCCAAACAAATGAGAATGTTGCTCTGTGTTTTCTGGATGTGTATATGAGCAACCGTGTAGTGCTGAATTGACAAAAACACTAAAAAGGTTTAGCTATCCAGCTGTAATTTGTTCATTGGGGGGAAACGCTGAACTGAAGAAGATGAGTGTTTGTGGTGGTAGGTTGAGGTGGACTCGAAGCACAAAGGATGTGATGAAGTTGGACTTAAAGTCCAGGCTTTCAGTTCATAGATTAATGTTGTGTTCACTATTGTGAAAATCATTTAAACACACCAAGTGCAAAAGTGCATTCTAGTATGTAGTAGTGAGGACCACCACCTTAACCTTTGTCAATTTCTCTATACAGCTAAATAAAGTATTTCTTATCTTATTTATCTTATTTATCTTAACCATGATGTTGCCTCCTTCTGCTTGTGTGTGTGCACAAAATTGCAAGTAAAAGTTACTCTAATAAAATATGACCCTGTGTTTTTAAAAAGTCAAACATCTGAAGTTTGCACTAATCACACACAGCAACTTCAGATCTGACCGATCAAGGGCTGACGTGACGTCTTGTGAAGTGGTTGAGATGACTATACTATAATGTATGTGCTGACTGGCAGTTTTAATTGAAGTTGGTTAAAAAAATACAGTTTTGTAAAAAGCAACAAAAAGCAACGTGGATCCTTGGCACACACTCCATCAAAAACTACTTCTGAGGTGCCCTTGAGCAAGACCATAAAAATCTTTAATTACCTCAGTGGAGTTATACTCTGTGGTTAACCATAGAAGACTGTTTGTTCTGGGATTGGTTCTAGGAATAAATGTATGAATATGAAGCAGCACATTGCTGGGAAAGACGAGGTGCACTCATCTCATACAGGTCAAAAACTATACCTGACAACTGGAGTAAGATTTTGTTTAAAAGTTTAGCTTTGGGAGGTGATCCACAGCCAGCGGCGATGTACGGTATAGAACAAGACATAGAAGTTTGGTTGATTAAATGAGGCTCTCCTGACAAAACTAAATCCAAAAATCCCATTAAGACCATTTTTTGCAGGCTTACCTCCAGAGTAGTTAAGACGATTTTGGCTACAGAAGAAAAGTAGGCGTCCCAGAGGAACTGGGTCTGCTGGCGGAGAGCCAAGATCCTGTCACAGCCCACAGACCGAGTAATGGAGGGAACCTGGAGGAAGAGGAGATGAAGAAAAGCAGGAGGACAAAAATGACAGTGAGATAGATTAAGTTAGATCAAACAATGTTGGGTAAGGGGATGAGAAATGGTGTGTGTGTCTGTGTGTGTGTGTGTGTGTGTGTGTGTGTATGGGGGGGTGTAAAGTAAGACATTCAGACAGGTGGAGGAAGCATAAGTAATTCTGTGGACATGCAGAAAAGATTAGAGGAAATTCTTCAGTCCTTCAAGACTTGTCTGCCCCCACATCTTACTCTGTCCATCAGCTATCTTTAATAGTCATTTCACACCTTATGGCAAATACTGATAAGTGTCTACAAGAGAGGGCCATTAAAACAGGTTCAAATTTACAAATGCTTCAGAGCAGTTCCCAGGGCTTTTTTATGTTACATATCCCTACGGCCCTATCAGATTCTTAACTGGATGTTATTTAACACTTTCAATTACACAAAAGGGGATGATTAGACTTCATTTTTTTCTTTTTTCAGTGGTTTGTATTCACACTAGGTCTGGGTAACAAACTTTGATACTTTGATATGACCACATTGGCTATCAAGGATTGAAAAATACCTTGTCATTCGATACCAAATTTTGATACCTAAGGAGTAAATTAATAAATCTCATCAGTGTCAGTGAGTCAATAAGCATGCAGTGTCCTTGGACTAAGATCTGATGATGCTGGTTGACTTTACATTTGACTGCGTAAAGAGACCTAGCCTAAAAATGTAAGTAAAACAAACACTAAAACAAGCTAGTTGTTTTAAACATGAAAGCATTACTAAGCTATCTATTTCAGCCTCCCTGCTGGCCTACTAAATGGTTTTGTTGTGCCTGGTTTGTTAGTTCTTGTGACATTAAATATCATAAAGGTAAGCTTTATACCATTTTGTAATTCTATTTGTGTGCTTACTTTCCTTCTAAACTCAAATATGCGCTATATATCAAGATTTCTTTCCAAATCCTAATTGCTGTTTTATTAAAGCTAGACTCTACTATCTTTCCATAAAACCTGCTGGTGCCCACTGTGACAGTTAATCTATAAAGTACCTGAAACCCAAGGTCACATTTAAAACTTGCTTAATTTGACTGGTCAACACTGCAAAACTAAAATCATATTCTATAGTGACACAAAACACTGAAAAATGGCAAATCCTCAGATCTGAGACGTTAGAACCAACAATATTTTCGGTACTTTGGCTTGAAAAGTGTCTTAAATGATTAATCTTCGATCAAATTTGTCATCAATTCTTTTTCTGTTCATCAATTAATCATTTCAGTGCTACAATGGAGCTCATTCTGGTTTGTTATTACTTCGATAACATCACAAAGACTTCTACAAATTTCAGATTCAAGCTTCAGTGAGTCACCTTTGGCAACTTTCCATACATCAAATGTTCCAAAAATCTATTCATGATTGTTCATTTGTCTTTCATTGATCTTTCTTTGTTTTTGTGCTGCAACTTGTTCATCTGGTCCAAAAGAGTTCTGCAAAACCAATGTACCAACAAACTCTGCAAAACCCGCTGGGAGCACAAACTTCCTGCTGCAGAGGTCCCAGCTCGCATTGTCATGGACAACATGAGCAGCTGGCTTGTGGCCTGCAGCACTAACACCCTCAGGGAGAGGCAGCGAGGGGATGAAATCAAGGGAGATGAGGATCCTGCCAATCTGACCAGGGAGCTAAACACCCTAATGTGCCAGGAAGATGGAGCAGGACCCTCTCCTGATGCTCAGTCTGTAGAAAAACAAACTACCCTCTTGATGAGGTTAGACATGACCTTATCTGCCCTGCTCAGCTTGACAGTGAAGCTGAAAAAAGGTGCTTTTTTGCTCTGCAGCCAGTGTTAGTGAAGAGCCTCATCAGCCCTCAAAACGTGGTGGTGGATTTGGAGCCCAGGTCCCTTCTGGTGCTCTGGCCACAGCCCCAAAGTCTCTTCACTCTGAGGTTATGCTGCCAACCTGTTGGTCATGGCCAACAAAAAAGCCACTTTGGTCTGAAAGGGACATAATGACTGATGGTGCTAATATGAGTTTGTGAAGAGGAACCAGAGCTTGAAACACTGGTCTATATCCAGGAGAAGGTAGGGGACTTTCAGTATAAGAGTTCTGAGCTGCTTTGCTACATCTCTGCTTTTGTGAGCAAGGAGATTGTCCTCAACTTGTAGAACTTCATGAAGTCTGAGGCAACAACGAGCCTGTCTTCAGTGATTTTTAACTGATTTTCCACTTAAAAAATACCATCATTTTGAACATAACACATCAGTTTAAATAACCTTTTTTTTCATCTGTATTTTGTATGGAAACTGACCACAGCAGTTTAATGTGGTACGGCCACATTCAGCCAGACAAAAACACTGCATAAATTAGAGTTACCATGTTTGTCCAGACTCTTATAATAAATGTAGCGCAGACTCTTATAATAAATGAATGTAGCGCAGACTTTCCCACTGACCTTGACCTTTGGCCTTTGCCCACCAAATTCTAATCATCTTTGAGTCCAGGTGAACCTTTGTGCCAAATTTGAAGCAATTCCCTCAAGGCATTCCTGAGATATTGCGTTCACAACAATGGGACGGACAACCTGATAACATTATGCCTCTGGCCCTGACTGAGAGGAGGAGGAGAAGGCATAATAAAAAGAAAATGAACTGCTGATTACGTGCTAAGTAAGTATAAAAACAATAAATGTTGAAGAGCAGTTCTTTTAATTAAACATATGCAACGTAAATCCAATTTTCACCTAGATTTTTGAAGTCTTGATTTTTATTTGATTTTCACCCATTTAATTTTTTTCTTTTTATTAAAGAAGATAACCTTCAAAGTTTTGTTAGTAAAAACAAGGAAAAAAAAAAAAAAAGTTTAAATCAGTCCAAGAAAAACCTTAAAATCACCAAGGAGTGTGAAAACGAAGAGTACAGATTTGTCGTGTTGCAGCTGGTGTCGGTGGGATCTGTCGACAGCAGAGCGAGCTTTAATTGTTCGTCTCTCTGAGGTGGAATATAAACAACACCAATCAAATCAGCTCAATTCTCTTCCCCTCAATTGACTCTAATAGTGTTTATGTTTCTCAGCAGGGGCAATGTGTGTGTTTTTGTGTGTGTGTTTGTGTGTGTGTGGGTGTCTGTGTTTTGTGCATGCCTCCTCTCCATGGGGGGAATAGAAACTCTACATATTAAACAGCCAGGTATTGCAGTTCTCTGTGATGTAATTGAAAGTAATGAGATTCAACTCTCTCAGCAGGTGTTAGAGTGCCGACGTTGTGTTGAACACTGAGTCTCTGTGCGACTGTGTGTGTGTGTGTTACTGAGAGAAAACAGACAGACAAAGAGGGCAAGCATCCAGAATCTGTTTACCAACCAGAAACATGTCCTTGTTTATAATTGTATTTTTATTATATCATGCAGATGCCATCATTTTGCCCAGATAATTAAACGGTTTCTGGATATTTTAATGCTTTTAATAGATTTTTTTAAGGTGTTTAGGTGATTGTGCAATAAATCCTGAGCTTGTAGGAGTCTGTTCTGACACTGCATTTCCAGAAACTGATTCCTGCTATCATCCCAGTTTTCTCAAATTAAGCATCTTCAAGGTGTCTTCTACGTTTAGAAAGCTTTGTTCAAAAAAGAAAACAAGAATAATTAATTATGATGATTTTTTTCAATGCCATACCAATTTACCTGCTTGACTAGTTTTGTACTAGTACACAAAAACACACATGTGAGTTTATCTTGTATTGAAAAAAGACTATTTTCATTTCTAACAAACCGACATGAGTTTATTCAGTTTTTGGGAAGCTCACATGTAAAATGTAAAACATCACAACAGTGGTGTCTTTTAAAGGGACAATAATGTTACATGTGCACACATTTGGTTTCTTTATTCCACAATTACAGACCCTGAATTCTGCTCCTTTCTCTGATCCAGTGTCCTCCTTTCCTTTCCTTCCTTCCTCTATGTTATTTCTTGTTATACTACAAGTGGTATTAAGGGAAAAGAGGAAACTAAGGGTTAAAATGTGCCAGAGGCTGCATGGTATGTGTTCAATTGTGACAGGTCACTGAGTGTGCTGTGTACACCATAAGGTGAAAAAAAGTGTGTGCACAGCAGCCATCGTGTGTTTGATTTTGTTGTGTTGGGTATTTACAAATGTCAGGTTTTATCCTGAAAGCCTTTGCTTTTATCCGTGTCTCTATATTTTTTATTAATTCTTCATATGCCTGCATCGAGCCTTTGCAAATTAATGGAAAACAGCTTTTTTTTGTCCACCTCTGTAATAATTGTGAACACCCTCACTGTCAAAACATAATACTTGCTTCACACGTATTATCTTAACCAACAATTAACATGCTTTTAGATAGGTGGTTTTGTTTTGTCGAAGAGAACAATGCAAACGACAAAACCATCTCACAACATTAGTGCATCATTGTGGGTCTCAGTCATGTTTAATGACAAAAAAGGCTGCTTTATTTCATCTAAAAACCAAGTCTGTGATACTTTTAATGGCACTGCCTGCTATTGTTCACAGAGAAAAATTAAATCATTCATTCATCATTGCTAGGTGCTGATAGAAGGCTGGGAGGGAAGCATGGACAAATTAATTAAAGGCAGACACATACTGTCTCCCACGCCTTACACACACACACACACACACACACACACACACACTCACACACACTCAAAGAAAAAAAAACCACACACTTTCACATCTCTTAGCTGCTGTCCAGGTGGTGGTATAGGTCACACAGGTGCATGCACTGTAAGACAGAGAGTAATTAGAGAATGTAAATACCACAAGCTCTGCCCGCTGCCGTAATTAAAGGGAACAGAAGGTGATCCAATTCTAGATCCATCTCAGATAAAAATACTTCCTGGTGGAGGTGTGAATGACTGTGAATATCACAGCTGTCATGTCAGAATAAAAGCCACGTGACTGCAATTAGATTCCCCAGCTTCTCTCGGTTGAACTGAACGTCTACACGTCAGTTATGTGCTGACAGGTCCCACTTCTGACTAAAGTTTGGCCCAGTTTCTCTAAAAAATACATGTTTTGAAGTTTTATCCAACTTCTTCTTCCTATCATGTGGTTTTTAGAGTTTGCAGAGATATGGTGCTGTTCTCTGATTCCACTGTTGATGTGAGTCAGTTGCTTTGTTTCCATCCTACTTTAGGTCTTTTGTTGGTTTTAAGTAAACATTGCAAAAATAAAGAGGCTTGGTTTTCTATACTGTATTCAATAGTCTAAACAAATGTATCAAACAGTTAAGAGATGTTTTTCAACAAGAATTGAGCTGTTTAGAAAAAGCTGTTGTTCTTTGGTGACAGATTATTTTGCCAATACTTCAAAGTCCAATATAATGAATGTACATAGAATATTCTCTTACCTGTAATGACCAGGCAACAATTATGGCTCCTCAAAGATAAAGGTGACATGAAGTGTAATAATTCTGGGAGGATCTGATGGACAGAAACTTTTGGGCAAACATTTCAGGATGTCCAGTACAACTTTTGCACTGATATCTTTTCCATTGCAATCATCTGAGTATGTCAACGCAGCCGGAGAGTTTGAAAACTCCCACATGTCCAGGACTCAGACTCATGACTTGGACTTGAGCACTGATGAGTCCGACTTGGAAACTGGAGACAAGGACTCTGACTTTTTTTTGTTAATACTGCATTTGTTTAGCTATTGTGTCACACACTAAATATACCCCCTTTAAAATGGTGACAGCTGTGTCATTTGTGTTTAATTTCGATATTTCTTATTTGTATGTCAACTCTTTGACTGTGCCAGAGTAAAGTGGACCTGGACTCAGATAACAGGAGCTCAACTCAGACTCAACCTGGACTCTTCTTTGGTGACTTGGGCTTGGACTGGGACTCAAGCACCGGGGATTCGAGAAATGACTTGGACTCAAGATTTAGTAACTCGACTACAACACTGTCCACAATGTCACTGTATCTCATGGACTGACATTTCCAGTATTTAGAAATAAAGCAACTTTCTCGAAAACAGTAAAATCACAGAAGCCTTTCAATGAATCTCTCCACATTAAGATATTTCAACTAAAAAAATATCAGAAGAAAATTACACACTGTAACTTTAACACAGCAGAATTTATGTTAAAGTACTTAAATATAAATCAAGCTGACGGCAGTTCTGCTTTATAATAGCAGCCTACTTTACATTGTTCCCATATATATTAATAGCCATTCTTGATCTATGTGTTGTGCTTCTATGTTTGAATCAGGCCCAGCTGGATCTTTGTGATTACCCAGGGGGATCTGGAGCCAGAGAAGACAATTACAGCTGAGAAGATGTTGGCATTTCACCACCGGGACACTGAATAAGCCCCTGCTGAAAGGGCACATTTTATCTTTTGATGCTTGTACAGTGTGAGGAAGGTTTGACCTCCTCAGCCAGGTTACTCACTGGTAGCTTTTACTAACCTCCATGCATCTACCTACTGGAACCGTGTAATAAAATAATTAATAATTCACTTTCTGTCTGTCCCTCCATGTCCCTTCTTTGTATATTTTTATAGTAGTTTTTCATCTGATCATTTTCCTGCTCACTTCCATTCCCATCCCATCCACTCATCTACCTATACATCCTGTATCCCTCCATCATTTCATTTGATCACCCAGTATTTTTCCAGCAGTTCTCGGTACCTGTAACAGCAGTCTCTCATCCCCGATGATGGCGGCTTTCCTCCAGTCGATCACTTCAGAGAAGGGAAGCTCCCAGCCGTTACTCAGAATAACCGGGATACAGGCCGCCTGTGCGGAGCGAGACGTGTGAAACAGTGAGACAAAAAAAGGAAGCCGCGGTATGACAAGAAATTCTGCTTTTTCAGGACTGGAGTTGCATAATCAGAATCAGAATCAGAATCAGAATCAGTTTTATTGCCAAGTATGTTTTCACATACAAGGAATTTCTTCTGGTGATTGGTGCAATTGAGGATCAGGGCGATCAGCAACAGTGGGTGGTGCAATAACTGGTGGTGGGCAGAAAATGATCTGTACATATACGCCTGTATGTAGGAATGGGAGGCAGCAGTCAACAAAAGACTCACATTAATAATGTAAATACACAGTTTAATGATAATAAGTCAGAAATCATTTTTAAAGTTTTATAAACAAAATTTGTGTTTTGTTTATATTTTGCTCTGAAGTGAAGGTAGTTGGTGTCATTGTTAATTAAGCATAATTTTCACCTCTCTAACAGACTGTGTAACGCATTTTTCTCTCAGAGGACAATTTTGTCAAAAAAAAGATATCAAAAAATTTTATTTCAAAACTGTTTTCACAACTTGAAGGAAAGGGAAAAATCCCAGTAACATATAACCAGAAGTCTAAAGTGGAGCACTGGGAAGGATCTGCTTTTCTTCCTTCACTGAGGACTTTATCCTCTTACATCCCTTGTCTCTGATGAGACACTTTCAACGCATTCCAAGTTGGAGTTTTTCAGAGACAAATGGAGTTGCCAAAAAGATTAAGGAGAAAACAAAAAAAAAACAAACAGTTTTTATTCATTTTCCACTGAACACGTCAATATTTAGAGGCTTCATTAATGTGACTTAATTCATCAGGAGCTGTTTATATTTCCCACAGGAGCTTTCTGTGTTGCTGTGAATTCATTTCATGATGAAGCTCTTTAAACTGTCTTGTGTGGTTAATGGATGGGGGCTGATTGTTCACTCCACTGCATCATTAAACTGTCTTTAAAGGGAAAATCTACTGTTTTCTGGAGAATTTGATTTCATTTCACATATTTCATGTCTCATCTATGAGCCTGTAGTGATGTTTTATTATATTCTCAGTGTATATTATATAACAATTGTGATGAGTTATGGTTATGAGAATTAACCACAGCTTGTTTCATATCTACAGAAGCAGGTTTTACAAAAACGACTGTAAAAACTCACACCATACTTTTCCTACAGAGTCGATAGTACTGAACAGTGAAAGAAAATAAATTGGAAAGTGGAACAGTTATGTAGTTACCGTATTTTCCGGACTAAAAGGCGCACTTAAAAGCCTTTAATTTTCTCAAAAAACAACAGTGCGCCTTATATATGGATTAATTCTGGTTGTGCTTACTGACCTCGAAGCGATTTTGTGTGGTACACGGCGCTCACGGCGCTCTGTCAAAATGATTTAGTATGACTTTGGTAAACTACAAAGCCGCACCGCTTGCAGCATTACGGCTATCGTAGTCAGGAGCGTCGCGGAGTAATACATACTGTGCTTCACCATAATATTACATTATGGTGAAGCACAGTGTGTGTGTATGAGGACCTATAAGGAGTTATTGTGAATACGCTAACGTTTGATTTAGCGGTATCAGACTGTGTTTTTTTTACGTGTTACAACTGAAAAGGTTGGGAGTTATTGTGAATACGCTCATTAACATTTGAACAATGTTGAGAGTTATTGTGAACGTGTTTAATAAAGTTTGACTGATTAATCTGACTGTTTTGTTATATATCTAATATATCAGATTCAGATGTTTTAAACAGAAATATTTATTGAAATCTTGATGCACCAAGGAGGAAATGATGAGTACGAGGTCAGCAGTGATCCAGAGTAATGCTGGACTGATTCCTGAAGATGTCTTGTCCTACAGGACTTATACAGTAGGTATCACATTGTAAAAAAAACCATTACCAAGTAAGGCCAGTCTAAAGTTTTCACCTATACATGTGAAGAGTCTCTTGGACACATAACCCTGAACGTAGTCACACGTCTTACCTACCTACTGCTACGTGTGTGATGACATTTGCGTCACTTCATGCATCCTTTTCTGGACCTGGATTTGAGCAGTTCTCTCTCTTTTTCCTGCATCCTTATCTATAAGACCTTGGTTTCCTCTCGCTATGGAGGGTAGGAGTGTCTTCATCTGGACACTCCAATCCAGAAACTAACCAGTGAACCGTCTAACACTGTGAAGTCTTCATGACCTGCCATTCTGGGGTGATAATGTGCCCTTCTTGGATTGTCGTAGCTATTGAGGAATCCATAAATCAACCTTTAAAATGTCCTTATGTCTGCTTGTATGAATTTAAGTGTGAGGAATGAACCATGAGTGTTTACAGACTGCCTGTAAAAGTTAATTATTTTATGTTTTAGAGTGTTTTTTTGTGTTAGTTGATCCTTATCTAAGTTTGAGTCTGGGATGTCAAACAGGATATGATGTCACATTAATAACACATGCCATGATTTGTATATGTAGTCTGGAGTAGTGGAGCGTTGACAGACACGAATAAAAAAAAATATTCAATAAGGCTGGTATTTTCATTTAAAGTTCAAGTTCGACTGGATTCTCAATCAAGTGAAGCTGAGAGATTAAAGCAGATTCACAAAATGCCGAGTGCATGATCAGTGACCTGTCTACGCAAATTCTCACTGCTCTGATTAGTCTGGCTTTGTGAGATGGCTTTCTCTTTTTTTCTTATCTTTTTTCTCACTGTCATCCTCCTACATGTCTTTTTGTTTTTCTCTCCTCTCCTCTGGAGTCCTCTGATGGGGAACTGCCTTTTCTTTGCCTCTTTTTTTTTTTTCCTTTCTCTTCATTTCTCACCTCTGGCAGAAAGGTTGGATTTGCAGAAAACGCCATTAAAATAATTGCCACACATTTAAAACAAACGTTTAATTGAAAGCATTGCCCATTTCATTCTTTGTGTTCCTCTTTACATCTTACCCAAAAAAATCTCTTGGCTTTTTCCTAAGGTCACCAAAAAGTTTAGCCTCTACTTGTTTACTACTTTCATAAAAGAGTGATCATTAAGTGACAGAGAAATTGGTGGAGTCTGTGTGTTGTTTGTTTCTTTCAATGTTTTACCTGCTCAGAGACTGCATGGAAACTAGAGATTTACAAAGCCTGGTAACCCACTGCTGGTTAATGAGCCCTCTGGGTTGGTGACTGGAATCTATAGGCAGTTTACAACAATGGCAAAATCAATTTGATGTTGGATTTTGAAAAAAAAACAACAAACAAACAAAAAAACATTCAAGAATCCCAAAGTGCTGTGGGAAAACATGTATGTAAATGCTCTAGGTGAGTCCTGAGTCCCTGTTATTCTCCAACTTGTGTGCAGAATATGTTATAGAAGGTGCGGGAAAACTAGAGTAAGAACAAGGAGAACTAGAATAGCCGCCACACAGTCGTATGCCTCTGCCAATAGCCAAGTTGCAGGAAATATGGTCAAAATCTCATCTTCCTGAGTTAAAGCATTGAATAACGGCCAGAGGTGTTTCTGCAGAACATTATGATGTCACAGTGAAGTTGACCTTTGACCATTTGGATATAAAATGTTATGGCAAAAACCTGTTTGAGGTCACAGTGACCTTTGACCACCAAAATCTACTCAGGTCATTTTTGAGTCCAAACGGACATCTGGGCCAAGTTGGAAGGGATTCCCTTGAGGATTCAAAACTTTTTGAACTATGATCTTTGATCTCCGAAACCTAATCAGTTCTTCCTCGAGTCCAGGTGAATGTTTGTGTCAAATCTGAAGAAAGTTCCTCAAGGTGTTAATGAGATATCATGTTCACAAGAATGGGATGGATGTACGTACGTATGGATGGACAGATGGACACGCTGACGAGAGCCAGTGCTGGAGGCATTAACAACAGCCAAAGGCAGACACAGGGCAAAGCTAGATATTTATTGTCAAAACAACAGAGAGACACATTGAAACAAGGTGCTAATGAAAGCTGAACACATCTGTGGTCTGAGGACGTGTATAAACATTTCTCTTCCCTGTGGTGAATCTACAGAAACAGGTCTTTTCTGTGGCAGGAAGATGACAGATTGTCAATAGTAATAAGATCAGCTGTTGGAAAGAGGAGGCTGAGGAGAGGTTTGATTCCTCGCAGTGCCCAGCTGGAGCTCCACAGGCTGTCTGATAAGCCCTTTCCAGTAATCATGAGCATAACAGTGAATCTAGTTACTTTAGTCTTCTAAAGTACCAGCGTCATGTTCTTGGTATTGAATGACTTGAGCAGTTCAGTTAATATTGTTTAACTACACACTCCCATATGTTGGATTTCGAAGACTGATGCTTAGACTAGTATTGTAAAGTATCACACACTTGTTAAAATGTTTAAAAGAGTCATAACAAAGGGTTTAACTATTTTTCCACCAATACAGCCGAATGGTGTGGAGACACATTGCATTGCTATGTACAAAACATAGACTGAAGCAGCATTTAGAAGCAGTTTCAACGTTTTGGTGGCTTTTCTTAGGCTGGTAAATTTGGACTCATGGCCCAAGCATTTCAAATCTCCTGACTACAGCCCTAACATTAACATTAATAGCAACTTGTTATTTGAAATAAAATTATTCTCTCTTTAAGAGAGAATAATTTGTATGGTATATACATGACATCATAAGTATGCAGTATGCTGTTAACTAAAGAAAACAAAGACCTCGATATTTTTCCTCTACACTGCACATTTTATATGTTGAGTATCAGTTCGAAGGAAAAATCCTACTTGTTCAGCCAGGAAGGAGAGCAGAAAGATGATGCCCAGGCAGAGAGAATTTCAGCACAGGAATGACAGGCAGCATAAAAACATGAGACAGACCAGGACCTGAATTCATGAGCAACCTGCTACGGTCACTGAAAGGTCTGTTCTAGTCTAGTTCGTTTTTCTGTGTAATAAATAGGTGAATCACACACTGAGATGGTGGTGAGTGCGCGTGTGTGTGAAACTGTAAAACAGTTCTGCTTGCCTATCTGTAAAAGTCACCGCATACCACTGGTATACAGTGACATTATCCACACAAGCAGAAACCCATAGTTACTGCACCTGCAAGGCCTCCAGGAAGCGAAAGGATCCCAGACGTCGGCCCCGGGGAACCAGGCAGAAACTGGAGTTATGGAGCAGCTCCTGGTAGTCGAACCTATACAAACACAGATATATAAAAGATATTGGTTAGAAAATAAGAGAAGAATACCACAGCAAGTAAAAGCAAAAGAAACAAACAAAAAGAACAAGAGGATTTTGTTGCATGAAACATTTTCTTCAATGTACAGCTTCATCTGATGGGCCACACTGTAATGCACTCTTCTCTAATTCAGAGAGGATGACAAGAGCTGGAAATGTCAGCTGTCAGCAGACAACAGAAAGCATGAAACACTGTCAGTCCAAAAAACACAGACCTGAGACAACATTAAGTTAAAAAACTGAGAGAATACAAGACATAAGAATTAGACAATATCCTGATCAGAAACGAAGAGAAACTGAGGCGTCTAATGATCAGAATCAGATTTCAAACACCACAAACCCAAGAACTGAACCCTCATAACAGTCTGTTCTGTCAGCTGGTCCTGATACTTACTGATCAAATAACTCTCAGCACTGGTTTCCAACCACGAATCAGAGTAAACCAAATTATTAAATTAACAAAAGATCAAACTCTAAAGAAATGTAAATGCTATCTTGCCCTAATACATTAATATACATTGGCAGAGTATCTCTTTACCGTCAGAGATACAAAGCAGAGAAAGATCCTGACCAAGCACAAAGTCATTGACCACAGTCTAACCACAGAGGAAGTCAGGGGACAGGGGAAAGAGTCTGTGGTCCCTGCACAACAGGTGAAGTAGGGACAGATGCACTTCCTCTTAAAATGTGAATATAATATTATCATATCATACTGGAATACTTTAAGATTTGATTTGTGACTCCCGAAATTCCCACTTTTTTTTTCAATTTTCTTGTCCTCTATCTAATGAATTTTATTCTTTTCTTTTTTTCATCTCATCTCATTATTTAATTGTATTATTGATGCCATGACAATATTGTTCACCTGACATTCATGCCAATAAAGTAAATGCTGAATTGAACTAAACAGAGGATATTTCAACTTCCGTGGAAACACTCGTGAGCTCTGAGTGTTTGTCATTTCTGAGAATCTAGAAGGTGAAAGCATCTTCAGGACTTTTCTTTTTAACAATAAGGTCTACAGAACTGAAAGAGGACAAAGTGAAAACTGATTGTTGAACCCTGAATCGTTGACGCCACTTCACTTCTCAGTGTCCACAACCATCAATTTCAAATAACAATCGAAAGCAGCTTACTTCTAAGTAGCTAGCAAAGACTTTTTCAAGGACTTGATCTCTTTCATGAAATGTGTTCTTGTAGAAGGCAGAGTGGTAGCTCCTGCACTTCAAAAGATACACGGTAGATACATAATGAAATGTGCTGAAAAAAAAGCAGTCCACAGCTGTTATGTAGTCGAACAGCAGTGGCCTTTCACACATTTCATCTGATCAAGATTTGTGAAGAGAGAATCCTCCATCAGAGTTACTTTTACTGGGGATTTCACTTGGTTGTGAAAGGGAAAGCTATTGATCTGACAGCATGGTGCAACTTGTCCGTCAGGTAGATCAATCGGGGCGTTTGAAGGCTGATACTAATATCTTACTGATGAAATTCTTGTAGTGTGTTAGCCGCCCCCCAGGACTGGGTGAGGTCGACTTTTATGACTGCAGGAATCAGCCAAAAATCTGTCTTAAGTACAAAACACTCTGCAGCTTGTCATCAGCTTCAATTTGGAGAAGTTACAATGGATTTCAATGATGACCTAAGGTCATGACGCAAAAAAAAAACTGTCAAAACTTAAAGATTGAAACTCCAGATACCACTCCCAGGAGCGCCAGCAGGATTATATTTCATAATACACACAAAAACCACCTGTCTGCTTGGAGGTTACCTGTAGGTTTCCACACATGTGCAACTGTCTGCTCATTGAGTGAGCAAGAGAGAGAGAGAGACTGATTCATGTCTTCTGTGCTGAAGTTATGACAAAACACCCTGATAAGCCTACCATGTGCATTTCAAAGACCAACCAACAGGTCTGAAAACCAGCAACAGCCAGAGGAATAATAGGCTACAATAAACTATTATATACTATATTAAATATCCCAGAGAAATGTGCAATGAAAGCAGGCAACGAATTCCCTCATTTAGCTAAATAAAGAAACAATCATTAAAAAAATGTCCACACAGTGAGTGCAGGATTACAGCTGACCACTCCTGGAGTGTAACTGTGCTTTCAAAATACACGAGAGCAAATGTCAAAGTAGAGGTGACATCCACTTCCTGTCAATGCCCATTGAACATGCACTTTAGGTTCCATTTTCAATTTCAATCTAGTTGAATGTAACCTGCCAAACCTGCCATTAGTCTCCCATGAAAATATAATGATAGATAAAAATGAACCTCCTGTAACTCATTTCTCTGAGCTGAACGTTCCAACTGTTTCTCCACATCATCACTAAATACACAACAAAAGTGGTTAAGTTATTTAGCAATTTATTGGTGAAGCAGTGGTGGATTATAATATACCACTGCACACACTGGACAAATTGCTAATTTCCTCACACCATCTCTGAACTGGGAAAGACTGGTTTCCACTAACTAACCTTAATGGACTGAACTGCAAAACAAACTGAGAAACTGATTTCTCTGAGGGGCTTTAATGTTTGATGACTGTGACTGTTGTGATTTTGTCAATATGTAATATGTTGTCATGTCTCTCTTGCAAATGAGACCCTGATCTCAATGAGACTTCCAGAATAAACAGAGCTGAACTAAGCCTCCACCATCATCCAGAGGCTGCTAGTGATACTAGCTGACTTATTATGTCACTTTAATCAGGCCAATATTCTCTATGGCAGCTTCCCAACATTGATGTATTGATTCAGTGCGCAACACACAGAACTTCTGTTTCTGAAGTTAAAAATGAAAATGTTCACACACTCTTCACAGCTGTACTCTGATGCCTGGACTCTTCCAGACTCACCTCAAAATTGGTGAGTTTTTCCAACAAGCAAGTTACTTCTGTCTGCGACTTTAAAGCTGTGTGTGTGTGTGTGTTAAAGAGAGAGTGAGAGAGAGTGTGTGTATATGTACACATGATCTCAGGGCTGGCCTGAGGAGATTTTAGATTGAAACCTAATCTGTCTGGGGATCAACTGTCCCCACAACCTCACCACTAGACACCTATATGTGTGTGTGTGTGTGTGTGTGTGTGTGTGTGTGTGTGTGTGTGTGTGTGTGTGTGAGTGTGTGTGTCCACCTGCCAGGAAAATCTGCCTCTATAATATGTGTGTATGATAAGTCTTCATGATGAGAAAGAGTCTGGCATATCACTTACTGTCACTGCACCTTTTGTGTGTGTGTGTGTGTGTGTGTGTGTGTGTTGATGCATTATTGTGTTTGTGTGACAGAGGAAAAGAGCAAAATAAAATGTCAGGTGTCCACTCTGTCACCCAAAGACAAGGTCACTCTGCTGCTGCTGAGAGACACACACAGACAGAGACAACTCGTCACATCTGAAGATGGTGATTTTGGAATAAGAGGTCAAACGGTTTGACTACAATTAAATCTCATGTCACCACACAGCTCCTCTGTTTCATGGATTAATATCAAAATCTCATTCCCGTGACCTTGGTTCGTTTCCTGCATGACTTGTTTTCTGTGGTGCTGTCTTTCTTTAGAAAGTCAGTAATGTGCATCGTTCCTACAGCTTCTCCTTCTTTTTACCAGAGGCTTTGTCTCTGATGAAACAGCCCAGGAACTGGTCTTATTATAAGCTGGGGTTGAACAGTAACATGGCTGTCCTGAGCTGCAGCTCAATCTTTAGACATGTGGACGAAAAAAAGGAAAAAAGACAGAAAAGCTAAATTCTATCAAATTTCAGTTTCACGTTGGCTTCAACAGAACTAGAGCTGCCAGCTTTACACAAGACTGTGGCTATTTGAAGCACCTGATTGTAGTTTTCTTTGAGTTCATCACACATGTATCTGTAAACCACCAAGTGTCTGGTATCATAAATTAAAAGGCATAAATCAAAATAATGTGCCTTTGATTTGCATATTATAGATGCATGTAGACTCAGTGAAAAGCTCTAAAATAACCTATGAGAGAATATTGCTGGATATTCATTTTGTCTCTAACTTAAAGCTACAATTTGCAAGTTCAAATCAAGCTAGCCTTAGCATGAGACTCAGGAGCAAACCACTCTGCTCCTCCCACTCCTTCCTGCAGTACGACAACAAATCCTACCTTTCATGACCTTGGATGAGACAGCGTTAGTCTTATTTAGGTGCTCAGGTAGTGAGTGTATGTTTTTGTGCCAACACATCAAATATGCATCAGGGTCTGGTTGCAGCATGCGGGTTTTTATAAATCTATCAGTGAGTCTGAGCAAAGTCCTTGATAACTTCTTGGTAACTACAAGCTGGTGTCAAACTAGTTATTTACTAAATCTGATTGCATCGTCAAGACTTAAGAAAAGTTTTAACTTCCAAATAGTAGCCTGAAGAGGGACAGAATACATTAAAGTTAACTGCCAATCATTTGTTGATGTCGATATTACTTTGTTTTATTTTTTACGCATACATAAATAAACAACTAAAATAAACAACTAAATTCTAAACTTGCTGATGTTATTGTATATGTAGTCAAACTTTACTGGCTTGAGGCTGTATTCCAGATTACTTCTTATAGCTCACATGTTTGTAAGCTAACATTGTTTTCGTCACAATTACTGGATTTAAATATTTTGTAAGACACATTCTACAGGTAAGAAGTAGTTTGTGTGATGCAAAAATCTCCATTTTTGTTTAATTATATTAAAGTGTGTTTGAACTGGTGCAACTGGCTCATGGCTACTGGTTCTGACTGGCAAGGGAGAGCTTATTGCAGTAGCTTGCATCATCATCATCAGTGGCAAGTGTCTCCTACAAGCATTTGCAAATGTGGCATAAAATCAGCCAGATGGGGCAGGTGAATCATGGGGAGCTGATATGAGCCAGGTAACTTCCAAACTAACTGTAATTCCACTGAAGAGCCTGGCAACACATAAGGTCTGCGATGCTGCTCTGGCAATCATATCCTGTTCTCTGCTTCATGCCTGTGTTTCCTATAGAGCCTTGCTGTGTGCCAGCTTTACCTCTCAGGACTCTTTCAGGTTATGTGGGTCCTGCATCTCTCAGAAAACCATGCCTTCCTTCTTATTCCGGTCAAGGTTTGTTTATGCTAAACAAACCTATAGTGCAGGAAGCAGCTTCAACAGCTCTCTTGGATACAGAGGACTCGTCTTTTTGTTTCTCTGATGGTCTCTATTATTACAAGTTTTATTTAACCACCATTTGTAGCAACAGAAAAAAACACAGTCTTGTAAAGCCATAATTGGTCTACTTAAAATCACTATGGGAGTTAAAAAAAGATCAAATAAATACTGCAATATTTTTCATTTTCATTAATTTCATTCATTTTCATCAAGTATTGCCCACCAAGCTTTATCATTTAGTTTTTATTTGCAGAACCAATGATGTCAGCCACAACATGCTCCTCAAAGCCTGTTAACCAAATAACATTTTTCTAGTAACAGCAAAGGTTTAGATGCAGGCATCACCTGCAGCATGTTGTTTCAACAGAGACAAGCAGAAACATCTGAGGCCAGAATGGCCGAGTGCATTTGTTGACCCATCCTGTCAGTGTAGACAGCTGCCCTACAACATCTGTATGCTCTTTGCCTATGCTATTTTGCTGTCCACTCGATCTCCACATACTGTGTTTAGAATTGAAAAAGCTCAGTGGTCAAGGACAAGGACTAGTCATTGCTCGTGCTCATGAAGTGACGGCCTGTTGAGTTTGAGGACGGCCCCTTCATGCCCCCTTTTCCCACTGCTCTGGGCTTCATACACTGCGAGTAGAACCCCTGAGAAACTAACACAATGCAGCTTGTCGAGGAGGAAATCTCAGGACATCTCAAGAGAAGATGGAGACACTCAGTAAAGAGAAAGGACATATGTGCTGCTCTGCATGCTGCGGTGCCACCGTGACCCTGACCTAGATAAGCACCATGAAAGAGCAGAGCACAACAGTGCTCCTAAACATCTAAGACCACCTCCCTCTCACTGGATGACTCTCACAGCATATTCTCTCAACTCATGACTCTGTCATTATGCTTCCCCTCACCCACCTGCTTCAGTGTTTGCAGTGGGGGAAGTGGAGTGTGTTTCACCAGCCTGCTCTTACACCTGTGTGTACGAGTGCTTCTGTGTTTGTGCAGCCATGTCTGCGCATTCACTGTATGTTTGTTTAAGTACATGTCTGAAGAAATGTGGCTGGATTTGTATTTTTCACATCTGTTTCCTGTGTTGTATTACTGTGTGGAGTGTGACTGTAAGTGCTGCATGTGTGAGGATGAGAGCGTTTTCCTTTAATGCGTCAAATTAAATGTGTACAGTTTGTATATTTACCGTTCTCTTGCATATTCTCTGCAATAATACTTGATGCATGTGATTATCCTGCTCGTTCAATACACAAATCCCATGATTACATTTTTGTTGAAAAAAATAAACTAAATATATTAAATTAAATATACATTTTTTGCAGGAGTTTACTTCTGTGTAGTTTGTCCCCTGGTGCATAATCAGCCTTGTGTCTGTGCTTCCTGTGCTCATCACAGCGAGACTTCGATTACCTCAAACGTTTGTGATCGGTATCTGATTGCAGCAGGAAACACAACTTTTGTACGCACAGGGAATAAAAATTGGTGTGAAAATCGGCTTAAACTAATCTGTTCTTTTTGAAAAAAATATCTGGTGTTTCTAGAGAGAATATATAAAGGACAAGCCTTGTTAATATAGAGAACTACCTAGATACTGTACGAATGTGGAGCAATACATGAATTTTGAGTATTTTTCTCTGTGTGTGCTCGAAAGAAACAGAGGCAGACAAGAGAAAGGCAGAATTGGATGATAGCTAGTAAGAGGGAATGAAAAATCAATATGTGCCACAGAGAATCACTCAGAACATTTTAGCTGAAAAACAAAAGAAAGAGTGTTGTTGTTCACTATAAAGTAAAAGGCTTCTCTCAGCAGAAGACACTAAATAGTTTCAGGAGTGATGGATCAATATGAGGCCTAACAGAGCAGACCCTGAGGTCTGGTTTACGCTAGAAAAATGTCTGTTTTTATATCTGAAGAAAATCCAAAAAAAAAAGAATATGTACACACAACTAATACAGGAGGACAGCTCTCCACAACATGGCAAAAATCTTTTTTTTGGTAATTACATGACTGACGGCAAAGTGCATCAGTGTGTGTATTTGTCTTTCAGTCAGAAATATTCTAAACATAGTTTGTAAAAGTAATTAAAACGCCTGGTGTATCAACTGTAGAGGTGAGTATGTGATACCTCATAAACCTGCTAACACTGATCACAGGGGTAAAGGCTGCGATAGTGGCAGTGGTCGCCACCAATGAGGCTCGAGTGGAGCTGCTAGGTTTGAGTCTGGTTATCAAACCTTAAAAGTACCCTGAGGAGTTTTTGAAGACTAATTGTGCTGCAGAACTTTATTTTATGACCGTTGTGGTTCTATTTTTAATTTGTTCTATCGTAACGTGCCACACATGAATGATTACTGCCATCCAACACCATCCAATTGATCTACAGATGACAGTAAAGTGCCAAGAAACGCATGTTTGATAGGCCTCAAGGATACACACAATACGTTTTGGTGACAGACATTGAACATAAACAGAAACTTTGTTTTGTTTGTTTGTGTCCTCCCCTGTTGGGATGGGATCACACCAGCTGCCCAGCAGTTATTACCACATTATTACAGGAGAACTCAGTGCTCATGGGCCAATCTACACCCCTATTCAAACTTGCTCCTCATGTTGATCTCAACTACACAACTAAAAAAGTGACAGCTTCTTACACAGTTGTGATGCTATTGCAGGGACAAAAATCTGTCCAGACATGTAAACACCTGCCTCAAACCACCTCTGTGGTAGCTCCCACCACAAAACTGCCTTCACCTTCTGCCCAGCTCAGCCCAAACCAGCTCGATGGGGTTTAAGTCTGGAGACTGTGCTGGTCTTCCATCATGTGGAGCCACTGTCTGCTTCTTTTCTTCGAATGTTTGGGGTCATTATCTTGCTGTAGGATGAACCACTTGCCTTTTCCTCACCGTCCTGATGGAAATATATACTCCAGTGCAGTACTGTCCTCATAAAGCATCAGAGGCTGTAATAATACAGTCTGTTCAAACAGTGCTTTTGCACAGACAGAGGTTTTTTTTTAAGTAATCAACAAAAGTAACATAATTAATAACAGTAATAACTATTATTATAATCATTAGAATTGGAAGAATCCTGTAGGTATTGGTGTTGATAAAAACAATAGCTAACCTCACTATAACTGTAACCAGGGCTCTACAGTGAGTCTGGGGACTCCAGGCTCCCAACATTTATCACTATAAATGCAATGTACTATTTAAACTATAAATGGCATCCCCAGTAATTACTACAAACAGGCACCTCACTAGTACAAACACACACATAAAAGGCAAAAAGGAACTGAAGGCTTGTCTTACAGAGAGACTTGTAGTCCCTCTAGGTGTAATTGTTCAGTGTGTGTGAGGCCTCACGCGCGTTGTGTACCCATTAATTATGAAGCAGAGGTACTCACAGGGATGTCCTTGAAGAAGAAACAAACAGCCTTTGCTCACAAAAGAGTGAGTGGGGCTAAAATGTTGCTCACTCGTGCAATTTAAAGGACAATGGAAATAAATTGAACAACTTGAACCTTACAGTGGAAAATGTTTCCTTTATAACCCTTGTGAAAAGGGAGAGAGAAATGCGTATTGAAATAGAATGTACAGCAGCAAGCCAGGAGTGGAAGATGATCTCTAGAAAGGGCAAATCTGGGCAGACAATCAGGCACCAAGGTCTTTAAACACACAGTTCAAATACTGGAACGACTCTCTTTCCACACTTCCTCTGCAGAGGTGCTTTGAACGGCCTTCCTGTGTCTTACAGGCTGGTTGAAGACAGATCAACTGCCTCAGTTAGTACTGTTGCATCTGTTGTCAGTCAGACAGCAGAGCAGTTGTAAAATCTGACTGCTATAGATCTATAGTAGATCTATAAGTCTGTGCCCTACATGGTTGCACAGTCAGCAGGAAAATATGTTCACTAATGTCCAATTTGATCCCTTCAAGGTCCATAGGCCATTAGATTAAATCATAGAGCCCCAGAATAGATTCAAAGAACAAAGAGTTTTGCATTCGGAGCATGGAGAAAACAAAATCTTTAAGATTTATTTCCCCTTTAATTTCAGCTCTCTAAAGATGTTAAATGAATTCTGATAAAATAAAAAGAAAGATATAAACTCAATCATGACTTCCTGTGCCAGTCCCTCAAGATGTGTGCAGCTACACAATGTGTCACAGTGTGTGTGAGTGTGTATGGATTCAGGCAATGAACAGTCACATTAAATTTGCGCCATTTCCCTCGCCGCCTTCCCGAAAACTGTCGTCTCCTCTTCAGCAGGCGACGCGCTCGTACTTTCGCACCTCAAGAGTAGAAAACAGAGACATGGAAAAAAAGAGAGTGTGCGGTTTGATAAATTTTTTTCAAAATGGGAGTAACAAGGAGAGGCATCCTCAGAGGCACGAGATGTGAAACTCATTTAAAACACTTCAGTGAGTGTTGGGGGAAATGTCTTGTGCTGAACTGATTAATTAGTAACTTAAAGCTGCACTAATCAAATTTTTATGGATCCAGTGACTGTGTGTAACATGGGAGGTGTCTCTTGTATTGAAAAACCCAGAGAGAATTATCACCGTCTCTGCAGTTTCTCTCAGTTCTGTAGAGCATTTTAGGATCTTTCAGCTCGTTGTGTTGGTTTTACAGCCAACAACTTCACTGTTTTGACTCTCATCTCATATGGTGGTAATATGTCAGTGTTATGTTCCAGTTGTCGCCACATGGCCAAAAAACACAAACAAAAACAAAAATGTGGCTTTAATAACAGAGTTTTCTTCTTCACACAGTTATTAGTTGCATAAAATTAGGTGATTTATTTAAAGCATGTAATGGGTTTCCTTGATAAATGTTAAATGTTCTAATTCGCTGTGATTTTCTTCTTTTTACCTTGTCAATCACCTGCCACTGAGGAGTCACATGAAAATGTTTCTCACAGTTAAGAGTCCAACTAAATCATATCTTGACGATCCAGATGGGATTATGGGAAAAAAAGATGTGGAAACAAACTCGTGAGAGGGGATGTTCAACATTTGATTGACCTGATATTTTTCCATGAAGTTAAAGTAAACACAGGTCGCTTTAGGATCCTTTTATTATTTCAGCAATTAGATCCACTAATCTGTTAGAGCCAGAGATGTAAAAGGCAGTTAAATGCAAAGTACAGTAGTTTAAATGCACTTACACTTAAATACATTCATATCTTATCTGTTCCTATGTGGGGCTTTAAGGCAGAAGTGATCATTAATCAGGACACTGCAGGGAAATGAGTCTCTGTGTAAGTTGTTAAAACGATTCAGAGGACGCACCTGGACATCAATCTTGATAAAACCATGAAAACTGTGGTCAAGGCTAAAAACTGACTGAGGGGAACAGTGTGAGCAGCTACAACATCACAGCCAAGCCTATCAGCACCTGGCTTATGGCTCTGGAGTCTGTTGGAAGCTGTTTAAAAAGTCATCAAAGCATCAACAAGCTATTTAGCCCGCTATTGCAGAGCGTGGTGGGGAATGTGTGTGAGAATGAGCTGCTGCTTTCTGGCACAATTAGTTTACAAATGTGTGTGCCCACATTAGTGCGGAGGCGTGCTCACGCATTTAAAAGTACTGCCATTGTCTCCAATCTGTAGTCAATAAGTCACATAATTTAGGGGCCATATGGAAAATGCTTTATGATTTAATGGCTAATGCTGCAAACAAAAGGAATAAATGGGTGTTCGGTTGAGTGGAGAGAGAATTAGTAACTCAAAGCTTTCTAGTTTTGTCTCTACAAAGACAGAACGAAGTGACAGATTCTCAAAACAGAGAAGAATTTGATCAACCGAGGCAGATTTAGATTCAGATTAGACACAGATGAGCTACAGCGAGCTCCAAACAAGCTGCTTGTTGGATCGTCAAACAGCCAGAAAGCCCCTCCCCCAACACCTACCACACTATCCTGACAATGTCTGACAATTTTTGTAAGTTTCCAAAAGCAACAATCAGAAAAGCACATTCACTTCCTGCAGGAATATTCACACTGATACTATTTTTACCGCATTAAACTGAGGGCGACACCAAAAGCGTATTTCCATTTGTAGACTTCAATAATTACATACAGTACACATACACTTCCACACAGTGCTCCCACAGAAGAGAAATTGTCACGATCATCATCATTAGTGGCAGTTTCATTATTGTTAGCAGGAAAACAGGAAGAACAAAGTGCATTTACGGTTTCACATGATAGTCCTCCCAGGAGCAGCAGTAGATGCTGCACTTATTTCTGTCTTTGTCCATATAAATGTCCGTGCTCCCTGTCACGTTCACTTCTGCCTTTCTGTACAACGTTCTCCATGGTCTGACTGGCCGTCCGGACTACCAGGACAAATCCCAGTGGGCTGCCACATCATCGGGCCAGTGGACTGTGCAAAAATCCATAAAGTTTCTTACCGGCCCTGTCAGCCTCTTCACCAGCCCACTCTGAATGCGCCTGTCATTTGTGTGCGCATGAGAGCGTGCTGCATGTATTTCCCATGACTGGGCTCACTTCATATCCAAACACACCTAGAGGTCTCTGCGAGGGCAGGCCGGTCCCAGAGGAGGTTCCTCAAAGTTTCCGTTACATCCCGACCACTTTGAAGGGAAAATACTGTTATTACAGAGGTCTGCTCTCGTCTAGTTCCACGCAAACACCTGAAGATGGATGGCACAGCTTCACAGAAACACCTTAGCTACAAGTGTGTGTGTGTGTGTGTGTGTGTGTGTGTGTGTGAATCATTTGCATGTTCATTGCTGTGTCGGTGCGTCTTTGAGACAGAGAGAAATTTCCATATTTATCACCGTGTGTGTGTGTGTGTGTGTGTGTGTGTTTGTGTTGTGTGTACGTAAACATCACAGTTGAGACTGTTCTCTGGCTGACTTGAAACACAGGTCTCTGGGCTGTATTAAAGCTTAATGTTGCAGACTGGTCTGGCTCAGAATATTAATGCACATTCACTAATACATACTACCACACACACACACACACACACACACACACACAGAAGAAGAGCTGATATACAGAACACACGTTCAGAGGACACATAAAAGCTGGAAAGGCCTCTGTGTGGTTGAGAGAAACACCTTCATGAAGTTGGAGTTGCAACAACAGCTTTGGGTCTGTAGTAAAAAGTTTACTCCCTTGTTCTTCATTAAACTACAACAATCCTCTTATTTATGTCAACACTGATTTAAGTAGGGATGCACTGAGTCAACATTTTTTCTCCTAATACCAATTTCATCACCAGAGCCTTCGTTCCCAAACTTCTTCTATCTATGTGTTGGACTCACTGGATTCATTTTTGTGTGAGGTAGCACGAGGACAGGGATTACTGTGGCACTGAAACAGATGAATGCATGTCACTGGGAACACTAAATGTCATAATAACAGCTTCTAAAGATTTAGGATGATTATCGGCCTACAACTGATGATCATTTTCATTAAAGATTTATCGATTTATTTTTTTCTTGTATTGTTTTGCTTATGAAACATTAAAAAAATTGTGTAAAAAAATCTGTTAAAATTTCCCACAGTGATTGATTTTGATAGTTTGGCTTATTTCAATCTCATATATGACAAAGTCAAGCGTCAAATTCTCACTTTTTTGTTTCGTTTTGAAAAGTAACTTAAAAAAATAACCAAAACGAACAATCAATTATCATAATAGTAACTGCAGCTCCAGCTCATTAGACTTTATATATTTGTCACTGTATCTAGAGCCTGACTATTCTGCACTAGAACCACACAGTTGCACTGGACGAAATGTTTCTTCTTTACAATGGATGCAGCCACTGTAGGTTATTTTGTGTAAATCACTGTCCTGCAGCTCATGCACCAAACCCATGGCTGAAAACTGTCTCCAACAAATGCACTATTTACTTTTGTTTGATTAATGTTTGCTAAAAACTACTGCGACCCAACTGCTTTTGAAAATTATTTATTTATTTTTTTATTAAATTTTTATTTTTTTTAATTAAGGCAGCAACAGTAACATGTTTTCAAGATTTAAGTCTTAATAAGGAACAAATAGACTACGTCAGAAAGAATCAATTATGACATTTCTGCATTGTTGGTTTCAGTCTTTTCATGGCTTTAATTGACAATAAGCAAAATAAAAAATAAGGTATATGAAGGCTTATCCTTTCTTGTGTATTGGCCCTCTCATGGCACTGGTGCTTACCCACATTTGAAATAAAATAGCTGTAACATTGTTGACACAAGAAATGGGAGAAATAACTCGTGTTACTACGAGTGTTGGACCATCTATAGTCCATACTGCAGGCGTAAAGACTTGAGATTCTAAAGAAGCCTCTCTCCTAAAAATGAAAATGCAACTTATATCATTCTTACAATTAATAAAATAATTATTCTTTAGGGGAAAAAACAATGTAGTCTTCACATTGGTAAACTGTTTTATAGACTTTAAAAGCCTGTGGTGAAAATGGTTTTCGTGATGCAAGATGAAACAGAATCTCATCAAATATTTAATGTAATTAATCCAAGGTCTGTGAGAGTAGAGCTGCAATAAACTCTGGATTTCTATCCAACGTTATTAGGGATTATGATATTATGATGAAGGACTTTGCACAAACAGCCCCATTATTCACTTTTGAGGCACATATATTTTTTACTACATATCATTTTAAGCTTAAGAATAGTCTACATTCAACAACAGTTGCTCTGAGCTCCTTTTGCCTTTTGCCATTTACATCGTCTTCAATGCTTTTTAATGTACTGGAGCGGCAGACAGAGGGCCACAATAATAAGAGGCTATTGGTACCCAATCTCATTCAAGTGGGATGAACAAGAGATGTTGTAATCACGCAAACATTCCCGCACCAAACAGGTGAAAGTTTTTTTTCCTGTTAACCAATCAACTGTGACCTTTCAGGGTCGACATCCTCTTGCTCTCTACGCCACCAGACAAAAAAAATCCCTTCACAGAGGAGAAATAAAAAACAAACAAACAATGCATCTTTATGTTGTTTTTTTTTCTAAACACAGACTGACATTTTCAAATCCCAGAGGTAGACTTGTTATTGTGTGTGTTATCATCAGGTGTTGTGTGAGATTACCTGTCTGTGTGTCTGTGTGTTATCAGAAGGACTGTGAGCAGATTGTGCAGTGTAGTATTTTTGTGTAGACTGGTGTGGGTTGTCTGCTTTCTAATTGGACCAGAAAGGCTATAAAAAAATCTAAATAAAAGAATCAGGATGATGAATGTGAATTTTTTTTTTGTTTGTTTGTTTTTCCTCAACAGCTTCGGGGTGCAAAGTTTTTAATAAGTGCAATGGAACCCACCTCCAACTGCCTTTAGGAGCTTCCAACCCCATTTATTGTATCTATTTGTGATCTGTTTCTGAAATATCAGCACAAAATATCTGCCACTGAAAGCTTAAGGGTACCTTCACTGAGACTGACCAATGTTTTTTATAAGTGGGTCATTGTCAACCCTGAAATTAAGTTTGTATAAAACTTTTGCGACAGTAAATCTGTTTTGTAGGAAATGTCATTTTTCTCAAATTACATTTTCTATTTACATAATGAGGAAATATTGTCTTGTGTTTTTATTGCTGTCTGGCAGGTTGCAAAATGTTGATATTGAATGAAATATTCACTGATTTTTTTCCCCCTGCCTTTATTTATCTGTTCTTGCAATATAATATTTGCTTGTACTAATCAAAGCATTGTTAAATTTCATTATAGTTATGTTTGAGCAGTCACAGCACTTGGTTAGGGGTTAGTTAATCCAGCGTTGCTATTGTTTCTATCTATTACTCTCACTGTCTGTTGGCTCACCAGTTGCCTTTGCTGAGACACACATACTCTGAGGTAGTGTGTGGATGTGTGTGTCTGTGCTGTGAGGAACCATTAGCACCCTCCCTGTGCCCCCGCAGATTCCAGAGGGTCAGGATGTGCAGTGTGTGTGTTTTAACGCACTTCACACATCAGTCTCACTCCTTATCCTCTGTTACCGTCTCTGGTCTTTTCTCTTCTAAGAGGGAGTTTATGGAGCCAGAGTTGAAAGTAGGACATTTAATATTTATAAAGGATTGAAATACAAATTAAAAAGTTGCAGGTCCTTTTCAATAGGAGGTTTGAAGGTTAATAAAATGGAGAAAAATATAATCACACGGTTAGCATATCAACTTAACCAAGGACACAAAAGACAAAGAACGAAGGTGATCCTTTTGCTTTAGGTTTGACTGGGGTAATTTCAGTTTCTCGGTTAGGGCGACACTACATGTACAGTATGTGACTAAACATCTGTGGACACTCAATCATAACAACCATAGGTGAAGATCTGATTTCAAAACCATGGGCATTAACCCACGGCTATAAAAGTCTGCACACTTCTGGGAAAGCTGTAATGATGAGCTGATATTAGCAAAACTGCACTGAGGTGGTGCAACTGTGTTAGATTTTATCAAGACACACACTTCCAGTAAATTGTCCATCCACAAAAGTCTAACTCATTACACAGCTCGGTACAGCTCACCAGTACAGTCCACTGTTTCATACTCATAAATAACTTTAACTGTTCCACAGATAGTACAAAACTTACAAGTGGGGGCACAAGCACAGGCAGCAGCTTCCTTTACCAATGATCCAAAGATGCGGGATGCACTGCTTCGTGGTAGCAGATGTGAATACAACAAGATGGTGGGGCCTGGATGCAGGGATTGGATACTACTCAATGAGAAGAGGATCAGGGAGGTTGGCCACTGAGGTTGTTCAACAAGGCCTGGTTTGCAAACACAGAAGATGAGTGAATAAAATGTCAGAAAATGCCCATCAAATTTCCCAGAGCCAAGAAATGTCTTAAAATGTCTTAGTTTGTCTGGCAAACAGTCCAAAAGCCAACGATAATCAGTTTAAATTTAATTCATTTAAATAAAATACAGAAAAGAAGCAAATCCTCATATCGGATAAGATGGAACCAGAGAATATTTGATTTGGTTATTACCAAAATATTGGCAGATTAATTTTCAGTTAAATGACTAATCATTTCAGGCCTACATGAGAGTCTAAAATATCACTGTATGCTGTAGCATTAAGATTTCCCAATTACCTTAACTGGAACTTATTAGTTTGGAGTCTATGCCAAACTATGAAAAACAGCCCACAACCAAAAATGTGCAGTTGTATGAGGACAGGTGTGTCCACATAATTTTGGCCATATAGTGGAATCTTTATCTTCACCACAGCATCACTAACACCTTCTTCAGCAACAGTTGTCTTTTGCTCATAATTTATCATGTGAACTGTATCATCTGGATTCAACCACGTCTCACTTTTATTCAGCATGGCAGGCTCCAGTCCGTACGTGGAGATCCACCGATGACCACAGACACACACTTTTCACACTCACACACGGTGGAAAATAAACTTGTGAGGTTACCCTCAGTGCAGGCAGCCAGAGATCAATAATTCTGAATACAGGCCACTTAACTCTCACCCACTCTGCTTCTAGCTCACTGTCTCTCTCATTCGACAAAAGAGGAGAAGAACACCAGACGAGTCAAAGTCCCCCCCCCCACACACCTCCCCACACCTCCCCACACAGCGAACACTTCCAAGTCCTCCCTGTTTCCGAAGATAGCGACAGGCATTAAACAACATCAGGCAGGAAATCAGAGATGAAACAACGTCTTCTTCCTGCTGCTGAATAATTGAACACTACAAAGGTAGCTAACACGAACACACACACTTTAATACACAAACACACACTAATATGGGATTTCATGCTGATATACTGATGATGACTTTGATAAGAGATGGCCCAGACAGCATGTTACTATATTTTTCATCAACCTCGCCTCTCTGTCTCTGCATCAGTATTACTGCCCTGCTCTGGTGATTTCCACCTCAACAGCAGTGGAGAGTTGATTTTGCAGCAAATATCTCTATATCACTTTTTTAAAAAATACATGATGTTTCTGTTTGTTTTGGTGACTTCCATGACACATACCTGAGTTTATACATCAGATAAAAAGATGGTCAAGATGGTTAGATGCATCGTTTTTAGGAACGCAGATGGATGGATTATTATTTTTTGGATCTCTGATACATGTGACTCCACCTCTGTACAATGGATGTGTGGTGCTCACAGAATTACAAATAAAAAATCTCTTTTTATAATCAGTGTCTCAGCTACATGAGGTAATGAGAGGACAATGCTGTAAAATAAAATCATCAGGGACTATTTCTTTGGTCACAGTCAGTCCCACTAATTAACTGAATGATTATTTACAGTGAGGGCTGTGGATGGGACATTAATACTGCAGAGAGGAAGAAATCTTAGAGATAGAATTATGAAAAACTATACCTGCAGGATTAGATACCACTGGAACTAAGTGAAACATTTTTTTTTGTTAATTTAGGTGAATCCACCATTTAAAGGGGCTATTTGTAAGTTTTGCTATCACAGCCGGTGTTAGCATTAGCAGCTGTTTACTTACCAGTCTAGAGGAAACGTTGCGAGTTCAGCATCAAACTTTATATTCTTTACCTGCAGAGAGCCATCTACAACGGTGGAAAACATCAATGTTGACTCTTGTCTCTATCATGTCTTTTCCTCTACTGAATGTTAGCATGCTAATCAGCTAGCCCCGGCCCCTAACCCTAACCCCTCTTGTCACTTTCCCATAGTGACTCACTGTAGCCTCCTCTTGTATTACAGAGACATCGATGGCTGAAGCTGTTGTCAAGCCACAGTCACTGCCACCTGCTCCTGGCAAGAAACTATGTTCAGTGGCAGAGAAAACTTACAAATAGTCCCTTTAAGTTGTCATCTGCTTATCCTCCCTGCGTTTTCTTCCTTCCTGTTTTGCTAACGTATATGAATTGATTAGCAGCAAGAAAGGTAGAAACCAAGTAGCTTCTGTGTTTAAAACCTAACCAGACTGTGACTGCTCCACAACCTTAACTTCCTGTCTGTTATTCTTTCTTTCAATGATGATTACTATTGTTCATTCAGCAAGGTCTCATTCAGAAACATACATCATACTGTCTTTGTAAATGTATTACCATAGCTGTCTATAGGTCACACACTATCGATACTGCCAAACGACAATACAAATTTTCTCCTATTCACTTTTGATTTTCTTTTTTTTTTTTTTTTGGCAAACTCATGATGATCATTACTCATTATCGATAGATGGGAAACAGAGATGGTGAAGCCCAGGGCGTGGGATTGAAGGCTGTGCTCTTGGTGGCTGTAGAGTGATTTATACTCAGTCAGTGTTTGTATACAGTATATGTGTGTGTGTGTGTGTGTGTGTGTGTGTGTGTGTGTGTGTGTCGCCTCTAGACAGACCAGTTCCTCAGTGAGGAATGAAAGGCTCGGGACATCATCAGTTCCCATATTGATTTTCCTGCTCACATGCTTAATTGAAGTTGTTGGGGTATACATAATTGAAGTTGGTTCTCTCAGTTAGTCTCTCTCTCCCTCTCTTTTTCTCAAACATTAAAAAGAGAACAGCCATACCTCTTCCTACTCTACATCCTTTTCTCATTTCTTTTCAAGAGACAAGTGTTAATGGGGAAGCCTGTGGCTATGTAGTTTTGATGGAGTGGTAGACTGCATGTATGTGTGTGTGTGTGTGTGTGTGTGTGTGTGTGTGTGTGTGTGTGTGTGTGTGTGTCTGAAGACTTTGTGCGAACATGCAAGACTGTGTGTGTATTTTCTGGGTGAACTGAAAAACTTACCCGAGTGAAAAGGACATTTACTCATTTATACCTCTCTCTCTCTCTCTCTCTCTCTCACACACACACACACACACACAAACACACACACACACACACACACACACACACACACACTCATATATGTATAAATATTTTCGCGCACACACATATATAGAAAGCATTTGAAACACATGACCAAAATAATCATAAATTTTGTCATTGTGTTACTTGGATGGAATTAAAATACATTTTCCCCTTTTTGCTGCTCCAGACCCCACTTTGAGAATCAAAAACCAGGAGGTCACCAAAGCTTGTACGAAGTGTCCTCTACAAGATTTCACGACAATCTATCCAGTGGTTATTGAGATATTAAAATCTGGGCCAAATAATAGATAATAAAAACAGTAACCAGTTAATCCACAAATTGTTTCAACTCTAGATTTGATCTGTGCGCTTATTTTTTTAAAGGTTGTATTGTTGAATTATGCTGCAGGTTCTGTTTGAAATAGCGTGTTGGTGATTCATAAATAAACCAAACTATAAATGATATTACAACAATAAAAAATATATTTTGGGATTAAATTCACAGATAATATCACTGTTTGGCAGGCTGTAGTTAAGTTTGTTTTTTTATTTCTTTCCAGCCTTTGATCACTGTTCCATAGTTTCGCTAACGCTTTCACAATTCCCACAGAATGAGAAAACAATGAAAATGATAAATGGAGTTGACACCGTCTTAGATGAGACTCTGTTAACGAGAACAAGAAAAACCTCTCATGAAAACCTCAGTAAGCACAGCTGTGGTCAGAGACTACAGCCCAGTAATAAATAGATGTATTTAAACATTTCATTGTGCATGAAGAATCACAAGTGTTGTTTATAATTACAGAGAAAAGTGAGCAATAAACCTGCCAGGATCAAAGTAAACTGCAAAATGTATCACAGCAGGAAAGACCTGGTTTAATACAGGTCATCACTTACAGAAGCATCAGAGGCACAGTCATACTAAAACGTGGACAGAAGCTGAAATGGGACCTGTCCACAGCGATGAGGCTTATGGGATGGCTTTTGTCGTGTTGGATAATTGGTCCTCTCTTGGACTTGTTCCTCCTTTTCCTCAGATTTTCTTTCTCTTTCTTTGAGATAATCTTCCTCCTCATCTTCACAGATCTTCTATCTGTTCCACTTTGATCTGCTATCTTCTCTCCCCGTGAGCTCTTTCCTCATCCTACTCAAATATCTTCTTTTTTTTCCTGCTCTCTCCTTTGACATTATCCGTCACCATTTAGAGGACCTCTGAAAGATCCTCCTCTATGCCTCCCAGCTTTTGTCTCGGACACAAATGGTAAATGTCTTCTCGGATTAAATATTAAAATGTTCTCTAGTTCAACCCAGGCAATTTTCTCAGTCATTTTCATTTCAGTTCAGTTTAAATCTCTCTGTGCTGTCCTGAGCTGTTTACTGCTCCCTGGCATTTTGTTTTCAGGGTTGTACATCATTTCATTCAAGAAACAGTAACTGAGGGCGTGAGGAGGTGACATTTTGACTCGTGTCTCATGAACCATTCCTCTTTTATGGAGCTGTTTCTACTCAAAGAGACAAGGTTAAATAAAAGTGGATGGTGAAAAATTACTAATTAGCTGTGATATTTTTCTCCATGTCTCAGTGCAGTGAATAAACTTTGCCATGCAATTTGGCAGTTCCACTTTTGTAGCCAAGCTAAGCTAGGCTAAGCTAACTGACTGCCGACTATAGCTTCATATTTAATCGTAAAGACACAAGAGTGGTGCCAATCATCTCATCTAACTCTCAGCAAGATGGCAAATTAGAGTATTTCCCAAAATGTCAAACTGTTCCTTTAACACAGCCACATTGGATCAGTGTTGATTTGTGTTTCCTTCTGTCACCTACACTGTAAATAGATACAGCATGACAACATGCCTCAAAATATATTTTATGTAAAACAGAGATATGATGATTCTTTCTGCTGCCAGAGGAAAAAAAAAATAAAGATCTCACTCCTGTTTTGCTCACAGTTTATAACATCACAAATGTTTTTTTTTATATTTATTATCTTGACATTTTCAAACTCGTATTCTTCCCACTAACGGTTAGATATGTGCTGATCACCCACAGGGAAAAGAAGATGAGGCCTCCACACTATGTTTATTTTATCTTGCTGCTGACCTCCTGCTGGTCTAATTCATTAAGAATTCATTTATTAAGAGGAAGAAAAACTGCCACCATGATTACAAGCCTCGATAGCTGTTGTTGCCATGGTTCTCCTTTCTTAATTTCTAAACAAGAATGGGGAAAACTGAGGATCCAGAAAGTCATCTGAAATCACACTGCCAGTCAATTTTCCTTGTTTTATTGTCAGGCTTTCACTAAAAGCATCATTAATATGTGATATGTAGCAGGTATATCTGCCCAGTGCTGGTGTTTTAATGAATGTTGGATATGGGCTAATGGTGCCATCCATCTCGGGTGTGATGGAGGGTCCTCTCTGATCACAGCAACATTAAAACAGTCTAAGATGTGGTTTGCTCATTTTTATGTCGCATTAGTATTAGTTTTTTTTGTTTGTTTGTTTTTGGTGAATAAAGCTTCCAACATGTGAAACTGTAAAGGTGGTGGTGTAAATGCGGTTTCATACAAGAAGAGTTTTAATCCTGTCACAGACGATCAGTGTTACAAAGATAAAGGAGGAAATTCTTAATTTGTGACTGAAATACTATTAGTTAATTGGCATAAAATGAATCAACAACAATTTTGGAAACAGATGATTATTTTAGCAATTTAGTTAGAAAAAACTACCAAACATTTGCTCGTTTCAGCTACTTAAGAATGTGCTGTTTGCACTTCTGTATCATTCTGTATCGTTTTGACAAAACATTGAATTTGAAGACAGAACTCTCAGTTCTGGGAAACTGACTGGAAGCACATCAAATGTTTTTGACTCCATTTACTGAGTTCTTACTGACTCACGAATTTGCTTATTAGTTGTTTTGATGGAAATTACATGAACATAAAGAACAAGTGAGACCAATTTAAGAAAAGATGATGTCTACAATGCATATTTATAAAGAGACACCTAACAAGCCTCCATCATCTAAGTGCCTCCTAGGAAATGTTGGCTTTTCTCAAGAGGTGTAACCCAATTACTGTACAATGCATGCTGGGAAGTATGCTAATAAGCTAAAAACATAATTTAATGAGGTAAGTAAACAATCAGCTGGACATTTAGCCAACTCATTGTTTAGGTTTGAGTTAATGATAAAAGATTATGTCCTACTACTGTATTTCCTATCAACTCATAGACTGAAGAATAAATCGATTAATATAATATAAATATAATATATGTTATATAATTTTGCTGTACTTGTACTTGTACTTGTTATAGTGACAATAAAGGCTCATCATCATCATGTCATGAAAACAATTATTCTTTGTGACTTTAAATGTGTAAAATCTACAATCAGTGAATACAGGCTTTGAACCTCAAACCCTTCTGAATCCTTCACCCTGGTCCTTTAAGCAGGTTAGGATCAGTTATGTTTGCATGATTGAATGAGGAATGAATCTTCATTGTTTCTTCTTTCCTCCGCGGTAAAGAGTGCGCTCAGGACCGGATTAATTGCTCCAGGTGTTAATTTGCTGCCCACCCCCTGAACTCCACATGTCTCCATTGATTAAGATTAGCTTGTGTTCTGTCGCTGCTCTTTGTTCATTTAACAGGGTAATTGATGAGGCCGGTTGTCTCGTCCTCCGTCCTCCATTCCCTCTTATCCTTCCTTACTGTTTTTTTCCCTCTTTCCTTCTCTCCTAAACACTCCTGTTTGCCAGTGGCCTCGCTCCTACATCATGCTGTTTGCAAGCTGTCTCCTCAGGCAAGAGAGTGTGTGGATGTGTGCGCTTGTGTTTTTGTGTTCCCTCCCTGCACATGCTGCTCCAAGTACCCATTTCACACGCTAACATTACTGCCTGCCAGTATTTTGGTTTGGTTTATTAATCCCGGCTGTTATATAGGTCAATATAACATGTTACAAATAGGAAAATAATAAGGTGCTGGTGTTCCCTGCAGAGCTTCAGCGGCCTTACACTGCTTTTGATTTATCTAAATGTGTCCTGCAATTTCATGTAGAATGAGTCATGCTCAGATGGGCGTTGAGGGGACGTCAGCTCCTGCCATTTTTGTTACATGTGCCCTTTTCAGATTTGCGGTATGGAAGCATCACTGGCACAGATCACTAAAAAAATCTATGAGCTGCAAGAAGGTTACAATCATTCTGATTTCTCTGCAATATTTCCTCCATGTACCCAACTGCCCCCCAGCATTGTGCAGTCCTCTTTTATGTAAACATATGTGATGTGTTTTAGCAAATTTGACATAAATATGAAATATTGTTTAAGTATTTTTCAGTATCTGTCTTCTATATCAAAAAGACAAAAAGATAAAAGTTCAAGTTCATGTTCAAATTCGAGATGCAGAAGCTTCAAACCAATCACAAAGCAGGAAGTAACTTCAAGATAATACATACAGTATTTTATTTGTAGTGTAGATGACACACACACTGATGCATTTAGGAGTCTGAAGTTACTGGTTTGTCTTCACCTCCTGGAAATCCTTGGTTGCTTATTGTTCTCAATTATAAATCACACACTGTTGCCCGCGAGACCGTGACAGTCTTCAAATTACAACAGAAGTTGTTTCAGAAGACAAAACTAAAGTAAGAGTTCTTTGAAAGCCAGAAATGCAGCTGACTGTTCTGATACTGTCAAAGCATTTGTTGTTATTTCAGTGTCAATTTTTAATAGTCACCAGCTGTTTCTATCAGTTGTTTTGTATTTCATGCCCGTGAGTACTCTCAACCAGGACAGTACAACAGCACAGCCAGATTCAAACAGACAGCTCTTAGTGTGAAGACAGGACCCATATTCAGTCCGTTAGAGTTATCTTAGCAGGCCGATCCATCAGCAGGTTGGACCAAGTAGAAAACCGGGAGCATTCCCCTGAACCTCCGACAGCTCAGCAGCAGTGTGATTAATGAAGCAGACCATGACGCCTGTGCGTCAAACACACAAGGAAAATGTCTGACTACCTTCAACATGCTGAGCTCTGACACAGTATGTCAGTGCCTGTTACTTCCTTATCCTTTATAGGCTGTGACTGTTGACGTGCCATGGTTAGGGTTAAGAAATGAACAGATAGATGATTAAAGTGAGGGAAAGATCATGACATGGTTGATACAGTTTTGAGGGATACTGGTCTGGTTACTGTAGCCTAACCTGAGGTTGATACTGACATTGATACTTGGGAGTTTTTGATTGATGTAACATAAATAAATATTGGTATGGAGGGATAAGGATTCTTTAGATAAGTATTTTATACAGAATTGTGACCAGGAGACCACTGAGTTCGACATTTTACTATCGAAAAAATCCAGTTATCAGTGCTCTCTGGTAGACAATCTGTGTCATGGTGACAGTTTTAAGATGGCCTTAGACCTACTTTGCCATTTCTGTACTGTAATTCTGTGTCACTTCTCAGCTGACTGTACACCACTACAGATAAGCTGTTACTGAACAATACATCTGTAATGACCACCATATAACAGTGTTTAGCTTCTCTTTCAATCGTCCGGCAATGCTCCATTTGCTAGAATCAGAACTCGATCGTTGACAGCTCTCTCCACTCAGATATCAAGTCTTTGTACCTCACACTGGGTTTTTGTTTCCAATTTCCATAATGGAAACCAAGACGGCTGATCTAAGGACAAATTTGTGCTAGATTGTCTGCCAAAATCAGCTTTGAGATGTTGTGAGTGAAAATGTGGACGGATTGATCCATGCTCAGCTGCTGGTCACATGAAATCCTTCTCTACTTCAGCCTTGTTGTTTTGTTGATAGCTACTCTCGCAAAGATCCCCACACCGGCCCACAACCACCATTTGTTGACTGACCCAACATACAACTGTGTATACACCTGATCAGCTCCATTGAGTCTTGATAGATTTTTCTCTGGCTTATCTCCCAGATAAAACTGAGCTGTCTGGTTTTGTGAGGAAAATTCTCTGAAACTCTAGTTGTTACATCACTTTCCTGATGCAACCACATACAAAATTGGTACTACATTCTCTCTGATATCAACAATACCACTCTTCACACTCTTTCTCACAAGAAAGAGATCTGAACAAAACAACAAAAATGCTACATGGTTAATTTATATTGTATTAAACTTAAAAATACATCAACTACAAGTGCAAACTTACCCAAGACAAGAGTTGCCACATTATGAGATTTTGATGGTATGATAACGTCTCAGAAAATATCACGACTTTACGAAACCATTACTCATGTAAAAGCTGGATCATACTCGACTGATTTTTTACTCTACTGTACTTTGAACCATTTTGTATCCAGCTGCAACTAATGGTTATTTCCATCATGGATTAATTTTCTGTTCACTTCCTCAATTAATTGATTCATTGTTTGGTTTTGTAAAAATTCAGCGAATAGTAATAAATGCCGCCACGAGTACAGATCGATCCCATCTGTACTCACACAGAGACACTCTCTCATGTCAGCCCCCTGAGCACTGCTCCTCCCTCCCAAGACAGACTTCAGATATCACAAACTACCTTTGAAGCAGAATAGGTCAACAAAGGAAAGAGCAAAGCATGAGCAGTGCATTTCTGATCCACATTAGAATAAATGAACAAACTTTATTGAATAACACAAACATGCATCCATCAGGTCAGACTGTGAAACTGATGTCAGATATTTGCATGGCAAAGCTACAGTGGCTTCAGAATGTATTCAGCCCCCTTCACATTGTGCACGTTCTGTGTTGTAGACTTATAAAACAGCCATTTTGCCCATTAATCTCCACTGAAAACATGGTTCTGTAATTTTTAAGAAAATGTATTAAAAATCAAAAACTGAAATCACTCATGAGTAGCGTTATAAATTAGCAACACATGTTAGTACCAGCTGGAAATGGGCTTAGAGTGCAAAATGCAGAACAGACAGCATCAGTCAACGAGTGAACAGAATGCAGGAGACTGTGAAGATGAAGGGAGACACCGATGAGGGTACAATGAGGAGGAAAGAGGCGAGGAGGGGGAGGATATTAGAGATTAGACCAGAGGATAGATGATAAAGAATGGAGAGCTTGTGGAGGCGAGAGTGGACTGAGTAAAGTCAGGGCCAGCACATTAGTCACACTTCCAGTGAGCCATAGCGACACACACTTAGTGCTGTGACATGCACTCTGTTAGGGCAACAACCAGCTACGGGAGTAACCACTATGGCCAAAAAAATTAAAAACTGTAAGGAGAATGGTAAATCTGGTTAATCTGAATTTGAGAACTTTAAGAAACAGACTCAGCAATGATTTTGATAAAGCCACCGTAAGAAACACAGAGTTACAGCTCATGATTTGTACTTGCTTTTTTATTTATACATGAGCTCTTTCCTTTGCCTTCTGATGGAAAACAAACTAAAAAGTGCCTGAATCGTATCTCTTTGGGGTGTTCAGACGTGCATCCGGACAGTTGCTAACTATCTTGAACCACAACTCAGTACACAAAAAGTTTTCATTCATCCACAAGAGAATGCAGCATATTTTATGTAGATTCCCCTCTCAGCAGGTCGGCACTCAGGCTGTTACTTCTTAAAACTATCGAGTCAGAATTAATTCCGATGCAGCCCACGTAACTAGACTCTAACTGACACTGTTCCATTTATTTGAGGCGTCTCAGCTGCTTCACTTTGAGCAGCGAGCTAACAGGTGACGTCAGATTGGTTGTGGTAATGTAAAGCTGTTGTATTGTAGCAGCTGCATTTTCCCCACATTTTTTCCATCTATGGTGTAGAAATCAAAAATTCTTCCACACATTATCGGATGGTTGATGTCTCAGTTTTGCTGAAAGGACAGCAGGGAATGGGTCAGTGCATTTAATGCATGCCCCCTGGTGGAGTGCAAGGAATGATCTGTTGCACTTATACACTGTGAATTTTTTATTTACAGATAAAATATTTAGTTTTTTCCCATGTTTGACTGAAAGCTCGTAATATTGATTCTCCTTTAATGTCAAATTTCACACATTGGGGGCTTTAAGTAGCCGAATCCGATTTATTCACCTGCAGCATCTTCTAAACATCCAGGTGGCTTAGCTGTGTGTTTAGCTTCAGGCTAACAACAGTGCGAGCCACAAGCCGAGCTGTGAGCATGCTAAAGTATTTAAGGACAGTGTTGAGTAAAACAAAGATTACATCATCTTGCCTTTGGCAGTATAATGGTATATGCAGACTTTGGTATGACTTTGAGTTGTATATAAATATATATTTCAGTGTGTGTGTGTGTGTGTGTGTGTGTGTGTGTGTGTGTGTGTGTGTGTGTGTGTGTGCCACAGGCTTTGCTGGCAGACGCTCTGGTCTTTGATATGCTTGCCATTCACCAGGGAAGAACTTTAATATTCCAACAGTAGCACTGACACACACACACACACACACACACACAAACACACACATCTTAATACTTCTATCTCTGTGAGGACACTCATTGACACAATGTATTCTGCAGTCCTTTACCATAACCTTAACCATCACAACTTAATGCCTAACCCTAACCATGACCTAAACCTAGTTCCAACCTGGACATTAAAACCACGTCCCACCAAACAACCCTTTGAAGTTGTGAGGACCAGAGAAAAAAATCCTCACCACAACAGTATCAAAACAAAATTTGTGCACACAATCATAGAAAGACACACCCACCCTTATCACAGACAGTTGGTGGTGGGTGGCCTGCTCATATGCTGCCTCCAGCTTCAACAGTGTTGGTTCCCCACAGGGCCCGACAGGGAGAGAATCACTTTCTCTGGAAACAGACCCACAAACAGAACAAGGTCTCTGTGCATCAGATTCATGAGCAATTCACCCACTTTTACTCCACTGAAAAACTGTCCTGTGTTTTAAAATGTTCACTGCAGCTGGAATTGACTGTCTCCTCATATGACACTGTAAATGTTTTTTTAGGGAACGTAGGACAATGATTGTACCTGCAAACAGGTGAACTGAAATGCATGTCTGTGCTCTCTCCTAACAACATTTATTAGCAGGATAATTTGGTTGGTTTTAGCCTCTTCAGGGCCTTTGTTGATAGACATAAGAGATAATTCAGTTTTTTAGAGTGACTTTTTTTTTGTCTTTTCTTCTCTCCCTCAATAAATAATACTTGTGTCTTCTCATTCAGAGCTGAAAATCTGACACTTCAAAACCACAAATCTGCTTATTCACCAGCACAGGCACCAAATTCACTTCTTCCCGGAGAGTTCTCAAGACATGAATCCACATATAAAGCAAACACCCTTTCCAACGACTGTCACAGCACCAGAATGGATTGGCCAACAAGGGACAAAGTCATGCAACATGTCAGACGGGCAGCTCACACGGTGATGCAGAATGACAACTGAGTTGTTGGAACTGTCAAAAGACGTCAGGAAAGTTAAATATGTGAATGAACACATGTTTATGTGTAAGCTGCTAACTGAGTTGTTATCACTTTCTTGTTCTGTTGGTTCTGTGTGCTGCAGTTCATTAGCATTTTTATTTTAGCTGTTTCAAGAAATTTTGACGATGCCTTCCCTTTGCTAACTGCAAACCTGACTCACAGTGAAGTTCACTGCCTTTTAACTACATCTGGATGTGCACGTGTATTTGCATGTGTATTATGTATGCACAGAATTATATTTGCATTTTTTCTTGTACTTTCATGCCGGTGTTAAGTGAAGAAGAATATATTAATGATTGTTTTTCATTTCCATGTAGGACGAATTTGTGTTTTAGACTTTGGTGTCAGGACATTTTGAAACAAGACTAGGAACAAACATAGTATATGGCTGGATCGTGTATGGGTGACCCCCACCCCCAGGACAATGTGGAATTTCTCTCCCAGTCCTTTTCTCATTCAGATACATATACAGAGGGAGGATCATATACAACAAAACAAAAGGATAAATGCTAATTCACCATGCAAGAGATAAATCCCTCCTTTCAGTACCATGGATAGCACCACTCTGCCTTTATATGTAAACTTACAGAAGATTAAATGAAAAATAATCTTAAAATGCAATAGCATAACTGTTGTCAACATAAAAATAAAAAGGCTACTGTCACAGGCCCACAAGCACTGACAGTGAAAGTCAACTTCTGAATTTATTGTTGTTTGCATTATAGACTGTTCCAAAGTCAGACTGGTCATCGGGAGCACCGGAAGAAATCCCAATGAGCCAGTCAAAAAATTCCATAAAGATTTTACTGGCCCTCTCTGTGTGCCAGTCATACAGTCATTAAGAGCCTCCTGCTTGCCGTGCAACCCTCGCCAACCCACCAACCCACTGCCAAAATTACTTTAGGGGGAGGGGTTACATTTTGTGTCCACCAGGAATAAAAATCATTCAGCAGAGGCAGGGATATATAGACCAGAGGGGGGTAAACTCCTGGTGCCTGTCATGTAATATGAATGCCAGTTAATCATAATGCACACACTTTAATTTAATAAATTCAACAATATAATCATGCTGTTGGCACAGCAGTGGCGTGAGCAATGAGCTTATGGCAAAAGTCCAAAGGCAAATGGTTCAACCCACAGCCGACAAATGGTGTAAGTTCATCCCTCAACACTATCAGTCAGTCAGTCCGTCAGTCAGTCAGGCAGTCAGGGAGGGATATTTGTGTTTATATGTTGCCGTCCAGCTGACAAAAGAGGACATTTCGGCCCAGACTCACTTCATCAAAGGCCTGTCTGAGGCTTAAGACTTGGATTTAGGTTTGATGAAATAATATGGTTAAAGTCAACTTTAAGATTCAATGTCAAGGCTTATATGAAATAGAATAACACCGGTGAGAGTCTTCACAAGTGTAGAAGTGCAAAAATCTGTGTGTGTGTGTGTGTGTATGTGTGTGTGAACATGTGTGTTGTTGTGTGTGTTTTTCATTTGGCCTGCCGCCAGCAGTTCACTCAGCTGGTCTGAAGTGAAACAAGGAGACAAGCGGAGCGTGCTGGTGGCAACATTCAGCTGTCACTCTCAATATCCCAGTCACACACAAACAACACACACACACACACACTCATTTGCACACACACTGAGAACTGCTCTCGTATTTCTCACACACAATGCTCTGCCTAATTAGGGTTGTAATGTGAACAAAGGCAGCAGTCCTATCTGCCACAGCAGACCTCTGAGCGCTCAAGTTCAGACAGGAAACCTCTTAGTGAAGTCATGTGGGGCCCTTCATTTGTCTCCCTGTCTCACACACACACACACACACACACACACACACACAAGTGTAGATGGTTTAACGCCACACAGCTCAAAAAAGACAGACACTAAATGGGACCTGAAGCTGACGTCACCCCTTATGTGTCATGGCCCCTTCACACACACAGACATGTTGCTCAGGATCAATGCTTCTGAACCGAACATTTAGTTCAGTGGAAGATCTGACCTGAAACTTTCTGACAGGGTGGTGCAGCGCTGCGTTTTTGGATGAAGCCTGAGATGACAAAAGTTGAAGGAGGTTCAATTTGTGAGGAGGTGCAGGAACTACTATTTGCCGAGGTTCATGAGACTCAACCAAATCACTGTTTCATGGTCATCCTTTCTAAGTTTGGCTGCGTTAAAGTACAGGACGGGTGACCACGGAGAGCAGGAGGAGGAGACTCAGCAGAGTAACAGGTTCAAGTTTACTGTCAGTGCCACAGGCATCAAGAACAGATCATTCCAGCACCGACATACTGTGCTGCCTCTATACATCCACACCACTTCATGTGTATATAACACAAGCACAGACTCAAACACACCTGCATTCATACAGCTGTATCTCACCAGATGTTGGCTATGAGGCACTTCCTTGTTGTTTGCTGAAAGTTTTCCTACTGTTTAAGGATTTAAGTGTGAAATAAGATCGTTGTAGAAATTGCCTGAAAATTTTAATTTTGATGAAATCTTTTATATTTTTACCAATATGCATGTTTATGCACACCAATATTGCTTGACCTCCCTGACTGCTTGGCCGGCCATGACACTGTATAGATTAAGCCTGATTTTAACCGTGAACAAATTTTAGAATCGGGCCAAAATTTCTGCCAGATCGGTTGCTGTTTGACGTGTAGTTTGAGGAGGTCACAGTGTCTCGATCAAGCTTTGGGACGATTGATTGGATTTCTGGCAGGTCAGAAATTTTGGACTGCTGTTTGAGCAGCTGCACAGTCCAATTTCTCACATGGCTTCTTTCAGAAGATCTTTACTGTAGAATTGTTCAACTTCATGTTGAATAATAGTCACAGGTACCAACTGTGCAAAAATGACCAGTTAAAACATGTTGTGTGAGTGAACACAACATACAAGCTTCACCAAGTACTGTCTAAGAAATTTTACAGTGAGTGACAAGTGCACTGTCACCCACCATGCATAATCTTGATAGACTCCTAATGGTGAGGCGATGGAAATATACTGTAGTTCAGTACAGTAACTTAATAATGTTTTGTTTAGTAGCAGCTTGTGCATCTGCAGATGCCAGAAAATGATTCTCATTCTCGATCTATTGCTTTGTTTACTTGATATAAAATGTAGAATGGGAAACTGAATGAGTTTCTAATAAACCAGTGGGATGGGCTTGGTTAACTTTTTTGGCTCACACACATAATGATGGGAAAACACACATCTACACTCACAGAAAAATCTCTCTCTCTCACACACACACACACACACACACACAGGCGCATCCCTCTCCTGCCAGTAATGAAGCAGATAATAAGCTGCTTCACGCTCTGCTGTAGCAAAACCAAAATCAAAACACTGTTGATTTAAGAATCAAAATGCGTACACTCATGGGTTTTTCATCTTCCATGCTCAGTGGCAATGATGAGGTAGAGTTTCAGTGTGTGTGTGTGTGTGTATGTGTGTGTTCAAGCTGTATATCAAAAGCCTGAGGAGCAGGCAGTGGGCTTGCTTGGTGGCGTTGAGAATCCATTCCTCGTGCTTCCCACCTCATTTCAGCTCTGCGTATTTTCAAGAAATGATTCTCTGACTTTGACAGTGATGTCGTCACTGAAAGACTTTCTTTTTTGGGGGAAATTTTCAGAAGTTGTCAAAGAAAGAAACAGAAGAAAATAAACCATTTCATACTGATAGGAGACCGAAAACCTGCAGAAATGAAGCATTAATGAAAACTGTGGTCAACTGTGGTTTCACAGAAATGGAGAAAGGACAGATTAAATGTGTAATTTGTTTTTGGGAAGGAATCGATGTCTATGTGCCAAAAAGCTGTTTAAGAAGCTAGAGGTTGTTGCCACTCTCGGTTTCACAATCTTAACCACTGTAAATAGCTCCCTCTCTACTGGCTGTTCTCCCTCCTACCTTAAGCATGAAGTGGTCCCCCACTTCTCCAGAGACCCACGCTTGCCCCTCTCGAGTTTTTATTTAAGATTTTGAAAGTGGCACAGTGACACAGAAATGGCCTTAATTAAGGTAACCAGTGATCTTTTACTAAACACCTAATGCTGGTTATTGTGCAATTCTAATTCTGCTTGATCTCAGCTCAGAAATCTCACAAACCCAAAGTTAATAATCTCTGTACATTCTTGGGTCCCTGTCTACAAATCTTTTGGACTGCAAGCTCTTCTTCGACAAAGAAGTCACGAGCATTCTCCAATCATGCTTCTTCCAGCTGAGCAGTATTTCAAAGATCAGGTCCTTCCTCACTCACACCGACTATGAGGAGGTCATACATGCATTTATACCATCATGTCTTGGCTGTAAATCACTGGATTCAAGGTTAAGCCAAAAAACAATCTCAGGTCTGCAGCTCATACAAACCGCAGCTGCTGGGCTGGACAGGACCACATTAGCCTTTCTCTTCACTCCTTACCAGTTAGTTTTTAAGATTAATTTTAAGATTTTACTGATCACATTTAAAACAATTCATAAGTTGGCTATGAGCTACATCGCTGAATTTCTCCCAGCCTGCAGGATGTCTGGCTGTTCCTCAGACTATAGAAAACCGGGCTTTTTCAGTCAGGACTCCAGCTCTGGAACTTCCTGTCTAACCAATCTGAGACTTTCTGCATCAATGACATCTTTACAATGACTTCTGAAAAATTAAAAAAAAAGAAAGAAAGCACTTACTAATAGCATTGTTCATTTAATTTGCCTTCCGATATTTACGTTAATTTCACAATTTTTATTTTAATTGTATTTTTTATTTTTTCTATTTGTGGTTTTGTTTTTATTATGATTTTGTTTTATGTTTTCATTTAATTTTATTGTGCTGAATTTGTCTTATCTGTATTTTTGTAATTCTATTGTTGATAGATTATTATTATTATTACTTATTATTTATTACTAAAGTTGCATTAGTAGTAGTAATTTTGTAATTTTGACCCCAAAAAAGTGGTTTTCTTTCAAAGAGTTTCCAATGTAATTAAATGGTTTATTTCTAATTAAAATAAAAAAAACAATGTGTGACATATTATTCTCCCAAATCTAAGATACCAACATATTCCATTAAGTCCACTAAACGCCTTTATCCCTGACTGATTCTGCTCATTTCACACATTGTGTGTCGTACCTGACTTTGCTATGTGAGGCAGCTACTTCCACATTTTTTCTCAAGTTTTTTTCTCATGTGAAAGTTAATGATCACAGCCTCCTCTTGGGGGTGCCTACACACTGTATAAATTCATATCATTTTTAACCATATGACACCCATCAACAACTGAACGTTGACCATTATACAGATGAGTTTTTGATAACATTGTGTAAGTTCACCAAATGACCACAACTCACAACTGGCTCAAAAGAAACAGAAAAGTTTCAGGGGGGAGGTTTTGCTACTCTTCAGTCTTTGGTATCATCTCCAATACAGATGTTAAATACTTTACATTAGATTACATTACAACGTTAGAATCCCTACTGCGTGCCTCCTGTTTGTACCTGCTGACAACAGTAGGGGTACAATCAAAACATGGAGGTTGTTTTGGGTGACCGCGTTTGAAATAAAGTAAATCCAGGTTTACTCCCCTTGTCTCACGTTGCAGCAAGAGAAAATATAAAGAGAAGAGAGCAACATACTTTCACATGAAGCATCAAAAATGTCTTATGTGTGCTTCTGTTGGATCTAAGTTGTCTTTGCCCTGGCAGCCCATCAAGCCTCAGGAACTGACAGATGTGCTCTATATAAATACACACACACACACACACACATATATATATATATATATAAATATATATTATATATATATATATATATATTTTTTTTTTTTACTTGCATGTTTGTTCCACCTCAGTGATATCTCTGTTTGTTGGGGTTCTGTTTATTCCTGACATGGTTTTATTGCACTCTCCACAGAGTTTCTTCCTCCTGAGCTAGTTACACTGTTTTCATTACTTAAATATTCTTATATAAAAAGCTAGACTACTGTGGGGTGATAAAAAAAAAAATTAAAGCTTATTTTGAAATCTCCCCAGCTCGGCGGAGTCATAAAGGTAATTAAGTATATTTTCATGGAGGCACACCGCACAATGTCATGGCCAGGTTCATTCTCATAAATACGTTTCTGAATGGTTTGTCTTCTTCTTGTGCGTAAATAAAGTAAGGCGAATCCACCATCAATAGAAACTCAGTAATTGTCAGAAGCAGAATATGAAGTGCCACTCTCCTACAACATCATAATAACCTGAAGGACCCGTATCAACAGGAAAGCCTCTAAACGTTCACAGCACACTAATGCTCACACAGTGCATGCTTCTCCCACACAGACAGGCTGATGGCGCCGACAGGTCACATAGAGCTGTGTGTTAGACCATTAACGAAACAAACACGAGGGTTTGTTTTAAAAGACAAAAGGACACAAAGGAAAATATTAAATGTCCCATACTTTTCTCTTTTTTGCAGTTTTTTGCTGCGTTTGGCGGTTTGTTTTCTGAGTGACGCACTGACAGGCCAGGGGATTGTAGCCTACTACTGTAGCCTGGTAAAACTCAGCCGTGATGGCGATGGTCAGTTCGCGCTGGAATGAGGTGAACAGACTCAATCACATTCTAAAACTAGACTAAAATGCTCCAGCTAGATTAAGGCAACGTTAAGGTGAGTGCATGTCTACTGGCGACAGTGTGAGTCCAAACACACAGCCATAGTTATAGCTGGTTTTCAGTCAACATGTAACTCCTGAAACTAAAATGTAGCAAATTTCAGGTAAACACTCAAGAAACCAAATCCTGCAAGGTTGGAAGGTGGTTCCAGGTGGGTCATGCTGGGGCACAGCTGAGGGTGGTTACTGTTGCATTGTGACATCACAAAGTTACAGAAGTCGTGGTGGCTCGTTTTAAGGCTTGGTTTCTGAATACAGGCTGCGTGCATTTCTCCATGAACTGAGCTCTTTCATACTTTCACAGTATTAATATAGAACCTAGACCTGCTTTATAATCAAAAAACACATGTAAATCTCATTCTATACAATATGGGACCTTTAAAAATAAGAACTAAGAAGATTAATTTAATGTTCCCAAAAGATACAGACTCAAAAACTACGCCACTGGTCAAAACAAGATGGAAATGAGCTTCAGTTTGTATCTAACTCTGGAGCTCGCTCATTATCTTAAGAACAACAAACACTGATCCTCAGACTTTTCCCCACTCCAATACATGTCGACAATTAAGACAGGATTTAGTTGAGATTGTGATTCATTTTCTAGCTCCATGATGCGCACTGGCACATATTTGTGTCACAAAACACTACGTGCAGTCCACTAACAATCAGGATTAACAGGCAGTTTGTCCACATATGCAGTCCGCAACACTTTTAATTGGCATCATCCAGAAATCCTTGTGAGTCTACTCACCACAGAAAAACCTCACTGGCCTATGACACTCAGTGGTTGGTCAGTTAAGACTCTGCAGCCACTTAGTCAAACTTATGTCAAATCATGTCTCTGTTTAAAATTAACTGTACGACTCCACATTATAGAAGCAAAAACCTTAATACGTCCTCAAACCAGCACCACTGTGAGCGGCAAAATCCCTGTTTTAAATGTTACACCCTGATTTCCTTGACACATGTGTTATTATTCAGTTCCAGCATGTTGTTGGACGAGTTTCTCAAGTCTGGCTGCATTAACCCAGGAGTGTATGTGTGTGCGTGTGTTTTGGGCCACTCGTCTCTCTCCAGCGAGGGTTTAAAGAGGGATTGAATTAGAGGAAGGATAGCTTTCAAGTGGGGATTAGGCTAAAGCTGGGTCTCTCAGGGTTATTATTCAATAGCCGGTGAGTGGCATCGGGACCCCTAAAACCCAGCAGAGAGCAGACTGAGAGTGGCTACTCCATCAGTATTGAATGGGAGAGAGCTCAGGAGTGTGTTTGTGTGCGTGCTGAATACTGCATTGTTTTGGAATAGCTGGGGATAATAACAGCAATAACTTTGAAAAACTTTCTTTGGGTGACAGAGAAATTGGCAGTCAGTCCACTCAGGAGTGCATAACGTCTCTCTCGTCTGTCATTTCCACGTCTAGATGTTTGGTTATCAGGCTGGACCAAACAACCTCATCTGGTTGGTCCAGATATGATTTTTCTAGATAGCTGGACATCAGGGCTCTGACACACCAAGCTCACCTCAAAGACCCAATGACGACCAGGGCTGACTGATCAAATATCTGACTCTCCTCATATATTCTCTGAAACGCACAAGAGGAAATAACTCTTCAACCGTGGACACGGCTTATTGTCTGTGTAGACTCAGCTTTAACTCAGCTCAGTTTTCAAACTGGTGTAAAGGGACTTGCTTGAAAACGAGGTGGTTGTATGTGATAAATGAAATGTTAAGAAATATGTTTAGAAATATTGAAGTTCTTGTTCATTACTTATGCATTTTTTATTACCCCTGCCAGAGTGAGCTTTTCTTCTCTAACTTTGTTAAGTGGTAACTGCTCATGACGCGTGCCTACGAACAGCAGCAGTGGATTATTCAAAAAAACCCTTTCGAAATGGCTGTAACTGCTACTGCAGCTTTCTGTTGCACCTGGTTCAGGCCTGGGAGCTGCTTGTATTCGTCATTAGCATGGTAAAGCCAGTGCCGAAAATGAACATTGAAGAGTTTGACTAAAGAAGAGGAGCGATAGTAACCAGTTAAAGGAGGTTTGGGAATTTTTGCCTAAATCATGTGTAGTAATGGCACACAGCTGCAGATAATATGCCCTGATGTTACTTTTTCACATTATACCATTGCATCACCCTCAATAAGTGGCAAAACAAACTGCTCTGACTGTGAAGAGCTGCAATGCTGGCAAAAAATTAAGCAAAATATCTTAAAGACCGTTAGATTAATTGGTTAGTTAATGTTTTGCAGTTCCTTAAAAACTATTGCTTCATATTTCTTCTCTTCTCTTCAGTCTACATAACTAAACCTTAAAATACAAATTTGTTTCCACAGCTGATTGCACAATATCTCTTTATCATCTTAGCTGTGGTTTTGTTATTTCCTTTTTTTTTAAACATTATTTTTTTTGGCTTTTTCATGCCTTTATTGGATAGGGCAGTTCAGAGAGACAGGAAATGGAGAGGCAGAGAGAGGGGGAATGAAACACAGGAGAGGGCCGCCCGGCGCAGGATTCGAACCGGGTGCTCTACCAACTGAGCTAAACACCACCTCTGGTTTTGTTATTTCTCACGTTAATGCAAAGATGCTGACCAATGTTCCACCGTGTTGACTTCTGCATATGTGCACATTATCTTCACACCCATGACTTTGGAGATGAAGTGTCAGAAGCTTAAACCAACAGTTGTTTTCATCAACTTTTTTTTTAACTGTATTTATGTGGATTCTACAATAAATTCACTTTGCAAAACTAGTTTTAAAACTTGGTAATAAAAGATGAATATCCACTGTCCCGCCCAGGTTATTAACCAAGCTGAATGGCCTGTTTAAGTGTAATCACAATATAAAACTGGTGGAACTGAGAGGATCACAAGCTTCAACAGAATTAACTACATTTCTAACAGCAAAATTCAGCCCATACGAAGCAGACATTTCTTGTTAAAAGAAGCGTTGGAGCTGGACAGTAGAATTAAACCAGGAAAGAATAAAACAAGGAGCAAAGAGCTGAAGACGGTTGAGTGCATCTATTTTAGCTGATGCTATGAATTCTCATCTTTCGGAGATTTTTAGTGCTACAGTGCCATACTTCACTGAGTTCTCTGAGCCAGCAGAGAGAGGCTTACCCGAGGATCAAACACAAACCCGCAGCTCGTGGCTCCTGATTGTCTGATGGTTTGTCAGGATCATCCTGAGATGCTGTTTCCTTGGCACTGCCAGTCATGTACAGACCTCTGATATCTCACTGTCACACGACTTGTAGCGGCTCAGAGAGCTGCCAAGAGTCAGGCTGTACGAAGGTGAAGCTGAACCTTGTCCTAAAAACTCTGTTTCTCTTTTTTTACACACATGGTTTCATCCATTGTGTGATCATGCGGAGAGTTTTTACTTGAAGACGTCTCCATTAAACAAAATCAATATGCTGTATTTGTCACATAACATTAACAAAACTATTGATTATTATTGTAACAGTACAGTTTATCAGAGGTGCAACACTACACACAGGAGACAAAATCATCCCTTTGTATGTTTTTGCTGAGTTACAATTTGTCTTTAATCCTAAGGTGCAGAGAGAACATCCACTTGGGATTCGTCATACACACATAAATACTAGCATGTGAGCCTCCTTAATACCTGATTCCACTGCACTGTGCATGTTTCTCTGTGCTGTACATTTTCCCACTGTGCAGGCCAGGCAGGCAGGCATTTCACATGTATGCTAGAATTTGAAAGCGAATGGGCCTGATGTCATGTTTCTTTGTGCAAACATTGAACTGGAGGCCTAATGATCAAACTAAGGTGTCTGAACTGGGATGTGATAATTGCAAACGGCATGAATACGAAGTAAGATATCATTTAATGCGGGGGAACTGCTCAGAGATATGTTTGATACGTAAGAATTTCATGAAAGGTTTTTACATTTGCTCTTTCAAACACCAAATGTCTGTAGTTCAATTATCCTTGAAAATTACTGGCAGAAGTGGTTTGAATAGAAGCAAAAGCCACCGTGGCTGAAAAGATAAAGAGATGAACACAAACTGCAGAAGATTCAAGGAAAAAAAACATCAGTTTCTGCCACCTGCTTGATTGACAAGTGACCTCTGGAGGGCGCAGGACAAAAACAGCCGTGATGAGCAGCAAAGGCGGATGGAAACTGAAAACCCATGGATTATCACTTCAAATGTGGGGATTTTTCATATGCTAAGCAATTGGTGGAAATTAAATCATACTATCAAAGGTTTAAATGAAAAGTCTGGAAAAAACTCAGTCACAATCGTTTCCTCATTTTTGTTGTCTTCGAATTTTGCCACTGTTAGTACCTCTAATGGGCATGAGAGGAGGAAACAGAGCATGTGGCAGTGATAAGATAATAATCAAGCTGTTCACACTGATACAGAAAGGACTTTACATCGTCACTCCCACATCCCTTACACACACACACACACACACACACACACACACACACACTCACACACACACATTCACACGCTCATCACAAAACAGTACTAGAAGTGCTGCCACAGGCCTCCTGAGCTGCCAGGTTAGCTACCCTCACACTATCTTCTGAGAGAATTGAGAGAGCCATCACTTTGTTAAGTTATCATACAGTTGTACAATGTGTTTTATTCTTGACAATCATAGTGATGGTGTAAAGATGAAAATATGATCCACATTGAGAGAAATTACATTTGTTTTTTTTTTGTTTTTTTTGTTTTTTTATACTGTACTTTAACTATTATTTAACTATACTTATTCCAAGTAAGTAGAGGGCACAACATGTAAATAAATTCCCATGTTAGAAAATTGGTAAAATGATTTCACAAGCACAGGATATTTCCCTCTGTGAAGCTAAATTGCCTGTTTCTGACAGGAGAGGTGACATAGAGGAACTATGTAAAGTCATGAACTGGAAACACAGAGAGTAATGTTTGTGTAATAATTATGAATCAGGTCTGATTTCCTAAATCACATGTCTTAATAATGTTATTGTGTAACCCATTCTGTGTCATACTGCTGGCCTGCAGGTCCCTTTCCTGGAGGCCTTTTGTTTCTGGATAGTGCTTTGTAGATTTGAATGGAGTGAAAACAAGGTTTTAGAGTCTGTCTTGTTCAGAAAAGCACTTTACTGTCTTCATGTATCAAATCATGGGCATCCTTCAACAAAATAAGTTAAATTAAATGAAATGTTAGAAGTATATGTTGACAGATCCTGTCCTCTGTGTCCTAACAAGGGTTTTGATACCTAAACTCACAATAGAAGCTTAATGCTCAGCACTGATCCACTACCAGTGTTCTTTCTTTCTTTTTTGATATAATTACATAATATAACTGCAAAATAGGCGATTTAGCTTCATTGCATCAAACACATGGGGATCATGTGTCAGGCACTGTAAGGTTGTAGCTAGATATCGATCCTTAATCATCACTCTATGTCAGGGGTGAAAGTAAGTCAGTCCGGTCCGGTACTGCGTACCACTGAAAGATTCAGTGGAACGCAGTACCAGGAAGAGGGGAGAGCGGCTGCCTGCTAAAGCCCAAATTCAGAAAGTTTTGGTCCATGTTGGACAGAGCCTTGTCCTGACATCTCCCTCTCTTCCTCAGGGCTCTTGCCCGTCTTCTCTCCCCCTCCCCTGGGAGAGTCCGGTGGTCTCCTATGAGCCCAGCCTTCGAGACGTGCAACACTACGTCTAATGTCATTCCATTCACTGCAAAATGTCCCAAATAAAATCAATAGCAGAATAAGCAGTTGTGTTTCATGTTATTTCGTTCAATTTCAGCAACACAGAGAACAGCTTGAACAAGCTGTGCGTGAGCGATCGGGGACGTCACACTCAGCAGTACGTGACTGCGCATGTGCGTCTAAGTGTTCATTATTCAAAAACGTTTCTTACATGCCAGAACCCTAAAAATGAAAACGCATATTTTACCATATATATTGTCAAGTGTTTCTAATTTCTGTCTGCTCCATACAGGTACAGTAAAATATTGAAATGTTTTTATTTGTTTGGTTGGTTTTTGACTTTGCTTTTTTAAAATGCTCTCAGTTTCGAGTGCTGCTTTTTGATACAGATGAAATTTCCAAGAAGCTGTGGCAACAACCAGCACTAAGATGAGCTCCTAACCAAACTGTTCAAACCATTTTTTAAATCAGTCTGAACAGATAATACCAGCTTCACTTAATGCGGGTCTCCACAATTGGGATAAAAGTACCAAATACTGCCACAGTATTATACAATGAGCATATTGTAAGCTTTATTCAGCATACAGTGATAACTTTAAAAACATTATCTTGAAAAACCCCAGATGTAAGTTCCATATTGTATTTCTGCTTTCTTCTGATAAAAAAGGTGCGGTTTCAATTAGGAACATGTTAACCAGCTTTCTGAGAAAAGAATGCTCCACTGACCTTTTGATACAGAACTTAAAGCTGCTACTAAGTGACATTTTTAAATTCTGTGTCAAGACAAAAAAACCAAGGCATACTGCAGGAATAACACCAAGGGTATTACTAAGTATACACACAAGCACTTATGGTTAAGAGAGATACAGCACATTTAAAGCACCTTACATATTAGTGCAAATTCAATTTAAATATCACAGATCTGGTTTATAACTAACATGCATTATTGTAGAGACATGAAAAATACAAAGAGTGAGACAGATTTTGGTTTTGTTTATGTGGAAAATCAGGGAGAAAAAATAACTAATTTTCAACCTGAACACTAAAAAGTGATGAAAGGCGTGACAACTGGGTAATCTTGGCAAGGCTTCAGTTTCCTTGTTAAGATTAAATCATCATTTTAACAATACATTCAAATATGCAAATTCTGTTTCTGGCATCTATTTTGCTTCCTATATTGCAAAATAATATCACTGCTATAAAAAGACATGCGCATCTACCTTCTTACAGAGATTTACTCCACATTGCCTGCTTGACTATATTTGACAGCGGCCTTTTGAGTCTTGGCTCAGTCATCAGGAAGGTATTAATTAAATAAACACTGCTAAAAAACTACTTTACACTTTATTCAAGAAGAATTGAATTGAGGACCACTGGACTTCTCTCATCCAAGAGGCTTCTTCAGTTCTTCAGTTCACTTCTCAGAACTGAAGAAGCCACTTGGAAGTATCTACAACCACTTTGCCTTCGATTCAACCCTTCTTGGACAACCATGACCTGGATGAGTCTTCAAAGACAACCGCATACTTTGCTTGTTAAAATTCAGTGAAATGGTGGCTATGTAAATGTGGTCTCTGTGATGAACTCGGTGCATATTTTCAGGATGAAGCTCACCGCACTGTTTCTCGTGCTGTCGCTGGTCGTCCTCATGGCTGAACCTGGGGAGGGTTTTATTCACCACATTTTCAGAGGAGTTCTTCATGGTAAAAAAGGGTTTTTCTATATTTCTCAAGGGAAGGTATCAACAAAAGCAAAACTTTGGTATCAATTATAAAACCAAGGTATTTAAAGCAGCCACAACATTAAAACCAGTTACCAGTTTTAAATAGGTGTGGTGACCGTTTTTGACCTTTTGAAGCAGAACATATTGAAAACTGTCAGAATCATTCTCTTTTTTTGGCAATATAACTAAAATTTGAGAGGTTTGATGTATTTTGTCTGATATAAAATGAATTTTGTAGAAAAAAAAGATCACATAGAAATGTATTTATCATTATAAAAATGTATTATTTAAGTGGAATTTATATATCTCCTTGGAATTTATATTTATTATACACGATGCTAAACTATTCACAAGCACATGTTTATAATTTATTTATTTAAATATATTTTTTTAAAAAGGCCTTAGGATTCATGATGTCTCAACTGCTGCATTGACTGTACTATAGTAAAAATAATAACACTTTAACATAAGGTCAGACTTAAGATAACTGTTTTCTTCTCCTGTGTGTTTTATTCAGTTGGCAAGTGGATCCACGGGTGAGGCTGTTTTACAACCACATTTCCACAACCAGAAAATATTGAAATTCATACATATATTTATATTTATATATTTATATGGGCAACATCAATTCAATTCTCTCTCCCTTCAACAGACTGGTCACCAGGAGGAGACACGGCATGACAGAGCAGCAGCAAGAGCAGCTTGACAAACGCTCGTACGACCGAGACAGATTTGCCTAGACGTCACTGTGAAGCTATGCTTAAGATCAAGAGGCATGCTTCTTGTCCTTCGAAATGACAAAAAAAATTAATCTAGCCACTGGCTCAAACCTCAATTAATTTTTTCTTTTCTTTTTTTTTTTTTTTTGGCCTTTTTGAATTTGAGTTTTGAGTTTTAAAGTCATTTTTGAATTGAACTGTCTAATTGAGCTGGTCTGAGCAAGTTCATTTCACTTTGGAAAATGTCATTTATTGATTAAAATAAAATTGCATTTTAAAAAGTTCAAAAAATTCTCCCATTGTCTTTGTTTGTCTGCAATATTTAGTCTTGTGCATTGTATCTAATATGTTACTTTTATCATCAGAATGTACTTTCATCTTGTGGGTTTTAATAGATTTCCAATGCAAACACAACAAAATCTCCTCCATAGTTCTTAAATCTGTCAGTGTAAAAGACAGGATCATTATCAAAGAGCTTGACTCAGCTTCCACCATTCTGAGATCTGCACAGATGCATGTAGAAACTGTAATTGCACTTAGGAAAATTACTTACTTTCCCCAAAAAACGACAGTGCGCCTTATAATCCGGAGCGATTTATATATGGATTAATTCTGGTTGTGCTTACTGACCTCGAAGCAATTTTGTGTGGTACACGGCGCTCACGGCGCTCTGTCAAAATGTTTTAGTACAACTTTGGTAAACTACAAAGCCGCACCGCTTGCAGCATTACGGCTATCATAGTCAGGAGCGTCGCGGAGTAATACACACTGTGCTTCACCATAATATTACAGTGTGTGTGTATAAGGACCTATAAGGAGTTATTGTGAATACGCTAACGTTTGATTTAGCGGTATCAGACTGTGTTTTTTTTTACGTGTTACAACTGAACAAGGTTGGGAGTTATTGTGAACGCGTTTAATAAAGTTTGACTGACTTATCTGACTGTTTTGTTTCGCTTAATGCACCTTATAGTCCGGTGCGCCTTATATATGAAAAAAGTTCGAAAATAGACCATTCATTGACAGTGCGGCTTATAATCCAGTGCGCCCGATAGTGCGGAAAATACGGTACTTACTTAAACGGTCTCACTTCAAATAAAACTGTGATTTAGCATCTCAAATAGGTTTAAGTTGTCTTGCTAATCACCTTGGACAAAATATGTGACTGTTTGAAGTTAGAGTATAATGTGGAGCAGCTTTTAATAACTTCTTTTGCAAGGAAAGCATTCATATAGACGATTGAGATCATTGTTATTTCATGTTAATTACTCAAAGGAATAATATTAATACTTCTTCAGGGAGGAGTGCACAAAGGTGACAATGTCCAGGCAGAGAGCAGAAAGATGAAGAGACGAACTTTCAGCTTTAGTTTGGTTCAGACAAAGGGTCACTATTTTTCACACCTTTCACATCAGATATCTACTTTCACCAGTGCAACAACTTTCATGAGTTTTCATTCATGAGCAGCCAATATTCTTCAGTCTGTAAAAGTCACAGCACGCTGCTGCCGTACTGCACAAACAATGATTCATCACTCACAAATTCTCACTCATCACTTTGTATAAAGAGAGACCTGAATCTACCGACTGTTACACAAAGAGATTTACATCAGCTGTAGCTCTCACACTGCTTGATTGGCTCCCTTTGATTGGCTGGTGAGAGGGTGTTACTCTCATGTTAACTGCAGAGCTCTGATATACATACATTATACTGCCTCTTGGTAGAGTAGTGTATAATAAATGATTGAGTGCATTCATTTGGTTAAAACACTTTTAAGAGCTCCACCTGGCTGCCTTCCACATTTCTACATTTCAATTATTTTGCTCCCTAACAGTTGGTGGTCAGATTGGTGGAAATTGAGGATTAAGATTAAGATTACAGTGTGTAAGTGATAAGGCAGTACAGAGTATCCAGATATGTGACAGTAAACAATGTTGAAGTGAAGATAGAAATCAAGAAAAAAATTCAAGCTCTATGCAAATGATATAATGCAGAATGCAAACAAAACAATAAGTTAATGAAGCATAGTTCAGGAACTATATAGGAACTGTGTCTCCTAGAAATTACATTTATATGCACCTAAAGTGATGTTATAATGATATTATTATTATGTGGCTAATTTTCACATTCAGTATCAGCAACAGGGTTGCAAATAGCATGCTGTAAAGGCTGACCTCATGGAGAGGACACTGAATGTAGCAGCGGTGCCAAGTCAAAATAAAATAAATGACAAGAGAATGGTTGCAACGTAATGACTCGAAGAGGACAAACGTGATGAGGTAGAGAAGGACCCTGCAGTAATCATTTCTTAAACAGAAAGAGCTGCTCCACATACAGCTACATTAAACACAGAGAAAAGACGACATCATGGCCCTTCCTCTTTAATGTGAGCAGTAAAGACAGAGGAGTGTTAGTAGGTGGAGTCTGTGAAAAAAAACTCTTCTTCCTCAAACTATGTGGTCCCATAAACACATACATCTCTATGATCATCACTGTCTGAGAGCACTAATATACACAGCTGAAGTGACATGAGTTAGCATTTTCAAAACAGACTAAACATGAAGAAAATAATGTGTTATCGTTTCATCTAAGTTCATTTTCATCAGTCTACACCAACATTTTACGTCAAAGTAAATTTGGCTGATTGAATTTAATGTTGTACATTACTGATGTGCTTCAATTATTTTGTGTGAACAGTCGACTAAAGCTGCAACAGTCAGTCGATAAAACTGTTTTGATAACTGATTCATCTTTTTATAAATTTTCCAAGCAAAACTTTTAGAGGCATTAGGTTTTCTGGTGGTCCATACGTTGGTCCATCTCATACTCATGAACTTGATAGCTCAGTAATGCCTTGAGGGAATTTCTTCAAATTTTGTATAATTTGACTTTGGTGGTAAAAGGTCAAAGGTCAGGGTCACTGCTACCTCTCAAAACACAGATTGGCCTCTTAAAAGTGATATCTCTTGTGATATTTCTTCAAATTTGGCACAAACTGACTTGCCATCTAAGCTGACCTGATTAAAACACACACTAAGGTTTGTGTGACATGAAAGTTAAATTAAGTGGAGTGAAAGCTGATTATTTACAAATCAATAATGGTACTGCAATCGGGCAAAAAGTACTTTTAAAGGATTTACTAAAAGAAGTTGTACATATAATGTAATACTGAAAATCTGAAAGTCTTATGGCTCTGCTCAAGTTAAATAAATTTCTCCTCTTATACAAACTGTGAGTGCACACTGATTGGCTGATGAAGGCCTGAAGACACTTTATTTAACAAAGCATGTTCAGGTTGTTTTGGTAGGTGAGAACCATTTAAATGCATGAACACACACAAATATAGCAGTCACCCTTTAGAGTTAACTTGGATGATTTGCGGGATGTGTGATAAGGGAACATGACACTTGTTGGAAGTCAAATTTTAGACTAGCTGGACCTGTACCAGTCTTGAACTATTCATATATTTAAGTTCTGCAAGTGAAGCATGATTTGCTGATGTGTGCCAACAAACCCAACTGTTGAATTTCCATTTTCGGGCACAACTATGATCAAAGAAATGAACTAAAGTACTCTGTAGCTTTGAATGAACCACCTCTTACCACTCAATCTAGATGTTGTGTCACAATGTTCATCAGCATCAATGTGTTGATCGCTGATAAAATGTTATTACATAATAACAATGACTTGACATTAAGATGACACCCTGACACCTCCACTTATGTTTGAGGATGGTGTTTGATAGCATGTGGAGAACACACTCATGGCTTCTTTGTGCTATAGTCAAACTAGTCAGACACATTTAGCTGCATTTTTATGCAAAGGTTTAGCTAAAGGTGGCTATTCATGTCACATTTTTTGCAGCCAAATTTTCCAACAGTCGTCCTCTGACTCAGTATGTTACAAATCATGCAAAAACAACTGTGATGATTAACTGGGGCCTGATATTTACTGTGTAAAAGAACGCTGTGTTTGTTTCTTTCACTCAACACCAGGAGTAAGAGAGCAGTAGGGCCTCACCAGCTGGATTCTTATTCCCATGTAAGACCTACATGGGAAGGGAAACAGTATTAAGGTTCCAGTTGCATGTTGTTGTTTTATGGTAAATTAATGTTTCCCACTTTATGTTAGAATTGTAACAAATGTGCTATCTGTACAGCACATTCATTACAAGGCAGGAAATTGAGACTCACAGTAAAATGCGCACAGAAACAGAGAAATGTGATAAATCTATTTACACCAAAGTGTCACAGGAACAAAAGAAAAGACAAAGAAAAAAGCCCAAGCAAAAGCATTTAAATGTAATGGGTTGAAGTGTGAAAAGATAAAAATGTACTGTAAAGGCCAAATAGATATTACATGAAACATTCGGCCAAACCCTGACTCTTCATCAGTGTGTTCCTGTTCATTGAAGCTGGTTTTACTGTAGTGTGATTGGCCTCAGGACACAAATCCAGACAAGTTGCTGACACACAAGTTATTTATTTGTGGTTTAAAATGAGCAGATGACAGAATATTTGTTTTTAGTTTTAATTCCAATATACATTCTGTTATCAAGTCTGTAACACTTCAAACTAAATTGAAAAAATTTGGACAATAATGAGGATGTTGTCAGTTCCCCCTTATTGTCTTATCTTTAAAATGCCTCAGTCATACTGGTTTCACAACATTTTGTTGATCAGAAGAAGCAGCATTTCCTCCTTCTATAGAAACATCACGCATTTTCAGTAGAATACATGGTGATATTCAGCAAAGCCATATGGTCCAGAGTTACAGCCACTTCAGGCCATTTGAATCCGATTGTCTAATGACAGCAATATGTGACATAAATGCTCATTTCTATCAAAATGGTTCTACGATTGCAGTTCAGTTCAATGTAGACGGATAATATACTCTACATACTGATGAGGTTATACACAGATATCTGTTCACTAACAATATATCAGATCAATATATCAGATATATTGGAAAATCTAGACATGAACTTTTTTTTTAATGCTACATTGTTCTTCCAAGTCATTAAACATTGTATTCTACTTTAGTATTTCTTCCAGAAACACATTTACCTATTTTGTGTCTATCCATTTCTCACAGCTTGAAAACCTCAAACTTATAGAATTCACATTAGATAAACACAATATATCATCTGTCTGCACAAACACTGGCAACGTGATTTAAACCCCTGCTTTATAAAGAGACAGGTACTTCACAGGCACAGATCCACATCATCTGTGGGTCTCTCAACTGCTAACTCTGTGGAAAAGTAAGATATAAATGTTTAATCTTTCATGTACTTCACTTTAAAATATGTGAAGAGAGCTGGCAGTTATAACACGGTCGCTGTTGTCTGAATGAATAAAGTTAATGAAGAGATCTATGAAGTTTATGAAGTGGCCACTACATTTTCTTGTTTTCAGGATGAAGTGTGTTTTGGTGTTTCTTATGGCCGAAGTGGGGACTGTGCTCTTGGAGGCTTCAAAGCCTCATGGAGAGGTGCAAATGACTGCTGAATGATTGCAATGACTTGACAGCCCACTGCAAACAGGCTACATCAGTCAGCCATGTTCTAAGCACTAGTATGGGCAGTTCTGGGCAGAGCTTTGGGAAGCTATGCTAAGCAAGCTAAGCTAAGCGTGCTGTTACTGACAGGCCTTTTTTCACAGCAGGCATTTTGACTTATAGTAGTGAAAGTACAGATGTGACTAATGACATTAGTATCAGGACCCTGAAACTGAAGCAGCTTGGAATTTATTCACTACTTACACCTGTGATTTTCTTACATGGACATTTCAAAACCTCTCCTGTAAAAAAGTCTGCTCACTGTGTACTAATAAGAAAAATGACAGTTGGAGTTATTTCACCTTGGCAGGTTCAGTAAAAAACTAACATGAAAGATGTCAATACGCCAAGTGTGTGCATGCCCACACAGTCCTGAGTAGAAGTCTAAACAGGTGAAACAGGTGAACCTGTTGAACCTGGTCAGCCATGGGTGTTTAGGAAAAAGATATTTTAGCAATTGTTAATAAAATTGAGTGATTACTCTGGAAAGATTAAAGCAAAAGTTTGACAAATTTTGAAAATACGCTTATTCGCCTTCTGGCGGCGAATTAGGTGAGGAGATCGATACTACTCTATGACGCCACAGCCAGCAGTCAGTTAGCATGAACTTAGCATAAAAACTGGAAACAGGAGGAAATGGCTAGCCTGGGTCTTTCTAGAGGTTCATCATCTTGGAAAGTTCATGTCCCAAAGCATCAGTAAAGTTTGAAAGGATGAGTCCAGGTATTTTCACAGTTGTGTTACAATCAAATTTTGCTGAAGTGCTTCTCGTGTGTGAGCTAAGGATCATTTTTTGACATACATGATTGTTGTTTTGTTTCATTTCATTTTTGCAATGACAAGGCTGACATGTAAACTGACAGAAAAAAAACTAATGTTGCTAATTAACTGGATCTGCTGTGCAAGCTGTAGATGAGTTAAGGATACCTTGGAAATATATTAATTTTAAGCCCTCAACTTTCCACAATCACTAGCTGTAAAATAAGTTTTCTTCCCCTTACAGATGCAAGTTCAGTTTGGAGGCTAACCACTTTCTCACACCTTGAAAAACAACAAATGTGAGAAAATGCATTAAATAATATAATGATATGGGCCCCACCCACTGAGAGAAACAGTTATTTCACTCCTGTTTGACACAGAAATTCATATCAGGTGTAGATCTCACTTCAGCTGACTTTGCTCTCTTTGACAAGTCTATTAACTCTGATTATCAACCTGAGGACAGGTAAACAATACATGTTGTGTCTGTTTTATTTCCTTTAGGATGTGATGAGAGCTGGCACTTTAGATACTTTATGATTTGACCTGTAGCCTTGAGATACTTTTGGATAAATCAATGAAGTGAATGTAGAGATCTGTTACAGCTAAGACAATATATTACTGAACATCTAGAATAACTGATGGTGTGGAGTAGAGATGGGCATTGGAGCAGTTATAATGTTATAAAGCTGACTCTAAATGTGTTATACTTTTGTTTTGCAGGATGAAGTGTGTCATGATCTTTCTTGTGTTGTCTCTGGTCGTTCTCATGGCTGAACCTGGAGAGTGTTTTATTAAACACCTGAAAGCCATCTGGTCTGGTGCCAAGGCTATGTATAGAGGTGCCAGGATGGGATGGAGAGGTAACTCACAAGTGAACACACATGATGTTTCTGCTTCAATAGATACACGACTCATTTGTAACACAAGTAGCATTAACATATTAAAAAGCACAAATAGATGCACAATATTTTCACCACTCAGTGTACTAACCAACTATATATATATATATATATAGATAGATAGATAGATATCACTTCGCTACATTCTGTGTTTTACCATATCATTTATTTATTATTGGCAGCTGCATTTGTTAAATACAGATTTAAAGAATCATTAATGTACTAATTTCAAACTGAAACTGAAATATTACTAATTATTAATTATACTTTGACAATCTATTACTTCATGTCCCGTAATGTTATTTTTATGTCTTTGCTTTTATAGTCCACAGAAACAACGTCAGGATGAGGTAAGAACATCTAAATAGTTTTTACTGTTTAAAGAAGAAAACACCTGTGAAACAGTCTCAGCTACTCTAACTACTTATAGACAGCCCTAACTTTCATTCCCACTTCTACCTAGGAACGCACTGCGGTACCGGCTAAGAGGCTCTGCACCAGATTACTATGTAGATCGACGATATTATCGCGGCTGAACCTGTTCATTTTGAAGAGTCTGAGCTATAGCTTTTTGCTCTGCAATGCCACAAACAAATGGATCAGGAAACTCTAGACTACAAACCAGTGGGCTTGGGTTTGAATAAAGCACCTCAGATGCAGTGAGTTTTGGCACAGCTCGAAATGATTTTGAAAAATGTTGAAATTGCTTGCTTTTGCAAACTACAAAGCCCTATCCCTATAAATAAAACTGCAAGACAAAGGCAAACTGTATTTTGTATTATTATCTAAGTAACTAAGTTCCTTTAAAGGGTATATTGGTGTTATTAGAGTCTGTTGTGTGTTGTGTGCTTCCATCAAAAATAAGGTTGTATGCAAAACGCATTAGTATATTTTCTGTAGAAATGATGATGATCATATTTCATACAAAAATCATTTACAATCACAATGATTCACATTAATCAGTCATGGTGTACATGGGGCAGGGTGGGAGTAAATGTCCTCAACAAGAAAAATGTTTTCTTTGCATTTGTTTTTTTTTTGTTTAGTTTTTTTTTTTGGGGGGGGGGGGGGGGGGGTCTATCAGAACAGTCTATTGTTTTTTTGTTTTTCTTTTTTAAACAGACCCTCTACCAAATGGTATACAAGTCCCTTCATGGTAAAAGTATAAACACAATTTTAAATAGCAAAAACGTTTCGTAAAAGTCAAATAAAATGCTAACTTTTGCAAGAAATGAACTGAACTTGCTCCTCTTTGTGGCAATTCAACAACACACATTTTTTTGGCTAGTCATACAACCGCACAAATGTTTTTTGGTCAGAGGTGCAATAGTAGAATGTTTCTGGTGGTATCCTGCTTTGCATTCAAACATAGGAAAACATTGTGTTTCTGGCATTTCCATCTTGGGACATCCTTTGGACAGGGGTTGGCAGTTGCACATAACACACATCTGGTTGTGGTTTTGAGGGTCTTGGGGTGTTGGTTTCTTCCGAGACCACATCTGTGGTGGAGAGGAAGATCATGGTTGGAAAAATTTGGATGCTGGCTTGTTGACTTGCGCCCAAACTGGAGGCAACCGCCAAGCAGAACCTTTTGACAGGCACTCATGTTTCGTTCAGTAGGCCACAGTCCGTCGAGTAGATCAGCCAGGCATTTAAGATGCACAGGTCAAGAATGTATCCAAACAGGGGAAAGTACCATCGCCCTGAATTGACTGGGGTCTTGTACCTGTGTACCAGCATGTCAGAAAGATCAATGCTTCCCATATGCTGATTGTTGGCAGGGATGAATGATGGGCATGGGAAGGCAATCTTTGTGTTGACCTTTTTGCTCCACCAAAACTCGGCACGACTTGACATGTCATGAGTCAGTTTTCTCTTTCTCACTTCCTGGTTTGCAGGCAAACTAAAAAGGCATACCATGACACAGTGACATCTACTGGATTTTTTTAACATAACTAAACCAAGTGAAAGGGATTGCTCAATCAGGTTAAGTTTAACACAATTTTAAAGGAGATACAGTGACTCAAAATGTTGAGTGTTTTGTGCAACCAATGTTTTGTGCAACCAAATGGTTGCACAAAACATTAAAGGGATGATTATAAATAAATTACTCTCAGATTTGCAGATTTGTGCTGCAGCTAATTTTTTAAATAATCAATTAATCAATCACATAAAAACTGATAAAAATGTCCATTATAATTTCCAACAGCCCGAGGTGATGTCATCAAATGTCTTCTTTTGTATGGCCAATATTTTCAATACACTGTAATGTAAGAGAAGGAAAAGCAGCTAATTCTTATATTTGAGAAGCATTTTAAAGCAACACTTATTATAGTAATCAATTGTCAAAACAGTTGCCAATCAATAATCTATCAACAGACTCATCAATTGATCCGCTCTTCATGGCAACTTTAGCGCAGAACAGCATTTGCTTATTGTTGAAAGTCTTTATCCTCCAAACGCTGTGTGATTGATTGACAGCTGAGCGAACAGAGGCACAGAGTCACAATATAAGAAAAACTCAACATTGGTTGAGAAATAAGGACGATGCCATTTAGCATCCAAACTGATGTTTTATCAGACTAGCTCAACCAAGAACCTAGGACAAGTACAGTCATTTAGCTGCAGAAGAAGAAAGTTGGTTTTTTTTCCCATGTGTGCCTGCTCTTTGGAGCAGATTGTCTTGTAGTGCAGGTAGGCTGAGAGTTATTAAAAAACCCAGTCTGTGAGGAATTCAGTCAGAGTTTGTGAGGGGTTCTCAACTTTGACAAGTTTATTTTTTTATGTCAGCATGTACCATTACTGTATGTAACAAGTATTTTGTTTTTGTGACACAACAATGAGGATGTTGACCTTTCCCCCAAGTTCTCTCAAATACCTTGTTCATACTGGTTTCACAACATTATGATAAGAGAAATTTCTCTTGCGCACTGACCGCTCTGGCTACCTGAACTCTGGCTTCTTCTATTACAGTGTAAAATACATGGGGAAGCCATGTTTTTTCTCATAGTTGTATGTTTTTATTCATTATCGAAGCTCCTTGAATTAATAAATAACTATTATATTCAAGACACCTGATTTTACATAGTTTCCCTTTGACCTAATGAACTGGATTGTGACAACAGATTGAGATAAGATAAACACCTTCCACCTTCATATTGCAAAACACAAGAGACAGTCATCTCTGCTGTTATAAAAGAGATGTACCCCACAACGCCTAGACTCAGAGTTTCACAACAGCTGTAGATCTCACACGGCTCTCTGGTCTTTGACAATAGTTTTCTGACTCCGACAGTCAAACTGTTGAAAGGTAAGATGCAAAATTTCCTCTTCACTAATAAATGCAAAGTCTTTGGGGTATGTGACGACAGTTGGCCCTGGATATATATCACGACTTGATGTGACCATTAAGATACTGTATACTTTTGTTTTTCAGGATGAAGTGTGTTATGATCTTTCTGGTGTTGACGCTGGTCATCCTCATGGCTGAACCTGGCGAGAGTGGACGTTTATCTCGTTTCTTCAACAAACTTACAGGCAAAGGAAAAGGTAAATCAACTCACCACGTTTAGTTTTCACTTGAATAAGCTGAACCCCAGTTGATGTCAACAGGCTTCTTCAGTCAGTTGTAAGAACTATGTGGCCTGCAAAAGCTGTCAATAATAATTTGCCGATGAGAGTTTGGCTGGAAATCTGGGACCTGTGGGTAGTTGCCCACTTTGCTAGGATGGTAATATGTCCTTGGCTACAGCCTACATTTCAGCTCTGCACGTTACTTTTCCTGTGCTCTCCTTTAAGAAATAAAAAAAGAAACCAAGAGAGAAAAATTTTTTGTTTTATATTTTCTGTTTCAATGAAGGCAACCACTAGTTTTGGATTAATGTTAATACATTTTTAAAAGTTTATATATGCTATGCTAAATAGGGGAACTAAAAGTAAAGTGTTAGCATTATTTTAAACATTAGTAAATAATATTAAGCAATGGCATAACAATGACTATCATATTGCTATGATAGTATTTAATTTCTGTCTCCTTGTCTGTTCACAGGCCGGTATTACCCTGGCGGGTAAGGACTCTTGATTGCTACTAATAACAGTAATTAATACAGTATAAAAAAACAACCAAAAGATCTACCAAAAAACAAAAAAACAATACCAATTAAAGATTAAACAAAAGTATAGGACATATACATCTAGAAGACCTGGTGAATCTGATTTCTCTCAATTCCTTCCTAGGTTTGGACAGCAGAATTGGCAGAATTGGCAGCAGCCAATTGCAGACTACAGTCAATTTCCCAATTATGGCTGAAAGTTCACAGAGATGTGCTATTATCAGCTATGGTTTGGCACAGGAATCAACGTAACTTCAATAAAATGTTTTGCAATGAAAATGAAAAAATAAATAAATAAATAAACACATGGATAAGCAAACAAACCAGTTGTGCCAGATTTTCTTGAATCATGTAAAGATCATTTAGGGAATTTTGTCACAGCTTCAATTGGTGTTGAAAAATGTGAAAACTGTGCCACCTGGGCGTCTCCTTTGGTGAGTGATTGACAGACTTTTGTCTAATTGGTTTTGTTGGACAGTGCAGGGCAATTATAGGTGACATGTACATCTGGAGGGTTTTTCACACTAAAGCTTGCACAGTATTACCAGCAAATCTCACCCAGAGACCATCCTGAGTCAAACAACAGTGTGTCTGTTGCAATATGAGATATTAATATTCATTTCTAACAAATACTTATTGTTTTATGAGTTGTTTTAGTTTCTACAAACAGAGACCATATAGAAACTTCAGGACATTATCCTTTGGTCACTGTTGGCATGATGTGTAAACATGTCAATGATATTGTGAGATTAGAAATTGAGATTATAACCTGCTCATCTGCCAACAGAACTTGACACTGTAAAACACAATAACTAATACAATGCTGCTATATAGTATGTTTGACAACATGAGCATGGATCCATAAGCTCCTCACAGCTGTTAGGCACAGAATCACATCACCTTTATCTCCCTGCTGCTTATTTTTTGGCTCTAACTATCTATACATATACTACAACCATATAGATGTATGGACAGTTTACTGTATCTATGCTTTACTGTTCAGGGAGCACAGAACTGATATTTGAGTGTAAAAATGTGCAGAGTTGGGCGTACTGTTTGAAAAATATTATCAGCTACTCTACAAAAAAAGGAATCACTAAAGCAGTTAAGACAGAAAAACTACAGGGCATCAGTAGCCTGCAATACTAACATTCTTCATGTCAGAGGCTTTTATGTAATAGGAAAATAAAAGGTTGAATCATGGTTGTTGATCCCCTCGCTACTCCAAAGACATTTACAAGCAAAAAACACTTTGTATTTTTTTTTTGTTTTGTTTTTTTTGTTTCAGACTTCTGCTTTTTTGAACCTGGAGCCTGGCTGAGTGCTCCCGGGTCACATTGAGGCTGTAGTGAGCTCCAAAGAGAATACAAGATGTTGAGCTGTGTTTAAAGTCAGCAGCTTCTTGTTGGTTAAACAGGCAGGTAGCCCATTCCTCCTCTGACGCTTTTATTTCTGTCCTCACAAAAAGAAAAGAAATAAATAAACAAACTAGGAGCAACCTCTTTCCTTTACAGACGCTTAGTTGGTGTGAATCTCTATTCAAGCAGAGCTTTAAATGAGCCAAGAGACCACTGAGATCATACATTACTTTACCAACCACATCACAAACACTGATAACGGACCATTCTGCAAAACCCAGATTTATGGTTAATGCCTAGTTTTTGGAAGGTCATGTCATCCGGGAGCTGCCTTTCAAGGTTCTCCAATCTAGACAGAAGGAATCAGAGGGACTTGAGTAATTCCACAGGAACAGTAAACTACTCCCAACTCCAGCTGCTATTCTTAGAGGTATCAAGGGACATATTTTATTGTAAAACAATAAACCTGTTCATATTTTCAGCCTCAATTTAAAAAAATTGTTTATGGCTGTAAAAGGAGACAACATCCCATTTCCACTAAGTGGGGTGCTATAGTTTCATCCTCTTTAATTCTGCTCCCTTGTTTGGTCTCTTTACAGGACAAATTGAAACACAAGTGTGTGGTGGCTTTGTCCAGAAACAGCTACACGAACTAGTGTCACATTATTTGCATCTCATATTCCTTGATATAAAAAAACCAATCAGTAAATATGAGCCAGTTGTGTGTAGTTTGCTTATGTCACTTCAGGGTGTGTGTTCACCCTCTCTCTTTTAAGATAATGCACTGTTACACCTGCACAATGGTGGTGCACCTTATGATGTGTCAGCAGGCCTGAATAAAATATTCAGCATGTATTACATAGCATATAAAGTGAATTTGAAGTTCTGTGCTGGTTACAGAAGTCTTCTGCTTGTTATGTCACATAATTCGGAACTTGAAGAGTCAATCTCTCCAGCTACACACTGCCAGGAAATGTCATCTTTAATATTAAGGATGCCTTTATATCACCACTGCTGCGGGTTGGGTGCAAAAATGTAGTTTAAAAAAAAAAATTATACCTCATAGATTCTTTTCATAAATTGTGGCAGCTACAGGAGTACAACAAAAGACATGCTCTCAGCTCTTAAGAGAGGAAGTGAAAATGCAATATGATGTGCTAAATGGCAAAAAAAAAAGAAAAAAAAAAGAAATTGGAGCATCAATGCAAGAAAACTGGTTGAAATGTATGAATTCATGATACATCAGTGCCTAATACTTTATCAGCATAGAAATAAGAGAGTGTAATGCAGAACTTTCTTACAGGCAGACCACTTGATGTCTGGTTCTAAATGGAGATTTTATTTTCTTTCTTTGGGATTGAAAGGGACTGAGAGTACCAGACACAATATAGTTTAGAAATCACAGGAAAAAAAGACCCTTCAGAATTTCAGTTTCTGTTGATTCTGTTGATCAGTATGAGGGGAATCCAGTGATAGTTGTCTGTACAACCATGTGTTACCAACAGGAACAGCTAATAGCTAATTAAGCATATTGTAATGGTGCCAGTTAGACAAAATATAAAAGAAAAAAAACAGTGTTTAGTCCATAGTCTTGTCTTGTTCCAAGTCAAAGGCCGAAACAGTGAGGCTGCAGGCCCTAAAACCAAAGCAGTGAGTTCAAAGATGCTAAAATACTCTGTGGAGTACTGCTGGCGTGTCTTTGTCCCACCAACAGGACACTGCCAAAGATCTGTTATATTATTTAGACATTTGTTTAATCCAATAATTAGCTTTAAAATTACTCTTCCATCCCAGCTTTTAGCATGTGTCTAAACCCTCCTGCTTCTATCCAATCCCAGACCAGCTGGTGTGGCTTCAGAGAGAGGAGCCCATGCAGGCTGAGGTGTCACAGATAGGGATGATGGCTCTCTTTCACTGTCGCCTGAAGACAACCTAAAGGGCATCATGGACCAGCGCTGGAAATTGACACCTGCATCCCCCATAAAATAAGACAAACACACACCAACCCAGCAAAGTTTGTTTAGGGGCTTCGCTTAAAACATATTGATCGGAAATGTGATGTGGTCAAAGGAGGGATGAGGTTAGAAAGGAATGTGTGTGTGTGTGTGTGTGTGTGTGTGTGTGTGTGTGTGTGTGTGTGTGTGTGTGTGTGTGTGTGTGTGTGTATGTGTGTGTGTGTGTGTGTGTGTGTGTGTGTGTGTGTGTGCGTGTGTGTGTGTGTGTGTGTGTCTGAGGGTCACCTGTGTCATTGGCAGTGGTTGTTTACCTAAAGGCGATTGCTGGCCTCACACACACACCAGCCCTTCCCAGACAGAGACGCGTGGTAAATAATAGAAGAGCAATGACAGAGGGCAGACACACACAAACACAGATGAGCAGCAAGGTTAAAGATGGGTGTGGGTGTAATGGGAGAGCTCTTTATCGACACGTCATTAATACATGAGGAGGGTTCACCAAAGCAGGGAGGGGAGAGAAAGTCGTGTATTCAGTGTGGGTCCTGACATCTGCATATCAAATGCATGAGAGGTCTGTATGTCTCAATGACAGTTCAGTCAATATGAATAAAGCCGCATCGGAGAGTCAGGTGACTCCCACTGCACTTTCTCACATTACAGACTCTCACCATTCATAAGCTGTTGACCCAGTGGCTGAAGATCAGGTGTAATAATAATAATCATGTGGTTTTCAAAAACCCTCATGAGCCACTGCATCATTTAAAGGATGCTGTTCAACCTTTCTTCAAAAGGGACACAATACAATCCTGCGCAGTGTAATGAGCATTTGCAATATTGAGTAACAGCAAAAGTCTTCACAAAATAAAATAAAATTAATGTTGAATTACAAATGAATACTTCTGAGAAACCTAGCAATAAAATTAAAGGCAGGACAAACTGACAAACAACAAAAGAACATTATAAACATGATAAAAGACGAACCTTGTCTTCCATAATTTTACAACTGCTGAAATTCTACTTGATTAATTGACTGGTTCACTGAGATAAATTTTCAGATATTCCAACATTTCAAACTCATCAAATCTAAGGATTGATGCTACATATCTTTGGGATTTGGAGTGCAGGTCCTTTGCAAATGTAAAATAGCTGTTTTCACTATTTTCTGACACATTAGAGACAAAGAAATGAGCCTGTTTATTGAGAAATTAACTGTTATCAGTTTAATCATTTGAAATGAATAACTTTTTTGTTTCTTTTTCAAAATCCTGAATTTAAACAAGACAGAAATTCAATTAATTAATTTGGTCAATCACAATGAAAATGTAATGGTAGGGAAGGAATCTAAAAATAAAATGTCTGATTCTTTTTTTGTTGTTGTTTTGTTTTTCCCCTGTCCTGGAGTGGCCTTTTAATACAAGCCTGCTGTGAGAAGCCAGACATGGCAAACAAGAACAGGGGACAAATATGTCATCAATCATAAAAGCTCTAGAACAGAGACACAACAGCACAATCACTCCAGTTATCTCTCCCCTCTTTCATTCTTCTATTCTTTTTCTGTCCTCTCCCCCTTTTCTCTCACTCATATCAAAAAAGTAATTAACCTCTAAAAACCCAAAACAAGAAAAATCATGATTTTAAAACTTTACGTTCCAAATGCACTGAATGTCCTGCTGCTGTGTGTAAACAGCCAGATGTGCTACTGATAAGATGACCACAGTTTGGAAATGCCTTCCTGTGTCCACTGTGTCATCACAGTCACATGAATGAATATAACTTGTGTAGTTTAACTAAATGCACATCTTATTTTAAGTAGAAAAGCTGGTTCAGAGATCGTTTTGTGTCACCTTCAGTGATGCTTTTGACAAAAGAACATAAATAACACAAACAGTGAAAGTGGAAAGTGAAGATGGGTCACACAGAAGAATATCTGATGTAAGAGATGGAAAGATGAAGATGTGGTGAGGAAGATGAGGGCAAGGGAACAACAATGCTTACCATGTTTAAAATGCACAAGTGGCTATGGGATCATGTTGTGCTCTACCTGCATGGATGTGTTCGTGTGTGCCTGTGTGTGTGTGTGTGTGTGTGTATTTGTGTGTCGGCGTTAAATGCATTGATCAATATGGTGGATGTCACCAATCTCTCCAGTAGTGGTCTATTGTGAATACAATCCCTAGGAGCTATTACTGCTCTCTTCCTCGCTGTCTCTCTATCCATCCCCAACCCGTCTCATCGTTCAGTCATTGTTATTACTCGTTATTATTTTTCAGCTCTTCACTCTCCTCAAAACCCAACAGCAGAGAAATAGACAGTTTGACAGGTAGACAGCTGACAGACCAACTGAGAGCCTGACACATTAAACACAGGGAGGCAAACAGGCAGGAAAACAGGCAGATATACACAGTGGATATCAATAACCTTATCAACATATCTTCATGGCCCTTTAAATTTTCTGTTATTCTGCTGCCTTGAAGACAAAAAAAAAAACTCACTTTACTATTTTCTTTTATAAAAATGTAATACTGATAATAACACATTTATTTATTTTTTTCTCAAAAAAATTACCAAGTTCTTTACAACATGATAAAACAGCAATAAAACAAATAAATAAAATGAAATGAATTAAAATTCACACAAAAATGAAGGTTTTAAGAAGAGCGTTAAAAGCAGTGATAGAAAAGCAGTGACTTTGGAGACCTGGACTGCAAAAGCATGAAAACCCTTAGTTAGGCTCTAGAAACAACCAGAAATCCACTATCAGTGTATGACATCTGAGATGGCACAGAGGTCATATGGACTTGGGAATTTCCAATAACAACAGAAAAAGTTCTATCTATATTATATCTTCAGATATGAGAAGACGCTTTTAGACCCACCCAAGTTTTAAGACACTGTAAAAGGAAGGAGTGGTCTGCTGTGTCAATGCTCACACTCTAGCAGAACAAGAATGGCTCACGTCTTTATTATGACCAATTTTGTTTTGTTTGTTACGCTTACAACTGAAAATGGATGCAGTTTATGTGTATTTAATCTGTAAATGATAACTGAGGGAATTTAGCAAACATCAATTTCCTGTTTGAAAATCACCTAAACAAGTACATGAAATAAACACAAGGGAATATCTACAGGACACAACTTGAGGCCAAGTTGTTTTTACTGAGTTGAAGTTGGTAAAAAAAAAATCATGCATAACAAATTAACTTTTAGTGTCTGGTGTTTGATACTGTAACAGCCATGCTATGTCCACTCTTCAGCTTCAGCTGAGTTAAAGCAAAAGCCTCAAATTACCAGAGACATACAGATATAAACACATACTCAGCCCCCCCCCCGGCTGAGTAAATCCATTAAAAGTAGAAAGAAGGTTTTGATTCTGCTTTCTGGTCTGACTGAGCTTCATTATATCTCTGCAGGAGGCCAGAGTACAATTCTGCCATGCTCAGCTGCCAGCTCTGTACATGACCCAGTGAGGAGCCATCAGAGCGCCGTGTATATGTGCATTTTCAAGTATATTTGTGCACTGACATGTTTAACACTTTTTTTAAAAATCCCAGTAACACTCTTGCTACACCAGCTGTGCAGTGAAAGCCACACACAGCACAACAGAAGCTGCAGCCCTCCAGTGTTTTGTTTTACACTGGATGCAATGGGGGGAAATATTTGTCGAAATATTAAAATACAGCCAGTCGATACAGCTGCACTGGATCCAATTTTTGTCATTTGTTGCATATTTGTTTTTTTAGACTGACAACCTGTCCTGCCCCAGTGGACAGAACAACTGGTCTTCAATGACACATACATGTACATGGAGCACACACTGATACTGCTGAATCCATTGTCACTAAAGTGAATGGACAGAAAATCTATTAACAACAATTTTGATAGTAAATTAGCTTTTTAAATCATTTATCAAGTAGAAATACTGAGAAAAGTTCAGCTTCAATTTTGCGTTTTTTTGATTTATATCACTTAAATATATTTTGTCAATGTGATTGTATTATTCTGGGTTTATGGATTTTGTGATAGACATTTTTTTCACCATTTTCTGACAAGAAAATAAGACATCCAGATTAATCAATAGTGAAAATAAGTGTTAGTTGCAGCCCTAACATATACAAAGGAAGCGACAGACAAAACACACAAGCAGATACACACATGTACACACTACAACAGTTCAAACAGAATAGTAACAGAGTCAGTGGCGGGTAAAACAGCGTTACCAAGAGTTTCTGCTCAGCTTCTCTAAAGTGGCCCTATTTAAATGTTAAAGTGCCAGAGCTTGACACAGAGAGACGCACTGAGCAGACAGAAGGAACAAGACTAACTCCTCTTCCTCTGTCAAGCCTCCAAATCCATGCAGGGAGAGGACGCACTGTCAGATGAACAAAGACTAACAGGGGAAAGAAGCTTGGTAACAGAAAAAGCTCTGATCCCGGTGTCATGCAGCCTGATCTTATTACAAACCTCATTACGTGCAGCAAACGTCACATGGCAGATGTTTTAATCAAAAGCTCATAAAAATGAGAGACAGTCGCAAATCGGGGTTAAGACCTGCTGCTTCACACTGCAGGATTAAACCTATGAAGCGTGGCAGTCATAACATGACCGCCCCCTTGTTAAATTAAAACAATCTCACTCGTTCATTTATCCCACTCCATTAAAAGCTACTCTACTGCCAAAGTGAAGGGATCCCCAGCGACCCACATATCATATTTCGCTTTTAAAATTTGAATGAAATGAAGTAATTCAGGTATTTAAAACTCAACGTGCCAGATTTAACAGGTTTTAGAGTTTCTGCGAGTTTAAAACCTTGTTCACTGGTGTGGAGGATTTGAACTGGAATCAGCATCATGACTAACTGCAGACAAAATACACAAGAGCAGAATAAACATTCGGTAGAATGAACGGAGAAAATGGTTTTGGGTGAAGAAGTCAGAGGCCTTTAAAAGACATCATGGGTCTGTGACACCTCGCTTGACCTTTTCAGAGTGCTGTCTCTAAATGTGAAAGTGACTGGTGATAAAGCCACTGGTGCTTGTTCTGATGTATCCAAGCGACACACTGTCTTTAACAACATCTCTGTGAAGGCTTCAAGTGTAGGACAGAATGGTGCTTTCAAGCTAAAGCTACATAAGCTGCTTTAAAATAAAAAATCAGTATGATAGTAGAGTATTACAAGATGTATTATGAGACGTATTATAAGTATTACAAGATTTCACACTTGTTACACTTGCATTTAGGGATGTCACGAGACAGTACTTGTTTTTTTTTACAGTTTTCCTACAGTACTAAAACAAAGTATCATAGATGTTGTAGGTATTGGAGATGTGATTATTCCAGGAGTAGTAAAATAATCCCCATTGTACATCAAACTCGAAGAGAAGAAGAAGGCAGGCACAGTACACAATAACAACACATGCAGAAGTGTGGGTGCAGCAACAGGTCCACCGCAACTTGTGGAAAAACGAGGCCAAGACTGGAGACATTTTGTATTTGACACAGATCATCAGGGACAAGTTATAGACGACCAAAAGCCAGTATGTCAGCGGTGTCACAGAGTAGTATTTGTAGAGCGTCCATGTATTTGGTTGTGTTGTGAATATTTGCAGCACATGCTTTGTCAATTTGATGAAAATGTTTTCTGAATTTGTTTGTGTTTTTGTCTGTTTGCATGTGTTTTCTTAAGTTGCAGTGCGCTGACCTCTCAGGGCCACCGTAGTTTTGAACTGTGACAGCTGACATCTGTTGTAGCAACGCTCCACACACAATGTTCACAAAGGCTAATGTTAGCCTGTTTAGGCTAACACAGTCACAGCTCATAACATGAGCTGTACGCTCACACCATCAGTAGGTGATAGTCATCGTTGTTCAGTCCGTCAAAATGTAATGTTTGACTTTTTTAAATGAATACTTTCACACTATTGCCTGGTCACCTTGTTCCTTAATTTATACTGCTTGCACACCAACTATATGGAGGTGTGTGTTAGTGTGTGTGTGTGTGTGTGTGTGTGTGTGTGCAGAAACCTCTGCTGTTTTCTGTTTTTTGCTGTGGTATTGAATTAAGTATCAAGAATCACATCATTTTATTGGTGTTAGTACCTACTGACAAATTTCTTGTACCTTGACATCTCGACATCAGCTCGCTCTCTTTTAGTCCAGTCCAGATTTTATTTTGAGGTTTGCTGCACATAACCCCCCTGAGGATTTTACTGTACACCCCTCTAAAAATAGCCAGAGATATGTTTCAGACCATGTCCATTAGTGTAATTAGAGCTACTGCACAGACAGTCAAAAAAGGCTATTTTCTTGCTGTTTCACGAATGCCTCTTTTTTCCTGATATATGTAACTGTGGAAGTGGTGTCTAACATCTGTCAGATTAAAACATGTGAAACTAGTACGTTTGTGATTTCTGTTTTTTCTTTTTTTGCACTTTGCTCCATATGGCCATGGAGTATTCTGTAAAAAAAAAAAAAAAAAACTCTTTGACTTCTTTAAGATGGTAAAAAAATAAATTGGAATACATGGGACGCTTCCCTCAAAGTCCACATTCAAATGCTGAAATACTGTCCAATTTTAAAAGCCCCTCAAAATACGGCCGAGAAATTCAGGTTTTGTCCAGATTTCAACAACAGAAGTTTTTGGGTTTTTTTTAAAATCCAAAATAAATTACAGTGCATTAATTTATCACATTTAACCCCAGAAATTCAGTCAATGAAATTCTAATTCCCACCCACGTTTTATTTATGCAGAAGTAAATTTACATGTAATTTTACTTGCAAAATCCTAACAAGTTAATAGACATAGATTAGGATTTAATGAGCAAATTAACACCCTGATAAAATCCTATCCAGGCACATACAGCGTGAGGTGAGGGATCACCACAAATAAGCCAGCTATTAAAACACTGAACACATTGAAACACATTTCATTTTGCTCTCTTCTCCTTCTCTCAACCCCGCCTCACAGCGAGCGGAGACCTGTGGGTTGTGGGGGCCAATATTAGTTAAGTATTTATTTACAGATCCTGGCAGGGCTGTCCTGTGAATAATTCATCTTCCATGCTTGGAGGAGTCTGTTGACAAGACAGCCTGACGCGGGAGAAAGGAAATCAATGCAGCTATGATGGGCAGCAGACTCCAGCATATCTGCTTCTGACCTGAACACAGCTATAGGGGTGGGAGGGTGTGTGTATGTGTGTGTGTGTGTGTGTGTGTGTGTGTGTGTGTGTGTGTGTGTGTGTGTGTGTGTGTAGTTACAGTAGTTACGATACAGCCCTATGTAAAGTGATCAGGTCTTGATCTGCTGATGGGAGCGAAACAGTGTCCGTCGAGGGCAGACAGGCCAAAGGGAAATGTCATCTCCATGTTCCTCCTGTTCTACGCTGTAGACAGTAACTCTAGTACGCTGCTACACCTGAACCCTCCATTACAGAAAGCACAAAGCTGCTGTGGTGTACAAACGACCTAACTGTAAAACAAATGGATCTGTTCATGTGAGGAGTATTTCGCAGTGCACGGCTGCCTGAGCTGTCACTTTTTCAAAAAGGTTTGAGAGAATTTGAACCAACACATTTGGCTCCAAAACAGCCGTCGGTGGACATGACTCACAGCAGGATCTGGGACCTCAGTCTTGAATTTATAACCAAAGACTTTACCATGTTTCTCTCACAACTGTCAGCTTTCATCTCAGACAGCCCAAAATCACACACTGTAAACCGGCCTTAAGGTAGTAAACAGCCTTGGTTGATTTTTCCATCTGCGATGAAGAAGCCAACGTACTTCTCCACACTTCTTCTCAGAGGCTTCGGTGTCATGATTATCTGATCAGCACAGCTTTGCTCGCTACTGTCCTCCATTTTAGCTCTTAGCTTAGCTTAGCGAGGTCATGAAATAAGCAATTCCGTCTGATAGTGAATTCTAAAAGTACCATCTGCCGACCACAAGGCAAACTACTTCAAATGGTCTGTTAATACAGCTCAGAAATCTACTTTTTACTAGTATACCTCTGACTAGTAAACTAAGCTTTATGTGTAAAATGAGTAAAGTGCCTTGATAATCAACTGATCAACTCCTTTTTAGCCATTTTAAAACAGTCCCAGATCTCAGGTGTTAACAAAAATACATTGCAATAAACCAGAATTATCCTTGAAGCCCCTACACAGCTAGACCATATGTAGGCCTATACACTACATATATGATATGTGGTATTTTTGACAGGACTTTTACTGTGAAATAGCATAGTGGTACAGTACCCGTTTGATCATCTGTTTTCTCTGACTACTCTCTGTCCTCCTCACTTTACTCCCTCATTGCATCTGTAACCATTTCTTTCCACTTCTGCTTCCTATTCATCATCACTCAGTCAGCCTTATTCTCTCACTCTCCCTCCATCCTTCAAATCTCCTCAGGTAGAATGAAGACAAAGTATGAAGAGATAATTGAACGCTAACATAAGCCAGGGCGAGATGAATGAAGACAGATGACGAGCCCTTTTCGAGGACGTTGTTGTGCTTCACAGGCAAATTCAACAATACAGTGAGTGAGATGCCTTTGGGTTGACAGTTCACTGATTTGAGTAACAACAGTAAATACCTAAAGTGAAGCTGTCTCTTTATTCTGCTTAAGTACATACAAAGCCCCTCTTCTCTACTTAGCAAGATATTGTCCTTTGTATTTGTTCTTAACCAGGTTTCTTTTAATTATATGGTTGCTACTGACAGTTTTTAATGTTGCATTTTCACCTGCCAGGGTTGACGTAAAAAAATAAAGTCTGCTCAAAGGCAGCACGCATGAAGTTGCATGTTTCAAACAGTGTTTTTCTTTATACATATTAAAGGCAAGGACAAGCCCAGTGGTATCATCGTATTCTTTTTAGGTTGGAAAGAGCTGATTGAAATAATCAGTATGCTACAACAGCGTCCTCCATAACAACTCTGAAATGATGTTCCAAATACAGCACAGATTCCAATTACCTTTCACTGCTGGAGAAGTAGCACCATTAGCATTCAGATGGCATCGTTGCCTGCATTTAAATATTTATACAAGGTGAGGATAACATGAAACTTTTGGATCAATTCAAGTATAAATAGGTCATTATTATGTTATATGTTATTATTTTAAAGGTCCCACCTTGTATAAAGTGAGATTTCCGTGTATTTTTGTCACCACCCCCAGTCATGCCCCAGCCCAACCCACTGTCCAGCGTTACAGGATTTGGTTTACCTGAGTGTTTACCTGAAATCTGCTATATTTTTTTATTAGATCACTCAGAAAACAGTGAGCCAATCAGAAGAGAGGCTCAAAGTCTCTCTTCTGATTGGCTCATCGACCTGTTTTTGCTAGAGCTCCAAAGAAAAGCCTGGGAGAGGAGATGTAAAACTAAACTGAGACATGATTTTGGTGCTTAAAACCAAAAATAAATCTTTTTATGGATATCAACACTTAAAATAAAACACCAGAAAAGTCTAAAATATGGGACCTTTAAGACATAATAAACAATGAAGGAAGATATTGCAAGAATATATTTTTTCTTTTAAATGTTTAAGAAGATAAAAATAAGAATAAAGAAGAAAAAAGGTGTAAGAAATGGCTGCAAAGATGCCAGAATGTTTTTTATCAAAAAGATATATCTTCTGTCTGCTAACTACATGGACTATGAAACAGGACACAGGGTATTTATGGTGAGTTGTGTCTATGAATCTTTTTATTAAATTTACCTTCCATAAGACTCAACATAAAACAGCTTTATGATTGTCCTCTAAAACTTCAGCAATCCCGCTGATAATTTAAAAAAGCCCCACAGGTACATTCATTGGAGGAACGAGCTGGTGAATTTCAACAAGCACTACAGGAAATACAACAAGACAATCCAGAACAAATCATTCTACAAGAAGCCCAGTAACCGATAATCAATAATTTATAAGTGACTGCTGTTTATATCTTCCTTTTATTTTCTTATTTCTCTCGCTCTCTCTCTGTAGTCGAGTTTTGATCCATTAAAATTCCCTCCATTAACACACTGCAGTAGAAGAGGACACAACGAGATGGCATAATTAAGAGAGCTCTGAGTGAAAACTCAAACATGGTATTTCTGTTGGGGTCACGGTCGTCACGCATAGATCTGATGTTTTCGTGCTTTTTGTTTCTCCACTGCAATAGAAGGTACCTCATAATTTATTTGCTAAGTCTCTCTCGATTGCCCCTCATCACATTTTGCTTTTATCGAGACATCAACTTTTCCACCTCAACCAAGAATAAAAACTTTTTTGCAATACTTTTTTTTTCAAATATCCAGCATTTCCACTCACATAAAATCTGAAAATGTGCATAACAACAAGTGGATGGAAATAGGTTGGCCAATCGGTCTTTCTCTCTCTCTCTCTCTCTCTCTCTCTCTCTCTCTCTCTCTCTCTCTCTCTCTCTCTCTCTCACAAATGCGCACACGCACACACACACACACACACCCATGTATACAGTGTGTGATGTGCTTGTGAAGTGTTTATTCGATGAAACCTAATCCTCTTGAGAGGCACAGAAAGCCTGTCATCTCCACCTGATCACAAGAGAAGCTTGTTCATCTCATACACTCATCTACACTTAAATATGGGGGCACAGATCAGCAAAGTGCCACAAGCATGACTAGAGTTGAGCATCTCCTCCATGAATGACTCACTGAGGCACAAATATGATCCCAGAGTCTGCAACAATGTTAGAACCACTCCTAATTTCTTCTTTGTCTGTGTTTTTTCCCTTCCCTCAACCACCAAACAACCTGGACCTTCAATAAACACAAACGACAACGCTTCCGGATTGTCTGGAAAATGTGTGCCACCGATTAACTAGGTGAACTAGACTGGGATTCTGGCTGCAAAACATGACATGTGCCCATTGGAGTCAAGGGTTATAGGTTCCAAGATGGAAGGGCAACAAAGGGCCAAGCTGCAGACAGCTCGAGTCACTGACACAGGATCCGCTTCAGACAGAATTTAATGGAATAATACGCTTATTTGCTTTCTTGAGGGCAGTTAGCGCTTAGCACAAAGACTGCAGACAGCTTTCCTGGCTCTGTGCAAAGATAACAAATTCCCACTACCAGCACCTTTAAAGCTCACCAATGAACACATTATATCTTTTTTGGATAAACATTACAAATACCAAAGTTACTGTAGTGTAACAGCGAGTCGGTTATCAGACAGTTTGATATTACACACGGTACCAATCAGTCTTCCTCTCTAACTCTCAGCAGAAAAGGGAATTTTCCCAAAAATACAGAATTATATCTTTAACATAACCTCTGCTCTGCAGTTTGTCAGCCGATGTAAAATCACGCTGAGAAAGAATGTGACATGCTTGCACGCTGTCTTTATTCTCCGCCTGTATAAAGGATGTAGTGTGTGATGTGTATGTCGCTCAGAGGAGACAGCAAGGGAGAAACGAATGAGACAAGCGTCACAGCCAGCCTCTAAGATCCAAGGGTTCAGACTTTTTTGAAGACATGAAAAACATCAAGAAACCCTAAAGAGAATGGGATAAATAAAATGAGATTATGCAGCAGAAAGATAAAGACTGATGGAACTGGCAGGTGACATATAGAAGATGAAAAGACTATCAGGGATTCCTGAGGAAAATGACAAGAATTAGGAATCAGGAGGAGAAAGAGACAAACTATCATCTTTACCAATCCTTGTCCCACCTGTACTGTATTCTCAGGAGACGTTGGCAGGGACATGGACACTTATAGATGCACATTATTTAATGAATGTTTTCGAAATCAAAATAAATGAGCAGCCCATGACACAGGAGGCAACAAAACTGTGGGAGGAGCAATGCAACAGTAAAAGCCAAGTCCATAACCATGTTTAGTTATTTTCAACCAGCCAATACTTACTGACAACTACTGAATACTAATTACAGCAGCACAAAACAAAAAAGACTCCCCTCCACTTGTTAGCAATCAGCTAACATGAACACAATGTCAGGCTGATTAAATGAAGTGAAATGCAATGGAAATGTTGTTTCATTATAGGTCAATTACCAGCTGGAATTTCCTGTTATTGCAAATATTGTATTGCATTGTTTTCATCAGATTTTCATCTACTATTTAATATTCACCATATACACTCACGAATAATGGGACCCATTTGAAGCCAAGTGGATAAGCACAGACTCTACAAGTGAAAGGATCTTACTTCATATGTAGTGGCACTGGGTCAAAGTCAGTCTGCTTATGTGACCCTCCTACTGCAAGGCTGCATACGCTGGTTGGAGATTTCTTTATACCATTTTAAAAGCAGAACTGAATGCTGAGGTCAAAAGTTTATATTTTTCAGCTGCTTTTCAATGTCAAGCCACGCCATAGCTGGAATGAGTTGAGTGATTGCAGCATACATATTAAAAAAAAGAAAAGAAGAAAGCATGGTATGGAAATGCACAAAGTGATCCTGAAAACGAAGATATGTTGTGGAAAATGCAGGTCGGCCGATGCAAGAAAGAACTCCCTAAAAGAAAGCAGAAAACGCAGCATGTGTGCACGAGCTGGAATAGGCATTTTCAATTATCTTCTGAAGTATGCAGTTGGAGTAGACAGAGGAACTAAAGGGGAGAATAGAGACAATCCATCAAACAGACAGTCTGCACAGTCTGAGCAAAAGAGAAAAAAAAAGAAACGAAGAAACTGAAAGTACCTCATATAAGGCTGAACACCTTGCTACAAGCAGATCTTAATATGTTAAAATCTGTCACAACACACAAGGAGCACAATGGAAACTCTTCTGTTAAGAATCAGAATCAGAATCAGAATCGGTTTTATTGCCAAGTATGTTTCCACATACAAGGAATTTGTGCTGGTGATTGGTGCAATTGGGGATCAGGGGGATCAGTGACAGTGGGGCTCTCTAGCCTTGTTGATAAGGCTAATAGCAGATGGGAAGAAGCTGTTTTTGTGGCGAGAGGTTTTGGTCCTGAAGGACCGCAGCCTCCTGCCAGAGGGGAGTGACTCAAAGAGTTTGTGTCCAGGGTGGGAGGAGTCAGCTACAATTTTCCCTGCATGCCTCAGGGTCCTTGAGGCGTACAGGTCCTGGAGGGATGGAAGATTGCAGCCAATCATCTTCTCAGCAGAGTGGATGACACGCTGCAGTCTGTTATTGTCCTTCTCCGTGGCAGCAGCGTACCAGATGGTGATGGAGGAGGTGAGGATGGACTCAATGATGGAGGTGTAGAAGTTCACCATCATTGTCCTTGGCAGGTTGAACTTCTTCAACTGCCTCAGGAAATACATCCTCTGCTGAGCTTTCTTGATGAGGGAGCTGATGTTCAGCTCCCATTTGAGATCCTCTGTGATGGTGGTTCCCAAGAAGCGGAAATGCTCCACGGTGGCCACGGGGGAGTCGCACAGAGTGATGGGGGTGGGTGGGGCTGGGTTTTTCCTGAAGTCCACTATCATCTCCACTGTCTTCAGAGCGTTTAGCTCTAGGTTGTTCTGCCTGCACCAGGTCACCAGACGCTCAGTCTCCCACCTGTAGGCAGACTCATCGCCATCAGAGATGAGTCCAATGAGAGTGGTGTCGTCTGCAAACTTCAGGAGCTTGACAGACTGATGGCTGGAGGTGCAGGTGTTGGTGTACAGGGAGAAGAGCAGAGGACAAAGAACTCAGCCTTGCGGGGATTCAGTGCTGATGGTCTGGGAGTCAGACACATGCTTTCCTAGCTTCACGTGCTGCCTCCTGTCAGACAGGAAGTCGGTGATCCACCTGCAGGTGGAGTCAGGCACGCTCAGCTGGGAGAGCTTGTCCTGCAGCAGAGCCGGGATGATGGTGTTGAAGGCAGAGCTGAAGTCCACAAACAGGATCCTGGCATAGGTCCCTGAGGAGTCCAGGTGCTGGAGGATGAAGTGGAGAGCCATGCTGACGGCGTCGTCTACAGACCTGTTGGCTCTGTAGGCGAACTGCAGGGGGTCCAGGAGTGGGTCAGTGATGGATTTGAGGTGGGACAGGACAAGGCGCTCAAATGATTTCATGACCACAGAGGTCAGGGCAATGGGTCTGTAGTCATTTAGTCCTGTGGGCCTTGGTTTTTTGGGGACAGGGATGATGGTGGAGGATTTGAAGCAGGCTGGCACGTGGCAAGTCTCCAGTGAGGTGTTGAAGATGTCCGTGAACACCGGAGACAGCTGATCAGCACAGTGCTTCAGGGATGATGGAGAGACAGAGTCAGGACCGGCTGCTTTGCGGGGGTTCTGCTTCTTAAAAAGCCTGTTGACATCTCTCTCTCCAGGATAGAGAGAGACGTTCCTTTGGTAGGGGAGGAGGGGGGTTCTGATGTGGCTAGCTGTTGAGGTGCCAGGGCCCCTGCTAAAGTGGGGGAGGAGAAGCTGGTGGTCTGGAGGTGGTGGCTGGACTCGCGGGGGTTGGTGTCAGGCCTGTCCCATTGTCTTTCAAAGCGGCAGTAGAACTCATTCAGATCGTTGGCCAGACGGAAGTCGTTAATGGAGTGGGGGGGGGGGGTTTAGGTTTGTAGTTAGAGATCTGTCTGAGCCCTTTCCAGACAGAAGCAGAGTCATTGGCTGAGAACTGGAGCTGAAGTTTCTCAGAGTACAGTCGTTTAGCTTTTCTCACCGCCTTGCTAAACCTGTACTTGGACTCTTTAAACCTGTCCCTGTCCCCATTCCTGAAAGCTTCCTCCTTTTGCCTCCTGAGCTGACTGAGCTTAGCTGTGAACCAGGGTTTGTCATTGTTATAACTCACCCTGGTACGGTGAAGTATGGTGATACGCTGCACAAGAATGTGTCCTTTCATAATTTTCCACATCAATCACTTTTCTACAATCATCTGCAGATGTAAATTCATAAATTACTTTTTCTTATTGCATCTCCACCTTACTGCTTTATATTGATTGATCACTGTCCACAAAAATTACCCACTTCTTTCTTTTATGTTTTAAAAAATAAAACAGATCCCTTTCTGTACAGCAGATGTTTTTTTTAAAGACTCTTCAACATAAAACGTCAGAACGTATTGTTTTGTTCCTGAAAGCAGCTAAGACTTCCATTTTTTTTTTCAAACTTCTAATACCAAGTAGTAGTTTTTCTTGTGTTGTGGACAAGGAAGCATTTCTCAAATGTTTTCTTCAGTTTAGTTTCAGCTAGGGTTGTCACAAGAACCGATACTTCTGGTACCAATTCGATACCAACACGCAAAAAATACATCAATACCTGCTTTTTTCTGGTACCGTCAGAACCGAATATTCAACTTTTCCCTCGGCGAGCCGTGTCGAGTCTTGGCGGAACTGACGAGGGCAGTATACGCGTGTGAGCAGCACAGAGCAGTCAGCGGCGCTGAGATAACAATAACAATGGCTTCAGCAAGTGGGAGTGGAAGCACAACACGTCGGCTCGTTGACAAAACATGTACGAAGAGTCGCGAGTGGAAATATTTTGCATTCGAGGCGGATGAATACGGAGCAATTCTAGACACTAACAAGCCGACATGCAAACAGTGCCTGGTATTAGAGGTTTTAGTGAGATCAGGCTCCACACCACTGTTGTTTTGTTATTTATTTGCATATTTATAAGAAGAAGAATATTGTTTGTTTTATATACTTGAAGGCTCCATGCCACTACTTTTTATTTTTTAATGTAAATAGTTGAATATTGTTGTTATTTATTACCATAAAGCACAGTATTGCTTGTTTTTATAGTGGTATTAAATACTTGACAGTTTAAAGCAGTTTTCAATAAATTAGTGAATTTAAAAGTACATGGGTTCTGTTTTTTTTTTTTTTTTTTTTTTTTTTAATTGTGGTATCGAATTAGTATCGAGAATCGTGGAAAATCACTGGTATTGGTATCGACTACTGAAATTCTGGTATCGTGACAACCCTAGTTTCAGCACAACATTTACATTTCTTTGTCATATGCCTTTATGGGAGTTCAGCTGTGGTCAACCACTAAGACTAATGTCTCTGGAGACATAAAGGCAACATGAAACTTTATTCTGTTGCTCTTCTAAATAAATAAATACTTGTATGATTTTCTGGGGTAAAGCTATACTTTTCAATAACAACTTCGTGGTGTGGACGTATTTCTTTACCAACATGAAGTTTATCCAATGGGAAAGTCTCAGACTTTTGGAGCCCACTGTATCTGTAAAGCTACAGTACTGTGCAAAGCTTTTAGGCTCCTCGTCCATTCATCATACAGTGCCATTCACTCTGCAGCATGACGGGTCCAAACATACAGCCAGAGACACAAAGAACTATCTTCAGAGATAAGAACAACTCCTAAAACAGATGGTCTGGCCCCCACTGAGCAATGATCTCAACATCATGGCGTCATGTCTACGTGAAGTCTACATGAAGAGACAGAAGACACAGAGACAAAATAAATCCATAGAGGTAGAACAGATTGTCCAATCATCACAAGGCTGGCAGCTCAATCCCCAGCTCCTCCTGTCCACATGTCTAAGTGTCCTTGGTGTGTGAATGTATTGTTGAACGGATGAATAAGTGAAGTGTTTGGATAAAAGCTCTACTTTTATTTATTTCACTCTGTTTAAAATAGTTTAATAATATTTGTTTAGTCAATAAAATGTCATAAAACGGTGAAAAACACTAAAGTGAAAAGCAGACACCACTTCCAAAACAGTCCCTCCTCATTAACAAAGAAAACATCTGGTGCGTCTGCTCAGGTGCACTGAACATCTTATAATCAGTGCGACACCTGTTTGAACATGGCGGGAAAGTGTACCCACATTTTACATAAGGTGGAATAAACGACTTTATGTTCTAACTAAGAAATCAACAAGTCATGTTTTGCCTTGTAAACTTAACTAAACTAAAATAAACAGAGAGAGCAGGTGCCAGGGTCCTGATCACGCTGGGACAAAAAGAACAAAGAGAGAGATCAAGTCTGGTAGAGAGGAACATTTTTCTGATTTTAACTGAAAAATGAAAAATGTCTTCATTATGTGCAAAATTCTTAAATATAGAACCAGAAGCTGACCGATTCCCAGAGGGGAGTTCAATTAGTTTCCCCTGTAGTTGTTAGCTGTTACCCTTTCCAACAACATGCAAATCAGTGGCCTAATTCTCTGGCTACAGTTTGGAAATAGCAGCTCTATTAATCTGTTTGGTAGCACCATCAATCATCAGAGCTCTTTTATAACAGAGCTGCCCAGGTCAGCTCTGCAGCACCAACAACATGATGTATTAATTACTAAAGTTTACCAGCAAACTTCTCTCATTCTTCCCTCTCACCTCTCACACCTTCTCTTCAGTTACTTGACATTATAGATTGTGTCTGTGTATAAGGGTGTGTGGGTGTCTATGTTTTGCAGAGGATGATAATGTTGAATTCTTACAGTATCTTGCCTTTAAAATCAAACATATTTTTGGCCATTAATTTACTGTATTATTTATTTTATTCTTGTTTTACTGGTAATTATTCTGCACTGCATTTAACCATGTAATATACTTCTATCTGTACTGTTCATATAAAGCAGTGTGGACTTGTGTGAGGTCATTGTTCTTTATCGTAATCTAATTGTGTCCCCATTCATCCATGATAATTGTCGTTTCATTCCTTTTTAAAATAGTTGTAACTTCATTGTTATTGCACACTGATGCTCTGTATCTGTTTTAGGGTTGCAACTAACGATTATTTTCATGATCAATTTAGTCACAGATAGTTTTCTTACCTAAATAATTCAGTCTAAACAGTGAAAATTTACTTTTACAATTCCCCAGAGCTTAAGGACCAACAGTGTAAAACCAAAAGATAAAGGCTGAGAAGCAGAAACCAGTAAATGTTTGGTGTTATTGTTAAAAAATAAAAAATAAAAAAATTTGAAAAATCATTAATCTCATCTGTTTTTATACTAGCAAACAGCAAACTCCACCAAATGTTAAAAACTACTCTTCAAAGTCAGTGTGTTCTGACATTCTCTCTTTTCTCAGCTGTACATCTAGACTTTTAAGTACTGTTTCTGTTTCCATTTATGGCCCAGCGCAAGGTGAATTTGAGACGAAAACAATGGCAAAATGCTCATGACGCACTTATCAGGAACAACTTTGAGATAAACTATAAATTTATAAGACAAAGGCAATTGTCATTTGACAGACTACAGTGATCTACAAAAGGTAAATACCACTTTAGCTTGAAACTAAAAAAGAAATAAATCTGACTTTTTTTCATAGAATTCCAAAAATCCAACATTACGGGGGAGGTGAGGAAAGTGAAGGTATTCGCACACTTCCATGCATGCACATCCATCACAACAGCAGCCATCAAAATGCCCAACAAATTGCACATGAACATTTCATTGAACATTTCAAATCGCATTAATATTCTGGGAAATCTATTGTGGTGGCTGTTATTTGAGGACGTTAAAACAATATTTGTGTATTCTGTCTGCAGGGAGTTATAAATGCTACTTTGGTGATATAGCGCTGTGAACAGAAAGACAATAGTTCTGATCCATCATACCTGGTGCCAGTTGTATGTACTGTATCTGAGCTATAATGTCCTCTAGCAATGCAGGGACACATTGGTTTGAACGGTCCGGGGAGGGCGAACATGTTGGAGGGGACAGTGCCATCAATCAGAACTTAATCTGAGAAGGCACACTGTCAATGACAAAAGAGAAATAAACAAGACAGCCAATATAATACAGCAAATATGCCTCAATAAACTGGAACATCAGCAGGACTGTGCGATGAATCTGCTCAGCTTATTCTAGCTCAGCTACATTACGATTCAAACATTAGTGGACGCTGTCATTGTGGAAGGCAATCCGTGACCAAGTTAATTGTGACCTGAAAGACGTGAGAGTGACAGATATAAAGAGCTGAGAGGTCATAAGGACAAAGAAAATGGAAAAATGAAGCTTACCTGACCTGGGGGGACATGCAACCTTCACCAAGTCTATTTAAAACAGACAGACAGCAGCTGCAGCTGTTTAGTCATCACTGTGGAAGTGAGATCGTGCCGGCCATTCACCAATAGCTCTGCACATGTGGATGGATACAAAATGTATCTGTACAACCATCATTAGCTAGATATGTTTTGGAGAAAGTAATACCTCTGAGATTTCTTATTTTAAAAGTCCCATATTGTATATTGTGGGATTTTGATTATAAAGTAGGTCTAGGTTCTATATTAATACTGTGAAAGTATCAAAAGAGAAATGCACACAGCCTGTATTCAGAAACTGAGTCTTTAAATGAGCCGTCAGGGCTTCTGTGACTTTGATGTCACAACTAAGCAGTCACTGCCCTCAGCCATGCCCCAAGCCCAGCCCACCTGGACCCACCACCCAACCTTGCAGGATTTGCTTTCCTTAAGCAAATAAAACCACCTTGGGTGAAGTGAGGATTAAAGTTCAGAGTATGTTTAAGTACCTACAACTTTGGTTGTTAGAGAAGTTAGACAAGGACAGGAATTGAAGTTAAGGCTAAAATTTTGGTCATGGTTAAGTAGGAGAAACTTTTTGTGGAAACGAAAAAAACTTCACTCCCAGAAGAAAACTTCTTTGCATGAAGTAAAACTGAGCTAGCACTGCCACTTAATTCCATAACTTTTGTGAGAGTAGGATGTGTTCATGTGCCTATTTGGAACTCTTAACATCAAAATGAGCAAAAAAATATTACCTGAGTGAATTAGTCTTATCTCCATTTTAAAGCAACATGGGAGTGAGAGATTTATGCACAAAGGTTCACAAATCTGGACACTGCCCAGTACAACTTGAAATTGTTGGCAGCGGAGCAGCTCTGCTGAGGTGCGGATTAAATATCTTGCATGAATGCACACTCATATTGCAAAATTTGTGCAGGAAGTGACCCATTTCCCCTCTCGGCTTTTCCCAACTGGAAAGAATCTGAACCAGCGACTTTCCGGTCTTAAGATCACATGTCTAGACTTCAGATCTCTGCTCCTAATTATCAATCTGTAATCGATCCTCTCAAACCGGTGTTTGAGGCTGTCTTGATTCAGTAGAGCAGGTGGATAAAGATGGTGGCTGTATGAACCTTCCAACTGTGCAGTGTTTTCCTGTCAAACTGTGCTGGCAAGAGTGGATGTTGACGTTCAGATGGACTGAAGCGTGGAATGGGTGTAAAAGAAAGTAATGAAGACCAGAGGGCAGTTATCTTTCAGCTCCACATCCAGAAGAGGTTGTGGCTGAACACTCTTAATTAAAGAGCATAAATTAAGATACAGCTCAAATGTAAAATTTGTATTTACTTGCTATCACTTAAGCTACAACCAGTGTCCAACTATAAAAGGTGTGGATTTATGAAACGTTTTTCCATTTCTCAAAGCGTTTCTCTGCTATATTCTGCCTTAACAACGGACACTCGAACTCCACAGGTGCGGAGTATGTCTGTATGCATCAATATACGCAAACCGTGTCCCAAAAGAGAACAGTTCTACCCAAATAACCTCCCTCCGTCACCAGATCCAGGCACACTGAGCTTGACATTAATCTAATAAAAGCTGACTTTGTCATTAAACAATAATCAAATACCTTTTCAGTCAATGCCCCCAAGTGATTTAAGTCTCTGAAAATTGGAAGAGATATATCCTTGGCAGAGTGTCCTATCTTATGTTTGCAAGTGTGGCTGGCAGCTCTGAATGAGCAGTGATAGCAGTTGTTCTAAAAGTGATCCCGCTGTGCAAAGTCTTTGAGGTTGTGGGTCTTAAAAAGCGAATGTATTTATGGGACAATGATTGTGAAGCAGACTTTGCCAAGTGTTGGAAAACCGCAAGCTCCCAAACAGTGTCCATGCAATGTGAAGTTTTCTAACACCACAATTAGGTGCCCTGCCAATTTATTACACTTGTAAAAAGACTTCCATTGTTTAAAGATTTCATGGGGAAATTTTTGCTTTAATTTCTTTTTTATATTTTAGAGAGTTATGAAGCCTAAAAAAAGTTCATTTAGGAAGAATGTTTTTATTATCTCTCCTCTACTCATTTATTCATCACTCATTCTAAGTTATGCATCTTGGCTTCTATCCATCGGTTCAAAATGTATTTTCATTTTAACAGTGGCTTGACTTACACAAAATTTTACTGTTCGATTATACTCATACTGTTCACATATCAAATATCAGCTGTTCGACATAAAAAATATTCCTGCGCAACAAACGTTTTACATCAGAATGAAAAGCATCACTTTCTATTCTTTTCACCATTGACTAAATAATGTCAAATAACTGGCATGATGGACAGTTTCCATAGCAATAAAAACTTTAAATAAAAAAAAAAATCACATCTTATTTGTGTTAATATCTTTATCTTTCTGACAACTCATTCTCTTTTACATGATGTGTATGATTTCTCACATTTGTATTCGTTAAGATGAACTCTAGGACATACAGGGGTTTAAGTGTGACTTTCCCTGTAATTCTAACAGAAGTTAGCATTGATTATACCCTGGCACACAGTAGTGCTGCACCTGGGAGTTCTGTCATTGTCACTGCTAAGTTTACCACAACACAGTGGGGTGTATGTATCGGTGGAGCAGATGGTGTTTTTGCTCACAAATTGGATGTCATAAAAATGGCGGATGAGATAACAGCAATTCAATTTGCTGATTATTGGATAAAATATGGAAGGAAGAATTAAGGCTGAGTGGTTAAAGGTACAAAGAGAACATCATCCACCTTTGTTCTGACATTTCCTCAGTTAGTGATGTGTGTGTTAGGCCACAACATGGATCTCGCTTCTGATAAATTTTTTTCTTCTACATATTTGTTCTCATCGTGGGAGGAATGGTACAGATTGTAGACAGGGCAAACGTACAAACAGCAACACATACTGCTTCTACTATGCATTTACATAAAATTAACATTTTTTTAATTTGTGTTTAGCTCTGGCTGGGCTTACACTTGATTTTAACAACACCTCTGACTATATATATGCTATACAAATGTAAAATGCTTCATAACTTCTGGTCAGACATAGTTTATTGTATTAATAACATACAAAAGACAGACTTCAGTGCAAATCCAGCATAATGCATATTGGGTATTTTGCCAGCAGATGTTAATCTACCCTCAGTGGTGTGATCATGGGTGAAACTAGCCTTAATAATGGGAAACAGAAAAGTGTTAAGGCACTGGAAGTCAAAAGAGCGTATCAGTTTTAATGAATGGAGAGACAAGCTCTTTGTTAAACTACCAACTATCCAAGTGTGTTGTTTCGTTAAATTAACAGCGTCTATTGATTACATGCTCGTCTTTACTATGTTTCTGTAACAAAGGCATTTATATTGCAGGGTATCTAGAGCAGACAGCTTATTTGCTGTACAACATTGGGCAGAAATTGATAAAAACATAAACCTATCATTGATTTTCTCTCTCAAACCAATAAAAACGCACTAATAGACATCATGGTAGCAAAAAATACCACAACTACAGCTTGCAGAGATAGCAAACAATAAATATGACCAAGGCACAGTTGCCATCACGTTGAACTAGTTGAAATGTTCTGCCACTATTATTCTAAATGAAGACTTTGCTCTCTATCCCTGTCCTGAAACAGGTCTTTGTTTTCAACAATGGGGATTCAGAGTTGTGTGGAGCTCTGTGTGGAACTCAGACTAAGTGCAGCTGCTTTGTCTCTTAAATAAATAACTTTTAGTGTCTGTGCTGCTCTTGTCTCTTGTGGCTGGAAGATGAGAAGTCAAATTATCTGTTGCTGTGTTGAGGCTGATAAAAACAGACACATAGATCAGTCACAGTCAGGACTGATACCAAGACTCACAAAACATCATCTACCATGTCACCAAGAATTTCCACGTCTGTCTCGTCTCCATTTGCCAAGGTTTCCCACATTACTACTGAAGCCAACTTCTCTTTCAAGTTTTAATATATGTATTTCCAATACAGCTAAAATCACACACATCCATTACAAACTAAACTGACAGTTCTCTTCATGGAAATCTGTAATATTTCCAAACACAGATGAATGAAATGCTCAGAACTTATTTTCTGAAGAAAAAAAAGAATGTATTTGGGCCCTATAGCTTACCCACATATATATGGTTTATTAGGAAATGAGTGAATGGTCGTGGCTGATGACAATCAATCCTTACATACTGAGTAGCACTTTCACTTTTTATGATTTTTCCTTAAAAAATCAATTGTTCATTGATTTATCAATTTCTGTACCGATTGTTTCCAAAATATGATGAGCTTTAAAGTTATGTAAAAAATCAAAAGTATGATCTAAATCAAATAAACCTCACATTAAAATATGGTAGTTCCTGTGAAGTATATGGTTTTTATAATAAAAAATGGATTGAGTCATTCATTTGTTTAAGGACAAAAATCTGAATAAACAACAGAGATATTACACAGAAAAAACAACATAACCTATTGTTATTCCACAGCAATATCTCCAACACTGCTTGGTTTATTAAGAGCTATTATTTAAATGTGGTAAGAGCTCAGTGTGCCAACCAGAATTACGTTAAAGGCATTTTATCCATCTGGGAGGTAGACGCATTAACCTTAAACTGATATTTAAATGTCACGACAGTATATGTGTGTGTACCTGGAGCATATAGAGAGTGTAATTCAATAAAGGCCTACCCTTTCCAGCTGCATATTAAATCAGATTATGCAGTCACAGATGACTGATTGCTGGGGCCAATGTTTTCATCAATTAGGCCAAATTACCAAACAGCTCCGGTAGCACACGACCTCTACCTTCTCAGTAGTGTTGTGTGTCTCGTGGGTGATGACCAGCCTAGCAAGGCTGCTTGGTAAGAATGTGTGCAATTAAAAAAGAGAGAGATTTTGAGCATGTGCACACGTAGATGTTCATATGATGTTTGCATGTTCATGGGATTCCAGGTGTAAAGAAAAATACACAACTTGAAATCAACTCAGTGTTATCCTCCAGAGAGTCAGAGATGATCTTCATGTTGCTTCAACTCCAGCAGCTCCTGTTCTTCTCCAAGACTCACAGCTGTGAGAGGAGAAGATGTTCCTTTATTACCCACTATGACAATGTGGCTGGAATTGTTTTCACCTTGTGAGTCTGTGTGCGTCATCGTGGCAAAATGTGGGCCTGGAGACGCCTACTGTAGTGGGAACTACAGTAGGCAGTTGTTAAAACTTTGGACGCATTTTGTTCCTTTGATATGACCGGGCAGGAATTCGTGGAATTTGTTTGTGTATTTGCAAATCCCTTCCATGATGTTTCAAGATGTTTTTGATGAGTTAAAAAAATATATTTTTTGCATTTGTGGAACGTGTTTTATATATTAACAGATTTCATATTTACACACGGATTATTGATCTGTTCACACAAATAACATTGAGACAAATCTAATCCCATCAAGGTGACATCTTCGAAATAGTTTTGTGAAACCAAGAGTCCAGAAAAAAAAAAGATATCCAGTATATAATCTTTGAAAACAATAATAAATCAGCCAATATTCACAATGTAGAAGCTGGAGAATTGTTATGTCCTTAAAAAAAAAGAAAGAAAAATTAACTATGTTGTTGTTTTTACTCCTCATATTTATTTTTTACTTTGTAGTCTTATTTTTAAGACTCTTGTATTTTTTAGTATTACTACTTTTATTATGATTCTTATTAAATCATTGCTATGATTGTTATTTCCTGTACATGCCAAAAGAACAGTTGGCAGGTTAACTGCTTGTGTGTGCTCGTGTGAGTGAATACAGGTCCAGATGAGTGGTCTGGACTCCTCCACTCAGTGAAACCATCTGGAGCTCCAGATGGTCACTGGGAGTCCTGAGAGCAGACCAGGTTAAACGCCCAAATGCTGAACCGTAAACTGGGTTGTGGGACTGTTTGTTTACTTCACTCTGTCCAAAACTACAAACTACTGAGCGTATCCACATCCATCTTAATAATTGGGTAAAATCAGTCATTCACTGCAAAGAGAGGAACAAGGTAGTGGGTCCTGGTTGGTCCTGTGGTCTGTATGGTTTGTCCATGTTCTTCTCATGTGTGCACGGGATTCTTTCTGATTACTCCAGGTCCCTCACACCCGACAAAAACAAAACAAAACATCAAAAAATATCAAGGAAGTTCAAAATAATTTAACACTAGGCTGTGCAGCAGCACTTAACTGTCCACTCTGGTTGAAGGTTCACTCTCTTGCATCTGTAACCACACCAAACTGTGATGTCACAGTGTCCTGGAGTACGTGTTTACATTAGTTAGTAAGGCAGGAAGCTAACCACTGCAGATCAGCAAAAACAAGCTGCTGTTAAGTGAAGAAATAGTCTCATTACATCTTTCGTCCACCAGAGAACAGTATCAAGTAGAAAATGTCTGACCCAGTACATATAAAAATAATATTTATCAGTATCAGCCTCAAAAGTCCAGGATTGCTCTGGCTTTAAGCCAGATGCAGCTTTTTGATTACACCATGTTCTGCAGACGCACAGTGGCACAGATTGTGGATCAAACAGACCACCAAGCCTTCCCTGGAAAACACTAGCAATCACTGATGGAAAGGTGACGGTGGCCAAAAATCCAAATCACATTATGTTGTACCAAACGCCTGAAATGCCTGGAGTCACTCAACCTGCTTATCCTTCTTAACATCTTATCTCATTAAAGAATGTCGTTTAGGATTCTGTCATCACAGGACCGGGCCCAAGTGCAGTTAGGAACGAAATCTTATCTTTTCCAATGTTAGGATGTCAGATCTTACCAAAAACCAACACACACTCAAACACATAGGAACACATGTGATGGGTTTTAAGATCCATTAGAAACACACCCACTCTGACACCTGCAGCAGGTGCAGACACTGTGTGAGACACAACAGACGGTACAACTGGAGAACTCCATGAGGCATCCATGAGTTCCTCATTTTGAGAACTGAGCAATAAGATCTGGAGTTTATTTATATTTGTTTTGGGATCCTGATCTATGCACTTGTCTGCTTTTGGTACATGTTTAACTGCAAAGTTCTACCTTTATATTAAAGGTGAACACTAATTACTATTTTTTGCAATGATAAAATATTTCTGTGTGGTCCCCAGTAAAAATCATGACAAGTACCATAATCATTGTCTGATAAACTGAAGAATGAAATATCTCTTAAGATTCTCCACCTTCTTCTGCTGATAAAAGTCTAACCAACAAGATTGTCTCAAAAATCACAAAACCAATTTATTTTAGATTTTTGATTTAATCGACATCAAAATTACACAAGCACAAGCAGTAGTAGACTGTCTGTCCTGTCACTTCTTTCATGAGCTGCTGGACTTTGGACTGAAGGGACTGCAACATCCTGGTAATCCCAGATGCTACAAGAGCATTGCTCATTCATCAAACATGGCTGTATCAACTCACAGCTGGAATCAATACACCATCTACAGCAACATCTAACAAGTTCATACAGGGTGAATCAGATCATACTGCAAGGGAACCACTTTGCACCAGAAAGACTTAACATTAAAGAAAAAAGTTTCTTAATATTGGGAAATATTAAGAAATGCACCAAAAACTCAAAAATCCCAACTACTGACACATACTGGGTTTTACACCAGATTCGGAAAACATGATAAAGATGTGGTAACAGGACATTTTGGTAAAACCTGCAGAGGCACAGTGAAATATTCAGGCTGCCGTACTAATCTGGTGCCCATTCTGTGAGCCGGCATGGACTCGTTGTGGGAAAGAGATTCCCTGCTTCCCTTCTGCAGCTGCAGCCAGCGGTAACACCAGCAACAAAAAGGTATCGCAAATGTTCCTCCATGCTTCACTTGCCAACAGCTCTGCATGGGCAGAATCCATTACTGAAGCCGGTGCATTTAGACACACAGCAGCAGGGCATTATTCAGAAACAAAGGCCTGCTGGAGAGGTAATTTTCTTACTATCCATAGATGAAACTCATCTTTCTTACACATAAATAGATAGATTTTTCTATAGATTTCTTTCAGAAGCCAGTGGGAAAACTGCAGTTGACGTATTGAACTGCATTGATATTGTATTAGATCACACACAAGCTGGTTTGAAACATGCTGTATCTTATGATGTGTCTCAAGTGCATCTTTGGTTTTCATTTGCAATATGTATGGAAAAAGTGAGAGTTCATAGATAAAGCAATGAAGACAAAGCTTTGCATTGCGTGTCTTTACCTTTAACCTTATGCACACATTTAGAGCTGGGCACGGAAATCAAAGACAAGAGGAAAAAGCAGCAGCAAAGTTTTCAGAATAATCAGTCCACTCCCCAGTTTTCTCACTGGTGTTCCTGTGTGTTACCTGTAGTTCTGTGTGTGTTGTGTGAGATGATGCTTGTTCTCTTTTTCAAGCTCTTTCGACACACTATTATTTGTCCATTTATGTGTACTTTATGGTACATGCAATGTGTCCAATTGTGTATTTTTAGCTAAATATTATTGTGTTATCATTTGACAACATTCTGTTGTCTAATAATGACTCCAACAAAACTCCAGTTAAAAACAAAAAGGAGCTAATAAAGTTTTTGTTTCACATGTATGAACGAGTTACTGAGCTTCTGAATTTGGACTGATGTAAGGCAAAGGAAAACAACCACAGTATTCTGCAGCCAACACTTTTTCATATAATTAACAGGTTGTAATCAATATCTGAAAAATGTTCTTTTCAGTATTTTTAGAATGATTTCAAAACACACACATCCCACTATAGGAAATACATTTCATCATTTATGTTCCTTTGGATGCACTGATCAGTAAATTGACAGACAAGAAATCAAGATGAATGGATAAATATATTGTATGTAAATGTATTAGAATTAGTAGAATAATGATGAACTATTTTTTATTACTGCAGGTAGTTGTAGGAGACATGAATGAATGTAAGTAAAAGTATGCTACTGTAAATTGTAAATTGTCACATCCCACTGACAAACAGATGGCAAGGAAGTTTGTGTGTCTGCATATTTCCGTGTGCGTGTGTGTGTGTGTGTGTCTGCATTTCAGAAGTGTGAGCTCAGCAGGTTACTCGCTGTCTGGCAGCCGGCACCCGAGGGTTTGACAAATAGGATCTGGCCCAGTGGTGCTGCTTATTAGCAACATTTGTATGGGACCTCACCTGTGAGTGTGTGTGTTTGTGTCTGTGTGTGTGTATATCGCTTAACATTTGAATGTGATCTAGGGAGCTCACCTTTGCTAGACTTGCAGTCAGCATTTCTCACATGCAGACACACTCCTCAGGTTGGCGAGCAGCTAATGTTCCCTTAATACCTGCGACTGCTGCACTCCTCACAGTGATAAGTAACTTCTCTCTAGATCAGCGTTTCATGACGACTGGAGAAATGTTGAGTATACCTTCAGGATGGTGCTGAGGAGAGGCAGACACAGTAGAGTTTGAAATTAAATGTGGATGATAGTTTGCTCTTGCAGTGAACTGTTGAAGCCCTGAATATGAAAGTATGCTATAGATACTGGGCCTTATAACCTCCACCTGTTAAAGACGAAGGTGAGGTTTTTAGGGAAGACTACAAACTCTATAGTTTTGTCACTTTGCTGGAACATTGGCTGGTTAACTCAAAAAAAAAAAAACATGAGTTCCCCAGCTGTATGTGTGGTCTTCTGCATCTGAAGCTGAAAATAAACTATTTAGGAGCAGAAAGTAGGACTTAAAATTAGTCTAAAATTAGTCCCCTGTGATTTCCCTTAATAAACTAAACAACAATCTTTTCTGCCTGTTTCAGCAGTATTTATTTTATGTTAAGCCTGTGAGCACAACCAGGTTTCAAAAGCACCACTCACATGTTCAGACATTTGTGACACGACTCAACAGCCTTGTTACAAAGCAATGCAAAGCCAGTCTTTTCAAACATTTACCTAGCCACAGATGTGGTGTTCCACACTGTGGGTCTGCTTATCTTCAGGAAAAAATGCAGAAATTAAATCATCAGCTGAGGCAGGGGCTGGAGAGAGAGAGGCAGCTGAATACAGCAAACCATTAGGTTAATGAGCTATGAAATGAAATGTATTTCTCAGCCTGCAGGCCACATCCTCCTAAATATCAGCTAACACGGCTAATGAACTTTACACCGTCATCAATTACCTGTATCCATCACGGCCTAGTAGGATTTTAATATGGAGGATGAGGAGTGAGCATGAAAGAGAGAGGAAGAGTTACCTATAGGCGTATGCCACACATTTAACTCTGTATACATACCACAGTTATACAGACAGAAACTAATTCATAGGTGACTGACAGAAATTGTTGGATTAGTATTGACTTTACAGACACTGAAACAGACACTTCAGACAGTAGAGGGAACTAAGACAGGATGAGGAGAGTATACGAGGGACGGAGAACATGGAAATATTTAGTGAGTTCACTGCAACTTTATTCAGCTTCAAATCTTTACTCTTTCAATAAATGTTAAATTTATCTTCAAGGTTTAAGGTGCTGCTGTTAAAAAGATAGTTAGTACCTGTCAGTGGTAATTTAATATCACAATGTTACCGTGCTTGCGACAGTGCTGTTCTTGAACTGATAAATGGGGGTCAGGCTTTGACACGACCAAAGTCTGAAGGTTTCTCCACCTCATTTTAGCCTCAGCTGGCTGCAGAAAGTGCCAGAGAAAAAAACCCTGTAAGGTTCAACACGGTGTAATTTGATTTTATCTAAAACATTTTAATCTTTAAAGTTGGACAAGCTCTTCACATCTGAGAATAAGTATAAGTTTAAATATCAGTTTCCTGCAATCACTACAGCACATTATACTGTAGTCACATCAATGCAGGAGAAGGGTTTAATGGAAAAATGATGTGGAATATTTATAAGGAGAACTGACTGATTCTCCAAAACAGAATCAAGGGATGCAACAATGTCTAACTCTATTATTTTTGTATTTCATTATACTTGTTGAGTTGTTGTTTTAACATTTATGCAAATTTGATTCTTGACAGAATTAAAAAGCACAAGAAGCATCTAAAACAATCAAACTCTGCAGGGAAATCCAAGAGGGCTAAATAAAAACTCAGGCAAACAAACAAGAATGAAAACAGTGTCATTAACAAGAATTCAGATGAAAGACAGTTAACTTGTTCTTCATCTTGGTGATGATTAAAACAAGTTGATGTGTTAGCTTAAGCTACTTTGTTAATTAGCTCTAACATATTGGACATTTATTGAGCTTGATGAGGAACAGAATTAATCAAATATGCACAATGTGGCTCAGCTTTTCCTCAGTCTTCTGGGTATGCTTTGTTTTGCATCCACAAACACACACACAAAAATGCACCAATACTGTAAATAAAGAAGCAGTACAGAGAGCCCACGTGAACATAAGCCAGACTGTTGAATTCATTAAATGTTTGTCTCTCAGGCTGAGTTTGCTCTTTTAAGGACTATAAACAAAACCATGTGCAAAACAAAAAGTTGGCAACAGCTTATACCTAAAAACAGTTATGGGATCTCACAGAATAAATCTTACCACATACAGCAACACTCACCTTACTTTTCACTCTGTAACTCACCCTCTGCACTTTGTTTTCCACACTCTCTCCCTGACCCGTCCGTCTTAACTCCCTGCTCTCTGTTCTCCTCCTCTCTTCCACTTTGACACTAATAAGCAGTGAAAACTGTTGTGCGCTGGAGTCCTTTACAATCAACAGTCATCTCAAATAAAATCATACGGCCTCAGCTGTGCTATCTTAACACACGCAACCTGTCAGTTTCACACACACAGCCACCAGAAAATGGACACAAAGTGCTTTTGAAGCGTCTGTAATGATGACACCCCTCCTTCTGTAGAAATCCACTAAGAGGTAACATGATGGGTTTGAGTAGACCTCTTCAGGAACTCTCAGGATCGCCAAATTGTGGAGAGGCCAGTGTTCTGACATGATAATGAAATTAACAGCAGGACATGAACCCACTTTACAACCTTTTGGGGTCATCCTTATCTGATCCCAGGAGAAAGACAACACAAGACAAAAACACTACTGCAACAAAGACTGATGTTTTACTCAACAAACATATTTTATATATTTCACAAAGGAAATTCACCGGAGATAAAAAAAAAAAAAAAAAAAAAAAAACACCAGTCCCCTGATTTAAGTCATATCAAACTTAATTAAGCATGTTTGAATTATCATGAAATGATTATGGAAATGTATTTTATTATTTCTTAGGGCTGCACAATGTGCAAAAAAAAAGAAAAAGATATTGTGATTTGAGTCATGATTTCAGTTGGAATGATTGTTTTTGCATTAAATGATGATTTGATATTTGTGGGGTTTTTAACAAACAAACATGGTCCCTTACGTCTGCACAATATGATTTATATGCCAGGGCATCTCTGTAACACCACAACGCTTATGGTGGTAACAATGCACAACAATGTTGTGACACATTTTACCTTTATCAAAAAACTTGCAGCTCTGGTGGTTTGGATATTGCACTTGGCCATATTGCGGTTTTGATGTTCTGATTAATTATGCAGCCCTATTATTTGCTCGCATTTCAGGCTGGAAAAGCCGGTTCTCCACCTATAATGCGCGCCTGGACCTGCTGGTTGATAAAATAGAGCTCGACACGTCTCTCTTCCTTTAACTTTACTTTCGGTTCTTCTACAGTTTTTCTTTTTTGTCCATCAAGATTTCCTTGTAACTGCTCACCAAGCATCTTCTCTAGTCTTATTCTATCTCTAGGTATTCCTCTCTTCCCTAAGCCAAGCGATCCAGCCTCAGTTTTTAACTCAGTACCGAATAGAATGAGTTTTTTAAAATATATCTTTGTGCCTCAGTAAGTCTCACTTTGATAGTAGTTTGCAAATTTTGTCATCTGTCCAACAAGGTTACTTTCAAGACTATTCAAGTGTAGTGAATGAAAGTGAGTGCAGCAGAGTTGTAACTGACTACAACCTCAACAGACCAAGAAACAAGCAGAGGCTGCACCATCTACAGCGTTCTGCCTGCTTAAAGAATCATGCTCAGCCTTAACTCCACTCCATCAACCCTGGAGTGAGATCGCCAGACCAGCTGAAAAGCCCATTATCTGACCCTTGTTGCTTAGCAACCGCTGTGTCCAAGGAAGTGTCACGTTACTGGGAGAACCATGACGGAAGTTAGCACCAAAAATTTGTGTACAACTGAATGGGAGTCAACACCAAGTCGACAGAGAAAAAGTAGGCAAAAACTTCTGCTGTGTTTGGTAAGAGCTGATATTGGAGATTGATGAGGATTCTTCCTGGAGAAGCTGATCCTGTGGCGTCCCCCCCGTTCTCTGGTAACTCTTGAACCATATGCTTCATTTCACTATTGCCAAACCGAGTGATCAGTTCATTTTCTCATTCAAAGATCAACTTTATTCATCTGTTTGATTCCAACCTCTGTGTGATGTTCATTATCAATGCCTCATTTATTCATTTGCTTACAGACATTTAGCTATAAATAAATCCTCATTCACCGCCAAGTCGTGGTCTTGTGTATTCCTTCAAGCAGAGACAGAGATCTCTGCATTGGGAGTTCACTACTTCTTATTATAAGACTGATTAATGTGGTAGTTAAGTATTGTTTAACACTAACCTATTGGTTAAATCAATGCAGAAGAGATAGTGGTTTAAACATTTTTGTAGGTAGCAGGATTATATGTGTAACATCTAATGATTCACAAAGTTCTTAACCTGACATTATTGAAATTCATCAATTTCAATCATTGAAATTGGCTTATTGAGAATAACTTATGCAAACTGTAATGTAATGTTATCTAACTTAACTGTGTTGTTTTGTGCTTCCCTTCATTTACCATCACACTGAACAATGAACAATGAACAGAAATAGACCATATTCTTCTCCTGAAACATGAGGATATACCTGGTGAAAGACCACGTGCTTCCTGTCCTTGCACAGATGCTACTTGTATACAGACACTCAAGCACAAGATGAACTTTCAATGAGTGAGAAAAGCAGCACCTTCAGAGCCTGCTGACTGTCCAGTGCCATCAGTTACAGATAAGGTGAGGACAGAATTGGTGCGCAGAGCATCTGATCAGATAACATCAGATTTAATTTTCCCAAATAGAGCTTAGGAGGACGCCGCCACCTTTTCTCAGTGTAGAGGAAATTATGAGAGAAGTGGGAACTTGCCTCAAAAATAATAAATAAAACAGAAATAGCACTAAGTGAGGCAGGAGGAAGAGGTGGTGCGACATCCTGACAAGGTTGGTAGATATTAAACAATCAGTGCTGTCAGAGGAACCACAGACACACTTCACCTGCCAAAGAGCAACAATTCTTTTTTGTGAGAAGTAGAACATACTTCCACGTGTGACCCTGTTCTCAAGTGTCACTGAAACCTGGTATTTACTAAATGTCATTCAAAATGAGCTAATTACCTGCATGAACTGGATGATTATGGGTGCTTCTTTACCATGCCAGTTCAGTCACACTGGTTATTGCTGCTGCACAAACAGAAAGATAAAGCACATTTCCCTGGGAAAGATGTACTGAACATTTTTCCTCATGATCAGCAATACTATCAATCAGAATGTAAAATAATAATATGTGTGTTTGAAAATGACATTGATGATACTCAAACCTACTGAGGACTGGTTGATTCTCTATTCACAAACTCCTCTTTTGTTTTCTACAGGGACTCTTCTCAAGGTCTCTCGTTGTATACGTGCCTGTGTAACATAGCAAATCCCTAACACACACACACACACACGCACGCACACACACACACAAAGCGCTCCCTGAGCAGTTGACTCTCAGGCCAAACGCGATTGTTAGAGGCAGAGCGATGGGAACAACTGTTTGGACAGTGTGTTGAGATATAATCCCTTCATCTGGACCCTCTCTCCCTCTGTCTTTTCATCTCTCATGCGCTCACACACAAAGCTACACCCACACCCCCACACATACATGCACACACACACACACACGCACACTCTCCCTCACTCTCCCTTTGCCGAGCATGGCAAAAGCTCATTGTCACCTTCCCTTATTTACAGCCTTTCTCAACAGCTCCTCTCTCACTGCCAGCTCTCCAGTCTTCACATATCTGATCAGTCCAAAGACACTGAAGTCTGCTGATGGACCAATCCACTGCATTTGGCTGATTAGCAATCAGCTATATTCTGCTAGTTCTTGATCCTGCTATTACCAAACTTAGCAAAAGACAAAAGCCACTTGCAGCCACTTGCAGCCACTTCATGTCAATTCTTAAAATCAGATGTGCAACTGAACAGTATAAGACTGCTGTGACAAAGAAAAACAATATGATTAAGCTTTACATCCAGGGGAGGAGTGTCTAAGTTTCACTGTAGCCTGGAGGTCAGGTCCCAGACAAGCAAATACATTTTTAAAACTAGAATTACCACCTCGTAGTCATATGCCTCCACCAGAAGGAAATATGGTCACAATTTCCCCTTCCTGAGCTACAGCACTGATAAAATGGCCAGAAGTGTTTTTGCAAAACATTATGATGTTACCGTGAAGTTGACCTTTGACCATTTGCATATAAAATAACATCACTTCATTTTATCTTTATAGACATTTCAGTTAAACTGTGTGATCATTTTGAATGAATTCATGAGGTATGGCCAAAAAAATGTTTTGTGAGGTCACAGTGACCTTGACCTTTGATCACCAAAATCTAATCAATTCATCCTTTAGTCCAAATAAATATTTCTGTCAAATTTGAAGAAGTTCCCTAAAGGCATTACTGAGATATCGCCTTCACGAAAATGGGACAGACGGACAGACTACCTGAAAACATAATGCCTCTGGCTCTGGCTGTCGCAGGCAAAGAGTCATAAAAAGAAACCCAATCCCAAAGGGACACTATTACAGTCACACCTGAAGATCATAAGACCTAACACAATGCAGTCAACCTGACAAGAGACTAATGGAGAGAGCATCAACACTGCAGCAAGATGAGCCACCAATCAACAACTAACAGCGGCCAAAAAGAGTCGCAATAAATGTCATTTTCCCCTGCACTTCACACTTCGGATTCTCCATCTCACTTCAGAAATCACATTGTTTGCTTCAGAATGATTGTAATATGAGCCCAGCCTGACTCAGGACCTAGCACCTGATACTAGGAAAGAGTAACAACATAATCAAGCTCTCTTGTAGTCTACATGTCGGAAGAGTATCCACAAAAGGAGGCACATTCTCTGTCTCAGTGGCCTCTCTGCAATAAATCACAGCTGCATACAGTAATATGGACTTGCAACAATTATTTTCATTATTGATTCAGTTAATAATTATTTTCTTGATTCATTAATTAGTCATTTAGTCTATAACTTGGCAGCAAAAATATCCATAGCAATTTCCAACAGCCCAAGGTGATTATTTCAAATGTCTTGTTTTTCCTAGCAACAAAACCCAAAGAGATTCAATTTACAATGATGGAAAACAGAGAAGTAACAAATACCCATATTAAGCTACAACCAGCAAATGTTTGGCACTTTTCTTGACATGCAACACAAACAATTAAATTACTTTCTGTCAGTCAACTACAGTCAACAAATATGTGTCTGAAACAATTCAAGTTACAAGTGTTTTGTTTGTTTTTTTTGTTTAGTTTTTTTTTTGCTGTCCATACCCAAACACACACGGCCTAATATTCATACTAAGTGAACAGTATTCATGAATTCATGGCTTTCGCCTTTGGTTTCGCCTCAGCCAATAGCACAGTAATAGTGGGTCCAAAATAAAGTAATTCACTGTCTTTATACTTCAAAATGAATTTTAATTGGATTTGGCATTTAGCTTTCTGACTTATTTACAGAGACCTACAATTCGACTGCAGTTGCATTACAGTTTCCTACAAAGACTGCCATACAATTTACTGTAAATATGTTTTCCCTTCATGCTGAGCACTTGGCTCAGTAACTCTTAAAAGCAGATGAAAGCTTGTGAGAGTGCTCCATGGATGTTCTGTATCCATGTGACATGAAGCTATATTACAGCATCTCTGTCTAAAATAGCACACAGCTACTCCCTATTTGTGTTCATTATGTGGGAGAAACCTGTTTTGTTTTAATGAGACTTGCTGCAGCTCTGAGCAAAATGTGGCATGTTTGTGTGTGTATGTGTGTGCATGCATACATGTGTTTGTGTGAGAGAGAGAGAGAGAGAGAGAAAGCAAAGTGTATGAATCCATAGAGCAGATGGAAGCACATAACAGTAGAAGGCAACAAATACACACACACCTGTGTTCAGTATAGAGCGGTAAATGATATGGCCCATAAGCTCAAACCTCAGGTCAGAGAGAGCTGGCAGTATGGTGTAACAAAACACACACACACGCACGCACACACACACACACACACACACACACACACACACACACAGTCCCTAAATGAAATGTCATTGTCAGCTTGTGTGTGTGCTGCTGAATGGTTTGACAGTCAGCCATCCCATCGCTGTGTAGCAGAGGCGGCTGCTGCATTGTCTGCTATACAATAGTGATTAGGAGGGTGACAGAGACAGAAGGAAAGCAAGTGAATCTTATTGTGTGTTATACAATGGCATTTTAGAAGAATGCAAGAGAGAGAAAAAGAGATAAAAAGAGGTTTTATTGTCTGTTGTATAATAGCATTTAGTGGGATGAGCTCAGAGGAGCGGAGAAGAAAAGACAGATTTAACAGGAGATTGACTGGATCTGTTGAACTGTCATTTCAAAGCAGGGCATAGCACATATACACTTATGCAATATGTGAGGATTCCTTGAATTTCTAAACATATAAAAATGGCTGGGTACCAAACTATCTTTTTTTTTTTTTGGTACTGACCAAAATTTATGACAAATCCAAAGTCAAGCTACAGTGTCTTCAGACAGCATTGAGACCATTTTATTATGCTGTAGATTTAATTTTAAATTGGAAAATAAATGCTATTTGGCCAATTTATACTCAACAATCCATAAAGACTAAGAGATAAAATGTTAACACATTTTTGCAAATTCATGAACATAATCAAAAATTGAAGTGTCTCATTTACAAAAGTATTCAGACCCTTTTCTGTGGCTCCAAACTGTGGTCAGGTTTGTCTGATTGTGTTTATAAGGTCACACAATTCACAATGCATGTCAGGACAAAAATCATAACATCCAACAAGTCCAAGGAATTCTGCTTAGACCTCTGTGGCAAATTTGTGGCATTGCACAGATGAGGTGTATAATGAAGTGTATAAAATCATCTCTGAAGCTGCAGCCTGGGCAACAGCCTCAACAATTGTGACATGGAAGATGTTTGTCACCACCCAGACTTGACTGACCTGCCAAATTAAACAATGGGACAAGAAGGGCCATGATCATGGAGCTGACCAAGAACTCAAAGGTCAGTCTGATAGAGCTTCTGGCACTGCTCATGACCTAGCTAATACCTTCCCTACAGTGAAACGTATTGGTGACAGCAGCATGGACAGACAGAGTCGTCAGAATTGAGGGAAGAATGAATGCAGCTAAATACAAACGCTTTTCATTCAATGTGATGGAGCTTGAGAGGATCTGCCAGGAAGAATGGGATAACCTGCCCTAATCCAGGTGTGCAAAGTTTGTAGAGATTTACCCAAGAAGGCCTGAAGCTCTAATTCCTGCCAAAAGGGTTTCTCCAAAAAACTGAATTAAGGGTCTGAATACTTGTGTAAATGAGAGATTTCAGTTTGGATTTCTAATAAATTAAAGTGAAAAACCTGTTTTAACTTTGATTCTATGGGTTATTGAGAGTGGAGAGTATAGTTTTATCCATTTACAGTTAAATCTACAACACAAGATAGTGTGTACAAAATGAAGGGGTCTGAACACTTTCTGAGGCCACTCGATTTACATCAAGCATTTTTGCAGCAGTTGTTTTTGACTGTGGTGAGTTTAATTTGATTTCTCCGAACAGGTGAAAAATAAGACTAGGTCAAAGCCTAGTATATGTCTGGACCGAGGACTGACTGATTTTTCCTAAAAGGTAAAGATACAGTCACTTGGTGGCTCACCTGGTAGAGTGCAGACCATTAAGACTTAGCCCTAACCACAGCGGCCCTTTGCTGTATGTCATCCCTTCATCCCCCCTCTCTCTCTCTCCCCAACCTTCCTGTCTCTCTCACTGTACCTATAAATAAAGGCAAAAAAAAAGTAAACATACAACCACAAATGTCATTACGTTGCCTCTCCTCTGCTGCCTGTCCCATCTGTTACCACTATGCTGACGTCCTCTAGCCTTCATTACCCTGATCGTGTTTGTCTGAGGATTGGCTCTCTAACATTCGCTTATTATCCTTAAAGCAACATTTCACTTTAGTGCAGTATTGCCTTGAGCAGGTGCGGCTTTGCTCATTATCAGCCTTCAACATTATTGTCTTTTTGACTTTGAAATGTGATGAGTATTTTACTGCATTCTTGTCAGATGGGTAAGATGGGAGATACGGGTGCATTCTACTGGAAATGATGTATCAGACGGTAACAACTGAGGGTGTATGACTGAACTTTGTCTTCTCTGATTCCCTCAGTTATACGCACATTAACCAACAACATTAACACCTTAAAAGTTCACTGCAAGACATTTACTTGCAAGACATCTACTCGTATGGAATTTGCTTTGCTGAGAAACTCAAATGTCATCATCTCTAATGTGATGTCCCACCTCTGCGTTCGTCCTTGTTAATCTCAGAAAATCACTGGTTGGAAGGTCGTTAGCTAATTTAGAGCAGCTGGGCTCTTGGCTGTGAAGCCGAAATCAACCCTGATTCTAACTTTGCACCTTCACAATGTTTCCTTCATGTTTAGTTCATTCCAGTTTATAAATCTAACAAATCTACATTTGCTTTAGGTATATCTCTTGTACAGACTTGTCACATTCCCAGAGCCAGTTTGTGACACTATAAATGCATTGACCAATTCTGGACCCATACAGAGAAACATACCTGTGGAGGGTTGATAGATAATAGACACGTCACATTTTTTGACCAAGCAGGCATACAGTAGTGAAAACTGCTTAAAAGGTTTCAGGCATAATTAACACCAGGTTTCTGTGATCAGAAGTGAGAGTGAATCTGCTCAGCTATTAGACATATTGACACAGACCTGAAACCTGCAGGAATAGACAGGGATCCTGCCCAATCCAATTAGTCTGAAAAAAAAAACTAAAACTGAATATTTATACCTAGTGGTTGGGTCTTGGTGACTAGAAATGTGAAGACCCATGAAGATCTCTAAACCAGGAGGCCACTTAAGCTTGGCAACCCCAACTGCACAAAGAAGAGATGCCACTTTCATTTTCACTTCTGATCCCATATCACCTGCTGCCAAAATCACTAAAAGAAAATTCCATCACAGCCGAGGAAATAAGGGTCACAGAGGAAGATCAGAACCCTAGTGTGAGGTGTCGGTGATAGCTATCATGTGATAGTTTTCATTTCTCCTCTGTGGTAAATTGGCAAAAGGTCAGGGATATTGAACAGACAGGTTGCCAGAAGTTTGGCTTAGAGGATTCCCTGGGATCTCAGTTTGGCTCTTGTCAACGAGACTATTTATAGCCATTCCAAGTTCCTCTGATACTAATCTCTATCAGTCTGTGAAAATCAAACCCACTTGACCTTTTTCCAATTCTTGTCATACTCCACAGTGAAGCATAGGGATAATCGGCAGTTAATGGGGATTGGGTTGATAAATGAGAATGGATCCCAATCTGTTTTAGATTGATTCTCTTAACTTGTTTTTCTTGGCCACTTTGTAAGTTACTATTTTTCTAGAAGGAAGCGATCAAAGAATTTGACATTCAGGAGTTAAAGCTCCACCAAGGTGAAGTAACTACTGTGAGGTTTCATTAGGATGCATTAGACACTGCTACACACTTCTGTGTGGAAAATAAAATATGATTTGATAAAACCAAAATACAACAGTCACAGAGAGGCCTGAGAACTTCAAGCATGGCACGCTCTGCTTTTCCTGCAGTTTGTATATTCTCATACCCCCAATCCCCACCTAAAAGATATGCGTACTAAGTATTTGAACTATGCCTGCCAGTGTTTATTTGCAAGGTAGTAGTGTCAATACCGTGACTCTTTTCGGTACAAAAGTTTGGGCCAATACATCTGGCAGATGTACTTGTAAACTTGGATCTGCTGAAAAAAAAGGGGATCACCAAAATTTCTTTCTCAGGGGACTATAGATAATATATTCCTGGAATTCCATCCAATAGTTTTTCAGGTATTTCAGTCTGGACCAAAGTGTTGGTCTGACCACCCATTGTTTTTTAATCAAGTCATCTTCAGCAAACATCTGAAGTTCTCACTGGTTTGACAATGATGAACTGATATTGTCAGACACACACACACGAACACACACACACCTTCAGAGTTCAGAGTCTCTGTTACAAATAGCCAAAACTGCTGTACTGATAATAGTGAGAGATCACCAGTGTCATTATATCCAAATGATTTGCTGTAATGAGGACTCAGCTCCTCCATGTTTTTCGGGGATTAATGTGTTTGTTAATGTGTGTATATGCATATCTGCAGAGATGCCTGTGGTGACTATTTTTTCTTGGTGTGTGCAAATGTGGATATGTGTGTGTGTCTGTCTGTCTGGCCCTTTTCTAAAGGTTAATGAGTGGGGAGTCACCACATTGTAACACTGAGGTGTCTCTACTGCCCTGAGCTAATTGGGACACTCTTTAACTTTATGGTTAATGATGTCAGACACTGCACTTGACTTAGGGTGTGTGTGTGCGCTGTGTGTGAATGTGTGTGCATACTGTGTGCCACAGTAGCCCGTCTTGCAGGGTTAAATGAAGTTGAGAAAAACTGAACCAAGTCAAGTAATAAAAAGACCATTTCACATACAGGTGGTTCTTTTTATGGTGGTTTTATTTATGATTGCATTACTGTATATTGAATTATATTGTTAGGCGTCTCAGCTTCCTCAGCTGAAAAAACATGGTAGAAACACCTCAGTATCTTAATGTTTGGTCTGTTAAGTAAAACCTAAAGCACAACAAAAGCATGAGAGCATGGAAACCCTCAACTGATATAAAATATTTGATTTCATAAAAACAACTTCAGGTCTCAGTTATATACTTAATAATATAAACACAGCAAGACAGAGCAACCTGCTCCCAACAGTATCAGATCAAAACCTCATCAAAAGCCACATGTAGCTGCATTAAAACCTACCACACATTCAACCTGAACTCAGCATTTACTGCCCAACTGTTTGACATAAAGCACCACCGCCTGTTACAATTTCACTGCAGCTGAAGGTAACTAACATGTTCAGCCAGGCAGCGTTAACCAAGGAGAAGCACAAACGAACAGCATGACTAAAGATGGAAAACGAGAATACAGGTTTTGATTTGTAGATAAAACAAGTCCAGAGTAAAACCAGCAGGCTCAGGGACTAAACCTGCTTCAATCCAAATATGATTCTGTAAGTAAGATCTTAAAATATTAGTTTAAACTAAGGAGTAAAACTGTATTTAAATCATTCATACAGTCACTCTTGCTTAATTAGATCCTATATATGAAAAATCAAGCACATACTGTATCATAATATGACCATGGATGAGTAACTTCCCTATGTAAAGTGTGGAATACTTGATATTAGATTAATGAACCACATTTTTCATATATACACTGCAATGTAAATGTATATTTGCTTTCCATCCTATTCACCTATTGTCAAACAAACCGAGGGAGTCTAATCAGGAAAAACCTTATTATTAATCATCTCTGAGAAAACAGTTTAGGTCAGTCAACAAAAGAACAGGTTGAGGTGCCTCTCACTGATTTAATGATGAGGAAGAAGGCTTGTTGCAGCAGTGAAGCATAGGAGAGCGTAAAGTAAAAGAAAAGGAGACCAGAGAGAGAAACTGGGAGAAATTAAATATGACCAACTGATACATCACATCAACCTGTCATGAGTGAATGAATGAATAAGGGTGTGACAGACAGCTTTTTACACCTCATTGCATTTGTCCATTTGTTTATGTTTGAGTGTGTGCGTGTGCGTGTGTGTGTCAGTGGTGCAGTGTGATTTACACCAGGCTTTTACGGTAAAGTACCATGAAGAACATTAGACAAATGACTCTGAGACCATGAAAGATTGATTATTGGCAGATAGGCAAATGGCTGGAGGGTGAGGGAGGGGGTGGAGGAGGAGGAAACCCACACACACACACACACACACACACAAATGAGCACTGAGGAAGAACCAACAGCGTTGAAATGATCTGTAACAGAAACTCATCCTAATGGGTGAGTTCAGCTGGAAAGCGCACCCTGTTAAATATGCGTAACATTCAGCAAAGTCATGGAGAGTAGCCGCTCTGAGTCACTGAGGGAACATGCCAGGATCAGATTGAAACTGCTCTCACACCTCTAAAAAGACAGGGGGAAAATCCTGTACGTTGCTAAGATGAGAATGAAACTAATGATCCCAGTGGGGAAACTGGGTCATTGCCACAGAGAAACAGTAACACGATACAACAAAAGCTTGATGGAATTTAGTTAAGAATAGAACAAATAGGGGGAAAGTGAAACCAAACATCTGCTGCATTACAAACTGTTCAGCGTAGACACACGTCTAAAAAGAAAAGAAATATCAAAATACAATATTAAGTTTAAAGCAATAACAAACAGAGACAAAGGTAATGTATAAGCATTTAAAATTCTATTAAAACTATCAAATCAATGCAGTGTGGAGATTTTTCAAAATATATGTCAATTATATGAAAAAGGAGAAAATGTGAGAAATATGATAATAGTAGAAGCAAAAATTAGTTGGCAGCTATGTTGATTATCCATAAATAGTTTAAGCCATTTTGAAGCATAACTGCCAAATATTACTTAGTCCCAGCTTTACAACTGTGCTGATTTGTTGTTTTTCTTTGTCTTATGTAAAAATAAACTGCATATCTCTGAGTTTGTTACTGCTGGTCAAACAAGAAAAAGCAAGTTGAGTATTTTTCAAGTTTTTTTGACATTTCATGGACCAAACAATTAATAAGAAAAATCAATCAACAGATTAATGATTGATAAAGCCCTATCTTGAGATTCGGAAAGTTTACAAAAGTGATAATAACGACCAAAACACGTCTTACATAAGCAACATATAAGCCACATTTCTAAAATTAATATAAAGGAAAAACATTTACACTCCAGTGACCAATCTCAGCTGATTTAGACTGACAGTGCACAACTTTAAGCAAGTTTTAAAAATAAACTTCCAAAAATCATACAGTTCTTTGGTTGGAAGTTATTAGTCGTAAATTAGCACATCAAGGTTCTCATGAGGAGCATGGAGACGTAACAAGTCTGCGCCTGTTCGTGTGCATGCTCAGCTGTTTAACTCATAGCTGTGTCACTGCAGAGCGACCTCAAACTGTCACAACTTTTTCTGCTGCATCTCTTACTTTAGGATTAAATCACTGAAGTTACGGTTTCAAGTGAACCTGCAACAAGGTGTTATATGAGAGAGTTAGCGTCTCATCCTGTTTCCTTACATACAACTCTCATCTTGATTCCTTGTCAAAATATCAGTGCAACACTCACTCAGTTCTGTCCATGAGTTTTGGTTGACTATACCATATTAAAAAAATAATAATTCACATAGCGATTATTTTGACAATATAAGTCACAATAGGAATGGCCATTTTTTAATTTTCACTGGAAAAAAAAATAAAAATGATGATGTTATTTTTGCTTGTGTCAAACAAGTATGTTCCTTTACATGTGGAGAATATGACTTTTAGGCTTGGGTGTCTGTGTAGCACCACAATGCTTCATTGGTATGTGACACATTTTGACCTTTATCAAAAAAATAAATAAAAATTGTGATTGCGGTTCCCTTTGGATGTTGCAATGGATCATATTGCGATTTTTTATAATATTTTGGCTAATTATTCAGCACGATTGACATTTGTTCAACAGAAAATGTACCTTACCACATCTTGGTGGTGTTCATAAGCCATAAGTTCATGAGTCACATTATAACAGGTGACATCTGGTACCAGTATGTGGGCAACACTTTCACCAACCACTAGCAGTGTAAAAACCAAGTAAGCGGATTTTTTATTTTTTTTTGTCAGACTGTGATTTCTAAGGTGAAGAATGAATCCTCAAGCTTAAGTTTAGGTTGGTTTAACAGTTAAAACAATACTTTGGATCCAGTGCACTCAGTCACTCAGTACCTTTAGTTTGCCAAGCTTATTCATATTTTTTTACAAAAAGTTTTTTTTTGTTTTTAATCATATCAAACCAGTTTGCCTGTTGCAGCTTTTAAGTGGCCTAGTCCTCATCATGTTCATCACAGCATAACTGTCTTTTCAGAAATAAGAAAATACAGAGTTTTAGAAAGTAACTCATGGACTCTGGTGCAGCGCAGAGGCATATTTAATGGGACTATGAAATTGCGGATTTGCAGATAGCAGTGACAGCACTGAGTAATGTATAGAATAGTGGGGAGAAAAATATTCTATTCTTTGAACACAAAAGCTTCCGCCGGATGTCACCACCCTTAAATCATTACGCTGAGAAAATGGTGGCACTTTACTTACAAAAAGCAAACTGTGAAAGCAAGATAATTATTATGATCCAAGCAGGATATACTCTACTAGCATTAACTGGCTTGTATTGTAAGTGAAGCCATGTCCCATCACTTCAGGTAAGATGCTTCCTAAAAAATTCAACACAAAAAAAACAAAACAAAAAAAACAACAACATTTGTGTTGCAGAACAAAATAAATCCAGACACAGCTGGCGCAGAAGTAAATGCAGTTGTTAAGCAGGTGCTGTCGGCAATTCAGCAGATACTAGCAGCAGGGATAGAACAGACAGCATTCATTCTTTAGGAAAGCCCTAAGGGGGCTGCTGAGAATAGCCAGAGGCCAGCATCACACACACACACACACACACACACACACACACACACACAATCCAAAGAGCCAACTTGAACATGCACTCCGATCCAGTCACACTGGGATTCATATGTCTGTGGTCATTTTGTTGTTCTTAAAGACATCGTTGACTCTTCTGGCCTGCAGCAAAAGAGAGGCTACGACCAAAACCTTGATCTGTGGCAAAACTGCCCAAAGGCAAGACCACCACATACACACACACACATGCACACACGCACCGCAACAACAACACAAGAGAGCCTTTGCCTCTGTAACATAAAGAAGCTGTCCAACCAGCTGTAAACTTTTCACTTTCCACTGCCCTCAGCCTTCACCCTTTTCCCCTGGACACACACACAGACACACTCAAACAAATACACAAATTGACCGCATTCTTGACAGACACGTGCATGCACCCTTAACAGGAGCACAATGCTTGGTTGGCCATGCATTTCCTCTCACACCCAGTTACACTCTGTCAGTCAGTCAAACACGAGATGGAGCAGAGTTAGAGATTGATTGACTGTCTGGCCCAGTGGCTGAAAACCCAATATAGCAAAGTACTCCAGACTGACTTAAACAGTAGCATGTGACTGTTGTGAGATTGTTTTAAATAATTGCTTCAACTTTGCAATGAGCCATATTCTGCAGGAAGTTTTTCTATAAGCAAACAGGAAGTTAAGCCAGGAACTGGACTAACCCAGACAAGCAGGCAAGGATTGAATTCATAAGCCTATATGATGCACAGGCAAAATAGGATGCTCATTTAGAAGAGGAGACAAGAAAACACCTGGACAAATGTACCCCCGCACTTGCAAGAGAAGTTAACTAGGCTTGCAACAGACTATTGCTTTAATAGTCAATTTATCTACCAAATTGTCTTGATTAATCAATTAATTGTTTAGTCAGGAAATGGTGAATACTCCTGATATGACTTGTTTTGTCAAACCAACAGTCCAAAAGTCAAAGCACAAAATCACTACAACTGAGACACTGAAACTGAGTAGTGTTTTACCCTTTTTGCATGAAAACTGACTCTAACAATTAATCAATGAATCATGTCAGCCCACAATGTATTTCATAATGAATTCATTTCTCAAATATTTTTTTTAATTTATCAGTCTAGAATGTCAAAACTGAAAAATTCACAATTCACAATTTTTCAGAGAGCAATGTCACATCTTCAAACGCCACATTAGTTACCACAGGATTCATTTTACAATGATGCAAGACAGTTAGACAGCAAAATCAGTTATCAGTTATCAAAATTATTAGAATTCCCTGCTTCTTCTGCCACCACAACCCAACCTCGGATAAGTGGAAGATAATGGATGAATGGATGGATGGATGGATGGATGGATGGAAAATTGTTGGTGATTTTTTTGTCAATCGAGTAATCCTTTCAAGATTCAGTTTGGTTAGGAAAATTGAACTCCCAGCATGATAATGTGGAGGAGACTGACAGGCCGCTCAGTCAGCTGACTGGCACCTCCATGTGATTTTTACAGGCTGATTCCACTCTTTGTGTACAGGCATTCTCCCCCCAGCTGGCTGACATGTCATCTGAGTCCTTGGCGACCCCATAAATGTCAGGTCATTTCAACGTCACTTCAACATCTACTCTGGTGCAAGAGGACGTTTTCTCTGGTGAACCTGTCAGCTTTATAAGGCTGTTAAAATGATCAAAGTCCCTTTTAGAAACTTGGAGAGAGAGAGCACTAGAGAGGAGAAGATAGAGTGCAGACGAACATGCAGACAGACAGACAGACATACAGAAGGGAATGTGAGGTACAAACACAAAAGCATACAGAGAGTTGAAGAGCTACAGAATGCAACGAGAGGACGTATTAGTCCTTTAAGAATGTCATGACATGGTTGTCAAGTCAGGCCCTACACTGCTGCCTTTGGCACTAACTACACTTCCTAGTGAATCTTCAGTCTCACACTCAGAGAGATAATGAGCAGTGTAAAGCAAACATGATGTAATCTACAAGCCAGAGCTGGTAATGCCAAGCTGGTGAAGGAGCAGCTCCATGAATGAGAGCGCAACAGCTCAGTGAGCACAAGCAGTATGACTGATATTAATGAACTAATTAACGTAACAGTTCAGTTCAGTTTTGGCCAATGTGCCCAACTTTTATACGAACTAATCAACAGCAAAACGCTCTGTAATGTGGCCTTTAAGAGCCACATTCAGCCTAAGCATGAAATTCAAGCTTGTTACTGGGACGAAGCAGATGAAGATTAGTCAGAACTAACTTACAGTGAAAATGTAACAGAAATCTTCCATGTTTTGATATTTCAGATGTGTCAGTATTGGAGCTAAAACAATGATTTTGATAACTGATCACATATCAGTTAAATAGTAGTTGTTCTCTCTGGTTATAGCTTCTCATTGGTGGGGTTTTGCTGTGTGTTTCATTGTTAACTGAATATCTTTTGCCTTTGCACTGTAAATGAACATTTTACAAGACAAGTGATGAATAGATAAACGATTGATAAATCATTAATATAATTGCCAGATTGATCAATATGAAAGTACCTAGTCTGAATCTTTGCAATACTGATAATACCTTAGCTCTGCTTTGTGTTGAAGAAATGTTTTTTTGGGTCACGAATTTGACCAGTTTAGCCAAACTCTGATGAAAGACAGCCTCCCTTCCAGTTGTCAGTCAGCTGCACACTGATTACAGATTGGAGGGAAGTAGGAGTCGAGCTGGCAGCATTTGCCCACTTGTTTTGCTTCAGAGTTACTGTATTTTAAGTGTTCAAATTTTGGCAGAAATTGTACTTTTGGGTAGCTTTTTTATACAGCATTTCCACATAATGGCATACACAATGTGGACTGTTCCAGTTTACACAGGCTATTGTGATGATATACAGCCTAATATAGTTTATGCAACAACAAATGTGATAATGTGAATAACCTCTGTAAAATTTAGAGGAAGGATGCCCAGTAAATGCCCCCAGCTGGATCTTAACCAGAAGTGCTGCTGTTACATCCTCTTTGAAATGTAAATACAATAAGAATGTTTGATATATATATATATATATATATATTAATTTCTTGCATCTTTTACCATATTCTAAGTTGCTGCAGAAATCCAATTTACCTGTGCCACTCATTAAAAAGTTACACAATCTAATCTACTGTGATCTGATCAAATTAAATCAATGTTTTCACAAGACATGAAGGGAAGTGCTCATCACAAAGCAGCGAGGGGAACAAGTAACAGAAAGAAGAGAATACCAGAAACCGAGATGACACCTGCTTTAATTATTTGTTCCTTCTGATGCTATCTACTTAATGTCTGTGTGATTAATTCACAGAGTTCAGACAGACTAGTCAATAAATTACGAGCTTCTGTACTGACTGTGGTTTAGAGATACCATCCTGTCTTGCAGCACATTTCCAGGACTCTATTTTTCATGGAGAACTTGTTGTGACCCCTCTGATCTTGTTGTGCAAAAAGGACTATCCAGGGACCACTGGTTTGAAAAGCACTGGTTTGATGCACACATACACAGCACAGTACACTTTCTTCTTGATGTTTGTTTACAACCTTGATGAATGTCACTCTGCACTGCAATCATCTAGCATCTACTCTTAACCAACGTAAGAGACCTCTGGAGCTCTCTTTAATTTAAGTGTATTTTAAAGTCAAAAGGGATTTGATAGATAGTCTTATTCTAAGGTTTGTGAGAGGGAGTAAAAGTAGGGGGATATTTACTTCTATCTTTTACTCAAGTTCAAAATTTTATAGCAGTTTGATAAATACAGGCCCTGGTTATAGTGAGCTAACAAGAAACAATGAAAACAACTGCAGAATAAACAAGCTGCAAAAAAAAAAAAAACCCAAAAAAACAAAACACTTCAGCCCATAATACACTCATAATACTCTTGAGTATTATGATTTAACCACTGTGTAAATAAACAGCCGAAAGCATCTCAATTCACATACCAAACAACAAGAAAAATGCTAAGCCACTACTAAAAATGAATTAATATGCAAGACATCAAAACTAAAGCTAACAATACCCAGAAGGCTGCAACAAAACAGAAAACGTTAGCTAAAGAGTACACCACAACAGCAGCATCAGAAACCTCTTGTCATTAAACTCTGAAACGCCAAACGAAATTAAAACAGTGGATAACTTACCTTAATGAATCGAAAGGTGAGCCGCAGCATCACAGCGAATCCTCTGAGGAAAGCAAAGTAAAGTTTAAGCTAGCGGGCATTCATGAAGCTAATGTGACGGTTAGCAACGCACAAAAAACCATAGCAACAACTTGTCTGCTAGCTTAAGCTAACTGTCACTGCCCGTCACTACGTTAATTACACAGCTCACGAACAGAGGAAAGGTTATACTCACTCAGACGTTTATGGAATATCGGTAAAAATACCAACCAAAAATACCAACTGTCGAGTGACAAACAAAAATTAAATAAATAAAAAAATAACTCGAAAACTTTCCACAACGTCAACACACCGTGTAAAATCCAAGATGGTGGACTTCTCCACTTGAACTTGGCTGCAAATCAGTGTTGTTGCTTATCATTGATATTGACTGTGCTAGTCCAAAAAAAAAAAATAAATAAAATAAAATGACATTAAAAAAAATCCACTTAGCTAGTATATGGAAAAAAATAATAATTAATAATAAAAAATATATAGTGGCATTATTATTAAATTAACTGGCATTTAAATGGTTAAATCGGTTATTTGGTAGTTATGATCAGGATTGCTGTGGAATACAAAAAATAATTCAGTGAAAGTGGAAAATAAATCATTTTAGAGCAGTTTTTTGAAAGGGACATTTGTTTCTTCCAAGGACCACAATGTACGCTTTTTAAGTACATGTTCAGTTCGTCAAGTTCTATTTTAATGTATGCACATAATGTATAGGTCGTCTCTGGGTTCTATCAGCAAAAAATGTCAATCAATCAAATGAATTTATTATTAATGCTAATGTTCTCAAAATCTGACCACAGTTCCCATAAACCCCAGTGCTCCCTGCTCTCAGTCCCTGCCTTCCCTGCCATCTTTTACTTGACTAAAGTACCTCTTGTAATTTTAATTTATTGCTTAGCTGTACATAACCATAGTTGTAGTGATGTAGTGATGTATCCGTTAATTAAAAATAATTAATGGCAAGCAAAAAAGAAACATTATATTAGTAAGAAAATAATCTTATCGCTAACAAATTGCTTAGGAGGCAAAGAGTCCATGCTATTTAAGTTATTAATACCATAAATTACATGCTTCATTAATGTCAACCAAAATGATGACAAAGCTAATCACTGAAACTGGACAACACAACTGCAGTATATGAAATCATGGCTCAGCAAACCAGAGTAAACTGTTGAGAAACCAAAGAAAAGACATGACATCAGGCACGCAATATATGTTGAACTGAGAAAAAGAATCTGTTCTTTCTTTCTTTCTTTCACAAATCAATCAAGTTGGCTTTTTTGGACTTGAAAATCACCCAATGTGAGAAGCATAATGAACAGTACGGGCTGCTATCTTGCTTATTTACAAGAAAAACTCAAGTGTTTAAGAATGAAATTGGTGTTAATATTTTGTACTAAAATTCTACAAACTGTGTGCCAGACCAAAAGTCACATGTAGCTATAAAACAAAGGCAATCCCCTCCTGGGGAGCATCTTCTTCTCTCTCTTTTCCAGGGTTCAAGTCCCAGCAGGACTGTCTGTGCTTCCTCTCATTTGTATCCCTCCATAATCCTTCCCTCAGCTGTTGAGGCCAATAAATAGGGCTGTCAGGGAGAAAGAATAGGCAGGGGAGTGAAACTGTTCACTCTCAATGAGGAGAAACACTGCCCAGGGTAGTTAAGCCAACACTGAATTGCTGCTTGAAGTTTTTGGTTGTTAGTGTGAGCAGGATGAGGAGAGGGAGACAGAGAGACAGCTGGTAGAATAACTGCATCCACACATACACCTATTACATACATACATACATACATACACAGCATTTACAGCTGGACAATCAACCATGAACAATAACCATCAACAAAGAGCAAGCATCAGCCTAATGTGCATAAACAAAGCCCCCACAGAAATCCTCTCAGTGAAATATGAATTATGAATTAACATGAATTATGGCCCTGCAGGACTGCGGCGTCTGCTCATTAATCAGTGTGTTTTCAGTGGAGAGGGAGAAATATACCAAATTTCCACTATGCTAATTCATAGAACAGGTAGGCATACATACAAGTATACAGAAACATGAATCTGTACAAATACAAACAAACAAGAAAATTAGATTAGGAATCAGTGAAACGCTTTTAATCAGTGTGGTCAGTTACACTGTTTTTATTGAGGCTTTTCTTTCTTTTGTGGGTAAGAAAACAGCAAATGTTCATCACATAGAATCATCGCATTAAGGATATTTGAGTTTTGAAAACCCTGTCATGACATGTCCCTCACTGCAGACTTATAGGTAAAGTTGGACTATCAGGAACAGGATTACCTGCCCTGGGTCCCCTGAGGATCTATGTTTATGATCATTTGATTTATCGCAGTTTTTTTTTGGTTTGTGTGTTAAGACACAACCCACCCCACCACAGTATGAGCTAGATTTTTACCAACCATACCACCAAACAAGAGCATCATTACCACACCATTTTGTCAGTTCTCAGATAAAGTTAACGTTTTAAAGTTCCCACTCTTTGCAATATTTGCACATGGCATCTATGGTACAGTTAAGATTAGGAAAAGATAGTGGTTACAAAAAATAAAGTATGGTTTACATATGTTAAGGGTTAGTGGACTAAAACAAGGGGTCAAGGTGAGAAAAAAGTCATGTTTATGGTTAAAAAACTGCAGATCTGTGGCAGGTGTCCTGCATTAGAGTCAGATGTGATGCACACCCATCCTCCATCCCTGTTTCAAAACTATTACTTTTTTCCACAAAATGTACAGTTTAGGCTATTATACCTCCAGCATTGCCACTAACCAATGGCATTCGACATATCAGGAGCTGCAGAATCATCCAATATGGATGTACTGGTCGTAGATTTTGTTCTTGACCCCCTGTCTTCTTGAGGGTATCAAAATCTAACTGTAAAACGTTTACTTTCCATATTTTGCTTACATGCTGTAGCCTATATTCCAAAATAAAATTGTGTTTAATCAAACTACAACAACTAGCAGAATACTGGTTGGTCTCTGCAGTCGGTACTTAAATGCAACACAGTGCATGTACAATGCACAGAAAGCATTGAGAAGATCGATGGTGTCCCACAGCTCAATTTGGTTCCCCTAGTGCAGATTAATCTAGCTGTGCATTTTAGAGTCAACCAGATGTGCTTGGCTCCTTAACAAATGTGTCTCTGTGTCTAAATGTTGTCACTTAGTATGTTTACACACACTTCTGTAATTCAACCTTAATCCAATTTCTCTTCATTGCTCATAATCTGATGAACAGAACTACCTTTCAGCCTGATCTTTTGTTTTGTGAGCGTCATGGAAACACAGGGTCGTCTTTTTTAAAAATTCTGGTACCTGAGAGAGCTTCCAGTATACAGAAAGACAAGTGTGAGTTATGTAGTGTAATAGATGGTGTCAGAAGGAGTGATCACAGCTGTTAAACACATTTATTTTAGGCCTGAGACACAGTCAGAGATTGCCGTCATAGCCACTGATAAAGTAAAGTCCTAATAAATGATCTCGAGGAAAGCAGCTTAAATTGTCTCCTGTGATAATGTGAGACGTGGCACCTGATCACAAGAACATAAACTAACAAGAAGACAAAAAGGTTTTCTAGAGATAGTGTTGTGCTCTGATGACAAAAAAAATTAACATGGGTGCAGTGACATCATATATGTATAATGTTAATAATAATAATAATCACCTTCCAGATTACATGTTTCCTACATTGCGGTTTTTAATGAGACAAGAATGCTTTGCAGATCTAAGGAAACACTCACTGCAATGACAGCACTCTAATGCTGACTGACTGACCTGCATTGGCCAACCTGATGCTGTAAAAAATTCAGTTAAGTACAAATAATAATCTGCAGCATTTCTTAATAAATAAATAACCATTTTGCAGCTGTATTTAAAAACATCACAAAAAGCATTTGCTGCTTTAAACACTGGCCCTGTTTCATGAGTCATGAGTCCTGTCTGCCCTGACATACACTCACAGACTTCCCTTCAGCTCCTCTCCTCAGGAGAATCCCTGCTGCTGTCTTAAGTGCTCTTCCATTACCCTCAGGTGAACTTCTTAAAATAGACCCTTCGAGCACCGAGAGAGAGTCAACAATGATGCAAGCTCCAGGAACCCAGTTTACCCAGAATTCTTTGTGATTGTGAATCATTACCTGAGCACAACATGCTCTGGCAGGACAAGCAATGCATAAAAAATATTTAGAGCACTGCAAGTAGCAAATACTGGGCTCCCTGTAAGTCGCAAGATGTGTGACATTATGATCAGGTTCCAGAGGGAGGAGGAGGAAGAGGGGTCAGTGGAAACACTGATGAAATGAGGCTGATGTTGAGTTAGTCAGTTCTACACCCCTGATTTGTTTACTAAGGATAGAAAAGAACTTGTGTACACATAAACTATTTCAGCCGTGTTTCGCAGATACACTCCTATTTCAATCAGTCCAGCTGTCTATACAGGCCCCATAATACCTTGCAATTTATTTGTGCTATATGCCCATAAATCTTCCTGCACTTTACGCACATAACCACAGTTGTTGTGTACTGGGCTCTGAGCCTCCTGTGTAGACACACACAGGGCAACAGAGCTGCTGCTGCTCTGCTAACACACTGTGCAGACAGTGTTAGCCCAAGCAGTGAAAGCCACAACAGTTTAGAAAAGGACACTGGTGAAGTCAAAGCCATGAGAGTGGCACCAGGCTTTGAACAAGGTAGGATCTCCAACAACTACATTTTTGACCCCATTTACATGTGATACTAAAGGGGCTATTTGTAGTTTTTCTCTGCTGCTGAATGTGGTTTCTTGCCTGGTGTGGATGGAGGTGATCAAAGAGCTTCGGTCATCATTGCATTTACAAGACAAAAGGTCATAAGACGCCCTCTGTGCAGCGCCACATCTTCAGGCCAGATTGGAGGCTTTAGTGAGTTGCTAACAGAAAGTGACGAAACAGAGCTAGCTGGTTAGCATGCTAACATCAGTCACTGCTGGAGACAGCTTTGGGTAAGTAAGGGAGTGATGCTGATGCTGAACTTACACCGTTTCTTCTAGACTGGTAAGTAGACAGTTGGTGAAGCTAAAGCTAGCTATGTAGCATTGTGTGTAAATAGCACGCCACTTGCAGGACAACTCATGGATTTTGTGTGTCATTTAATGCATAGAGAAATCACACAAAGAGCAAAAAATGTGTAGTGATGACACACCAAATGACTTAGAGAAAATGGTGTCATTAAAATAATCAAATTAGTCTTAAATTGTGCATCGTTCCTGTTTTTATGCTTTTGGATTCTGTGCCATAATGTCAGATGGGTGTTTTGATTGTATAAGTATACAACGGCTGTACATATAGTTTATGTATTTATCTGTGTTGCTATTTCAACTTCCCTTGTCAATCCAGTGGAGTCTTTGCTTGCTCCATTTCTGCTCCTGTGACTGTTCACAGCAGATGCAGCAGGTACCTGCAGACAGCAGCAGCAGGCTCTACATAACACCCCAGCTCCGTGTGGCACACAGAGATGGATGGTGGGAATGGGATGAAGGGAAGAACCGGAGGAAGAGAGAGGTGAGAGGTGGATGGAGAGCGTTAGAGGTGGATGAAGGGAGGACAGGTGGAGATGCGGGGGGATGGTAGGCAGACAGCACCGCCTGTATTGCTGCTGCAGCTGTAATAGGCTCACATCACAGTTCTGCCATCTTCACCATGTCTCCTCGTGTCTATCCCGGCTGTCTTTGTGCCTGTCACTTCTCATCAGAGATGGAGAACGAGCAAAAGAAACAGAGGCAGCGAAGAGGTGGAGGGAGACAGAGACCAGTTAGGTTTTGTTAAAGAAAAATAACAAAAAGTGTGTTGGATGGCAGGATCCGTTTGCTGAAACTAGGGCTGCATTTTGATGGGTCAAAGTGGTCTGTCCTGTAGTCCAAGTTTCTGCAGGTGTAACTAAAAATAAAGAATGAAAAAGCACCAAGGAATCATTCATCACCCACATCCCCAGTTAAATTAATAACACAGATAACAAGTAAGGTGGCCCTGAGAGTTCAAAACACTGCAACTTAAGAAAACACAAATAAACAGACAAAACACAAGCAAATTCAGAAAGCATCTTCATCTTCATTTGAGCTCTGAGAGCCACTGTAAACAAGCTAAAAGCACCAGTTTGTATCAGAAATGATGTATATTTAAGCTGGTTTGGAAGGATTGGTGGTACATTCATTGCAATTCCATGCAGTGAGCTGACATGGTCTGTACCTACACACAGTCACACAAATCTAATGAAAATGCAAAAATGAGGGGTGCAAGAATCCCTCAATGTTGGACCAAATTTTATGCAAAAAAGACGTCAGCTTTAACAAAAATTGAACCAGACACAACAAAGCAAACAAAATACCCATGATTATGATGATTCCACTGAAATGTATTCATTCCGTTGCACAATTGTGTTGTTTTAAAAGCTTGTGTGAACGGACCTTTCATGCACTGTTTCCTACCCGACTGTCAACGTTGGTTTCGTTTAACCAAGACAAGTGGCTGTAGTTGCATAAAGTGAACAATACCTTAGTCCTGGCAGGGGTGTCAGTGAGGAAACAGCTCAAATGAGTCACCTTCAGGAAGGTTCAGTGACTGTTTTGAATGACCACCTTTTTAAATTTAGGTATGAGGACTTGCTGTTTTGTCGAGTGTGCTTTTCTTTCTGGTGAAGGAAAAAGAACAACGTTGAGGGAGGAAGCGAGACAAAATCAATTCAGTGCCCCAACAGGGAGCCATGAAGAAGCAGAGCTTACAGATGGATGCTGGGTGTGAATGAACTGGCAGCAGCGGCAGCAGAGAACGAGCAGCCAGTCTGACAGCTTAAACAGACTGCCCCAATATGAGATGGCAATTACACGAGGTCAGCTGACACACCAGCTACGCTGATGCTACTCAAACTGTCTGCCAGGAGCAGCCCTAACAAGCATCACTCCATAAAGACTCTGTAGTGACGTCATTTGACTTAAAAGAGTTTTTCTTTTATTATCACAGGAATTTAAAAAGAAATCAGATTGAAACATACTGACACAGCTCTCAGCCCCTGTGTAAATGAATGGTGGGTATGATTTGAGGAAAATCTGGAGCAAAGTTTGGGGAAAATAAAAAAGTCTCAGCTGCTGTGTTGTCACTTTCTGTGGTCGGGACACTTCTTTAGTTCATGCTGAGGGTAAGGGCCATGATTAACACCCATGAGGGAAATAGTTCATGTTGTAATTTATGTAGCGCATTGTGTGGAGGACATCTTTACATCGTGAGGCATGTATCCGGAACAGCTCCTTCCCCTGAGCTGGCTGTGGGCGTTCAGTCATTCAGACAGCCTGGCTGTAAAGACGCTGCTGACAAGCACAGTTTCAAATAAAATTGCTCTTGGCACTAACAACTTTATCTGGATGTTTTGCCCTTTGGATATACTCCAAACCAAAATGCCTCAGTTACTGTCACCATCTGTCAGCTCCTCAACACAGAGATTTATTCCAGTGACAGACAGTCAAACCCAGCAAGGCCAGACCCTGAATCCCCTCAGATGACGACAACCAAGGACTGGGCCCTGACAGTTTAATCAGCAGCACTAAAGATGTTGCTGAAGCTCTTTGTCTCCATCAAATACAAACTCTTACTCTTTTATGGAAATTCTCTCCAGCATCTCTCTCTCTGGCGTCTTTCATATATCTCAATTTATCAACTTTGCACTTCATCTGAATAAATTTTCCATCTCTCCCTCAGTACTCTGGTATGGTATAAGTCCATTATTTTGTGTGTCAGTCTTTTTTTATATTTAGGTCCATAATCAGGTCTTTGTTTTGTATTAAGTCTCCTATTTTGTAAAGCAGTGTTTTATATCATATTTCAGTCTGTTACAGTGTTGTAGTCGTGAGTGTTCAAGTCCAAGTCCAGGTCAAGTCTAGGTTGACTCTACATTACCTGTGTCCGAATCATCAAGGTTGAGTCTGAGTCAAGTTCAAGTCAGGCTGTAGTGCCCCGCAATCAAAGAGCTGACAGAAATACAAAAGTCTACATTAAACACATGACACAGCTGTCACCAATTCAAAGGGAGTTTATTTACTCATCAGTTCTTGAAGACTCAAAATCAGGGCTCGAGTTGGACTCTATGACACTGGTCAGTTATATAAGTAGCAAGAAAAATGTTGGCGATATCTGCATTTATGCATACATTTGTCTTAAAATATCAGATCTTAAATTTATGAACAAACACATCGTACTTTAACGAATGACACACAAACTGTTAATGAATGCATCATTTTGAGTCCATTCTTTTGTATATATTGTTTTTAAGAACATTATTTAGTGTATCAGTTTGTCGATGAGTCAGTCAGCTTGAGGACCAGTCTGTTTATTTTTAGTTAGTTATTATGAGTTTATTATTTTAACGTATCCATCATGTGTAGTGTGTCAGGGTCTGAGTCTCTGAGTATATTATCAAACATACTGTAGGTTGTACTGTGGCCATTTATCGCAGGCAAACAGAGAAGCAGTGTTCAGACTGTCATCATGTCATGTATAATGACATATAACATGAAGCAGAAGTTTTGTTGCTATGGTTACCTCTGGTCACATGTGTCCTTTAATCCAATTGTCAATTGTAATCCAACTTGCCAGCCAATCAGAAGCAAATATTTTCTGTAGCCATGAAGAAAGTTAAAGTAAAAGAAACAGAGGAAGCCACAAAATCCACAGCCGTTAACCTCACTTCACTTTGTCCACGTATGGTGAGATATTTGTGGCAGCAGGGACACACAGGAGGTAAATCAGCACGACCCAGATCATGTGTCACTACTTCAACATGACGGCTGGTTAATATTATGGCATGAGGGCTGGCAATGTAAATAAAACAGTGGCTGAGTGCTTTTGTGTGCGTCCAGGGATTTTAAGGTACTGTACGGCTGTTCTGCTGTCAGTTACATCTCCATGACGTTAGGAAGCGTTCCCCGCTATCCCCACGCACGCCTGTCTGATCCGATCGTGATGTAAAGCTCAGGAGGACGGGGTGGGACAGCTGGTCTCTGCATGAGGCGTCCACAAACTGTGCACCATCACTGGCAGTGATTTTAGCACTTTAAATGAACAAATACAGCATTAGTTCTAAAACAATGTAAAGTCTGGGCTGAAAAATGAAAAAAGAAAATCTTTTCATTGCAGGCACCAGAAACTCTCTGGAAGTGACAAACTCAAAATGAAAAATGTATGATTTACATGTATATTTAACATTAAAACAAAAATTGTGCAGCATGTCAAACATAACATCTCATTCCTTTGGCGTCAGAGTAGGTTAGTAGAGTCTCCCTGAGATAAGTAGGAGGAGAGATTTGATTTAAGGATGATGAAAGCTGCTGAAAGACAGTGATGGTGATGAATTTGCTCATAAAATTTAATCAGGCTTCAATAAAGACATAAATGATTTTTGTTAAAACATATTTAATAAATTGATAAACCACATTTCCCTCATCATTCAGCGCTGGTGTTGAATACTAACACTGCTATGTTGGTTAACATGTTGAAATCTTGGTTTTCAATAACACAATCAACCTCTTCCAAGGCTTTTATAAATGCTCTGCATCTAGTGCAGCCTCGACGTGCAGCAGGTAACGAAAGAGAAGGAAACACTGAGTCATTGTAAACGCGCTCACCGCAGCTAAAACATCAGTGGTTGTTCGGCCTCTGGGAGCTTACAGTCAGCACGGTTAACAGAACGAGCTGATCCCTGAAGTTGGGTCATTGTGGCTTTTGACTGACACATTGACTAATGTGTGATTTCAAATCCTGAATACTCACACCAGCACAAGAATTCAATGACAAACAGAAGCAGAAAACGTGAGGCCTGCTCAGGTGGACCCACCTATAAATCCAGTGTGTTGTACTGAAGTCGTATTTATGTATCAACACAAGTTAAGACTAATTGAAAAGATAGAGGGAAAAGAAGCTTTGTCTGCTGCCTCTGAGCGGCTCTTACACAAGGTTACACTGATGGTGGAGGAAGCAACGTTCTGACAGCAAAGCTGCAGGAAAAAAAACCAAACAGATGCAACAGAACTTTTCTTCCCTGTCAAAGAGGATTTGGTCTGAAGTTTGCAGATACTGTTTGAAGAGTTTGTGCTTTTTTTCTCTGACTATCTGGACGATAATGGAAACCAGGATATTCTTCACAAAGCTCATGGGGATAGTAATGTTATTGAGGGGTGGATGGATGGGCAGTTAAAGACAAGTGAGCAGTTAGGGAGGGAGAACACACAGGATCAAGAACCAGATGTACAGCTCAGTTTGATTATGTTTATACTGCTTCTGCATATATTTTGCAATTCTGACCAAATCAGTTCCCTCCTTCCTCCCAGTTCCATCCTAAGTATAACACACTGTACTGTCGTTCCAGGCAGACATAGACAGTGTTAATAATAATGTCCAGTATTTGTTGTTGGTTACACCTTCTCCTGTGAGGACATTTCTTTTATTATCTGTTCATACTCCCACCTCACGTCATAACGTAATATATTATAAAGCATTTATTACATGTTTATATGTTGCTTATAAAAGCTAAATTAGGGCATTGATTCTGTTGTTGATGGGAGTGTTTCCTCTTTGGTTCGATCTGCAGCTATTTATTCTATCTTTATCTATTTTTTTGTTTTCAGAAATAAAATAGATTTTGCTTTTATGTATTTCACCGTAGATTACTGCTCCTCATTGTCATAAGTGTGTTTGTGTGACTTGTGTGTTTAATGTCTGCCTGCAAACCAAACTTCCTTTTGGATAATGAGGACGTTGAAGTTGAAGTATTATGTCTAGACCTTAGAATTAGAGTCCCTTCAAGCAAAATGTGACTGGTGAAATGAGGCAGATCTGCTTTTAAATCAACAAAAGAAAGGAGTTTTGGATGATTAATTGACAAGAAGGGTTAAAAAAAAAAAAAAAAAAGTTTTCCCTGCATTAACTGCTCCTGAACTATTACAACCAATCACATTACATAGGTCTGTTTCTCTGTCTTAATAACAGAAACCATATTCTATTCTATTCTATTCTATTCTATTCAGCTCTGTTTGTTGAAGCTGTCGGTTATATGTCTTCCTGTGTTCCTTCATTTATCCAGTAACAAGGAGCCTGAAGCTTCGCCTCATTAGTTACCATGCAAACGAGATCACTATTGATATCTCTTAACGAACTGCCACCTCATCAGTTCGATTTCCTGTTAACTCACTCCAGACGCTGAAAATCAACATCCAGCAATTAGTTCCAGGGCTGGGGGGGATCACAGGGCTCAGATATGGTGTAGATATTCATTACACTAAATGGGGCCTGTCTCACTGCTGTTCACTGGTTCAGTGTTGTCACTCGTCTGATTGGATGTAATGGTTGTTGAGCGCTGTGAGAGATGTCTACAGAGGATACGGGCCTGAGGGCAGAGTCTTTACTTTGGCCTGTCTGATGCTGGATTTAATGCTGCAGACTGTGGCTTCTCAACGAAGGTTCCCACATTAAAAACATACTGACATGAAACTGAGTCAGTCTGCAGAAGGAGGGAACTGATGAGATGGAATACATTATTTTTTTCAACAACAAGTATTATATGTATATCTTTATTGTCAAAGGTTAACTAGGAGCTAAAAAAAATTAAAATTAAAAGTAAAAATTACTGCTTCTTATTTAGTTCTAATAATTCACATATTATACATATAGTTCTACGTGAATTTGATTAAACAAAATATACAAACTATAATAATATTTACCTTTCAAAATAAAATCAAGCAAATAACAGTACAGTAAATGAAAGTAAATGTGATATATAACAATAAAATGAAATAAAAGACTGGAAAAATAAAACTTTCTATGATCTAATGCTCTAACATTTATTAAAAAAAAGACAGAGTTTTAGGTTTAGGAAGTGATTTAAAAGATGTTAGAGCTTCTATATGCCTCATGGTGATTGCTGAAATATATTATGTAAATAATAGTTTGTTGGTTTCTCATACTTGGCTGTCCATTCTCTCTTAATAGGTAAAAAAAATACAATAGTTTAAAGTGTAGTCAAATTTACTCATTTTTTCAGGTCTCAGTGTTGTTTCATTAGTTTAATATAGTTAAGTATTGTGCATTAAAATTTGCAGTTAAAGTTAAATTTGCCTTGATTTAGACAGTTGCACATGGGCATTGCATTCAAGAATGTGTCAGTGCATAAGATTTAATGGACACATTTTATGTCTTTTTTGCGTTATACGCAAAATGAATGGAAACCTATATCACAAAAGTGCTCTGCAAGCACTGTTTGCATGCAGATCACAAACAGCAGCAGTTGTGTGTTTCTCAATTGTTGCAAATTGCAGATAAATTGGTGAGTTCTGCAGCGCTGCTCAAAATGAGTGAGAGGAAAATGAGCTCCTGTTACAAATCACAGCTCACACGCTGCAAGATTTGGTGAAACAGGCTCCTCAACAGCAGGAAATCATTCTCAACATGCCAGTTACACTTTGGAAAATAATGAGGACTAATGCAAAAATATGCAACGTCTTCACCACAATGCAGCGAAACAACTACATAAGCAAAGATGCTGTGCATTTTCTTATTCTGGGCCATAATGTTGCTGCACTTTCAGAAAGAGTCTGACATTTTTTAACTGTCTCGCTGAGAGTGAGATGAGAAGATCGATACCGCTGGAAGGGCTGAACGCTAAGTCCAACTCTCAGCAAGAACATGTGTTTTCCAAAATGCTGAACTATGACGTACAGCACAATTTTAATTGAAGTCACTACGCTCAACCCGGCCGAGTGTAGATCCTCAGTAACAAACTCACATTCTCCTCCTGTGGTGTAACGGTGTAATATTCATGACCTGCTGCTCCCTTCTCGTAGCACTGCCTCTCTCTGTGTCATGTTCTTTCTCATTATGGTGCTGAGGTGGAAATGACAGGGTACAAGAGCCCAGACCTTTTTCATATCAATGTATCTTCCCTTTCCCATTCAAGTGAGAAGGAAAGGAGGCCGGAACACAGACGACTGTGAGAACAAAATCCTCTGATAATGAACAACACACCACTAATGTACCAACTAATGGAAGTTCTGTCAAGTCTGACGTCTGCCTTCTCTGTTAAAAAGAGCCATATTGGACAGGTTATACACCTGGACTATTATTACATCAATTGGCTGTTTTCATGCTGAAAAACAGGTCTTTTTTTTTTTTTAAATTACAGCTTCAATAAAAAAGCTTCAGTTGGCATTTCTGTGACCAGCTGAAGCAGAGGAGGGGGGGGGGGGGGGGGGGGGGGCTAGAAGCAGTTTACACCCATTTAGCCATTTTGCTTGCTTCTCATTTCTTATTTTCTGCTTTTACTCCATCTCTCGGCTGCTCCTTGCACATAATAATAATAATAATAATAATAACAATAACCTCCTTCTGTCACAAATACTCAGGCCTCAGCAGAGAAAGTAACAGAGAGAGAGAGAGAGAAAACGTTTAATAAACAGGCTCTGAGCAGAAACTCAGACTATCAGTGCATTAATTAGAGTGCCATTAGCTGGACGGCTGTTTTTTCATGTTCTGCCTCACCCCTCCCACACACACACACACACACACACACACACACACACACACACACACACACACACACACACACACACACCAGCCCACACCCAAACACACTCACCCACATCTCACACTCACAGCCATTTCCATTACTGTGGCTGGGGTCGATTGTATGTGGTGGGTCGATGCAGGCTCAGCAAAAGCAGGACAGTTTATCAACCGGGCTGGGACCAGGGGCGGGGTTAGAAACAGTTGTAAAATGTGTAAACGTATGAAGAATAACAACATATAGCATTATTAGTGGAATAAATGACTGTCAAATAAACAACAAAGTACTCTGATATGAAATAACCTGCTGCTGTTTGTCGTATATTCTACAGACAATGAGAAACGAGCGCTGGACACAGGCACGTAAAAGTCCCCACCCCGTTTTTTTTAATTATCTATTTGTTTTTTGTGTGTCTTTGTGGTCAATTATTGTCTTTTTGTGGTCATTTTTCATCTGTTTGAAATTGTCTTTATCTCATTCCTGTCTGTCTTTGTAGCTGGGTTTTTTTTGCACATCTTTGTATCTGGTTAGCGTGTCATGTGGTTGTTTTTCATCTTGCTGATTTGCGTCTCTGAGCAGACACTTTGCACCTCTTTGTGGTTGTTTTGTGTCTGTTTTTCATCTCTGATGTATTTGTATCTCTCTGGTCATTTTGCATCTCTGTGTATTTCTCATCTCTTTGTGGTCATTGTGGGGCACCACCCCTCTGACCCCGCCCCTGGCTTGGTAACTCGTCTGCCTCTCTCATAACCTTCCTCCTTTTTTCTCTCCTCTGCTCTGCTTTTCTTTCTTCGTGTCCGACAAACGCAGAAAGTAAAAATGGGAATTGGAATATTGAAAGAATGAGGGCAGTGTATTTGTCATGGTGGAAGTGAAATACAGTACAATACCACAGCTGAAGGAATCCTTTCACATGGTGAGAAAAACCTCTCAGCATTTGAAACAATGTGGAGGCTCACTGGCTGGGAGCCACTCTCCTCACAAAACTCAGTGACACAAAAATATGTGACTTGTGTTTGGAGACTGTCCTCCAGTAAACAACGAGCCCACAGGTCGTCTGTGCAGCAGGTTATTATGACCCATAGGGGAAAGTGTGGTGACGTAGTTTATAGAGCGACAAAGTTCACGTCTGGAGGAGGTTGGGGTGGATGGAGGAGGAGAGCGGTGTTTCATTCCATTTGAAAGTAGCAGTTTATGTTGTTTGTTATCCACAACCAAAAACTTACAAAGTTAACCGCATTGTTATTGTAACCATGACAACAAAGATCATCTAATGTTGAGGAAATACTGAGTTTAACCCAAATCACCATCTTTTCCTAAACATAACCAAGCCATGACCGTTACTATAGTAACCATGGCGAGGATGACCTTATGTTAATTGTAATGTAGAGCCAATTCAAATATTTAAGTCCTGATATTTTCAATTTTGTGTGATGCTAATGAATCAAAGTAAATTTAACTGACATTCTTCCAAATTAGTTTTTCTTCTTGGCTTTACATTTTGTAAAAATGTGAGATGCAACTTTAAAAAAAACCAAAAAATGTATCAAATATCAGTATATATAATATTATATCTAAGCGCAGGTATATTTTCAGTGCTGACATTAGTAAACCCCCCCCCCCAAAAAAAAACACACATCCAGTAAATGTTAATATAGGATGGTTTGGGTTCAAATAAGTACTTTGTTAAGGTTGGAGGACGTTTGTCGTCATGGTTACAACATTAAACATGCGGTCAAGGTTAGAGAACTATCATGGTCACGGTTAAAAGCAACAACATTGACAATTCAATGTTTTGTCGAACAACAGGCAGCTCGAGGTCGTTCTCTTTAGCACACCGTCTTTCAAACACAATGGTTTCACCTTGAGGCAGTAAAGTGAATTGCAAGTTCAAAAGTTCTGGTGCTGACATTCCTCCAGCGTTTCCAAGCCCGAACTAACAACCGCAAACTAACAGCGACTAACAGCACACAGGAGGCCGTCGGCTTCCTGACGTTCCCAGAAACATTCAGTTTTGCTGCTCTTGTTTGTTTACACCCAGTTTTCTTTGTTGTTGTTGTTTCCCTGTGGCCACCGGGCTCACCTTGATACACACGACCCACATCATCACTAGCCCACAGCAGACATTATGTATCTATATGCTCCAGAGCCTCCCAGCATCACTGAAAAGCCTGTCTGCAAACAAAGCATTTACACAAAGACAAGGTCACAGACAGACGGGGGAAACTTGGTCCTGTTTATTCATTGTTTTATAATATGAAAAGAAGCATAATGCTGTTTATGTTTATATGTTAATTGGCTGATGGGCGAGTTTGTCCTGCTTCACAGAGATCTGATTCTGGTCAATAAAGGCAGGGGTGGATTTTTATCCACTAATGCAAGAGCCAGAATATTGATGCCAGCAGCAATTTGTTTTACTGCTAAAAGCAGCTTCATCTCTAACCTTTCAATTTCTGTTTGTACCTGTTTTAATTGATTCTTGACATTAGATTATTAATTATTTGTTTTATTTGATGCTCTTTCTATCTACTTGACATCATTGTAAATGAGGCTTTACTCTCAATGATTTTTGATGTGAAATAAAGACATATCAAGTACATGCAGTGTAATGTCATGTCATTTACAAGCTAAATGGATCGTTAATATGCTATCATTATAATTATTATTAGCCAAACATTAGGTGTTTCTTTTATGAATTACTACCATTAATCACATGTATGTTAAAGCACAACAATGTTTTTAATGGTAGAAAACAGGGGTTTATTTTGTGAACTCTCTGAACTAAAAGGTGACAGATTGATGCAACATAAGACACATTTTTGGCTTTCAGTCCTATTGACACTAGTATGGACGTTCAAAACAAGTTTAGTATCAGTGGTATTGATACTTTAGGTCTTGATCTGCCCACTTGTAACTGTTCACTAACTCCATTTACCCCTGCACCAGCTATTCTAAAGTTATGACCTCTGGTTTACACAATAAGAGTCTGTGGTGTGGGCTATAAATGAAGCTGGAATAAATGTGACTTGTTCATACATGAAATATTCATCAAGCTGTAATGACTGACTCACGCTGCAGTGTTAAAGTCAGTAACAGCAGCAGTCTTTATCCTCTCCTTACACAAGAACAGGCATCGGCAGTTCCATTTTCAACAATCATTATTTTGGCCATTAGCTACTGTATTAGCTACCGGAGGCAATTCTAAATCAGCTACATATAGATTTACAAACACACACACACACACACACACACACACACACACACACATCACTGAGTCCATTAGGGCTCCTACATACAAATCAAGCAGGAAATACAAACCCTTGTGCTCCATCACTGAAAATGAATATATGCAAAGCAATGAGCTGCTCCGGCTTTTAAAACATCAATCGCATAATAGTTCTGAATTAAGAAATGGGATACAGGAGACATGGTGTGATGCCAACAGGTAAACAGAGACAGCAAAGAAAGCAGCTGAAGAAAGTGAAGGTCAGAGACGTTTGTGAGTTTGTAATCAGGAGTGGAAAGTTAAATTTAGCTTTTATTTTTATGTTTATTGAGTGTGATTGTGCAGAAAAAATCCCATCACTGCATTTACAGTCACTGTTTTAGGTCTTTAAGTTGATAATTGACAAAAAATTTAAATTAGATCAACCTTTGAGTCCAAGAATGTGTTTCCAAAGCCAAACACAATCCAAAATTACACACACGCTTCATAATGTATGCACTAAATGCACACATACCTTTTTGTCATTTCAGCTTGGCTTTACGAGACGCTACTCTCGACAGATATTCCTGACACTCTGTGGCTGAGCAATGTTTGGAAACTCCCGCAAGGCATCGGTTTCTCCTTTTGTCTGTCTTCTCATCTCTGTCTCTTTCTCTCTCTCAGGACATAAAAGTAGCACCTTCGCTTTCAGGCAACTCTAAGAAACCCTGTTAGGTATCTGACTAGACACAGCCGAGTCAAAGAGAGAGGAGAGAGGAGAAAGACGGATCTGAATAAATGAACTTCAGAGACTATCGGCATCACGGGGAAAGACAGGAAAGTGAGTGCCGAAGCCAGACAACGGGAGCCTGCAGGATAGAAGGAGGCTAAAATAAGACAGAGGTGGGGGTGTTGGATGGTGAGAGAAAGGCAACCAGACAGAGCTGCCTCCACTCCTCACCTTTTAACCCTCTTCTCCTTCCCTCTCACAATCACACTTCTTCTCTTCAATATAGAGGTTGTTTTTATTGGTTATATTCTGGTCTGAACATTTTGAAAAGTTCTATTTAAACTGACCTTCTGCTCCAGCAGATTATCTGTTATCATTATTAGTATGTCTGACTCAGGACTGCTGCAAGAACCTGGCAGTTTTCCTTCAAAAACATAATTGACCATTATCTAAGGCTGTATTCATGTCAAGAGTGCTCTGAAGTGGTTTATTCAGTTTTCAATGTGACTATTTCTTTAGTAGAAAGTAGTTCTCAGTGAAGTCTGCAGATCATCTGTGCAGCAACTGGATCCTTATTTCCTGAGATAAACATTGCTGGTTGGGAAAAATATCCAGACTAATTGCAGCAACTATTAGATGGATTCTAGTGACTTTAATAATCCTGTGACGTTTCATTTGGTCAAAACATCAACTGAAATTCAAAGAGACAATCATATGTTGTGTCCAAATTCATGTACTTCCATACTTGCACTTTCTGTTTTGAGTGCATAAGTGCTTTCACAATGACAAGTGCGGCAACATGCAGTGCACTGTGAGTGCCCAGAAGCAGCACTCATAACGGTGTGTGAGTGTAAAACGACGGACACTTTGCCCCCTAACGGTCGCCATCTTGGATACGTAGCTAAAGGAAGGAGATCACATTGTCAGTGCCTGATACCCACGTTGCATGACACAGGAAGCACGCAAAAGAACGTACAACATTTATTTTCAAGTCAAATGAGCAAAGCAGCCAGCAAGTGGGCAACAATCGTGATCCTCATTTCCAATAAGTGAACAACGGCAGGGTCTGATTTGGGGCCATACTACCCTGTTGGAATTCATACACTACACCAGTAAGTACACTGTGTACACAGTGTACTACACGCAAGTGTACTGACTGAAGTATCTCATTTGAGACACGGCGCTGATATACAGATGATGTCACCTCATGACTTTGATGATAAACTTGCCTTTTCCTCTCGCGCCACCTTGAGCTTGAGTGACTGTGGCTTTGAGTGATATGATTGGATGGATTATCATGAAGGTTGGTATAAACATTCATATCACCCCCGACATCAATAGAACTATCTGACTTTTCATCCAGCACCATCATCAGGTCAAAAGTTTTTAATTTGTCCAGTTCTTACCTGCAAAACTAATGACATTCCCATCAGCCTCAGACATTATGCATTATTAACATTATGCCTGCTAAACACCAGCATGTTAGCATTGTCTGTGAGAGCATGGTGGACCACTGTACCTTCAGTGAGTGTAGCCTAAAACAGCCGCCAGCATGGCTGCAGAGTCTGAGCACAGCTACAGTCTAATTTGGGGCGACCTGGTCCTTTAAAATATAAAAATTAAAATTAAAATAAAGCCTTGGGTAGAGTTTCCCTGATTGTGTCTGAAGCAGACTTTATAGTCCATCCAACCTGCTTGCCAACTTCACCCCCCCCCCCCCCCTCCACCCCCTCTTCTCTCTCTAGCTCTCATTCTTTTTCATTTGTTACACAACTATTTGTGACACTGTCCATGTGCAACAGTATGTTTTTAAACAACATCACGTCTCCCCCTGTGACAGCCGGCTTTTCACTCTACCTTTGAGTGTGGCCAGAACAATAAACACATTTGATTTCTGATGCGGCTGGACAGCACATCTCACTAATCAGTTCTGAGAGATGATAAATGAGGCCTAAGCCTTCCAGACTCACCCAATTATTTGTCCCACCACATCCTCACCTTTTTTTTTTTTTTAACTCAACAACAAACAGCATCACAAACACAAGAAAAAAACTCCCTGAATCCCTCCACACAGCAGGGAACCAACCAAAGCATCAGAAAGCTCAACAAAGAAAAACAGTCTTGCTCCCCTTCGACCGTATTTATATTTCCTGACTCTAATAATTCATGATAATGGCAGCGAGCAGGAGAGACAGTTAAAAAGTGAATTAAGAGTGTAGGCAAAGTGCTCACATATTTGACACATCTTCAATAATGAATAAATGTTTTGATTCATAAACAACAGTAAAAGCCAATTTCCACGGGTTATTTTGCATTTGATTTGTAGCACTGAATATTTATTAGCTGATTTAAAAGTTATAATCCAATCAAACTAAACAGCTGTGCTGTTATAGTACTGGGGATATAAACAGCCCACCTGGGCGGCCCATTAAGAACCACTGCATCATAAACTAATGTTGTCTACGGAGGCAAACCGCTCAGACGGTGAGGTTTAAGAACATTACAGACTTAGGCTTCAGGCAAAAAAATGATGCTGTTGGAAAGGCTGACACACACACACACACACACACACACACACACACACACTTGCACCTTAGCTGCTGTTCACACTTGCTGAAATCATTAATTTAAACAGTTACTTACAGAGTGGAGCTTCCATTAGAGGATAGTGAATATTCTCAGCCACAGTGAGTGTTGAGCCTATTTGCTGCAGGGTCCTCTATCTCTTGTGAAATTATAGTCTGTGGGTAGAGGGATGTTACATTTACTTGTATTTTCTGCGCTCTAAAATGGTCTCCTGGCAGATTAGAAACTAACTTTCTGCTATTATCAGCTCTAACTGATTTATGTGATTTATAAACATTTCAGTCAGCAGGCTATCCTAATGTTTTTCATTGAGTTTACTTGCCTTTGTAGAGGCCCTGCACACTTTTAAAGCAGGTTAAAAACCTGACTTTTCACAGCAGGCTACATTCTTCCTGTGTGTGTGTCTGTGTGTGTGAGTTTTATATATTTTAATATTTGTATTTTCTGCACTGATTTTTGTATAACTGCACCTGCTGATGCTAATTATATTGTGTTGTATTGTCCCTTTATGTAAAGCACATTGTGTTGCCCTGTTTATGAAATGTGCTATAGAAATTAAACTTGACTTGAATAAAGACCTGGGAGTTATAAAATAAAGTACCATATAAACAAAGAAGACGTTAGCAATTAGCAGTAAGTGCTGCCTAAGGTGAGATTTCCCACATGAGCAGAGAGGAGAGAGCAGAGATCGTGATGAGGGTGATGGGTGAAAGTGGCTGAGCTCGTCAGGTTGGCATCATTCCTTTACCTAAACAGCTTACCTGTTACTTTTTTCTGCCCCACACTGTTCTGATGATGCAGCCATTCTGTGCAGCGAGGATGATTTTCTTTCAAGTGTTTATATTTTAAGAGCCGAGGCAAAAAACTCTGTGGCATCAGGTTGAACTTTGGTAAATTCCGAGACATGGAAATGTGCCGTGGACCAACAGGAAATCGTCCTGTCGTCTTGGCTGGCCTTCGAAAACAGAAAGAAGCTCAGAGAAATGTTGTGACCGACTCGTGCTAGCATGGCCCTGGCTTGCTTGTGTTTGCCGTTAGCTTGGTCCCTGCATCACACCTGATACCATCTACTCTGTGAAGGTGCATGGATGAATTTCACTTTGCAGCTTTCTGATGAGACCAGGCCTTCAGGAATGCATTTTCTATATTGTGGCACTATGTTTTTATTATGCTATGTTAGCTAGTTAGCTAGTTTATAATGTATGATAGAGACACCGTCTGGAGATGAATAAAGTGAGCAGTGTTTTCTGATGCGATGAGCTTGTAGCCCAATAGAGAGGAAGAATGAGAGAAGATGGCGACAGACAACAAAGATCCCTGCTGAGATTTGCAGGAGACGTGATGGTTACAGGCCTTAAACCCCAGATCCACCGGGACTCCTCCAACAGATGTCTTATGTTCAATCTCTTTATTGAATCCAGGAATGAATATAGAGAAGCCAAACCAGAAATCTGCCTAATGTTGAGTAATGTCTTACATTTACCATTCTTTGTCATTTGAGACCTTTTCAGAGGTTCTAAATGGTTGTAAATATATGTTTTGGAAGACTGATTTGAGCAAATTATAAGGAACATTTTTGCCAATCCTGCAGAAATGTAACCATTTTTCTCTCCTGTCTTCTGCAGCCTTGACCATCACATGACAGTAAACATTTGTTAATAATAAAATGAGAAGTTCTTTAAGGCAGGAAGAGATACATTTCAATGAGACTGAGTTAAATAAAAAAAAAACAAAACAAACAATACAGCAATGACCTTTAATACTACAATAATATACCCGTAAAGTAAAACACAACACGATACCACACCGACAGGCCAACAACTCAATTTCAAGTCCAGCAGTGTCCTGACGTATTGAATACTTTGAGCTGATGAAACATCTCTTTGATAACGCCTTGTTCTTGTTTGTTTGCTAAGCTTTAGGTTCAGTCACTGCATTTGTGTCGTCCTATAAATATAAGTCCAGCAAAGCAAGGAAAACAAGTCATTGTCATTTCTCATGAGCAGAACCCTTGACTAAGCCTTTCTGTTTTCATACCACACACACACACAATGAAAGTGAACACACACTGGTGTCCTTGGTCGCTGTTATTAATCACAGAAATGTTCAAATTGCTGTTAAATTGTCCGTAGTGCAAAGTAAACCTTGAGGCAGGAACGACTCTTGATTTCAGCTCTGCGCTCTTTATCTATAAGGAAGCGAACGTATGTGTCGGAGTGTGTGAGGATGTTTTATCATCTGTGAGACTCGCAGTTGCTTCCTCACAGAGCTCTGATTAATTGTACAACATCCAACCTCTTAATGTTCGCTTTGTTAAACCCTCTCCTGCTCTCCTTCGCTTTCTGTTAACCTCTCTTGATCTCCTCCTCCTCCTCCTCTCGACTGAACTCTGCCCTGTGTTTTGGATAAAGGGAGACAATCAGCTCAGTTAAATGCAGCATGAAAAGACAATAATTGTTCCCTTTTTTTGCTTGTAAACTTTATTGAATGTCCAGTTTTACTCATTTCAGCTACGACATATGGGACATTTTTCAAGTTTACATGTTCCTCTTTTACTGCTGATTATTTTCAGGTGACCTCCATGTTGAAATGATTGGCTGTCCAATCTTTTGCTGAGTCAGGTTTGTGAGAATTACTCTGTGTGTGTTACAGCAGTTGGATGCGATATTATAGCTTTTTTTCATTTGTAACAGACATATTTACATTGTTGAATATGCTTTGAATGACATGAAATTGCTGCCTGGGCTATGTTCACTGCTGTCTTTCCTGTTTGAGATTTGTTTGTCTCTAGTGTGAAAGTCCTCATGTGTGACCAAAATCCAAAACGATTATTTTTTAATCTTAACAACACTTGGTTAAGTTTGGGAGATTCCTCATAACTAGTGTTACTGTTGGCTGATAACTCAACTAGGAAATATGCATAATATGTTTTTGAGAACAAAAAAATGAATCTGGTCTCTGGTATTTTGTTGAAAATGTGATATTAACTAAAAATAACTAGCTGTATATGAATATAACTTTTACATAGCTGGATATTAAAATATGCATAAAATAGTATGAACAATATTTAATGCAAAATAAATCGAGCCCATACTTGGGCCACATGCTTGTTTTCTTCTGGGCCAGTCTACACCTGGTTCCACAGCCTAAATCTGGCCCAGATGGTGCATGATTATCAGATGCTACGTCCACATCTGGACCAATTCTGGTGCACAGGCAGAAAATCTTCTGGCTGTCAGCCAACACTGGAGGATAACAGCTGGAATCTACCCTGATGTGTAAGTATATGGGCCAGACTCGGGCCCAGGACCCAGGGATATGTTGGCCAGGAAGATTCATTGTGTGTGTGTGTGTGTGTGTGTCTCTTACTGCATCTCTTTTTTCTTGAGAACCAGCTAATGAGGAACTTTGAAGACTTGACATTTGTGTGATCCATCATTACTACAAAGAGATAATTTAAAGTTACACCTTGGGCTTTTATGTTAATAACTGTGACAGAAAAAAAGTGGATTTAAGTCATAAACATTTTGTACAAACAAACAGCTTTCAGCGATCTCTGTCTAATCTAAGGTTTAGCTCTGGTTCAACTTTAAGCTGTGGTTTATTTTAGAGTTAACATTTGGGCTCAGTGGAGGATCAGAACTAAAATCTGTGTTCAAACTTTAAGGGCTGAAAAAAGCCAGTGGAGGTCCTCATTTGTATAGCAACACAGAAGCAGGGTGTGTATGTGCCATCAGAGTGATCCTTTTCACTCGGTTAATGTTACTCTCGTCCTTGAGCTACAAATGCAAATGACAGCTAGCTCCATTTTCCCCAATGCACAGCTGGAGAGGCATTTTAAAGCATCACTCTTCACCTCCTCTCACCTCCTCCATCAGCCCCAAACAACACACACACACACACACACACACACACACACACACACACACACACACACACACACACACGCCACTGACACTGTAAGCGTGTGTCTGGCGTGTTGGGCAGCAACGACAAACAGCTCACATGCATTAAAAATGTTTCCACCTCTAGACCTCACGCTGCAGACGGGTGTCATTTTCACACAGGAAGGCCACAACCTTGACTTGATTTATTTACCTCTCTCCACTGGCTTCTGCTGCTCTAGTGTCTCTTTTCTCCTGTTGTTGGTTTTTTTTTTTTCCTGCGTGTGTGTTCGTGTGTGTGTGATTCACTCTCACTCCCCGTCTCTTTATGGGTAAGAAAACAGTCCTTGCTTTTAGCCGTGTTTAGAAAGTCAGCCTGGCGAGTGTGGAGAGGGCCCATCTTTACTCTGACACCGAACAAAACTCTACAGGAACCCTGATGGATGGTCCTGACCTCGCACTGCCAGGAAAGACGGTAATGTGTGTGTGCATGTGTGTGTGTGTATGTATGTGTGTGTGCGCACTCACATAAGCGACCTTTTGCAGCAGCATGACAAGGCCATTGATCCTGGCCTGTAATTGGACAGCATCAACGCAGACACATCCAGAGCAGTGTGTGTGTGTGTGTGTGTGTGTGTGTGTGTCTGCGTCTGTCTGTACAAGCCTTTGTGTATCTATGTGTTTATATGTGCACATGTTTCTAAATCTTTCATTATTTCAAAAGGGAAGTTTCACTGATCTTCACACTTTTACAGCGAAATCTTCCTTCAATTTAACATTTTTCCTGTAACGGGAAACTCGGCGTTCAACAACATATAAACACAGGAATCTCCCGGACAATTTAATAACACTGTACGGTTAGACTGCTGTGATCGGTTAAAGGCATAGGTCTACTTCATTTGCTTTGTTGCAGAGGGTTTGATGAGATGATCAATACCACTCACATGCCTGCGTGTTAACTATAGCTTCAGCCAGGAGGCCATTAGGTTAATTGGAACACAAAGAGAAATGCAAAAATGACAAGAAGATGAAGTCTTGGTGTCACTTCACCTTTCTGACCACTTAATGACTCCAGCTCTGTAACTGTAGTGTCCACATGTTACCCTGCAGTATCAACAGCATGGAGTTTGAAAGATGTGGGTGTTTACCAGTCAGACAGCTGCACTATGGGAAACATATCTTAGAAGTCAAGACATCTCTGGCTTTGCTGCATATTTTTTTTTTTTAATCTGCAGTATTAACCATTGTCATACTCTAACAAGGCAAAAGTCAAGTGACTTTCATTAACAACCATCACACATTGTCTCTACAGGAAACAGGCTGGAGTTTTGCTTCCATACAGTTGACACCTGAAACAACTACTCCCACTTTACTACATCAAGAAGGCTGCTCAGTACAACCCGAGTCTTCCACTGGTAGCAGCTCTTAGATAATGCTATATGTGTCCTCTGTAGAAAAGTATAGATACGAGGCAAAACCCACCTCCAGGCTGTTTGTGCTGTATGAGTGTGCTCATGTAAATATGATCCCACTGCTGACATTGACACTTTCCGCTCTCCATTTCATGCCGCCGTACTTCCCTGCAGCATTTCACAATTTTAAGCGGCTAAACTTTGGTATCTGTGAAACCACAGGGTCAGACTGTGTTGCTGTGAGCTCATATCGACAACAGCAAGCAACAGCAGGAAAAAAAAAACAGTCACAGAATTTAAAGTTAGTCTGATTCCCATTCGCTGGGTTCATAACACTGGACACACTGGAGGATGATTCGGATGATGTTAAAATATTTAGACATTCAGGAATCCGTGATCTGAAGCTCAGCTGCCTGACTTGGCATCGATGCTCATCCATCTGGTAGTAAAACGTTTTCAGATTCAATCAGGACCAAAAGACACAGAGTCACGTCGTCACATCTGATATTTACAACCGAATATGTGTGCAGGTTGGACTGCTGTGTGTGTGTGTGTGTATGTGTGTGTGTGTGTGTGTGTGTGTGTGTTGGATACCAAGTCAACATGGTGAGGCTGATGTTGTGCATGCAGAGTATATGATCAAGTGTTTGCATAAAGCACATTATCTAGCAGAGAGACTGTAGGACACCTCACATGAATATACATGGACTCAACTTCCCACAATCCTCCACTTACCGTGGACTCAGCTTTTACAGTAATGATCAGCAGCCCGTGACATATTCTTATCAATAAAACTCACACTGAGTTCTTCCCCTCTGTGCTGTGGCAGACAGATACCACTTTGCTGCAGCACAGAGCACAAAGAATAAAGGACCGTGTGTTCTTACATCAGCACTGGCCCTGGTTTTGTTTAAGATAACTCAGTCTTGTTTATCTGCTAATTAGCTGTAATAAACGGTTAATTTTTACTGCAAACCATGCAGTTTCAATTGATTCCCTTTTATTTCTGAGCTCCCTACTCCATCCCTCCACCACTTCACACACACTGGAAATGGCCACAGACACAAGGCCCGACCCCTGCTGATGAGCTAAGATAAATATGGGACTGCACACCCCCTGCCAGCCTGCCGGATCTGCTTGAGATTACTCCGTGGAAAAGATGACTAACACATCTGGTTGCTGGGAAGCGTGACTACCAGTAAGGCTGACAACTGGAAAAAGGTAGTTATAGGATTAATAAACGCTAAATTTTCTGCTCATTATAACATTTGATTCAACTCAGGAGTTGAGACTTCAGTAATAAACATTTTTACTTCTGCTGTGATTTTCAGCATTTTAACATGGGAGTCTATGGGGATTGACTTGCTTTTGGAGCCAGCCTCTAGTGGACAGTTTTGGAACCATGTTAGCTTCATTTTTAGCCCTAGAGGTTGCCTTCACACACCGTCTCTGTCTCCCTCCACAGATACCCCCGTCTCCCTCTCTTTCTCTCTTATGTCATGTTCAGACTACACGATATAATCCACATAAAGCCTTACCCAACAGACATAGCATGTCAGGATCGAAAATGGGTGTCAACGCTGGGATGGAGAGGAAAGAGGAATGATGTAGCTGCCACTCATGTTGCTCGGTAGAGCTGTGAAACAGAGGAAATGTGTGTTGAGCACCGGCACCGCTGCATTTTTGATGTGTCCTCAAGACACGAGACAGGCAAGCTATGATTGGGCGTGTGTTGGCCAAGTCACAACAAGAATTTATGACTCTCTCAGTGCCTAATTTGACACAGAGACCTGATCTTATCAGACAAAAACATTGTGTAGTCTGAAGCCAATGTCACCAAAGACCATAGCTGTGTGGGTGCTAAACAGAGAAAACAACATTTCTACATAAAAACACAGCTCTAAAAGTTCCCAGAGCACTAGTCCTAGTTTCAACACCGAACTGAATGCCTCCTGTTAGTGCGAAAACGTTTCCAGTCCTGGTGAGCCCACTGAGAAGCAGCAGTGTGGCCTGCAGCTCTGTTCAGCATTCAGTTCATTGTTTTGGTCCTCCACGCCATCTGGTTGAGGCTCCCACCAGTTCCCCCACAGGAAACCGTGGGCAGCAGCTCCCAGCACACAAACTGATCTGCTGCGATCTGCTCAGAGCTGAATGGCAACGAGCTGAGGTAAACAAGCGTCTGAGTAGAGGTGCAGACACCTAACAAGTTAACGAGAGTCGAGCTCTTTTCTGAGGAGCTGGTGGAGCTAAAAACCAGCAAATATCAGACTGGATATTTGTTTAATCATCCCAATGTCCCAGCAAGCAGGCGTACCAGACCTTTGTAAACAAACAGTGAAGGTTATGGAACAGCCTTAGTTTGGTTAGGTTTAGACACAGTTTACTATAGAGAACTGCAGGAATGACATATTTTTGTAAGCCAATGGGATTTTTAGAAAATAAGCTCTCTGACAAACAAAAGTTTATGATACTGACATGTTTTGTTCAGCAGGATAATCTTCACAAATGAGCACTACTTTGATGATTTTTGAAGCCTAAATACAATTGTGTGAGGAAAAGAGCTAGTGCTAGGCTATAAACAAATTACACCACCGTCACATGACTTTAACATCATCACCACTAAACTTCCAACTTGTAGTTTGATTTAGCTCTTACCTCTTCTACAAAAGCCTTTCCTTTGCAAAAGTGTGAGTATAAACACAACAAGGCTGTAAAGGTGGACGGGTGAGTAGATCAGTTTTTGTGTTCGTCATGAAGATGTTTCATTTCCTCAACAACCTCTGTAGTCTCATTCAGCCACTTAGCCACAACCAGCCTTTTTTAACGTAAAAGCTTAAAGACAGCACGACTGGGATATTTACTCAAGTGTTTCAGAATAAAAGATGAAAATGTCTTGACCTTGTATTAACCACAAACCCATTGCTAGTGTTAAGATGCTAACTAATTTCAAGGTTTTAGGACTCAATGCTGCGGCACTCTATAGCCAGTAACAACAACTGGAAGTTAAAAGACAAAACTGGAAATGGAACAAATGCAGGACGTTGCAAGAAATATGATTGAAATATAATAACAGCCAAAAGACTTTTTACATAACATTATGATGTCACAGTGAAGTTGACCTTTGACTGTCTGGATATAAAATGTCATCACCTCCTGATTTCATCCTATTAGACCCTTGTGGTAAACTGTGACAGGATTAGCGTATGAATTCTTGAGTTATGGCCAAAATTCTCAAGTTATGTGAGGGCACAGTGACCATCGACCTTTGACCACCAAAATCTAATCAGTTCATCCTTGAGTCCAAGCGAACATTTGTACTGAATTTCAAGACACTGTTAATAGTAATGTGTCAGTTTCTCAGATTTCACCTTGTCTCTTTAGTGAACAGGGGACTACAACAGACAGACGACAACACTTCAAGCATATTAATACAAAGGAAACTTAAGTGTTTCTCTGAGTCAAAGCAACAATAATACGTAAGATGCACTGAAAATGCATCTTAAGTATTCAATAGAAAGGTGTGTGTGTATGTGTGACAGTGCAGATGTGACAGGAGTGGAGATGAACACTGAGCCGTCAAAGCCCATCTGATACACACTCGCCCACCCACATACACCCACCCACACACCCACACACACACACACACACACACACACTGCGGTTTGAAAGTGAAGTAGGAGGTAATAAGAATGGAGATTAGACTTTCGATTAAACTGCTTTCTTATTCTTCAGACCTCCAGCAGCTTCGACACAGAGCGTCTGAGAAGCAGCCACGGCCAATTCGCCTTCAGCGTTTACAAACAGAAACAACTTTGAACGCTCACTTCTGACAGTGTGTCTGAGCTTCCAATCGGCAGCCATAGCACTCAAAGGGGAATGTGTCATCGCTTGTGCTGCGGGAGGGAAAATTGCATTAGTGTGTGTGTGTGTGTGTTTGCTCATGCATATGCATATGGAACAAATACATGGCGACGTGAAATAAACAAAACAACAAGGAAGCTGTCAGCAGATAGCAGACGGGGGTCACAGGAGACGGTGCTGATGGCGCGCACGCGTGTGCTCGCACACTGACGCACACACACACTGAAATGCGCAGGCAAGCACACACAAAGCAGGTCACGACTAAAAACAGAAGTTAGTGGGAAGACAAACTGCTGTCATCACATCACAGACATGGAGCTCGGTGAACACAGAGAAGACCGAGATTCACACATCTGCTTTCAAAACAAAGGCCTGAAATTCACAACAGAAGATGCCGCACGTTTTCACTGACATGTTTTCACTTTGAAATTTGTGGATTTGTGTTTGTGTTTCTGTTTACTGCAGAAAATGATTGGAACAGGTTTGTTCTTAAGACCCTTTCGCACTATACAGGAATTTAAGGATCTATAATCTGTAGCTTCCTGTAACCTGAACAGAACCTGAAATGTGGGGTGAAGGATATGCAAAAACAAATCAAATAAGTGATCATTTTGGCAGATATTGCGATTGCGATGTGTCACGATTTCAGTTGGAATGGTCGTTTTTGATTGATGATGTGTTTCTTGCTATGGCTTGTACAAAACAAGTGTTTTATTTATGACCTCGTGACACATTTGACTTTCATCAAAACAAGCTGCTGCTCCTGCGATTTGGATATTACACTTGGCGGTATTGCAATTTTGATAATATTTCATTTAATTGTTCAGCCGTACTGAAAGGCAGTGGTTCTAGGTTCTGTCTTTCGAGAGTACCACCCGAATTTAAGTTCCTGGACCCCACAGCCAAAGCAGACAAACCACAATGGAAACAAAAGTAGAAGCCATGTCAGTGGCTGTACATCATTAACCCATTTTAGACCAAAACTAGTATGAGCAGCTTATTTAAATGCAGAAAAATCCACTAAAAAGGCAACAGACTCCTTTCACACTGCCACACAAGTTTGCCTGTCTGTTTGGACCACAGGATACGGACACACAACTGCAGGAAGCAACGTCAACACTTGCAGTCACAAAGCACACAGATGCAGAGGACAAAGAGCGAGCTGCTGGCTGCTGTGCAAACTACTAAAATGGATCCATCGCATCTCATCCTCCGGTTGTTGCTCCTGTAACGGAGCCTCCATGTGAGAAACTTTGGTGAGTGATTGTATGTTTTTAAAACTTATTTCTGGGCTGCAGCTCACTCTTGCATCCCCAAACGCAGCACAGCTGTGGTGTTTCTGGCACCATGCTGGGCTTTTCTGAGCTCTGAAAGACGTCAGAGCACAGAAAAGAGACAAAGACCTGCATGTTCACCTGGGTGTTGTGTTTGCGTTACTGCTGATCAGCGCTGGAGCCAATAAATACCTGTGACTGCTGCAGAGTCATTTGACCTGGGAGGGAATGCCGACTGTACCATTTCACACTGAAGACAAAAACCTGATGTTAGTGTGTGTTAGTGGATTTTTTAACCAGTGTAAAAGGGGATTCGGTTACTATTTATGTTTTGTAAGGTTCCTCCGGTGGAAAAGACCAGTTACCCATCAAATAATTCTGAAGCTGAAATGAACTGAAAGTGTGTTTGCATGCTTGGTAATACTATGTTCCTGCATCTGTCAACATTTGTTGCAAAAAATATCTTTTTTTTGGAGCAATGACAGTGTTTTAGACTGACAGCTGGTATTGATGTAGTTACAACAAAAACTAGAAGGTAAAGCGACACACTGCGCCACACTGATGCTCATTTAGTCTCATTTATTTGTCTTATTTCTGAGGTGTGCTTCAGTGAGCTGTAAATGTCTCGTACGCAGTGTAGTTATCTTTTTGGAGAATACGAGAAGTCTTCCCTCTCACTCGCTCACTTGTTCATTTCTTCTCTGTGAACAGTGGAAATGCAGAGAGAGAGAAGTGAGAGGGAAATAAAAGTTGAGCTGTGCCACTTCAGTCTGAGAATTAGCCACTGACACAAAACATCCATAGAAAATCTTGACAGGGTGTCAAACGGCAGCAGCACAGTTTGTTTGCGATGTGTTTGAGTGTGCCACAGTCAGCAGCAGCAACATATGGCTCCATTAAAAATAACACAATCCAATTACTAGAACAGGTTAAATCTGCCAACACAGCAGCACAGCCACCGACAGGAATACTTTACTTTTATGAGTCAGTGTGCAGAGCACATCAGCTTAACTGAAACAGACTGTACAATAAATCCTGATGCAAATAAAGGAAAATTAAGCTGTTTGTCTCTACCTAAAGCAAAACTAAATCTATTTATTAAGATTTTTCTTCTATCCATATGACTCATGAGACTTATGAGTGTCTGTTTTCCACTTAACTTGCTATTCTTGTACCTCATTTGTCAGAAGCTCAGACATTGGACATTATAAACTTAATAACAAGAGCTAATACATAGAGATGTCCTGAGGCGATCCTAAGGATTTGTATCAAGGTGGATCCGGGAATATTTTAAGGGATCAGTATTGGCTAAAATAAATCCAATTAAATGTAACTCCTTTCTTACTGAGTTTTGTCCACTTCAACCTGCATATTATTTGAACAGCTGTGAACTGGAACCTTCAGTAGTTAGTGGAGATGTCCCATGCTGGTCCTAAGGACTGGTATTAGGGCCAGACTGACTCATATATTAAAGGCTTTAGATCAAGATCAAGGCCAGAAATCTCAACCGAGACACCCCTGGTATTAAGATCAACTCCTTCTTGAAAAATAAGATGCGCCAATAGACTACATATGTCTACTGAATATATGTGTACTGGCACAAAATTAAAACTCTATCTTATCTGTCTTTCCATTTTTAGTTTGTAGAAATCACACTCAGTATCAGAAGTAATGAACCTACAGAGAAAGAGACCCAGAATCTGCAGCCCCACTTTACAGAGCTTTAGAGTGAGTTTCCATTCATTGTTCAGCTGCACTGCTCAGGTTCACTCTTACCACTCTAACAGTGTCGATTTTTGGCTGGTAAGCAGAAACATGACTCTTAATTAATTATGTGGCTCCGTAATTTCTGGATGTGTGAACACACAACTGTTTAATAACAAGTTTGACATATCAAATTAAACAGGTTGGGTTAAAAACTTTTAGAGGGTAAAATCTGCAGGTTTAGAAAAACTTAACCAGGGGTCAAAAAAACCCTTCATCTCTGCAAATTAATACGTTTCTTGAACTTCTTATGTTCAAAACAAGAGGAATATGACAGAGGTTTAAGAATAATTCATTTTTCTGCTTTTCTGCAGCAGTAGGAATATAAGGTAAGTAGGTCTGTATCTTTGCTAATAGCATTTGTACGTTATAAATGAAATGATTTAAATGAGAATATGTGTAGGTGTTTCATTATAGAGTCTGCTTTCTCTGTATATCTTAAAATGAATTTATGCTTTTATTCTCCTATGTTAAGAAAAATGAATTTAAGTATCGGCCATAACACATAAAAGAAACTGGGCCACTGGAGCACTGAAATTAATAGGTAACAGCTACTAAATCTATCATAAATAATATAGAGCAAAGGAAGGGGATTTTAACATTACCTTACAGGTTTTTACTACAATACAAAACTACAATATTTTTAAAAAGTGATTTAATTGGAATTCTGTCACATATAAAAGACCAGACAGACAAGAAACAGTCTGTTACAATTCTGCTGTCAGGAGTCAAAGGGCCTCGTAGCATTTTCACCTCACCAACCCTCAGGCTATTTCTGCTCTGTATTTATGACTGTGTGTGTGTGTGTGTGTGTGTGTGTGTGTGTGTGTCTGCTTGATGCCTGTTGGTTCATCCTTACATGCTGAGAGTTTGATGTGCCTGAGGCGAGAGCTGCCTACACACACACACATACACACACACACACACACAATCATCACACGGCCCTATTTCGGTCTGATCCCAACCTTGAAACGACCTGCTCTCAACCCACTGTCACGCTACAAGACCGACACCGGACCTCACACTGTGACAGAGATGTGAGGAAAAACTGAGAGACGACAGAAACAAATGAGCAGGTGAGTAAATGAGGAGGGGATGAGAAAGAAAGGAAGCAGACGGGGACAGAATGGGACAAGACAGGAGGGAGGGAAGAGAAGAAGAGGTGGAAAAGGAAGAGTAAGATGAGAGAGGAGGGGAGGAGATGAAAAGGAAGAGAAGGTGAGGTAACAAGGAAAGGAAATAAATATACGACATAGAAAGAGGTGAGGAAATAAGGTGAGGAGATGAAGAATGAGGAGAGGAGATGAGAGGAGGAAAGCAAAGGAAACGATAATACAGAAGAAAGAAGGAGGAGAAAAGAAAGGAAAGGAGAGAAAAGGAAACAAGGCTAGAAGAAGGGGAATGAGGAGATGAAGAATAAGGAGAGAACAGGAAGGAAGGAGACTGAAAAGGAAGAGATGAGATGAAATGAGGAATGATGAATGATGAGGAAGGAAATAAGGTAAGGAAAAGAGGAAGGAGGAGAGGAGAAGTGGGGATGAGGGAGGACAGGATAAGGAAAGCGGGAAGGAAACAAAAGGAGAAGAGTAAAAAAGGAAACAAAGACAAGAAAAGAGGAAAAACCAAGGAGCTGTAGATGGAGGTGAGAGGGGAAAGAGGAGGAGCAGGAAAAAGGTAGAATAGAAGAAGAAAGGAGGAGGAGAGAAGGAAAGAAGGAGCAGACTGCTGGGTTGTTGAGTGTGTAAGCAAGTGATAAGCAGCACGATATCTGCCTGAGGAGGGAAATGGATAAGAGGTAATCTATTCATATTTACACACACAAACACAACTTTAAAGGATACACTGCTGGTTTTCACCCTCGTGTCCAAAGTGTTAGTCCTATCGGCATGTCATCACTCTGCTGCTGTAATAAAGGATAAATATGCCCCCAAAATAAAATCCTTTCAACCATTCTTCAGACCGAAACTGTCAAAACTGCTTCCAACTTCTGCTTTTGATAATAAATTGAATATTTTTGAGTTTTGAACTGACAAAACAAGACAAAACTAATTAGTTGCAGTCCTTCATGTCTGCGAAATCCACATTTTTGCCAGTGTCACAATCTAACTTGAAGTTTGGCGAGTCAAAGTTCAGCCAAAATCTATTAAACACAAAAAAACTGTGGACTTAATTTTTTTTTTTTTTTTTTTTTTGGCAGCTTGGGTGAGTAGGAGCACCTGAACACAACACTGAAATATCATCACCTTTTAAGTTGATTTGGTGAACTTGTAAACAGCCAGAGTCCAATATTCTCTCTCTTTTAGCTCCATTTTGGGTCTCCACCACCACCATGTGGCTCTTCAGCTGTTAAATGCTCCACTGTGTTCACCAGCTGGTCTCTAACCGTGTCTGTCTGCTGTTTGCTGCTGAGCAGGGAGTGAACAGTAGATTCTTCACTCAAACTGTGAACCAACCCAGTGAAGCTGTGGACCTAAACAATGAGCTAAAACTCACTATAAAGCTGTATGAAGCCAAGATTCAGGTGATCATTCTCTGATGTTCATCACAGTGAACAGCTCCATTGTTTTCTCTGTCATTTAATATATGGCTATTACAAAAAAAATGAATTTAGAATATTGAATGTGAATTTAGCCTCTCTAAAATTGTAGCTACCTCCTCTGTGGTGAGCAGCAGCAGCTTGGATTCATAGTGGTTATGATTGACTCCAATTGTTACTGGGTTTTATTGCAAATAATAGTATCAACATGTCCACAGAGACTTTCTCAAATCACTTCTAAGAGCATAATCCACCTCTCTGCTGCCCATCTGTGTGCATTATATGACACAGTCTCCATTTTAATCATCATGTGTGACCCAATCAAGCTCACACACAGTGTTTGTGTTGTTTACACACACTAGTGACACGCCTCCTGCTTTTACTATTGATCTGGAAAACCACTCTGTGTGTCCTCTTTACATCCCTAAAGACCCTGTCCTCATACAACTGCATAACAATATAATGAGTATGATACTTATGAATAAAATTAGTGCTGTGCATGATGTATGTTCTGAAGTCAAAGTGTTTGAAGCATCTAAATGCAACCAATGGGAAACTAATGTGTCTCCACCTCTGTGGCCCTGCAGGATGAGGAGGCTGCCGGCTGTGTTTCCCTCCATCTCTAAACCATGACACTGCACAAGTCCACAGGCCAAGAATAACCAGAGGGTTTCAAGTGTAATATCACATTTTCATAATGAGAGCCAATGAGCTGTAAATCCCTGCTGACAGAGTTATGGAGTGAGAAGAGCTTATGGCGGCGATACTGAAACTATTAAGCAGTCGCCTCCCTCCCGCACAAAGTGCTGTGTGTGTGTGTGTGTGTGTGTGTGTGTATTTAAACATACGCTGCATTTATATATGTGTGTTTGTCAGCTTTAACAAGAAACAGCTGCATGAGGCAGTGAACTGCTAAACTCCCATCGTAACGCTTAGATTCTCCTGGTTTACAAGCTGCGTTTTTTTAAATTAAGTGTGTGTGTGTGTGTGTGTGTGTGTGTGTGTGTGTGTGTGTGTGTGTGTGTGTGTGTGTGTGTGTGTGTACAAAACTATACACAGAGCAGCAGATTGGTTTTTGTATTGTAAAACTTGCATATACACACACACACACACACACACATACATATATACATAAATATATATATATATATATATATATATATATGTTATGTTTTATGTAAATGTTTTATTCTTAATACAGTGTAATAAGCTATAGTGTTTTTCATAGATTAAAAACATCACTGTCGGAATCTACTGATGCACAATCTGCTGTTAAAAAAAAAAAAAAAGTACAATGATTGAATTATTGCACTAGTTGACTGACATTGATTCTTGATCGTCTTCCTCTCACCTCAAACACTAAACCTTCACCTCCACCTTGAACACAGCTGCAGTGAAAATAAAGTCAATAATTGTCAAGTCCCCAAATGTGATACAGCTGAGATCAAATCAAACACAGCAACATACAGTAATCACCTCGACAAGAGCCGTCTGTGTTGTTTCCACTTTATCACACAGCACAAAACTTTAATCTGATTTAATCACAGCAGTTTCTCTGCCAACTTCTCACTTTTGATCAGCAAGTACAGATTCTGTTTCCTGCACCAGAGTCTGGCATCAGAGTTCAGAGGAAACCACATCCTGCTACACTGATACGGTTATTCAGCCCATACATGATTATTTCTGAACTTAGAGTCTGTACATCTCAGTGAGACACATACTGATGTACTACAGCGTGACCGTTACTACTGTTGGCATAAATGCAACAAAGTGCTATTGATACTAATGCCTCTCTAATGTATGTAGAATAAAATCAAAAACATACAATTGGAGCAAAAGGGCAGCACAAACTAAAGATAATACAAGCAGATACAGGACCAAAGACCAAAGTACAACACTCACACACACACAAAATATTGATAAAAAAGTTAAAAAAAAAAAAAAAAGGTATATTCTACATCACTGTGTGACTCCCACCTCTTACTTTCTAGGAAACCATGAACTCTGCAGTTATAAATCATGACAAATTGTTCATAAATGGATTTTGGGTTCAGGTTGTCTGCAGTGCTTCCTTAAAGCTAAGTGGTCAAACCGACTGGTGACCCACAAATTGTTCTCATAAATGAGCCATAAAGATGATTTATTAACCATTAATAAAGCCATTAGTTACAACTTCTGAAGCCTCTATAAAAAGGTGCTTTTAGAAAGTCAGTCTCTCTCTCTCTCTCTCTCTCTCTCTCTCAGTGTCAGTCTGAGGTTTCCCCTGCAGTCAGAAATGAGACGACAGTCTGGAGAGTGAATGATACAACAGAGGACAGATGTGCTATTCAATACTAAATCAACTACAATTAAGACTGAGTGCAAGCTTCTACTGTAACCCGTGAGTGTTTGAGGATCTACGGCTGCCACTTAAAGAAAATGACCATGCTTCTGTTTTCTGGACCATTTCTCTCAGCTCAAAAGAGACAAATACACACGTTGACATGCAGCAAGTGAAAAGTCATCTGGGAACAGCACTTCCTTGTTTCTGTCTCTCTTTCTCTGTGTTGCAGGAACTAAAGAGCGGTTTGCGTGAAACGTGATGGATTCACACTGCAATCCATCCTGCCACACCGTGTTTCCACTATTTCACCGCCTCTCTAATTCTGTCCTCGCTGTCGCTCTCGGCGAGGATGGATGGCAAACACCCTGGAGGGACCCGCGCACCTTTACTTCTACTCAACTGATATTCGGCTCTTGACTAACAAATGGATGGAGAGAGCAAGAGGGTGGAAAAAAAAAAGGACAACAAAGAAATTAGAGTGAGGTGGGCAGAGAGGTGGAAATGAGTCAGCAGAGGAGAAGGAAGGAGGGAAGTGATTGAGCTGAATTGTGTTCCTGGCTCATTTTCTAAGTACTCAAGGAGAGAGAGAGAGAGAGACGTGCGGCTGAGTGAGAAGGCCGGCAACACGTTGTGCGGCTGCAGAAAATGACAACCTTTCTTCAGATAGACACACGTTGACAAAGAGATCTTCCAGTGTGCAGCTGGATTCAAAATGTGAGTTTCTATTCTGATATGAAAAGCAAAAATCAAACTAAGTACTAGAAGAGGCCTCAAGGGTGGAGCACTGAGGAGGATTGGTGAAGTTTGATCATCTACAGCTCCATGGCAACTGAGCAAACCACATCTGTTAAAGCAGCTCTTTGAAATAAGATGTATACAGCACAAATTTGTTTTCCCAAATACACTTTAAAGGGCGAGCGTCAGGTTTTATATGTCACAGAAATCGCAGGGAGGTCAAAGTGGATGGTGACAGTATGAAGCGCAGGACTTTGGTTGGTTACCTGTGGTTCGGTTTCGGAAACAAAAGCACTTTTGTTATGTCTTATACTTAATTACTTTTTCTGTGTTGAACCAAGACCGTGATCTTTCCTAACCTGAACCAAGAGCTTCAGGTGCCTAAACATAACCATAACAAAGTTTAATAATGCTGTAGCTGCAACGAGTTCATAGTGTGGAAAACTAAATGAAATACATTGTCATTCAGTTCTGTCCTGTTTGAACATTTTGTGCCTTGGTTTGCATTTTTATTGGAAAAGCTTTATCATTATGTTGATAGAAAATGTAATGCAATGTAATTCAGGTGGCATCACTTTTACTTCAAACATAATTGCTGTTGCAAATTAGACTGAACTTCTAGGAAACAGAACTGGCAGATAAAGACTATGTAATGTGGGCAAGGGAAGTGGACCTTGAGTTGATGCTATTTTGTGATTTAACTTCAATTTAATTTTTCTTAGTTTGTTTGTTTTATTTTTTGTTTTTTTTAGTAATTTTAACCAAAGCTTTGTTAGAGGACAGTTTTAGAGGACAACAGAGTTTGGAGAAAACAGATTTCCCCCTAAAGTTCTTCTTTGTGCAAATCTGAAACAGAAAATAAACAGTTAAAAGAAAGAAAAAATAGCTGCAATTTCTTTTTTTTTTTTTTAAGTGATTTAAATTTTTTCACGTTTTTAATGATCCAGATACTGTAAGCTGATATATTGACAGATATTTTATTAATTTCATTCATTCAGTCATTTATTTGAAAACTGAAAATGAGGTCAGATCATTCAGTTCTCGATGTTCTCTCAGTTTGGTAAACGCTGCTCTGACCACACCATGAAATCCTGTGCTTCAAAGTCAACCCTGACCCTACAACACTGACGGGAGCAGGTTCACGAGATGTGGCCGCAAATATTACATACAAACTTAACAGACAGTAGCTTGGGATTCATTGAATTAACACCATTGATTCTGTGCTATTTGGAGAGCACAGACAAAAAAAGTTAATTCAATCAATCGGACAAATGTGTAAGATCACATGGTGAGTCAGTTTGTGATCTTCACATCGGCTGCTCGGCCTCTCAGACATTAACGTCTTCCTCCCATTAAGACTGACAAAGGGTCAGCTAAAATAAATGCCAAGGCCTCATCGTACTAAATGCCAATCTATGTTTGGCTTTCACACACCAAGAATGACCATTATCCTCTATTCATCTGCTGATTGGCCACAGTGGTCAAGTCAAGCCTGATCAATACAGATTCCTTTTACCCTCCAACCAGCCTTGGCAGAAACCTTCAGTGTATTGATGAGTTTGGCTGCTGTGTTCTGCCGGCTGAGAAATCTGCAGGTGCTAAAAGGAAACACACACACACACACACACACACACACACACAAGATGCAAATTTTTCCTAAGTCCAAGTCAAGTCTCAAGTCTCTAATGTTTGTAATGAACATTTTATCACCTGCTTCATGCCATCCTGTCTGCTGAGTACACAAAGCATGTGCTGCGTTATCATCGCTCCTTTATCTATAAAGTTATGCGTGATAATAAGGTCGGGAATGACATTCAGCTCGTCAGATATTTCCTTAATGTTAATCCGCCAAAAACATCAAACAATAGAAAATGTGCTCAGTAGAGTATAGAGCTCTACCAAGGCCAAACAACATACAGCAGGGAGGGAGAAGGAATGAAAACAATCAGGAGAGGGACGTTTGACTTGGACTGGCCCACAAAAGCCAATCTGGAGACACCATCAAACAGGCTGAGGCCAGTGTTAACACACAAGAATCACACAAGATAAATTAATTATGATTATTTGTTGAACAACACATGAAACAGGACAACAGGCACATTAAACTGTATTTCTTTTTCTGCCTCCACACCGGCAACAGAGCAGGGGGCAGTATGTTCTCAGGTTGTTTGTCCGTCCTCCTGAATGCGATGTCTCAGTAACACCCTCAGAGAACTTCTTCAAATTTGGCACAAACATTCTTCCAGGTGCTATAGAGAACTTTTTAATGGCCTTTTTGACATAATATGTAAACACAATTATCATCAAGAACGTGGCGGTTAGAGGTCAAAAGTCAATGTCACTGTGACCTCACAGAACATGTTTTTGGCCATACCTCACAAATCCATCCACTAATTATAACGCAATTTAACTCAAATGTCTTTCAGGATAAAATGAAGTGATGACATTTTATATTCAAATGGTCGAAAGTCAACTTCACTGTGACATCATAATGTTCTGAAAAAAACAGTGTGACAGCTCCACGACTCTTATTAGTCCAAGTAAGGATTTTATTTCCATCAGTATATATAGCACATAATGATTGTTATTTATAAGTCTTAATCACTTTCATATTAATGTCTTATTTCTTTTTATATAGTGGTAAAGGTGGTGAGTAGATTTCCAACTCATTCTTTTCAGCCTCCTGCAGCTCAGCACTGTTTGATAAGAAGAAAAATGCAGAGAGAAAGATGTTAAACTATTCAAGAGATTGTCAGCATAAGGAAGTGAACTCGGTTGTAAAAAAAATACAAAAGGCAAAATTATTTCTCACTCAGTATTGCCACAGGTTTCTGCAAAGAAGGGCTTAGATCAAATTATCTAAATGTATGTCCTTATGTCCTAGAGCAACTTACCAAGCAGCTGAAATTCATATTTTTATTCACCTTAAAGTTGATAGTGATGTAGAAGTATACTCCAGGGTGTGTCAGTACTCTGTGACATCACTGTTGGGTGTGGTTACAAGTGAATTACACTTAACAATTAACCAGAGAGAGCAGAGACACAGGATTTGGTTAGTTTCTTCATTACATTCTGTTTTTGTTGCAGATGTATACGATTTCACCGCTATAGTCTCAAGGTTAATGCAGTATCTGGTATATTCAGTAACACTCACGCAGTGTTTCTTTGGTTCAAGAGTTAACTCCTTTTCTTCCAGTGCACATGTGCTGTTTAACAAACAGGCTGGTATAACCTGCTTTTTGTTTCTTTAATTAGGTTTTTAAATCGGTCACACATCAAAGTTCTTTAAAAGTCCTGAATTTGGCTCCCTGGAACTGGCAGACTCTGTTATTATTCCTCGTGGTGCTCTTCATCATGACTTGCATCAAAGATGCACAGAGACAGCAGCAAAACCTTTTCCACGGTTTAGTTTAGCTCGGCAGGAGAGAGGGGAGGAGGGGAGTGGAGGGAGGAAGAGGGGGAAGAAAGAGGATGAGGACAGATAGAGGAAAAAAAGAAGAGAATAGGATGGGAGGGAAGGAGGAGGAGGTGGAGAGGATGAGGAGAAGAATGAGAGGGATGAAGGTGAAGTGATGAGGAGGAGGAGTGAGGGAGATAAGCACCAACAAGGAAAGAGGACACTGACTTTTGATGTACTTTAATAGAACATCTCACAACAAGGCCGGGAAGAAATAACTAAAAAAAGAAACTCACACACACACACACACACACACACACACACTGCACTTAGCAGCTACTACACATCAGCAGCGCCGGCACCCCATATGACCACAGCTGACATTTAAATTAATACAGTCAGACCCTTTTCTCCCGTCATACATATTGAATTCTGCAGCTGCCAAACATCCACAGATGTGACAGCAGCTGTGTTTCCATCTGAGTATTTTTCCGCGTCCTGGGACGCATCAGATCGGAACCGCTGAGCAGAAAGAGCACATTATGACTAATTCATTCAGTGTCTTTATGTGCTCATCATCAAACAGTCAGTGATGGAAACAATTATGTTGAATAATGACAAAGTAAGACTGGAGTGTAAAACTTCTATCCATCGTGATCTTTCAGAGAGGCTGTATGTGTATTATACATCATGTCCTGTGATTACAATCAGGGAAACACACACCAGCAGCACTGATGCACCTCAGTGTGTCAGAATACACCACTGTCCTTTATCCCAGCAGTGATACACACACAGCTGTTGTATAGTCTCTTCCCAGACCTTGGTATCTGTGTGGTGAACACAGTGTGTGCTTCAGGTATAATCATTATTATATGTAAAAATGACACAAAGAAACACAACACAGCTTCCATGTGCTGCCTTTACATCTCCGACATGATTCCTGGTCGTGTAACATTTTAAGTGAAGCTTTTGTGAGAGCTCAGTAAGAAAGTTCTTCTCACCGTATCTGACAAACCCGTGAGGGAATTTGTTTAGATTTGGCTCAAACATTCACTTTGACTCAAAGATGAACTGATTAGATTTTGGTGTTCAAAGGTCAAAGTTCAAGGTCACTGTAATTTCACGTTCTTGTGAATGCAACATATCAGAAACACTCAGAGGGAATTTCATTACTTCACTTGGACTCGGGGATGAACTGAAAAAACATTTTTGACCATAACTCACAAATTCATTCACTAATTATGACACAATCTAACTCAAATGTCATAAAGGATAAAATGAAGTGATGATGTTTTATATCCAAATAGTCAAAGACCAGTGGTGGTTATGTGCAAGGCTGGTATTCACAAAACTGAAAGATTGACGCAAATTAAAAATAATCTGTGTTTGATGTCCCTGTTACCAGCCAAGACTATGTCCACATGATAAAAACTATCTCCGTCCACATGACCGTTTTAGCTCCATATCAGAAACGATCTGCCATTCACACACACTGAGCACGTGCAAGCGGGTGTAAACAGGAAGCAGATTGTCTAATCTCAGGTGTGCTCAGCTGATAAGTTGCTGACCAAAAGTACGTACGAGGAACAGCAAAGACAGTTGTGGCGTTAACATGCAGGATTTAACTGAACAACAGCTGCTAGCAAAGACAACAAGGTCGGTAACACTTGTAATTCATTACTCGTGTTGCTTTCATCACTGGTGGTCGAGGCTGAGATCGTTTGTCATCGTTTTCAAAGGTCTGTGTATTTTCCATCAAGACTACAATGCAGCCCCAGAGTTTTCAAACTAAAATGGGGCCAGCAGTGTTTCCAAAACTCTACCAAAATCCTAAAGAACAGCTCAGCAGTGTGGACGTAGCCCAAGTGTGTATCCTATCCAGAGGCTCTCCAGATCACAGGTGAGAGACTGGTCTACCTGCTGTCCACTGGAGGTGCAACCAGCTCAGGACTGAGCACACATTGCTGCACCATGAGGTCTGGATGAAGACTAATCACTAACACCATTCATTGTTATGGCAGGGATCACTGAAGAACAGTGACAGTTTACACAGTGCTGCTCTCTGCTCTTCATATGAAAGCAAATCTATCTCATTTGCTTCAGTTGCCTTGATAAAAGTGCATTGAAACCACACACAACCTTTGTGAGAAACATCCAAAAGCTTTCCTGTCAGAAAGAGAAAAGATGAAGGGAAATGTTTGTGGATTTAGCGTTCAGTCAGCAGGACACCTCTCATCACATTTGACCATCATCTGCACTCTCCTCTCTTCTTCCCTTCGTCTCTTTTGACCATGAAAGCCGTCTTGAAAGATTTGACAGCGATCTGAATTAAGCATTTTATCTGCGGCTCCATAAATTCAGCCCTCAGCCTCCGATACCAAAGATTCTTCGGGGAGACGCTTCTGTACAGCGAGGCTCTAATTGGTTTAGCCAGCTGTTATCTATGTACAGTAAAACACTTCAATCCAGCGCCGCTCAGTGGGAGGTGAGATTTCTATCTATCCCCTTCATTCACAGCTTAATTCAATTGGAGGGCAATTATCGACCACCCCGAGGCTTCAAGATCCTTGTTGGTTTCTGTTCCCATCAGGGAGCCTCGCAGCAGGCTCCCGACCGCTCTCGACTGCACTGGGTGATGTCTGTATCGATGTGCTGAGTGTAAAACACCAACAGACAGCTGCAAATAGGCAAGATGACTTTCTCACCCCCAACCCCGAGATTCAAAAAGGTTGTGAAGCTGAGGAGGTTTAGGTGCAGAACCATGAAACCGGCTCATTCCTTCAGTCTGATGGCAGACTGTTTAGCTACATAATGACCAGTGCTGGGTAAGTACTTCCCCTTATAATCAATTGTGCTCATGTTCTGACATTCAAATAAATTGTGATGCTTGTTACAAAGGCTTCAGACCCTCTGATTTCTGTCTGAGCCGTTTAACCTTCCTGTGACCTTGGGAATTCTGGTGTCGTTTGCCCTGAAGTTACAAACATCCTGTGTTCACCTCTTATTGATATTCAACACACAGAGAAGATCACACTCACATATTTTTGCCTCCTCTGTACAAACGGATCTACTTCGTGAGCTAGAGACAGAACACAGTCATCTAGTACCTGATTATCCTGCAAGACGCACAGTGACACACACACACACACACACACACACACACACACACACACACACACACACACACACACCAGAGGTATGCAAGTTATGCAAATAATTTACTTTGCTAATTACATAAAAGGGAAAATAATCAGTTACATTACTTTTGTCACTTTGGAAAAATCCTCTTCACATATCACTTTTTTTTTTTTTAATTATTTAACAGCTGTAAAAGTTTCTGACCATCAACAGCAGGGTGGGGCTCACTCACACACACACACACACACACACACACACACACACACACTCCAACTCCAAACAACAGCTGACTCCCAAAAGCAGGATTACTGTTGTATTTACACAACACGTGGACACAGCAGCTTAACATGTACATACAACTAGAGTTAGTGAGCATCACATTTCTGCTCATTGAACATATTCTGGACTCAACTGGATACACAGACACCAAACTGATATCAACCCTCCATCCAACTCCAGGTAACACAGCAAACAAGCCGACGCACAACGTCGCTGGAAGAAAGTAATCAGATTACTGTAATGCTGATGACTATATTAAAGCCCCGGTGAAGGGTGAATGGATCAATCTATCAGCTGATCAAAGTTCACTCCGGGACGTCAACCATGTCACCAAAACGTGGCTTTTGTCTCTTTAATTCCCATCAAATAACTGCAGCATAAAAGGGGAATCGGCAGCTGTTCATGGGTGGATACCTGTTTTTGAACACACACTCATGAATGTGTGGTTACAAAGCTGCACAACTTTGTCTACAATCAAATTCATTTGCTATGTGTTGTATTTATTGCTTTGTATTTCAGTATGTAATAGATATATGTAGTAGTTTGCATCTGCTGGTGGAAATAAATCATTCTGTAAGGATAATCTTTGAAAAAGTCACCTCTATTCCAGCTGATCCCTACACAACTACCAGAGCTGTGGTTTCCCACCAAGAGGAGACAATTAACCATCATGTGTTTGTTTGACACAGTCTGTTTGAAGCAGTGTATGAAGTCTCTTCCGGTTTCCCTCCACTGCCTGTTTAATAACTAATATCAAACCATCACTTCTTTTTTTTAGTAGTTGGTCAGCTCCAGAAATCATGTTCTAAAAAGTGAGGCGGTTTGCAACCTTCAAAGTCCTTTGAAACAAGTTGTTAAGTAAACGGATTCAATTCAGTGACAAATGGGGACGAGAGAGCGCAGACAGAAATGAGAAATCAAAGCTCTTCTGAGAGTTTAACTCAGTTCCACTGCCAGAATAAGCTCTTTGATTTCAGTATTGGATATCAGACAATGCCAGACTGAGAGAGACAATGGACTAATGCACTATTTATTTAGTAAAGGAGCCTCTTAAGCCCTTTCACCCTTTGTGTTTTATGCAGCAGGCAGTGTACACTGGTGGATTTGCCTTTTCTCAGTTCTGCAAATAACACCTTTTACAGGCATTATGTAACCTAACTGAAACTAAAACCATTTGATTTTGTTCCCTACAAAAGCTGCTTTCACCGGATCACAAAACCAAACCACCAGTTTTACCAAACACATTTATGAATGAAATCATTTTCATGCTCTCCAACATCCTGTTAATGTACAGTTATAGAAATGTTTCCCTGCAGTGTTGTTTCTGCCACTGTTCTGCTTTGCTCTTGTCAGACTCACTTTAATAACGACAACCCTCTTAACCAAACCACACAACTACAGAAAAGACGCAAAAGGTGGGGATTTCAGAGCGCACAGCATCGGAGGCAGTGTCCAGCTGACCACATACAGCAGCTCCTGTTTGGCATCTCGATAAAGTGCATAAATATTGCAGAATTTATTCTGCATTGTGGAGATGTGTATTCTCTGCATGTGAGCTGCAACTGATAAAGTGTTGGTATTAGCCTGTGGAGCACAGAGATATAACATTACACACCAGTGACTACAGTGTCTGCACGTTCAGAAATACACGCAGCAGGAGGACAGTGGCACGTCTCTGCAACATTTGAAAGGAAACGACGATGAACGTCTCTTAGCTTTATCTTGGGGGGAGATCAAAACAAAATGATTCATAATACTTCAAACTTAGCTGAAAATCATTTGTAGCCGGGCTCACCTGGTAGAGCCTGTGCCATTAAGGTTTAGCCCGAACCACAGTGGCCTGGGGTTCAAATCTGACCTGCATGTCATCCCCTCTCTCTGCCCCCAACCTTCCTGTCTCTCTCTCTCACTGCATCTATAATAGAGGCATAAAAAGACCTCAAAAAATTATTTATAATAAAAAGAAAGAAAGAAAATCATTTGTATCTACTGACTGAATAGTTTTACATCATACACCTGAAACAAAAGGAACCTTGCTGGAATAAGAGCAGCTAAGTTGATGACAAGATGTCAGGTGTGGATCTGTCAGATCAGTCAGCAGGTGGTGAAGCTCAGTCCCACTCCACGTCGACTTTACAGCTTTTAATCAGAGCAGCAATGGCAGTTAAAGTGAGTGAAAGTGATTGACAGTGTGCAATGTTCTTTATAGTGTCGAGTTTCTGCTCTTACTCACATGTCAAGAGCTTCTGGTGTCACTTTCTATTTAATTACCTACTGGGTTTTTACAAGGGATCAGTCGAGGTGCTTTAAGAACCGGACACATGTCACACCTAAGATCTGAATCAAGCTGAAGAGAGTTTAAAGTTAGATATTGATCAGCTGGACTCATATTTTACTTTAACCGGTTCCTGTCGGAAGTTTCCAACCATCTGAAAACATGCCATCTTCACTTCAGTTCTTTATGTGAAACACATCTGTCGGACTGAGGTTCAACTGTTTCACTCTATATGTCTGTATGTGTGTGTGTGTGTGTGTGTGTGTGTGTGTGTGTGTGGGTTCATTGTCCTGCTGCATTGGTCTAGAAGGGGAGAAGTGTGTATAAAAAGTATTTCACTGTTCACTGGATATGGATGAGAACACCCTCAGACACGGTTAAAGCTGAAAGTCAGCAGTTTAACCTCACAGTCATTGTTTCGCTCCACTTATAATGTGCTCGAATGGAGCCGAGGCAGAAATGAAAAATATGTCACTGTCCTAATATTTGCAGACTGCACTGTATGCAGACGCTCAGTGGAAAACTTCAGGAGTTCAGTTCAGCAGGTTTGTGGATCCTCACTGTGGTTTTCCTCTGGGCCTCTGCAATTTCTGAACCTAAAATATGCAACAGATGGCACTCGGGGTAACATCTCGAGGAAAAAGCGAGAGACGTTGAGAATGTTGTTCCCATTTCATTCCTCGTGCAGCGGTTGCCCTTCCTTCAGCTGTCAGCTGCCGGTACAATTTTCAAAAGGTGAACTCTTCTCAACTCAGATCACTTTTCTCTCAACCAACTGCTGAACTGACAAAACTTTCCTTCTCTCGACAGTCGATGCCTCCCTGCTCCTCTCTCTCTCTCTCTCTCTCTCTCTCTCTCTCTCTCTCTCTCTCTCTCTCTCTTTCTCACACACATACACACACACACACACACACACACAACAACACAAACACACTTGCATGTTTGGAGCATTTTGTCTCAGGAGCACAGCAACAGTGAAGCTCAACTCCCCTGACAATTGTGAGATATGTACATGAAAGCATCGAACCTGTTTCAATCCAAAACAGACCAGGCGCTCCGTGCACAGCAGCTACACTCCCCAACGCTCTCGAGCAGGAGAGCCAATAAACTAAATTTGTAATGATAAACAACACTGACACACACACACACACACACACACACACACACACTCACACACACACACACACACACACACACACTGCACACAACACGCACTTGTGAGCAGCTATAATGATGCACAAAGACGCTGCAGTTGAACTAACCAGCAGCAAATCAGACCTGATAACGAGATAACTAACACGGTGTCTGCTGAAGTCACAGCTCTCTGCTCCATTTGCAGGACAGAAACCCAGTAACAAGCAACTCTGCAGTGACAAAACACCGAGGGGAAAAAAAATGTCTCGTGTTAACTGTTTGATGATGGTTTCACAAGGAAATAAATGCATGCCTCGAAACAGCAAAAACAAGGTGAGGATATCAAAAAAAGTGTGTCTTACTTTGAGTATTCTTCGTTATCTCTGTCACAGCGAGAGTCCTTGTGTTTCTCCCAGTCTTTGCCATGTTTACACGTGGTCAGCAGGATAATATCTTCCCCGTTGTGGGTGTGATACAGAGCGTTCCTCGTCTCAGAGCCGATGCCTGTTAGGTACCGCTTGCCTTTGAAAACCAGCAGGTACTTCCTGGATGGTGGCGCATCGCTGAGTGTCAGATAACCCGTTCCACCTCCTTTTAGCGGGTGATCCTTGGAGAACAGAGGGATGGAAATATCAAAGTTTGGTCGGAAGTTGACCACATCAGCGCTGGCCTTGGCCAGCATGGCCTGGCCCACCTCAAAGCCCAGGTCCTCTGTGTAGTCCGGCCAGGTGCCAGAGTAGAGGTTGAAAATCAGGTGGTTCCTGCCATCGCTCCACGTCGGGAGGCTCTGGATGCGGGACCTGACGTTCTGGACGTACTGAGCAGAGAGCTGGTCCCGGTCCAGCGTGTCCACTGCCAGAATAAACAGACAGGCCCTCGAAGGGTCTGTGGTGTGGAAGCGGGACTCTTCGATGGACGACAGGATCTTCTGGTAGGTCTCCGAGATCTCGTCCCCTCTCTGCGGAGGGTAGATGTAAACCTTGAAGCCTGACTGGCAGCGAGCAAAGTCGAAGCAGGTTTCCATGCGGCAGCGCTTGTTCTTGTAGATGATGTCGCGGATCGCCCGGCGTTCACGAGGGGAGGTGTGCTGGTGATGGAGCTGAGGGCTGTCCTCCTGTAAACACAGACACACACCGGTTGTCACCACCCAAAACAAAGCCAAATATTATCTATGAACACTGCTTCTATATTCAAAGTTTCATAAATTCCAATTCCAAAACTTAATCTAAAAAATAAATGTATGAGTCCACTTCTTTCTTTCACTGAGGCCACTAGATTTAAGCCATTGTTTGTAACTAAAGTGCTTCTCCATGGGTTTCACTGATGTGCTACATCACTGAACTACAGCAATTCTGATAACAGCTCTAGATGAGAACGTGATTGCACCTGATTCCCCCAAAACAGTGGTACTCAACCACTTTGGGACCATTTAAAGTGAAGCAATTTCCTCTTGCGGCTCCATGTCATGGGTCGAGGATGTGTGTGGTTGTGTTCAGGCCGCACTGCATCAGGGAAACCTTGAAGCCTAATGGTTATAACGCACCAAGTTAACTGCAAAAAACATTGCTCAACTCCTGGCCGGGGGACCTTTGTTGCATCACATATCTCTCCCCCCATGGTCCCAGCCTGTGTGCATTGACTATCAACAAAACAGACAGCACTGCATGAAAAAACTCACTGAGGCATAGTGGGGTTGCCGACAAGGGCCTCAGCAGAAAAAACACAGGGTTGTTCTCAGGAGAGCTGGACGTATCTGAACTTTCACTGCAACACAATGCAATCCGGCAAGAAGCTGCACTGGCCAATCAAACACATGGAAGCACATGTTCCTGATGCATTATTTTCTAATATTAATATCTACAGTTTGCATCACAGTTGTTGCAATAACAGAAAAACTTTCTCATAGTGTGCTTTGTCATCTCATAAGCCTTGAAGCTCATGGATCTGTCTCTCACATAGGACTTCCTGCATCATATTTCATTGTCTCACTGGTACATGAATAAAAACACCCCCACCAACTTAACCCCTTGCGTTTGTTTTTCTAGCGATGGGCTGCTTTTCTGTCTGCATGCTCGTCAAAAAGTTGTGAGCAGTTCAACCGAAGTTGCTCATTTCTCAGTTTTTCAAACCATAATTTCACAAGGAAAAAAAAAAGCAACGACCAGAGAAAAGTCAGAAAAAATAAACTAAATTTGTGTAGCAGAAATGAAGCAGTTTTTTTTTTCTTTTTTCTTATCTGTTAAATCATCTAATGAATCATCTTGTGACCACTGCCCTCAAGCTTTGAATCTAGCTACAAATACATGATTCATCTTTAAAACCACTTTTAAAACTGTGGATTTTAAAGGATTTGTTTACTTGAGCCAGTGTATAAAATGAAAATGTATAGTCAGTGACTGATCATTTAAAATGACACAAATGAAAGGGGCCTCCTTTATAAAGATGGCAGTAGATGTTGTTGTGAATTTGAATGAAGGCTTGTTATTGAGTTTTCTTATATTCTGGTGTGTGGAACTGCTTCTGAATGAGCCTCTGGGTTTCCTTTTTGTTTTGGTTCAGCTAATAAAGCAGGTGACAACGTTCTCCACTGCTTCTTTTCCTCTACATTGGTGCGGTCTACCTCCTGCTCTCCCCCCTCCAGGTACGGCTCCAGCAGCTCAGTCAACTCCGGCCAGTGCCTGGGTGGTCTGGACGGGCTTCTCTGGGGCAGGGGCTGGGGCTGGGGCTGGTACACGTCCTGATTCTGGTGGATGTACTGGTACTCCTGTTGGTGGTACTGGTGGTACTGGGGGTACTGGGGGTACTGGGGTAACTGGCGATATTGGTACGGCTGCTGCTGGAACTCCCCGATTTGCAGACCCCACAGGTAGACGAGGAAGAGAAGACCGGCCCCCACAGACACGAGCAGGTACCGCTTCTTGGCCTGCATGTGTGCTGTGGGGGGAGGAAGAGGAGGAGGTGGTGGGTTCTGGGGGGGAGGCAAAGAGAATGAGGGAAGGAGAGAGGATGGGAGGGAGGAAACCACAACAAGAGAAGAGGGAGGTAAAGGGGAGGTGAGAAGCAGATAGTGAAGAGGGTAGAAAGGAGGGTGAAGGAGGGGGGATTGAAAAAGGGGATGAGGGAGGAGATGGAGAAAAAGAGTAAAGGGTTGAAGAGGGAGAATATTAATAAAAGGAGAAAAGGAAAAAAGGGAAAATTGAGGATGAGGAACTAGGAAATGAGGAAAGGGGGTGCAGGGACGTAGACACAGGTCAGCTTGACCCACAGGGCAGCCTCACTATCCACAGCTCGGCATTTTGGGATCTGGAGTCACTAAAAGAAAAAGAAATAAAAATGTATGCATTAATTCAATTACCAGTTTGTCCCAAGAAAAAGCATTTTGCTATTATAAAGCTGACAAAGGTTCTGGTTCCTCTAATGCCACTGTGTTCATCTTTAGTCCGTGTCTCTGATGAACATCCACACAGTCAGATAAACGCATTAAAAGACGCCACATGCATTTAGTTAAGACTCAACTTCAGGTTTCACTTTTCATCAATACTTCAAAAGAACAATTTAAACACAAATCATCATATGTATCAAATACACGTTTTTTTTATTTAATGACATCAAGTCATTTTTTAAATGATTCAGATGCAGCGAGCAGACAAGCAACAAAACTTTCCTATAAATTAACCTTTTCACTGCATGCTGCATCGGCAGTTTGGCCAATTAAACATTTGTTTTCTTTTTGCCACAACATTTTTTTTCAAACACTTCACAGCTGCCCTGGGTTAACTTGATGCAACTGTAGTGTGAGGCGTCCGGGTAAAGGTGTTTTCCGGGATGAAAAGGCTTCAGCTGGAGGCTGAGGAGAGAAAGACCTTAGATCGGGCTCGAGAAGCCACGCAGCACTAAACCGCAGGATTTCTGAATGAAGTTTGGAGCACATGGGAAACCGACACGTTGGCAGTTTTTGCCTGTTCGTAGCCTAATTGTCGCTCTTGCAAATACCATTAGAGATATTCAAATGTAATGAGCCTTTTGATTTTTTTCACAGTGCCACGATGGTAAAACTCTCACCACAGTCCACTCAGCGTAACCGACCTGTTTACCGGGAACACCTGTCGTCCCAGGAAGGGACTGGAGTGTCCGCCGCTCTCCCCTCCGGCCAGAGCAGGAATCCACAGTTTGGATGCTCATTCTCCACTTAATCCTTCAAACACCGGGCCACAAACCCATCCACAGACGATACAGTCTCTTTAAACCACTTGTATGGGGGACATTCACTGAGCGCAGGGTCTGCGGGGAAGCCGAGCAAGCTGCGCCGCCTTCATCCTGCGCCGCGTCCCAGTCACAAACTTTCTCCGGGAAAGGACCGAGGAGTGCTTTTCATGTGAGGGAGACTCCGACCGGACAAACGTGGAGCGATCTGTCAGCACAGCAGGTGTCCACGGTGTGGATCCAGACACACGCTCATCTGCCAGAACAGCCGCGGTCGCACTGACAGCATCCATCCAGAATTAACTGATGTGTTAAACAAGGCGCGTACATCTCCAATCTGCGACTGCCATCTCCTTTATTAAAACAAACAAACAAAAAAAAAATCCAGAGAAGAGAATCCAAAGTTTTGGGATTTAAATCCACTCTCCCATCTGCGCGCCGCGGCTCACAGTGAGAAATAAGCAGAAATCATCTCCCCAGGTAAGTTAAGGAAATGCCGGCGCACCTGATCCGGGGAGACGCGCATCAGTGAAATCCTATTGCAAGCGACTTCACGGTCCGCTGAGTGGCAGACAGCGGGGGGGGGTTCTCAATAGGGTTAAACTAATGGATCAAATGAACACCGTGAGTGCATGCTGGGGCTCTTCTGGGTTATTCCATCTCAGTTGCTGGCTTCCAACAGACCCGTTGTCTTCACGTTTCCATCCTCAAATCCTCAGTTGGATCTGGGCTGCGCCACCGTGCAGCATCCAGCAGCATCAGCAGCAGCAGCAGCAGCGCTGATAAGCCAGACGACAGCACAGCAGGCTGGCAGACTCGGGGGGGGGGGGGGGGGGGGGGGTCGGGAGCATACATGGGGCGTCAGTTGGCTCTGATAATATGGGATTTCGCCATAATTCAGCGTCTCTCAGTCTGCAGTTGTGGCTTCGGTTGTGTCAGTTTGATGGAGAGTATAGAGACAAGAAAAGTACCAAGAGATTTCTTTGATCACTGAGAGGGGAAATCCTAGAGGAGCATTTCAGACCTTTTTAAATGGGTTTGTGTCATGGCTTTGCAAACCAAACTCCATTCAGAAATCTGCGAATTTAGGGTTCCTGTGCATTATCCCGCAGACATGGGCTCAGAAAAGTTGCAAAACATTTCTTTACTAACACGTTTCAGGCCTTTTAGGATGCACCTCATGTGCAGCATATGCTCGTACTTATTTAGATAAGATGTGAACTTTTGAAATTAATTTTCTTCCACTTTCTTCTCACCAAAGTTAACAGAGTTGAGGTTTTGTTTTCATGAAGTGCTGCTTGTTGCATCATGTTTACTGAATGGATAAAAATTTCAATCTAAATGTGCGAACAGCTGTTTATCAACCAGGTTATACAGTATATAATCAGGAAGGTTTCTGACAGAGTTTGGCGTTTTATTTTCCACGGTTTACAAACCGGAATTAAGCTGCGCTTTGGGGACTGCAGAGTCAGTTGATCATCATGTAATTTGTGACATTTGCTGAGCCCGTGTTCCCCTTAAGGTAATGATGATTTGTTGGCAAATTATGTTAAAGGGATTTGTCACGGCTCAGGGTTTTAGTGAACTGACTCTTTTGGAACCTATGCGCCTTTAATTAAGTCTCAGCTCATTAAATCTCTTAATGATTCGAATATTTGGCCCAATAAATTAACTTTGACCGTCAGGACCACTGATCTTTCCATCTCTGCTGCAGCCCCGCTCATGTTGCTGTTATTTGCATAGATGCCAATGACTGAATGAAATTAATCTGAGCATGATTTAAACAGATGTCATTATCTCATAAATTAGAGAGGGAGTTTACAAATGTTGTATATCCACACACACACACACACACACACACACACACACACACACACACACACACACACACACACACACACAGGCACATCATGCATCAAACAGCGCCATCTTGTGGCTACTTTTGCAGCCCACGTTTCAACACAGGTGCTGTGGCTCCAGCTCAGGTTGCAGGAAATGATTTTAACCAACAGCTCAAACTGTTTGTGTTACATGATTTCAAACCATTGCAGCTTGTGATAAGAAAATACAGAGGCCTTCGTGTGGATTTGGACCAGACAACTAGAAGAAGGTAATTTCATAGTAAAGATGAACCTAACTGAAGCTCTCCTCCTGGTATTGGTTGATGTTTCTGAGGCACTGGAGACCAAAACCAACCTACAATAACTTTTACATAGTATACTGCTTTAACATCCTTTCAAACTAACACAAACTTGTGGGTTTGAATCATTTACTGATCTCACATTTAATCAAAAGAGCAAATTCTCAGTGACTGCAGAGGTTTTTTATTTTTAAAGCTGTACAGGCTCTTTCATATGCTGGCAAAACATGTCTGTCTGACAAATCATTTAAGGTGAGATCAGCAAACTGCACACAGCACATTAATATTAATTAATCCAGCCAGACTGTGATGCTTTAAAGCTACCTGATGACAGATTCATTTATGTACAGGTTTTGGCAGAGCAGTTTTAGTCTGTACAGATGGAACTGTCTTACCTCTGAGAATTAGACTGAATATAAAAAAAAAAAAGAAAATGCAAATGCCTGAAAATATTGATACATGTTGATTCACTGTGACATCTGCATCACCCTTACAATCTAACAGCCTAAATTATGATCATTTCTATAAACATTCATAATATACTCTTGTCATATTCTAGCTCTATATAAGCTGCTCCAACCAGCTGTTAGATGCAAACCCGGGGCAGAATGTTATGTATTCAGTAATTATAGGTCTGGTTTGATCTCAATGCCACTGATTGTCTGACAGTCTGGTCTTGATTTTCCTCTTTGCTCAAGAGGCTTTAAAATGCAGCCATAAACCTGGTGTAGTTTTATGTGTTTATGCAGTTCTGATGCCAAAACAGGACCTTTAACAAGAGTTAGGAGCAGTATAAGAAAACAACACTGAAGAAAAAGGTTTCTCATTTCTAGTCTTCATCTGCACAGATGCACCATAAATCTGCAGACATGACTTTGTAGTGTAGAAGTGCACAGTCCAGTGTTTTCCTACAACACCGCCAGGTCACAACCAGTCTCACTCTGCACTCCACAATCTCCAGTTTTACTTTGATTTACCTGTGCTGTGATAACTCTGAGGGATCGGCTGGTGTTGATGGCTTCATGGGCGATTAGGAGATGATACATCTGCAAAGGTCCTGTTGGTGCTCACAGGGCATTGGAGAGACAGAGAGAGAGAGAGAGAGAGAGAGAGAGAGAGAACTTTGATCTGTTTCCAGTCGCGGTCCATCGCTTCACTTCCTCATTTCCTCCATCAATCTGGGGGCTTGAGGGACAGTTCAGCGGCACTGAAGTCCACCTCCTCTCCTGTAGCAGCTCTTCAGATGAGATAGTGATCAAATGGTTTTGTATTCAGATTACATCCTGTGCTTGACTTTACTGGATTACAGTCACATCATCTCTGCCATACTGAGTGAATTTAGGTTTCTCTCCTGCCAAAACCACCAATCTGTCATCTCTTGTAAATATACCCTACACCCTGCATATGATCATTCTTTAAATGTGCTGTCTTGCTAAATTTCACCTCAGTCTTTTTCCTTTATCTACTGTGTTACCTTCTATGTTCAATGTGGTTCTATTAATGCACCAATTATACTTAAAGTTCTACTGGGTTTCCTCAATAGAAACCAGATACCTTCTTTTTTGTATCATTACTACAACAAACTCTGTGCTTTACTATCTTATCTTTAACTGATGTTCAATTCTAGTGTCTTTGTAGGAGAATATTCATTATATGCCTGTAAAAGAATACCTTGTAGATTAGAGAAACATACAGAGAAGTAGGAAAACCCTTTTCAGCCCCGAGTCCTGTCTGCAGGTATTAGTATCAGGCTGCATACAGCTCCAGTAACCTTTGCCAATAAGGTAGAGTAGACTGAATGTAGCGTGATGGGTGAAAGCAAGGAGGAAAAAACACTGTCAGCACTCACAGCCCCACTAACAGCTGCTCCTTAAGCTTATTGCTCTGATATATCATGATAACATATGACACATACAGGCTATTTGTCTTAATAATAACTAAAGGTGACTCAGTTGAGTAAATCAACATTTTTATTAACTCAGATCTTCTCTCATCTGGACTCAGTGGCTGGTCAGTAAGATGACAAAGTTTAAAAGAAAATCAACCTGAAAATAAAGTGAGGGGGGCAAAAATACAACTACTTCGTCTGCTTTACTCTGTGATTATTTCTGACTGTGTCCTTCTGCCTGATGTGTGTCTAATCACCTCCAGAGGTGGTTCAGGTGATTGGATCTTCAGTGGCTCCTTGTGCCTTAACACCTTGCTTTGATGTGATTTAGATCTGTCCAATTACAACCTGATTTCCCAGGATGAAAGTTAATGTGCGTGGAGAGAAGGTCTTAGTCTTCTACCAGGCACTCATTCTGATGCCCTTGGTGGGAGAGTGAAACCCCTTCAGCCCCTTTCCAGCAGGACTCTGGTCGGCCCTCCTGATAGACATCTCGGTGACTAGAGCCTCATTTTGAGTCTCAGTGGTGCTGCAGGTTGATCTCTGTTGGAAGTAGTTTGGCTGCTTGAACTGCAGTCACACCAAGATCCTGCAAAACACTGACATTTATTTCCAGCAACACGTTGTCTATGTTGAATTGAACTGAAGCATTTAAACTGAAACCATAAAACTGATTAATTAAATAGTCGATAATTTAAGTAATTTACAGCATCAAATAATGAATCATAGGTTCCAGAGTCTCAGTTTGAAATCAACAATACTTCAGTCAAAAAGACTAAAATAAGGGTTTAAAGAGCTTAAGAAATGAATTTATTTGATATCATGTGCTTGAATAGGAAAAGCTGAAGAAATATGTGAAGTGTCTTTTTACAGTTAAACTCCTTCATGATCGTCACTGTGTTATGAGGGTCGTCAACCATGAGCCGCAGAGGAACATCTTCACCGTTGAGTCTGAACACTGATGGTGGAGGAGTGAAGAACAGGGTGAAGATCTGGGTAGATGGATGTCGGCTGAGCTCAGTGGGAGGAGCCATAGACGCTGGTTGTGATGACACAGGAGTTAAATGAGGTGGAGGTAGATGATGTTACACCTGACAGGAGCAGAGAGAGGAACAGATTTTGAAGTTGCAGCTGTCTACCTGCAGCAAGAAGCTCAGCTTAAGTTCAATCAGGAAGCTCTTTATGCCTCATTCACTCGTCACTATGGGAACCAATCAGACTCTGCCACAGTCTCAATCAGCCAATGACGCTGTCGCTGTCAAATTTCAAAATCTGTCCTCCTCTCTTCTGCTGTCAGCTGTCATATCCCTCCCACCTCCTTCCCCTGCAGTCTTCATACTGAGCTCAGAGTCCACATCACATCACACATTACCACCAGTGACTAGACCCCGGGGTCCTCACCCCCTTTTTCAAATATGATGACATCACAAAGGGGTCTAATCGCCAGAGAGTCTCTCTTTTCTTCTCTTGTGTTTGCACATAGCAATAAAAGTTTATTCACTCACTCAGAACGAAGCCGCTCATGATTGAAATGCAGCAAACTTCCTGGTTGAACTTTTGCTGAGCTTCATTAGACAAAGAAGTTACAACAACAGTTCATCTGAGGGTTCCTTTCTTTTAAGTTCACTGATGAAGAAAACTATTTTACAATGCTTAAATGATTTTAAAGACTTATTCAGTATATAAATCATATGGCTCCAAACTGGAATTTAATGCTAGATAAACAATAAGCACAGAAGTTGTAGGTCTTAGCACAAAGAGACTGGGATCAAACAAAAAGTTTGAATAGTTCTCAAAGATGATCAGCGACCTGAGAAGTGATTCCTGAGTGAGAGAAAAATGATTTGACTCGGTCTAAATCTTTGTTCAGTATGCCATGTGGAGGAGTTGTCATCTAAATGCTAACGATGTTGACGGAGCCACATCGTCGGCTGAGAGCGCCTGGAGAACCCCCCCAACGCATCTCAACACACTCCAACACACACACAAAAATATAAAATCAATGCGTCTGTCCTGGCTGGTGATTGTTTGTTTCATCTAATGACTTGAGCTTGCTCATATTGTAACACACACACACACACACACACAGAAAACCAGCTGTGCCACTAGCTGCTATAATCTAGTCTTGTTCTGTTCAGATGCTTGAACTCAGAATTTGAGGCTGCAATGCAATTTTCAAACAGTCCACATTTTCTGACCATCTGGTGCCGTACGAAACACAAAGAGAGGCCGTGCTGCTGTGATTATCACCCATATGAGAATCATAACCAACCAACAGAACAACTGAAAGCTGCGTCTAGAGAAGTGCATGAAGTGACAAATGGTGGATGAGTAGCATATTACTTCACCATGGTGGAGTCACAGAAATCAATTTCCAATGAAAACCAGAATAACTTCACAAAACAACATCTGTATGTATGAGTGGGAGAGTGGGTCAGGTGCAAGAAGATTGATTAATAGGACACAAACCTTACAGTACATCAGCATGCTGGGGTAACAGCTGGAGTCCAGCTCTGCAGCCAAGTTTTCATTCAATAGACCTTCATCAGTGCTTCGACCCAAGATTACAATGACAGCAGATGAAGCACATCTTTGCTTTCTCATACACAGCAGTGGTGTAGCTATGGGTGGACCTGGGGCCCTTTATCAAACAGGAACATAGGACATTTATCATCAAAACATGGCTTTGGTCTGTTCACTCTGCAACACACACACACAGCTGGTAACATACACATTCATAAAGTCCACGCTAAGGCAGAAATAATAAACAAGTAATGTTAGCAAACAGAACTCAGAGTTACAAGGAAATAACAGTAATGAAACCACCTGTAACCACCACATGTTAGCAGATATGACAAATGTCTATTTTGGCACAAATGGCATGCCATAGAAAAACAGCAGAAACTATCCAATCTCAAGGTCCACTTGTTCTGGAGCTTTCAAACACATCATGTTTTCATCAGCAAATAGAGTCTCAGCTGTCATGTAACTGTAACTTTCTATTATTCTTCTTATGACTTCTTGTGCGTGTTAGCTTAAAAGTTTAGTTTGACAGTTTATTCTTGACTTTGGAAAGATCAGTTGGAACCTCAGACGGTATCTCACATTGCTTCTCTTTTCTTGATTTGTATTTTGATGCTGTCAGAACGAGGCCATTAGCTGGTGAGTTCAGTTCAAACTTGGAACAAATGCCACTGAAACAATGAGCAATCATGTGCAGCTGCTCTGCTGAACCTCAATTCATTTCCTCAGTCAGCTGTTACATATCAGAGTATCTAAATGTTTTAAATGAAGACTCTGTGTTGACAGTGATGGCACTGTTAAGACTTTATGGTGTTACCGGCCATTACTTTTCCAAACTGAAGTAGTTATAGATACAGACAGAGAGAGACAGGAAGACAGCATAATTACATCCTGTCATGTAGTCCAACACTCTGCAGACAGCAGTGAGACAGCTGCAAAGCTGGTGTGATGCTGCTTCATTGTAGCTGTGAGAATTTTAACAAAGCTGACGAAGTGGACGGTCACATAACGTCAGTAATATTTTAATATTTACAGCTTCCTCCTCAACAATCAACTATACCGATTAAATAATAAATTCAACCCATTAAAAAATACACACCACCCCAGATGTATCCATGTCGCAATCAACAAAATGTAAAATTTCAGTGTTTTGGCCACCACAAATTTTATTTACCACATGTAAAACCAAAACTATCTGCACAGTGTGATAGCACCGGACGCCTCGGAGAAAAGGCTGGTGAACCACATTCATGGCATTTCAGACTCTTGCCAACCTAATTTTACTCTCAGTGTTGTTCAATACAACCAGTTCAACCAAAGTTCACTGCAGAAGTTTTGAATTTTAAATGTTTGAAATTAATTCAGACAAACAAACAAATGATGAGCCAGCATGAGGAAGAAAATGTAAATGTATTGATGCATTCAATTTGCCGATAGATCTGTTGTTGTTGGGATATCGGTGCAATTTCTGCCTTCGTGAATCATCCAGTCTAGTAGTATGTAAGAAAATATGTTTGTTTGTTTGTAATGTTTGTTTAGAGTGACTCTTGTTTTATCTGTATTCTGTTTGTTCATCATTTGTTTGACTGTTTTTAATGTAGGTTTAAAAGCCTGAGGACTGATCCTGCTAATTAGCTTTAGCTCAACATTAGAGCTCTTAAATTGCTTTTCTGTATGTTGCCTGTTAAATAAACAAATAAATAAAAACTATGCTCCTGATTTTGCAACAAAAGACATCACATAAATAGCAAAAGACAGAAGAGGAGACAGGAAATAGGACAAACTCTACAAAAACACCAAACTTATGTTTTCTAATAATACAGCTGTCAGCTTTGAGTCGCTCTACATGGGTCACGTCGGATTTCTTCAAAGTTTAACCTCCCTTCAGTCAGCCTGAGACTCACAGAGAGCTGTGAGGTGAGTGTGCCACTCTGCAGCACCCCAATGCATCTGCAGTGCTAATTGATTTTTCATGTCACCGCCACTCACTGGCAGTGTGTGTGTGTGTGTGTGTGTGTGTGTGTGTGTGTGCACAGAGAAGGAGCATGCAGAGGAACAAACATATTAGGGTCAATCAATAACCTCTGACCCCCTCTGCTCCCTCTTCTTCCACTTTTTCTTCTTTAGCCCAGGACTCGTGACCTTTCGCCCAAACTGTAAAATGTCAGAGGAGGCTTGTAATGTCACACGCCTCATCTGTTGTTATCGAGATCGTATCACATCCACGAGTTTGGTGAGACTTCTCCAGCTCCATCATTGTTTAACCCTTTGTTTCCTGTGTTAGTTGGTGCAGGTGTTTCTAAGGAGGATGCTCCAAAGTTTGTTCATTTCCTATTTTTGAACCTCACATATATGTTTTACTGTCTTAAAGACAAGGCAGCCTTTACATTAAATACAATTAACCACATTACTTTTTCAAGCATCTATAGTTAGCTTAAGAATCAGTGCATAATGTCTGATCTGTGTATGTTTTTTTGTACTTGAAACTAAGATGTCAGCTAATTCTACCTTTGAGCCACATGATAAAAATACATTTAAACAGTGAGTGTACTTGTGAAAAGGCTGCTCCCTTCCCTTTTCACTTCAGGCCCTGATCCCCCACATTATCACTGTTAGGTTTAGGGTCAAATGGTTTGATTATTCAATACACTGGTTCTGAGATTAGGTTTATCTTTGTTGTGTTGGGAAGGTCTTTGCATATTTTCAGTTGTGTGTCCAGGTTAGTGGGTTGATCAGCCGCTCAGTCAGTGAGAGGAGGGACAGGTGTGTGTCATTAGGTCCTCTTAGTAGTGAGGGACTGGGTATTAGTAGTATGAGGGAAGATGGGTAAAACCCTTCTGCAGTAGATGACAGTGAGGTGAAACTGAGGTGAAATATCTTTGTGCTTATTGTAGGTTGGGGATTGTCAACAGTAACAGAAAAGCCATTGTGTAGTGGTTATCTGGGGTTTGATAAGCTTGGGCAGTTGGGTGTTGGTTTAGCTCGCCCCCTCAGTTACCTGAGCTGGTGGTACGCTCCACTTAGGTGAGAAGGAGAAGATAAAATACATAGTCAACAGAGGAGTGACAGAGCAGATGGCAACTTGCTGTGAGGCGGCAGATTTTATTTCTTTGTTTTGGTTTAAGTTATTTTCATTGAATTTCCTGGGATTCATTTCTTCTTCAGTCATCTGTTTGGTGATATTTTTGTTAATAAAGATTTATTTTGATTTTGAGCACCTATACTCTGGCCTGCTGACCTTTTTTTGAAACCAAACACCATAATCTGCCTTTTATATGGGGTGGTGGTATTTCAGCACTTTTATCTCCTGTTTATTTCAAGTTCTGTATATATCTGCAAATCGACAATACCCTAAACTGCAGACTTTTTTTCTGAGAGACTGAAGGTATGAAAATATTATTTCACTGAATACTGATTTAGTTTATATTTTTATATAATGTCAGGATTTTTTTGTGTGATCAGTGCATTAAAATAAATTTGTAACAGATGTCCATGGAGTTAAAATCGGAGTGACTGGTGCCCTAGGTTTAAACTGTGAACCACTGTGTTAGTGTGTTAATGGTTTTTACACATTTCTATCCACTAAAAAAACTGTCAAACCTGTCGGGACACTTGCACTTAAGGTTGGTTAATAAAGCCAAGGTTTCCCAGTGACACAGATCTTGAGCTGTAATCTTGACTGACTTGATTAAGTACCATTTTTAAGTCCTGTTGGCAGCTCTGCTCCATCTGAAAAAGCACCAACCTGCTCACAGCTTATCTCAAATTGAAATTCTTATTATGTTCTTTCAAGTAAAGGGGAATCCAATGTGACCACTGGAACAAGATGACTTGTAATAGACTGAGGAGATGACTTCCTCCTATGGGGATTCATTTCACCATCCTCTTTCCCACTACAGTATTTATTTATTTATTTATTTATTTTTTACCTGGTGCTCTGTGGAGATGATATAATTCATATAACTGATAAGGGCAGGTCTGTTGTGTTCCCAGAGAAAAATGAAATAAAATGTGCTGTGGTGGCAGTCAGATATTGTTCAGGAATGAACACGAGTGCTCTGTGTGTGACTGTCGTCCTCTGTCACGTTGCTTTTCCCTTTGTGTCGTCTGCTTTGTCTCTTTGATTGTTCCTTGGTCTGTTTGCTTCATCTTTCTTTTTTCGTCATAAACACAAACAGAATGTGTGTGAATCACATCATGCCTCTGAAAAAACGATTTCACTCTCTTTGTGGGTTAGAGACACTCTTTTGTGTGTGTGTGTGTGTGTGTGTCCCAGTCACGTGTCAGGGAGAAACACACACAGACACATACAGAGGGTTATGACTCTGACTGTGTCACTTCAAAATACGTTACATGTCCAAAAGAATGTGGATTCCCTGATCACACATTTCTGGTGTGAGGATATTTGCCACAGTTTCAGTCAAGGAAAATACTGAAGCTACAGCCTACAAAAGCAGGTGAGGTTCAGGCTGGGCTCAGCCTCAGAGATAGGGTGAGGAGCTCGGACATCCGGAGGGAGCTCGGATTAGAGTCGCTGCTCCATCTTGTCAAAAGGAGCCAGTTGAGGTGCTTTGGGCGTCTGATTAGGAGCCTCCAGGGCACCTTCATTTGTAGGTTCTTGAGGCAAACCCAACTGCGAGGAGACCTCAGGGTAGACCCAGAACCCGCAGGAGGGATTACATATCCCACCTGTCCTGTGAAGGCCTCGGGATCCCCCGGCAGGAGCTGGAAAGTGTTGCTGGAGAGAGGAACGTCTAGGATTCCCTGCTTAGCCTGGTGCAACCGTGACCCAACTCTGGATAAACAAAAGACAATGGATGGATGGATGTGTGGATACACCCCAATGCTATTATTAAACTCTATGTATAAAAAAAACACTTTTTAAAAAAAAAAATAACATTAAGACAATATAAACTCCACAGTAATAATTTGGGGAAAGTCCTTCCTTGCTTTCAACATGACACGGCCCCTGTGCACAAAGCCTGGTCCGTGAAGAAAGCCCAAACAGAGCGCTGAACAAATCCATCCATCTAACACCTTTGAAGGAATACTTTGTCATCGTCAGAAGTACGCTTATTCACTATTAAGGTTTATATAATGACGACTGGTCAGCTGTGCTTGATATAAACCAGAAACTGAAGGAAATAACCTGGAGGTATTTTACTTTTAACTGAATCAGTTGACTAGATGGAGTTTGCTTAGTTATTGTGGAGAGGTGTAGAAATTTGGCCATGTGATAATTAATAATTAAAACAGTTGTCACTCCTCAGTTTGCAGATATAAATGGCCTCCTCGATCATTCTCCAGACATCCTGATTGATGACGTTGAACCCCTCCATAGTTTTGGTTTGGTGCTCCGGTTTCAGTTTTCATTCAGTGTCTTGCCCAGTGTCCCTAGATTGTCCCTAGAGCCGTTGCATGTCAGGACTTTTGCCCTGACTGTGAGCCTTGTGTCAGCACTAATGCTCCGGTGGCCGAATGGGAGCCAATTCCTGTAGCCCGGGGCCAAAAACTTTTAGGAAGCCTTCTCAAAAGAGTAAAGGTTAAAGCAGCAGATCGATATCCATACTTTTGGAATGAGATGTTAAACAATTTGGCTTTTGGCCATGTATCAATAAACAGTGAATGAACACAAATTAGGAAATTCACCAACACAGATCTACAGTTTGTATTCCAGTCTTTACCTGTGGAATTTTCTTATTTATGCCTATTTATAATTTTTATATAAACTACAGTATATGTTACATTTCCCACTTTATAAACCCAGTGAACTCAGAAAAATAGGCTTGGAGGAATTTTTGTCATAGCCATATTCCATCCCCAAGTGTTTGCTGAAGCAGAATTAGAGACTGTAACAGTGCAGGTGAAATCGACGTGTGTCTAAAGGCAGTGAGACCTTGTTTCTGTCAACTTCCAGATGACTGGTTTATTCGCTCAGATAAATAAATTCCTCGCAGCTTCCTCATGAAGTATTTTCAGCATTAATGGGTTGTGATGGAAGCTGTAAATTCATGTTAAAATGAAGCAGCCATCTTGAGGTTTTGGCATTTCAATTATCCACAACAGCCCGCGCAGTGCACTCTGTCATTCTGTCGACTTTAATGTTTTAATATTCTGTTTTAAAAGCCCGCTCGCAAAACACACACGCAATACGTACATATAGAGCAAATACACAAACACAGGTTTTGATTTATAGTCGGAGCTATGCCTCAGTGACTAACCAGTGTGAAATATTTACGTGGAGCCAAATGACTGACGCTCTCATACATTTTCAAGTGAGTCTGTGAAGAGGGATAATTTAGGAGGTAATTCATTTGAGGAGCAAGCAGGCATTGAGGAAAGCATACATCATGACGTTGATGTTGACTGTAATGTGTGATTATCTTGACTAACATGACAACTTTTACTATAACTTACATTTCACTTTAATGACGCACATTGAAATTGTGAGTAGGTATACTTCATGTTTTCTTTATTTGTAATGCTGTTTTGCAAGCTATGTATATACGCTTTAATTATTCAAATGTAGTTTTTATACTTTTTATGTAGCTGCTGGATGTTTTGTGTTTAAATAATGAAACACTTGCTCCATTTATATCTGTTATATCTTTCTGTGAAGTATTTGCTGCCATCCTCAGAAGTCCTGTTAAATTTTCATTTATGTTTTTCTTTTATTTTTTTTTCAAATAAAGAGTCAATTTAAAATATTTCAAGGTTTTTGGGTTTTTTTTCAAATTACTTTTACTGGAAAGCTCAGTTTTCTAACAACTTTTGTAGTTTTTTCATTTCTACACATCCCTCATCATCAAAGTGGTGAGTGGTCAGACAATAAGACATCAGACAGACTTGTAAACAAGGCAACCCAGATAGCAAAGTAGATCCGGCCCAGTATACGCCCGGTTCCACGGCCGAAATCTGGCCCATATACAGCAGATGCTACTCCTCATCTAGCCCACAGGAGAACAGCCTGACTCTGCCCAGATGTGAAAGTATATGGGCCAGACTTGGGCCGAGGACCAAGGCTTATGTTGGGCCAGAGCTTTGATTTTGATATCTGGGAACAGTTCAGCAAGGTTAGGTAAGTAAGTGCTTCATTTCACTGAAAAAATCAAAAGTGAGCACATCAGAAATGTTACACTTTGAGTCATAGTTTTACTGTTTGTCTTCATTTTAATTTTCTTGACCTGGGGGCTTTCTTTAAAACTTGCATGACTGCCTGACTGTTCGTTTTCCAGACTTATTTTTAGCCTGTTCCAAGATCTCTCCAACTGTGAGTCCAAAGTTTTCATTACAGAGAAGAATAATGGCCAAAGAGTGGTGGCAGAAATACTCAGGTCTTCTACTTAAGTAAAAGTAGCAGTGATACAATGTAGAAATACTCTATTACAAGTTAAAGTCCTGCATTCTGGTAATTAAATCAAGTTGATTGAAAAAATAAATCAAAGAAATGCAGTGAAATAAAATAAATGTGACATTTCCCCCTGAAATGTGGTGAAGTGAAGTGATGTCCAAGTACTTCAGTACTAAATGTACTTAGTTACTTTCCACTGCAGCCAAACCTGCAGTAATAAGGCCATTTAAACCACTACATAGAGTTTATTTATATCACAGCCCAGACACTGGTCTTACAACAATATGACCACAGGCTCTCCTGTTTGTCACTGATATCACACATGAAGAAAAACTCTACATTTATTTATGTGAATTCTTGCATCACAGCCATAGTTTCATTTTGATTAAATTCATACTGCAAATGCAATTAAAAGAAGAAAAGAAGAAAAAGTATTGATCAACGAGCAGAACAAAGCAATGGCTTGCTGCAGGGTGAGAGGAGGTGTGCAGACAAAAAACGAGCCCACACACACTACATCTCCACCTTCAGCCCTCCAACTCTCAATTCACTAAAACTCACCGTAATTGGCTTCCTCTTCTCTCATTTCCCCTCTCTCATCCCTCAACTTCTTCTCCTCGACCAAACTTTGCAGCATGTTTCAAGAAAATATAGTTCACCAAAGATTTTTTAAGGTCTCTTCACCTTAGCTCTCAGAGGGTGGAAACTTGAATTTCTGTAGGAAAAAGACTCAGGGCCGAAGTAAAAAGACTGAAAGCTCCTTTTCTTGCAGAGATGTCCTAAATGATGTTTTAGTAATAGTAAATACATTTTATTCACTTCAGGCTTTTAAAGATGTTCAAAGATGCTTCACAAAGCAAGTGAAAAAACGCCTACATATGTAAACAGAAGTACATCGAAATCAGAAAGGGGGCTACACAATAATTCAAGATGCATGTAATTTATTATGTTGGCCATAGTGTACACTCAGGAGTCACCTCTTTTGTGGAGTTGGAGAGCGTCTGGGTCAGGATGACTGAAGAGATGTGTGCAGTCACTGAGGTTAAGCTAGCAGCTGATTGGTCAGTAAATCCCTCTAAATTGCTGATGGCTAAACTTCACTATTTCTACATGTGTCAATACAAAAGATGCAACATGTGGGTGTGGATGATTTGGATTTGTTCACAGCTGAGTAACAAAAGAGATGTGTAATGTAATACTTTACTTTTGCTGCTGAGTAGTTAATAGTAATAGCAATTAAAGTAATTACAAAAGAGTAAGTGAATTTTAGTCTGACTGCATAAACAAACACACACTTTTGTAATAGTTGTAAACAGGGTTGGACTGGGATGTTTTCATCCACCTATTTTATGCACATATACAATTTGAGCATAAAATTAAGTGAGTGAAAATGCACAAAATTCAAAGAAATATTTGAAATATTGCAAAGTGTAAATTGGTGTATTTCATAAAAGCAAAGTGCAGTGGAAGTGCTTTGGAGACATACTTGGCAAATAAAGCATGATGTACATGAAACATGTAACATAAAACCTTCCACTGTAGAGATGAAAAATCAACATCACATCTGTGTGGAGCAATGAAGAGACTGTTATCGTCCTTAAATAAATACATGAAACAAACATAAATGCCATATTCCACCATGTTTTCCACTCATTCTCTTTTAATTACATCATCTAGTTGCACCCTCTTCTTCTGCAACAGTTTTGATGGCCTCTAACCAGGAAAATTACCACCACCAACTGTTGTTCACAGCAAACTCCTGATATTTACAGTAATGGAAGGATAATTCTCCTTTTCTTTTGCTGATATTCTCAGACTTTGGTCAAACTTTGCAGTAAATTTGGACAGAAACCTAACTATAGACACTCAGCCAGAGAGAGCTGGGCATCACTCATGCAATCTTTCCCTTGTTCTTGAGGACAGTATATCCCAGTCAGATGCTCCATAAAGCCACAGAAATCGAGCCACATGCCTGCAGAGGTAGGTGCAAATATAAATCGACTGCTCTCCTGTGCTAGTGACACCTCCTGCTACTTTCTCTCTGCCCACACTGAGAGAACACGGGAGAAAATAACAAGCCTGTGCAATGAAAATGTAATTTAGACAATGGAAAGCACCATCTGCCACCCTAAGAGCAGGGCTTGCATCTACTGTTTGACTTGTTTGGGGTGGTTAAGATGCCCTGTGTTTTAAATTGTGCTGATCAGGTGTTCACCTTTGACCTGAATGCAGCTAGTGAAACATTTCAGCTGTTTTAGTGTTTTCTTCCCACCAGACTTAAAGGCAGCAGGAGCCCATCCTCCCCACCTTATTGCCCTCTCCTCTTTTCACTCCATTGCTTCCAATACAGAGAAGATAAATCAAGTGCCATGAGCCCATTGATGTGAGGGGAAATAGATGGGCCATTTGTTGGCAAAACTCATTTTCCCACTTCCAGGTAATAAAGTACACTGTGTTGTTGTTTTTTCCTCTTCTTTTTGGCTGTAGCTGGAGGTTTGGCACCCCATCTACTTTCCTTCCTGTGTCACTCATTTGTCTTGACAAATGGGTGTGTTTTTCAGCAGACAGTCATAGAGATTGGACTAGTGCGCACACACACACACACACACACACACACACACACACACACACACACACACACACACACAGATATATCCACACATTTGCACTCAGTTTGGATGCGAGAGGCACCTGCGTTAGCTGGCAAACAGGTGCACTTTGCTAATAAACTCAGCAGGAGCTTTTATTTTACTGTCTCTATTATCCAGCTCCCCGTCTCTCTTGCTTCTCTTTCGCCCCTGTTTCCTCCCTCACCAGGTGCGTGAGTTCACCCAAACTCCAATGCCAAACATTTGCATCAAATACAATTTAAGTCCAAAATTTTCCACCTGCCAGAAAATGAAAGATGACACAGATAATGATCCAGAGAAAAGGCTGCATGCCCATGTGATTAGATTAAACATTTACATCCATCATCGTCAACACACAAGGCAAAAATAAGAAGCATTATCCTGGTCCTCCTGTATTAACCTCTTTTTTGATCCTTACATACTTCTTCTCACCTGGAGGGATAGTTTGACTCAATGTGTGGACAGTTTGCCAGTTACGCTACATTGATCACTGCTGAATGAAGAGTCTCAGGAGGGAAAAGCTTCAGGTTATTGGATTTCTCTCTTTCTGCTGTAGTTTTATCGCTGAGATGCTCCATGGCAGAAATCCAGTGTGGATGTAGCTGGAAACATTAAATCACAGTGAGGATTTTGAACCATAGACCAATAAAGAGAAATATTTTGAGCGTTAATTTGTTAAATGGTCAACAGGAGTACGGAAAAGCTAAAATGTATTAAATGGTAAAGGAGCTTTAGTAGGAAATTGAGAGCGGGTTCAGAGCAAGTAAAGTGACACTCATGTAAAGTGATCTACTTTTTAGTAAATTATATCCCAATAAAAGCAAATGCCAGCATCTCTTTTTTTAATTCCTTGCATTGACATCATTTAACATAATTTCTTAAGTGAATTCATGTTTTTTTTTTAGGTTTAATACCACAAAACTGACAAATAATTAAATTCTAGAAATAAAAAAATAAAAAATAAAAAATAAACTTTTGGTAAAAGTTTAAATGTGTTAAATTGTTCCATCATAGTCAGGAATGAAAAGTGCTCATGCTGAAAGATTTTTGATGTGGAAATTGTAATACAAATGGATTAAAAAAAAACATACTACATAAATGCAGTCCATTTACAGTGACTGATTACAATTTATGTTCATTAGCCGCTTGAAGCAGACTGCACTGAAATAATTTAATATTTTGGGAAATGCACTTAGTTAGCTTTTCTGCTAAGAGTTAGATGAGAGGACATATAGTTACTTAGAGCTGTGATGTGCATGTTTTATTTCCTCCACATTTAGACCCAGTCACCTCACTCTTGGAGCTGGTAGAAAATCAGTGTTTTGCCCAAGAACTCTACACCAGGGTTTGTATGCTGCAGGAGACGAAACTCAATTCGCTAAACTCACTCCACCTCCTACACGTTCTGCATCTCGACCCCACAAAGGCAGCAAATAAATATAAGTTTGAAAGCAGATATTTGTCAGGCGCTGTGTTTCACACTCTGTGGCTCTGCAGATGGTTACCTGCACAGACTGGGGCAGGCTAGGGGTGATTTTAAAAGCAAGCACAGACTCAGGGAAAATTTAATAAATGTGATGTGGTGTTTGGTTGCTCTCAAGAGACTGTTTCACTCAGAAAACGCTTTCGTGCACAGGCATAGGAAGATGTATGGATGTAGGCACAAATGTGAGGTTAACACACATCTATTGTTCAAATGCACACATCCTTATGCACACAGTGGAGTGTGTGAGCTGTAAAGCTGGGTTTGGTGTTGTAAATGCTGTTCTCTCAGCAGAGCAGCAGGAAATCAATGTGTGTTATTATACACATGAAACCATTCAAACAGTTATTTTATGTTTTGGACATTTTTCTTACAGGGGAATAATATGATATCTTTATATTTTTTCAGGAGTAATTACACCCAAAAAAATTATTAATTATTAATTAATTAATAAGTAGTCTGAACTGTGACTTTTATGCATTAACATACCTGTTTTTATTTCATAGCAGCAGTGTTTTGGGCAAGACTCTTCTCTGGTGAGCAATCCACCCATAGGGGATCTCCATTATACACTTGTAATCCACACAGCTGGTTTAAATCTGAATATCATTAGCATTTTTCATTTTAATACATGCAAATTAGATAGCCCTGGGAGTCACAGGGTACCTTAAAGTGCTAACACAAAATCATAAAACACCAATTCCTTGTTCAAACATCCTAGGGAAAGGATTTTTAAATGATTAATCCAAAAAAAAAAAAAACCTCATTCATGTTCGCAGAAGTTTACTGCAGGTGCATTCAGGTCATACGAGAGGAAAAGATAATGGGGAAGATTCCCATGTTTACAGCTCGCAAGCATTTGTGTCACTGCACAAAACACGATCACAGCAGATCAGGTTTCTTGTGCAACTGCCATGGATGTATTACGAGAACAAAATATGAAAATAATTATAAGAATGGTCTTAAAATACATCCATGGCCATTGCTTAGATTCAAGCTGTCTCAATCAATCATCACTGCTACTGTACAGGAGTGGAATTTGAACGAAGTGTACTAACACTGAATGATGGTTATTATCCTGCGGAGCTGGACATGTGAGGGTTAAAAATATTGTGTTTGTTCAGCAAAGCTCTGTATTTATCAAAATTAAAACAGTTTTTGGTGGCCCGTACTTTTTAGCACCAAATCGGAGAGTTTGACTTTCACAGTCATAAGTGTAAAAGTGGTAATTATGGTAACTCCAACAGCCTCTGTAAACTCATATTTATTCTGCCCTGTTTGTTTATGTTTCAGTCGTGATCATGTTAGTTTCATTCCCTGTTAGCAGATACATTTGCCAAACACTAGCATCACCAATGTTAGCTCTGTGCAATGTTAGCTGACATTAGGCTGTTGTTAACTTTGCCTGTGTTAGCGTTGTGTCCTGTTAACTCACATTGGTATGTTGGCAGTTTATGTTCAAATCAAACGTAGCTTGAATAGGAAAAGTGTCAGCACTCTAGTTATAAATCACAGTCAAAGATACTGGAAACTTTTGACAACTATATAGTTAGTAAAAAGGCAAAAGTGTCAATAAAACAGTAGCAAAATGGCAGCTATTTCACTATTAACTGCCAGCAGGATATCAAGTATTAGGAATAATGTAATGTTTTTAGCTTCTTCAAAATGGGTTTGCAAAATCTCATTAATTAACAGATATAGATATGTAATATAGCACATTAAGGTTGAATTTCAATTTTTCTGGACTCGCGTTGGGGTAGCCATCTTGGAACAATAAGCTATGGGGTTTTTCTGTTTCTGCTCTTCATTCAGCCAACATATAAATGCCATGCCAGTATTATGTTAGCTTTGTGCCCTGCCATGTTAGCTTGCCAGGAGCTCCACTCCAATAACTCGTCCTGTTTGCTGACATTTGCAAACTAGCAAGCCAGGAATGCAAATAAATCACTCTCTAATCCCTGTCACCGCCAGCAGTTTTCACAGAGGAAGAAACAGACTTATGTTGCTGGATGCCAACAGCCAATTTTCAAGGTGTAACAGAAACATAATGTGACAAATTACCGCTCCCAGGGAATCATAATTAGAGCTGATAATGTTACTTTTTGAATTACTGCAGTTTGCAGCCCGGCACAGCTGTGGAGTGAAGTGGGCAGCAGATTCCTGGCACGGCCTCCTAAACTTTCACATCCCCTCTGAACTCATGGTGAACTGCTCTCTTTTTCCTCCCCGCTTAGTGGCCTGACGCTAACTAATTTTTCTTTCAGAAACTATTGATCTTTCTCTCCCTGGTGCAGCTATGAATAAATCACAAACAAAGTGACGAAGAGGCTGCCGTGTCTGCAAGATGCTGAAGGACTGAGGGAAAGGGTGAGGAGGCTCTCAGCTGACTTTTAACTGGCCTGCTTGAAACACAGGATGTATGGTTGCCATCACAGCTGCAGCATTGACCTGGTTGGATGGAGCAGTGGAAAAAGTCATAATTTTCATGCTTGTGCTTGCATGTGGATTTTTCTCTTGTTCTTTTTCTTCCTGACAGAAGACAGGACCAAATGACAAGACGTGAAATAATCCAAGTCAACCCCTCTCATGGTGACAAGGTGTGACCAGTTGCACTATCTAAACTTTTACAGGAATAAGTGGTTAAATTATAAGATTGAAGCTTGACTTCCTTTAAAATATGCAATAATATTTTGTAAATATCTACTACAACCATAAAAGATTTAACTTAAAAATATACTAATGTTTAAGTGTTTGGTCTCAACAACCTGAGTGGAGTAAAACGCAAGCTGTTGAAATAATCTGCACATGACGCAGAAAAAAGAAAACATAAGATATAAACACACTTATAAACAAACTTGTCCAAAGTAGAGTTATTAGCTGAATAAAAAATCTCACTTCAAGGTCTATTTAGTAGCTGCTGTTTCCAAGGTCAAGAACGAACTTTAAAACTTGATTTCAATATGGATATTAAGGCGGATTAATTTAGGAACATCAAATTGTTTTATTTATGGTTAAAAAAGCAAATATGCATAATTATTTAATTCAAGTCAATGTTTTTATAATAAATCCTGCCTTTTCTTTTTTTTTACTTTTTGTGGTTATTTTTTTCCTAATGCACACTGTAACCCCTTGTGGTGTGATTTTTCTAAAACAGGAAATATCTTGAAATAAATTGAATTTTCATATGTGTATTTAGCCCCAGACTTTCCATTTTGGCTCCGTCGTCAGGGTCACTGGTGTTTTTCATCATCCCCTTCACTCTATCAGTGAGGTGGATTTACGTTTGTGCTGAGTAAACGCTTCCCCCAGCCACACCACGCCAAATCAAATGTCACACCATCTCCTGGGGTATTAATCACACTCACACACAGACACACACACACAATCCGGGCCAGAAAAAGGAGGAAAAAGAGAGAAAAGGTCACCTGATAGGAAGTTTGGTTCTGTGGAAACATGTATATTAATGTAAACATGCATTCTGACACTCGCTCTTTCACACATACACACACACTAGCAAACTTTTCACGAGCATGTAGCCCTTAACAGCAGCGCGCCTCTTCCTCTTTGCGTTCCTGTGTGTGTAAGATAGAATTTCAGAGTGTATGATAATAATTATTATTATGTACATGGAGTTCAAACAAAGTTTGGGGTATATTAAAGGCTCTTTTTTCTTGTTTTTATTTATCAGATGGACCAGTAGTTCAGCTGTCACAAACTCACCCAGTGAAGCCAAAAAATTTTCAAAGACCCCAGAACATGTTTTAAATTCTAGCAGAGATTCCAATATTTCCACAGGCTTCATTTGAGGGATATGTGGATAAAATGATGTACAAGAGATTTGGAACATGTTTGACTATTTACTGTAAACTAGCAATCATATAGCTTCAATGAAGACCTGCAACAAGCACATAATGCACAGTAAATGACAGTAAAAGCAGCATGAAACGAGATGATTTTAGAAACCACACAGAGGCATCAAAAGACTTTAAGCCTGGAGGATAACAACTCGATCAGTCTCACTCAAGACTCATCTTCATATACTGTTGGAAGATACTGTTGCACGGAACAAGGACTGTGGATATTGTCTCCTGTCACGTCCACTGAAAGCACTTCTCTTAATAGCCAGTATGAACAAGAGGAATGATTATGCCAAGCTCACCCTGTGGCAGTTGCACAAATGTTTTAAGACAGCCTTTAAAAAATGAGAACCTGATGTAAGAAAATAACTTATTTGTTTTGGAACTTCGCCTTCACTGGACAGTTAACTTGTGAAGAAAGGCAGGAAAATGTCACAAAGTCTGTAGTGTAACTACTGTACACAGTGTCTTAGAATGACCAGCCCCTTCTCATTGTTTTACATTTGCTCATTTGTGTCAACAACAAAAAAAAAACTTGGCGTACAGTTTTTAAAAAAACCTTCTGTGTGGTGGTGCAACTGTTGGGTTACAGTCAGGCTGATATATGGCTGATGCCATGGATGTGATGATGTTTGATTACATTTTTATTGCCTAGTTCATCAACTCTACACTTGCTGTGGTTTGCAGCCAATGACATTCTGATCTGGCCTGCACACAAGTATGCATTAATGTTTTTATTAGTATGACCTTTAGTTTTAGGAGTCTTAGATCTTTCACAGTGGTCTATCGCTGACACTCTTCCAGCCAGGAAGGAACAGGGTCGCAGAGGAAATACTGGATTCTGTATGTATGAGAGGCTGCAGCTGTAAAAGCAGAAAGATGACACACAACTGACTGATGATTACAGCAAAGTAGAACAAGTGGAGTCTGAGCGGAGTCTGTCTTCCAAAGAGACAGATGATTTAAAAAAAACAACCTGCAGACAGGGTTTTGTTGCCAAAGCAGCACTTTTAATTCAGCTGACCACACTGTAGCAGTGCCATGAGAAAATGTTCTGAAATAGACACGACCTTTTATATAATACAAATGCAGTAACATTGATGCTATAGGTTACATAAAAGAAGGCCAACATCATAAATAAAGGAAACAGGGAATTAAAAGGAAAGTCTTAGGACCACTTGTATCAAGGACATTCAGGATTCACCATAATCACATTATCATAATCAACCAGAACATATTCAACTACAATTACCGCCTCATGGTGTCAGGTCTGAACCATGGCTCGGACTCAGATGCAGACAGACACAGTTTGCAAGTTCTCAATAAGGCCTTTAATAAAGGCAAAGTAGGTACACGGGTGATCAGTCAGCAAAGCAAAGGTATCCAAATCGGCAGGCAAAAGCAGGGTCAACAACCAAAAACAAGACAAGGAACTAATCAGGCTCACGGGGAAAAAAAGGCTGGAACGTAGTTACAACGGAACAAGATGAACTGGCACAGAAAGAAAGGAACACTGAGACTAAATACTCTGGGAGAGGGAAGCCAATGAGACACAGGTACAACACATTAGGGCAGGTAATCACACAAGGGGAAGACACATGAGGGCAGGAAGTGAAGAACCTGAAACGAGATAAGAGGTGAGTATCAGAATAAAACAGGAAGTACAAGACAAAGAACACTGGGGGGAAACAAAAAAGAACTCAGCTATCCAGCTGAGGCATGACACATGGTTGCACCCCTCCACCAACGAGTCCAGTTGCAGTTTACATCCATGTCTGTTGTAGTAGTGTAGTGCAGGAATTTAATAAGAGCTATTTTATCAAAATTAGCACATGAATTCTTGAGTTATGGCCAATGTGTTTTGTAAGGCCACAGTAGACCTTTGACCCTTGAACACCAAAATCTCATCAGTTCATCATTGAATCCATTTAAATAGGGAGGAAGGACGGACTGACGGACGGACGGAGCTGTCGCCAGAGCCAAGGCAGGAAAACAAAACAGCATCAAATTCAGAAAACATCAGTGGGTTTTCTGTAGCTCTGTTATGTATTCAATTTAAAAAAAATAATGCATTGTTTGTGGTTTGTCAGTCAAAAATACAAGGACAAATAAAAACAGCAGCTGGATTGTGTGAGAGGAAAGCAGACAGGAGAAAGTTACTGACTGGATTCAGCTTTTCTTTTCTGACACACTGAAATGTTTAAATGGGAAAACTCACCACTTTCTCTCTGTCTTTCTGCATCTTCCTGTAATTACCCTGTTTTCCTGAGAGTTAAATTACAGCTGCTGCAGGCGACTATCACTCAGTAACAGATACATGTGAGGTCACACTTTACTACATCTGCAAACCTCTTCTGGTTATTTTCACGCCTTGTTTGTATAATTCTATTGAATTAATCATCATATCCACAATTAGTAGAAGTGTCTCATTCAGGTCTGACTCTGTTTAACTAGTAGGTGTCATCAAATTACATAACTGACAATTAATTGTCCTGATATTTTGAGATTTGTTAGTGATTTTATTTGGGTAAAAACAATGTGATCAAAGCTTTATCTGTTATTAGCAATGCAACGGAAGCTCTTCTTCTGAGTGGTAAACACCTGCAAAAGGACGAATGGACTCTCTCCCTATTCAGTACATCAAATACAATGTTTTATAATAGTACATTAGAATAAAAACCCACTATAGAGAGAAGAAAAGACAGAGACTAATGGACAGTGAGGCTCAGGAAAAGACAGACAGAAACTAATCTCATCCATCCGCACAGATCAGATTTCATACAGGAAATAGGTCTCTTTCTCGTCATTCCTCATCGATTCTTCTTTCCCTTCACCTACTCTCCGTGTTTTCTGTCACTCCCACATTTCTTTCTCCTTCAAACGGATGAATGGATGGAAGCGGAAAAAAAAAAAAAAGCTGCAATTCCTCTGAAGATTTATTTTCTGCTATGGAACAAAACAGTCTGGAGAGAAGAAAAGAGCACAAATAAAATATAAGTTTGTTGCTAGTTTCTCTTATTGAACAGAAATGCTACACAATAATTAGATAGTTAATCCTAAAGTAAATTTGACAACTTGTTTTTTATATGAGTTTGATTGAAAATAAAATGTGTTTTGACTGTGAGGGGAAGAAACCTGCAAGAAAATCAGCATGCATGATTCCCTGTGATTTCATGTGTATATTCATACATGGGAATGTTGGTCCACAACTACACCAATGAAAACTACCACAACTCACTATGCAGAGTTGCTTCCAGAGTGCAAAGAAACCCAAAAAACAAAGCAAAAACTTTCTTACTGCTGTTGTATTAGTTTGTGTCTCAGCTACAGCCTGAAGATAAAGTCGTTTGGCATTCTCACCAGAGCAGATGTCGCTGAGTTCACTGATTTCTTCCTGAACTCTGAGAAGGAGGAGGTCCTGCAAGATTTCCTGCTGCTGCTCCTCAGCTTCCACCCCGAGAAGCTCCAGGTGATGATCCTTTAATCTCAGCAACGCACGGCCTGCAAATTCATCCACGAGCACGGTGTGTGTCCAGTGTAAATCAGGTGTTCTCAAAGCAAAGTAAACCACAACCATAGTACGGTCAGGGCTGAATTTAACATTACCTGCAACAAAACCCTTAAAGAAATTCTTTATGTGAAACTACAGACTAAAGTTAACTTGTGTGCATTTTCTTCGTGTTACCATCTAACATTCATGCCAGTAAAACAGCTGAAAACATGAGCAGTACCTGTTACGGCGTGTTTAATGATGGCTTTATGCAGCGTGCTCATCTGGGCTGGATACTGCTCCTGCACCCACTCCAGCACTTCCTCCACCGTCCACGACGACACTCGCTTTGACAGGCCCATCACGCTGCAACCACATCAGCAACGCCCTGAGAGGACACAAGCAGTGACGATGCAGACACAGTGTCATGGAGACTGACTAATTTAAAACTGTCTACTTCAGCCTCTTGTTTGAATCACTGGCACCTTCCAGTGCTCCTTGTAAGCTCCTTCTCATCAGGTAAAAAGTGACGCCGCACTACAACATCTGGTACTCATCTTCACCACCTTGTTTGGTTTTTTTCTTCATGTTCAGCTTGTGTTTTTAAAGCCAGATCCAGTTTTATTACAACCTGGATCTAATTTCCGTTGGTTTGGCCGTTCCAGTTAGCAATAATGCCAATAATGAGTTTTTAAACTAGGCTTTCCTCTGAAACATTATAGAATATTTAAAACAGAACATTGACATTATTCAATTAAACTCACAAAGGTAATGATTTCGACATGACCATAAACAGGAAGACACATGAGGAGTTACACAGTCAGACAGTTTTTAGACCAACCGATGTAAAAAAAACAAAGGCAAACTAAAGTTATTGACCTTTGACTTTGGTCATTTGTGTCTTGAATAAACCAAAGTAGTAATTTGCCAAAATAAGATCATCAGATAATAAGATAATCTGGCTAAATTGTTGGTTTGTGTCAACCATGTTTCTAGATCTTAGCAAGTGCTATGATAACCAATAGAATTAAAGACCAGAGCTACAAAGATAATATTGAAATCTAAATAATAATTTTCCTTTAATATTTCCATAGTACTTCAGGTCAGCACGAGTGTTTGCCAGGAGGCTGAGACTGAGCAAAGTAGCTCTTTAAGATCATACTGAAGTAACTGGGTATGTTTTTAATATTCATTCTCCTTCACTTCTTATGTGTAGGGCTACAACTGATTCTTATTTTTTATAACCAATTATTCTCTATATAATTTTTCCGTGATTTTAATCAGTTTATAGTTTACTCAGATCATCAAAATCATAATTTCACAGAACCCAAAGTGTTGCCCTGAAATTGCTTGTTGTTGTCCCACCAACAGTCTGAAATCCCCAAATTTCATTTTACAGCGAGTGTGTTTGACATGAATCACTTAATTGACTAATTTTTCAGCACTACTTATGTAGCAGGAGATTGTCCCCAGTAAAAAAAAAAAAAACAAAAGGATAATCAGGATAACAAGGCTCATTATTTCAGAGGACCAGCAGCACTGATTGTGGATGAAGCAGGATGATAGAAAACATCCCTGTGTGCCTGTGATTATTAAAGTTCAGCAGACCAGAATCTGAGCCGCCATCACTGCGGCAGCTCTTGTGGGCGCCTTAGCCGAGGACACTGTTGCCTGTGGTAGACCCTCGAACGTGAGGAAATGTCATATTCTCCTGATATTTAATGCTCTGGATTAAATTTCCGTCTCATGTGGTGTCACCTACTTACTCGCCATAAGCCTGTTTTCCAGTGATTAATTTGACAACCTCCTGAACATGATGACAAATAGCTGAGTGTGGCTTCTGTGCTGCCACTTCACTTGGCTTTCCTCCCAGCCATATCCCCATGGGCTGCACTGCTATAGGGCAAAAACTGTTGATGTGACCTTTTCAGCGGCCAGTCTACTTATTGGGCTATAAATATAAGAATGTAATTTCCTGTGTTAATTAAGTGAGAGGCGTGATTGGCCGGAGCAGTAACTAGGTCCCAGCGGGGTAACTGACATACAAAGAGTGAAGACCTTAACACTGGGGCAAAGAGACAGAGGAAACTTCCCTTCACAGTCGGTGTGAGCTATGGGTAAAGAAAATCTCACTGTTGGTTTAATGTCTGAGGACAGCATTTCTTCAACTATACAGCTCCCAAACTGGGCTCCCACTGGATCTATATCTACAGGGGAGTAAAATGCCTGGATATACAGCTTGTCTTCTTTGCTGTGAACCATTTGATTTTACACCCACTCTGCCCAGTTACAGCTGAACCAGGCCTTGTAAACAAAAGTAATATGCAGTAACAAGCAGGGTGGAAAATTGGCTCTTTGAAACACTCACTGCCACTCCTTACTTTATTGAACTGCAGCTTATTAACTTATGTTTAACACTTAATCCAAAACGGATGTGTTTAAATGTATGTTAAACACATTAAACAGCTGAACCGCAGCGCTTTAAGTGAAAATGTCTTCCTCACCTGCTGCAACACTCCACTTCTCTTAATGTCTCTTCCTGCCGTCGCCTCCTGCCTCTAGTTTGACTGTTTTATGGAGCTTCGGGGTAGCAAAGTGGAAGCGAATGTGTGGGCAGTTGTGTTTGTTTGCTCTCCAGCTTGATTTCATACACAACAAATGAAACTATATTTCAACTACGACACTATGAAGTGGTCACTAAAAGGTGAAGAAAATGTGCCTGGTGTTGTAAACAGAGGTCGGTGCATTCATATCACTGTGGGAGCTTTGTAAAGGGCCTTTTAAAAAGATTCCCAGAATAACACATTTACTGCCTGGAAGTTAAAACCACTATGTTAGGTGGGGGTGGTTGTTTTTCTCCCAGCCTGAGTGTGACTTCAGTTCTAATATCTGGTCATCCCATCCAGGGACAGAGTGCAGGGGCAGAGTGTAATTTGTATATATACTAGTGTCAATACACCACCTTAGTTCAAAGACTAATAGCAGAACAATATGTTTTTGATATCTTATTTTAGGAACGTAAACATCTTTCTCTACAAAAACCACTTCTCAGCTGTTAAAAGTTTCCTAAAACTGACAAAATTATTATTTAAATCAGAAAATATCTGATCAAAGAGCAGCAGAATAAAAAGATGAGTAAGTATATCATATTTGTTCAGAGCTACAGATATATTTTAGTATGTACCAAAAAATATAATTAGGTGTGCACTGTTTCCAGCCTTAATATTGTGATTTAAATATAAATGGGGAAACAAACATACATACAAGTAAAACCTCAAGACAGACATCATGTCTTGTGGTTTGATTAAATTTTCTTATGGCTACAGATATTTCAAATGGATTTCTCATGTGTTACAATGGGTCAAACTAAACTCCAATCTTCATATGAGACTTATATTCAGGCTGCAGGTTGCAGTCGCCCTTCACACATCCAGAGATGTAATCCTACCACCTTGTGGTGTCCTGCAGAAGTACAGCATCTCCTGTTCAAGACTTTAAAACACTAGTATTTATATGAGCAGTTACTCAAGAGGCATGTAGCAACTCATAATGTAATAATGGCTCATCATGTAATAACAGCTCATAATGTAATAAATTACATGTAATAAAAGTTCATAATGTAATAATTGGCTCTTAATGTAATAAAATCTTGAACGCATAAGGTAACAACGTCTTTGCGCATAATGTAATAATGTAACAATTTATTACATTATGAGTCCAGTTTTGTAGCAACTCATAATGTAATAACAGCTCATAATGTAATAACAGCTCATAATATAATAACAGCTCACAAAGCAATAACTTCAATGTAATAAAAGTTCATAATGTAATAATCAGTTCATAATGTAATAAAATCATGAGCACATAATGTAACAGCTTTACACATAATGTAATAACTTATTAAATCATTAGCCTTACTGATGTGATCTCCCACATGGTGACCTCAACACAGTCCATCAAACTGGCCCTGATATTGTTCCTTCTGTTCCTGATGATACCCTCTTGGTTGTTAGCCCTAACTCGCCTTTGCTGGTAGTGTCATCCATTATCCAGCATTGTCTGTTGATGGATATGACAATGCTGGGCACCTTCAACAGAGTTTCCAACTTATTCAGAGAGCTAACCCGGCCATTCCTACCAAGAATTTATATACGTGGTTCTTTGGTTGAATGTTTAGATATTGAGATGGATGAAGACTGCTGTATAAATATTAGCAGGTTATATAAAGCAGCTGGACGCAATAGTGGCCTTGCAACCAACATCAGGCAGCTCTTCAGCCAAAATGCCAGGTGCTTTACTGCATGGATTGTGATTCGACACATATCCTCTGGATGGTTCCATATAACCGACATATATTGGAAGAAATAAAGTTTTCTTTTCTAAATCCCATTCACCTGTTCAGCCCCTGACCTGTGTGATCACGGGCACAGTGCCTGACAAATGGAGCCCTGGACTAGATTTTTGTTGGCGAACTATAATTTATGATTATGTATTATTTATGCAAATTGTTTAGTTAAATCACAACTTGTGTTTTTTTACTTGGGTGTCCTGACAGGCTGAAGAACGTCTGAGCTCAGTGAGCTGGTTCATGTTTTGTATGACACCCCCGACAGTATGTCTGTTCTTTAAGTATATAGTTTCACCAGTTCCAAAATAAAGTGAATGTTGAATGAACATGCTGCTTGTATCATGTATTTAATGTAAGTAGCAGGAAAATGTTTAAAAGCGTTTATTAAATCTGCATTAAAGACCAACAATAAAAAACAGCAACATTTTAACTCTAAGGTCGTCATCAGGCTGTATAGAAGGAAAGAGTGTTAACTTACTTATTTGAAAAGAACCATCTTAAACGTGTCTGCATTTATTGTAGCAATAGAAAATGCTCTTAAACTACATGAACTACAGTCCCCTCCCTCTTCCCTTATCCACCCTATTACTGTAGTGCCACCTGTAGCAACTCATAATGTAATAATGGCTCATCATGTAATAACAGCTCATAATGTAATAAATTACATGTAATAAAAGTTCATAATGTAATAATCGGCTATAAAACTGGACTCATAATGTCATAAATTGTTACATTATTACATTATGAACTTTTATTACATGTAATTTATTACATTATGAGCTGTTATTACATGATGAGCCATTATTACATTATGAGTTGCTACATGCCTCTTGAGTAACTGCTCATATAAATACTAGTGTTTTAAAGTCTTGAACAGGAGATGCTGTACTTCTGCAGGACACCACAAGGTGGTAGGATTACATCTCTGGATGTGTGAAGGGCGACTGCAACCTGCAGCCTGAATATAAGTCTCATATGAAGATTGGAGTTTAGTTTGACCCATTGTAACACATGAGAAATCCATTTGAAATATCTGTAGCCATAAGAAAATTTAATCAAACCACAAGACATGATGTCTGTCTTGAGGTTTTACTTGTATGTATGTATGTTTCCCCATTTATATTTAAATCACAATATTAAGGCTGGAAACAGTGAACACCTAATTATACTTTTTGGTACATACTAAAATATATCTGTAGCTCTAAACAAATATGATATACTTACTCATCTTTTTATTCTGCTGCTCTTTGATCAGATATTTTCTGATTTAAATAATAATTTTGTCAGTTTTAGGAAACTTTTAACAGCTGAGAAGTGGTTTTTGTAGAGAAATATGTTTACGTTCCTAAAATAAGATATCAAAAACATATTGTTCTGCTATTAGTCTTTGAACTAAGGTGGTGTATTGACACTAGTATATATACAAATTACACTCTGCCCCTGCACTCTGTCCCTGGATGGGATGAAGCCACACTCAGCTATTTGTCATCATGTTCAGGAGGTTGTCAAATTAATCACTGGAAAACAGGCTTATGGCGAGTAAGTAGGTGACACCACATGAGACGGAAATTTAATCCAGAGCATTAAATATCAGGAGAATATGACATTTCCTCACGTTCGAGGGTCTACCACAGGCAACAGTGTCCTCGGCTAAGGCGCCCACAAGAGCTGCCGCAGTGATGGCGGCTCAGATTCTGGTCTGCTGAACTTTAATAATCACAGGCACACAGGGATGTTTTCTATCATCCTGCTTCATCCACAATCAGTGCTGCTGGTCCTCTGAAATAATGAGCCTTGTTATCCTGATTATCCTTTTGTTTTTTTTTTTTTTACTGGGGACAATCTCCTGCTACATAAGTAGTGCTGAAAAATTAGTCAATTAAGTGATTCATGTCAAACACACTCGCTGTAAAATGAAATTTGGGGATTTCAGACTGTTGGTGGGACAACAACAAGCAATTTCAGGGCAACACTTTGGGTTCTGTGAAATTATGATTTTGATGATCTGAGTAAACTATAAACTGATTAAAATCATGGAAAAATTATATAGAGAATAATTGGTTATAAAAAATAAGAATCAGTTGTAGCCCTATGCATAAGAAGTGAAGGAGAATGAATATTAAAAACATACCCAGTTACTTCAGTATGATCTTAAAGAGCTACTTTGCTCAGTCTCAGCCTCCTGGCAAACACTCGTGCTGACCTGAAGTACTATGGAAATATTAAAGGAAAATTATTATTTAGATTTCAATATTATCTTTGTAGCTCTGGTCTTTAATTCTATTGGTTATCATAACACTTGCTAAGATCTAGAAACATGGTTGACACAAACCAACAATTTAGCCAGATAATCTTATTATCTGATGACCTTATTTTGGCAAATTACTACTTTGGTTTATTCAAGACACAAATGACCAAAGTCAAAGGTCAATAACTTTAGTTTGCCTTTGTTTTTTTTACATCGGTTGGTCTAAAAACTGTCTGACTGTGTAACTCCTCATGTTTCTTCCTGTTTATGGTCATGTCAAAATCATTACCTTTGTGAGTTTAATTGAATAATGTCAATGTTCTGTTTTAAATATTCTATAATGTTTCAGAGGAAAGCCTAGTTTAAAAACTCATTATTGGCATTATTGCTAACTGGAACGGCCAAACCAATGGAAATTAGATCCAGGTTGTAATAAAACTGGATTTGGCTTTAAAAACACAAGCTGAACATGAAGAAAAAAACCAAACAAGGTGGTGAAGATGAGTACCAGATGTTGTAGTGCGGCGTCACTTTTTACCTGATGAGAAGGAGCTTACAAGGAGCACTGGAAGGTGCCAGTGATTCAAACAAGAGGCTGAAGTAGACAGTTTTAAATTAGTCAGTCTCCATGACACTGTGTCTGCGTCATCGCTGCTTGTGTCCTCTCAGGGCGTTGCTGATGTGGTTGCAGCGTGATGGGCCTGTCAAAGCGAGTGTCGTCGTGGACGGTGGAGGAAGTGCTGGAGTGGGTGCAGGAGCAGTATCCAGCCCAGATGAGCACGCTGCATAAAGCCATCATTAAACACGCCGTAACAGGTACTGCTCATGTTTTCAGCTGTTTTACTGGCATGAATGTTAGATGGTAACACGAAGAAAATGCACACAAGTTAACTTTAGTCTGTAGTTTTATATAAAGAATTTCTTTAAGGGTTTTGTTGCAGGTAATGTTAAATTCAGCCCTGACCGTACTATGGTTGTGGTTTACTTTGCTTTGAGAACACCTGATTTGCACTGGACACACACACTGTGCTCGTGAATGAATTTGCAGGCCGTGCGTTGCTGAGATTAAAGGATCATCACCTGGAGCTTCTCGGGGTGGAAGCTGAGGAGCAGCAGCAGGAAATCTTGCAGGACCTCCTCCTTCTCAGAGTTCAGGAAGAAATCAGTGAACTCAGCGACATCTGCTCTGGTGAGAATGCCAAACGACTTTATCTTCAGGCTGTAGCTGAGACACAAACTAATACAACAGCAGTAAGAAAGTTTTTGCTTTGTTTTTTGAGTTTCTTTGCACTCTGGAAGCAACTCTGCATAGTGAGTTGTGGTAGTTTTCATTGGTGTAGTTGTGGACCAACATTCCCATGTATGAATATACACATGAAATCACAGGGAGTCATGCATGCTGATTTTCTTGCAGGTTTCTTCCCCTCACAGTCAAAAAACATTTTATTTTCAATCAAACTCATATAAAAAACAAGTTGTCAAATTTACTTTAGGATTAACTATCTAATTATTGTGTAGCATTTGTGTTCAATAAGAGAAACTAGCAACAAACTTATATTTTATTTGTGCTCTTTGCTTCTCTCCAGACTGTTTTGTTCCATAGCAGAAAATAAATCTTCAGAGGAATTGCAGCTTTTTTTTTTTTCCGCTTCCATCCATTCATCCGTTTGAAGGAGAAAGAAATGTGGGAGTGACAGAAAACACGGAGAGTAGGTGAAGGGAAAGAAGAATCGATGAGGAATGACGAGAAAGAGACCTATTTCCTGTATGAAATCTGATCTGTGCGGATGGATGAGATTAGTTTCTGTCTGTCTTTTCCTGAGCCTCACTGTCCATTAGTCTCTGTCTTTTCTTCTCTCTATAGTGGGTTTTTATTCTAATGTACTATTATAAAACATTGTATTTGATGTACTGAATAGGGAGAGAGTCCATTCGTCCTTTTGCAGGTGTTTACCACTCAGAAGAAGAGCTTCCGTTGCATTGCTAATAACAGATAAAGCTTTGATCACATTGTTTTTACCCAAATAAAATCACTAACAAATCTCAAAATATCAGGACAATTAATTGTCAGTTATGTAATTTGATGACACCTACTAGTTAAACAGAGTCAGACCTGAATGAGACACTTCTACTAATTGTGGATGTGATGATTAATTCAATAGAATTATACAAACAAGGCGTGAAAATAACCAGAAGAGGTTTGCAGATGTAGTAAAGTGTGACCTCACATGTATCTGTTACTGAGTGATAGTCGCCTGCAGCAGCTGTAATTTAACTCTCAGGAAAACAGGGTAATTACAGGAAGATGCAGAAAGACAGAGAGAAAGTGGTGAGTTTTCCCATTTAAACATTTCAGTGTGTCAGAAAAGAAAAGCTGAATCCAGTCAGTAACTTTCTCCTGTCTGCTTTCCTCTCACACAATCCAGCTGCTGTTTTTATTTGTCCTTGTATTTTTGACTGACAAACCACAAACAATGCATTATTTTTTTTAAATTGAATACTTAACAGAGCTACAGAAAACCCACTGATGTTTTCTGAATTTGATGCTGTTTTGTTTTCCTGCCTTGGCTCTGGCGACAGCTCCGTCCGTCCGTCAGTCCGTCCTTCCTCCCTATTTAAATGGATTCAATGATGAACTGATGAGATTTTGGTGTTCAAGGGTCAAAGGTCTACTGTGGCCTTACAAAACACATTGGCCATAACTCAAGAATTCATGTGCTAATTTTGATAAAATAGCTCTTATTAAATTCCTGCACTACACTACTACAACAGACATGGATGTAAACTGCAACTGGACTAGTTGGTGGAGGGGTGCAACCATGAGGCGGTAATTGTAGTTGAATATGTTCTGGTTGATTATGATAATGTGATTATGGTGAATCCTGAATGTCCTTGATACAAGTGGTCCTAAGACTTTCCTTTTAATTCCCTGTTTCCTTTATTTATGATGTTGGCCTTCTTTTATGTAACCTATAGCATCAATGTTACTGCATTTGTATTATATAAAAGGTCGTGTCTATTTCAGAACATTTTCTCATGGCACTGCTACAGTGTGGTCAGCTGAATTAAAAGTGCTGCTTTGGCAACAAAACCCTGTCTGCAGTTTGTTTTTTTTAAATCATCTGTCTCTTTGGAAGACAGACTCCGCTCAGACTCCACTTGTTCTACTTTGCTGTAATCATCAGTCAGTTGTGTGTCATCTTTCTGCTTTTACAGCTGCAGCCTCTCATACATACAGAATCCAGTATTTCCTCTGCGACCCTGTTCCTTCCTGGCTGGAAGAGTGTTATTTTTAGATTCCTTCCCTACCATTACATTTTCATTGTGACTGACCAAATTAATTAATTGAATTTTTGTCTTGTTTAAATTCAGGATTTTGAAAAAGAAACTAAAAAGTTATTCATTTCAAATTATTAAAGTGATAACAGTTAATTTCTCAATAAACAGGCTCATTTCTTTGTCTCTAATGTGTCAGAAAATAGTGAAAACAGCTATTTTACATTTGCAAAGGACCTGCACTCCAAATCCCAAAGATATGTAGCATCAATCCTTAGATTTGATGAGTTTGAAATGTTGGAATATCTGAAAGTTTATCTCAGTGAACCAGTCAATTAATCAAGTAGACTTTCAGCAGTTGTAAAATTATGGAAGACAAGGTTCGTCTTTTATCATGTTTATAATGTGCTTTTGTTGTTTGTCAGTTTGTCCTGCCTTTAATTTTATTGCTAGGTTTCTCAGAAGTATTCATTTGTAATTCAACATTAATTTTATTTTATTTTGTGAAGACTTTTGCTGTTACTCAATATTGCAAATGCTCATTACACTGCGCAGGATTGTATTGTGTCCCTTTTGAAGAAAGGTTGAACAGCATCCTTTAAATGATGCAGTGGCTCATGAGGGTTTTTGAAAACCACATGATTATTATTATTACACCTGATCTTCAGCCACTGGGTCAACAGCTTATGAATGGTGAGAGTCTGTAATGTGAGAAAGTGCAGTGGGAGTCACCTGACTCTCCGATGCGGCTTTATTCATATTGACTGAACTGTCATTGAGACATACAGACCTCTCATGCATTTGATATGCAGATGTCAGGACCCACACTGAATACACGACTTTCTCTCCCCTCCCTGCTTTGGTGAACCCTCCTCATGTATTAATGACGTGTCGATAAAGAGCTCTCCCATTACACCCACACCCATCTTTAACCTTGCTGCTCATCTGTGTTTGTGTGTGTCTGCCCTCTGTCATTGCTCTTCTATTATTTACCACGCGTCTCTGTCTGGGAAGGGCTGGTGTGTGTGTGAGGCCAGCAATCGCCTTTAGGTAAACAACCACTGCCAATGACACAGGTGACCCTCAGACACACACACACACACACACACACACACATATTCCTTTCTAACCTCATCCCTCCTTTGACCACATCACATTTCCGATCAATATGTTTTAAGCGAAGCCCCTAAACAAACTTTGCTGGGTTGGTGTGTGTTTGTCTTATTTTATGGGGGATGCAGGTGTCAATTTCCAGCGCTGGTCCATGATGCCCTTTAGGTTGTCTTCAGGCGACAGTGAAAGAGAGCCATCATCCCTATCTGTGACACCTCAGCCTGCATGGGCTCCTCTCTCTGAAGCCACACCAGCTGGTCTGGGATTGGATAGAAGCAGGAGGGTTTAGACACATGCTAAAAGCTGGGATGGAAGAGTAATTTTAAAGCTAATTATTGGATTAAACAAATGTCTAAATAATATAACAGATCTTTGGCAGTGTCCTGTTGGTGGGACAAAGACACGCCAGCAGTACTCCACAGAGTATTTTAGCATCTTTGAGCTCACTGCTTTGGTTTTAGGGCCTGCAGCCTCACTGTTTCGGCCTTTGACTTGGAACAAGACAAGACTATGGACTAAACACTGTTTTTTTTCTTTTATATTTTGTCTAACTGGCACCATTACAATATGCTTAATTAGCTATTAGCTGTTCCTGTTGGTAACAAATGGTTGTAACAGACAACTATCACTAGATTCCCCTCATACCATAAATCTGGGTTTTGCAGAATGGTCCGTTATCAGTGTTTGTGATGTGGTTGGTAAAGTAATGTATGATCTCAGTCTCTTGGCTCATTTAAAGCTCTGCTTGAATAGAGATTCACACCAACTAAGCGTCTGTAAAGGAAAGAGGTCGCTCCTAGTTTGTTTATTTATTTCTTTTCTTTTTGTGAGGACAGAAATAAAAGCGTCAGAGGAGGAATGGGCTACCTGCCTGTTTAACCAACAAGAAGCTGCTGACTTTAAACACAGCTCAACATCTTGTATTCTCTTTGGAGCTCACTACAGCCTCAATGTGACCCGGGAGCACTCAGCCAGGCTCCAGGTTCAAAAAAGCAGAAGTCTGAAACAAAAAAAACAAAGAAACAAACAAAAAACAAAGTGTTTTTCGCTTGTAAATGTCTTTGGAGTAGCAAGGGGATCAACAACCATGATTCAACCTTTTATTTTCCTATTACATAAAAGCCTCTGACATGAAGAATGTTAGTATTGCAGGCTACTGATGCCCTGTAGTTTTTCTGTCTTAACTGCTTTAGTGATTCCTTTTTTTGTAGAGTAGCTGATAATATTTTTCAAACAGTACGCCCAACTCTGCACATTTTTACACTCAAATATCAGTTCTGTGCTCCCTGAGCAGTAAAGCATAGATACAGTAAACTGTCCATACATCTATATGGTTGTAGTATATGTATGGATAGTTAGAGCCAAAAAATAAGCAGCAGGGAGATAAAGGTGATGTGATTCTGTGCCTAACAGCTGTGAGGAGCTTATGGATCCATGCTCATGTTGTCAAACATACTATATAGCAGCATTGTATTAGTTATTGTGTTTTACAGTGTCAAGTTCTGTTGGCAGATGAGCAGGTTTTAATCTCAATTTCTAATCTCACAATATCATTGACATGTTTACACATCATGCCAACAGTGACCAAAGGATAATGTCCTGAAGTTTCTATATGGTCTCTGTTTGTAGAAACTAATACAACTCATAAAACAATAAGTATTTGTTATAAATGAATATTAATATCTCATATTGCAACAGACACACTGTTGTTTGACTCAGGATGGTCTCTGGGTGAGATTTGCTGGTAATACTGTGCAAGCTTTAGTGTGAAAAACCCTCCAGATGTACATGTCACCTATAATTGTCCTGCACTGTCCAACAAAACCAATTAGACAAAAGTCTGTCAATCACTCACCAAAGGAGACGCCCAGGTGGCACAGTTTTCACATTTTTCAACACCAATTGAAGCTGTGACAAAATTCCCTAAATGATCTTTACATGATTCAAGAAAATCTGGCACAACTGGTTTGTTTGCTTATCCATGTGTTTATTTATTTATTTTTTTTTTTCATTTTCATTGCAAAACATTTTATTGAAGTCACGTTGATTCCTGTGCCAAACCATAGCTGATAATAGCACATCTCTGTGAACTTTCAGCCAGCTTTGGGAAGTTGACCGTAGTATGCAACTGGCTGCTACCCCCAATTCTGCGTATTATGCGGCGAATTCTGCTGCGAATTCTGCTGCCCATTCTCGTTCGAATTCTGCTGCGAATTCTGTGGCCCATACCTAGGAAGGAATTGAGAGAAATCAGATTCACCAGGTCTTCTAGATGTATATATCATATACTTTTGTTTAATCTTTAATTGGTATTGTTTTTTTGTTTTTTTGGTAGATCTTTTGGTTATTTTTTTATACTGTATTAATTACTGTTATTAGTAGCAATCAAGAGTCCTTACCCGCCATAACCTGTGAACAGACAAGGAGACAAAAATTAAATACTATCATAGCAATATGATAGTCATTGTTATGCCATTGCTTAATATTAATTACTAATGTTTAAAATAATGCTAACACTTTACTTTTAGTTCCCCTATTTAGCATAGCATATATAAACTTTTAAAAATGTATTAACATTAATGGAAAACTCGGGGTTGCCTTCATTGAAACAGAAAATATAAAACAAAAAATTTCTCTCTCTTGGTTTCTTTTTTTTTTGGTTTTCTTAAAGGAGAGCACAGGAAAAGTAACGTGCAGAGTTGAAATGTAGGCTGTAGCCAAGGACATATTACCATCCTAGCAAAGTGGGCAACTACCCACAGGTCCCAGATTTCCAGCCAAACTCTCATAGGCAAATTATTATTGACAGCTTTTGCAGGCCACATAGTTCTTACAACTGACTGAAGAAGCCTGTTGACATCAACTGGGGTTCAGCTTATTCAAGTGAAAACTAAACGTGGTGAGTTACCCCATCCATATTGAGGTCCACTCTCGCCAGGTTCAGCCATGAGGATGACCAGCGTCAACACCAGAAAGATCATAACACCCTTCATCCTGAAAAACAAAAATATACAGTATCTTAATGGTCACATCAAGTCGTGATATATATCCAGGGCCAACTGTCGTCACATACCCCAAAGACTTTGCATTTATTAGTGAAGAGGAAATTTTGCATCTTACCTTTCAACAGTTTGACTGTCGGAGTCAGAAAACTATTGTCAAAGACCAGAGAGCCGTGTGAGATCTACAGCTGTTGTGAAACTCTGAGTCTAGGTGTTGTGGGGTACATCTCTTTTATAACAGCAGAGATGACTGTCTCTTGTGTTTTGCAATATGAAGGTGGAAGGTGTTTATCTTATCTCAATCTGTTGTCACAATCCAGTTCATTAGGTCAAAGGGAAACTACGTAAAATCAGGTGTCTTGAATATAATAGTTATTTATTAATTCAAGGAGCTTCGATAATGAATAAAAACAAACAACTATGAGAAAAAACATGGCTTCCCCATGTATTTTACACTGTAATAGAAGAAGCCAGAGTTCAGGTAGCCAGAGCGGTCAGTGCACAAGAGAAATTTCTCTTATCATAATGTTGTGAAACCAGTATGAACAAGGTATTTGAGAGAACTTGGGGGAAAGGTCAACATCCTCATTGTTGTGTCACAAAAACAAAATACTTGTTACATACAGTAATGGTACATGCTGACATAAAAAAATCAAAAATAAACTTGTCAAAGTTGAGAACCCCTCACAAACTCTGACTGAATTCCTCACAGACCGGGTTTTTTAATAACTCTCAGCCTACCTGCACTACAAGACAATCTGCTCCAAAGAGCAGGCACACATGGGGAAAAAAAACAACTTTCTTCTTCTACAGCTAAATGACTGTACTTGTCCTAGGTTCTTGGTTGAGCTAGTCTGATAAAACATCAGTTTGGATGCTAAATGGCATCGTCCTTATTTCTCAACCAATGTTGAGTTTTTCTTATATTGTGACTCTGTGCCTCTGTTAGCTCAGCTGTCAATCAATCACACAGCGTTTGGAGGATAAAGACTTTCAACAATAAGCAAATGCTGTTCTGCGCTAAAGTTGCCATGAAGAGCGGATCAATTGATGAGTCTGTTGATAGATTATTGATTGGCAACTGTTTTGACAATTGATCACTATAATAAGTGTTGCTTTAAAATGCTTCTCAAATATGAGAATTAGCTGCTTTTCCTTCTCTTACATTACAGTGTATTGAAAATATTGGCCATACAAAAGAAGACATTTGATGACATCACCTCGGGCTGTTGGAAATTATAATGGACATTTTTATCAGTTTTTATGTGATTGATTCATTGATTATTAAAAATATTAGCTGCAGAACAAATCTGCCAATCTGTCTGAGAGTAATTTATTTATAATCATCCCTTTAATGTTTTGTGCAACCATTTGGTAGCGAACATTTTGAGTCACTGTATCTCCTTTAAAATTGTGTTGAACTTCACCTGATTGAGCCATCTCTTTCACTTGGTTTAGTTATGTTAAAAAATCCAGTAGATGTCACTGTGTCATGGTATGCCTTTTTAGTTTGCCTGCAAACCAGGAAGTGAGAAAGAGAAAACTGACTCATGACATGTCAAGTCGTGCTGAGTTTTGGTGGAGCAAAAAGGTCAACACAAAGATTGCCTTCCCATGCCCATCACTCATCCCTGCCAACAATCAGCATGACATGCTGGTACACAGGTACAAGACCCCAGTCAATTCAGGGCGATGGTACTTTCCCCTGTTTGGATACATTCTTGACCTGTGCATCTTAAATGCCTGGCTGATCTACTCGACGGACTGTGGCCTACTGAACGAAACACTAGTGCCTGTCAAAAGGTTCTGCTTGGCAGTTGCCTCCAGTTTGGGCGCAAGTCAACAAGCCAACATCCAAATTTTTCCGACCATGATCTTCCTCTCCACCACAGATGTGGTCTCGGAAGAAACCAACACCCCAAGACCCTCAAAACAACCAGATGTGTGTTATGTGCAACTGCCAACCCCTGTCCAAAGGATGTCCCAAGATGGAAATGCCAGAAACACAATGTTTTCCTATGTTTGAATGCAAAGCAGGAATGCTTCACAGCATACCACCAGAAACAGAGTAGATCTAATGGCAAAAAAAAAAAAAAAAAAAAAAAGCTACTGACCAAAAAACATTTGTGTTGTTGTATGACTAGCTAAAAAAATGTGTGTTGTTGTATGACTAGCTAAAAAAATGTGTGTTGTTGTATTGCCACAAAGAGGAGCAAGTTCAGTTCATTTCTTGCAAAAGTTAGCATTTTATTTGACTTTTTCTTAACGTTTTTGCTATTTAAAATTGTGTTTATACTTTTACCATGAAGGGACTTGTATACCATTTGGTAGAGGGTCTGTTTAAAAAAGAAAAACAAAAAAACAATAGACCGTTCTTATATAGATGTAGCCTGTTTGCAGTGGGCTGTCAAGTCATTGCAATCATTCAGCAGTCATTTGCACCTCTCCATCAGGCTTTGAAGCCTCCAAGAGCACAGTCCCCACTTCAGCCACAAGAAACACCAAAACACACTTCATCCTGAAAACAAGAAAATGTAGTGGCCACTTCATAAACTTCATAGATCTCTTCATTAACTTTATTCATTCAGACAACAGCGACCGTGTTATAACTGCCAGCTCTCTTCACATATTTTAAAGTGAAGTACATGAAAGATTAAACATTTATATCTTACTTTTCCACAGCAGTTGAGAGACCCACAGATGATGTGGATCTGTGCCTGTGAAGTACCTGTCTCTCTATAAAGCAGGGGTTTAAATCACGTTGCCAGTGTTTGTGCAGACAGATGATATATTGTGTTTATCTAATGTGAATTCTATAAGTTTGAGGTTTTCAAGCTGTGAGAAATGGATAGACACAAAATAGGTAAATGTGTTTCTGGAAGAAATACTAAAGTAGAATAAAATGTTTAATGACTTGGAAGAACAATGTAGCATTAAAAAAAAAGTTCATGTCTAGATTTTCCAATATATCTGATATATTGATCTGATATATTGTTAGTGAACAGATATCTGTGTATAACCTCATCAGTATGTAGAGTATATTGTCCGTCTACATTGAACTGAACTGCAATCGTAGAACCATTTTGATAGAAATGAGCATTTATGTCACATATTGCTGTCATTAGACAATCGGATTCAAATGGCCTGAAGTGGCTGTAACTCTGGACCATATGGCTTTGCTGAATATCACCAATGTATTCTACTGAAAATGCGTGACGTTTCTATAGAAGGAGGAAATGCTGCTTCTTCTGATCAACAAAATGTTGTGAAACCAGTATGACTGAGGCATTTTAAAGATAAGACAATAAGGGGGAACTGACAACATCCTCATTATTGTCCAATTTTTTTCAATTTAGTTTGAAGTGTTACAGACTTGATAACAGAATGTATATTGGAATTAAAACTAAAAACAAATATTCTGTGATCTGCTCATTTTAAACCACAAATAAACAACTTGTGTGTCAGCAACTTGTCTGGATTTGTGTCCTGAGGCCAATCACACTACAGTTAAACCAGCTCCAATGAACAGGAACACACTGATGAAGAGTCAGGGTTTGGCCGAATGTTTCATGTAATATTTATTTGGCCTTTACAGTACATTTTTCTCTTTTCACACTTCAACCCATTACATTTAAATGCTTTTGCTTGGGCTTTTTTCTTTGTCTTTTCTTTTGTTCCTGTGACACTTTGGCGTAAATAGATTTATGACATTTCTCTGTTTCTGTGCGCATTTTACTGTGAATCTCAATTTCCTGCCCTGTAATGAATGTGCTGTACAGATAGCACATTTGTTACAATTCTAACATAAAGTGGGAAACATTAATTTACCATAAAACAACAACATGCAACTGGAACCTTAATACTGTTTCCCTTCCCATGTAGGTCTTACATGGGAATAAGAATCCAGCTGGTGAGGCCCTACTGCTCTCTTACTCCTGGTGTTGAGTGAAAGAAACAAACACAGTGTTCTTTTACACAGTAAATATCAGGCCCCAGTTAATCATCACAGTTGTTTTTGCATGATTTGTAAAATACTGAGTCAGAGGACGACTGTTGGAAAATCTGGCTGCAAAAAATGTGACATGAATAGCCACCTTTAGCTAAACCTTTGCATAAAAATGCAGCTAAATGTGTCTGACTAGTTTGACTATAGCACAAAGAAGCCATGAGTGTGTTCTCCACATGCTATCAAACACCATCCTCAAACATAAGTGGAGGTGTCAGGGTGTCATCTTAATGTCAAGTCATTGGTATTATGTAATAACATTTTATCAGCGATCAACACATTGATGCTGATGAACATTGTGACACAACATCTAGATTGAGTGGTAAGAGGTGGTTCATTCAAAGCTACAGAGTACTTTAGTTCATTTCTTTGATCATAGTTGTGCCCGAAAATGGAAATTCAACAGTTGGATTTGTTGGCACACATCAGCAAATCATGCTTCACTTGCAGAACTTAAATATATGAATAGTTCAAGACTGGTACAGGTCCAGCTAGTCTAAAATTTGACTTCCAACAAGTGTCATGTTCCCTTATCACACATCCCGCAAATCATCCCAGTTAACTCTAAAGGGTGACTGCTATAGTTGTGAGTGTTCATGCATTGAAATGGTTTTGTTCCTCACCTACCAAAACAACCCGAACATGCTTTGTTAAATAAAGTGTCTTCAGGCCTTCATCAGCCAATCAATGTGCACTTACAGTTTGTATAAGAGGAGAAATGTATTTAACTTGAGCAGAGCCATAAGACTTTCAGATTTTCAGTATTACGTTATATGTACAACTTCTTTTAGTAAATCCTTTAAAAGTACTTTTTGCCCGATTGCAGTACCATTATTGATATGTAAAAAATCAGCTTTCACTCCACTTAATTTAACTTTCATGCCACACAAACCTTAGTGTGTGTTTGAATCAGGTCAGCTTAGATGGCAAGTCAGTTTGTGCCAAATTTGAAGAAATATCACAAGAGATATCACTTTTAAGAGGCCAATCTGTGTTTTGAGAGGTAGCAGTGACCTTGACCTTTGACCTTTTACCACCAAAGTCAAATTATACAAAATTCAAAGAAATTCCCTCAAGGCATTACTGAGCTATCAAGTTCATGAGTATGAGATGGACCAACGTATGGACCACCAGAAAACCTAATGCCTCTAAAAGTTTTGCTTGGAAAATTTATAAAAGGATGAATCAGTTATCAAAACAGTTTTATCGACTGACTGTTGCAGCTTTAGTCGACTGTTCACACAAAATAATTGAAGCACATCAGTAATGTACAACATTAAATTCAATCAGCCAAATTTACTTTGACGTAAAATGTTGGTGTAGACTGATGAAAATGAACTTAGATGAAACGATAACATATTATTTTCTTCATGTTTAGTCTGTTTTGAAAATGCTAACTCATGTCACTTCAGCTGTGTATATTAGTGCTCTCAGACAGTGATGATCATAGAGATGTATGTGTTTATGGGACCACATAGTTTGAGGAAGAAGAGTTTTTTTTCACAGACTCCACCTACTAACACTCCTCTGTCTTTACTGCTCACATTAAAGAGGAAGGGCCATGATGTCGTCTTTTCTCTGTGTTTAATGTAGCTGTATGTGGAGCAGCTCTTTCTGTTTAAGAAATGATTACTGCAGGGTCCTTCTCTACCTCATCACGTTTGTCCTCTTCGAGTCATTACGTTGCAACCATTCTCTTCTCATTTATTTTATTTTGACTTGGCTCACTTTAGGTGCATATAAATGTAATTTCTAGGAGACACAGTTCCTATATGGCTCCTGAACTATGCTTCATTAACGTATTGTTTTGTTATATCATTTGCATAGAGCTTGAATTTTTTTCTGGATTTCTGTCTTCACTTCAACATTGTTTACTGTCACATATCTGGATACTCTGTACTGCCTTATCACTTACACACTGTAATCTTAATCTTAATTCTCAATTTCCACCAATCTGACCACCAACTGTTAGGGAAAATAATTTAAACGTAGAAATGTGGAAGGCAGCCAGGTGGAGCTCTTAAAAGTGTTTTAACCAAATGAATGCACTCAATCATTTATTATACACTACTCTACCAAGAGGCAGTATAATGTATGTATATCAGAGCTCTGCAGTTAACATGAGAGTAACACCCTCTCACCAGCCAATCAAAGGGAGCCAATCAAGCAGTGTGAGAGCTACAGCTGATGTAAATCTCTTTGTGTAACAGTCGGTAGATTCAGGTCTCTCTTTATACAAAGTGATGAGTGAGAATTTGTGAGTGATGAATCATTGTTTGTGCAGTACAGCAGCAGCGTGCTGTGACTTTTACAGACTGAAGAATATCGGCTGCTCATGCATGAAAACTTTCTGCTCTTTCCCTGGACATTGTCACCTTTGTGCACTCCTCCCTGAAGAAGTATTAATATTATTCCTTTGAACTGACAGTAATTAACATGAAATAACAATGATCTCAATCGTCTATATGAATGCTTTCCTTGCAAAAGAAGTGATTAAAAGCTGCTCCACATTATACTCGAACTTCAAACAGTCACATATTTTGTCCAAGGTGATTAGCAAGACAACTTAAACCTATTTGAGATGCTAAATCACAGTTCTATTTGAAGTGAGACTGTTTAAGTAAGTAAGTAATTTTCCTAAGTGCAATTACAGTTTCTACATGCATCTGTGCAGATCTCAGAATGGTGGAAGCTGAGCCAAGCTCTTTGATAATGATCCTGTCTTTTACACTGACAGAAAGCTCATCATCATCATTTAAGAACTGTGCAGGAGATTTTGTTGTGTTTGCATTGGAAATCTATTAAAACCCACAAGATGAAAGTACATTCTGATGATAAAAGTAACATATTAGATACAATGCACAAGACTAAATATTGCAGACAAACAAAGACAATGGGAGAATTTTTTGAACTTTTTAAAATGCAATTTTATTTTAATCAATAAATGACATTTTCCAAAGTGAAATGAACTTGCTCAGACCAGCTCAATTAGACAGTTCAATTCAAAAATGACTTTAAAACTCAAAACTCAAATTCAAAAAGGCAAAAAAAAAAAAAAAAAAAGAAAAGAAAAAATTAATTGAGGTTTGAGCCAGTGGCTAGATTAATTTTTTTTGTCATTTCGAAGGACAAGAAGCATGCCTCTTTATCTTAAGCATAGCTTCACAGTGACGTCTAGGCAAATCTGTCTCGGTCGTACGAGCGTTTGTCAAGCTGCTCTTGCTGCTGCTCTGTCATGCCGTGTCTCCTCCTGGTGACCAGTCTGTTGAAGGGAGAGAGAATTGAATTGATGTTGCCCATATAAATATATAAATATAAATATATGTATGAATTTCAATATTTTCTGGTTGTGGAAATGTGGTTGTAAAACAGCCTCACCCGTGGATCCACTTGCCAACTGAATAAAACACAAAGGAGAAGAAAACAGTTATCTTAAGTCTGACCTTATGTTAAAGTATTATTATTTTTACTATAGTACAGTCAATGCAGCAGTTGAGACATCATGAATCCTAAGGCCTTTTTAAAAAAATATATTTAAATACATAAATTATAAACATGTGCTTGTGAATAGTTTAGCATCGTGTATAATAAATATAAATTCCAAGGAGATATATAAATTCCATTTATATAATACATTTTTATAATGATAAATACATTTCTATAAATGATACCTTAAATTCTGAATTGATATTTATAATGAATTGATACATGAAGACAGTAAAGTGCTTTTCTGAACAAGACAGACTCTAAAACCTTGTTTTCTCTTCTATCCTCTCCATTCAAATCTACAAAGCACTATCCAGAAACAAAAGGCCTCCAGGAAAGGGACCTGCAGGCCAGCAGTATGACACAGAATGGGTTACACAATAACATTATTAAGACATGTGATTTAGGAAATCAGACCTGATTCATAATTATTACACAAACATTACTCTCTGTGTTTCCAGTTCATGACTTTACATAGTTCCTCTATGTCACCTCTCCTGTCAGAAACAGGCAATTTAGCTTCACAGAGGGAAATATCCTGTGCTTCTGGATCATTTTACCAATTTTCTAACATGGGAATTTATTTACATGTTGTGCCCTCTACTTACTTGGAATAAGTATAGTTAAATAATAGTTAAAGTACAGTACAAAAAAACAAAAAAAACAAATGTAATTTCTCTCAATGTGGATCATATTTTCATCTTTACACCATCACTATGATTGTCAAGAATAAAACACATTGTACAACTGTATGATAACTTAACAAAGTGATGGCTCTCTCAATTCTCTCAGAAGATAGTGTAGGGTAGCTAACCTGGCAGCTCAGGAGGCCTGTGGCAGCACTTCTAGTACTGTTTTGTGACGAGCGTGTGAATGTGTGTGTGTGAGTGTGTGTGTGTGTGTGTGTGTGTGAGTGTGTGTGTGTGTGTGTGTGTGTGTGTGTGTGTGTGTGTGTGTGTGTGTGTGTGTGTGTGTGTGTGTGTGTGTGTAAGGGATGTGGGAGTGACGATGCAAAGTCCTTTCTGTATCAGTGTGAACAGCTTGATTATTATCTTATCACTGCCACATGCTCTGTTTCCTCCTCTCATGCCCATTAGAGGTACTAACAGTGGCAAAATTCGAAGACAACAAAAATGAGGAAACGATTGTGAGATTTTTCCAGACTTTTCATTTAAACCTTTGATAGTATGATTTAATTTCCACCAATTGCTTAGCATATGAAAAATCCTCACATTTGAAGTGATAATCCATGGGTTTTCAGTTTCCATCCGCCTTTGCTGCTCATCACGGCTGTTTTTGTCCTGCGCCCTCCAGAGGTCACTTGTCAATCAAGCAGGTGGCAGAAACTGATGTTTTTTTTCCTTGAATCTTCTGCAGTTTGTGTTCATCTCTTTATCTTTTCAGCCACGGTGGCTTTTGCTTCTATTCAAACCACTTCTGCCAGTAATTTTCAAGGATAATCGAACTACAGACATTTGGTGTTTGAAAGAGCAAATGTAAAAACCTTTCATGAAATTCTTACGTATCAAATATATCTCTGAGCAGTTCCCCCGCATTAAATGATATCTTACTTCGTATTCATGCCGTTTGCAATTATCACATCCCAGTTCAGACACCTTAGTTTGATCATTAGGCCTCCAGTTCAATGTTTGCACAAAGAAACATGACATCAGGCCCATTCGCTTTCAAATTCTAGCATACATGTGAAATGACTGCCTGCCTGGCCTGCACAGTGGGAAAATGTACAGCACAGAGAAACATGCACAGTGCAGTGGAAACAGGTATTAAGGAGGCTCACATGCTAGTATTTATGTGTGTATGACGAATCCCAAGTGGATGTTCTCTCTGCACCTTAGGATTAAAGACAAATTGTAACTCAGCAAAAACATACAGAGGGATGATTTTGTCTCCTGTGTGTAGTGTTGCACCTCTGATAAACTGTACTGTTACAATAATAATCAATAGTTTTGTTAATGTTTGTCGTTTTTTTCACTCTTCACATCTTCATTTTTATTTTTTATCATGTCACCTCCATCACATGGCAGTTTTCCTTCTCTAACATTGACCCATTAACTGCACATGAGTAATACGTGACTATCAGTCATGGCTGTCGTTAGCTTACATTGAAGTCATGATGAAAAATGACAGGTGTCCCCGCTCATTAGGGTCTAACGGAACCTAATGAAACCTTTTCTGCTCAGATATAAATGGCACAGACAAATACAGCATATTGATTTTGTTTAATGGAGACGTCTTCAAGTAAAAACTCTCCACATGATCACACAACAGATGAAACCATGTGTGTAAAAAAAGAGAAACAGAGTTTTTAGGACAAGGTTCAGCTTCACCTTCGTACAGCCTGACTCTTGGCAGCTCTCTGAGCCGCTACAAGTCGTGTGACAGTGAGATATCAGAGGTCTGTACATGACTGGCAGTGCCAAGGAAACAGCATCTCAGGATGATCCTGACAAACCAACAGACAATCAGGAGCCATGAGCTGCGGGTTTGTGTTTGATCCTCGGGTAAGCCTCTCTCTGCTGGCTCAGAGAACTCAGTGAAGTATGGCACTGTAGCACTAAAAATCTCCGAAAGATGAGAATTCATAGCATCAGCTAAAATAGATGCACTCAACCGTCTTCAGCTCTTTGTTCCTTGTTTTATTCTTTCCTGGTTTAATTTTACTGTCCAGCTCCAACGCTTCTTTTAACAAGAAATGTCTGCTTCGTATGGGCTGAATTTTGCTGTTAGAAATGTAGTTAATTCTGTTGAAGCTTGTGATCCTCTCAGTTCCACCAGTTTTATATTGTGATTACACTTAAACAGGCCATTCAGCTTGGTTAATAACCTGGGCGGGACAGTGGGTATTCATCTTTTATTACCAAGTTTTAAAACTAGTTTTGCAAAGTGAATTTATTGTAGAATCCACATAAATACAGTTAAAAAAAATATTTGATAAAAGCAACTGTTGGTTTAAGCTTCTGACACTTCATCTCCAAAGACATGGGTGTGAAGATAATGTGCACATATGCAGAAGTCAACACAGTGGAACATTGGTCAGCATCTTTGCATTAACGTGAGAAATAACAAAACCACACCTAAGATGATAAAGAGATATTGTGCAATCAGCTGTGGAAACAAATTTGTATTTTAAGTTTAGTTATGTAGACTGAAGAGAAGAGAAGAAATATTAAGCAATAGTTTTTAAGGAACTGCAAAACAATGACTAACCAATTAATCTAACGGTCTTTAAGATATTTGCTTAATTTTGTGTAAGTATTACAGCATTTCACAGTCAGAGCAGTTTGTTTTGCCACTTATTGAGGGTGATGCAATGGTATTATGTAAAAAAGTAACATCAGGGCATATTATCTGCAGCTGTGTGCCATTACTGCACATGATTTAGGCAAAACCTCCTTCTTTAACTGGTTACTATCGCTCCTCTTCTTTAGTCAAACTCTTCAATGTTCATTTTCGGCACTGGCTTTACCATGCTAATGACGAATACAAGCAGCTCCCAGGCCTGAACCAGGGGCAACAGAAAGCTGCAGTAGCAGTTACAGCCATTTCTAAAGGGTTTTTTTGAATAATCCACTGCTGCTGTTCGTAGGCACTCGTCATGAGCAGTTACCACTTAACAAAGTTAGAGAAGAAAAGCTCACTCTGGCAGGGGTAATAAAAAATGCATAAGTAATGAAAAAGAACTTAAATATTTCTAAACATATTTCTTAACATTTCATTTATCACATACAACCACCTCGTTTTCAAGCAAGTCCCTTTACACCAGTTTGAAAACTGAGCTGAGTTAAAGCTGAGTCTACACAGACAATAAGTTGTGTCCACGGTTGAAGAGTTATTTCCTCTTGTGCGTTTCAGAGAATATATGAGGAGAGTCAGATATTTGATCAGTCAGCCCTGGTCGTCATTGGGTCTTTGAGGTGAGCTTGGTGTGTCAGAGCCCTGACGTCCAGCTATCTAGAAAAATCATATCTGGACCAACCAGATGAGGTTGTTTGGTCCAGCCTGATAACCAAACATCTAGACGTGGAAATGACAGACGAGAGAGACGTTATGCACTCCTGAGTGGACTGACTGCCAATTTCTCTGTCGCCCAAAGAAAGTTTTTCAAAGTTATTGCTGTTATTATCCCCAGCTATTCCAAAACAATGCAGTATTCAGTGCGCACACAAACACACTCCTGAGCTCTCTCCCATTCAATACTGATGGAGTAGCCACTCTCAGTCTGCTCTCTGCTGGGTTTTAGGGGTCCCGATGCCACTCACCGGCTATTGAATAATAACCCTGAGAGACCTGTGCTGTTTTGAGGACGTATTAAGGTTTTTGCTTCTATAATGTGGAGTCGTACAGTTAATTTTAAACAGAGACATGATTTGACATAAGTTTGACTAAGTGGCTGCAGAGTCTTAACTGACCAACCACTGAGTGTCATAGGCCAGTGAGGTTTTTCTGTGGTGAGTAGACTCACAAGGATTTCTGGATGATGCCAATTAAAAGTGTTGCTGACTGCATATGTGGACAAACTGCCTGTTAATCCTGATTGTTAGTGGACTGCACGTAGTGTTTTGTGACACAAATATGTGCCAGTGCGCATCATGGAGCTAGAAAATGAATCACAATCTCAACTAAATCCTGTCTTAATTGTCGACATGTATTGGAGTGGGGAAAAGTCTGAGGATCAGTGTTTTTGTTGTTCTCAAGATAATGAGCGAGCTCCAGAGTTAGATACAAACTGAAGCTCAAACTGAACTGTTTTGAGAAGAGAGCAGTTATAATGTAATCTAATGTAAAGTATTTAACATCCGTATTGGAGATGATATCAAAGACTGAAGAGAAGCAAAACCTCCCCCCTGAAACTTGACAGATTTTTCCAGGCCAACAGACAAAACACAGACATTTACAAATACGTTTTAAATGTTTCTTTTGAGCCAGTTGTGAGTTGTGGTCATTTGGTGAACTTACACAATGTTATCAAAAACTCATCTGTATAATGGTCAACGTTCAGTTGTTGATGGGTGTCATATGGTTAAAAATGATATGAATTTATACAGTGTGTAGGCACCCCCAAGAGGAGGCTGTGATCATTAACTTTCACATGAGAAAAAAACTTGAGAAAAAATGTGGAAGTAGCTGCTTCACATAGCAAAGTCAGGTACGACACATAACGTGTGAAATGAGCAGAATCAGTCAGGGATAAAGGCGTTTAGTGGACTTAATGGAATATGTTGGTTTTGGGAGAATAATATGTCAAACATTGTTTTTTTTATTTTAATCAGAAATAAACCATTTAATTACATTGGAAACTCTTTGAAAGAAAAACACTTTTTTGGGGTCAAAATTACAAAATTACTACTATTCATGCAACTTTAGTAATAATAATAATAATAATAATAATAATAATAATAATAATAAATCAACAATAGAATTACAATAAAGTTGAATAAAAACATCAAACAAAATCATAATAAAAACAAAACCACAAATAGAAAAAATAAAAAATACAATTAAAATAAAAATTGTGAAATGAATATAAATATCGGAAGGCAAATTAAATGAACAATGCTATTAGTAAGTGCTTTCTTTCTTTTTTTTAAGTTTTCAGAAGTCATTGTAAAGATGTCATTGATGCAGAAAGTCTCAGATTGGTTAGACAGGAAGTTCCAGAGCTGGAGTCCTGACTGAAAAAGCCCGGTTTTCTATAGTCTGAGGAACGGCCAGACATCCTGCAGGCTGGGAGAAATTCAGCGGTATAGCTCATAACCAACTTATGAATTGTTTTAAATGTGATCAGTAAAATCTTAAAATTAATCTTAAAAACTAACTGGTAAGGAGTGAAGAGAAAGGCTAATGTGGTCCTGTCCAGCCCAGCAGCTGCGGTTTGTATGAGCTGCAGACCTGAGATTGTTTTTTGGCTTAACCTTGAATCCAGTCATTTACAGCCAAGACATGATGGTATGTCTTGTGTTATACGTTGCCAAGCGCTCCAGCATTTCCAGTTCTGCCTTCCTGTTCTGACCCTGTCTGACTTTGGAACAGTCTCTAATGCAAACAACAATAAATTCAGAAGTTGACTTTCACTGTCAGTGCTTGTGGGCCTGTGACAGTAGCCTTTTTATTTTTATGTTGACAACAGTTATGCTATTGCATTTTAAGATTATTTTTCATTAAATCTTCTGTAAGTTTACATATAAAGGCAGAGTGGTGCTATCCATGGTACTGAAAGGAGAGATTTATCTCTTGCATGGTGAATTAGCATTTATCCTTTTGTTTTGTTGTATATGATCCTCCCTCTGTATATGTATCTGAATGAGAAAAGGACTGGGAGAGAAATTCCACATTGTCCTGGGGGTGGGGGTCACCCATACATGATCCAGCCATATACTATGATTGTTCCTAGTCTTGTTTCAAAATGTCCTGACACCAAAGTCTAAAACACAAATTCGTCCTACATGGAAATGAAAAACAATCATTAATATATTCTTCTTCACTTAACACCGGCATGAAAGTACAAGAAAAAATGCAAATATAATTCTGTGCATACATAATACACATGCAAATACACGTGCACATCCAGATGTAGTTAAAAGGCAGTGAACTTCACTGTGAGTCAGGTTGGCAGTTAGCAAAGGGAAGGCATCGTCAAAATTTCTCGAAACAGCTAAAATAAAAATGCTAATGAACTGCAGCACACAGAACCAACAGAACAAGAAAGTGATAACAACTCAGTTAGCAGCTTACACATAAACATGTGTTCATTCATATATTTAACTTTCCTGACGTCTTTTTGACAGTTCCAACAACTCAGTTGTCATTCTGCATCACCGTGTGAGCTGCCCGTCTGACATGTTGCATGACTTTGTCCCTTGTTGGCCAATCCATTATGGTGCTGTGACAGTCGTTGGAAAGGGTGTTTGCTTTATATGTGGATTCATGTCTTGAGAACTCTCCAGGAAGAAGTGAATTTGGTGCCTGTGCTGTTGAATAAGCAGATTTGTGGTTTTGAAGTATCAGATTTTCAGCTCTGAATGAGAAGACACAAGTATTATTTATTGAGGGAGTGTGTTTGTGTCAGTGCTACTGTTGGAATATTAAAGTTCTTCCCTGGTGAATGCGTCTGCCAGCAAAGCCTCTGAGACACACACACACACACACACAAATATGGAAAGGTGTGTTTGGGTACGAAGTGAGTCCAGTCCTGGGAAATACATGCAGCACGCTCTCATGCGCACACAAATGACAGGCGCACGCAGAGCGGGCTGGTGAAGAGGCTGACAGGGCCGGTAAGAAACTTTATGGATTTTTGCACAGTCCACTGGCCCGATGATGTGGCAGCCCACTGGGATTTGTCCTGGTAGTCCGGACGGCCAGTCAGACCATGGAGAACGTTGTACAGAAAGGCAGAAGTGAACGTGACAGGGAGCACGGACATTTATATGGACAAAGACAGAAATAAGTGCAGCATCTACTGCTGCTCCTGGGAGGATTATCATGTGAAACCGTAAATGCACTTTGTTCTTCCTGTTTTCCTGCTAACAATAATGAAACTGCCACTAATGATGATGATGATGATGATGATCGTGACAATTTCTCTTCTGTGGGAGCACTGTGTGGAAGTGTATGTGTACTGTATGTAATTATTGAAGTCTACAAATAGAAATACTCTTTTGGTGTCGCCCTCAGTTTAATGCAGTAAAAATAGTATCAGTGTGAATATTCCTGCAGGAAGTGAATGTGCTTTTCTGATTGTTGCTTTTGGAAACTTACAAAAATTGTCAGACATATTGTCAGGATAGTGTGGTAGGTGTTGGGGGAGGGGCTTTCTGGCTGTTTGACGATCCAACAAGCAGCTTGTTTGGAGCTCGCTGTAGCTCATCTGTGTCTAATCTGAATCTAAATCTGCCTCGGTTGATCAAATTCTTCTCTGTTTTGAGAATCTCTCACTTCGTTCTGTCTTTGTAGAGACAAAACTAGAAAGCTTTGAGTTACTAATTCTCTCTCCACTCAACCGAACACCCATTTATTCCTTTTGTTTGCAGCATTAGCCATTAAATCATAAAGCATTTTCCATATGGCCCCTAAATTATGTGATTTATTGACTACAGATTGGAGACAATGGCAGTACTTTTAAATGCGTGAGCACGCCTCCGCACTAATGTGGGCACACACATTTGTAAACTAATTGTGCCAGAAAGCAGCAGCTCATTCTCACACACATTCCCCACCACGCTCTGCAATAGCGGGCTAAATAGCTTGTTGATGCTTTGATGACTTTTTAAACAGCTTCCAACAGACTCCAGAGCCATAAGCCAGGTGCTGATAGGCTTGGCTGTGATGTTGTAGCTGCTCACACTGTTCCCCTCAGTCAGTTTTTAGCCTTGACCACAGTTTTCATGGTTTTATCAAGATTGATGTCCAGGTGCGTCCTCTGAATCGTTTTAACAACTTACACAGAGACTTATTTCCCTGCAGTGTCCTGATTAATGATCTCTCTATTCCCCTCTGTGAGTGCTTATTGTGAAAGTACTGCTGACATTTTAGCTATAACAACTTTATACACAGGGAAAACTGTGTTGACAGTGTATCTGTCAGCTTGTTTAGATGTTTTTCTGCTCCATAGTGGCTAAGAATCAATTAATGTAGCTATTAAAAGTAGGGTAATTAGTTGTTACAAAGCTTAACAACTTTAAAATCACTATGTCAAAACACCTGCTGAAGCAATGTGACTGGTACTGTCGAGTGCAATTTACATTGTTTCAAAGGGAACGAAGAGTCCTGCTGTTCATTTAAGTTAATCTGGCTCATATCAAGGAAACCCATTACATGCTTTAAATAAATCACCTAATTTTATGCAACTAATAACTGTGTGAAGAAGAAAACTCTGTTATTAAAGCCACATTTTTGTTTTGTTTGTGTTTTTTGGCCACGTGGCGACAACTGGAACATAACGCTGACATATTACCACCATATGAGATGAGAGTCAAAACAGTGAAGTTGTTGGCTGTAAAACCAAAACAATGAGCTGAAAGATCCTAAAATGCTCTACAGAGACGGTGATAATTCTCTCTGGGTTTTTCAAAACAAGAGCCACCTCCCATGTTACACACAGTCACTGGATCCATAAAAATTTGATTAGTGCAGCTTTAAGTTACTAATTAATCAGTTCAGCACAAGACATTTCCCCCAACACTCACTGAAGTGTTTTAAATGAGTTTCACATCTCGTGCCTCTGAGGATGCCTCTCCTTGTGACTCCCATTTTGAAAAAAATTTATCAAACCACACACTCTCTTTTTTTCCACGTCTCTGTTTTCTACTCTTGAGGTGCAAGAGTACGAGCGCGTCGCCTGCTGAAGAGGAGACGACAGTTTTCGGGAAGGCGGCGAGGGAAATGGTGCAAATTTAATGTGACTGTTCATTGCCTGAATCCATACACACTCACACACACTGTGACACATTGTGTAGCTGCACACATCTTGAGGGACTGGCACAGGAAGTCATGATTGAGCTTATATCTTTCTTTTTATTTTATCAGAATTCATTTAACATCTTTAGAGAGCTGAAATTAAAGGGGAAATAAATCTTAAAGATTTTGTTTCTCCATGCTCCGAATGCAAAACTCTTTGTTCTTTGAATCTATTCTGGGGCTCTATGATTTAATCTAATGGCCTATGGACCTTGAAGGGATCAAATTGGACATTAGTGAACATATTTTCCTGCTGACTGTGCAACCATGTAGGGCACAGACTTATAGATCTACTATAGATCTATAGCAGTCAGATTTTACAACTACTCTGCTGTCTGACTGAGGCAGTTGATCTGTCTTCAACCAGCCTGTAAGACACATGAAGACCATTCAAAGCACCTCTGCAGAGGAAGTGTGGAAAGAGAGTCGTTCCAGTATTTGAACTGTGTGTTTAAAGACCTTGGTGCCTGATTGTCTGCCCAGATTTGCCCTTTCTAGAGATCATCTTCCACTCCTGGCTTGCTGCTGTACATTCTGTTTCAATACGCATTTCTCTCTCCCTTTTCACAAGGGTTATAAAGGAAACATTTTCCACTGTAAGGTTCAAGTTGTTCAATTTATTTCCATTGTCCTTTAAATTGCACGAGTGAGCAACATTTTAGCCCCACTCACTCTTTTGTGAGCAAAGGCTGTTTGTTTCTTCTTCAAGGACATGAGTACCTCTGCCTCATAATTAATGGGTACACAACGCGCGTGAGGCCTCACACACACTGAACAATTACACCTAGAGGGACTACAAGTCTCTCTGTAAGACAAGCCTTCAGTTCCTTTTTGCCTTTTATGTGTGTGTTTGTACTAGTGCGGTGCCTGTTTGTAGTAATTACTGGGGATGCCATTTATAGTTTAAATAGTACATTGCATTTATAGTGATAAATGTTGGGAGCCTGGAGTCCCCAGACTCACTGTAGAGCCCTGGTAACAGTTATAGTGAGGTTAGCTATTGTTTTTATCAACACCAATACCTACAGGATTCTTCCAATTCTTTTATTATAATAATAGTTATTATTGTTATTAATTATGTTACTTTTGTTGATTACTTAAAAAAAACAAAAAAACCTCTGTCTGTACAAAAGCACTGTTTGAACAGACTGTATTATTACAGCCTCTGATGCTTTATGAGGACAGTACTGCACTGTAGTATATATTTCCATCAGGACGGTGAGGAAAAGGCAAGTGGTTCATCCTACAGCAAGATAATGACCCCAAACATTCGAAGAAAAGAAGCAGACAGTGGCTCCACATGATGGAAGACCAGCACAGTCTCCAGACTTAAACCCCATCGAGCTGGTTTGGGCTGAGCTGGGCAGAAGGTGAAGGCAGTTTTGTGGTGGGAGCTACCACAGAGGTGGTTTGAGGCAGGTGTTTACATGTCTGGACAGATTTTTGTCCCTGCAATAGCATCACAACTGTGTAAGAAGCTGTCACTTTTTTAGTTGTGTAGTTGAGATCAACATGAGGAACAAGTTTGAATAGGGGTGTAGATTGGCCCATGAGCACTGAGTTCTCCTCTAATAATGTGGTAATAACTGCTGGGAGGCTGGTGTGATCCCATCCCAACAGGGGAGGACACAAACAAACAAAACAAAGTTTCTGTTTATGTTCAATGTCTGTCACCAAAACATATTGTGTGTATCCTTGAGGCCTATCAAACATGCGTTTCTTGGCACTTTACTGTCATCTGTAGATCAATTGGATGGTGTTGGATGGCAGTAATCATTCATGTGTGGCACGTTACGATAGAACAAATTAAAAATAGCACCACAACGGTCATAAAATAAAGTTCTGCAGCACAATTAGTCTTCAAAAACTCCTCAGGGTACTTTTAAGGTTTGATAACCAGACTCAAACCTAGCAGCTCCACTCGAGCCTCATTGGTGGCGACCACTGCCACTATCGCAGCCTTTACCCCTGTGATCAGTGTTAGCAAGTTTATGAGGTATCACATACTCACCTCTACAGTTGATACACCAGGCGTTTTAATTACTTTTACAAACTATGTTTAGAATATTTCTGACTGAAAAACAAACACACACACTGATGCAGTTTGCCGTCAGTCATGTAATTACCAAAAAAAAGATTTTTGCCATGTTGTGGAGAGCTGTCCTCCTGTATTAGTTTTGTGTGTAGATATTCTTTTTTTTTGGATTTTCTTCAGATATAAAAACAGACATTTTTCTAGCGTAAACCAGACCTCAGGGTCTGCTCTGTAAGGCCTCATATTGATCCATCACTCCTGAAACTATTTAGTGTCTTCTGCTGAGAGAAGCCTTTTACTTTATAGTGAACAACAACACTCTTTCTTTTGTTTTTCAGCTAAAATGTTCTGAGTGATTCTCTGTGGCACATATTGATTTTTCATTCCCTCTTACTAGCTATCATCCAATTCTGCCTTTCTCTTGTCTGCCTCTGTTTCTTTCGAGCACACAGAGAAAAATACTCAAAATTCATGAATTGCTCCACATTCGTACAGTATCTAGGTAGTGCTCTATATTAACAAGGCTTGTCCTTTATATATTCTCTCTAGAAACACCAGAAATTTTTTTCAAAAAGAACAGATTAGTTTAAGCCGATTTTCACACCAATTTTTATATTCCCTGTGCGTACAAAAGTTGTGTTTCCTGCTGCAATCAGATACCGATCACAAACGTTTGAGGTAATCGAAGTCTCGCTGTGATGAGCACAGGAAGCACAGACACAAGGCTGATTATGCACCAGGGGACAAACTACACAGAAGTAAACTGCTGCAAAAAATGTATATTTAATTTAATATATTTAGTTAATTTTTTTCAACAAAAATGTAATCATGGGATTTGTGTATTGAACGAGCAGGATAATCACGTGCATCATGTATTATTGCAGAGAATATGCAAGAGAACGGTAAATATACAAACTGTACACATTTAGTTCGACGCATTAAAGGAAAACGCTCTCATCCTCACACATGCAGCACTTACAGTCACACTCCACACAGTAATACAACACAGGAAACAGATGTGAAAAATACAAATCCAGCCACATTTCTTCAGACATGTACTTAAACAAACATACAGTGAATGCGCAGACATGGCTGCACAAACACAGAAGCACTCGTACACACAGGTGTAAGAGCAGGCTGGTGAAACACACTCCACTTCCCCCACTGCAAACACTGAAGCAGATGGGTGAGGGGAAGCATAATGACAGAGTCATGAGTTGAGAGAATATGTTCTGAGAGTCATCCAGTGAGAGGGAGGTGGTCTTAGATGTTTAGGAGCACTGTTGTACTCTGCTCTTTCACGGTGCTTATCTAGGTCAGGGTCAGGGTGGCACCGCAGCATGCAGAGCAGCCCATATGTCCTTTCTCTTTACTGAGTGTCTCCATCTTCTCTTGAGATGTCCTGAGATTTCCTCCTCGACAAACTGCATTGTGTTAGTTTCTCAGGGGTTCTACTCGCAGTGTATGAAGCCCAGAGCAGTGGAAAAAGGAGGCATGAAGGGGCCGTCCTCAAACTCAACAGGCCGTCACTTCATGAGCACGAGCAATGACTAGTCCTTGTCCTTGACCACTGAGCTTTTTCAATTCTAAACACAGTATGTGGAGATCGAGTGGACAGCAAAATAGCAGAGGCAAAGAGCATACAGATGTTGTAGGGCAGCTGCCTACACTGACAGGATGGGTCAACAAATGCACTCGGCCATTCTGGCCTCAGATGTTTCTGCTTGTCTCTGTTGAAACAACATGCTGCAGGTGATGCCTGCATCTAAACCTTTGCTGTTACTAGAAAAATGTTATTTGGTTAACAGGCTTTGAGGAGTATGTTGTGGCTGACATCATTGGTTCTGCAAATAAAAATTAAATGATAAAGCTTGGTGGGCAATACTTGATGAAAATGAAAAATATTGCAGTATTTGATCTTTTTTTAACTCCCATAGTGACTTTAAGTAGACCAATTATGGCTTTACAAGACTGTGTTTTTCTGTTGCTACAAATGGTGGTTAAATAAAACTTATAATAATAGAGACCATCAGAGAAACAAAAAGACAAGTCCTCCTCAGGCCAGCCCTGAGATCATGTGTACACACACACACACACACACACACACACACACACACACACACACACACACACACACACACACACACACACACACGGCTTTAAAAGAAAAACTCACCAATTTTGGTGAGTCTGGAAGAGTCCAGGCATCAGAGTACAGCTGTGAAGAGTGTGTGAACATTTTCATTTTAAACTTCAGAAACAGAAGTTCTGTGTGTTGTGCATTGAATCAATAGATCAATGTTGGGAAGCTGCCATAGAGAAGTTCTGCTCTGTTTTAACAGTCATCAAACATTAAAGCCCCTCAGAGAAATCACTTTCTCAGTTTGTTTTGCAGTTCAGTCCATTAAGGTTAGTTGCACCATGCTGTCAGATCAATAGCTTTCCCTTTCACAACCAAGTGAAATCCCCCAAAAAGTCTTTGCTAGCTACTTAGAAGTAAGCTGCTTTCAATTGTTACTGCAAACAAATCCAACAAGGAGCAGGCAAGTATCCGTAGTCCAAGAAAGGCAAAACAGGGTCAGAACAGGAAGGCAGAACTGGAAATGCTGGAGAGCTTGGCAACAAATAACACAAGACAATCTGGCAGGGAACAAGTGAAAATGGACTAGTATATATACTGAGGAACTAATGAGCAAATGGACTGCAGGTGAGGAGGAGATGGGCAGGGAAACCCAGGTGAGAGAAATGAGTTGATTGCATGGCAGGGAAGAAAGGCGGGATCTGAAATGACAGGAGAGTTAGTGAAGTGACATGAAACCAAAATTAAAATAAAAACAAACTAAGAGTTAGTATAACTACATTACAGTTTTCACTTTGTCCTCTTTTAGTTCTGTAGACCTTATTGTTAAAAAGAAAAGTCCTGAAGATGCTTTCACCTTCTAGATTCTCAGAAATGACAAACACTCAGAGCTCACGAGTGTTTCCACGGAAGTTGAAATATCCTCTGTTTAGTTCAATTCAGCATTTACTTTATTGGCATGAATGTCAGGTGAACAATATTGTCATGGCATCAATAATACAATTAAATAATGAGATAAGATGAAAAAAAGAAAAGAAAAGAATAAAATTCATTAGATAGAGGACAAGAAAATTGAAAAAAAAAGTGGGAATTTTGGGAGTCACAAATCAAATCTTAAAGTATTCCAGTATGATATGATAATATTATATTCACATTTTAAGAGGAAGTGCATCTGTCTCTACTTCACCTGTTGTGCAGGGACCACAGACTCTTTCCCCTGTCCCCTGACTTCCTCTGTGGTTAGACTGTGGTCAATGACTTTGTGTTTGGTCAGGATCTTTCTCTGCTTTGTATCTCCGACGGTAAAGAGATACTCTGCCAATGTATATTAATGTATTAGGGCAAGATAGCATTTACATTTCTTTAGAGTTTGATCTTTTGTTAATTTAATAATTTGGTTTACTCTGATTCGTGGTTGGAAACCAGTGCTGAGTGTTATTTGATCAGTAAGTATCAGGACCAGCTGACAGAACAGACTGTTATGAGGGTTCAGTTCTTGGGTTTGTGGTGTTTGAAATCTGATTCTGATCATTAGACGCCTCAGTTTCTCTTCGTTTCTGATCAGGATGTTGTCTAATTCTTATGTCTTGTATTCTCTCAGTTTTTTAACTTAATGTTGTCTCAGGTCTGTGTTTTTTGGACTGACAGTGTTTCATGCTTTCTGTTGTCTGCTGACATTTCCAGCTCTTGTCATCCTCTCTGAATTACAGTGTGGCCCATCAGATGAAGCTGTACATTGAAGAAAATGTTTCATGCAACAAAATCCTCTTGTTCTTTTTGTTTGTTTCTTTTGCTTTTACTTGCTGTGGTATTCTTCTCTTATTTTCTAACCAATATCTTTTATATATCTGTGTTTGTATAGGTTCGACTACCAGGAGCTGCTCCATAACTCCAGTTTCTGCCTGGTTCCCCGGGGCCGACGTCTGGGATCCTTTCGCTTCCTGGAGGCCTTGCAGGTGCAGTAACTATGGGTTTCTGCTTGTGTGGATAATGTCACTGTATGCCAGTGGTATGCGGTGACTTTTACAGATAGGCAAGCAGAACTGTTTCACAGTTTCACACACACACGCACTCACCACCATCTCGGTGTGTGATTCACCTATTTATTACACAGAAAAACGAACCAGACTAGAACAGACCTTTCAATGACCATAGCAGGTTGCTCTTGAATTCAGGTCCTGGTCTGTCTCATGTTTTTATGCTGCCTGTCATTCCTGTGCTGAAATTCTCTCTGCCTGGGCATCATCTTTCTGCTCTCCTTCCTGGCTGAACAAGTAGGATTTTTCCTTCAAACTGATACTCAACATATAAAATGTGCAGTGTAGAGGAAAAATATCGAGGTCTTTGTTTTCTTTAGTTAACAGCATACTGCATACTTATAATTTCATGTATATACCATACAAATTATTCTCTCTTAAAGAGAGAATAATTTTATTTCAAATAACAAGTTGCTATTAATGTTAATGTTAGGGCTGTAGTCAGGAGATTTGAAATGCTTGGGCCATGAGTCCAAATTTACCAGCCTAAGAAAAGCCACCAAAACGTTGAAACTGCTTCTAAATGCTGCTTCAGTCTATGTTTTGTACATAGCAATGCAATGTGTCTCCACACCATTCGGATGTATTGGTGGAAAAATAGTTAAACCTTTCATTATGACTCTTTTAAACATTTTAACAAGTGTGTGATTCTTTACAATACTAGTCTAAGCATCAGTCTTCGAAATCCAACATATGGGAGTGTGTAGTTAAACAATATTAACTGAACTGCTCAAGTCATTCAATACCAAGAACATGACTCTGGTACTTTAGAAGACTAAAGTAACTAGATTCACTGTTATGCTCATGATTACTGGAAAGGGCTTATCAGACAGCCTGTGGAGCTCCAGCTGGGCACTGCGAGGAATCAAACCTCTCCTCAGCCTCCTCTTTCCAACAGCTGATCTTATTACTATCGACAATCTGTCATCTTCCTGCCACAGAAAAGACCTGTTTCTGTAGATTCACCACAGGGAAGAGAAATGTTTATACACGTCCTCAGACCACAGATGTGTTCAGCTTTCATTAGCACCTTGTTTCAATGTGTCTCTCTGTTGTTTTGACAATAAGTATCTAGCTTTGCCCTGTGTCTGCCTTTGGCTGTTGTTAATGCCTCCAGCACTGGCTCTCGTCAGCGTGTCCATCTGTCCATCCATACGTACGTACATCCATCCCATTCTTGTGAACATGATATCTCATTAACACCTTGAGGAACTTTCTTCAGATTTGACACAAACATTCACCTGGACTCGAGGAAGAACTGATTAGGTTTCGGAGATCAAAGATCATAGTTCAAAAAGTTTTGAATCCTCAAGGGAATCCCTTCCAACTTGGCCCAGATGTCCGTTTGGACTCAAGAATGACCTGATTAGATTTTGGTGGTCAAGGTCACTGTGACCTCAAACAGGTTTTTGCCATAACATTTTATATCCAAATGGTCAAAGGTCAACTTCACTGTGACATCATAATGTTCTGCAGAAACACCTCTGGCCATTATTCAATGCTTTAACTCAGGAAGATGAGATTTTGACCATATTTCCTGCAACTTGGCTATTGGCAGAGGCATACGACTGTGTGGCGGCTATTCTAGTTCTCCTTGTTCTTACTCTAGTTTTCCCGCACCTTCTATAATATATTCTGCACACAGACAGACTGCACACAAGTTGGAGAATAATAGGGACTCAGGACTCACCTAGAGCATTTACATACATGTTTTCCCACAGCACTTTGGGATTCTTGAATGTTTTTTTTGTTTGTTTGTTTGTTTTTTTTCAAAATCCAACATCAAATTGATTTTGCCATTGTTGTAAACTGCCTATAGATTCCAGTCACCAACCCAGAGGGCTCATTAACCAGCAGTGGGTTACCAGGCTTTGTAAATCTCTAGTTTCCAGGCAGTCTCTAAGCAGGTAAAACATTGAAAGAAACAAACAACACACAGACTCCACCAATTTCTCTGTCACTTAATGATCACTCTTTTATGAAAGTAGTAAACAAGTAGAGGCTAAACTTTTTGGTGACATTAGGAAAAAGGAGATTTTCTTGGGTAAGATGTAAAGAGGAACACAAAGAATGAAATGGGCAATGCTTTCAATTAAACGTTTGTTTTAAATGTCTGGCAATTATTTTAATGGTCTTTTCTGCAAATCCAACCTTTCTGCCAGAGGTGAGAAATGAAGAGAAAGGGAAAAAAAAGAGGCAAAGAAAAGGCAGTTCCCCATCAGAGGACTCCAGAGGAGAGGAGAGAAAAACAAAAAGACATGTAAGAGGATGACAGTGAGAAAAAAGATAAGAAAAAAAAGAGAAAGCCATCTCACAAAGCCAGACTAATCAGAGCAGTGAGAATTTGCGTAGACAGGTCACTGATCATGCACTCGGCATTTTGTGAATCTGCTTTAATCTCTCAGCTTCACTTGATTGAGAATCCAGTCGAACTTGAACTTTAAATGAAAATACCAGCCTTATTGAATATTTTTTTTTATTCGTGTCTGTCACCGCTCCACTACTCCAGACTACATATACAAATCATGGCATGTGTTATTAATGTGACATCATATCCTGTTTGACATCCCAGACTCAAAGTTAGATAAGGATCAACTAACACAAAAAAACACTCTAAAACATAAAATAATTAACTTTTACAGGCAGTCTGTAAACACTCATGGTTCATTACTCACACTTAAATTCATACAAGCAGACATAAGGACATTTTAAAGGTTGATTTATGGATTCCTCAATAGCTACGACAATCCAAGAAGGGCACATTATCACCCCAGAATGGCAGGTCATGAAGACTTCACAGTGTTAGACGGTTCACTGGTTAGTTTCTGGATTGGAGTGTCCAGATGGAGACACTCCTACCCTCCATAGCGAGAGGAAACCAAGGTCTTATAGATAAGGATGCAGGAAAAAGAGAGAGAACTGCTAAAATCCAGGTCCAGAAAAGGATGCATGAAGTGACGCAAATGTCATCACACACGTAGCAGTAGGTAGGTAAGACGTGTGACTATGTTCAGGGTTATGTGTCCAAGAGACTCTTCACATGTATAGGTGAAAACTTTAGACTGGCCTTACTTGGTAATGGTTTTTTTTACAATGTGATACCTACTGTATAAGTCTTTGTAGGACAAGACATCTTCAGGAATTACTCCGGCGTTACTCTGGATCACTGCTGACCTCGTACTCATCATTTCCTCCTTGGTGCATCAAGATTTCAATAAATATTTCTGTTTAAAACATCTGAATCTGATATATTAGATATATTTTTCCACTTGTAAAGACAGAAATTTGACACATTTCTTTCCAATAACTGTGAATGTATAATAATATATATATATACCGTATTTTCCGCACTATAGGGTGCACTGGATTATAAGGCGCACTGTCAGTGAATGGTCTATTTTCGAACTTTTTTCATATATAAAGTGCACCGGACTATAAGGCGCATTAAGCGAAACAAAACAGTCAGATAAGTCAGTCAAACTTTATTAAACGCGTTCACAATAACTCTCAACATTGTTCAAATGTTAATGAGCGTATTCACAATAACTCCCAACCTTTTCAGTTGTAACACGTAAAAAAAACACAGTCTGATACCGCTAAATCAAACGTTAGCGTATTCACAATAACTCCTTATAGGTCCTCATACACACACACTGTGCTTCACCATAATGTAATATTATGGTGAAGCACAGTATGTATTACTCCGTGACGCTGCAAGCGGTGCGGCTTTGTAGTTTACCAAAGTCATACTAAAACATTTTGACAGAGCGCCGTGAGCGCCGTGTACCATACAAAATCGCTTCGAGGTCAGTAAGCACAACCAGAATTAATCCATATATAAGGCGCACTGTCGTTTTTTGAGAAAATTAAAGGCTTTTAAGTGCGCCTTTTAGTCCGGAAAATACGGTAACTACATAACTCTTCCACTTTCCAGTTTATGTTCTTTCACTGTTCAGTACTATCGACTCTGTAGGAAAAGTATGGTGTGAGTTTTTACAGTCGTTTTTGTAAAACCTGCTTCTGTAGATATGAAACAAGCTGTGGTTAATTCTCATAATCATAACTCATCACAATTGTTATATAATATACACTGAGAATATAATAAAACATCACTACAGGCTCATAGATGAGACATGAAATATGTGAAATGAAATCAAATTCTCCAGAAAACAGTAGATTTTCCCTTTAAAGACAGTTTAATGATGCAGTGGAGTGAACAATCAGCCCCCATCCATTAACCACACAAGACAGTTTAAAGAGCTTCATCATGAAATGAATTCACAGCAACACAGAAAGCTCCTGTGGGAAATATAAACAGCTCCTGATGAATTAAGTCACATTAATGAAGCCTCTAAATATTGACGTGTTCAGGGGAAAATGAATAAAAACTGTTGTTTTTTTTTTGTTTTCTCCTTAATCTTTTTGGCAACTCCATTTGTCTCTGAAAAACTCCAACTTGGAACGCGTTGAAAGTGTCTCATCAGAGACAAGGGATGTAAGAGGATAAAGTCCTCAGTGAAGGAAGAAAAGCAGATCCTTCCCAGTGCTCCACTTTAGACTTCTGGTTATATGTTACTGGGATTTTTCCCTTTCCTTCAAGTTGTGAAAACAGTTTTGAAATAAAATTTTTTGATATCTTTTTTTTGACAAAATTGTCCTCTGAGAGAAAAATGCGTTACACAGTCTGTTAGAGAGGTGAAAATTATGCTTAATTAACAATGACACCAACTACCTTCACTTCAGAGCAAAAATTCTCATCTCTGAATTCCAATATCCAAACACAAATTTTGTTTATAAAACTTTAAAAATGATTTCTGACTTATTATCATTAAACTGTGTATTTACATTATTAATGTGAGTCTTTTTGACTGCTGCCTCCCATTCCTACATACAGGCGTATATGTACAGATCATTTTCTGCCCACCACCAGTTATTGCACCACCCACTGTTGCTGATCCTCAATTGCACCAATCACCAGAAAAAATTCCTTGTATGTGAAAACATACTTGGCAATAAAACTGATTCTGATTCTGATTCTGATTATGCAACTCCAGTCCTGAAAAAGCAGAATTTCTTGTCATACCGCTGCTTCCTTTTTTTGTCTCACTGTTTCACACATCTCGCTCCGCACAGGCGGCCTGTATCCCGGTTATTCTGAGTAACAGCTGGGAGCTTCCCTTCTCTGAAGTGATCGACTGGAGGAAAGCCGCCATCATCGGGGATGAGAGACTGCTGTTACAGGTACCGAGAACTGCTGGAAAAATACTGGGTGATAAAATGAAATGATGGAGGGATACAGGATGTATAGGTAGATGAGTGGATGGGATGGGAATGGAAGTGAGCAGGAAAATGATCAGATGAAAAACTACTATAAAAATATACAAAGAAGGGACATGGAGGGACAGACAGAAAGTGAATTATTAATTATTTTACTACACGGTTCCAGTAGGTAGATGCATGGAGGTTATTAAAAGCTACCAGTGAGTAACCTGGCTGAGGAGGTCAAACCTTCCTCACACTGTACAAGCATCAAAAGATAAAATGTGCCCTTTCAGCAGGGGCTTATTCAGTGTCCCGGTGGTGAAATGCCAACATCTTCTCAGCTGTAATTGTCTTCTCTGGCTCCAGATCCCCCTGGGTAATCACAAAGATCCAGCTGGGCCTGATTCAAACATAGAAGCACAACACATAGATCAAGAATGGCTATTAATATATATGGGAACAATGTAAAGTAGGCTGCTATTATAAAGCAGAACTGCCATCAGCTTGATTTATATTTAAGTACTTTAACATAAATTCTGCTGTGTTAAAGTTACAGTGTGTAATTTTCTTCTGATATTTTTTTCGTTGAAATATCTTAATGTGGAGAGATTCATTGAAAGGCTTCTGTGATTTTACTGTTTTCGAGAAAGTTGCTTTATTTCTAAATACTGGAAATGTCAGTACATGAGATACAGTGACATTGTGGGCAGTGTTGTAGTCGAGTTACTAAATCTTGAGTCCAAGTCATTTGTCGAATCCCCGGTGCTTGAGTCCCAGTCCAAGCCCAAGTCACCAAAGAAGAGTCCAGGTTGAGTCTGAGTTGAGCTCCTGTTATCTGAGTCCAGGTCCACTTTACTCTGGCACAGTCAAAGAGTTGACATACAAATAAGAAATATCGAAATTAAACACAAATGACACAGCTGTCACCATTTTAAAGGGGGTATATTTAGTGTGTGACACAATAGCTAAACAAATGCAGTATTAACAAAAAAAAAGTCAGAGCCCTTGTCTCCAGTTTCCAAGTCGGACTCATCAGTGCTCAAGTCCAAGTCATGAGTCTGAGTTTTCAAACTGTCCGGCTGTGTTGACATACTCAGTTGTTTGCAATGGAAAAGATATCAGTGCAAAAGTTGTACTGGACATCCTGAAATGTTTGCCCAAAAGTTTCTGTCCATCAGATCCTCCCAGAATTATTACACTTCATGTCACCTTTATCTTTGAGGAGCCATAATTGTTGCCTGGTCATTACAGGTAAGAGAATATTCTATGTACATTCATTATATTGGACTTTGAAGTATTGGCAAAATAATCTGTCACCAAAGAACAACAGCTTTTTCTAAACAGCTCAATTCTTGTTGAAAAACATCTCTTAACTGTTTGATACATTTGTTTAGACTATTGAATACAGTATAGAAAACCAAGCCTCTTTATTTTTGCAATGTTTACTTAAAACCCACAAAAGACCTAAAGTAGGATGGAAACAAAGCAACTGACTCACATCAACAGTGGAATCAGAGAACAGCACCATATCTCTGCAAACTCTAAAAACCACATGATAGGAAGAAGAAGTTGGATAAAACTTCAAAACATGTATTTTTTAGAGAAACTGGGCCAAACTTTAGTCAGAAGTGGGACCTGTCAGCACATAACTGACGTGTAGACGTTCAGTTCAACCGAGAGAAGCTGGGGAATCTAATTGCAGTCACGTGGCTTTTATTCTGACATGACAGCTGTGATATTCACAGTCATTCACACCTCCACCAGGAAGTATTTTTATCTGAGATGGATCTAGAATTGGATCACCTTCTGTTCCCTTTAATTACGGCAGCGGGCAGAGCTTGTGGTATTTACATTCTCTAATTACTCTCTGTCTTACAGTGCATGCACCTGTGTGACCTATACCACCACCTGGACAGCAGCTAAGAGATGTGAAAGTGTGTGGTTTTTTTTCTTTGAGTGTGTGTGAGTGTGTGTGTGTGTGTGTGTGTGTGTGTGTGTGTGTGTGTGTGTGTGTGTGTGTGTGTGTGTGTGTGTGTGTGTGTGTGTGTGTGTGTGTGTGTGTGTGTGTGTGTGTAAGGCGTGGGAGACAGTATGTGTCTGCCTTTAATTAATTTGTCCATGCTTCCCTCCCAGCCTTCTATCAGCACCTAGCAATGATGAATGAATGATTTAATTTTTCTCTGTGAACAATAGCAGGCAGTGCCATTAAAAGTATCACAGACTTGGTTTTTAGATGAAATAAAGCAGCCTTTTTTGTCATTAAACATGACTGAGACCCACAATGATGCACTAATGTTGTGAGATGGTTTTGTCGTTTGCATTGTTCTCTTCGACAAAACAAAACCACCTATCTAAAAGCATGTTAATTGTTGGTTAAGATAATACGTGTGAAGCAAGTATTATGTTTTGACAGTGAGGGTGTTCACAATTATTACAGAGGTGGACAAAAAAAAAGCTGTTTTCCATTAATTTGCAAAGGCTCGATGCAGGCATATGAAGAATTAATAAAAAATATAGAGACACGGATAAAAGCAAAGGCTTTCAGGATAAAACCTGACATTTGTAAATACCCAACACAACAAAATCAAACACACGATGGCTGCTGTGCACACGCTTTTTTTCACCTTATGGTGTACACAACACACTCAGTGACCTGTCACAATTGAACACATACCATGCAGTCTCTGGCACATTTTAACCCTTAGTTTCCTCTTTTCCCTTAATACCACTTGTAGTATAACAAGAAATAACATAGAGGAAGGAAGGAAAGGAAAGGAGGACACTGGATCAGAGAAAGGAGCAGAATTCAGGGTCTGTAATTGTGGAATAAAGAAACCAAATGTGTGCACATGTAACATTATTGTCCCTTTAAAAGACACCACTGTTGTGATGTTTTACATTTTACATGTGAACTTCCCAAAAACTGAATAAACTCATGTCAGTTTGTTAGAAATGAAAATAGTCTTTTTTCAATACAAGATAAACTCTCATGTGTGTTTTTGTGTACTAGTACAAAACTAGTCAAGCAGGTAAATTGGTATGGCATTGAAAAAAATCATCATAATTAATTATTCTTGTTTTCTTTTTTGAACAAAGCTTTCTAAACGTAGAAGACACCTTGAAGATGCTTAATTTGAGAAAACTGGGACAATAGCAGGAATCAGTTTCTGGAAATGCAGTGTCAGAACAGACTCCTTCAAGCTCAGGATTTATTGCACAATCACCTAAACACCTTAAAAAAATCTATTAAAAGCATTAAAATATCCAGAAACCGTTTAATTATCTGGGCAAAATGATGGCATCTACATGATATAATAAAAATATAATTATAAACAAGGACATGTTTCTGGTTGGTAAACAGATTCTGGATGCTTGCCCTCTGTTTTCTCTCAGTAACACACACACACACACACAGTCGCACAGAGACTCAGTGTTCAACACAACGTCGGCACTCTAACACCTGCTGAAAGAGTTGAATCTCATTACTTTCAATTACATCACAGAGAACTGCAATACCTGGCTGTTTAATATGTAGAGTTTCTATTCCCCCCATGGAGAGGAGGCATGCACAAAACACAGACACCCACACACACACACAAACACACACACAAAAACACACACATTGCCCCTGCTGAGAAACATAAACACTATTAGAGTCAATTGAGGGGAAGAGAATTGAGCTGATTTGATTGGTGTTGTTTATATTCCACCTCAGAGAGACGAACAATTAAAGCTCGCTCTGCTGTCGACAGATCCCACCGACACCAGCTGCAACACGACAAATCTGTACTCTTCGTTTTCACACTCCTTGGTGATTTTAAGGTTTTTCTTGGACTGATTTAAACTTTTTTTTTTTTTCTTGTTTTTACTAACAAAACTTATCTTATCTTCTTTAATCAAAACAAAAAATTAAATGGGTGAAAATCAAATAAAAATCAAGACTTTGAAAATCTAGGTGAAAATTGGATTTACGTTGCATATGTTTAATTAAAGGAACTGCTCTTCAACATTTATTGTTTTTATACTTAGTACGTAATCAGCAGTTCATTTTCTTTTTATTATGCCTTCTCCTCCTCCTCTCAGTCAGGGCCAGAGGCATAATGTTATCAGGTTGTCCATCCCATTGTTGTGAACGCAATATCTCAGGAATGCCTTGAGGTAATTGCTTCAAATTTGGCACAAAGGTTCACCTGGACTCAAAGATGATTAGAATTTGGTGGGCAAAGGCCAAAGGTCAAGGTCAGTGGGAAAGTCTGCGCTACATTCATTTATTATAAGAGTCTGCGCTACATTTATTATAAGAGTCTGGACAAACATGGTAACTCTAATTTATGCAGTGTTTTTGTCTGGCTGAATGTGGCCGTACCACATTAAACTGCTGTGGTCAGTTTCCATACAAAATACAGATAAAAAAAAGGTTATTTAAACTGATGGGTTATGTTCAAAATGATGGTATTTTTAAGTGGAAAATCAGTTAAAAATCACTGAAGACAGGCTCGTTGTTGCCTCAGACTTCATGAAGTTCTACAAGTTGAGGACAATCTCCTTGCTCACAAAAGCAGAGATGTAGCAAAGCAGCTCAGGACTCTTATACTGAAAGTCCCCTACCTTCTCCTGGATATAGACCAGTGTTTCAAGCGCTGGTTCCTCTTCACAAACTGATGTAAGCACCATCAGTCATTATGTCCCTTTCAGACCAAAGTGGCTTTTTTGTTGGCCATGACCAACAGGTTGGCAGCATAACCTCAGAGTGAAGAGACTTTGGGGCTGTGGCCAGAGCACCAGAAGGGACCTGGGCTCCAAATCCACCACCACGTTTTGAGGGCTGATGAGGCTCTTCACAAACACTGGCTGCAGAGCAAAAAAGCACCTTTTTTCAGCTTCACTGTCAAGCTGAGCAGGGCAGATAAGGTCATGTCTAACCTCATCAGGAGGGTAGTTTGTTTTTCTATAGACTGAGCATCAGGAGAGGGTCCTGCTCCATCTTCCTGGCACATTAAGGTGTTTAGCTCCCTGGTCAGATTGGCAGGATCCTCATCTCCCTTGATTTCATCCCCTCGCTGCCTCTCCCTGAGGGTGTTAGTGCTGCAGGCCACAAGCCAGCTGCTCATGTTGTCCATGACAATGCGAGCTGGGACCTCTGCAGCAGGAGTTTTGTGCTCCCAGCAGGTTTTGCAGAGTTTGTTGGTACATTGGTGTTGCAGAACTCTTTTGGACCAGATGAACAAGTTGCAGCACAAAAACAAAGAAATATCAATGAACAATGAACAATCATGACTCACTGAAGCTTGAATCTGAAATTTGTAGAAGTCTTTGTGATGTTATAGAAGTAATAACAACCAGAATGAGCTCCATTGTAGCACTGAAGTGATTAATTGATGAACAGAAAAAGAATTGATGGCAAATTTGATAGAAGATTAATCATTTAACTTTACTGTTTTGGTTCACTCTCATCGCTAGCATCATCCCCATTTCTAGCAGCAGGCGACTCTTTTCAGCAAAAAAGCTCGAATAAACCTGATGTAAGTAAATTACACATCCACCACCACATAGCAAAGAGACACAGTGGACACAGAGACAAACACTAGCTAGCCAGTGCCTAGCTGTGCCTGTTATTTGCTGTTAGATAGCTAGCATTAGCTGCTGAACCTGATATTTTTCTTAGGATTTTTCTCAAAACAAAGCTAAAGGGAAGTGGAGTTTCAGTCCAGTGGAAAGTAGTACAACTCTAAATGAAAGATAATGTTGTTTCTCACCTGCTGGTCGTGTAAATAGGCAACTGTCTGCTAACACGTTCACCATATCAACATTTTAAAGTAATAATAGATCAGAGTTGTGATTACATTTTGTTCTACTGTCCCCAAGTGGCCAAAACAAAAATCAACTAATTCTGCTTTAATATGCAGGCACCATTCATTCACTCAATCATTGTCCATATTGGCAGTTTCACATTAAAAGGTACCAAGCTGCAATAGCAGCAAGTTTTAAACCAAGATTATGAAGGTAGATCTTACCTTTGGCTAATGAGAGGAACAGACACATTTGTGTTTTGAGAACCACTGAAATAGTTCTTTCATATTGGTACTTGGGCTAAAAAAGCTGTTTCAGTGAACAACAAAGTCTGGATAGAGAGACTGTAAATTACATATGTCACGTCTTGTTTGCATCAGCATCCATAACAGATCTTGCAACTGCTGTATTCATCATTATTGTGGGAAGAAAATGTAAAGCACATATTGCTATGAACATATTTTGAAGCCTTGTGTGAAAATCAATTAATACTGGTGGTACACTCAGCATCACTTCTTCTGTCAGCTGATTATTTCATAATCTGCTGCAATAGGTTTTGCTGGTGAAAGCTTTGAGGAGAATCTGCAGCGTCTTTGGGTTCAGTTAACTCCATGGAAAATGCACAGAGAGGCAGAGAGTGGACAGTCTGGTGAACTGAGAGAGAGCGAGAGAAAGAGACTGGAGATTCACTCAGAAAGAAAGGAAACAATTATCTTGTCATGCGTCGTCGGGTTTGCCCCCAACTGAGCGTCCGATTATCTGGCAGGTCAGAGGGAAGCAGTGCGTGTGGTCTCTGCTGCCTGGACAGCTTTTGGAAATATGAGATTTGAACAATAATAGTGAACAGAGCAGGCAGCAAGGAAATAATGCTGGTGGTTTAATGTGTAAAAATCTGTCTCACAAGTTTCTAAAGAAGACACAAGTTAATGTCTGACACATGCAGGCTCACTGACTTAGTGCTTTTATCCCGTTCAAACAATTAAACACCATTGAAAATAAAGAAAAAACCCAGGCTTTTATATTATTTACAATAAAAGCTCAAAAGTTGATTTTACAACTTTTAAACTTCAAAGCAGGGGGGTTAGTTGCAGCACTTGAAAGCACCACCCTTCTGTCTATACATAGCGAACATCCAATGTCTTTGCTCAGTCATCCATGTGCAACATTAACCCATTTTCTTGGTTAATTAAAGGCAGGGATACTTCACCCATGACCGCTGAAACACAAAGCAACAATTTTCTGCGGATGAGTTCCATTAAATGTGCATTTCCTGACCTTTTATACTATAGCACTCCACTCCAATAACTAACATGCAGCACATCAGAGGTTTAACTCTTGTCATTTAAACTAATTGCAATAATAATTTAACAGATGTCCAACCAGTTTGCCAGCACAAAAGGTCACAATGAGGTCCACAGTGAACCCCCCAGCCAATAAATCATGTGGTGACTTTATAGTTCTGCAGCGTTTTTCAGAGGCTGTGCATTTGTCATTCACCTGTTAACACTCAACATATTAGGGTATGAATCATCTTGAAGTGGATCAATCTTCTACCATCTTTATGCATCTCACAGTGAATTATCTAGAGCAGGTATGCAGGTATGAATGCAGTTTTCTGACCCTGGAAGCTCATTTTTACACATCTCCAGGTGACCGTGTTAATTGAAGTTTTAAACTGGTCCATTTCACGGACAAAAGTAGTTTTAAGTTCTTTATGCAACAAGTCTGAACACTTTCCCTGATTAGCTTTCACGACATAAAAACACCAAACTCAGGTAAATTAAGTGGCAAAAGTTCTTATCTCACCTTGTCAGCTGGTAAATTGAGAAAAAAAGAAAAGAAAAAAAAAATCACAGCTCCACGTTTCTCATAATTTCCCACAAAAAGTTGCGTCTTTATGCTGAAAATCCAGGTTTCTGTCACTTCAGTGCGCCAGCTGTCAACTGTGTCACTTAAAACTGCAACGAATCACAGGGTCTGCACCATGCACCAGCTCCGTAGTGGAGAGCTCACCCACACATTTGCAGTAATATATCCACAACATCGTCATGTGACCATCACAAAACCCCAGGTGGAGTTTGCTCTGCCTGCCGAGCAGCTGGTGAGGAAGCATCCTCCTCCTGCTGTACGCATGCGCCCTCTGTTGGATGAACTGGACATAACCAAAGTGATTTAAGTGTGTACGTTTTAATTTATCAATCAAATATTCAAGGGGTTCGTTATCAGCTTATACAAGACTGGATTATCAAGGTGCAAGATAACTGTAACCGTTGTTCAGCAAAATGCACAACTAATGCACAGTTAAAATATGGACCTCAAGGTGTCTTCTGTTTCTCCTATAGGCTTCATTTTTAGCCCGTTCTGTGTCAACATATAATTATACTTTCAGTATTTCAGTTGTTATTATGCTTACATGCTGCATATGCCAGAATAAATAGCTCAGTAATGGCATTATCACAAGTTTATTTGGGGATACAGGATCACAGGCATAAAGTGGGTTAATCCAGTCATGAGACTTTCTAACATGTATGACATATTTACCTCATTTTAAAGCATATTTTTCCAGTCTATCTCCTGTTCAGTAAGAGGTCTGTGCATATGCAGCCACCCTGCTGAGCTCTGTGAATCAGTCCTGAAATGATGAGCCCACTTGTGTTTTAATCATCTGTCTCCTGGCCAATATTAAAGAACAAACTACAAAACTCTTAAAATACAGCAAACAGTAATAAAGGTGCTCATGGTTTCCCCCAGTGCAAACCTGGCAAATGATTGAGGCCTCTTACACACCAGGCAAAATAAAACTTCAACAGCTCTAAATGCAGACATGGCTCACTAAACTAGTAGTTAATTGTCCCACGATGGCACCATAACAATTACCAGCAACGTTTTCGTGGTATTTTATAAGATATGAATATTGGCGTCTGTATGGAACATTGTTGGCATGAATGTTCAACATAAATGCCAACATTTCTGGCAGGACCTGAAGGCATCATGAGCGCATGTGCAGCGGGAGTGCGCAAAGAGGAGATGTCGAGAGCGCCCCCGCGGTGGGCGGAGCCCGGAAAATGAAAGGAATGCACCTAATGTGACGCTGCATGGACAGGACAGGTACAGACCCGGTCCGCCACTCATGCTTCATCAGTCAGCAGCGGACCCGGCTTGAGGTAGATACAACTTCTGCTCAGACAAACATAAAGTTTGTAAAGATGACATTGTGTGTTCATACCTGCAGTCGGTTTTGAATGTTTGATGCTGTTGTTGGGCTTACTGTACACCGCTGGGTTACTGTAAGCCACTGGGCGGGCCCGTCCTCAGATGTTCACAAAACGGTACGCCAAACTCTATTCAAAATTCTGACATTTTAACTCGGTGTTATCTATAAGCGCAGGTACACAGATGTTACAGCCCAGTAAAGACTTGAGAATAACTGCTTAAATTCGGAGATAGCAGGTCTATACAATACTTACAATTTGTCAACATTTACAACCATTTCAGCTTCCCCAGTTTTTACATAAAGGTTTTTACAGCATCAAACCACGTGACTGTGAGGTGATGGAGTAACAAAGGTTAAAGAAAAAAAAAGTTTTAGATGAAATGATGCATGAATGATACATGTATAAAATGTTATGGAAAACCCCAAAACATTCTCACACAAGTTTGGTGAGTTCATGTTTTGCCATTTGCTAAGAAAAACGAATGAACAGAATTGGCCTGAACCTCCCACCATGGGAAAGAGAATGAATCAAGGCCAGATTGCGACATGTCAAATGGAGAAAAGCTGATTAGGGAACAAGCCTAAGTTCTCCGGAAGGTTATGCCTCTTGAGTAACTGCTCATATAAATACTAGTGTTTTAAAGTCTTGAACAAGAGATGCTGTACTTCTGCAGGACACCACAAGGTGGTAGGATTACATCTCTGGATGTGTGAAGGGCGACTGCAACCTGCAGCCTGAATATAAGTCTCATATGAAGATTGGAGTTTAGTTTGACCCATTGTAACACATGAGAAATCCATTTGAAATATCTGTAGCCATAAGAAAGTTTCATCAAACCACAAGACATGATGGCTGTCTTGAGGTTTTACTTGTATGTATGTATGTTTCCCCATTTATATTTAAATCACAATATTAAGGCTGGAAACAGTGAACACCTAATTATACTTTTTGGTACATACTAAAATATATCTGTAGCTCTGAACAAATATGATATACTTACTCATCTTTTTATTCTGCTGCTCTTTGATCAGATATTTTCTGATTTAAATAATAATTTTGTCAGTTTTAGGAAACTTTTAACAGCTGAGAAGTGGTTTTTGTAGAGAAATATGTTTACGTTCCTAAAATAAGATATCAAAAACATATTGTTCTGCTATTAGTCTTTGAACTAAGGTGGTGTATTGACACTAGTATATATACAAATTACACCTGCCCCTGCACTCTGTCCCTGGATGGGATGAAGCCACACTCAGCTATTTGTCATCATGTTCAGGAGGTTGTCAAATTAATCACTGGAAAACAGGCTTATGGCGAGTAAGTAGGTGACACCACATGAGACGGAAATTTAATCCAGAGCATTAAATATCAGGAGAATATGACATTTCCTCACGTTCGAGGGTCTACCACAGGCAACAGTGTCCTCGGCTAAGGCGCCCACAAGAGCTGCCGCAGTGATGGCGGCTCAGATTCTGGTCTGCTGAACTTTAATAATCACAGGCACACAGGGATGTTTTCTATCATCCTGCTTCATCCACAATCAGTGCTGCTGGTCCTCTGAAATAATGAGCCTTGTTATCCTGATTATCCTTTTGGTTTTTTTTTTTTTACTGGGGACAATCTCCTGCTACATAAGTAGTGCTGAAAAATTTAGTCAATTAAGTGATTCATGTCAAACACACTCGCTCTAATATGAAATTTGGGGATTTCAGACTGTTGGTGGGACAACAACAAGCAATTTCAGGGCAACACTTTGGGTTCTGTGAAATTATGATCTTGATGATCTGAGTAAACTATAAACTGATTAAAATCACGGAAAAATTATATAGAGAATAATTGGTTATAAAAAATAAGAATCAGTTGTAGCCCTATACATAAGAAGTGAAGGAGAATGAATATTAAAAACATACCCAGTTACTTCAGTATGATCTTAAAGAGCTACTTTGCTCAGTCTCAGCCTCCTGGCAAACACTCGTGCTGACCTGAAGTACTATGGAAATATTAAAGGAAAATTATTATTTAGATTTCAATATTATCTTTGTAGCTCTGGTCTTTAATTCTATTGGTTATCATAACACTTGCTAAGATCTAGAAACATGGTTGACACAAACCAACAATTTAGCCAGATTATCTTATTATCTGATGATCTTATTTTGGCAAATTACTACTTTGGTTTATTCAAGATGCAAATGACCAAAGTCAAAAGGTCAATAACTTTAATATTCCAACAGTAGCACTGACACACACACACACACACACACACACACACACACACACACACACACCTTAATACTTATCTCTCTGTGAAGACACTCATTGACACAATGAGAGAAAAAAATCCTCACCACAACAGTATCAAAACAAAATTTGTGCACACAATCATAGAAAGACACACCCACCCTTATCACGTACACAGACAGTTGGTGGTGGGTGGCCTGCTCATATGCTGCCTCCAGCTTCAACAGTGTTGGTTCCCCACAGGGCCCGACAGGGAGAGAATCACTTTCTCTGGAAACAGACCCGCAAACAGAACAAGGTCTCTGTGCATCAGATTCATGAGCAATTCACCCACTTTTACTCCAATGAAAAACTGTCCTGTGTTTTAAAATGTTCACTGCAGCTGGAATTGACTGTCTCCTCATATGACACTGTAAATGTTTTTTTAGGGAACGTAGGACAATGATTGTACCTGCAAACAGGTGAACTGAAATGCATGTCTGTGCTCTCTCCTAACAACATTTATTAGAAGGATAATTTGGTTGGTTTTAGCCTCTTCAGGGCCTTTGTTAATATACATAAGAGATAATTCAGTTTTTTAGAGTGACATTTTTTTTGTCTTTTCTTCTCTCCCTCAATAAATAATACTTGTGTCTTCTCATTCAGAGCTGAAAATCTGACACTTCAAAACCACAAATCTGCTTATTCACCAGCACAGGCACCAAATTCACTTCTTCCTGGAGAGTTCTCAAGACATGAATCAAAATATAAAGCAAACACACTTTCCAACGACTGTCACAGCACCATAATGGATTGGCCAACAAGGGACAAAGTCATGCAACATGTCAGACGGGCAGCTCACACGGTGATGCAGAATGACAACTGAGTTGTTGGAACTGTCAAAAAGACGTCAGGAAAGTTAAATATATGAATGAACACATGTTTATGTGTAAGCTGCTAACTGAGTTGTTATCACTTTCTTGTTCTGTTGGTTCTGTGTGCTGCAGTTCATTAGCATTTTTATTTTAGCTGTTTCGAGAAATTTTGACGATGCCTTCCCTTTGCTAACTGCCAACCTGACTCACAGTGAAGTTCACTGCCTTTTAACTACATCTGGATGTGCACGTGTATTTGCATGTGTATTATGTATGCACAGAATTATATTTGCATTTTTTCTTGTACTTTCATGCCGGTGTTAAGTGAAGAAGAATATATTAATGATTGTTTTTCATTTCCATGTAGGACGAATTTGTGTTTTAGACTTTGGTGTCAGGACATTTTGAAACAAGACTTGGAACAAACATAGTATATGGCTGGATCATGTATGGGTGACCCCCACCCCCAGGACAATGTGGAATTTCTCTCCCAGTCCTTTTCTCATTCAGATACATATACAGAGGGAGGATCATATACAACAAAACAAAAGGATAAATGCTAATTCACCATGCAAGAGATAAATCTCTCCTTTCAGTACCATGGATAGCACCACTCTGCCTTTATATGTAAACTTACAGAAGATTTAATGAAAAATAATCTTAAAATGCAATAGCATAACTGTTGTCAACATAAAAATAAAAAGGCTACTGTCACAGGCCCACAAGCACTGACAGTGAAAGTCAACTTCTGAATTTATTGTCGTTTGCATTATAGACTGTTCCAAAGTCAGACTGGTCATCGGGAGCACCAGAAGAAATCCCAATGAGCCAGTCAAAAAATTCCATAAAGATTTTACTGGCCCTCTCTGTGTGCCAGTCATACAGTCATTAAGAGCCTCCTCCAGGAGTTCAGAATCAGGCAAACAAATCCGACAAGGAGCAGGTAAGTATCCGTAGTACAAGAAAGGCAAAACAGGGTCAGAACAGGAAGGCAGAACTGGAAATGCTGGAGAGCTTGGCAACATATAACACAAGACAATCTGGCAGGGAACAAGTGAAAATGGACTAGTATATATACTGAGGAACTAATGAGCAAATGGACTGCAGGTGAGGAGGAGATGGGCAGGGAAACCCAGGTGAGAGAAATGAGTTGATTGCATGGCAGGGAAGAAAGGCGGGATCTGAAATGACAGGAGAGTTAGTGAAGTGACATGAAACCAAAATTAAAACAAAAACAAACTAAGAGTTAGTGTAACTATGTTACAAATCTCTGTACATTCTTGGGTCCCTGTCTACAAATCTCAAACCAGCAGCCAGGCACCTGCATGGGTGTGTTTTTGGACTGCAAGCTCTTCTTCGACAAAGAAGTCACGAGCGTTCTCCAATCATGCTTCTTCCAGCTGAGCAGCATTTCAAAGATCAGGTCCTTCCTCACTCACACCGACTATGAGGAGGTCATACATGCATTTATACCATCATGTCTTGGCTGTAAATGACTGGATTCAAGGTTAAGCCAAAAAACAATCTCAGCTGCTGGGCTGGACAGGACCACATTAGCCTTTCTCTTCCCTGCTTACCAGTTAGTTTTTAAGATTAATTTTAAGATTTTACTGACTTTACAGATTTTACATTTAAAACAATTCACAAGTTGGTTATGAGCTATATCACTGAATTTCTCCCAGCCTGCAGGATGTCTGGCTGTTCCTCAGACTATAGAAAACCGGGCTTTTTCAGTCAGGACTCCAGCTCTGGAACTTCCTGTCTAACCAATCTGAGACTTTCTGCATCAATGACATCTTTACAATGACTTCTGAAAACTTAAAAAAAAGAAAGAAAGCACTTACTAATAGCATTGTTCATTCAATTTGCCTTCCGATATTTATATTCATTTCACAATTTTTATTTTAATTGTATTTTTTCATTTTTTCTATTTGTGGTTTTGTTTTTATGATGATTTTGTTTGATGTTTTTATTTAATTGTATTGTGCTGAATTTGTTTTATCTGTATTTTTGTAATTCTATTGTTGATTTATTATTATTATTATTATTATTATTATTATTATTACTAAAGTTGCATGAGTAGTAGTAATTTTGTAATTTTGACCCCAAAAAAGTGTTTTTCTTTCAAAGAGTTTCCAATGTAATTAAATGGTTTATTTCCGATTAAAATAAAAAAAACAATGTGTGACATATTATTTTCCCAAATCTAAGATACCAACATATTCCAACAACATAAGTCCACTAAACGCCTTTATCCCTGACTGATTCTGCTAATTTCACATGTTGTGTGTCGTACCTGACTTTGCTATGTGAGGCAGCTACTTCCACCACTACTTTTTTCTCAAGTTTTTTTCTCATGTGAAAGTTAATGATCACAGCCTCCTCTTGGGGGTGCCTACACACTGTATAAATTCATATCATTTTTAACCATATGACACCCATCAACAACTGAACGTTGACCATTATACAGATGAGTTTTTGATAACATTGTGTAAGTTCACCAAATGACCACAACTCACAACTGGCTCAAAAGAAACATTTAAAACGTATTTGTAAATGTCTGTGTTTTGTCTGTTGGCCTGGAAAAATCTGTCAAGTTTCAGGGGGGAGGTTTTGCTTCTCTTCAGTCTTTGATATCATCTCCAATACGGATGTTAAATACTTTACATTAGATTACATTACAACTGCTCTCTTCTCAAAACAGTTCAGTTTGAGCTTCAGTTTATATCTAACTCTGGAGCTCGCTCATTATCTTAAGAACAACAAACACTGATCCTCAGACTTTTCCCCACTCCAATACATGTCGACAATTAAGACAGGATTTAGTTGAGATTGTGATTCATTTTCTAGCTCCATGATGCGCACTGGCACATATTTGTGTCACAAAACACTACGTGCAGTCCACTAACAATCAGGATTAACAGGCAGTTTGTCCACATATGCAGTCAGCAACACTTTTAATTGGCATCATCCAGAAATCCTTGTGAGTCTACTCACCACAGAAAAACCTCACTGGCCTATGACACTCAGTGGTTGGTCAGTTAAGACTCTGCAGCCACTTAGTCAAACTTATGTCAAATCATGTCTCTGTTTAAAATTAACTGTACGACTCCACATTATAGAAGCAAAAACCTTAATACGTCCTCAAACCAGCACCACCGTGAGCAGCAAAATCCCTGTTTTAAATGTTACATCCTGATTTCCTTGACACATGTGTTATTATTCAGTTCCAGCATGTTGTTGGACGAGTTTCTCAAGTCTGGCTGCATTAACCCAGGAGTGTATGTGTGTGTGTGTGTTTTTGGGCCATTTCTCTCTCTCCAGCAAGGGTTTTAAGAGGGATTGAATTAGAGGAAGGATAGCTTTCAAGTAGGGATTAGGCTAAAGCTGGGTCTCTCAGGGTTATTATTCAATAGCCGGTGAGTGGCATCGGGACCCCTAAAACCCAGCAGAGAGCAGACTGAGAGTGGCTACTCCATCAGTATTGAATGGGAGAGAGCTCAGGAGTGTGTTTGTGTGCGCACTGAATACTGCATTGTTTTGGAATAGCTGGGGATAATAACAGCAATAACTTTGAAAAACTTTCTTTGGGTGACAGAGAAATTGGCAGTCAGTCCACTCAGGAGTGCATAACGTCTCTCTCGTCTGTCATTTCCACGTCTAGATGTTTGGTTATCAGGCTGGACCAAACAACCTCATCTGGTTGGTCCAGATATGATTTTTCTAGATAGCTGGACGTCAGGGCTCTGACACACCAAGCTCACCTCAAAGACCCAATGACGACCAGGGCTGACTGATCAAATATCTGACTCTCCTCATATATTCTCTGAAACGCACAAGAGGAAATAACTCTTCAACCGTGGACACAACTTATTGTCTGTGTAGACTCAGCTTTAACTCAGCTCAGTTTTCAAACTGGTGTAAAGGGACTTGCTTGAAAACGAGGTGGTTGTATGTGATAAATGAAATGTTAAGAAATATGTTTAGAAATATTGAAGTTCTTTTTCATTATTTATGCATTATTTATTACCCCTGCCAGAGTGAGCTTTTCTTCTCTAACTTTGTTAAGTGGTAACTGCTCATGACGAGTGCCTACGAACAGCAGCAGTGGATTATTCAAAAAAACCCTTTAGAAATGGCTGTAACTGCTACTGCAGCTTTCTGTTGCCCCTGGTTCAGGCCTGGGAGCTGCTTGTATTCGTCATTAGCATGGTAAAGCCAGTGCCGAAAATGAACATTGAAGAGTTTGACTAAAGAAGAGGAGCGATAGTAACCAGTTAAAGAAGGAGGTTTTGCCTAAATCATGTGCAGTAATGGCACACAGCTGCAGATAATATGCCCTGATGTCACTTTTTCACATTATACCATTGCATCACCCTCAATAAGTGGCAAAACAAACTGCTCTGACTGTGAAATGCTGCAATACTTACACAAAATTAAGCAAATATCTTAAAGACCGTTAGATTAATTGGTTAGTCATTGTTTTGCAGTTCCTTAAAAACTATTGCTTCATATTTCTTCTCTTCTCTTCAGTCTACATAACTAAACCTTAAAATACAAATTTGTTTCCACAGCTGATTGCACAATATCTCTTTATCATCTTAGGTGTGGTTTTGTTATTTCTCACGTTAATGCAAAGATGCTGACCAATGTTCCACTGTGTTGACTTCTGCATATGTGCACATTATCTTCACACCCATGACTTTGGAGATGAAGTGTCAGAAGCTTAAACCAACAGTTGCTTTCATCAACTTTTTTTTTAACTGTATTTATGTGGATTCTACAATAAATTCACTTTGCAAAACTAGTTTTAAAACTTGGTAATAAAAGATGAATACCCACTGTCCCGCCCAGGTTATTAACCAAGCTGAATGGCCTGTTTAAGTGTAATCACAATATAAAACTGGTGGAACTGAGAGGATCACAAGCTTCAACAGAATTAACTACATTTCTAACAGCAAAATTCAGCCCATACGAAGCAGACATTTCTTGTTAAAAGAAGCGTTGGAGCTGGACAGTAGAATTAAACCAGGAAAGAATAAAACAAGGAGCAAAGAGCTGAAGACGGTTGAGTGCATCTATTTTAGCTGATGCTATGAATTCTCATCTTTCGGAGATTTTTAGTGCTACAGTGCCATACTTCACTGAGTTCTCTGAGCCAGCAGAGAGAGGCTTACCCGAGGATCAAACACAAACCCGCAGCTCATGGCTCCTGATTGTCTGTTGGTTTGTCAGGATCATCCTGAGATGCTGTTTCCTTGGCACTGCCAGTCATGTACAGACCTCTGATATCTCACTGTCACACGACTTGTAGCGGCTCAGAGAGCTGCCAAGAGTCAGGCTGTACGAAGGTGAAGCTGAACCTTGTCCTAAAAACTCTGTTTCTCTTTTTTTACACACATGGTTTCATCTGTTGTGTGATCATGCGGAGAGTTTTTACTTGAAGACGTCTCCATTAAACAAAATCAATATGCTGTATTTGTCTGTGCCATTTATATCTGAGCAGAAAAGGTTTCATTATGTTCCGTTAGACCCTAATGAGCGGGGACACCTGTCATTTTTCATCATGACTTCAATGTAAGCTAACGACAGCCATGACTGATAGTCACGTATTACTCATGTGCAGTTAATGGGTCAATGTTAGAGAAGGAAAACTGCCATGTGATGGAGGTGACATGATAAAAAATAAAAATGAAGATGTGAAGAGTGAAAAAAACGACAAACATTAACAAAACTATTGATTATTATTGTAACAGTACAGTTTATCAGAGGTGCAACACTACACACAGGAGACAAAATCATCCCTCTGTATGTTTTTGCTGAGTTACAATTTGTCTTTAATCCTAAGGTGCAGAGAGAACATCCACTTGGGATTCGTCATACACACATAAATACTAGCATGTGAGCCTCCTTAATACCTGATTCCACTGCACTGTGCATGTTTCTCTGTGCTGTACATTTTCCCACTGTGCAGGCCAGGCAGGCAGTCATTTCACATGTATGCTAGAATTTGAAAGCGAATGGGCCTGATGTCATGTTTCTTTGTGCAAACATTGAACTGGAGGCCTAATGATCAAACTAAGGTGTCTGAACTGGGATGTGATAATTGCAAACGGCATGAATACGAAGTAAGATATCATTTAATGCGGGGGAACTGCTCAGAGATATGTTTGATACGTAAGAATTTCATGAAAGGTTTTTACATTTGCTCTTTCAAACACCAAATGTCTGTAGTTCGATTATCCTTGAAAATTACTGGCAGAAGTGGTTTGAATAGAAGCAAAAGCCACCGTGGCTGAAAAGATAAAGAGATGAACACAAACTGCAGAAGATTCAAGGAAAAAAAACATCAGTTTCTGCCACCTGCTTGATTGACAAGTGACCTCTGGAGGGCGCAGGACAAAAACAGCCGTGATGAGCAGCAAAGGCGGATGGAAACTGAAAACCCATGGATTATCACTTCAAATGTGAGGATTTTTCATATGCTAAGCAATTGGTGGAAATTAAATCATACTATCAAAGGTTTAAATGAAAAGTCTGGAAAAAACTCACAATCGTTTCCTCATTTTTGTTGTCTTCGAATTTTGCCACTGTTAGTACCTCTAATGGGCATGAGAGGAGGAAACAGAGCATGTGGCAGTGATAAGATAATAATCAAGCTGTTCACACTGATACAGAAAGGACTTTACATCGTCACTCCCACATCCCTTACACACACACACACACACACACACACACACACACACACTCACACACACACATTCACACGCTCATCACAAAACAGTACTAGAAGTGCTGCCACAGGCCTCCTGAGCTGCCAGGTTAGCTACCCTACACTATCTTCTGAGAGAATTGAGAGAGCCATCACTTTGTTAAGTTATCATACAGTTGTACAATGTGTTTTATTCTTGACAATCATAGTGATGGTGTAAAGATGAAAATATGATCCACATCGAGAGAAATTACATTTGTTTTTTTTGTTTTTTTATACTGTACTTTAACTATTATTTAACTATACTTATACCAAGTAAGTAGAGGGCACAACATGTAAATAAATTCCCATGTTAGAAAATTGGTAAAATGATCCAGAAGCACAGGATATTTCCCTCTGTGAAGCTAAATTGCCTGTTTCTGACAGGAGAGGTGACATAGAGGAACTATGTAAAGTCATGAACTGGAAACACAGAGAGTAATGTTTGTGTAATAATTATGAATCAGGTCTGATTTCCTAAATCACATGTCTTAATAATGTTATTGTGTAACCCATTCTGTGTCATACTGCTGGCCTGCAGGTCCCTTTCCTGGAGGCCTTTTGTTTCTGGATAGTGCTTTGTAGATTTGAATGGAGAGGATAGAAGAGAAAACAAGGTTTTAGAGTCTGTCTTGTTCAGAAAAGCACTTTACTGTCTTCATGTATCAAATCATGGGCATCCTTCAACAAAATAAGTTAAATTAAATGAAATGTTAGAAGTATATGATGACAGATCCTGTCCTCTGTGTCCTAACAAGGGTTTTGATACCTAAACTCACAATAGAAGCTTAATGCTCAGCACTGATCCACTACCAGTGTTCTTTCTTTCTTTTTTGATATAATTACATAATATAATTGCAAAATAGGCGATTTAGCTTCATTGCATCAAACACATGGGGATCATGTGTCAGGCACTGTAAGGTTGTAGCTAGATATCGATCCTTAATCATCACTCTATGTCAGGGGTGAAAGTAAGTCAGTCCGGTCCGGTACTGCGTACCACTGAAAGATTCAGACGCATGTGCGTCTAAGTGTTCATTGTTCAAAAACGTTTCTTATATGCCAGAACCCTAAAAATGAAAACGCATATTTTACCATATATATTGTCAAGTGTTTCTAATTTCTGTCTGCTCCATACAGGTACAGTAAAATATTGAAATGTTTTTATTTGTTTGGTTGGTTTTTGACTTTGCTTTTTTAAAATGCTCTCAGTTTCAAGAGCTGCTTTTTGATACAGGTGAAATTTCCAAGAAGCTGTGGCAACAACCAGCACCAAGATGAGCTCCCAACCAAACTGTTCAAACAGCCCAAACCATTTTTTAAATCAGTCTGAACAGATAATACCAGCTTCACTTAATGCGGGTCTCCACAATTGGGATAAAAATACCAAATACTGCCACAGTATTATACAATGAGCATATTGTAAGCTTTATTCAGCATACAGTGATAACTTTAAAAACATTATCTTGAAAAACCCCAGATGTAAGTTCCATATTGTATTTCTGCTTTCTTCTGATAAAAAAGGTGCGGTTTCAATTAGGAACATGTTAACCAGCTTTCTGAGAAAAGAATGCTCCACTGACCTTTTGATACAGAACTTAAAGCTGCTACTAAGTGACATTTTTAAATTGTGTCAAGACAAAAAACCAAGGCATACTGCAGGAATAACACCAAGGGTATTACTAAGTATACACACATTTAAATATGTAAATTCTGTTTCTGGCATCTATTTTGCTTCCTATATTGCAAAATAATATCACTGCTATAAAAAGACATGCGCATCTATCTTCTTACAGAGATTTACTCCACATTGCCTGCTTGACTATATTTGACAGCGGCCTTTTGAGTCTTGGCTCAGTCATCAGGAAGGTATTAATTAAATAAACACTGCTAAAAAACAACTTTACACTTTATTCAAGAAGAATTGAATTGAGGACCACTGGACTTCTCTCATCCAAGAGGCTTCTTCAGTTCTTCAGTTCACTTCTCAGAACTGAAGAAGCCACTTGGAAGTATCTACAACCACATTGCCTTCGATTCAACCCTTCTTGGACAACCATGACCTGGATGAGTCTTCAAAGACAACCGCATACTTTGCTTGTTAAAATTCAGTGAAATGGTGGCTATGTAAATGTGGTCTCTGTGATGAACTTGGTGCTTATTTTCAGGATGAAGCTCACCGCACTGTTTCTCGTGCTGTAGCTGGTCGTCCTCATGGCTGAACCTGGGGAGGGTTTTATTCACCACATTTTCAGAGGAGCTCTTCATGGTAAAAAGGGTTTTTCTATATTTCTCAAGGGAAGGTATCAACAAAAGCACAACTTTGGTATCAATTATAAAACCAAGGTATTTAAAGCAGCCAAAACATTAAAACCAGTTACCAGTTTTAAATAGGTGTGGTGACCATTTTTGACCTTTTGAAGCAGAACATATTGAAAACTGTCAGAATCATTCTCTTTTTTTGGCAATATAACTAAAATTTGAGAGGTTTGATGTATTTTGTCTGATATAAAATGAATTTTGTAGAAAAGTACAGGAAGATAAGAAAAGATCATGAGCAGCCGATATTCTTCAGTCTGTAAAAGTCACAGCACGCTGCTGCTGTACTGCACAAACAATGATTCATCACTCACAAATTCTCACTCAACTTACATCAGCTGTAGCTCTCACACTGCTTGATTGGCTCCCTTTGATTGGCTGGTGAGAGGGTGTTACTCTCAGGTTAACTGCAGAGCTCTGATATACATACATTATACTGCCTCTTGGTAGAGTAGTGTATAATAAATGATTGAGTGCATTCATTTGGTTAAAACACTTTTAAGAGCTCCACCTGGCTGCCTTCCACATTTCTACGTTTAAATTATTTTGCTCCCTAACAGTTGGTGGTCAGATTGGTGGAAATTGAGGATTAAGATTAAGATTACAGTGTTTAAGTGATAAGGCAGTACAGAGTATCCAGATATGTGACAGTAAACAATGTTGAAGTGAAGATAGAAATCAAGAAAAAAATTCAAGCTCTATGCAAATGATATCATGCAGAATGCAAACAAGGGTTAGGGTTAGGAAGCATAGTTCAGGAACTATATAGGAACTGTGTCTCCTGGAAATTACATTTATTCACCTAAAGTGACATTATAATGATATTATTATTATGTTGCTAATTTTCACATTCAGTATCAGCAACAGGGTTGCAAATAGCATGCTGTAAAGGCTGACCTCATGGAGAGGACACTGGCAGCGGTGCCAAGTCAAAATAAAATAAATGACAAGAGAATGGTTGCAACGTAATGACTCGAAGAGGACAAACGTGATGAGGTAGAGAAGGACCCTGCAGTAATCATTTCTTAAACAGAAAGAGCTGCTCCACATACAGCTACATTAAACACAGAGAAAAGACGACATCATGGCCCTTCCACTTTAATGTGAGCAGTAAAGACAGAGGAGTGTTAGTAGGTGGAGTCTGTGAAAAAAAACTCTTCTTCCTCAAACTATGTGGTCCCATAAACACATACATCTCTATGATCATCACTGTCTGAGAGCACTAATATACACAGCTGAAGTGACATGAGTTAGCATTTTCAAAACAGACTAAACATGAAGAAAATAATATGTTATCGTTTCATCTAAGTTCATTTTCATCAGTCTACACCAACATTTTACGTCAAAGTAAATTTGGCTGATTGAATTTAATGTTGTACATTACTGATGTGCTTCAATTATTTTGTGTGAACAGTCGACTAAAGCTGCAACAGTCAGTCGATAAAACTGTTTTGATAACTGATTCATCTTCTTATAAATTTTCCAAGCAAAACTTTTGGAGGCATTAGGTTTTCTGGTGGTCCATACGTTGGTCCATCCCATACTCATGAACTTGATAGCTCAGTAATGCCTTGAGGGAATTTCTTCAAATTTTGTATAATTTGACTTTGGTGGTAAAAGGTCAAAGGTCAGGGTCACTGCTACCTCTCAAAACACGGATTGGCCTCTTAAAAGTGATATCTCTTGTGATATTTCTTCAAATTTGGCACAAACTTTAACTTGCCATCTAACCTGACCTGATTAAAACACACACTAAGGTTTGTGTGACATGAAAGTTAAATAAATTGGAGTGAAAGCTGATTTTTTACAAATCAATAATGGTACTGCAATCGGGCAAAAAGTACTTTTAAAGGATTTACTAGTTGTACATATAATGTAATACTGAAAATCTGAAAGTCTTATGGCTCCGCTCAAGTTAAATACATTTCTCCTCTTATACAAACTGTAAGTGCACATTGATTGGCTGATGAAGGCCTGAAGACACTTTATTTAACAAAGCATGTTCGGGTTGTTTTGGTAGGTGAGGAACAAAACCATTTCAATGCATGAACACTCACAACTATAGCAGTCACCCTTTAGAGTTAACTGGGATGATTTGCGGGATGTGTGATAAGGGAACATGACACTTGTTGGAAGTCAAATTTTAGACTAGCTGGACCTGTACCAGTCTTGAACTATTCATATATTTAAGTTCTGCAAGTGAAGCATGATTTGCTGATGTGTGCCAACAAATCCAACTGTTGAATTTCCATTTTCGGGCACAACTATGATCAAAGAAATGAACTAAAGTACTCTGTAGCTTTGAATGAACCACCTCTTACCACTCAATCTAGATGTTGTGTCACAATGTTCATCAGCATCAATGTGTTGATCGCTGATAAAATGTTATTACATAATAACAATGACTTGACATTAAGATGACACCCTGACACCTCCACTTATGTTTGAGGATGGTGTTTGATAGCATGTGGAGAACACACTCATGGCTTCTTTGTGCTATAGTCAAACTAGTCAGACACATTTAGCTGCATTTTTATGCAAAGATTTAGCTAAAGGTGGCTATTCATGTCACATTTTTTGCAGCCAGATTTTCCAACAGTCGTCCTCTGACTCAGTATTTTACAAATCATGCAAACACAACCGTGATGATTAACTGGGGCCTGATATTTACTGTGTAAAAGAACACTGTGTTTGTTTCTTTCACTCAACACCAGGAGTAAGAGAGCAGTAGGGCCTCACCAGCTGGATTCTTATTCCCATGTAAGACCTACATGGGAAGGGAAACAGTATTAAGGTTCCAGTTGCATGTTGTTGTTTTATGGTAAATTAATGTTTCCCACTTTATGTTAGAATTGTAACAAATGTGCTATCTGTACAGCACATTCATTACAGGGCAGGAAATTGAGACTCACAGTAAAATGCGCACAGAAACAGAGAAATGTCATAAATCTATTTACACCAAAGTGTCACAGGAACAAAAGAAAAGACAAAGAAAAAAGCCCAAGCAAAAGCATTTAAATGTAATGGGTTGAAGTGTGAAAAGAGAAAAATGTACTGTAAAGGCCAAATAAATATTACATGAAACATTCGGCCAAACCCTGACTCTTCATCAGTGTGTTCCTGTTCATTGAAGCTGGTTTAACTGTAGTGTGATTGGCCTCAGGACACAAATCCAGACAAGTTGCTGACACACAAGTTGTTTATTTGTGGTTTAAAATGAGCAGATCACCGAATATTTGTTTTTAGTTTTAATTCCAATATACATTCTGTTATCAAGTCTGTAACACTTCAAACTAAATTGAAAAAATTTGGACAATAATGAGGATGTTGTCAGTTTCCCCTTATTGTCTTATCTTTAAAATGCCTCAGTCATACTGGTTTCACAACATTTTGTTGATCAGAAGAAGCAGCATTTCCTCCTTCTATAGAAACATCACGCATTTTCAGTAGAATACATGGTGATATTCAGCAAAGCCATATGGTCCAGAGTTACAGCCACTTCAGGCCATTTGAATCCGATTGTCTAATGACAGCAATATGTGACATAAATGCTCATTTCTATCAAAATGGTTCTACGATTGCAGTTCAGTTCAATGTAGACGGACAATATACTCTACATACTGATGAGGTTATACACAGATATCTGTTCACTAATAATATATCAGATCAATATATCAGATATATTGGAAAATCTAGACATGAACTTTTTTTTTAATGCTACATTGTTCTTCCAAGTCATTAAACATTGTATTCTCCTTTAGTATTTCTTCCAGAAACACATTTACCTATTTTGTGTCTATCCATTTCTCACAGCTTGAAAACCTCAAACTTATAGAATTCACATTAGATAAACACAATATATCATCTTTCTGCACAAACACTGGCAACGTGATTTAAACCCCTGCTTTATAGAGAGACAGGTACTTCACAGGCACAGATCCACATCATCTGTGGGTCTCTCAACTGCTGTGGAAAAGTAAGATATAAATGTTTAATCTTTCATGTACTTCACTTTAAAATATGTGAAGAGAGCTGGCAGTTATAACACGGTCGCTGTTGTCTGAATGAATAGTTAATGAAGAGATCTATGAAGTTTATGAAGTGGCCACTACATTTTCTTGTTTTCAGGATGAAGTGTGTTTTGGTGTTTCTTATAGCTGAAGTGGGGACTGTGCTCTTGGAGGCTTCAAAGCCTGATGGAGAGGTGCAAATGACTGCTGAATGATTGCAATGACTTGACAGCCCACTGCAAACAGGCTACATCAGTCAGCCATGTACTAAGCACTAGTATGGGCAGTTCTGGGCAGAGCTTTGGGAAGCTACGCTAAGCAAGATAAGCTAAGCGTGCTGTTACTGACAGGCCTTTTTTCACAGCAGGCATTTTGACTTATAGTAGTGAAAGTACAGATGTGACTAATGACATTAGTATCAGAACCCTGAAACTGAAGCAGCTTGGAATTCATTCACTACTTACACCTGTGATTTTCTTACATGGACATTTCAAAACCTCTCCTGTAAAAAAGTCTGGTCACTGTGTACTAATAAGAAAAATGACAGTTGGAGTTATTTCACCTTGGCAGGTTCAGTAAAAAACTAACATGAAAGATGTCAATACGCCAAGTGTGTGCATGCCCGCACAGTCCTGAGTAGAAGCCTAAACAGGTGAAACAGGTGAACCTGTTGAACCTGGTCAGCCATGGGTGTTTAGGAAAAAGATATTTTAGCAGTTGTTAATAAAGTTGAGTGATTAGTCTGGAAAGATTAAAGCAAAAGTTTGACAAATTTTGAAAATACACTTATTCGCCTTCTGGTGGTGAATTAGGTGAGGAGATCGATACTACTCTATGACGCCACAGCCAGCAGTCAGTTAGCATGAACTTAGCATAAAAACTGGAAACAGGAGGAAATGGCTAGCCTGGGTCTTTCTAGAGGTTCATCATCTTGGAAAGTTCATGTCCCAAAGCATCAGTAAAGTTTGAAAGGATGAGTCCAGGTATTTTCACAGTTGTGTTACAATCAAATTTTGCTGAAGTGCTTCTTGTGTGTGAGCTAAGGATAATTTTTTGACATACATGATTGTTGTTTTGTTTCATTTCATTTTTGCAATGACAAGGCTGACATGTAAACTGACAGAAAAAAAACTAATGTTGCTAATTAGCTGGATCTGCTGTGCAAGCTGTAGATGAGTTAAGGATACCTTGGAAATATATTAATTTTAAGCCCTCAACTTTCCACAATCACTAGCTGTAAAATAAGTTTTCTTCCCCTTACAGATGCAAGTTCAGTTTTGAGGCTAACCACTTTCTCACACCATGAAAAACAACAAATGTGAGAAAATGCATTAAATAATATAATGATATGGGCCCCACCCACTGAGAGAAACAGTTATTTCACTCCTGTTTGACACAGAAATTCATGTCAGGTGTAGATCTCACTTCAGCTGACTTTGCTCTCTTTGACAAGTCTATTAACTCTGATTATCAACCTGAGGACAGGTAAACAATACATGTTGTGTCTGTTTTTTTTCCTTTAGGATGTGATGAGAGCTGGCACTTTAGATACTTTATGATTTGACCTGTAGCCTTGAGATACATTTGGATAAATCAATGAAGTGAATGTAGAGATCTGTTACAGCTAAGACAATATATTACTGAATATCTAGAATAACTGATGGTATGGAGTAGAGATGGGTATTGGAGCAGTTATAATGTTATAAAGCTGACTCTAAATGTGTTATACTTTTGTTTTGCAGGATGAAGTGTGTCATGATTTTTCTTGTGTTGTCTCTGGTCGTTCTCATGGCTGAACCTGGAGAGTGTTTTATTAAACACCTGAAAGCCATCTGGTCTGGTGCCAAGGCTATGTATAGAGGTGCCAGGATGGGATGGAGAGGTAACGCACAAGTGAACACACATGATGTTTCTGCTTCAATAGATACACCACTCATTTGTAACACAAGTAGCATTAACATATTAAAAAGCACAAATAGATGCACAATATTTTCACCACTCAGTGTACTAACCAATTATGTATCTATATATATATCACTTCACTACATTCTGTGTTTTACCATATCATTTATTTATTATTGGCAGCTGCATTTGTTAAATACAGATTTAAAGAATTATTAATGTACTAATTTCAAACTGAAATTGAAATATTGAAATATTAATACTTTGACAATCTATTACTTCACGTCCTGTAATGTTATTTTTATGTCTTTGCTTTTATAGTCCACAGAAACAACGTCAGGATGAGGTAAGAACACCTAAATAGTTTTTACTGTTTAAAGAAGAAAACACCTGTGAAACAGTCTCAGCTACTCTAACTACTTATAGACAGCCCTAACTTTCATTCCCACTTCTACCTAGGAACGCACTGCGGTACCGGCTAAGAGGCTCTGCACCAGATTACTATGTAGATCGACGATATTATCGCGGCTGAACCTGTTCATTTTGAAGAGTCTGAGCTATAGCTTTTTGCTCTGCAATGCCACAAACAAATGGATCAGGAAACTCTAGACTACAAACCAGTGGGCTTGGGTTTGAATAAAGCACTTCAGATGCAGTGATTTTTGGCACAGCTTGAAATGATTTTGAAAAATGTTGAAATTGTTTGCTTTTGCAAACTGCACAACCCTATCCCTATGAATAAAACTGCAAGACAAAGGCAAACTGTATTTTGTATTCTTATCTAAGTAACTAAGTTCCTTTAAAGGGTATATTGGTGTTATTAGTGTCTGTTGTGTGTTGTATGCTTCCATCAAAAATAAGGTTGTATGCAAAACACATTAGTATATTTTCTGTAGAAATGATGATGATCATATTTCATACAAAAATCATTTACAATCACAATGATTCACATTAATCAGTCATGGTGTGCATGGGGCAGGGTGGGAGTAAATGTCCTCAACAAGAAAAGTGTTGAAATTGCATTTGTTTTTTGTTTTTTTGTTGTTTTTTTTTTTGGGGAGGGGGGGTCTATAAGAACGGTCTATTGTTTTTTTGTTTTTCTTTTTTAAACAGACCCTCTACCAAATGGTATGCAAGTCCCTTCATGGTAAAAGTATATACACAATTTTAGATAACAAAAACATTTAGAAAAAGTCAGATAAAATGCTAACTTTTGCAAGAAATGAACTGAACTTGCTCCTCTTTGTGGCAATACAACAACACACATTTTTTTTGGCTGGTCATACAACAACACAAATGTTTTTTGGTCAGTAGCTTTTTTTTTTTTTTTTTTTGCCATTAGATCTACTCTGTTTCTGGTGGTATGCTGTGAAGCATTCCTGCTTTGCATTCAAACATAGGAAAACATTGTGTTTCTGGCATTTCCATCTTGGGACATCCTTTGGACAGGGGTTGGCAGTTGCACATAACACAAATCTGGTTGTGGTTTTGAGGGTCTTGGGGTGTTGGTTTCTTCCGAGACCACATCTGTGGTGGAGAGGAAGATCATGGTCGGAAAAATTTGGATACTGGCTTGTTGACTTGCGCCCAAACTGGAGGCAACTGCCAAGCAGAACCTTTTGACAGGCACTAGTGTTTCGTTCAGTAGGCCACAGTCCGTCGAGTAGATCAGCCAGGCATTTAAGATGCACAGGTCAAGAATGTATCCAAACAGGGGAAAGTACCATCGCCCTGAATTGACTGGGGTCTTGTACCTGTGTACCAGCATGGCAATCTTTGTGTTGACCTTTTTGCTCCACCAAAACTCAGCACGACTTGACATGTCATGAGTCAGTTTTCTCTTTCTCACTTCCTGGTTTGCAGGCAAACTAAAAAGGCATACCATGACACAGTGACATCTACTGGATTTTTTAACATAACTAAACCAAGTGAAAGAGATGGTTCAATCAGGTGAAGTTCAACACAATTTTAAAGGAGATACAGTGACTCAAAATGTTCGCTACCAAATGGTTGCACAAAACATTAAAGGGATGATTATAAATAAATTACTTTCAGATTTGCAGATTTGTTCTGCAGCTAATATTTTTAATAATCAATGAATCAATCACATAAAAACTGATAAAAATGTCCATTATAATTTCCAACAGCCCGAGGTGATGTCATCAAATGTCTTCTTTTGTATGGCCAATATTTTCAATACACTGTAATGTAAGTGAAGGGAAAGCAGCTAATTCTCATATTTGAGAAGCATTTTAAAGCAACACTTATTGTAGTAATCAATTGTCAAAACAGTTGCCAATCAATAATCTATCAACAGACTCATCAATTGATCCGCTCTTCATGGCAACTTTAGCGCAGAACAGCATTTGCTTATTGTTGAAAGTCTTTATCCTCCAAACGCTGTGTGATTGATTGACAGCTGAGCTAACAGAGGCACAGAGTCACAATATAAGAAAAACTCAACATTGGTTGAGAAATAAGGACGATGCCATTTAGCATCCAAACTGATGTTTTATCAGATTAGCTCAACCAAGAACCTAGGACAAGTACAGTCATTTAGCTGTAGAAGAAGAAAGTTGTTTTTTTTTCCCATGTGTGCCTGCTCTTTGGAGCAGATTGTCTTGTCGTGCAGGTAGGCTGAGAGTTATTAAAAAACCCGGTCTGTGAGGAATTCAGTCAGAGTTTGTGAGGGGTTCTCAACTTTGACAAGTTTATTTTTGATTTTTTTATGTCAGCATGTACCATTACTGTATGTAACAAGTATTTTGTTTTTGTGGCACAACAATGAGGATGTTGACCTTTCCCCCAAGTTCTCTCAAATACCTTGTTCATACTGGTTTCACAACATTATGATAAGAGAAATTTCTCTTGCGCACTGACCGCTCTGGCTACCTGAACTCTGGCTTCTTCTATTACAGTGTAAAATACATGGGGAAGCCATGTTTTTTCTCATAGTTGTTTGTTTTTATTCATTATCGAAGCTCCTTGAATTAATAAATAACTATTATATTCAAGACACCTGATTTTACGTAGTTTCCCTTTCACCTAATGAACTGGATTGTGACAACAGATTGAGATAAGATAAACACCTTCCACCTTCATGTTGCTAAACACAAGAGACAGTCATCTCTGCTGTTATAAAAGAGATGTACCCCACAACACCTAGACTCAGAGTTTCACAACAGCTGTAGATCTCACACGGCTCTCTGGTCTTTGACAATAGTTTTCTGACTCCGACAGTCAAACTGTTGAAAGGTAAGATGCAAAATTTCCTCTTCACTAATAAATGCAAAGTCTTTGGGGTATGTGACGACAGTTGGCCCTGGATATATATCACGACTTGATGTGACCATTAAGATACTGTATACTTTTGTTTTTCAGGATGAAGGGTGTTATGATCTTTCTGGTGTTGACGCTGGTCATCCTCATGGCTGAACCTGGCGAGAGTGGAGGTGTAACGACTAAATTCTTCCCCACAGGCAAAGGAAAAGGTAAATCAACTCACCACGTTTAGTTTTCACTTGAATAAGCTGAACCCCAGTTGATGTCAACAGGCTTCTTCAGTCAGTTGTAAGAACTATGTGGCCTGCAAAAGCTGTCAATAATAATTTGCCTATGAGAGTTTGGCTGGAAATCTGGGACCTGTGGGTAGTTGCCCACTTTGCTAGGATGGTAATATGTCCTTGGCTACAGCCTACATTTCAGCTCTGCACGTTACTTTTCCTGTGCTCTCCTTTAAGAAAACCAAAAAAAAAGAAACCAAGAGAGAGAAATTTTTTGTTTTATATTTTCTGTTTCAATGAAGGCAACCCCGAGTTTTCCATTAATGTTAATACATTTTTAAAAGTTTATATATGCTATGCTAAATAGGGGAACTAAAAGTAAAGTGTTCGCATTATTTTAAACATAAATAATAAATAATATTAAGCAATGGCATAACAATGACTATCATATTGCTATGATAGTATTTAATTTCTGTCTCCTTGTCTGTTCACAGGCCAGTATCCCAATGGCGGGTAAGGACTTTTGATTGCTACTAATAACAGTAATTATAAAAATATAAGTAAGTATAAAAAAAAATAACCAAAAGATCTACCAAAAAACAAAAAAACAATACCAATTAAAGATTAAACAAAAGTATATGATATATACATCTAGAAGACCTGGTGAATCTGATTTCTCTCAATTCCTTCCTAGGTATGGGCCACAGAATTCGCCGCAGAATTCGAACAAGAATGGGCAGCAGAATTCGCAGCAGAATTCGAACCAGAACGGGCAGCAGAATTCGCAGCAGAATTCGCAGCAGAGTTCGAACCAGAACGGGCAGCAGAATTCGCAGCAGAATTCGAACCAGAACGGGCAGCAGAATTCGCAGCAGAGTTCGAACCAGAACGGGCAGCGGAATTCGCAGCAGAATTCGCAGCAGAGTTCGAACCAGAACGGGCAGCAGAATTCGCAGCAGAGTTCGAACCAGAATGGGCAGCAGAATTCGCAGCAGAATTCACAGCAGAGTTTGAACCAGACTGGGCAGCAGAATTCGCAGCAGAATTCGCAGCAGAGTTTGAACCAGAACGAGCAGCAGAATTCGAACCAGACTGGGCAGCAGAATTCGCAGCAGAGTTTGAACCAGAATGAGCAGCAGAGTTTGAACCAGACTGGGCAGCAGAATTTGCAGCAGAATTCGCAGCAGAGTTCGAACCAGAACGGGCAGCAGAATTCGCAGCAGAATTCGAAACAGAATTGTCAGTTGTATTGGCAGCAGAATTCAAACCGGAATGGGCGGCAGAATTTTCAGCAGAATTCGTACCCGAATACGCAGAATTGGCAGCAGAGTTTGAACCAGAACGGGCAGCAGAATTCGCAGCAGAATTCGCAGCAGAGTTCGAACCAGAACGAGCAGCAGAATACGCAGCAGAATTCGAAACAGAATTGTCAGTGGTTTTGGCAGCAGAATTTGAACCGGAATGGGCAGCAGAATTTGCAGCAGAATTCGCCGCATAATACGCAGAATTGGGGGTAGCAGCCAGTTGCATACTACGGTCAACTTCCCAAAGCTGGCTGAAAGTTCACAGAGATGTGCTATTATCAGCTATGGTTTGGCACAGGAATCAACGTAACTTCAATAAAATGTTTTGCAATGAAAATGAAGAAAAAAAATAAATAAATAAACACATGGATAAGCAAACAAACCAGTTGTGCCAGATTTTCTTGAATCATGTAAAGATCATTTAGGGAATTTTGTCACAGCTTCAATTGGTGTTGAAAAATGTGAAAACTGTGCCACCTGGGCGTCTCCTTTGGTGAGTGATTGACAGACTTTTGTCTAATTGGTTTTGTTGGACAGTGCAGGACAATTATAGGTGACATGTACATCTGGAGGGTTTTTCACACTAAAGCTTGCACAGTATTACCAGCAAATCTCACCCAGAGACCATCCTGAGTCAAACAACAGTGTGTCTGTTGCAATATGAGATATTAATATTCATTTATAACAAATACTGATTGTTTTATGAGTTGTATTAGTTTCTACAAACAGAGACCATATAGAAACTTCAGGACATTATCCTTTGGTCACTGTTGGCATGATGTGTAAACATGTCAATGATACTGTGCGATTAGAAATTGAGATTAAAACCTGCTCATCTGCCAACAGAACTTGACACTGTAAAACACAATAACTAATACAATGCTGCTTTATAGTATGTTTGACAACATGAGCATGGATCCATAAGCTCCTCACAGCTGTTAGGCACAGAATCACATCACCTTTATCTCCCTGCTGCTTATTTTTTGGCTCTAATTATCTATACATATACTACAACCATATAGATGTATGGACAGTTTACTGTATCTATGCTTTACTGCTCAGGGAGCACAGAACTGATATTTGAGTGTAAAAATGTGCAGAGTTGGGCGTACTGTTTGAAAAATGTTATCAGCTACTCTACAAAAAAAGGAATCACTAAAGCAGTTAAGACAGAAAAACTACAGGGCATCAGTAGCCTGCAATACTAACATTCTTCATGTCAGAGGCTTTTATGTAATAGGAAAATAAAAGGTTGAATCATGGTTCTTGATCCTCTTGCTACTCCAAAGACATTTACAAGCAATGTTTGTTCATTTTTAGTTTTTTTTTCTTTGTTTTTTTTTTTTTTTGTTTCAGACTTCTGCTTTTTTGACCCTGGAGCCTGGCTGAGTGCTCCCGGGTCACATTGAGGCTGTAGTGAGCTACAAAGAGAATACAAGATGTTGAGCTGTGTTTAAAGTCAGCAGCTTCTTGTTGGTTAAACAGGCAGGTAGCCCATTCCTCCTCTGACGCTTTTATTTCTGTCCTCACAAAAAGAAAAGAAATAAATAAACAAACTAGGAGTGACCTCTTTCCTTTACAAACGCTTAGTTGGTGTGAATCTCATGAGATCATACATTACTGATGTGCTTCAATTATTTTGTGAGAACAGTCGACTAAAGCTGCAACAGTCAGTCAATAAAACTGTTTTGATAACTGATTCATCTTTTTATAAATTTTCCAAGCAAAACTTTTGGAGGCATTAGGTTTTCTGGTGGTCCATACGTTGGTCCATCCCATACTCATGAACTTGATAGCTCAGTAATGCCTTGAGGGAATTTCTTCAAATTTTGTATAATTTGACTTTGGTGGTAAAAGGTCAAAGGTCAAGGTCACTGCTACCTCTCAAAACACAGATTGACCTCTTAAAAGTGATATCTCTTGTGATATTTCTTCAAATTTGGCACAAACTTTAACTTGCCATCTAAGCTGACCTGATTAAAACACACACTAAGGTTTGTGTGACATGAAAGTTAAATTAAGTGACAAGCTGATTATTTAAAAATCAACAATGGTACTGCAATCGGGCAAAAAGCACTTTTAAAGGATTTACTGAAAGAAGTTGTACATACAGTATAATGTAATACTGAAAATCTGAAAGTCTTATGGCTCTGCTCAAGTTAAATACATTTCTCCTCTTATACAAACTGTAAGTGCACACTGATTGGCTGATGAAGGCCTGAAGACACTTTATTTAACAAAGCATGTTCAGGTGTAGGTAGGTGAGGAACAAAACCATTTCAATGCATGAACACTCACAAATATAGCAGTCACCCTTTAGAGTTAACTGGGATGATTTGTGGATGTGTGATAAGGGAACATGACACTTGTTGGAAGTCAAATTTTAGACTAGCTGGACCTGTACCAGTCTTGAACTATTCATATACACTACTCACAATAAGTTAGAGATATTGTGAGAGACTCAGTGGATTTCATACATACGGTGTTTGTTTCACTTCAGAGATTTTTGGGATAGGGAGGCAATTGTATTGGGGTGATAGACACACCTCATTTTGTGTTTTCCACGTAATGGTCTTACTGTGTACAGTGTGCCTTACATATTGGAGCCAATACCAAAAAACTAAAAGACAACCCTTTTCAATGTGGCATCAATTTCAACATTCTGTGGGTATAAAAAGCTGGTATTGTCAGTAAGTCATTCCAAGTTCATCATTCAAACAGCCATGAACACATGACGTCACTTAACGGACGAGCAGCGCCACCTGGCCATAGCGCGCCTTCGGATCGGTGGCAGGCAGTCAGATGTTGCTCATGAACTTGGTGTGTCTCAAAGTGTCATCAGCAGACTTGCATCAAAAAGTTTGTGACAGACCCAGGAGTGGAGCCCCACGAGTGACAGACCGCAACGATGACCAGTACCTAAGGACCTATGCACTCAGACATTGTTATGCAACTGCCACACAGCTGCAGGCCCGTTTACGAGATGTGAGGGGTACTAGGGTTTCCAGACAAACCATTCGCGACCGACTCCACCGCTTTGGCTTGAATCCCAGACGACCGTTGCAGGTGACTCCACTGACACCAATACACCGCCGTGAACGTTTGCAGCGGGCACAAGACCATGTGACCTGGACAATGCAGCAGTGGTCTACCGTCCTGTTCACTGATGAGTGTCAGGTCACCTTGCACAGAAATGATGGTCGTCAGCGTTGCTGGAGAAGGCGAGGTGAGCGATACGCCGAGGTCAACATGGTCCCCAGGGTTCGCTTTGGTGGAGGAGGTGCAACAGTCTGGGCAGGCATCACCAGTCAGCGCAAAACAGATTTGGTTATTGTAGATGGCTCAGTCACTGCACATTCTTACCTCAGAGACATCATAGGACCCATCATCATCCCCCAATTCCACCAGCACACCCCCAACGTTCTGTTCATGGATGATAATGCTCCACCACATCGTGCCAGAATTGTCACAGCTTGACTTCAGGAAGTCGGAGTGCCTCATATGGTATGGCCAGCAATGTCCCCTGACCTGAACCCCATAGAGCATGTCTGGGACCAGCTGAAGCAGAGACTGGATGATTGTACCCCACCCCCACGTGACCTGGCAGAACTGCGTGTAGCACTTGTGGAAGAGTGGAACACATTGCCTCATAACAACATCATGAGTCTAGTGAGGAGCATGAGACGTCGCTGTCAAGCGGTCATTGCGGCAAATGGTGGAAACACCCGCTACTAACATTGTCAATTTTTGTTATTTGTGGCTATCCTTGTTATTGTCTAAATTTTTGGGGTAATAAATATTAAACTAATGAAAATGGTGTTTCTTCTCATTCATTATTAGTAATATCAAAGGGAACTTTTACTTATTTCATTAAAATTCTGACCAAATAGGAAAAGCACTCATATAAATAACAACATCCCTAACTTATTGTGAGTAGTGTATTTAAGTTTTGCAAGTGAAGCATGATTTGCTGATGTGTGCCAACAAACCCAACTGTTGAATTTCCATTTTCGGGCACAACTATGATCAAAGAAATGAACTAAAGTACTCTGTAGCTTTGAATGAACCACCTCTTACCACTCAATCTAGATGTTGTGTCACAATGTTCATCAGCATCAATGTGTTGATCGCTGATAAAATGTTATTACATAATAACAATGACTTGACATTAAGATGACACCCTGACACCTCCACTTATGTTTGAGGATGGTGTTTGATAGCATGTGGAGAACACACTCATGGCTTCTTTGTGCTATAGTCAAACTAGTCAGACACATTTAGCTGCATTTTTATGCAAAGATTTAGCTAAAGGTGGCTATTCATCACACATTTTTTGCAGCCAGATTTTCCAACAGTCGTCCTCTGACTCAGTATTTTACAAATCATGCAAAAACAACTGTGATGATTAACTGGGGCCTGATATTTACTGTGTAAAAGAACACTGTGTTTGTTTCTTTCACTCAACACCAGGAGTAAGAGAGCAGTAGGGCCTCACCAGCTGGATTCTTATTCCCATGTAAGACCTACATGGGAAGGGAAACAGTATTAAGGTTCCAGTTGCATGTTGTTGTTTTATGGTAAATTAATGTTTCCCACTTTATGTTAGAATTGTAACAAATGTGCTATCTGTACAGCACATTCATTACAGGGCAGGAAATTGAGACTCACAGTAAAATGCGCACAGAAACAGAGAAATGTCATAAATCTATTTACACCAAAGTGTCACAGGAACAAAAGAAAAGACAAAGAAAAAAGCCCAAGCAAAAGCATTTAAATGTAATGGGTTGAAGTGTGAAAAGAGAAAAATGTACTGTAAAGGCCAAATAAATATTACATGAAACATTCGGCCAAACCCTGACTCTTCATCAGTGTGTTCCTGTTCATTGGAGCTGGTTTAACTGTAGTGTGATTGGCCTCAGGACACAAATCCAGACAAGTTGCTGACACACAAGTTGTTTATTTGTGGTTTAAAATGAGCAGATCACCGAATATTTGTTTTTAGTTTTAATTCCAATATACATTCTGTTATCAAGTCTGTAACACTTCAAACTAAATTGAAAAAATTTGGACAATAATGAGGATGTTGTCAGTTCCCCCTTATTGTCTTATCTTTAAAATGCCTCAGTCATACTGGTTTCACAACATTTTGTTGATCGGAAGAAGCAGCATTTCCTCCTTCTATAGAAACATCACGCATTTTCAGGAGAATACATGGTGATATTCAGCAAAGCCATATGGTCCAGAGTTACAGCCACTTCAGGCCATTTGAATCCGATTGTCTAATGACAGCAATATGTGACATAAATGCTCATTTCTATCAAAATGGTTCTACGATTGCAGTTCAGTTCAATGTAGACGGACAATATACTCTACATACTGATGAGGTTATACACAGATATCTGTTCACTAACAATATATCAGATCAATATATCAGATATATTGGAAAATCTAGACATGAACTTTTTTTTTAATGCTACATTGTTCTTCCAAGTCATTAAACATTTTATTCTACTTTAGTATTTCTTCCAGAAATACATTTACCTATTTTGTGTCTATCCATTTCTCACAGCTTGAAAACCTCAAACTTATAGAATTCACATTAGATAAACACAATATATCATCTGTCTGCACAAACACTGGCAACGTGATTTAAACCCCTGCTTTATAAAGAGACAGGTACTTCACAGGCACAGATCCACATCATCTGTGGGTCTCTCAACTGCTGTGGAAAAGTAAGATACAAATGTTTAATCTTTCATGTACTTCACTTTAAAATATGTGAAGAGAGCTGGCAGTTATAACACGGTCGCTGTTGTCTGAATGAATAAAGTTAATGAAGAGATCTATGAAGTTTATGAAGTGGCCACTACATTTTCTTGTTTTCAGGATGAAGTGTGTTTTGGTGTTTCTTATAGCTGAAGTGGGGACTGTGCTCTTGGAGGCTTCAAAGCCTCATGGAGAGGTGCAAATGACTGCTGAATGATTGCAATGACTTGACAGCCCACTGCAAACAGGCTACATCAGTCAGCCATGTACTAAGCGCTAGTATGGGCAGTTCTGGGCAGAGCTTTGGGAAGCTACGCTAAGCAAGCTAAGCTAAGCGTGCTGTTACTGACAGGCCTTTTTTCACAGCAGGCATTTTGACTTATAGTAGTGAAAGTACAGATGTGACTAATGACATTAGTATCAGAACCCTGAAACTGAAGCAGCTTGGAATTCATTCACTACTTACACCTGTGATTTTCTTACATGGACATTTCAAAACCTCTCCTGTAAAAAAGTCTGGTCACGGTGTACTAATAAGAAAAATGACAGTTGGAGTTATTTCACCTTGGCAGGTTCAGTAAAAAACTAACATGAAAGATGTCAATACTCAAGTGTGTGCATGCCCGCACAGTCCTGAGTAGAAGCCTAAACAGGTGAAACAGGTGAACCTGTTGAACCTGGTCAGCCATGGGTGTTTAGGAAAAAGATATTTTAGCAGTTGTTAATAAAGTTGAGTGATTAGTCTGGAAAGATTAAAGCAAAAGTTTGACAAATTTTTAAAATACGCTTATTCGCCTTCTGGTGGTGAATTAGGTGAGGAGATCGATACTACTCTATGACGCCACAGCCAGCAGTCAGTTAGCATAAAAACTGGAAACAGGAGGAAATGGCTAGCCTGGGTCTTTCTAGAGGTTCATCATCTTGGAAAGTTCATGTCCCAAAGCATCAGTAAAGTTTGAAAGGATGAGTCCAGGTATTTTCACAGTTGTGTTACAATCAAATTTTGCTGAAGTGCTTCTCGTATGTGAGCTAAGGATCATTTTTTTTAGATCCTGACATACATGTTTGTTGTTTTGTTTCATTTCATTTTTGCAATGACAAGGCTGACATGTAAACTGACAGAAAAAAAACTAATGTTGCTAATTAGCTGGATCTGCTGTGCAAGCTGTAGATGAGTTAAGGATACCTTGGAAATATATTAATTTTAAGCCCTCAACTTTCCACAATCACTAGCTGTAAAATAAGTTTTCTTCCCCTTACAGATGCAAGTTCAGTTTGGAGGCTAACCACTTTCTCACACCATGAAAAACAACAAATGTGAGAAAATGCATTAAATAATATAATGATATGGGCCCCACCCACTGAGAGAAACAGTTATTTCACTCCTGTTTGACACAGAAATTCATGTCAGGTGTAGATCTCACTTCAGCTGACTTTGCTCTCTTTGACAAGTCTATTAACTCTGATTATCAACCTGAGGACAGGTAAACAATACATGTTGTGTCTGTTTTTTTTCCTTTAGGATGTGATGAGAGCTGGCACTTTATGTCAGGGCTGAACAATGGCTCGGACTCAGATGCAGATTGACACAGTAAGCGAGTTCACAATGTCCTTTAATAAGGCAAAAGTCAGTACACAGGAGATCAGTCCGCGGAGCAAAGGTATCAGAATCGGTAGGCAAAGGCAGGGTCAAAAACCAAAAACAAGACAAGATACGAAGAAGGCACACGGGGAATAAAGGCTGGAACGTAGTCATAAAAAACTAGGTGAACTGGCACAGAAGGGAGGGAACACAGAGACTAAATACTCAGGGAGAGGGAAGACAATGAGACACAGGTGCAGCACATTAGGGCAGGGCAGGTAATCACACAAGGGGAGGACACATGAGGGCAGGAAGTGAGGAACCTGAAACGAGAAAAGAGGTGAGTATAAAAATAAAACAGGAAGTACAAGACAAAACACAAAAACAAAAAAGGGAACTCAGCTATCCAGCTGAGGCATGACACTTTAGATACTTTATGATTTGACCTGTAGCCTTGAGATACATTTGGATAAATCAATGAAGTGAATGTAGAGATCTGTTACAGCTAAGACAATATATTACTGAATATCTAGAATAACTGATGGTATGGAGTAGAGATGGGTATTGGAGCAGTTATAATGTTATAAAGCTGACTCTAAATGTGTTATACTTTTGTTTTGCAGGATGAAGTGTGTCATGATTTTTCTTGTGTTGTCTCTGGTCGTTCTCATGGCTGAACCTGGAGAGTGTTTTATTAAACACCTGAAAGCCATCTGGTCTGGTGCCAAGGCTATGTATAGAGGTGCCAGGATGGGATGGAGAGGTAACGCACAAGTGAACACACATGATGTTTCTGCTTCAATAGATACACCACTGATTTGTAACACAAGTAGCATTAACATATTAAAAAGCACAAATAGATGCACAATATTTTCACCACTCAGTGTACTAACCAACTATATATATATATATATATATATATATATATATATATATAGATAGATAGATAGATAGATATATATATAGATATATATATAGATAGATAGATGGATATCACTTCGCTACATTCTGTGTTTTACCATATCATTTATTTATTATTGGCAGCTGCATTTGTTAAATACAGATTTAAAGAATTATTAATGTACTAATTTCAAACTGAAATTGAAATATTGAAATATTAATACTTTGACAATCTATTACTTCACGTCCTGTAATGTTATTTTTATGTCTTTGCTTTTATAGTCCACAGAAACAACGTCAGGATGAGGTAAGAACATCTAAATAGTTTTTACTGTTTAAAGAAGAAAACACCTGTGAAACAGTCTCAGCTACTCTAACTACTTATAGACAGCCCTAACTTTCATTCCCACTTCTACCTAGGAACGCACTGCGGTACCGGCTAAGAGGCTCTGCACCAGATTACTATGTAGATTGACGATATTATCGCGGCTGAACCTGTTCATTTTGAAGAGTCTGAGCTATAGCTTTTTGCTCTGCAATGCCACAAACAAATGGATCAGGAAACTCTAGACTACAAACCAGTGGGCTTGGGTTTGAATAAAGCACTTCAGATGCAGTGAGTTTTGGCACAGCTCAAAATGATTTTGAAAAATGTTGAAATTGCTTACTTTTGCAAACTGCACAACCCTATCCCTATAAATAAAACTGCAAGACAAACTGTATTTTGTATTATTATCTAAGTAACTAAGTTCCTTTAAAGGGTATATTGGTGTTATTAGTGTCTGTTGTGTGTTGTATGCTTCCATCAAAAATAAGGTTGTATTCAAAACACATTAGTATATTTTCTGTAGAAATGATGATGATCATATTTCATACAAAAATCATTTACAATCACAATGATTCACATTAATCAGTCATGGTGTGCATGGGGCAGGGTGGGAGTAAATGTCCTCAACAAGAAAAGTGTTTTCTTTGCATTTGTTTGGGGGGAGGGCTATAAGAACAGTCTATTGTTTTTTTGTTTTTCTTTTTTAAACAGACCCTCTACCAAATGGTATACGAGTCCCTTCATGGTAAAAGTATAAACACAATTTTAAATAGCAAAAACATTCAGAAAAATAAGATGCTAACTATTGCAAGAAATGAACTGAACTTGCTCCTCTTTGTGGCAATGCAACAACACACATTTTTTTGGCTAGTTATGCAACAGCAAAAAATTTTTTTGGTCAGTAGCTTTTTTTTTTTTTTTTTTTTTGCCATTAGATCTACTCTGTTTCTGGTGGTATGCTGTGAAGCATTCCTGCTTTGCATTCAAACATAGGAAAACATTGTGTTTCTGGCATTTCCATCTTGGGACATCCTTTGGACAGGGGTTGGCAGTTGCACATAACACACATCTGGTTGTGGTTTTGAGGGTCTTGGGGTGTTGGTTTCTTCCGAGACCACATCTGTGGTGGAGAGGAAGATCATGGTCAGAAAAATTTGGATGCTGGCTTGTTGACTTGCGCCCAAACTGGAGGCAACTGCCAAGCAGAACCTTTTGACAGGCACTAGTGTTTCGTTCAGTAGGCCACAGTCCGTCGAGTAGATCAGCCAGGCATTTAAGATGCACAGGTCAAGAATGTATCCAAACAGGGGAAAGTACCATCGCCCTGAATTGACTGAGGGGTTATCAACTTTGACAAGTTTATTTTTGATTTTTTTATGTCAGCATGTACCATTACTGTATGTAACAAGTATTTTGTTTTTGTGACACAACAATGAGGATGTTGACCTTTCCCCCAAGTTCTCTCAAATACCTTGTTCATACTGGTTTCACAACATTATGATAAGAGAAATTTCTCTTGCGCACTGACCACTCTGGCTACCTGAACTCTGGCTTCTTCTATTACAGTGTAAAATACATGGGGAAGCCATGTTTTTTCTCAAAGTTGTTTGTTTTTATTCATAATCGAAGCTCCTTGAATTAATAAATAACTATTATATTCAAGACACCTGATTTTACGTAGTTTCCCTTTCACCTAATGAACTGGATTGTGACAACAGATTGAGATAAGATAAACACCTTCCACCTTCATATTGCAAAACACAAGAGACAGTCATGTCTGCTGTTATAAAAGAGATGTACCCCACAACGCCTAGACTCAGAGTTTCACAACAGCTGTAGATCTCACACGGCTCTCTGGTCTTTGACAATCGTTTTCTGACTCCGACAGTCAAACTGTTGAAAGGTAAGATGCAAAATTTCCTCTTCACTAATAAATGCAAAGTCTTTGGGGTATGTGACGACAGTTGGCCCTGGATATATATCACGACTTGATGTGACCATTAAGATACTGTATACTTTTGTTTTTCAGGATGAAGGGTGTTATGATCTTTCTGGTGTTGACGCTGGTCATCCTCATGGCTGAACCTGGCGAGAGTGGACCTACCTATGGATGGGGTAACTCACCACGTTTAGTTTTCACTTGAATAAGCTGAACCCCAGTTGATGTCAACAGGCTTCTTCAGTCAGTTGTAAGAACTATGTGGCCTGCAAAAGCTGTCAATAATAATTTGCCTATGAGAGTTTGGCTGGAAATCTGGGACCTGTGGGTAGTTGCCCACTTTGCTAGGATGGTAGTATGTCCTTGGCTACAGCATACATTTCAACTCTGCACGTTACTTTTCCTGTGCTCTCCTTTAAGAAAAAAAAAAAAGAAACCAAGAGAGAGAAATTTTTTGTTTTATATTTTCTGTTTCAATGAAGGCAACCCCGAGTTTTCCATTAATGTTAATACATTTTTAAAAGTTTATATATGCTATGCTAAATAGGGGAACTAAAAGTAAAGTGTTAGCATTATTTTAAACATTAGTAATTAATATTAAGCAATGGCATAACAATGACTATCATATTGCTATGATAGTATTTAATTTTTGTCTCCTTGTCTGTTCACAGGTTATGGCGGGTAAGGACTCTTGATTGCTACTAATAACAGTAATTAATACAGTATAAAAAAATAACCAAAAGATCTACCAAAAAACAAAAAAACAATACCAATTAAAGATTAAACAAAAGTATATGATATATACATCTAGAAGACCTGGTGAATCTGATTTCTCTCAATTCCTTCCTAGGTATGGGCCACAGAATTCGCAGCAGAACTCGAACGAGAATGGGCAGCAGAACTCGCAGCAGAATTCGCCGCATAATACGCAGAATTGGGGGTAGCAGCCAGTTGCATACTACGGTCAACTTCCCAAAGCTGGCTGAAAGTTCACAGAGATGTGCTATTATCAGCTATGGTTTGGCACAGGAATCAACGTGACTTCAATAAAATGTTTTGCAATGAAAATGGAAAAAAAAATAAATAAATAAACACATGGATAAGCAAACAAACCAGTTGTGTTTTTTTAATCATGTAAAGATCATTTAGGAAATTTTGTCACAGCTTCAATTGGTGTTGAAAAATGTGAAAACTGTGCCACCTGGGCGTCTCCTTTGGTGAGTGATTGACAGACTTTTGTCTAATTGGTTTTGTTGGACAGTGCAGGACAATTATAGGTGACATGTACATCTGGAGGGTTTTTCACACTAAAGCTTGCACAGTATTACCAGCAAATCTCACCCAGAGACCATCCTGAGTCAAACAACAGTGTGTCTGTTGCAATATGAGATATTAATATTCATTTATAACAAATACTTATTGTTTTATGAGTTGTATTAGTTTCTACAAACAGAGACCATATAGAAACTTCAGGACATTATCCTTTGGTCACTGTTGGCATGATGTGTAAACATGTCAATGATATTGTGAGATTAGAAATTGAGATTAAAACCTGCTCATCTGCCAACAGAACTTGACACTGTAAAACACAATAACTAATACAATGCTGCTTTATAGTATGTTTGACAACATGAGCATGGATCCATAAGCTCCTCACAGCTGTTAGGCACAGAATCACATCACCTTTATCTCCCTGCTGCTTATTTTTTGGCTCTAACTATCCATACATATACTACAACCATATAGATGTATGGACAGTTTACTGTATCTATGCTTTACTGCTCAGGGAGCACAGAACTGATATTTGAGTGTAAAAATGTGCAGAGTTGGGCGTACTGTTTGAAAAATATTATCAGCTACTCTACAAAAAAAGGAATCACTAAAGCAGTTAAGACAGAAAAACTACAGGGCATCAGTAGCCTGCAATACTAACATTCTTCATGTCAGAGGCTTTTATGTAATAGGAAAATAAAAGGTTGAATCATGGTTCTTGATCCTCTTGCTACTCCAAAGACATTTACAAGCAATGTTTGTTCATTTTTAGTTTTTTTTTCTTTGTTTTTTTTTTTTTGTTTCAGACTTCTGCTTTTTTGAACCTGGAGCCTGGCTGAGTGCTCCCGGGTCACATTGAGGCTGTAGTGAGCTCCAAAGAGAATACAAGATGTTGAGCTGTGTTTAAAGTCAGCAGCTTCTTGTTGGTTAAACAGGCAGGTAGCCCATTCCTCCTCTGACGCTTTTATTTCTGTCCTCACAAAAAGAAAAGAAATAAATTAACAAACTAGGAGCGACCTCTTTCCTTTACAGACGCTTAGTTGGTGTGAATCTCTATTCAAGCAGAGCTTTAAATGAGCCAAGAGACCACTGAGATCATACATTACTGATGTGCTTCAATTATTTTGTGTGAACAGTCGACTAAAGCTGCAACAGTCAGGCGATAAAACTGTTTTGATAACTGATTCATCTTTTCATAAATTTTCCAAGCAAAACTTTTGGAGGCATTAGGTTTTCTGGTGGTCCATACGTTGGTCCATCCCATACTCATGAACTTGATAGCTCAGTAATGCCTTGAGGGAATTTTTTCAAATTTTGTATAATTTGATTTTGGTGGTAAAAGGTCAAAGGTCAAGGTGACTGCTACCTCTCAAAACACAGATTGGCCTCTTAAAAGTGATATCTCTTGTGATATTTCTTCAAATTTGGCACAAACTTTAACTTGCCATCTAACCTGACCTGATTAAAACACACACTAAGGTTTGTGTGACATGAAAGTTAAATTAAGTGGAGTGAAAGCTGATTATTTAAAAATCAATAATGGTACTGCAATCGGGCAAAAAGTACTTTTAAATGATTTACTGAAAGAAGTTGTACATACAGTATAATGTAATACTGAAAATCTGAAAGTCTTATGGCTCTGCTCAAGTTAAATACATTTCTCCTCTTATACAAACTGTAAGTGCACACTGATTGGCTGATGAAGGCCTGAAGACACTTTATTTAACAAAGCATGTTCAGGTTGTTTTGGTAGGTAAGGAACAAAACCATTTCAATGCATGAACACTCACAAATATAGCAGTCACCCTTTAGAGTTAACTGGGATGATTTGTGGATGTGTGATAAGGGAACATGACACTTGTTGGAAGTCAAATTTTAGACTAGCTGGACCTGTACCAGTCTTGAACTATTCATATACACTACTCACAATAAGTTAGAGATATTGTGAGAGACTCAGTGGATTTCATACATACGGTGTTTGTTTCACTTCAGAGATTTTTGGGATAGGGAGGCAATTGTATTGGGGTGATAGACACACCTCATTTTGTGTTTTCCACATAATGGTCTTACTGTGTACAGTGTGCCTTACATATTGGAGCCAATACCAAAAAACTAAAAGACAACCCTTTTCAATGTGGCATCAATTTCAACATTCTGTGGGTATAAAAAGCTGGTATTGTCAGTAAGTCATTCCAAGTTCATCATTCAAACAGCCATGAACACATGACGTCACTTAACGGACGAGCAGCGCCACCTGGCCATAGCGCGCCTTCGGATCGGTGGCAGGCAGTCAGATGTTGCTCATGAACTTGGTGTGTCTCAAAGTGTCATCAGCAGACTTGCATCAAAAAGTTCGTGACAGACCCAGGAGTGGAGCCCCACGAGTGACAGACCGCAACGATGACCAGTACCTAAGGACCTATGCACTCAGACATTGTTATGCAACTGCCACACAGCTGCAGGCCCGTTTACGAGATGTGAGGGGTACTAGGGTTTCCAGACAAACCATTCGCGACCGACTCCACCGCTTTGGCTTGAATCCCAGACGACCGTTGCAGGTGACTCCACTGACACCAATACACCGCCGTGAACGTTTGCAGCGGGCACAAGACCATGTGACCTGGACAATGCAGCAGTGGTCTACCGTCCTGTTCACTGATGAGTGTCAGGTCACCTTGCACAGAAATGATGGTCGTCAGCGTTGCTGGAGAAGGCGAGGTGAGCGATACGCCGAGGTCAACATGGTCCCCAGGGTTCGCTTTGGTGGAGGAGGTGCAACAGTCTGGGCAGGCATCACCAGTCAGCGCAAAACAGATTTGGTTATTGTAGATGGCTCAGTCACTGCACATTCTTACCTCAGAGACATCATAGAACCCATCATCATCCCCCAATTCCACCAGCACACCCCCAACTTTCTGTTCATGGATGATAATGCTCCACCACATCGTGCCAGAATTGTCACAGCTCGACTTCAGGAAGTCGGAGTGCCTCATATGGTATGGCCAGCAATGTCCCCTGACCTGAACCCCATAGAGCATGTCTGGGACCAGCTGAAGCAGAGACTGGATGATTGTACCCCACCCCCACGTGACCTGGCAGAACTGCGTGTAGCACTTGTGGAAGAGTGGAACGCATTGCCTCATAACAACATCATGAGTCTAGTGAGGAGCATGAGACGTCGCTGTCAAGCGGTCATTGCGGCAAATGGTGGAAACACCCGCTACTGACATTGTCAATTTTTGTTATTTGTGGCTATCCTTGTTATTGTCTAAACTTTTGGGGTAATAAATATTAATTATTGTGAGTAGTGTATTTAAGTTTTGCAAGTGAAGCATGATTTGCTGATGTGTGCCAACAAACCCAACTGTTGAATTTCCATTTTCGGGCACAACTATGATCAAAGAAATGAACTAAAGTACTCTGTAGCTTTGAATGAACCACCTCTTACCACTCAATCTAGATGTTGTGTCACAATGTTCATCAGCATCAATGTGTTGATCGCTGATAAAATGTTATTACATAATACCAATGACTTGACATTAAGATGACACCCTGACACCTCCACTTATGTTTGAGGATGGTGTTTGATAGCATGTGGAGAACACACTCATGGCTTCTTTGTGCTATAGTCAAACTAGTCAGACACATTTAGCTGCATTTTTATGCAAAGGTTTAGCTAAAGGTGGCTATTCATGTCACATTTTTTGCAGCCAGATTTTCCAACAGTCGTCCTCTGACTCAGTATTTTACAAATCATGCAAAAACAACTGTGATGATTAACTGGGGCCTGATATTTACTGTGTAAAAGAACACTGTGTTTGTTTCTTTCACTCAACACCAGGAGTAAGAGAGCAGTAGGGCCTCACCAGCTGGATTCTTATTCCCATGTAAGACCTACATGGGAAGGGAAACAGTATTAAGGTTCCAGTTGCATGTTGTTGTTTTATGGTAAATTAATGTTTCCCACTTTATGTTAGAATTGTAACAAATGTGCTATCTGTACAGCACATTCATTACAGGGCAGGAAATTGAGACTCACAGTAAAATGCGCACAGAAACAGAGAAATGTCATAAATCTATTTACGCCAAAGTGTCACAGGAACAAAAGAAAAGACAAAGAAAAAAGCCCAAGCAAAAGCATTTAAATGTAATGGGTTGAAGTGTGAAAAGAGAAAAATGTACTGTAAAGGCCAAATAAATATTACATGAAACATTCGGCCAAACCCTGACTCTTCATCAGTGTGTTCCTGTTCATTGAAGCTGGTTTAACTGTAGTGTGATTGGCCTCAGGACACAAATCCAGACAAGTTGCTGACACACAAGTTGTTTATTTGTGGTTTAAATGAGCAGATCACCGAATATTTGTTTTTAGTTTTAATTCCAATATACATTCTGTTATCAAGTCTGTAAGACTTCAAACTAAATTGAAAAAAATTTGGACAATAATGAGGATGTTGTCAGTTCCCCCTTATTGTCTTATCTTTAAAATGCCTCAGTCATACTGGTTTCACAACATTTTGTTGATCAGAAGAAGCAGCATTTCCTCCTTCTATAGAAACATCACGCATTTTCAGTAGAATACATGGTGATATTCAGCAAAGCCATATGGTCCAGAGTTACAGCCACTTCAGGCCATTTGAATCCGATTGTCTAATGACAGCAATATGTGACATAAATGCTCATTTCTATCAAAATGGTTCTACGATTGCAGTTCAGTTCAATGTAGACGGATAATATACTCTACATACTGATGAGGTTATACACAGATATCTGTTCACTAACAATATATCAGATCAATATATCAGATATATTGGAAAATCTAGACATGAACTTTTTTTTTTAATGCTACATTGTTCTTCCAAGTCATTAAACATTTTATTCTACTTTAGTATTTCTTCCAGAAACACATTTACCTATTTTGTGTCTATCCATTTCTCACAGCTTGAAAAACTCAAACTTATAGAATTCACATTAGATAAACACAATATATCATCTGTCTGCACAAACACTGGCAACGTGATTTAAACCCCTGCTTTATAGAGAGACAGGTACTTCACAGGCACAGATCCACATCATCTGTGGGTCTCTCAACTGCTGTGGAAAAGTAAGATATAAATGTTTAATCTTTCATGTACTTCACTTTAAAATATGTGAAGAGAGCTGGCAGTTATAACACGGTCGCTGTTGTCTGAATGAATAAAGTTAATGAAGAGATCTATGAAGTTTATGAAGTGGCCACTACATTTTCTTGTTTTCAGGATGAAGTGTGTTTTGGTGTTTCTTGTGGCTGAAGTGGGGACTGTGCTCTTGGAGGCTTCAAAGCCTCATGGAGAGGTGCAAATGACTGCTGAATGATTGTAATGACTTGACAGCCCACTGCAAACAGGCTACATCTATATAAGAACGGTCTATTGTTTTTTTGTTTTTCTTTTTCAAACAGACCCTCTACCAAATGGTATACAAGTCCCTTCATGGTAAAAGTATAAACACAAGTTTAAATAGCAAAAACGTTAAGAAAAAGTCAAATAAAATGCTAACTTTTTTTAACATTTAACATTTTTTTAGCTAGTCATACAACCGCACAAATGTTTTTTGGTCAGTAGCTTTTTTTTTTTTTTTTTTTTGCCATTAGATCTACTCTGTTTCTGGTGGTATGCTGTGAAGCATTCCTGCTTTGCATTCAAACATAGGAAAGCATAGGACATCCTTCGGACAGGGGTTGGCAGTTGCACATAACACACATCTGGTTGTTTTGAGGGTCTTGGGGTGTTGGTTTCTTCCGAGACCACATCTGTGGTGGAGAGGAAGATCATGGTCGGAAAAATTTGGATGCTGGCTTGTTGACTTGCGCCCAAACTGGAGGCAACTGCCAAGCAGAACCTTTTGACAGGCACTCGTGTTTCGTTCAGTAGGCCACAGTCCGTCGAGTAGATCAGCCAGGCATTTAAGATGCACAGGTCAAGAATGTATCCAAACAGGGGAAAGTACCATCGCCCTGAATTGACTGGGGTCTTGTACCTGTGTACCAGCATGTCAGAAAGATCAATGCTTCCCATATGCTGATTGTTGGCAGGGATGAGTGATGGGCATGGGAAGGCAATCTTTGTGTTGACCTTTTTGCTCCACCAAAACTCGGCACGACTTGACATGTCATGAGTCAGTTTTCTCTTTCTCACTTCCTGGTTTGCAGGCAAACTAAAAAGGCATACCATGACACAGTGACATCTACTGGATTTTTTAACATAACTAAACCAAGTGAAAGGGATTGCTCAATCAGGTTAAGTTTAACACAATTTTAAAGGAGATACAGTGACTCAAAATGTTTGCTCCCAAATGGTTGCACAAAACATTAAAGGGATGATTCTAAATAAATTACTCTCAGATTTGCAGATTTGTTCTGCAGCTAATTTTTTAAATAATCAATTAATCAATCACATAAAAACTGATAAAAATGTCCATTATAATTTCCAACAGCCCGAGGTGATGTCATCAAATGTCTTCTTTTGTATGGCCAATATTTTCAATACACTGTAATGTAAGAGAAGGAAAAGCAGCTAATTTTAAAGCAACACTTATTGTAGTAATCAATTGTCAAAACAGTTGCCAATCAATAATCTATCAACAGACTCATCAATTGATCCGCTCTTCATGGCAACTTTAGCGCAGAACAGCATTTGCTTATTGTTGAAAGTCTTTATCCTCCAAACGCTGTGTGATTGATTGACAGCTGAGCTAACAGAGGCACAAAGTCACAATATAAGAAAAACTCAACATTGGTTGAGAAATAAGGACGATGCCATTTAGCATCCAAACTGATGTTTTATCAGACTAGCTCAACCAAGAACCTAGGACAAGTACAGTCATTTAGCTGTAGAAGAAGAAAGTTGTTTTTTTTTTCCCATGTGTGCCTGCTCTTTGGAGCAGATTGTCTTGTAGTGCAGGTAGGCTGAGAGTTATTAAAAAACCAAGTCTGTGAGGAATTCAGTCAGAGTTTGTGAGGGGTTCTCAACTTTGACAAGTTTATTTTTTTACGTCAGCATGTACCATTACTGTATGTAACAAGTATTTTGTTTTCGTGACACAACAATGAGGATGTTGACCTTTCCCCCAAGTTCTCTCAAATACCTTGTTCATACTGGTTTCACAACATTATGATAAGAGAAATTTCTCTTGTGCACTGACCGCTCTGGCTACCTGAACTCTGGCTTCTTCTATTACAGTGTAAAATACATGGGGAAGCCATGTTTTTTCTCATAGTTGTTTGTTTTTATTCATTATCGAAGCTCCTTGAATTAATAAATAACTATTATATTCAAGACACCTGATTTTACGTAGTTTCCCTTTGACCTAATGAACTGGATTGTGACAACAGATTGAGATAAGATAAACACCTTCCACCTTCATATTGCAAAACACAAGAGACAGTCATCTCTGCTGTTATAAAAGAGATGTACCCCACAACGCCTAGACTCAGAGTTTCACAACAGCTGTAGATCTCACACGGCTCTCTGGTCTTTGACAATAGTTTTCTGACTCCGACAGTCAAACTGTTGAAAGGTAAGATGCAAAATTTCCTCTTCACTAATAAATGCAAAGTCTTTGGGGTATGTGACGACAGTTGGCCCTGGATATATATCACGACTTGATGTGACCATTAAGATACTGTATACTTTTGTTTTTCAGGATGAAGGGTGTTATGATCTTTCTGGTGTTGACGCTGGTCATCCTCATGGCTGAACCTGGCGAGAGTGGACCTCAATATGGATGGGGTAACTCACCACGTTTAGTTTTCACTTGAATAAGCTGAACCCCAGTTGATGTCAACAGGCTTCTTCAGTCAGTTGTAAGAACTATGTGGCCTGCAAAAGCTGTCAATAATAATTTGCCTATGAGAGTTTAGCTGGAAATCTGGGACCTGTGGGTAGTTGTCCACTTTGCTAGGATGGTAATATGTCCTTGGCTACAGCATACATTTCAGCTCTGCACGCTACTTTTCCTGTGCTCTCCTTTAAGAAAACCAAAAAAAAAAGAAACCAAGAGAGAGAAATTTTTAGTTTTATATTTTCTGTTTCAATGAAGGCAACCCCTAGTTTTCCATTAATGTTAATACATTTTTAAAAGTTTATATATGCTATGCTAAATAGGGGAACTAAAAGTAAAGTGTTAGCATTATTTTAAACATTAGTAAATAATATTAGGCAATGGCATAACAATGACTATCATATTGCTATGATAGTATTTAATTTTTGTCTCCTTGTCTGTTCACAGGCTATGGCGGGTAAGGACTCTTGATTGCTACTAATAACAGTAATTAATACAGTATAAAAAAACAACCAAAAGATCTACCAAAAAACAAAAAAACAATACCAATTAAAGATTAAACAAAAGTATATGATATATACATCTAGAACACTGGTGAATCTGATTTCTCTCAATTCCTTCCTAGGTATGGGCCCCAGAATTCGCAGCAGAATTCGAACAAGAATGGGCAGCAGAATTCGCAGCAGAATTCGGGGTATAATTCACAGAATTGGGGGTAGCAGCCAGTTGCAGACTACAGTCAACTTCCCAAAGCTGGCTGAAAGTTCACAGAGATGTGCTATTATCAGCTATGGTTTGGCACAGGAATCAACGTGACTTCAATAAAATGTTTTGCAATGAAAATGAAAAAATAAATAAATAAATAAACACATGGATAAGCAAACAAACCAGTTGTGCCAGATTTTCTTGAATCATGTAAAGATCATTTAGGGAATTTTGTCACAGCTTCAATTGGTGTTGAAAAATGTGAAAACTGTGCCACCTGGGCGTCTCCTTTGGTGAGTGATTGACAGACTTTTGTCTAATTGGTTTTGTTGGACAGTGCAGGGCAATTATAGGTGACATGTACATCTGGAGGGTTTTTCACACTAAAGCTTGCACAGTATTACCAGCAAATCTCACCCAGAGACCATCCTGAGTCAAACAATAGTGTGTCTGTTGCAATATGAGATATTAATATTCATTTCTAACAAATACTTATTGTTTTATGAGTTGTATTAGTTTCTACAAACAGAGACCATATAGAAACTTCAGGACATTATCCTTTGGTCACTGTTGGCATGATGTGTAAACATGTCAATGATATTGTGAGATTAGAAATTGAGATTAAAACCTGCTCATCTGCCAACAGAACTTGACACTGTAAAACACAATAACTAATACAATGCTGCTATATAGTATGTTTGACAACATGAGCATGGATCCATAAGCTCCTCACAGCTGTTAGGCACAGAATCACATCACCTTTATCTCCCTGCTGCTTATTTTTTGGCTCTAACTATCTATACATATACTACAACCATATAGATGTATGGACAGTTTACTGTATCTATGCTTTACTGTTCAGGGAGCACAGAACTGATATTTGAGTGTAAAAATGTGCAGAGTTGGGCGTACTGTTTGAAAAATATTATCAGCTACTCTACAAAAAAAGGAATCACTAAAGCAGTTAAGACAGAAAAACTACAGGGCATCAGTAGCCTGCAATACTAACATTCTTCATGTCAGAGGCTTTTATGTAATAGGAAAATAAAAGGTTGAATCATGGTTGTTGATCCCCTCGCTACTCCAAAGACATTTACAAGCAAAAAACACTTTGTTTTTTGTTTGTTTGTTTGTTTTTTTTGTTTCAGACTTCTGCTTTTTTGAACCTGGAGCCTGGCTGAGTGCTCCCGGGTCACATTGAGGCTGTAGTGAGCTCCAAAGAGAATACGAGATGTTGAGCTGTGTTTAAAGTCAGCAGCTTCTTGTTGGTTAAACAGGCAGGTAGCCCATTCCTCCTCTGACGCTTTTATTTCTGTCCTCACAAAAAGAAAAGAAATAAATTAACAAACTAGGAGCGACCTCTTTCCTTTACAGACGCTTAGTTGGTGTGAATCTCTATTCAAGCAGAGCTTTAAATGAGCCAAGAGACCACTGAGATCATACATTACTTTACCAACCACATCACAAACACTGATAATGGACCATTCTGCAAAACCCAGATTTATGGTTAATGCCTAGTTTTTGGAAGGTCATGTCATCCGGGAGCTGCCTTTCAAGGTTCTCCAATCTAGACAGAAGGAATCAGAGGGACTTGAGTAATTCCACAGGAACAGTAAACTACTCCCAACTCCAGCTGCTATTCTTAGAGGTATCAAGGGACATATTTTATTGTAAAACAATAAACCTGTTCATATTTTCAGCCTCAATTTAAAAAAATTGTTTATGGCTGTAAAAGGAGACAACATCCCATTTCCACTAAGTGGGGTGCTATAGTATCATCCTCTTTAATTCTGCTCCCTTGTTTGGTCTCTTTACAGGACAAATTGAAACACAAGTGTGTGGTGGCTTTGTCCAGAAACAGCTACACGAACTAGTGTCACATTATTTGCATCTCATATTCCTTGATATAAAAAAACCAATCAGTAAATATGAGCCAGTTGTGTGTAGTTTGCTTATGTCACTTCAGGGTGTGTGTTCACCCTCTCTCTTTTAAGATAATGCACTGTTACACCTACACGGTGGTGCACCTTATGATGTGTCAGCAGGCCTGAATAAAATATTCAGCATGTATTACATAGCATATAAAGTGAATTTGAAGTTCTGTGCTGGTTACAGAAGTCTTCTGCTTGTTATGTCACATAATTCGGAACTTGAAGAGCCAATCTCTGCAGCTACACACTGCCAGGAAATGTCATCTTTAATATTAAGGATGCCTTTATATCACCACTGCTGCGGGTTGTGTCCAAAAATGTAGTTAAAAAAAAAAAAAAATTATACCTCATAGATTCTTTTCATAAATTGTGGCAGCTACAGGAGTACAACAAAAGACATGCTCTCAGCTCTTAAGAGAGGAAGTGAAAAAACTGGTTGAAATGTATGAATTCATGATACATCAGTGCCTAATACTTTATCAGCATAGAAATAAGAGAGTGTAATGCAGAACTTTCTTACAGGCAGACCACTTGATGTCTGGTTCTAAATGGAGATTTTATTTTCTTTCTTTGGGATTGAAAGGGACTGAGAGTACCAGACACAATATAGTTTAGAAATCACAGGAAAAAAAGACCCTTCAGAATTTCAGTTTCTGTTGATTCTGTTGATCAGTATGAGGGGAATCTAGTGATAGTTGTCTGTACAACCATGTGTTACCAACAGGAACAGCTAATAGCTAATTAAGCATATTGTAATGGTGCCAGTTAGACAAAATATACAAGAAAAAAAACAGTGTTTAGTCTATAGTCTTGTCTTGTTCCAAGTCAAAGGCCGAAACAGTGAGGCTGCAGGCCCTAAAACCAAAGCAGTGAGTTCAAAGATGCTAAAATACTCTGTGGAGTACTGCTGGCGTGTCTTTGTCCCACCAACAGGACACTGCCAAAGATCTGTTATATTATTTAGACATTTGTTTAATCCAATAATTAGCTTTAAAATTACTCTTCCATCCCAGCTTTTAGCATGTGTCTAAACCCTCCTGCTTCTATCCAATCCCAGACCAGCTGGTGTGGCTTCAGAGAGAGGAGCCCATGCAGGCTGAGGTGTCACAGATAGGGATGATGGCTCTCTTTCACTGTCGCCTGAAGACAACCTAAAGGGCATCATGGACCAGCGCTGGAAATTGACACCTGCATCCCCCATAAAATAAGACAAACACACACCAACCCAGCAAAGTTTGTTTAGGGGCTTCGCTTAAAACATATTGATCGGAAATGTGATGTGGTCAAAGGAGGGATGAGGTTAGAAAGGAATGTGTGTGTGTGTGTGTGTGTGTGTGTGTGTGTGTGTGTGTGTGTGTGTGTGTGTGTGTGTGTGTGTGTGTATGTGTGTGTGTGTGTGTGTGTGTGTGTGTGTGTGTGTGTGTGTGTGTCTGAGGGTCACCTGTGTCATTGGCAGTGGTTGTTAAAGGCGATTGCTGGCCTCACACACACACCAGCCCTTCCCAGACAGAGACATGTGGTAAATAATAGAAGAGCAATGACAGAGGGCAGACACACACAAACACAGATGAGCAGCAAGGTTAAAGATGGGTGTGGGTGTAATGGGAGAGCTCTTTATCGACACGTCATTAATACATGAGGAGGGTTCACCAAAGCAGGGAGGGGAGAGAAAGTCGTGTATTCAGTGTGACATCTGCACAAGTCTTCACAAAATAAAATAAAATTAATGTTGAATTACAAATGAATACTTCTGAGAAACCTAGCAATAAAATTAAAGGCAGGACAAACTGACAAACAACAAAAGCACATTATAAACATGATAAAAGACGAACCTTGTCTTCCATAATTTTACAACTGCTGAAAGTCTACTTGATTAATTGACTGGTTCACTGAGATAAATTTTCAGATATTCCAACATTTCAACTCATCAAATCTAAGGATTGATGCTACATATCTTTGGGATTTGGAGTGCAGGTCCTTTGCAAATGTAAAATAGCTGTTTTTACTATTTTCTGACACATTAGAGACAAAGAAATGAGCCTGTTTATTGAGAAATTAACTGTTATCACTTTAATAATTTGAAATGAATAACTTTTTAGTTTCTTTTTCAAAATCCTGAATTTAAACAAGACAAAAATTCAATTAATTAATTTGGTCAGTCACAATGAAAATGTAATGGTAGGGAAGGAATCTAAAAATAACACTCTTCCAGCCAGGAAGGAACAGGGTCGCAGAGGAAATACTGGATTCTGTATGTATGAGAGGCTGCAGCTGTAAAAGCAGAAAGATGACACACAACTGACTGATGATTACAGCAAAGTAGAACAAGTGGAGTCTGAGCGGAGTCTGTCTTCCAAAGAGACAGATGATTTAAAAAAAACAACCTGCAGACAGGGTTTTGTTGCCAAAGCAGCACTTTTAATTCAGCTGACCACACTGTAGCAGTGCCATGAGAAAATGTTCTGAAATAGACACGACCTTTTATATAATACAAATGCAGTAACATTGATGCTATAGGTTACATAAAAGAAGGCCAACATCATAAATAAAGGAAACAGGGAATTAAAAGGAAAGTCTTAGGACCACTTGTATCAAGGACATTCAGGATTCACCATAATCACATTATCATAATCAACCAGAACATATTCAACTACAATTACCGCCTCATGGTTGCACCCCTCCACCAACTAGTCCAGTTGCAGTTTACATCCATGTCTGTTGTAGTAGTGTAGTGCAGGAATTTAATAAGAGATATTTTATCAAAATTAGCACATGAATTCTTGAGTTATGGCCAATGTGTTTTGTAAGGCCACAGTAGACCTTTGACCCTTGAACACCAAAATCTCATCAATTCATCATTGAATCCATTTAAATAGGGAAGAAGGACGGACTGACGGACGGACGGAGCTGTCGCCAGAGCCAAGGCAGGAAAACAAAACAGCATCAAATTCAGAAAACATCAGTGGGTTTTCTGTAGCTCTGTTAAGTATTCAATTTAAAAAAAATAATGCATTGTTTGTGGTTTGTCAGTCAAAAATACAAGGACAAATAAAAACAGCAGCTGGATTGTGTGAGAGGAAAGCAGACAGGAGAAAGTTACTGACTGGATTCAGCTTTTCTTTTCTGACACACTGAAATGTTTAAATGGGAAAACTCACCACTTTCTCTCTGTCTTTCTGCATCTTCCTGTAATTACCCTGTTTTCCTGAGAGTTAAATTACAGCTGCTGCAGGCGACTATCACTCAGTAACAGATACATGTGAGGTCACACTTTACTACATCTGCAAACCTCTTCTGGTTATTTTCACGCCTTGTTTGTAATTCTATTGAATTAATCATCATATCCACAATTAGTAGAAGTGTCTCATTCAGGTCTGACTCTGTTTAACTAGTAGGTGTCATCAAATTACATAACTGACAATTAATTGTCCTGATATTTTGAGATTTGTTAGTGATTTTATTTGGGTAAAAACAATGTGATCAAAGCTTTATCTGTTATTAGCAATGCAACGGAAGCTCTTCTTCTGAGTGGTAAACACATGCAAAAGGACGAATGGACTCTCTCCCTATTCAGTACATCAAATACAATGTTTTATAATAGTACATTAGAATAAAAACCCACTATAGAGAGAAGAAAAGACAGAGACTAATGGACAGTGAGGCTCAGGAAAAGACAGACAGAAACTAATCTCATCCATCCGCACAGATCAGATTTCATACAGGAAATAGGTCTCTTTCTCGTCATTCCTCATCGATTCTTCTTTCCCTTCACCTACTCTCTGTGTTTTCTGTCACTCCCACATTTCTTTCTCCTTCAAACGGATGAATGGATGGAAGCGGAAAAAAAAAAAAGCTGCAATTCCTCTGAAGATTTATTTTCTGCTATGGAACAAAACAGTCTGGAGAGAAGAAAAGAGCACAAATAAAATATAAGTTTGTTGCTAGTTTCTCTTATTGAACACAAATGCTACACAATAATTAGATAGTTAATCCTAAAGTAAATTTGACAACTTGTTTTTTATATGAGTTTGATTGAAAATAAAATGTGTTTTGACTGTGAGGGGAAGAAACCTGCAAGAAAATCAGCATGCATGATTCCCTGTGATTTCATGTGTATATTCATACATGGGAATGTTGGTCCACAACTACACCAATGAAAACTACCACAACTCACTATGCAGAGTTGCTTCCAGAGTGCAAAGAAACCCAAAAAACAAAGCAAAAAACTTTCTTACTGCTGTTGTATTAGTTTGTGTCTCAGCTACAGCCTGAAGATAAAGTCGTTTGGCATTCTCACCAGAGCAGATGTCGCTGAGTTCACTGATTTCTTCCTGAACTCTGAGAAGGAGGAGGTCCTGCAAGATTTCCTGCTGCTGCTCCTCAGCTTCCACCCCGAGAAGCTCCAGGTGATGATCCTTTAATCTCAGCAACGCACGGCCTGCAAATTCATCCACAAGCACGGTGTGTGTCCAGTGTAAATCAGGTGTTCTCAAAGCAAAGTAAACCACAACCATAGTACGGTCAGGGCTGAATTTAACATTACCTGCAACAAAACCCTTAAAGAAATTCTTTATATAAAACTACAGACTAAAGTTAACTTGTGTGCATTTTCTTCGTGTTACCATCTAACATTCATGCCAGTAAAACAGCTGAAAACATGAGCAGTACCTGTTATGGCGTGTTTAATGATGGCTTTATGCAGCGTGCTCATCTGGGCTGGATACTGCTCCTGCACCCACTCCAGCACTTCCTCCACCGTCCACGACGACACTCGCTTTGACAGGCCCATCACGCTGCAACCACATCAGCAACGCCCTGAGAGGACACAAGCAGTGACGATGCAGACACAGTGTCATGGAGACTGACTAATTTAAAACTGTCTACTTCAGCCTCTTGTTTGAATCACTGGCACCTTCCAGTGCTCCTTGTAAGCTCCTTCTCATCAGGTAAAAAGTGACGCCGCACTACAACATCTGGTACTCATCTTCACCACCTTGTTTGGTTTTTTTCTTCATGTTCAGCTTGTGTTTTTAAAGCCAAATCCAGTTTTATTACAACCTGGATCTAATTTCCGTTGGTTTGGCCGTTCCAGTTAGCAATAATGCCAATAATGAGTTTTTAAACTAGGCTTTCCTCTGAAACATTATAGAATATTTAAAACAGAACATTGACATTATTCAATTAAACTCACAAAGGTAATGATTTTGACATGACCATAAACAGGAAGAAACATGAGGAGTTACACAGTCAGACAGTTTTTAGACCAACCGATGTAAAAAAAACAAAGGCAAACTAAAGTTATTGACCTTTGACTTTGGTCATTTGTGTCTTGAATAAACCAAAGTAGTAATTTGCCAAAATAAGATCATCAGATAATAAGATTATCTGGCTAAATTGTTGGTTTGTGTCAACCATGTTTCTAGATCTTAGCAAGTGCTATGATAACCAATAGAATTAAAGACCAGAGCTACAAAGATAATATTGAAATCTAAATAATAATTTTCCTTTAATATTTCCATAGTACTTCAGGTCAGCACGAGTGTTTGCCAGGAGGCTGAGACTGAGCAAAGTAGCTCTTTAAGATCATACTGAAGTAACTGGGTATGTTTTTAATATTCATTCTCCTTCACTTCTTATGTATAGGGCTACAACTGATTCTTATTTTTTATAACCAATTATTCTCTATATAATTTTTCCGTGATTTTAATCAGTTTATAGTTTACTCAGATCATCAAAATCATAATTTCACAGAACCCAAAGTGTTGCCCTGAAATTGCTTGTTGTCCCACCAACAGTCTGAAATCCCCAAATTTCATTTTACAGCGAGTGTGTTTGACATGAATCACTTAATTGACTAATTTTTCAGCACTACTTATGTAGCAGGAGATTGTCCCCAGTAAAAAAAAACCAAAAGGATAATCAGGATAACAAGGCTCATTATTTCAGAGGACCAGCAGCACTGATTGTGGATGAAGCAGGATGATAGAAAACATCCCTGTGTGCCTGTGATTATTAAAGTTCAGCAGACCAGAATCTGAGCCGCCATCACTGCGGCAGCTCTTGTGGGCGCCTTAGCCGAGGACACTGTTGCCTGTGGTAGACCCTCGAACGTGAGGAAATGTCATATTCTCCTGATATTTAATGCTCTGGATTAAATTTCCGTCTCATGTGGTGTCACCTACTTACTCGCCATAAGCCTGTTTTCCAGTGATTAATTTGACAACCTCCTGAACATGATGACAAATAGCTGAGTGTGGCTTCATCCCATCCAGGGACAGAGTGCAGGGGCAGAGTGTAATTTGTATATATACTAGTGTCAATACACCACCTTAGTTCAAAGACTAATAGCAGAACAATATGTTTTTGATATCTTATTTTAGGAACGTAAACATATTTCTCTACAAAAACCACTTCTCAGCTGTTAAAAGTTTCCTAAAACTGAATTATTATTTAAATCAGAAAATATCTGATCAAAGAGCAGCAGAATAAAAAGATGAGTAAGTATATCATATTTGTTTAGAGCTACAGATATATTTTAGTATGTACCAAAAAGTATAATTAGGTGTTCACTGTTTCCAGCCTTAATATTGTGATTTAAATATAAATGGGGAAACATACATACATACAAGTAAAACCTCAAGACAGACATCATGTCTTGTGGTTTGATGAAACTTTCTTATGGCTACAGATATTTCAAATGGATTTCTCATGTGTTACAATGGGTCAAACTAAACTCCAATCTTCATATGAGACTTGTATTCAGGCTGCAGGTTGCAGTCGCCCTTCACACATCCAGAGATGTAATCCTACCACCTTGTGGTGTCCTGCAGAAGTACAGCATCTCCTGTTCAAGACTTTAAAACACTAGTATTTATATGAGCAGTTACTCAAGAGACATAACCTTCCGGAGAACTTAGGCTTGTTCCTTAATCAGCTTTTCTCCATTTGACATGTCGCAATCTGGCCTTGATTCATTCTCTTTCCCATGGTGGGAGGTTCAGGCCAATTCTGTTCATTCGTTTTTCTTAGCAAATGGCAAAACATGAACTCACCAAACTTGTGTGAGAATGTTTTGGGGTTTTCCATAACATTTTATACATTTATCATTCATGCATCATTTCATCTAAAACTTTTTTTTTCTTTAACCTTTGTTACTCCATCACCTCACAGTCACGTGGTTTGATGCTGTAAAAACCTTTATGTAAAAACTGAGGAAGCTGAAATGGTTGTAAATGTTGACAAATTGTAAGTATTGTATTCCTGGAGACCTGCTATCTCCGAATTTAAGCAGTTATTCTCAAGTCTTTACTGGGCTGTAACATCTGTGTACCTGCGCTTATAGATAACACCGAGTTAAAATGTCAGAATTTTGAATAGAGTTTGGCGTACCGTTTTGTGAACATCTGAGGACGGGCCCGCCCAGTGGCTTACAGTAACCCAGCGGTGTACAGTAAAGCCCAACAACAGCATCAAACATTCAAAACCGACTGCAGGTATGAACACACAATGTCCTCTTTACAAACTTTGTGTTTGTCTGAGCAGAAGTTGTATCTACCTCAAGCCGGGTCCGCTGCTGACTGATGAAGCATGAGTGGCGGACCGGGTCTGTACCTGTCCTGTCCATGCAGCGTCACATTAGGTGCATTCCTTTCATTTCCCGGGCTCCGCCCACCGCGGGGGCGCTCTCGACATCTCCTCTTTGCGCACTCCCGCTGCACATGCGCTCATGATGCCTTCAGGTCCTGCCAGAAATGTTGGCATTTATGTTGAACATTCATGCCAACAATGTTCCATACAGACGCCAATATTCATATCTTATAAAATACCACGAAAACGTTGCTGGTAGTTGTTATGGTGCCATCGTGGGACAATTAACTACTAGTTTAGTGAGCCGTGTCTGCATTTAGAGCTGTTGAAGTTTTATTTTGCCTGCTGTGTAAGAGGCCTCAATCATTTGCCAGGTTTGCACTGGGGGAAACCATGAGCACCTTTATTACTGTTTGCTGTATTTTAAGAGTTTTGTAGTTTGTTCTTTAATATTGGCCAGGAGACAGATGATTAAAACACAAGTGGGCTCATCATTTCAGGACTGATTCACAGAGCTCAGCAGGGTGGCTGCATATGCACAGACCTCTTACTGAACAGGAGATAGATTGGAAAAATATGCTTTAAAATGAGGTAAATATGTCATACATGTTGGAAAGTCTCATGACTGGATTAACCCACTTTTTGCCTGTGATCCTGTATCCCCAAATAAACTTGTGATAATGCCATTACTGAGCTATTTATTCTGGCATATGCAGCATGTAAGCATAATAACAACTGAAATACTGAAAGTATAATTATATGTTGACACAGAACGGGCTAAAATTGAAGCCTGTAGGAGAAACAGAAGACACCTTGAGGCCCATATTTTAACTGTGCATTAGTTGTGCATTTTGCTGAACAACGGTTACAGTTATCTTGCACCTTGATAATCCAGTCTTGTATAAGCTGATAACCAACCCCTTGAATATTTGATTGATAAATTAAAACGTACACACTTAAATCACTTTGGTTATGTCCAGTTCATCCAACAGAGGGCGCATGCGTACAGCAGGAGGAGGATGCTTCCTCACCAGCTGCTCGGCAGGCAGAGCAAACTCCACCTGGGGTTTTGTGATGGTCACATGACGATGTTGTGGATATATTACTGCAAATGTGTGGGTGAGCTCTCCACTACGGAGCTGGTGCATGGTGCAGACCCTCTGATTCGTTGCAGTTTTAAGTGACACAGTTGACAGCTGGCGCACTGAAGTGACAGAAACCTGGATTTTCAGCGTAAAGACGCAACTTTTTGTGGGAAATTATGAGAAACGTGGAGCTGTGATTTTTTTTTTCTTTTCTTTTTTTCTCAATTTACCAGCTGACAAGGTGAGATAAGAACTTTTGCCACTTAATTTACCTGAGTTTGGTGTTTTTATGTCGTGAAAGCTAATCAGGGAAAGTGTTCAGACTTGTTGCATAAAGAACTTAAAACTACTTTTGTCCGTGAAATGGACCAGTTTAAAACTTCAATTAACACGGTCACCTGGAGATGTGGAAAAGTGAGCTTCCAGGATCAGAAAACTGCATTCATACCTGCATACCTGCTCTAGATAATTCACTGTGAGATGCATAAAGATGGTAGAAGATTGATCCACTTCAAGATGATTCATACCCTAATATGTTGAGTGTTAACAGGTGAATGACAAATGCACAGCCTCTGAAAAACGCTGCAGAACTATAAAGTCACCACATGATTTATTGGCTGGGGGGTTCACTGTGGACCTCATTGTGACCTTTTGTGCTGGCAAACTGGTTGGACATCTGTTAAGTTATTATTGCAATTAGTTTAAATGACAAGAGTTAAACCTCTGATGTGCTGCATGTTAGTTATTGGAGTGGAGTGCTATAGTATAAAAGGTCAGGAAATGCACATTTAATGGAACTCATCCGCAGAAAATTGTTGCTTTGTGTTTCAGCGGTCATGGGTGAAGTATCCCTGCCTTTAATTAACCAAGAAAATGGGTTAATGTTGCACATGGATGACTGAGCAAAGACATTGGATGTTCACTATGTATAGACAGAAGGGTGGTGCTTTCAAGTGCTGCAACTAACCCCCCTGCTTTGAAGTTTAAGATTTGTAAAATCAACTTTTGAGCTTTTATTATAAATAATATAAAAGCCTGGGTTTTTTCTTTATTTTTAATGGTGTTTAATTGTTTGAACGGGATAAAAGCACTAAGTCAGTGAGCCTGCATGTGTCAGACATTAACTTGTGTCTTCTTTAGAAACTTGTGAGACAGATTTTTACACATTAAACCACCAGCATTATTTCCTTGCTGCCTGCTCTGTTCAGTATTATCGTTCAAATCTCATATTTTCAAAAGCTGTCCAGGCAGCAGAGACCACACGCACTGCTTCCCTCTGACCTGCCAGATAATCGGATGCTCAGTTGGGGGCAAATTTTAGGACGCGACGACGCATGACAAGATAATTGTTTCCTTTCTTTCTGAGTGAATCTCCAGTCTCTTTCTCTCGCTCTCTTTCAGTTCACCAGACTGTCCACTCTCTGCCTCTCTGTGCATTTTCCATGGAGTTAACTGAACCCAAAGACGCTGCAGATTCTCCTCAAAGCTTTCACCAGCAAAACCTATTGCAGCAGATTATGAAATAATCAGCTGACAGAAGAAGTGATGCTGAGTGTACCACCAGTATTAATTGATTTTCACACAAGGCTTCAAAATATGTTCATAGCAATATGTGCTTTACATTTTCTTCCCATAATGATGATGAATACAGCAGTTGCAAGATCTGTTATGGATGTTGATGCAAACAAGACGTGACATGTAATTCACAGTCTCTCTATCCAGACTTTGTTGTTCACTGAAACAGCTTTTTTAGCCCAAGTACCAATATGAAAGAACTATTTCAGTGGTTATCAAAACACAAATGTGTCTGTTCCTCTCATTAGCCAAAGGTAAGATCTACCTTCATAATCTTGGTTTAAAACTTGCTGCTATTGCAGCTTGGTACCTTTTAATGTGAAACTGCCAATATGGACAATGATTGAGTGAATGAATGGTGCCTGCATATTAAAGCAGAATTAGTTGATTTTTGTTTTGGCCACTTGGGGACAGTAGAACAAAATGTAATCACAACTCTGATCTATTATTACTTTAAAATGTTGATATGGTGAACGTGTTAGCAGACAGTTGCCTATTTACACGACCAGCAGGTGAGAAACAACATTATCTTTCATTTAGAGTTGTTCTACTTTCCACTGGACTGAAACTCCACTTCCCTTTAGCTTTGTTTTGAGAAAAATCCTAAGAAAAATATCAGGTTCAGCAGCTAATGATAGCTAGCAGCAAATAACAGGCACAGCTAGGCACTGGCTAGCTAGTGTTTGTCTCTGTGTCCACTGTGTCTCTTTGCTATGTGGTGGTGGATGTGTAATTTACTTACATCAGGTTTATTCGAGCTTTTTTGCTGAAAAGAGTCGCCTGCTGCTAGAAATGGGGATGATGCTAGCGATGAGAGTGAACCAAAACAGTAAAGTTGTGGGTTGTAAAACCAAAACAATGGACTCAAAGATGCTAACACTCTTCACAAGCTGCACCTTGCACATTAGCCATAGTCAATTCTCCCTTTTTTAATATAATCAGAATCAGAATCAGTTTTATTGCCAAGTATGTTTTCACATAAAAGGAATTTTTTCTGGTGATTGGTGCAATTGAGGATCAGGGGGATCAGCAACAGTGGGGCTCTCTAGCCTTGTTGATAAGGCTGATAGCAGATGGGAAGAAGCTGTTTTTGTGGCGAGAGGTTTTGGTCCTGAAGGACCGCAGCCTCCTGCCAGAGGGGAGTGTCTCAAAGAGTTTGTGTCCAGGGTGGGAGGAGTCAGCTACAATCTTCCCTGCACGCCTCAGGGTCCTTGGGGCGTACAGGTCCTGGAGGGATGGAAGATTGCAGCCAATCACCTTCTCCGCAGAGTGGATGATAAAATCCTTATTCAGTGCAATTTTGAGCGTAAAAGTTTGATGCATTGACTCCAGTATTAATTTTTTTTTTTCCTGTTTTCACTTTGTTCAGGATTTGATTTTAACTTAGGTCCATGATATACAGATAAAATTAACACCCAACAATAGACCTACTTGACTGTCAAATAGTTAATTAATAAGACGTATAACCACACTTTATCTTTCCTGCAGCTTTGATTCTTCTTGGCTTGTTGTCCCACTGGCTCTCGAACTGTTTGTAGTTATTGGATGGAGCTCCAAGAGGGAAAGCCTCCAGTCATTTGAGGGATGAAGAAAGTAGAAATCCGCTTCCCATAAAGGTTCAATAACATTTAAATCTGATTAAAGAGACGGCTAAAGGGAATCCAGTGCGATGAGTAACGGCTGATATTGAGTATTAGAGCCTTCTTTGGTATTTAATCAGATGGAAATGTGGATAAATGAAAAAGAGAACGACTCATTTAGGCAATGTATTGTTTTTGCAGCTCCTGGTTTAATGCTTCTACCAGGTTAGGTATGTGGACACTTGGGCTTGGATATACAGTACTATAGGCAGTGGTTTTCAATGCCTTTTGTCACTTGTGGTCAGTGCTGCTGCTCCTAGAGGATGCTCTGGTAGTTCACCTATTTTGTTGTGCTTTGAGTGAATTAGCCCTTTAAATGAAACACACTTGGCTACTGTCAACATGTGGTTTTGAATTTCTTTCTAAATTTCAAGCGGTGTTTCTATTATTTTATCTCTACAGACGTAGAGGTGATTAGAGCAGAGAGAGGTAACTCTTTGCTTTGTAAAGTGGCAGCTTTGCTTTCCCACCATCCTCTGCTGGCACTGAGTAACAGACACCAACTGAGTGTGTGTGATAAAAGAGCGTTATATCCTGCCACACTCAAGTGTAATCAGAAGATAACTCAACTCATGAATGCACCCACACATGCTGCAGACACAGTCACACACAAGGACATATACATGGAGGGTTTAGTGGGATCTCCTAGCAGCCCTAATGGTTCCTGCCTAGCTTCAGTCTAAATGTCAACCTAACCCCTCTAGCCCCTCTGTAATGAGAAAGTCCAGACTGAGCACTTTTTAACCACTTTGTCAAACACTCACAGATCTGCCACCGGGGCTTGTGGGTGTTTGACAACCACCAACTCCTGACTACAGCAGATTTAATTCTGTCCCTCAGAGATGCCTGCATCTTACACAGACATCTCAGTCATGAGTCTTATCTATTTGTTCTGTGTTCCCTTTCACTTTATTCATATTTGGTTTGCATCATGTGTAGCGTGGGAAACCCTGTGGAAACTCTGGAGAGCAAACGTGCTCCACTTATAGTGAATAGTGGCTGCAAGGTAATGTGAAAAAGCAGTGACGGTTGTTCATAGAGGGAGCAGCTGATTGCGATTCATTACCAGTTAAATTCTTCATGAATAAAAAGTGAAATTCAACCTGCCTCAAATTAAAAATTGACCTGTCCCAGAAGTTGTGTGCCAGATTTGCAAACTGTAACCCAGCAATGGCTGCACCTGCTGGATGACATTGTCCGCTGTGTGTTTAAAGTGGAATTACCTCTCATGATGATGAGTGGCTTCTGAGACACTTTCCTCTCCCAGGAAATGTTTTCATTAGATTTATGTGCCCATGTGGCCCCTGGTTTTGAAAGGAGGACTTGTTGGATTCCAACCATAACTATATTTGTCAAAGCGCCCTTCATTCTTCACCTCTTGTTATTTATATGTGGTTAAATACTTGGGATGCATATATCACAGCTGCTTAAGATAAAGTTACAGTTCTGGAGCTACTTTTTATTAAAGTTATTTTTATGAGTCGGATATAAGCATCCAACTGTTACTGGATACAGGATTTTTGAGGCCAGTGCTGATATCGATTGGCAAAGAAGTCAGTCTTTTTATTTATTCATTTATTTTCTTACAATTTTGAGATTTACAATTGTAAGATTAAATTGAGATTCACACAATTTCAGTACTGTACCTGAAATGGATGATATAAAATCCTGTTCAGATTCTGTGTTTGTGTGATGTATTCAATGACCTCACAGACCACTGCTGTCTACAAGCTGCCTCCGCTTTTGCGTCTGTCTTAAAAGGTACATTATTATAACCTCCTCCACTGTCCCCTGAGCTGCTTTCTAGTAGATGTATTGCTTAACATCTATGCCAACATAAATGGCACATTGCAGTATGTTGGCAGTGACACTGTTTGAAGTGCACGTATCTATTTCTGTACATAAAAGGAGAATAAATTAGCCCTTAGTTTAAGTTTCCAACTTGTAAATAGCATGCACTTCAACGTTTAAGTCCTAATTACAACAGGGAAACTTGGATACCTCATATCCAGAATTCAAGGTAATTAAATCCAAATTTAATTAAACTGTGTTCAAAAACCTGTATTTTTAACCCTTACATAACCAACTCGGCAATCGTGGTTTGAGTATCTTTCCCATCTCGACCGTCCTTGGGTTCAGAAAAGAGATGAAAAGCCTGGACATCTAAAGGAAGTTTGGAGAAGAACCACTGCTCCTTTGTGTTGAATGGATCCAGTTAAGTTGGTTTGGGCATTTGATCAGGATACCTCCTCGAAGCCTCCCTGTGAAGGTACTCCAAGCATATTCAACTGGGAGGAGACCTCAGAATGAACACAACTGGGTGATTTTATATCCCGTCTGGCCTGACAAAAACCTGGGGATGCCCCTAAGATGAGCTGGAGATTGAGGTTTTCACCATTTCTGCCCGCTGCCACTAAAACCTGGATAAGTGGCAGAGAACTGATGTTTGGACGTGCAGATGTGTTCTAGTAGTAGATTATTTGAAAACTGTACATGACTATAAGCTCTATGTTTGTTCAGTTGGTGACATTCAAACACTACCATGGGAAAAGTGCTCTTTAGTCACCAACATTGTTTGACTGGCCTAATAATGTAGGGTTTGGCCCTGCTGATGCATTAATATAGAAGCCAAAGAAACTTCTCAAGGCCAGTTGGTATGAAAGGTCAATCACTTCACTCTTGCCAAATGTCCGACCTTCCCACAATATTTTATGCACATTCATTCACAGCTTGTAAAAATATCTTCCAAAAAGGCAAACAGACAGATTGAATGGGGCAAAATCACAAACCCTGTCCAAATGTGTTGGCGGAGGAAACAAATCACACAACACTGGTCTAGAGACATCCACAATCCTCACACCAGAAGGATTTCCTTCTGTTTGTTTAGCTTGGATCTACGTCTTTGTGCATGTGTGTGTATTGTAGCTTGCAGCAGAGAAAAAGCTCTAACAGCTGGTCTACCGGATTCACAGCACTAGAGGGCAGCAATTAAAAAACACACTTTCATTTGAACTTCTGTACCTGGGAGGACCCAGACAGATATAAACAACCACAACCCTATTACTAATGCAACCTCCACCCAAAACTTTAATTATCCCCTTGACCTTAAAATCCTTTAAGAATGTTATGTAGACTCGCCAAAATGTCTTCACCTTTCAAAAATGTCCTTATTTTTGATGTCTCAAATTGGTTTTCACAAAAGAACACATACAGACACTGACTCCTGTCCTCCTTCGTTTCGCTTCCGAATGACTTTTATTATACCATCAATACAAACAACAATGTAAACAATATAAAGATGTGGGTTGGTTTAGGAGAGGTAGCAGTGTCTTTTGTAATGAATAACGATGACAGTGGATCATACTGTATCTTTCCTGTTCAGTCAGGAGGAGATGGAGAACAAGGCCATGTATCTGAGCACATATGAAGAGAGGGACAGCGGCTCCATGTATGAAGAGGCCTACGATGGACGCAACCTGTCCAAACTCAACCTGTGTGATGAAGGTAAGACGGAGAGTTGAGACTTGGAGAGTTTAACTGTACGAAGCGGAAAAAGTTTAACTTAAGGCTCGTCATTGTTTTTTTTACAGAAAAACAGACAGTTTTACACTAATTTTCATTCTGAGTTTAATGCCCTCCAACAATGTTCTGTTTTCTACTGCAATACTAACTAACTTCTGTAGCTTCTTATTGAAAGGACAGCTCCCGATATGTTCCAGTAATAAAAACTGGAGAAAAGACTGTGGTGAAAACATTAATGATTATGTACCAGAGTCCCTCTATGAACATAAAAAAAACAAGAAATGGTAAATCTTTATTAATTGCTTTTTTTTTTAAATCAAGTGTTCTCTCTGAAATGTTGGATTTTCCATTGAGTCCTGACTAGTTTCTTAACTGTTTTTTTTTTTCTTTCAAGATTCTCTAAAAATTGAAACAAAACCAATGAACTATATAAATGTGGTGTGAGTATGTACACGCAAGCACAGATTCTGAAAGGGACTTTCTACAATATTATTTATGCGTGTACACAAACGCCCACGCTCACTAATAACCAATTCAGACTCTGTCAAGTATGCTCATACACACACACACACACACACACACACACACACACACACACACACACACACACACACACACACACACACACAGAGACAATGCTGTCACCATTTGGCATTCGCTCTACTCTCGTTATGGTCATCTGTGAAAGCAAGGAATGTCCAGGAGCAACATCTGTGTGTGTGTGTGTGTGTGTGTGTGTGTGTGTGTGTGTGTGTGTGTGTGTGTGTGTGTGTGTGTGTGTGTGTACAGGTGCAGCTGAACGAATACACAGTTGACCGTGTGGTGTTCTCAGGTTTCGACCCAGGGCTTTGCAAGAATGGTGGGAAAGACTTAGTGAACATTAACTGGAGAATTTGTTGACATTTTAATGGAAAGTGGACAATTGCCTCACACATCAGAAAGGCTGTCCTCGTCAAGCTTCACTAATCCTAGAACATTTTTCACACCTTGTTCAATTGAAGGAGATATTCCCAACCATGGAGCAGTTTATGTGATTTGGGTAGAAATCAGTAGAAACAAGCAAAACAAAGCAGTTTGGAGGTTTCTATGAGACCCTGGCAGGGTTTTAATAAGAGGGAGATCCAACAATGATTCACACAACTACAGGACACGGTGTACATTATGGGTGAAACACATTGTGAATGATGGGTAAGAAACAACTTTCATCCTGGAGGAAAGATCAGGGTTTATGGGTTGTGACCTCTGACTTGAGTACAGAACCATAATAGCACATAATGATCAATTTGACAATGACATGTTAATGTTCAGATGTACACACTTAGATTAACGCCTTCAAAGTAGTTTTTGATGTGTGTTTGTGCTCGCACACGTACTGGCACCATCACCTGCCAGTTACACAGACAGTGCCTGACTTCTGTGAATATGGAGCACTTGCCAAGCACCGTATGTATTTGATTTGGAAAATTGAAGTTAAAGGAACAATGCTCTGCCCTTGTAAACTCACTAATTTCACCACCAATCGGCCAGTAACTGACTCACACTGGCCTGGACTGGAAATAAACAAAATGTGTCAATTTTTTTTTTTTGTTGCACCTCCAAGTTTACTAATAAAATAAACCTCAGAGTTTGCTAATCCACAACGAATCTGCCTATTACATTCACTGTCTCATTCTTTGTCCAAACAGTACAGTGTGTTGACAATAGCCGCACCAGACAGACATGACTCAGAGAACATACAGCAGTGCAATAATGGAATTCCCAAATGTGTTTACAGTTATTTAAATGTTTAAATATTTATTTCTCTTTCTCTAATGTCAGCTGGAAAAGTTTTACAAGTGTCACTGACCAAGGTTTTGTCTTCTTATTTTCACTATTGCATTTCTGCTGTGCTGTAGATCACAGAAACAACTGTATAAAGACATATTTTAAAGTTACTGAACCCTCAGCTACCACACAAGAAAGCTTTTGTTGATGAAACAGCAGGTTGATTAATTAATTAGCAAATTGACTCAAAACTAATGGACAAAAAATGAATGATGAAGTCATTCAAGTCATTAGAAATGCCAAACATTCTTGTAATTCCAGCCTCTCAAATGTGAGGATTTTCTTCGTTGCTTTGCCTTCATTATCATAAATTGAATGTCTCTGGGTTCTTTTAGGCGTCTAATTATTTGGACAAAACAAGCATTTTTTAGCTCTATCGCCCTTTTTGGATTTACATATCTACATATTTACATTAGTTAAGTTAAACATCCTTCAATTCATCAAAATCAATCAATAAAATAATACAGATGAAAGGTAGTGTTAAAATGAATAGTGAATTGACAGAAAATTAGTCAACAGTTATTTTGCTGTTATTTAGCAAAATTTCAAATACTTTCTAATTTTCATTTTTTATTTCATCCAGAACTACTTGCCTTGAACTTTTGGAACTTTTGATGGACATTTTCACTATCTTTGGGGACATTTTTGTAGACTAAACAATAGTCGATGAATTGAAACAATGATTGACAGATTAATCGATTATCAAAATAATCATTACAGTTAAGGGAATAGTCAGTCATAGTTAAAGGAATAGCAGCACCTTAGCTTAGCTTAGCATAAAGACTTGTATCCAGTTTCTTTTTAAAACAACAGTTTGCAGGTTTGGCAGAAATATTATGCCATAACTGGCTGAAGCTTCATTACACACAGACACGACAGTGGTATCGATCTTCTCATCTAACCCTTGAAACAACAGTGAATATATAAACTTCCCAAAATGTTGACCCGATCTTTAAAGCTCTAAAGGTTTTCGTTTTTGTTTTTATTTTCCTGTTTTGGGCTGTTTTTCATGAATATGTTTGTGTGTTTTGAGGTGCAGCATGAGATGAATTAAAGAGGCAGACTAGCTTGGAGTGCCATTTGTGTTTCCTATACATTCCTACCATGTGACACACACATCTGAGCCAGCTGTGTTTGTCTTACACTGGTGGAGTGTGTGTTCTTCATCATAGAGGGGAAGTGAGTGTGCGTGTGTGCATGTGTGTGTGTGTGTGTGTGTGTGTGTGTGTGTGTGTGTGTACATGTGGGTGTGTGCATCAGCAACAATCCACCAGTGTCCACTGACAGATTGTCATGCCTCAAATGAAACCATGCTGTTGGGAGGCTGTGCTGCAAAATCAGTGTTTATATTTAAAAGTCAGACTCAAGCCAACATCATTCTTGTTCACAGGAAGATAGAATCTCATTATAACCTCATAACACCCTAGTGGGTTTAATGTTTATCATAATGTTCATGTAACATGGCCACAGTGGATACCTGTCATATTTCACATCCTGTCCTGGGCCAGTTTTGTTGACTCAGTAAGATATTCAATTTAGACTTTTCCATCCAGTTCATGTCAATTCAAACAGCTGGACTTGTGTGAAAGCTGATCCCTAAAATGTTTTGACACCACTGGCACAGTATTCAGACAGTATTTTTTTAAATGACATTCAGTGTATTTCTGCTTTATAAACTAGTTGATTGACTGTTTACTAAGCCCCTCCCTCAAACCATTCGTACTGTATCTGTATTGTTTGTTTTTGCCAACTCAAAACCAAAAACACAAGACAAAGAATTAATTAAACAGTGTGTTTGTCTATTCTAATATAACCTGCTAACATTAGCATGCCTGGCTAACTTGCATTAGTAAACTAACCCTTTCTTTCGAGGCCAAGAGTTAGCATATAATTAGCATGTTATATTTTGTGGGGCTTACGGTTACATTGAAAAAGCTCCATTCAGGACTGGTGTGTGGGCTTCATCCTGCTCTTTCATGAATTTGAGCAAGTTTTCCCCAGTTAAATCTACTAAATTTGTTATCTAGTATTTATCCTCAAACTCTTTTACCTTTATAAAAAAATCAGAATGCTGACAATACAACGTAGCTCTCATTTTTATGTTGCTTGTCCACGTTTTTTTTTTTTTTTTTTTTTTTTTTTACATTGCAGTAAACATCCCAACAGTTTCACATTAGCAAGAAAGAAATAACAGGTTGATTTTTTATGCACATTTTTCATTGTAGGCTACTTTAAAACTAGGGCTAACTTGACAAAAACTGCTACTTTATTCCAATGTTTTCTACATTGGAATAAAGTAGATTATCACTTGAGAGCATACTGCCTTTTTGCCTGGAACCTGTAGGCTAAGCTTTATGCTCTCTAGCTAAAGATATGAATGTAAACTACACATCCAGTCACAGGAGAACACAAAGCTTAGTATCTATATTTGTACATTACACTTTGCATTATCTTTGTAGTGGCTCTTGCTGTCCCCAGGTACATATTTGGAGTAATATTTTGGGAAAATAAAACTACTTCACATTAAATTCTTTAACATATTGAGGTGATAACTGAACACATTTTATAACACATTCCTTTTCCAATTACTGATGAAGGATGTGACTTCAGAACAACCTCCCAAAATCTCTTCATCCTCTTGACCTGAAGGGAATGTTCCCTCAGCATCAACAGTCTGATCCCTGCCTCCTGCCAAGCCATCACACACGCAGTGACACACACACACACACACACACACACACACACACACACACACACAAAGAAAAAACCCTTTCAACATAACAGTCTTGTGTCAGTTTTATCAAGACTAATTCTCAAACATCTGTGTGACCCTGACAGGAGTTATAAGTATTGATGTGAATTATAGTAATAGCTCCACAGTGAGCATGTTCATTTGTGTAATTCATATAACAGAGTTCACCTTTGTATATTCAGTTTTATTAACGTATCTGTGCAGCTGTACGTGTGTGTGTTATAATGTATGTCTTTGACCTTAAGGTTATAACATCTAAACCATTCCCTATGTATGTGCAATAATTTAACTTTTAGCTTTGCCAAATAGGTAAAATAAATGTAAGTACAACCATTTTAAACCAGTAAACCAAGAAATGCATTAACTGTTGCTGCCTTCTTACTTTTCCTCAAGTGTATGTTCTCTAAACTATGAAGTAAATTACCCGATTGTGTTTATTACAGTCTTCGGTATTTGATGTTTATACAGTACTGTATGTCATCATACTAATAAATGTCAGGCTTTACAATAAAGGCCTTCTGTTATTTCTGTAGCTACAAGTCCTTGTTTCTATGGATACTCCTCGCATTTTTTGCCTCAAGACCTGGAAAATATGACCTTGGTTGTTTTCAGCTCCCCAATAAATGTGAGGCAAATTACTCTGCTCATATAGACTGTTCCAGCCACGAATTAACACACTTTCAGAGGAATGGTTTTGTGTAGTAGAAGGCAAAAAGCTAAACAAAACTTCAAACACTAGTAACCAAGTAGTTATTAATATTCTCTCTTTCTATATTTTTTCATAAGAAAAGTAGACATTGTTCCTTCATGATATTTGTACCTCTATTAGGACCCCCCCCCCCCCCCCCCCCACCCACCCCCACCCACATTTTTTTTTGGTCCTTAACATTTTTTTCTGTTTTCGTCAGGTTCTGGAAAGCGTCGCAGGAAGCAGGATCAGTGCTGCGGTCACCTGAACTCTCTCTCAGCCATCAAGTACGCCATTGTTTCCCTCTACATCCTGGTTCTTCTCACCATCTTTGGACTCTGTCTGGCAGGTAGGATGAATTCAAATGGATCAAATCATGTGTTTGATAACAATATGTATGTACTTGCATGTCACAGAGTACATCCCGACCTATTGTATCTGCTTGTACCAGATGATTTAGCCTTCATAAAGCAGAAAGCACCTTTTTCTGGTAAGTTGGGTGGTCCTGGAGCAATGAAAAAAATACAAGAACTCGTTACTTTGGGATCACAGAAAAAGAGTTCAATGTGTGCATAGCTGCTACTTCAGAACAGCTTCCAAAGTTGATACGTGATGATCTTGAACTTCTTTCACAAGTTGCTTTCTATCAGATGCTTGCCAGCAATGAAAAGATTATGGAACATTATGAAAATTTCGAATAACAAACACATTCTGAAAAACAACAAATAAGAATGACGGAGTGTCAAATGTCAGAATACAGTATGCAGCTGCAAAAAGCGCTAACGCTAAGTGTCCACATGACCTCGCCATGTTGTACAGTGTTGTACAGAATGTGTCTGTGCAGACATCAGTGGTTGCATCTCCGATAATGATGGAGGAGATGCTGCCAAACTTTTCCCTTGTGCAAGACGAGCGAAACGACTCTCAGCTGAGGCACTTACAACACATGTTGTGCTTTTGCAGTGTGTTTTGATAGTAAATACGATTTTATTACTCTAGCCTGAGTGTTTGTTTTAACATCAAGTGAGGAAAAATGTGACACATGATGTTGATCAGTTCACACTGTAGCGTCTGAGATGGGGTGTTAGATAAAAGCGTTCAGTGTTTATGTCGCACACAGGAGGCTGGTTAGTTTGAACAGAGTGTATGAATATGGTCATGATTTCATGGCGCTGCTATCAGATCATCTGTCAGCTGTTAAAGATTATTACCAGTTTGTCAGAGAGAAAAAGAAAAGAGGGGAAGGAAAGAACGGAAGAAAGATAAGAAGAAATAAATGCAGCAGCAGTGCACTGTACTGTAGAGACTGTGAGAGAGGGCATATTGTCCATCTTTTGTTCTCAGGGCTCTGTTATGCAGATGACATCAGCCATTCCTCAAGGTTGAATTGTAATGAAGGACACACACATGCACGTATACACAATTGCACCATAAAATCCCACATAGTTAGTCTTAGGTAACACTCTGGGATGTGGTCTGCAACCTTACTCCCCTCTTAAACTGTCTGTTCTGGTTAAGCATTGAGAACACACACACACTGTCTCTCTCACACATGCACGCAATGAATAAACATGTAATGTAAAGTCCTGCAGGTGATATTATTGACTTTCTTCACTCTTACAAAATTGGACATTTTACTGCTGAAGAGTGTGTAATGTAGTGTTTCAGTGCCAAACGTAGCACAGATCTCTGTACCTGCTGAAGGAAACCTCGCTCTGTCCTTGCAGATTTCTAACCTGAATCGTGAAATCAGTTTTCCAAATGCGGTGCACGACTGACCTGTCTACTGTAGAGCTCAGCGCTCGTGTGACAGATTTCAACTTAATTCCTACATGTGATTGTTACGTTTGTCACAGCATTTTGGAAGCGTGACAAGCTTGACCTTTTACACGGCGACTTAAAAGACAGAGGTGAGATAAAGCGTGACAGTGGTTTTAACATGCTGGCTCTTTTTGTGCAGCATGGTTCCCATAATATGCCTCATCTGTGGCTGCAGGAGTGCTGGGTTTCCATTTGCAGAGGTTGGATTCCAATATACAAAACTAGTCTTGCACAAAGGCTTCTCAGGGTGACCGAAAAGCTATAGCAGCTTTTAGCTTGATTAATGAGTTGGCATTGACACTAATTTTCTAGTTAATGAGGGGTCAGCATCTAATTTGTTGCTAGTAGAGCAAATCAGCACCAGTTCATTGGACTTTTTCCACACTCCCAGCACTTCTCTGAGAGTTTGGTACTTGACTGACATTGGGTTGGTGATTAGATTTAGCATTTTAGTGTGGACTGTATCTTAGAGGCATTGAGTCCAGATTTTATGCATTTTTGGTTGTGATCCATCTAAGATGGATGTTAATGTAACAGTAAGTCTTTATCTTTACTCATTGTTGCTTCAGCCATCATGTACTGAATCCTGGTGCTGTGGAGTCTCCACCAAGACAGACTCACAATTCAGTTTTGATTCAGTTTGAAAGCTCATCCACGACAATGACAATTGCTTCTGTCAAACCTTTAGGGAATAAGGGTGAAACTTAAGTCTAAAACCTCTGTGTTTTAGGTTTGATCTGTTGAAGGATTAGTGCCTTGCTCAGGAACCAACCACTGGTACATTGTGTAATGAAGTAGAGAGAGTTGCGCACATAACCTCCCTACCTGGGGGGGAAAAAAAGGAAAAAGTGGTAACCACCCATTTCCAATTCAGCATTTCAAACTTCCAAAGCTAGATTTGGAGGCATGGGCAAACATCACATGTCTCTGTGATTGGCACCAAACAAGTGGAACTGTAATGTGGAAATTTTGATGTGTGAGTTATGGAAATTAGCTCTAGCTGTTGTTATTTCATATCACTCAGTTTGTGACACAGTGCCGTAATAAATTCCAGTGTCTTTAGAGCTTACACTGCTGCAGTTCCTCCTCCTGGTTGATTTGGAAAAACCCTGGCGTGACGCCACAGTAGCTTCATTGCCAGTTCACTCGTGTGTGTGTGTGTGTGTGTGTGTGTGTGTGTGTGTGTCTGTGTGTGTGTGTGTGTGTGTGTGTGTGTGTGTGTGTGAATGAGAAAGCCTGTGGAGGTGTCAGACTTTACGGCTGTTACCTTTTGCGAACTCTGCTGTGGCCTTCTTGTAAATGTCAACTCTCTTATTAGAGGAGGGGAAGACAAAGAGAGTCCGATGGAGATGGCGAAAGAAAGAAAGAAGTTGTCCGCACAGAAAAAATTAAGGGAGATAGAGTTAGAAAAAGAAGTGACAGGCCCAGGAACAGGTTTAAGAGCTGTCTGGCTTAAGACCAGCAAGATCCTGGAGGGATCAACTGCTTTTACTAATCCTAATTTCATTTCAAGACCTCCTCCCCCCTGAGCCACCCACTCATGCCGTAACCACATGGCTGATGCCATTAAATGGTTGTGGCTGTGTGTGTATTCCCAGGCACAGAGATGCAGTTAAGAGCTTGGAACGGGTCCGTTGTCGTTACAGAGGTATTTGGTTATTTGAGGCTTTTAGATGAAGTTGTTTTAGAAAAGCAATCAAACCGAGCTTTTCAGCCAGCCTCTTTTAAATTAAATGCCGGCTATCCAAAAGCTAAGTGGCTCCAGTGTACCTTCACGGGAGGCCCCTGTATGCCACATGCACACGCAGACACACACATTCACATGATGCGAGTGCGCGCACAAACACAGTCGCAGCGGCTGCCAGATTTCCGATGTGAACAAAGATTCAACTCTGTGTTATCCACATTTGCCTTTTGTTTGAATTCTCACTTGACTTTGACTTTTTTTTTTGGTTTCTCCAGCTCTTGCTTGGCCTCATTGGCCTCCTCCCAACTTCACGGCTCCTCGTCATTGCCGTGCTTTAAAACACATCCATATTTCAGCCTCATCTCTGGCTGAACACATCTGCACTCATGACACGATAAGTACAATAACGTATTTTCTGTCTCAGTGCATCTGATCCTTAAATTTAGTGAAAGAAGGAAGAGTGATAAACAGAAACAGAGACAGATAAAACCCAAATGAGCCAGATGAATCCCACTCAATTCATCAGGAAGCTAAGAGCTGCCTTATCACCCCATTACGTCTGCAAGCTTATCTCAGTGCAGATAGGAGAGAGCTCTGTCAGCTCTGATCTGGGGCCTCAGCAGCAGCAGAGACATTGGTCCATTATTGAAAAGTCACATGTTCAGTTCCCATCATAGCCAGTGTTTGCGCCTGCTGAAATGTCTGTGAGCCACATCCCAGACTTTTATCATCTCGAAGGCGCCTGCTGGAGAAACTTTTGTCTTTTGTAGTCACTCGTTTTGGCTGCCACATCTCAAGAGAAGGGCCATTAATTAAGAGACGTGTTTTGTCTTTTTAGCATTAAGGCTGCACTAGAAAACTGCGCATGCTGGCCAACCCAAATGGTGGCCAGATGCAATGCAACTGACGTGGCTTTGCTTCCCAGAAACCCTTGTGGACTGACTCCCTGTTTTCATGTATGGACTCAAAGGAGCAAGACCTCTCGTGAGTCTGAAGTTTGTAGGCAGGTATTTTATTATACACCAGCGGTCACACAGTCTGAATTTGTGCACAGGGGGTCAGTCTTTTACTCTGTGTTGGAGAGATGGTGCAGAGGTTTGTGCATTGTTGATAAGTCTTTGTTGGACGGTGCGTTCACGGCACTGTTTACGTCTTTCACTCTTAATTTTCTCTTCTGGACACAATCTCCTGTCAGTGGTCATTTCAGCTCCATTTATTTAATGGTTTACATGAAAAGCTTATGTGGAACAATTTTAAAGCTTTGTGGTGTGTTCCCCAAGAATAGCTGAATTATAGTATTTTCTTTAAAATCATTTTGATAAATGCAACCTCCAGCAGTGTTTTTTGTCTTTGTAATCGTTCCCATGGGGCATTACATAACAATGACAGCCATGTTTGGTTCAGATTGATATGAAAAATAATAGGACATAAGTATTTAAGAATGGTACCATTATTTTACATGTTATAGTCTGTAAATTACATATTCAGGAATTGTATTAATTTAAACCATTTTCCGAATCAAAAGAAATGTCATAACATTACATGATGCAGACTAGTATAATTTATAGTTGTTCTAAAGGGAAACAACTATCAGTTGTGCAATCTTTAGGTTGTTCAGTCTCACTCCAGTTTTTAATCATGAACAACGCTCTCCAACAGCAGGCTGAGACTGAAACTTGTGACATGTTAAGCGCTACAATGAAAGAGACTTTGAGTTTGTGATCCTTCTGAGTGCTGAGTTTCTTAGACCCAAATGAGTTTTAATGTACAGTATCTGGCTCTGTTGCATGAAACACACCTCCTCTAGGATGCAGTTCATTGGTTGATATCACATGTGATATAAATGTGAACTAAAAAGAAACCAGATGCAGAGTTTTGTCTGGAGCTGCTGCCTTTCTGTTGTTCTTGTTAATGCCAAATCTTCAGCAGTTAAATAGTGTAAATTCATTTTTAGAAAATTCCTGAGCTGTTTCAGATTAATATCCAAAGTATTACAAACAACCCCTGCCTATACAGGAGGAGAAGAGCAGGTGAGAGATATGTTGTGCTGAACTAAGTTAGATTTTTAAGTGTTGAAATGGACAATTAATTGCAATATTAAGTGTTTTCAAATCCAGCCCTGCATATTAAAGGTGTAACATTCATTCATTCAACATCTGGGAACTTTTAACCATAAAAGGTTAAAAATGCAAAGAAAGAAAAACTCTGTTACTCAAGAAAAGTGGGATCAAGGGCATTTGCACTTGACGTTTCACTTCTGATCCAAGAGGTTTTTTTGGATCAGAGAGTGAAATATCTTCAAGTATCTACAACCAAGTCCAATTCCTTTGATTCAACTTGTCTTGGATAACCATGACCAGGGTGACTAAGAATCCCCAGAGATATGTAATAATAAATACACTGGACCATAATGGGACATTAAAAAATCCTCTTCCACTGGAAAATGAGGATGATGTGAGGCTGAACCAGAGCAGTGACGTCATGGCCCAAAAACCAAAACAAAGATCTTAAAATGCCAAAAAGCTCCGTGGGGTTCAGTGCAGAGCCGGGTGAGTAATACTTTTTGGTCCATCACTCACATTGCACAGTCATTTGATCCACTGAAAATATAAAAGTATTGATTACAGCAGTTATTCACATCTCTCATGGTTTGGTTATTAGATTTTGCCTCTAAAGCCTCATTTATAATCACACAGTCATACACACAAAAAGCAACAGTTACACATGAGCTTAGTTATAGGCCTCATTGCTTTTCATTGTCCTTGCATTTAGGTTGACTCAAGCAAAAGGAACAAAACAGTTATTTGATTATTTTGCCTTGTAGCACAGCAGTACCTTTTTAGAACAATTGTGCCCAGATTTATGTACGTAGGATTTTCATGTGCAAGAACTCCAGAGTGTATGTAATACCAATTATTTCCTCCTATTTCTCTAGTTTTATGTTTTACAAATGCTATAACTATAGAGCCTTGGAAGAACCTTTTCTGTTGGGATGGTTTTCAATGCATTTTGGCCAGACACTGCCACAAGTATCTTGTTCTACATCTGGAGTCAGTAGGAATAACAAGTTGTCTGAAACACCCAACAAATGCATCTGTATAGGCCCATATATGGGCTCAAAGACAGAGCCCAGGCTGATAGCTGCCTGGGTGTTCAGGACAGGAGGTTTAAGGAGAATTTACACATTATTATATCTCTATTTATGAGCTGGATGGGGATCTATTGGTTTATTTTGGTCCTCAGAGATTTACGTCCACCTGCTAAAAAAAGTTTCGTTTCTTCCCAGATCTGTAATATTTTACAGGTACTGTATGATGGAGGACATCAGTCAGGTTTCTTAACAGTGTTATTTTCCTCCCACATGTTACAAATCTTGCAATGCATCCCTCTGTTTAACTTCTACTGTAGATGCAGCTGAGTCATGTTTTCCAGTGAGAGCAAACATGCAGCTTACAGGTTTGGCATGGTTGCCCTCTTTTCCTCAGCCAGTTAATTCCTGGAAAACATGATGGTGGGTTTGTTATTCTTTTTTTTTAAGCCATGAAATCCTCCAACTGACGTTTGTTTGTGTCGTTCAGCAATACTGTAGGTAGCAGGCATGTTATTGCCAAGCAGGAATTGGCAATAGGCCCCGCGCCCTGAAACAGATTTGGTTTATTTTGGTCTTTGTAGTACCACAGTTTGTTATCGTGATTGTGTTTTTGTTTTATATCAACTTTTCCTGCAGTGGCTAAATTTTATTTTGGCTCTAACGAAATCAGATTATTTGTAGTCCACTTTCTAAAACCAGCAGGTAGTTTCAGTTAAATGGTCAGTGAGTGGTTGCGCCAGCTGCCTCAATTGTTTTAAATGTAAACACAGCTCTCATGAACACACACGGCTATTTGACGCTGTTGGTAGAGTTTTTGATGATTCAACAGGTCGACGTGTGACCACGGAAACCACAGCAAGGGAAACAATACAGGAGCTGATGCTGCCGTAACTGAGATTTTTTGAATGATACCCGTTTTCACCAGCAAAGAACAGACGGATCAATGAGGAGAAAGGGTGTTGCATAGTGAGCACAGAAGAAGAGTAAATGGACCACATGCATACATCACACCCAAACACTGATGGAGCAGCCATCAGAGGCAATTTCAGGTCCAGTATCTTGGCCTCTGACTCTTCGACACTTGGACTGGAGGAGCCAGTAATTGAACCACCAACGTCATGAGTGGTGGACTGTAGACAACCCGCTCTACTTCCTGCGCCATCCTCACCAGGTGTCTGATTGATTCTGCTGAACTTATTAGAAGCAGCATTTTTAAACATTGTGATTCAACAGTGAGCTAACCATCAAATAAATTAACTAGCTAGGTAATCACAATAATAATGATAATAATAATAATAATAATCATAACAATCTTTATTTATAGAGCACTTTTCAAAACAATGTGCTTGACAAAGTCAGCAAAAATAAAATCAATAGATTTCAAAGAGAAGAAAAGCAGATAAAATATTCAGGGGTATAAAATGCAGAGTAATTTTAAAAGAAATAAAACAATTCATGGGAAAGTAAAATTAGGAAAGGCTCTTGGAAAAAAGTAAGGTTTAAGAAGGGTCTTAAAGGAGACCCTTTCAGTTAAGGGCAAAGATCACTTCTTATTTTTGTAGCCAGAGTCTGAGCCGTCTGGATAATGTCAGTTTCAAAGTTTTGATGCTCAGCCCAAACCATCGTGGATCTTGTGAACCCACAGCATTTACATTGCATTAACTGCAGCGTTCTGTTACTAAGTGTGAAGTGTCATTTTCAACAAAACATGAATATTTCATCATATCTGATGAAATGATGAAGTAGCAGTAACACTGAAGTCGTTAGATCCTTCAGGCCTTCCCCTCTGTCTGGATAAACTACATTTTCTTGAAGATGATTCTTGCAGAATGTGGGGGCAAAGCCGCTGGAGCAGATGCACACTTGAGAAATTAGAATTTAACTCTAGTCTGAACCTCAGCTTTGGGCTGTGGATCAAAGTTTCACTTGTGCCCACTCTGTGTCTTTTTTTTTTTTCATCCTGTATAAAACTTTTTTGTGGTCCAGCCATGGAATTTCTCCCCCGTAGAAACAAATTAGGTCTGTGGGACACTGGTGAGGCAGAGGACATCAACATATCTGACCATTAGAAAAACAAAGTAAGGCTAACTTTACCACAACCATATGCTTTAAATTACTTTAGATCCTCTGAGGCTATTAAAGACAGTACACCCTCTGTCACAACATGATCCATGATAAAAACCTGTCTTAAATGTAGAACATATGTGTCTGGCTACGTTTGTCTGTAGAAAAACGTATAGAGGGCAAATCTGACACCACAAAGGGCCACTCCTAACAGCTTTAAAGAGAAACTATAAAGGTCTTTAACCACATTCCTTGTGAAAACAATCAGCATTTTGGCTGCTGAAGATGAGGTGTTTCTGATCTCAGTGTGTTTATGTTCAACACGGGTAAGAAATTTCTTCCCTTAACACACATCGCCTGCAGGAGAGCAAATCTTCCATCACTGGGTGAGAGCACGTGCCAGAAGAGAGACACACATACATGCACACACTTACATTCACTTAGTCATGTCTACATACGTGCAGAGACACAGAAACACAAACCTCACATGCTTTATATGCTGAGAACTGCAAGTATGAATGCAAATAAAAACACATGCACATCAACACAAATACAGAGACACACACAACACACATAGAGACAAACTTACATAATCATGGACCTGTACTTTCTGTAAAGAAACCCAGACAAACGCACACACAAACACACAAGCACACGTGTAGAAACATATGATAAACACAATCATAGTCAAAAATATGGAGACGAGTATGAGCACAAATACAGCTGCATGCATTTGAAAACCAACATATACACAGAAAACATGAAAAGACACGCACAGTCCCAGAGATACAAGAACACACACACACTCATATACAGACGTATACATATGCACACACACATAACACATTCCGAGATTTAGACATACAAACCCACAAAAACATGAGCATACCAATCCACAAACATGGTGCATACACACACACACACACACACACACATATAAAGACATGTGTCACATATACACACTGTCCCGGGGCCCCTAAATTGACTCTGAGAAAATAAAGCCTTTTCTAATGAGTTTCTGCACTGTGGTCATGGTCCCCTCTGGAGAGAGGAGTCTGGAGAAGGTCCAGCATTCCTAGTAAGGAATTCATCATAAGAGGAGAGTACACACACACACACACACACACACACACACACACACACACACACACACACACACACACACACACACACACATTGAAAGATACAGAGAAAAGTCAGCCCCTTCATTCCTCCAACAGAGCAGTCCCAAAAGTCAGCAGACAGCCTCATTCAGCAGTCAAACGCAGGTCATTAACATGTCAAGACTAATTGGACCAGACCCCTCTCTTTCTCTGTCTCTCTCTCTCTCTCTCTGTCTCTGTCTCTCTCTCTCTCTCTCTCTCTCTCTGTCTCTCTCTCTCTCTCTCTGTGTTTACTCAGATTAAAATAATTACAGTAGTATTTACCAAGTGGTGTCATGATGGTTGTGTGGTCGCATAAGCATTGACAGGTGCGTTATAATTTCACAGCATATTTCTTGGTTTCATCGCCAGCATGAAAAGTGGCCAAAATTACTGACATCAGACAGCAACAACATCTTATCACTCTTTGACAAGAATGTGGATCCTTCATAACTTGAAACTTTTGTTATAATTCCACAACTAAAAATATTAGCATGGCTGGAAAAATCATGTTGCTGTTTTCAGCAAAGCTAGCAGCATGAATGAGTCCAGAGTGAATATCTCACCAACTATTGGATGAGTTGCAATGAAATTTTGTTCAGATATTCATGTTTCCCCAGACGATGTATCCTGGTGACTTGGTGCTAGAAGTTTTTTCTAGCACTACGATCAAGGTTTGTGATTTTAAGTGAAGTGCCTGAACAAATTTTGGATGGATTGGACCTCGCTCCCAATCTTGTTATATACTGTTTATACTACATTATATATTGTATAAAGAAGATATTATGTTTAAGTCTTTGTATGTTTCCTACAGTAGTGGTTCTAACCTTTTTGAGTCAAGTGGGGGTTCGAGACCCCCCCCTCTTGATTCACTGCAGTGACCTGCTACACTTCGGTGCCCTGCCCTGTTGGCACTGCTGTGTACACATGGCAGTGGAAGATTGAGCGATCCTCTGCTGCAAACACACACTTCTCTGCTCCGTTTATCTCAGGGGTTACCGTCACACATGAGAGCTACCAGACGTACACAAACTTTGTTGTGCACTGACCCTGTGACGCTTGTCGGAGGAGAAATCTGTCAGAGCTGCAGGCATCTTACATTTTTCAGTTGAACTCACCTTCACACATTTCTTCCTGGTCTGCACCTTGAGCTGGCAGACTGAGAAACCAGCATGTTCAGCCACTTTGCAGGAGTTAGCTCATGTTTAGCACCTGCCACCGTGCTGTGCCACGGTCAGTCTGCCAGTACAGCTGGAGGAGACAACTTCTCTCAGATTCACACACTCATTTCATTCACTCTTCCAAATCTGTTTTACAATGATTACATTATAACATTGGGATGGGAGACTTAATGGAAAAAAAAAAAATCTTATTTATTTATTTTATTTTGAAAACCATCCAGCAACCCTGAAAATAATAAGGTTGAGATCCACTGTCTGACAGCATATGTTTTGTCTGATTTCCAGGAAGTGAAGTGCTCCAGTCGTTCCTCAACAACTCACCATTAATTATAAGCAGGTTGTCTCTATAAAGCCTGAGATTTGGCATCCAGCATCATTTACCTTTTAAAAAGTCAGATTCTGCTTAGATAGTTCAAATTTCTGGAAACAAAGTTATGAGTGACAACATATCATATTTTGGGAACTTAGATGAACTGCTTGTATATTAATAAGTTGAAGGGTTTACAGGGAGTATTGTGCCTGAATGCTTTTTTTTTGGGTTTTTTTTTTTTGGCCATGTTATTCTTTTATTAGTTGTCAGGACAGTGGGGAGTGACAGGAGATGGGACAGAGCTGGTCGGGAGCTGAACTGCAGACTTACCTGCGTAGAGCCTTTGTGCCCATGTGGTCTGCGCCCTAATTTGCATAACATTTCACTAGACTTGTTGCACTTCATTTAATCATTTCTCTCCTTTGTTGTAATGAAAACACCTTATCGTACCCCACTGGTGCCCTCACTTGAAAAACCCCAAAAGAATAAGCTGTAAACATGCAGAACGTCATATTAAGCCAAATACGGTCATAAGATACAATAAGTGTGTTACACTGCACTGTGTAAACAACTCCAACACAAATAAAAGCAGCAGGCCTCACAGATGCAGCTCTCTATAAACAGCTACACTGATTTTATAAATCTGCAGCAGAGGGGGGGTTAAAGCTCCAGGGATTTCAAGAGCACGATAGCAGGCGCCCAAATTAGTCCTCTAAATGGCTTTTTTCACTTTTATTAGCAGACTAATTAAGCAACAACAGATTCCAAAGACTCTGGGCAGGCTGCGCTCAAGTCTGATACACACACACACATACACTGTAGGGGTTTGATTTGGCTAATTGTGGTGCTGGAGCTCAGTGAAGTCCAGAGAAGCATACAATACAAAAATATGAGAGCTGGCGTCTCAGTGCTGAGAGGCTGTTGTTCTCCAGCTGCGTTTGGTTGGACGACAACTCGGCACAGAAGAATCAAACCCAGGATGGAAATGTGAGGAAACCATTACAAAGGAATTTAAATGCAACATTTAGATTAATACAAAAGTTGATAATTATAAGTTGTTGATAATTATAACAAACATCTACATCTCATGCATCCTGAGAAATATAACATGTAGTAACATAAAGCTAAGGTGCGTTGATAGCTCACTAATGTGTCAGATAACATACAAAATAATGCACTTTAACATTGTGCACCAACAGGGAATGAGGCAGTGTGCAGCTTGAGCTGTGAATATAAAATGTATAAAGGTGCTTTGTCGGGTTTTCTTCTTTACAAAGTTGTGTTTACAGTCACTGTCTCCTGTGTGTGTCTTTGAGGTGGTATTGTGAAATGTGTTGACTTTGTTTTCTTCCTCTTGAAACATTTATAAATTCTTTTTAAAATACCTGAGGCCTGTATTGTTTACGTCCATGTTTGCTGGCTTGCTTCTTCCCAGCATTATGTTGGCACTTTGTTTCTTTCCTCGGTAAATCATCACCACCTGTTGATCAGAATAGCATGAAACAGTTGGCAGGAATGTGTATCATGTCACCTGCATGCTCATGCACGTGCACAAATAAATCTGCTGGGTACCTATAAATATTTAACAATACTTGTTTTTTTGGTTACCAGTATTAGTCATTACGCTTTCCATATTTTTTTCACTTCTCCCTGTGTTTTTCTCAGTTTTATTTTGCTCTAAAGTTGGATTTTTGCCTGTAAATAGTTGAGTTTTTTAAGCACTGAATGTGTTTGTGCAGTTTCCAGTGTCTCAATCAAGTCAAATTAACCCTCAACTGTTGTTTCTCAGTCACGGCTAAAGCTTGGTAGATTTCATGACTGAGATGGCCCATGAAATGAAACGGTTTGCACTGCCTTTGTTTATGTTCATATTTCAGTTATGTGCACTTTATGGCAGCTATAAACCAGTTGAGTTAGGTGATTAAAAAAATCTTCAGCGGGAAACCTGGTGATTCTCTGACTAAATAAGTCAATAAATCAGTATGTGATTAAGTAGAGAAGTCAGGGAGGAAGCACATAAGTCAACACAGTATTTAATCAAGAATTAAATTATAATATTAATTATAATATTATTATAATATAATTAAGCCTTGGTGAAACTCTCAATTAGTTAAAACTACATATGTTAAATAATAGATGTACACAAATTCTATCAGAAAATTTTGATAATTTAGATTTAGTTGCTTTGTGCTTTTTAAGACTTTAACACTCATTTATTAAACCAGTAACACCAGAAACTCCAGAAAGAAACAGCCACCCCAACAGGAGGCAGAAAACAGGTACTTCCATTGTACACAGAGACACACACATGCACACGCACGCACACACACACACACACACACACACACACACACACACACACACACACACACACACACACACACCTATTAAGTCATTCAGCCTCTCACAGCACGAGCCTCACTTTGAAGTCTGCCACATCAGACACGGTCCACGTTTAGAAATCAAACAAACCCCGCCGCCGCCACTGCTGTCACTTCATTTTGACATTCCTGCAGCTGAGTTACAGCTGGCTGAACTTCACAAACAGCTTCCCCCCGACAGACACTTCAACAAAACTGCAAAGCATGGACACATTTTTGTATTTAACTTTCCGTAAAATGAACAAATAAACAAAAGAAACCCCACAAAAATACACGTCTTTGTTTGCAGCATGTGCCAGGTTGAACCTCCGGTTCAAACTGAAAGTCAACATGTCTCTGATTGGTAAATATGTTTTTATGGCATCTAGTATAAATCTGATAAGTATGTAGCCACAGCTGCACAACAGTGATGACCAGGCATTAACCCATGACAGCAAGTTTATGTGTGAATCGATTGCGTGCACGGATGTGAGTGTAGGTTCAGGACCCTGTACAAACATGTGGTTTGTGTGTGATAATCGTACAATTTCTAGTCAAACACAACAAAATGGTCAGTTTTCTTCTGATGTAGCCACATTTCAACATCATTAAATCTCTGTCTAATTAATTGTGTCGTGCGTTTATATTTGTTGCAAACAAATGAGGTCATATTCGAGATGAATGTAAGACTGTATGCAATGCCAGTGGTTTACCAAAATTAAGACCACATTTCCCATTAAAGCGGTCTTCTTTCTATTACATCCTCAACCTCTCTGGTGTTTTTATCTTTACTGAAGAGGATACACATTTAGATGCCAACTTTGTCACTGTCTTTTCACTACTTTTATCATCTAAAGAATACTAATACTGTTTGCTTAGGAGAACAGCACCCTCTTACTTTCTTTTGGTGCTATAAAGCAATCCAGCAGGTTTCCTGCCAAAACGGTCTCAGTGATAAACAACGAAGAATGCAGAAGTGATAAATAGCAAAGTATTTTTTCCCTCTAAAAGGCTTTAATCTGGACTTCAAACTATCAAATCTGCATTCATTACATTAATATTACAAAAAGTTAAGACATTATGGCATTTTAAAGGTGGCATGGCTAACATGTTAGCAAGCAATTGCCTATTTAGCAACAACATACGTTTGGAGTTGTGTTTATGTACACAAGATAAATATAAAACCAATATTGTCTTAATTTTAGCTTTGTTTTGTTCTCCATCAACACCTGAAGAAAATACATGTCTCTTTAGCTACTTCTCCCCAGGCTGCACCCTTCCTCACAGGCTAGTTGCTGATTTTGCTGGTTTAGTGTCTGCTGCTAGCCAGACAGTGGGTGTGGGGTTTTATTTTTTTGTTTGTTTGTTGATTTGTTTTTTTTTTTTTGCTGTCTGCTGGAAACAGGTTTAAGAATTCACAAAGTAAATGTGTGTACATAAAACCACAATTCGGCAAAGCTGGGTCATAATTCTCTGTGTTTTCTCCATGTTTCATGACCCTTTCAACAATATCATAGTCATTATATTCAGTGTTGATATAAATAACTCTGCTAAGTGTAGCTTTAACATCTGTCTTGAACAGATCTATTGAATTGCATGTCCTTTGCTGAGGAACAACTCTGCGGACAGGTAGATTGGCCTTGATAACACTAACATCAGGGCCTGAGTACAACAGATAAAATACTTTACTTCTTCTATTTCACCCCTGTTTAATGCATTTATCTTTTCTCCCTCTGGTTCTCAGTACAGGCCGACAGTAAAAACAAACAGTCACTGCAGCTGGACTGCTGGAGCTATTTGCACTATGGTGTGTGTGTGTGTGTGTGTGTGTGTGTTTGTGTTGTTGTGTGCTGTGTGTTGCAGTTTGTGTATTGTGGTGTGATTGGTTTTGTTGTGGTGATCAACCATGGTTGATGAGTTGGCTTGGATTCAACATAAACTGACTGTGATGCAGGTTTGAGCAAGAAGCACAAACATAATCACTGATAAATTAGCTGTGACATTTCCTGCCTGCTGTTGAGATAATCTGATGTGATATGTGTTTCCATTTATTGCTTCAGTGTTGAAATAGTAACCTGGGTTGTGCCTACGGTTGGGCAGTACTTCAGTAATACTGTCAGTGTTGCCAATTCAACAGCTGTCAACAGCCTACATAAAAAGTTTGTGAAATTGCATGTAGATTTAAAGTGACTACAGCCTGAATAAAAAATCAAGTTATGCATTAGTGTACATTAAAACTTCAAAAATCATTAACATTTTTTGTTAAAAAATAATCATGACAACATGTGACGTTAAAGGTGTTGCTTGTATCGATGAAGCTCTGTGGTGACTTTTAGCTACTTTTAAGCACATTTTCTGTAATATCTTTTGTATGACTTTCACGGATGTTGTCAATGAAACATTTTTTCATGCAAATCATTACCCAGTGACGTCACACATGCAAATCAGCACATGATGTAAACCACAGCAACTTTTAGAAACTTTTCCAACAGGTTTCAAGTACTTTTTTATTAAAAACACATATACAGCACTGATTATGCACCATTAACCTCTTGATTATGATGAAATCATTGTATCATTTTCAGTTTTAAAGATTCCAAGAAAGACGTCATTTACAACAAAAACATTGTTATTAGGGTTTTTGTTTTGCATGTTTTGTGCATAATAAGTAACAGAGGAACATATTTTGTTGTACTGAACATCAGTTTTATTATTCTCTGTGTAATTTTGTACGCATTTACCACATTATGTTTCAAAAGAAAAAATAATATTCTCATTAATAATGTGATTTTGATTTCAGCCCAAGTCATGCCTCATTTTTTCCTTTATTGTATCACTTGTTTATGCACTGCAGAAATAATCCAATTTCATCTTTATTTCACACAGATTCTATCTTTAAACCAGTTGGTTGTAATTGAGCTTGACCGCGGATATGAATCTAACCTTTTGGTAGTCAGCCATTGAAAATCACCTAAAGGCTTCCTTTTGATGTCATGTCAAAGAAAGCACATTGTTCCCTCTCAGATTTTTTAAGATCCTGTAATTTCATTCTCACTCTCCGCTGGAAGACTTTCAGGTCTGCAGTTCACAAAAAGACTCTTTCTTCTTTATTTCCTTCCCTCCTTCCTGCTGTTGGCATCCAATCAAAGTCAAGTAGGATGTTGGTCGGCTTCTGTCTGGTTGAAGGTGGCTGGTCTCTCACTGTTTCTCCACCAAACACTTGCAAAATACTGGTGGCTGCTTATTACAACACATTTGGTAAATTGGCAGTGTTTATCTGAGCACCAGCTGTTTTAATATTTCTCCGGCTTGTTATGTTTCTCATTCTCCTCCCAGGTCGGATCACTTTCATCTCTGGCTGGTCAATTATAGACGCTGCACTGAAGTGGATCAGTGTTTTAGAGTTACATTATATCTGCCTGCGAATGTTTCAGCTACTTTACAGAGACAAGTGACATTGTTCCAACCCAGTCTGCCTATGAATTACATTCATGTTGAACAAATGTGCAGTTTACAGTCTAATGTTCAGTGGCAGTGCAGGAAGTAGCTTATGTAGCCAAGTTGAAAGTAGGGGTGCAGCATATCCAACTTTCTTTTGTTTCTCATTTGCCAAAATACACAGAACATACAGTATATCCAACAATACTAAACAACAATGAGTCTTTACAAAACAAAAACAAATAATAAGACAAAACATACAACAAAAAAATAATCTGAGACTGGAGTTTGTGTTGATTGATTTTAGTTTCTTATTTTTATTTTTGTTTGTTTGTTTGTTTCTGTGTTACCATAACCATGACCAGACTAAGTAAGCACCATATGTTTGTATGGACCACCTACTGTGAGAGACAGGTTGTGGAAATACATGATCGCAGTGTTTAAGCAACTATATGATTACTTTCGTGCCTGACTGAACTGCCACAAGAGGCGTCACAACTGGATAGTATTTCATCTTCATGGGTCACAACCCTAAAAGGTCATGTCTGGATAAGTGGAGGATCTTGACACGTCTGCCTGAAGCTTGATTCCAACAAGATGTTCTGGCTAAAGTCAAGTCAACACCTTCTCCATATCAGTAACTTATCAGATTTGATTCCTTTAAGATGAACGTCTGTGAAGGTGGAGGTCAACATCAGAGGAGGAGGAGGCCGGTAGAGGCCCTGAACTTTTGTCACAGGTTGATCAGACATGTGTGACTTCTTCATGGAGGTCCAGTGATGTCAGTCCTGTGAGCGAACAATGTTAATTCTCCGAATTGTGTTTCACAAATGAGGAGTTTAAGTGGTTATACCAGGAACTGTGGGATTGATTTATGGCTCAGTATAAGACGAGATGAAGGATAGATGGACATATATAATCAAAGCAATCATGTTTAGATTCTTTCATTCATATTTTGAGCTACAGAAAGCCACAGCTGTACAGCTGTGGTGAGGGTCAGGGTTTACACTGAAAACATTTTGTTCTAGATCACCAAAAATAAAAGAAGATTGGCCTCTTTTCAAACACTCCATTTTCTCTTCAATGTCAGCAAACGCTACCACACACAAAGCAGCTCGAATTGACAAATAAAAGTGAGTGTGGTCTCCAAATAGCTCTTGACATCTTTTAGGTGGTCCTCCTCAGCTACAGTGGGATCGTAAACATGCAGTGATACATACTGCAACCGTGAGCACTATCATTTAGCCTTTGTATAGAGTATATAAAACAGGCAACTGGAGAACAGTTCTTTAAAATTAAGGTTGTTTTTATGTGTAAGGAAATTTGCGTTCGGTAAAGTTGAGAATATAACAAAAAATTCTCATTAGCTATATTTGTGCCCAGTTCTTCAATGAAACAAATGCATTTTGACATGATGTTTTGCAACTAGTGAGACTTCTTCCTTGTTAAACTAAACAATGAACTCTGACTCAAGGAAAAAGCATTTATATTATTTGATAGATGACCTCCATTAGCCTGTTCATCGTGCTCGTTGTGCTGGCTACATCAGTAATCTGCTTGAGGAGGGTCCAAACATCACAGTCTGTCTCTTTTTATTGGTCGTTGTTGCTGAATGTTTTAAACATGAAAGAAATTGAACCTCTTACACTGACACTTACTGGCAGTGTAAACAAAGTTATTCAAATTAAATGTGAAAAAAGTTTTGTGAAAAAAGTCTTTTTTTTTTTGCTGTTGCTACATAGCTAACGTTAGTGTTACCAGCTGTTTACTTACCAGTCTAGAAGAAACATTGCAAGTTCAGCATCAAATTTCATTCTTTCACTCACTAAGATCTGTCTCCAGCGGTGGAAAGCAACACTATTTTTATGCCTCTATTCCTATCACTTCCTTTCTTCTACTAAAGTTAGCATGCTAAATGCCATTTAAAATATCTTTTTTATCCATTACTGCTCACGACGGCATCGACGTCGGTGCATTGCTTCCTGATTTCCCGAGCTACGGAGTGGCCCGAGGTTCAAATGTCACAAGCGTTAATCACGTTAAAAAAATTACTCCCGTTAAAGGCATGTTACGTTAACGCGTTAATAACGCATTAACTTTGACAGCCTTAATTATAACTTATTATTTTGTAAACACAACGATGGAGCTCTCAGCAAGACTGGTAAGTAAACAGCTGTTAATGCTAACACTGGCTATGTAGCAACAGCAAAACTTAAAAACAGCTAATTTAAAGTCATAATAGTTCGAGGAAAAAAGTCAAAACATTTCAAGAAAAACCTTTTGAAGAAAAAAGCAGAAATACATTGAGAAAATACATATTTGAGGAAAAAGTTGTAAATTTTTTGAAAAAGTTGTAATAATTTGAGAGAAAGATTTTATTACTGTTATTATACTATTTGGAAAAAAGTCAGAATATTTTAGGATAAAGTCATTATATCCTGCAGACAAGTTGCACACATGAGCAGACCAAGACGTGAACATGATGATGATATTTACACAAACCCTTGCAGCTGTGTAGACGCAGAAAATTAAATTTGTTCCTTACTCCTCCAGCCCTCTGTGCGGGGTATATCCTCATAGTTTGGGATTTATTGGAAATCATTGCTAATGTCAGCCTGTAAAGCCAAGAGAGATGTTGTCGTATGTGATACTGAGCTAAACAAATAAACTGGACAAACTGAATAACACTGTGAGGTATGAGTCATTTCAGGGATTCTCTAAGTTTGTTTGTAATGGCAGGGTCCTTTAAGCTGTTTTCATACCACAGCTCTTTTCTTGGTAACACACACACACACACACGCGCGCGCACACACACACACACTTCCTATTAAGTAACTTTATTAAAAAGCCTGTGAGAGAGCTAAACAGTGAGATTAGTAACCATGGGTGCAGAGTCAGAAGGCAGAGCTCTGCAGGACATTTGACTTGAACAACACTCTTAACAGAACACAGGAACGGATGATGAAAGACCTGCAATTTAGAGAGACACAGAAGGTTAAGAGTAAAGATATTTACTTACTCCAACAGTCCATACATCATTTCCCCTTCTTTCTAAAAATTAATCATGTAAACTGAAACATGTGCAGGGAAATACAGCAGGGAAATATAGGCTTAAAATCAGATGTATGGGCATCATTAAACATAATGTGAATGGCAATTATAACACAGGACAATGTCAACTGAAAAACATATTAAAACAGAAATGTAATTACATGGCTATTAATGTCAAAGAGCATAACAAAAAAAAAATACTTAATACTATTATTGCACCAAACTTAAATTAGCAGATGAATTAATATTAAGTCTAGTAAATTAATGCAATATGACAATGCAGATTTGCTCCTAGTTGTTTTCAATGACAATGATTCTGTATGTTTGCTTAACCTCACTTTTATGAGCTGAAGAAGTATTTGAATACATAAAAAGAATATCTCAATCAAGTTTTTCTGGCCCCAGTACCAATCCAATTCCTTTAATGTTGGGTATCTGCCATACCTTAGCTTGATTCAAATATCGGTGGTTAAGATTGCAAAATATTAAGTTTGGAAGCTTAAATTATTATTAGGATGTGAATGAAAGTTTAACTGGGGGAATGAAACTGATGAAACTGACATGATGTGATCAGTCAGAGGGCAGACATTACTCTGTTGTTGCAGCTACAGAAACACTTGGTCCTCTCTGTAAAAGCACAACTGTATAATCAGAGTGATGCTTCCTATCTCACAAAAGATCTTTGGCTGAGTACAGACACCAGTTTGCAGAGGCCGCTGTAACCAGACAACACACAGGTTTCATTTATGTGATGGAAATCTTGTGTTAAGAAGTTTCAGGAGACCCAGATGTCTTAAGCAGAGGCATTGAAGCTCGGCCGAGGAGAACCAGGCATGGGTCCAGCAGCATGAGAGGTCAGGGGCCCCCTGAGCCTGAGCCTTTGTATGAAGTGATTGTTAGTATTTCTAGTCACAGAGCTCAGTTAAAAGACACAAAACGATCACAAAGAGACACAGAGACCACAAACCTGTCTATACTTAGGGGCCCATTCCTTCATCATCACACTAAGGGCATTTGTCATTTTAACCAGCAAAAGTGATGATCATTGATGGCTAATAGTGAGAAGCTGCAAGAAGAAAGCATCAGATATTGATTGCCTTTATTTGAGCTGGTACTGATACTGATTAAAATAAGCCCAGATCAGCCTGAACAGTTGTGATCTGTCATATATACAGATAGACAACAGAAAACATGAGAAATAAACCAAAGACATACAGACTGGAGACTGACAGGAACAAAGGGACATTTGTGTGTTTCTTCTTGATATCAACAGCTTTAAGATGAACACTGATGTAATGTGTGTCGTGGGTAGTTAGAGAGCAGAAACATTTCAGATGTCGGAGAGAGGAAATCTTTTGTGGGATCGGACTCTTTCAACTGCGGCCTGAACACAAGTTTATCTACTTCTGTACAACACATACACACACACACACACACACACACACAGACACACACTCATCACCCACACACATAGACTCAGGCTGCAGATAAAGAGATAAATGAAGGCACCATGTTGTCTTTGGCTTTGCCCACAGAGGAATGCAGCTCTGGTCGACCTCCCTCTGTCTCCTCTCTCTGCCCTGACCGTGACACTGTCCAGCCAGCCTGTCTGTCTCACTGGGAGCGTGTGTGTGTGTGTGTGTGTGTGTGTGTGTGTGTGTGTGTGTGTGTGTGTGTGTGTGTGTGTGTGTGTGTGTGTGTGTGTTAGTGCCTGGTATACACATGACATTGTGGAGAACCAGACCATTTTTGTAGAAACTGAAAATGCCAGAAGCCTTAACTGTTTATTTTGGTGGTAAGACTTGGTTTAAGAGTTAAGGATAGAAAATGTTAATTAAGTTAATGTTTCATTTAAGTTTCGTAACCATAAGAGGGAAGGAATGAATGGAAGTCCTCACTACAATTACCAAGACAAGCCTCTGTGTGTGTGTGTGTGTGTGTGTGTGTGTGTGTGTGTGTGTGTGTGTGAAGGGTGTGACGGGGGGGAGAGAAAGAACTGAAGAGAGGAAACATCCTACAGAGAAACAGATCGTCATTGTGCAATAAATACACAGCCACACTGATCTCTTATTTCCAGGGTTCAAAAAACTGTCTGTTAAGTTCTGCTGCTGATCACAGATTCCAGTGGGATGAAAGAGATGAAAGAGAGCTGCATTTCAGTCGCAGTGCACCCAGTTGATAACTGGTCTCTTTTAATATTCATGTCAGACTGACAATAATATTATAAAACAGGTCTTTTACACTCATTTACTTATGAAGGAGGCATGCAGTTTGTGTAATTACATATCAGTTGTGATGTTTTGGCACAATTTAGCACAAACCTGTAAGATCTGCATACAAAATTACACAGTGTAAAAATAATAATATTTTGTTAACAGCATACAATATACAATGTGCAATTGGATTCACTAGAGTAGATTTTTAATTGTATAGCAATAGCATAAAACATGCTTCAAAATAATAGTGATATTTGGCTGACTTGCTTTTTATGAAAAGAATAAAGATTGTTAAAAGACTTTGAATCTGTCACTTTTGGGAACATTTTGGAATAAGTGGTCTAACTGATGGGGACAGACATGTTTGGGTTTTCATTAGAAACTCTTGACTGAGAGTGTCAGGGCTGCTGGAGGTTTGAGAGTTTTATTTCTTCATCCTCAACCTAGACAAAACAACAAACAGTTACATGACTGCTTACTGCTAGAAAAAAAACGTCTCTACAGGCCGACACACACTGACAGCAACTGACTGTGGTCTATCTGAGGCCACACACACCGCTGGCATCACGATGAGATCATCTGCATCAGTTCACTATAACCAAAATTACTCCTTTAGCTTACATTACTTCCATATTGGTTATTTAAATTTATTCAAATAACCAGGAAGTTAATTTTGTTTGTGTCAGCATTTGCCCTAATAGTCCTTTTAGATTATTGGTTGTTTGTTTACAAAAATTTAATCTGTTGAATGCAGATAAAATGCTGCAAATATTGTGAATGAGCTACATGCTGTATAAAGAGAACCAATAATGCAGAATTCATTCCGACGACACACTGAAGCCCAGCTGTTGCGTTGGCCAGCTCTCCAGCAAACAGCATTTGATACATGAATGGAGGAACTGTCCTCTTCTCCACTCAGGAATTCAAAGACCGTGAAGCTGCGAATTTGGGACTAGTCTGTTGTGAATATTGCTGCCATGCCACTGTGTGTGAGTTTGTATTTGTGTGCATATGTGTGAAATCAAGAGGGGAGAATAGGAGGGGAATGGAAAAGACAAGAAATGACTTTCCCATCCCGAGCTGAGCTTTGAGAGGTTTTGAAATGGATTTGTCAGACACAACGCTCATCTTTCAGTCTATTTCTCATCATCCTTGCCTGAAGCCACAAAACACTCACCTTAAAGACTCATCTTTCCAGCTGTGACTTAACAGCAGTCTGTCATTTGAAGGGTGGATGACTGAAAGAGACGTGCAGTCACAGCTACAGTATTTTGGATACAACTATGAATTCCTGACATTTACAGTTAAACTTTCAACACATCATCGACCTCTCCAGATGTTTGTATCCGAAGGTGGTTTTGGTGGTGGTTTTAACTTTGTTGTAAATGTAAAACTGTCTCCGGCAAAATGATACAAAATTGATTTCTTCAATTATTTTTTTAGACTATGAAAATTCGTCACATTGCTTGTTTTGTCTAATAAACAGTTAAAACTCCAATAATTAATCAGTTTACAGTGATATAAATGAGAGAAAAGTTGAGAAGCCAGAATGAGCAGATATGTGGTATTTTTGATATGTTACCCAAAGAATTTGTCATTTCTCAAAATCTTCATTCAGTAATTTTCGTCGATCGACTAATTGACTAATTGTTGCAGCATTATCTTGATGGTCTTCTGTTTGACCATATAATTTTTGTCTCAATAGGTTTTTCTACTTATTGACATGCTGCATCAATACAAAAAATTATATAGATTATATTATTTTAATTATTTTAATGTGTATAATTGAAAGACAAACCCACAGAGAATTCTCATCCAACTCTGCAGTCCATCTGAACTTTGCAGAGCGTTTTAGCGTCTTTCAGCTCATTGCTTTGGTTTTACAGCCCTCTACTTTACTCTTCTAGTTCATTCTCACATCTTTCATCATCTGTTTACAGTAAAACATTGTGATAAACCCACTGTCAACAACAAACAGCAGACAGAACAAACATAGTGGAGCATTTAGCAGCTTAAGAGCCAGAAATTTCCCTCAGGAGTTGGTGGAGACCAAAAGAGGAGCTAGGAGATTGAATATTGTCCAGAAGTGCAGCTCAAAAGCCAATAACTTTGCTCCATATCTGCTGGATGTTTAAATAAGCAACTGCTTGATAATATGTTCCCCAATACACAATGATAAGGTGATGCTCAATGTTGTGTAAACAGCTTGTTCTGCTGCCATCAGGTGGCTAATAAATCAAATATTACTTCTTTGGAAAAGTCAATTTGGATAGAAACGCCTTGTATCTCCGTTCCCATTACCTGACAGTGACCTCTGTGGTTTGGTTGATTGTATATACAGAGCTTTCCATGTTAACAGAGCAGCAGTTTAACAGACATCAGTTAGTGGAGAGTGATTCCTAATACTGATGGATGATTGCTTGAGGTGGTGAAACCAGAGGAAACAAAGTGAGACACTGTGGAAAATCTGTTCAAATGGGTTCTGGCAACAAGATATGATTACAGGTTTATAGGTCTCTGCTCTAATAGTGCACAGTTGTTCTGAACTGTGAGAATCCACAGCCCCCAAACAGTCTGTGGTGAAGAAATGTAATACTGCACCTAAAACTGGCAAAACCACACTGCGGTTCCTCTGACAAATTTGTGAAAATTTGGATCCAGTTCATGGATTGCATTAACAGTAAGCTCTGTGCCGCCACCCCATCTGTTACTTTTGAATTATCCTTACAAGATTATCTGACAGGATTGTGGTATTGATGTGTAGTTTGTTGCTGTTGGGAAAATTGTCTCCTTCAGAAACTAAGTTAGAAAGCCAGATTTTTTTTCTTTCTGCTTGACCACTGTGGATTTTTGAGCCCATCGTGTGGGATTTAGAAAGAGTTTCAAAAACCCAAAGTGCTGCTCCCCTCCTCCTCCGCCTCCTCCCCTCCTCCTCTTCTTCTCATTGTGTCTCCTTCATCTAAGGATTGTAGGATCTGTCCTAAAACCCACACTTGCAGTATTTTGCAAGCACTCAAGTCCCTGCTAGTACAACATATTTCAGGTAACTCCCACAGTGCCCAAGAACCTTTAAGACTGAAAGTATGTGGATGTTAATCAAGCTTAAAAAGGTAATTTATTCATCCATAATTCATGCAAATACATGGTTTAATCAAGCTCTCTCTATTGGTTTTATTATTTTAGTTGTCTAGAAGCAGGTTGGCTCACTAAAGACACAGTAAAAAACAATATTATTTTGAACAGTTTTCAACAGATTTCTCAAGATCTTTGATGAAAGGATGTAATAATTCTTATCTTTTTATATTAAGAGGAAGCCGCTGTCGAGATTCAGCCAAAAGTCGCTCACCATCAACAGTCGCCATTGCTTGCAATAATGATCACGATGCTTTGCAGACTAAGCTTCACACTTCTGTCTCTGCAGCTGTTTTGGCTTTTCCTCAATATTGTTGTCCAGTCCCATCGAGCATAGAGCAGAGACTGCATCAACAAAAAATGGTCTGAAAACATGAAGTGAGTTCGTCATATCCTTCTTCTTCTCTTTTCCTTTTTTTCTTCTTCTCCTTTTTTATCTTGTACCTACTTAACTTTTTTATTCACCTCCTTGTTTTTATCCTTTATTGTTCTTCCTTTTCTTCTTTTTAAGCAGCAGGTTCTGGTTGAAATTAAATGTGTGTGTGTGTGTGTGTGTGTGTGTGTGTGTGTGTGTGTGTGTGTGTGTGTGTGTGTGTGTGTGTGTGTGTGTGTGGGTGGGTGGGTGGGTGGATGTGTGTGTGTAGGGTATGATGGCGCTGATGACAGACCATCATTTAGCAATTAAGTGCCCTGTGTAGTGGAGAGATTTCAGCTTATTTAGTGTTTCAGGTCATTAGGAATAAACCTAACACACATAATGAGCTGGAATGTAGATGGCTTGTTTGCAGCACTGTGGCTTTGCCGCACTGTTCGTGCTCTGAGGTCATGTCGAGCTTTCCTGGCATGCACTATAGCACACACACACACACACACACACACACACACACACACACACACACACACACAGTTTTAGAGCTCTCTTAGATACGTGGAAACAGAAACATTCAGTGTGTGTGTGTAATATTCGGCTGTTAGGGGCATCACTGTGTCAAAGTGCACGTGTGGAGAGAATTATCTGCTTCCTCTTGTTTCCCAAGTAATCCCTTTTTTCTCCATCTGAGTTTTTTTTTTTTTGCACACATTGGTCCCCGCTGTCTTGCAGAGGGGGATGTCGTCATGACGTAACGCTAGGGATCTGGTTTCAAAATATCTCTCGGGCTATCGAGCCGTTACCATGCAACATGCTCTCAACATAACATGAAACAGAGGAGCTTTTTCACATTAGCCACGGTCGAGAAGAGCGAGAAGGCGAAAGAAGTGGCCTCAAAGCCACAGCCAAATACAAGACAGGAGAGGTTCATTGGCAATATGTGAACTGTCAGCAAATATGATGTTGCAGATAAATAAACACATGTGTAATTCAGACACACATACTTTGGGTGATACTGCTTATAGACATCTGAAGTGTGATATCAACTACACACCTATTTCTTTAAGTGGTCACAAGCTCAAAAGACTGGGAACCACTGGCTTAATCTTTAAAAATGACACTGTATTTTTTAAGGTTATAATATGTTTGTCAATGTTAAATCTTCATCTGCAAAGTAACTGTATGTAGTAGAATAAGTAGTACAATATTTCCCTGTGAAGTCGAAGTGTAAGGTGGTATAATGGTAGTAAAAGTAAAATTCCATCACTGGGAGTCTATAGGTCATATCTTTAAAACGACACTCTCTCTCCTGCAGGTATTGGACGAACAGCAAGATGCAGAGGCCAATTTCAACATCAGTCAGAATGAAGACAGAATTTCCACAAAATGATATTACAGCACAGAGAACCAGCCAACGCTGGAAACTACATTTTGGCTAAAATAAAAATACTTAGGATAACAATACATTAAGCAGGAACAGACAACCAGAATTAGTGCAGGCGACAGAATCAACATCTGCTCTGCATTAAAACGTTGGCTGGTCCCATGCTGGCCATAGTGATTGATAGTAAACGATATTTAACTGTAGCTGAGGGATCAGTGAATCAACACCCAGGACAAATCTCTCACTCTGAGTCTTTCTCTTTCCCTCCCCAGTCTCGCGTTCCCAGGTTTCTTCGCAGCGGCAGGAGGTGCTGATGGAGAACGTGACCCGGATGTCAGAGCGCTCTCGGCTGCTGCAGCAGACCCTGGGCGAGGCGTCCACTCAGGCCGACCTGCTGGAGAACATCTGGAAACTGGAGAACCTCTTCCAGAACCACAGCGACTGGCTGCAGAGGCTGGAGGTCCTCATCAAGGTACGACACGAGACTGAAAACAGGACACGAAAATGTTACAGGGCATGAATAGAGTTTGATGATGATGGTTTAAATCAGTTTAAATCATTTCTATTGTTCAGATTTTAAGAGATTTTAAGTCTAATATGACTTTTTAAATGAGTAAATATATGTTTAATATTTCAGGGGATATGAAGCGGAATGAGGCTAACATTCAAAGATAAAGCTGTTCCTTATTAACGAGCTGAGACACGTGTCCTCCACTTTGGTGCTCTTGTTGATGACAATAATCATCGTTGTATGTTCTTTGGAGCTGTTACCAAAACATGACGCAAGTGACAGTAACAGTGGAGAGTTAAGAATACTGACGATGGACGAGGCTGCATTTCATCACTTTTTTTAAACACTTGTCTCTGACATTTTTGGGATTCAATTAGTCAACTGTCATAATATTTATACACAGTTCTGTCCTGTTTATTTGTGAGATGCTATGACAGCAGTGGAGAACATGCCAATGTCTCTTCCTTGCAGGGCGTGGAGGTGGAGCTGAGGAGCATCCAGTCCTACTCTCTTCAGTCAGAGGGCTACCTGGTGCACCTGGACGACAGGCTGTCCACTCTGAGCAGCTCCGCCAGCAGGAACCTGACGGGCTTGACTGCGGAGGTGGCACGAGCCTCCACCTGGCTCCGCGACCAGGACGTCCTGATCCGGTACAAACACAGACCCCACTGAAGATCATAAAAGTGTAACTGCATCACAGCGATGACTCTGTTCAATGTAATGAACTCTGCTCTCTGTCAGGGAAACCTCAGGGAAGGTGAGCGGGCTGAGGGAGAAACTGGACGAGGTTAATTGGATGGTGGGAGCTGTCAATCACACCTTCAGCAACGACATCACTATTCACAACTTGAAGATACAGGACTTGCAGGTTCATTTTCATTAAATGTACTACTGAAAAGATGTTTTTAAGCACAGAGTGAACATTTATACACCACAGTACAGCAGTCACAGGAAATCTAACTGCTCCTGTGTAACCCAGTATAATGATGATCTACTGCTGCTGTAACACCTCCTCCTGCTGCTCAGATCCAGATCAGCAACATCACAGAGGACACCAGCAGTTTATGGGTGACCCACGTCCACACGGAGGCCCAGCTGAGGAACGAGATGGAGATCCTCAACACGATCACAGAGGACCTCCGTCTGAAGGACTGGGAGCACTCCATGACCCTGAAGAACCTCACCATAATAGAAGGTCAGAGACAGAGAATGGATGTCCGTTCAGACTGCTGCTCCGAGTGCTAATGTGACCATTCTTAACTTGTATTTCACCAGGATATGGCTGTTCCCCATTGATTAGTGTCCCTCTTGTTGGTGCAAAAGGCATCTAGATATTCAGACTGGGCTAATTTTGGCTAATGTTGGCTTTTTTTCTTTTTTTAAAACTGTAGTTATAAATAGAAGTATAGACTTTTTAGCCCAGTTCTGAGACTCCTAAACGTCTTCTTAGCTGTAAATTACCAAAATGCTAATGCTGCTTTTTCCAGGCCAAACCAAGCCAAGCCATGAGCTCATGTTTTCTCTGAGTCCTCACAGCAAGTGATGATGTTGTGGTCCCGCTTGTGAACAACAACCTGGGACCTGTCTTCTCCCTCTAAAGCTGGCTTTATACTCACAAGCCCCCTACGTCTTTCTGATGTTGGATTATGGGGCTGCATGGACGAACATTTCTGTAACTTTACAAAATCATCAATAATGAGAAGAATAGACAAATAACTTTTTCTGGATAACACTATCATGCATATGTGCAAAATGTTGAAAATTGTGTAGTGTGAATTTACAAAACAAGACATCCCTGCCTTATGGAAAAATCAAGAGATATGCAGTGTACAACTCCCCAGAGTAAGAAAACATGAAAAACAGGAGAGCGCTGCACCAGAACGTGAGAACTTTAACTCTAGGTTTAACTCTGAAACCATTTGGGTGGAGCTCAGCACTGCAAAGAGATCGTTTACCGCACCTCGTCTGAGCCAATACACGTTTGCAGTGGGACTGAATGCAAGTGACCCCAGCATGCAAACGTGATTTTACACTCTGGGGTTACTACCCTGGGGTATTGAGCAACTCCGAATGTTCTTCCTCCAATCTCTTCAGAGCTGATTAGACCAGACTGGGTGCGACTCTCGCTGCCAGCGTACCAAATGACTTCCCTGGCTTGTTAAAGTCAGAATAGGTATGTCATGATGTAATGCTGGCAGGGGACGCGGCCCGAGCTGATTGATGGCAACTCCAACCGAATGAGACCCCTGATCTCGTGTCTGCTTCACATGTGGGTGGGATGCCGTTTCTCCTGAGCCTGGAAACAATTGTGGGTTAAATTTAGATGCTACATCCAGAATGAAAACTCAACCACTCAGCTCTGTCATTAGTTTTAGCTCCGCAGGCCATTTGTTCGGTGTTAGCTCACAGGCACCTTAGCCAAAAAAAGTTTTACATCTCTATCCATGTTTATCCTACTCTGTTCTGTTCTCGTGCCTCCTTCTTTTTTTTTCTTCTTATTCAGTTAATTTGCCTTTAATTCCTCTGGGACTCATTTGTTTGTGCCACACATGTTACTTGTTTTTTCAATATTAAAGAAACACGAGAAGCTGTTTGAAACATCGCGTGATGGGGGATGCAAACCGTCTCTCCAGGTAATAAATGATTACACAGAATGGTATTATTTACAGTAACATCTGCCCACTGAGAGTTAATTTGAATTAAAACCTGCACACTGCATATCCATGAGATCATCATCAGTAGGTGTCTCATCAGCCACCAGTGATCTGGGTGTAATATTATTTTGGGGATTGATGTTACAAATGGTTGCGTGAAATTATTTCATTCATCTGCTGCTTTCACTAGAATTTATTTATTTTTTAAGAGTAGTAAACTGCATCTCCTGAAGAAGATCATGTGATATGAATGAAACCTCCAGCATCGCTACTAATAGCATTTTTTCACCACATGGTGCCGACTCAGCTCCACTCCTTTCTGCTCGCTTTTGGTAATGTGGATAGTACCCCCCTCAATCAGGCACAACACTATCGTGACATCAGCTTAAACCCAGCACACACAGGAACAATGGAGGGTATCAAGGGGATTAAAACAAAGAAACATCTGCAACTAATCTATTGACCAGAGTGTGGTTTTGCGGGTTGCCATACTCAAAGTATAGCACAATAACAGAAATGTGACAGGCTACAGCGAGCAGTGCACAATTTTAAACAAACAAGTTTAAAAATGGCGGGTTTGTCTCGCACAATGATGTAGTGACGATTGTCTCTGACCAGTCAGTAGTCTGCAGTGTTTTCACGTCACCTTTTGGTATTGCTTCGTCTTGTTTCGAGCCTCAGCAGAGGTGATGCCAAAGAAAGTACCAGGTACTTTCCACAGCATTTGCCCAATAAATAACCAAAAAAGGTGAGTAGAGTCAAGTTGAGTTGAGCCTGTACCATGCAGTGGAAAAGGGCTTTCAATGGACTTTGTGGTGAGTTTTAAGAGTAGTGTTGGGACAATAATGTGAAGTGTTGGGACACAAATATGAAATCATTAGGAAGAAATTCTATCAGGCAGACTCCAAACAGATTGTGTTCAGATTTTTGACACTTACTTCAATAAACAACTTGATGCAACATCAGTCAACTGGAAGAGCCCCACTCCAATACACGCCAATAATTTCCAGCAGTTCAATCCAAAAGTGATTACAGGGCCTCTCCGCTCATTTATAATTGCACTTTCATGACTTGTAAGACACAGATTAAAAGGTCAGTGCAGCAGGAGCCAGAATTTCCTCATTTTTAGTCTCTAGTACGGGTGAAACTGCAACTCCTTCAATTCCCAGTGTCATTTATAAGACCATTGCTGCCCGGTAAATGCCTCCATCTATCAAACTCCACTCTCAGTTTGTAACACAGGCTCTCTGTGCAAGGAGTCTCAAAGCCCAATCTATGATACAGTAACATTCAGATAATAATGGAACCTACTAGGCCTGCCCCAGAGGTAGGATTTTCAGTCGACTGAGAGTCACCACTTATAATCAATGCATCGACCGCAGCCGGGTCTTATCTATAATTTCCATTTATCTGTATTTTTAGTTTCCGCACAGTCACACAAAGTAAAACTCAGCATCTTAGTCACAGCTCAGGTATGAAATCCGGCCGCACTGAGTGTCTCTCCTACCGGGCTGCTGACAGCACTGTCAGCTGGACGCCGGAGATGAGAGCATCAGAGCGGCCAACAGAAACAAGCCGTACTGTCCTGCCTTGTTTTGTCCAGTGTTGTGCTGCGCTCTGTTTCCATCCCCCATCTCTACTTTCATTCAAGTTTGTTTTTAAGGTTTGGTCATTTGAAGCTAAAACTTGATTAGTAAAGTGTACAACCTGCCACAGTGTTGCTCCATCATTGCTTTGTGAGGCAACTAAAATAAAATAAAGCGCAGTGAACTCATCAACTTTTAGGGGACAACCCTAGAAAGACCTACATCAAGTTTCTTTGCTTTGTGCTCTCTACATTTTAACTAGTATGAGCTCACTACATAGGCTGTTGTAGTTCTCCACAGAGTCCATGGAGTCTCCACTTTTTAAAATGCATTAAGCTAAATAGTCAAACTGCCAGACAGCAAAACAGTTCAGATTTCAAATGTAAGAAGCCAAGGAAGGACATGCTAAGTGTGTGTGCCAGTACTGTGGAGAAAACATTGTGATATTGGTGAAATGGCATGACTACATAACTGTGAGTCCTTGCCCACACTGAGTGGTATTCCCCTCTCTCTTTTCTTCTCATGGTCTGTGCCATATTTTTGTTCCTCCTCCTCCTCCTCCCTCCTCTTGTTTTTCATTTCTCCACTCTTCTCCTCGATGGACATCACTATGTTAAGTGTCTGTCTGTGTGTGTCTGTTTGTGGGTATATGTGAGAGAAAATGAAAATGAGTGAGTGCTCATATGCATATGAGCTTCCTCTGTGCATGTGTGTACAGAGCTTCGCAGGTATTCAGTTCATATGCAGTGGTTAAGTTTAAATAACTTAGACTAAATGATTACAGCTGTAATCCATGTCACCGTTTGTCTGTCCGACCTGTAGCTTTACTGTAAGACTCTCACTGCTCTCATAGAGTCATATTTGGCTGCAGCAGAAGCTTTAAAAACTGTACAAAGTCAGCACCAAACAGCAGACTGACAAAGTTAACAACTCTCTGGTGGAGCATTTAGCAGCTGAAGAGCTGGATATTTCCCTCAGGAGCTGGTAGAGACCAAAAACAGACCTAAATGAGGTTTCATATTGGACTTAAATTCATCAGGTGGAGAGAAACACGACTTGAACTGAATGAGTGTGTCGCTCCATAACTGCTGGATGTGTAGATAAGCAGCAGTTTTCTCACAAGTTCACCATGTCGTGTTCACAGCTTGTTTCTGCTGCTGCGAGAGGCCAAAAAAGAAAACAGTCGCCACAGTTGTGAGCTCAAGGAAAAACTGCAATCATGACAAATAGCATTGTTAACATGTGGTTTTAGGTGGAGAACTAAAATACTTGGTGATGGTTATGGAGAGATTGAGTTTGTTGTTAACTGGAGCGAACGCTGACATGCACCATAGTCTGAAGTGTAGATGTCAAATGTTTTACACGTCCATCTACCACCTGCACCTGTATTCTCCCTTTTTAATACCTTAGAATAACGTCACACTACTTTCAAATTAAGCCAATGAAATAAAATGACACACATGTACAGTACTTCTTCATATACATAGCACAGCTGTGTCGCCATCTTGACAGTTAATTTGTGTGCTGTTATGGCTAGCTAGTTATTTTATTGGACTGTCACCGTCTTGTCAACATATTTAATTTTCATATTCACTAAAAACACAGAAACAATTGCAACATTTGGATCAGAAGGCAAAGACTTGTGCCATTTTTTTTTTTCTCATTTTCATTTTTTAAAATTTGTTCAACTCATTTCACAATTCAACCTCAAGTCGCGTCAGGAGACTATACAACTTGACACTTGACAGATGTGCGGTAAAATTAAGATTTATCATCCAAAAAAAGACAAAAACACTGAGTCACAGGGGTTTTCCGTGCAGCATCAGTGACGCGCAGGTTTGGATACATGATCTGTTGTTGCTGAGCGCTGCTCTGCTGCAGGCCGAGATTGTTCTTAGTCATATGTTACAAATTGATCTGAGCTGAGCTGAGGCCTGGAAACGTTTACTGCCTCAGTGTCCTCTGATGACTATTAATGTACATTTTGAGTGGCATGTTTGTTTAACTAGTGAAGAGTTCCCCGGCTCAGTTAAGGCTGGCTTACACACACACACACACACGCACACACACACACACACAAACTGACACATTTTCCAACAGTTGAAATATATTTTTGCAAAAGAAAAAAAACATCAATAAGCTTGGGAACTAAGTGATGTTAGCATTTTTTTCCTGCTGAGTTTATGTCCATGTTTTCCTTGGATTTGTCCACATCTAGACATAATAACGTCCTTGTTGTTTGCACTGCAGGTGATTCTTTTCTCTCATTTTCTGGGAAAGGTCTCACCCTTATTCCTCAGGGAAATGTCAGTTTTTCTAACATATATTTATCTCTAACTGTTGTATCTCCATCTGTTGTTCAAGAGTGGGAGGTTCCTTTCTAAACCAGTTTTCAGTTGTTGCTTTTTTTGCAGGAAAATGATTAAATGTTAAATTTAAGTGATTAAATGTACAGTAAAGTTCTGATAATCTGAGCCCATAGGTCGTTGGTGGTCGTTGGTCGTAGTAATTATGAAAAAGGGGAAAGTGCAGTGACGTAGTTTATAGAGCAACAAAGTCCACGTCAGGAGGAGGTTGTGGTGGATGGATGGGTCAACAAAACTCAGGAATATGACACAGAAGAGTGGTGTTTGATTCCCATGAGAAAGTAGTAGTTTATGTTGTTTCTATTACCCATGACCATTAATCATGATGTTATCATTGTAACCATGACAACAAAGATCTTCTAATGTTGAGGAAGTACGTATTTTAACCCTAATCACCATCTTTTTGAAAACCAAACCAAGAAGTTTTTGTGCCTAAACCTAACCAAGCCATGACTGTTATTATAGTAACCATGGCGACCATAATCTGCGTGTTTATTATTGTAATCATGACTTTGTAGAAACACTGAACTAAACCTGAACTACACCCCCTTCCATTTGTAACGAACATATTATCCCATCTGTTCATTGTTAGAACATCCTGTATCCTCAAATGGCAAAAACCCTGATAATGCCTTTCAGTCTTTCATCATAGTGATGAATTTAACAACACGCCCCTTATCTCCTCATACATTTAACATACACTCTGTGGCATCACAGTGATGTGACCTGTGCTAGACTGTGGGACGAAGACGAGCTCGCTGCTCTGTTGCTCCACTCCACGGTGGAGTTGTTATGCAAACTGGATGTTGGATGAAGGCTCAGCACTCTTCAGCAGTGTTATATTCTTGGACTCGGTGCTGTCAGATGTGTTCATGCTGATCCTGGAGGGGCCACTCAGCTTGTTATTGTTGAAGCACTGTCAGCTGAATGAACACGAAGGACTCTGAGAGCCAAGAGATTAATAATGTGAAGTTCTGCTAAAACAAACTATTAACTTCAGGACCACCAGGGTGAACTGTCTTTTCTGAAGCTGAGGCATGCAGACAGATGCATGCATACACACATTTTTGTGTAACAACACTTGTGAGGTCCCTCCAGATGAGTTTTACCGAATTAAAACCTTGAAATCAGACAATTAGAAGTGTTGATGGCTTTTAATAAGTGGTAATGAAAGGCATACTTTACTTTAGGAATGAAATATCTGGACATTGTGTAAGGTGACATTAGTAAACTTCATTTTAAGGAAAAGTGTTGAAATAGGTTCAACCATTACTGAGTGAGTCCAGCTGACTCTCAGTGAAAGGTCCACTCACTGCTGTTTAAGAAAAACCTTTGCTGTTGAACTCCACAGACCACAGATGATTACATCCATAGCCAACATCACAACAGAAGAAAGATGTGTGGACAAATGAGGAGAACTATACCGTCTCAGTTGGCCGATATTAGCAGCAGATGTCTTCATGGGACTCCAAATTTCTACACAACCTTTTGGATGGACTTTTGAGAACTGCTGACTTTTCATGTAGCGAAGAGCAGACAAAATTTGGTGCAGACATTTATTGTTCCTAATTAGGACTGTCAGCTCAGCATTAACACATTTATTATGATGGGATTAAGGACAAAGCATAATGTGTTTTTTTTCTTTAATTGTGTTAATCGCATGCTGCCAAAGATTCTTTATTTTACACCGTCACTGATGCTGTTACCAAAGATTATAGAGCGCTGCTTTCTAGAAACTTGGGCTGCTACTATTTTGACCCTTTGATGCACCCATACTTGTTGTCAAGCTGCCAAGATACTTTCTGGCAACTCATGTCTATAGGAGCTAAAGGGGGGCAGTTGTGGTCTGCATAAAGGGGTGTGTCAGGAGACCTAAAGTGTTTAAATCCAGTGCCTGAATCATCGTTGGTGAAGATCAAATGAGTTGGAAAATAAAAATATAACTATAACTTAACCGGAGCTCGTCTTGACAACACATAACTGACAGTTAATTACTAATCGTAATTAAGAAAAAATGAATCGTTTGACAGCCCTATTCCTAACAGATGTATCCTAATGATGGTGATCACATGGTGTCTATCTTTAGTATCGAACTGGTCACCGTGGCATTTAGCACAGATATTCATGTTTCCACAGGATCAACTGTAATAACTTTTGATGTTTCCATCAAAGCTATGTTAATGTTGCTGCTCTGTTAATCTGTTGAAGGTAAAAATTCTCACAGAGCCACAATCATGGCTCCAGGCTGTTGTTCTCTAGAAATGGTGGCGTTTTTCTGTTACAGCTGTGCCAACACACAACACAAATATAGAACATTTCTCAATAGTGAAATTTACAGAGTTTGACTAACTCTAGGGAAAACAGATGAGACAGAACAGTTGCATCCTGGTCAAATTGCAACTTGTTTCAAACAGACGAAGCACTGTCACGATGAAGCCACATTTGACTAAGTAATTTCTTGTGTTTTCATTGGCTGATGGAAGATGCAGCATATTTTTAAATTAATGGGTCCTACTGTAATGTTCACAGACGCCCGAAATCTGTCGCAGTTTAAGTTTGACATGAGCTGGAACTGAAGTGGATAAGAAACTGTGAATCAAAGGGTAACATTGAATTTTTCAGGGGGGTTGTCTCTGCACAAAGGCGATCAATGGGAAACAACACTTTGTAAATGAGGCTAATATTCATGCACATTTACCTTTTGGCAAAAATAAATCCTTACCCTGAACTTAGAATTAACTACGGCAGCTAACCATTGTTCTGAAGATTATTTTCCCAAATAATTAATAATAATTTGACTTTTAAAATATCAGAAAACAGTTTTCAAAAGCTCTTAGACAAAAACAGAAAATCCTGCCAATTAAGCTTTTTTTCTGTTGTTATTGCTGTGTTTCTGATTTCTGTTCAACTAATTAATCAATCAAGTGTCCAGGATAGCCTTCAGCTTGTGCTCCTGTCCTCGACACCGAAGCACATACACGTGGGTTAGTAGAGCCACCGTCTCCCCTCCTGATGTGACCCTAATCACAGTCTCATGACCTGCTGTTACCAGTTAAGTGGATGCATTTGTGAAGCATCAGCAGGCAGATCTGTATCTCAGAGTCGGTCTACGGCTTCTCACCATCAGAAACCCGCAAATGAAGAACTTTAGAGCTCTGAAGTATCGGAGGTGCTGGACATGTGCTGGACAATAACAAGCCCTGAATTTCTGAGCAGTCCCACAAGCTGTGTTAAACATGTGGCTCCCATTGTGGCCAGACCTCTCTCTCTTACTCTCTCTCTCTCTCCCTGTCTTTCACTCACTATTTGGCTTTTTTTCACTCACCCTCTCCAAATACAACAAACTTTTGGATTGAATCCATAGACCAGTTGTAAGGCCCAGTTTTGCCTTCATTCTGTGTGTCTGTGTGTATGTGTGTGTGTGTGTGTGTGTGTGTGTGTGTGTGTGTGTGTGTTTGTATATGTGTATCATGACTTTGAAAATATCATTATCTGCAGGAACTAGAGGCTCACATGCTTCTCCGTGAGACAAATTTCTGTCCCATGTTGAAAATGTACAAGATTCCTGCCTGCCATAACATTGGCAACACCTCTGATGATTAACGCTCCACCTTGTCGTAATAACAAAGAGACTCAGTGCAGACCGAGGCCTCTCATATTTCTACCTTTATTGATTCCAAACAAAACCCTCTTGCATCTTCCCCAAATATAAAACTCACTCTTTCCAGTTTTCATGGGAATTAAAGCTCCTCTCATTGGTGTCTAAAAGAGCAAAAAAAGTTTGTTTTTCATTGTCAACTCATTTTCAAGCCAGACCCCTAAGCTGTCACCCACATCTTAAGGTTGTTCAGCAATTATATAAACTGAATTTAATTTTAATGTGAATTCATATGAATGAGGTGAAACAAAGTGGTCAGTCTGAATAGTTTTCATGGACATGTTAAAAATTACTGTTTTAGTTTAAGACAGCACTTTAAAGTAAAAGAATTGAGACCATAAAGCAGCTTTTGTGCAAATTCTACTTAAAAACTAAAACCTGTACAACTCTGCAACCTTTTCACTCTGAAGAGCTCGCCAGTAAATTCTTGTTCAGTTTCCAGTTTGCCAAAATTTCATGGTGCAATAAGTAAAGCTGGAGTAAAGCTGTGTGTCGAGATGAACATCTGTCCTGAGGGTTTGAAAATATCTTAACTACATCCCAAAATGTATCCACTGGTACTGTTACTGAGCCTTTTGTATTTATTACCAACGTCCCCCATAAATCAGCAAGAGACCAAAAGGTTTCCTGTTTGTTGCTACATCAGTTCATATGGGTCCATCTAAACAGAGACTGTGTAAAGGACTCATACTATCAGCGACAGATTTTGAAGCGGCATTTGCATTGTTTGCATCATACGCTTTGTGCACTATGTCGTCAACTCTGATCTTTTTTTTTTTTTCCTTCTCTCTGCAGGGCCTCCAGGACCAAAGGGGGAGAAGGGTGACACTGGACCCCTTGGGCCCACCGGAGCGCCTGGGTTGACTGGCTTGAGAGGTGGGTACAACCAAATGGTCAAAATGCTCCAGTAGAAAATGGTCAAATGCTCCAGTAGAATTCATGTTCAGGCTTCTCACTGACAACCCCTGTAATACTGGCAATATACGTGACAAATATTAAAACAAGGTTAAGCAGTTATGTACTGTATCCAGTACACAGTACTAAGACAGTATATAATCATTGTACGAATCTAAGACTATTGTAAACTTTACTGTAACTGACTAAATTCTGTAGTGTAATTATCTGTTTTATTGTTAAACCTGTTTTAATCAGGTGTTTTTATATTTGCTGCAACATTTAACCTACTGTCTTGACCAGGTCTCCATTGCAAAAGAAGTTTCCATCCTCGATGGGAATCGCCTAGTTATATAATGGTTAAACAAAAAAGATATAAGCTACAATATATACTGTATCATCATTTTTGAGCTTTTGCTTTGAAAACAGCAAAATCATGACATTCTCAGATCCTCAGACTTGTGTGTTGATGATGATTTTAGGATGTGGAACAGGAGTCAGACAAACTTAACATCGGGAAAGGTTGAAAACCTCCGACCTCAAGTGTTAACGCAGTATTTACCACATGTACTGTGGAATTTATTGGGATGGCTCACTCAAATGAATGTGTTGCCAACCAGGTGCATTTAAAAATGCAGCTTGGCTTTTTGCATAGTTTGGAAAAATAACTTCCTTAATCTGAATTTTGTTCATGAATTCAATGCCGCAAACCTCTGCGGTGTTGTCTGCAAACAAATCCTGGAAACGCTGTGGAATTACAGCTCTGGCAGCATCTTACTTCGATCTCTGTGACACATGTAAGAAAGTAGGGATCAGTGATTCCACAGAACTACTGGAGGATTAAACCGTTTATCATTTAATGAAAGTGAGATGATGAAATGTCAACATCAAGAAATGTGTGATTTACACCCTTGAGTTTTTGGACTGGGATGGTTTTTGGATGAGTTTTACAATCCCATTGGCCATAAAATGTACCTGCCCCATAAATGTCTAAAGTAAACATCGCATTTTGAGTTGCAAGCCTTTTTTTCTATAACAGCATTTAGGTTTAAGTGGCCTAAAAGTTGAGAATCTACCTCTTACACAAAGCAGACATTGGCCAATGTCTTGACATAGCCCTGCTTTTGTGATTACATTCAGTTACATTTATAACACAGTGAGCAGAGACAATAAAAGGGCAATAAATTCACTTAGGAAAACAAAGCACTAGACTTTGGATAGTGATTTATTTTCAGACAGGGTGTGGACAGGGCCAGTGGGACGTGTCATCCATCTTTGTCTTGCAGGTAATTCCCCTGTAAACCACAGCATGTATCCAGGCAGAACTGGCACATCATTACCATTAAAAGACTATTTTTCATCGATACTGTAAAATAAAAACAACAACATGTGAACAACAATGTAATTCCAGATGTTTTCAGACCCCCTCCAGCTTGGTACCTCTTGAGTCATCACCCTCCCCCCTCCCCTGTCATCATCCATCCCGCATTCCCTGGCCGATGAACTGCAACTCTCACATGATGTTTCCAAGAAGCATTATCTTTCTGCTGAAAGGGAGGAACCCCTCCCCACACCTCCACCCATAGTTCCAGGAATAAGTGCATAAAAAGATTTTTTAACTGCAGGGGGGAAAAGAAAAAGCCTCTTTATTAGTTAACATAAAAACACTGAAAAGTGAATGGACCAACCCCCACCCAGCCCAAGACCAACACATCGACAAAACAGAACTACCCCCAATGTTCAGCAAGATCCTGCCTTTAGTGGCAGCAGTCGACTCTCAGGAAAGAGGATTTTTAATCAGCACTCTTGTTGGTGATGAACAGTCACAGGCCATAAGCAATGCATTCTGTATTAGATGTGATCTATTTTATCTTTAACTTATTAATAAAAAGAATTCCAGCCCAGAACATCTCCAAAAACAGCATTTAAGCCATGAGACATTAAAGGTCCCATATTGTATTAAGTGAGATGTCCATGTCTTTTTTTATTATATAGCAGGTCTAGGTTCTATATTAATACTGTGAAAGTATCAAAGAGCTCAGTCCACAGAGAAATGCACACAGCCTGTATTCAGAAACTGAATCTTAAAACGAGCTGTCGGGACTTCTGTAACTTTGTGATGTCACAACAAAGCAGTCTCTGCTCTCACTCATGTCCCAAGCACAGCCCACCTGGATCCACCATCCAACCTTACAGGATACCTGCCTTACCTGAAATCTCCTATAATTGTATTTCAATCACTCAGAAAACAGTCAGCCAATCAGAAGAGAGGTTCAGAGCTATATAATTCAATATAAGCTAAATTACACTTTCTTTATGATAAAGAAACTTTATCTGAAAAATAATAAACATATTATAGTATATAAAATGGCAAAAAACACAAATTAACTCATATTCAATTGGAGGTCTTCACAGCCTGATCTGGGCCCATGAAGAAGACCTGAAAACCTCAGCCCAACTTGTGTAGAAGACATGACCTGAAATAAAACAGAGAACAGTCTTTCTCTGTTTTATTTCAGGTTTGTAATAGACTCAAATCAAAACACTGCTAACCTGAAAAGACCCAGACATAGATCAGGAGCATGATGTCTCATAAAGTAACATGTTGGTAGATGAACAGTATCATGGGTAGTTCATAGTTAAAAGGTCAAGAAAGTTTTTTTGCATGGTCTTTTGAAAGAACTAAGTGAGGATATGTTGATTTTTATCTTTATGTGGTGATGTGACGAGGACAATTCAGTTTGTTTTGAATGTTTTATATTTAAATGTTTTACATATTTATTGAGGATAACTGTCAAATCAAGTAGGTGAGGCTACATTTATAATCAAAAGTATTCATATTTTCAGTAACACTAGAGCTAGATATTTTTAAAATGGTAAAAAGAAATAGCCAACTTGATATAGAGGCTGGGATGCTTTATGGGTAAACCAGTGTAATTAATAGCATTAACAGAAATTGAGTGAATTTTTGATGATAAAAAAATGTGCCCATTCTATTAGCACCCCCACGATACAATCTGTTTGTAATTCAGCACATGTACTCCTATTACTCCATTTGCAATGAAGCCAGAGGAATCTGTCATCACATCCAGCAGCTAAAAATCCTCTTGGACTCGTTGAATGATCTAGTTGGACTGTCCTGCAGAACACAAAGACCACTTCTGCACCAGCTCCAAAATGTGATTGATAGCATTTTTCCAACAATTTTTTGAGAAGGTAATTATTAACAGGAAACCACAGACAACATGACACCAGCCATCATCGGTTTATTTTCTGTTTCTGGCTCTAAAGCATCCTGTCTCATTATTTCATTCAGATTGCTGAGCAGTCACAACAGTGTAATCAGAGCATGTCAGAGTACGCTGACAAGACTTTGGTCACTTCAGCAGTGCAATCAACAACTCATTACCACATTAATTTTGAGACATTTCAGTGTGATTACTGTAAACAAATGCTCTCATTGTGCACCACGGGGTAGAAGAAATCTGATGGATTTCCTTTATGGAGCAAAAGATGGTGCTTTTCCTCCAGCGTCAGGAAGCTGTCAGGGAGCGAGGCATTGGCAGATTGACAGACCAACGTTAGCATCATTTCCAACATTGCTGTATCTTCTTTAGATCATGTCAGGCTGGGGAGGGAAGACAAATTCTTATATCATTGCCCCTTGTTTTAAAATTGCTGTTGCAATGAAGTTTGCAAAGTCTGCAAGTCAAAGTCAAAACCCTCCTTTCAAATTGCTTTCAAAAGCAACCCCTCTAGTTCACAGACTGGAATTGAATTTGATGCTTTCCACTTCAAATGCAGATTAGAAAGTTTCAAAATTTTTATTTTTTTAATGGAACCAATCACAACCAACTCCAGCAGTGATGTATTTAGTGCAGTTTCTCTAAAACTGTCAGGAAAAAGAAACATCTGCACCCAACTGTTTTGATCACATGCATGTAACAGATTAAAGCAGATAAAAGCTGCAATAGTTAAGGCACTGGTATTGGTGTCATAGCTCATGTCGAGGAGAAGCTGATGACTTATATTGCTGCATGTTATGACCAGACCAGTTTTCCAGTCATTTACTGATCTGTATGTATTTGTGTTTCAGGTTTTACAGGAGAGAAAGGCTTGCAGGGCCCTCGTGGTGGGAAAGGGTCGGCTGGGGTCGAAGGTGTTCAGGGAGAAAAAGGAGACATTGGACCTGCTGGACCTAGAGGTATGGTCATGTATCTCATATTATTCAGTACATGTTTTTTATAATCTTATTTATAGTGTTTCTAATTTTTACTGATTTCATCACCATTTAAAGCCGACCTGATCTCTTGATACAAAACACAAACATAGAGCACAGATTACTTAACAATCTGAGGACAATATAATAATCATAACCTAGAAAATATGTAGGAGGTTGTGTGCTTTATGGGGCAACGGCACATTAAAGTGAGGCACCCACCCAGCAGCATGTTATTCATAAGTTTAAAAAAAAAAAGCTTGTTACTCCTTGCAGTCTTGCACAACTCACAGTTGAGTCTTGTCAACATGTTCACAGCTCAAATCATTTCAGACTTGCAACCAGACAGAATCAGATCTCAAACGGCGGCAAGAAATGTTGGCTTGTTCACCAAAGTGAAAAAGTTCTTTACTGGGAATTCTTCACCACAACCGAATCTTTCACACTTCTTACATCACTAACAGGTGGCACTGTTTTCTTTCAATGTTTAGTCATGGAAGCTAAAATTGCTTAATGATCCATATCTTCTCTGCAGAAACAACTGCCTGTGCTTATCAAATCAGTTTTCAGCTCTCTCAAACGAGTTGGTGCAAGAAAATATTTTACTATGTGCAATCATAAGTATTCATTAAGCATCATAAACACTTCAGAATTACTCTTTGTAATACCACAGTTTGACAGTTAGGAACAACAAAGATTAAAAATTATCCCAGAGGTGTATTATCACTGTTTTTGTGCCATTTGGGAGGCAGAGTGGGACTCTAATGTGCATCCATTTGAGCCCAAAATGTGGAAACCTTAACAACTCTCCCAGCAAATGCACCTAATGAGCAACTTTTAATGAAACTGTGCACCATCTTAGAGCATTATATCCAGTTCCCCTAAATACACCTATGATTTTAACTTGATATAAGGATCCTTAAGATACCTGCCTGCACGTTCATCTACTGATCAGCTGTCTCTTCCTTCTATCGCACCATAAACCCTTTGTAGTTTTATTACTGGCCCCCCATTCATCAGGCTATCATTTTAAAAGACTCCAAATCTACCATGAAATTAGTGCATAGATAATTGTCACCTGTGAGTTGAGAAACAGGCACTAAAATTAATGTAAGTCACATTGTGGATTCATAAATCACCTTGAGTGGAGGATGTTGTTGTTGTCAAAGGTGCAGTGACCTATAGACTCTCAGAGCAATCACTCATCCAGTTATGGGATATGAATTTTCTTGAGGGTTCATGCATCTTTGAGAGTTCAAGAAGGCTAACACGTCTTATGTGTGATGCAAAAATTCAGAATAAGCATTTAACAGGGTCAAGGCAGCTCAGTGTATCATTATGTGCTGTCAAGGAACATTCATTTTTTCTGATTTACCAGTCGTTTTCCATTGCTCTGCAAATTTATATTACTTTGACACGAGCATACGCATTTTCCAAGTTTTTTCCCTCCTCTCCATCCACTCCATCCATCCATTTATCCAGACCGGTCTATATCTACATCAACTTGTGGGGTGTTGATATTTCCAGTCTGGCGTCACCAGCTGGACAGTGCCAATGACAACTAAAACACACTAAGACACACACACACACACACACACACACAGAGCTCTTTGGAAGAAATCATAGCCGTGACTAACATGATAAGGCACTGCAGTCTTTCTTGTGTCAGCATGTCGTTGTGTATGTATGTGTCAAGCCAACAGCTGTTGCCAGTCAGAGTTGGGTTTGGCTGAAGTGTCCAGTGTTGGAGTCCCACAGAGCCTGTTTTGGCCCGAAGCTCTCAAAACCTTTAACCAGGCTGATCTGTTGGCGTCTGTGTGCGTGCATGCACTCAGTTGTTATGGCTCAACACTCAGAACCAGACTTCACTTAACTTTTGGTGATTTTTTTCATATTGATTATGATTCCTTCCACCCACACTGTTCATGGCTAAGCAGAGAGCTAAACGCACATCTGGTAAAAGCTGAAGACAGTAGTTGGTCTATGAGTTTTTAATGGGGGTAGTTGTGAATCTGTGAAAGAAGTACAGGAAAGCAAATATCATTAAAAAACCGGAGATGTCATACTCAGCTGGAAACATGCTAGAGATAGTCAGTCACAGCAGCTAACTGTCAGTGATCAGGCTCATTAGCTCAAATGCTAACAGGATTATAATGACTGTAGCATCCATTTCCTGTCTCGTCTCTTTGCTCCCTCCACTATAAAGCTTGTAACTGATCAAAGGTGCAAATTTCCAATTATTTATTTATTAATGTGACACAGGAAAAACTATGGTGCTGCTACATTGTCTGATTGACAGGTTCATTATGTAAAGAGCAGCTCAAAACCCCACACTCATAAGGGGTTTTTAAAGAGAAGTGGAGACAGGATGAAGAAAACAAGGATCTTCGCGGATGTTTGACCGTCTACACTCTGGTAGTTCACAACAATGTCCGTCTGTGCTTTTACCCGCCTGGGGTCTGGTGGTGGGTTTAACAAACCGGTGAGGAGTTTGTAGACCATCTGGTGTGAACGGGGCCTCAGAGTGAGGCAGTCGCTCAGCTGTGGAGAGAGGAGGGATCCTGAAAAGCTTGTTAAAAAAGCACTGGGAAGCTTCATGGTTTCTTTTTATAGATGAATAGTGGGTAGACTGAGCAGGGAGTGTGTAAGGTGTTGGCTTTAAAGCATCACCGATCATCTGGGTTTGCTGGGTTTAGGGTTTAAAGATTTTGGATTCTCCCCTGAAACATTATTATATTATAAGGTGGTTAGACATAACCCTCTTATAATGTGTCCAGCAGACATGGAGCAACTTTAGGAGTCAATGGAGTCAGGTTTTCTACATCTGATGAATGAAGTCCAATATTTATTCTTGTTTTATCTCTGTTGTAGCCTACACCAACCTCTGAGAGAAACATCTGGGTAATTTAGTTCAGCTTTTTCCATAAGCTGGTTGCTAAATTTGTCCCCTGTCATTTTGGACAGCTACACAGTGGGTTTATCAGAGCTTTGTTCTGAAAACAGCTGCCTGGCTGCTTAAAGTAAGGTTGATGAGCTTGCTGAGACTGAACGATGTAGTTAATTTGGTGGCTGTAAAACCAAAGCAAGGGACTAAAGGATGGAGATGATAATACATGCGTTCATTTCCTCCAGGCTTGACTGTAATTTCCTCTTCACCTGTCTTAGCATCCCTGAACTGCTGGTTCTGACCAAGACCTCTAAAAGATTTCTCATAACTCCAACGCTGGTTTCTTTACACTGACTTCCAATCAAATTCAAGTTCAGCATTCTTGTAGCGACCTTCAGGGACTTGCATGGACAGACACCTGCCTACATAAAAAACCCACTACAGCCATATAACACCAGTAGAAATGTGAGGTCAGGGTTTATTTGTTGTTTGTTGCTGCAGGTTCAAGACAGAAGGAGACTTGTGCTTTTGAGGCTGTTGCTCCTACACTTTGGAACTACACATTTAAAAAGCCACATTTGTTTAGACTTGATTTGTTTAATTTTGTTTTGCTTTTGCTTGTGAAGCCCTTTGTGACGTCTGCTATTTAAATAACATGTACTTACTCACTAAAAGAGACTAAAAAGCTCAGCGATGCTGCTTTTTGTTGTGGCCATGTGTCTTTTTACTTTGAGCTCCCACTTTCAGAATAAACAAAGTAAATTAATTTAATGTTACTATGAGCAGGATTTAGGTCTGCAGACATTATAGGCTGTTTGTATACAGGGCAGTAGTTTGAGCTGAATGCTAATGTTGCAGTAACAATGCTAACACACTGATGTTTATCAGTTATACAGTTTAGCATCTTAGCTCGGTACGTTTGCATATGTTTGAGCACTGAACACAAAGTACAGCTGAGGCTGATGGAGATGTCCTCAGGTATTAAGCTGTGAAGGAAAGTACTGGGGAAATAAAAAATATGACCTAATGATGGCACTAGATGAAAAGTCAGAGACTCTCCAAAGTGATTACGAATCATCCTGCAGGGGGACATCAATGCTTGTGCCAAACTTTGTGTAAATCTGTCTGGTACATGTTGAGGTATTTTACTGGATAACTGAAAACTTTGGTGGAGCAAGAGAAAAAATCAGGGGATCATTAAGCTCATTAGTATTCGTCCTCTGGGCTCAGTGGACGTCTGTACAAAGTTTCATGACCATACATTCAATGGCTGTTGAAATAATAAAATAAATAAAAGTGGTGCCATCCCCGGAGGAAAAACTGTTGATTAGTAAAGTTTCAAGTGCTTAAATTTCAGATGTGCAGCCATTGCTGCCAGTCAGGCCCATTAGCACTGAAATTACTCACAGTTTCAAATGAAATGCATCTGTCATCTCCTGTGGCTCAACAGTAGCTTAGTGATGTGTTCGGGTTTTCCTTGCAGTGTTATTTTGTTGTTAAGGATGTGGTCAAAACTGAGGTGATCCTGACAGCTTAGGGCGTCACAGGCAGGGTGTGGTGCAGTGTTAGCTACACAACTCACACATGGACACACACATGGTAGGTGGGACTGAGTGCCACCTCGGCTGGCAGCTGAACCTGTGGTCTCAGATGTGAAAAACGAGCCAAATTAATGGTGGGATAACTGCCGACTTGAAGCTGATCCTCTTATAGCCTCATGGCAAAAACAGACTTGTGGTTTCAAAGCTGAGAATTAGCAACAAACGGCAGCACAACAGACTCTGTCCTGTCCTGCGTTTGGAAGAGAATCATATTTTGAAATGGAAACAAATGAGAAAAAGTCGTATCCAAGCTGCTGATTGGAGGGAGGTGTCGTGTGAAAACCTACCGTCTTTATGCAGAAACCACAAAGGAAAGGATTTTTCCTGATATTGATTCAGTGGTTTTGCAGTGCACTAACTTTTCCACCACGCAAATATCTACTCTGTAGAGATACTCCAAGAATTGACCTTGACACTGGTCTCTTTATTGCAGTCCAAAAGTTATCTATTTTCAGTACGTCTATTTTTCTCTTTCTCCTGCTTCTCTTTCAGCTCTGCAGCAGAAAAAACTAATGTTAACCCAACACTTAGAGGTGAATTAAACACAGGACGCAGGGTAGTATCCTCTAATTTTTACATTTTATGCTCATATCACGAGGGAATTACAGGGCTGACTATTTTAGAGGCTTCTGCTAAAAATATACAAAAGGCTATAAATGAGAGGAAATGTGTAGAGAAGGGGTCTTTTATTAAATTTAAAGCTGTCTCTGGTTGAACTACTCTTTCCTCTGGGTATGTGTGGATTTTCAAGCTTCTGCGTGTTATTTAACACATTTCTGCCCCCATTTTGCTACTTTGTGGTTGTTACTGTGTTAAACATTAGGACGAGTGTTGGTTGTGAGTGTAGCGTTCTATTGTAGGTCTGCCATTGTTGGACTTTAATTAAAAAGCAGACGTTATTAGTTACATATAAATATATGATTGAGGTTTCTTCATTTTTCATTAAACATATACCATAAAGTTACAGAAGCTTTTTCTACTCTGATAAGAAAAGTTTAGCAAAACTTAACATAAAAAGTCACATTCTGGCCATTTTTCACTGTAATATTCTGGCGTTTACACTGTTACACTGTACAGTGTAGTATTGTAGTATTAAGTGATTGTGTTTTGTAAGAAGTGATGATCTGATTTTGTCATAAACAACGTACATATGGCACAATCAAAATATTCACAAAAGAAAAAAGAAAAACACCAAATAAAACACATGCGCCAACATGGACCCTGGACATGTGACGACAAATATATGAGATTAAATAAAACAACCACCTAGAATAGCATAAACCACAAATAAACTGTTTGGCATAACATTGAAACGTGACAATTTGTTCTCAAAAGTCCAATTAGATTGTGAGGAGTCTATAATTATTCAGCATCTACAGGGTTAATGGGGGTCACGTTTAATGTTCATCGACTGTGTGAGACTTGTGCTTTAACAGTTGAGATTTTATTTACAAGCTTATATAATCTTCACTTTGTGTGTTCTTTCCTCAGGCGACAGAGGAGAGCGAGGGTTGAAGGGGGAGAAGGGGGATCGAGGAGACCGAGGAGAGAAAACAGGTGAGAGCTGATATTTGAATAAACAACAAAAGGTTTCTTTGAGGAGCTTTCACAGAAGAAAATGAGGAACTATAATTCAGTCAATCAAGAAATTACACCTGTTCTATTAATTTTGCTCCCAGTACACAGTACATTGTTCACTGCTGAACAACAACAACAACACGCTGCCGAGCTGAGAAAGATTTTTTAAATTCCCCCAAAATAATGAGATCCTGTAAGAAATGCCAAGTCTCTTCGTTAACGTGCTGCCGCCAGCAGGAACTGGAAGCTTTGGGCTTGTAAGATGACCACACACACACGCAGACACATGAGTGCAGAGTCAGTAAATCCACCATGGTTAAACAGTAAATTTCCCATGGTCTGCTAAAAGATTCGACAGTGAAATTAAGTGTTTTATAGACTTCATTGAGGAAAGTATGTTGAAACAACTTACGTTACAGTAATATTACCACTAATTAGCATTATAGCAAACTGCTGTTTCAATTAAACCGTTTTATGTTTTTCCATCATCCTCTCTTACTGAGGTTTTTTAGATGAGCAATAAAAAAAAAGTTACTTCTTTGGTGAACAAACAAAACAGATTCAGTCAAACTGTCTCTACTAAAAATGTCAGTTATGTAATTGATAATAATAATAATAACCAATGATAATATTTATTATTTACCTCTATATTACCTCTGGAGAACACAATGAAGTAACAGTTATGAGGCTTTTGCTCAATTGATGAATGTTTAATAATCAACGTCATTTCTGAGATTGATTTGATTTGTGAAATTAAAGATTCACACAGTTCAGTCACGTTTTGTCTTCAAGTCAAAGTGTTAGCATGACTAGAATGAATCATAAAACCTAAATAGTTATAGGAAAAATCTAAAAATTGACAGGACACAAGAAAGTATTAGATAAAAGAATATATCCTGTATTGGGTTAATAGTCATTTGAATAAGATATACTGAATCATTATTGAATTTTAATGTACCGTTGGTTAATTAAACCTATTACTACATAACTACATGGCATGATAATTGAAATACTCAAGTAAAGTACAAGTTCCTCAAATCTGTATTTATCTATAGTACTTGAGTAATGGTTGATTAAAAATGAGGAGTGGGGGCGACATGCAAATATGTTGGTTTGAGAAAAGATTTCAATTAATAGAATAAAATGACAATTACAAAAAAAGTTTGAAAAAGATAAATACAACCTTATTGGTTTATGAGCAGCATCAAATAAAATAGTGCAGTTTTAATATATTATATTTTAGTCACATTTCCTGTCACCGTACAGAAAGTCCTGCCGAGGCACCGCTGCTGTTACATGAGCGCATATATCAGTTCATATGATCCAGAACCAATAGTTGGTAATGCAGAATCAAAAATTTATGAGCTGGTGACTTTATGAGCCTCATACATCTCTGTTCCACCTGACGTCCTGTGCAAAGAGCTGAGGCAAGTTTAAAGGATCAGTAGATCTGCTTTTCCTTTCAACGTAATCTCACGGTTTCCGGCACAGGATGAACGACCACATGGCTCGGAGTACATCAAAAGGATCTGAAAGCCCTCATGCGAGTGCGTTATGTCATGTGGTGGGAAACTGAAGCCTCATACAAAGCCACCAATCTGGAGTCAGGTACACAGAAAAAAACATTAATGCCCCACCAAAACCACAGATATTTCTCTTCCTTTGTTACATCATCGTGGCTGTTCCCCATGCGATGAGCAATGCTGCGGTGCTAACGTCAAATAGACGACCATCTGAATGTGGTTTCTGCCCATTACAGAACCGGTAAAGATCGGTTCTTTCCTCACATCATTTACAAGACACGGATGTTTGATGTTTCAGAGAAAGGAGGACGGAGTGAGACCACATGCTGTTGGCTGTCAGAAGTGTCGAATCACCATGGCATGCATTTTTATGTCACAAATCCAAATCGTTTGATGCATGACGTGGGATCTTTTTACGCTTCAAAGCATACAGTGCACACCTGTATTACCAGAGCAAACAACAGAGCGACCTCAGAAGGTTAATCTGTGGGAAAAGTGCACATTCATCCACACATGTTGCGCATTAACAGAAAATTAATCTGCCATTCAGGACGTTATGTCACTGAAAGGATCGGATTTCTTAGGTTTGTTAATGGCCCTGACAGCACAAGAACGAGTGTTCGAGCAAAAAAGAACAAATGGAGCCCAGACTGTAGACATCTGAGAGAGCTGGACAGAGACAGAAACTTTCATCTTTGTAAAACACTTTTCTTTTGTTGTATCTGGATTGATGTTGCTTTAATTCAGAAAGTCACCATAAACAAATTTGAAGTAACAGGAAGCAAAAGGATGAAATAGAAATCATACCAAAACAAAAAGGAAAGAATGTTTTCTAATGAAATTACCCAGAAATTGACAAAAACGAGTACTGTAGTGTCGTGTAGCTTGTAGATCGCTGTCTCTAGTGCCCTGTGCAAAATCCATATTTCTGAAAACTCTGATGTGCAGTGTCACTGCTGTCCATGAAAAAGCTGTTGTCTCTGGATTTATGTAAAGTAAATACACTGCACAGATGCAGTTTACAATGATAATGATAATACATTTTGAAGCAAAGGGACTCTGGTGTCACTGTGTTGATAAGCAATAACTTCCTGTTGCTTTTAGAACACCTTAATATGCACATGTCTCTTTCACACCACACACTGTCTTTGTCTTTTGTCTCTACCTCTCCACCTCCCTTACAGTTTAAACTTGTAGAATAAAGCCTTTTCAAAGGTGGAAACCTGCCCATATCAATTTTGTACACTAAGAGGAAGAAAAAGTCCAACTGGACGGAAAACTACTCAGTCTGGCAACAGCAATGACAACCGTGACGAGCAGATATTTTCAGCTGTAAAGTTGGTTCTGACTCTCTCTAGCTGCCTTTTTTATGTTTCCACTGGACTCGTTTTAAAACAAGAATCCTCTAAAAGGGATGTTAAATATAAACTTGATGGCTTTACATATGATAACGTGCAAAAACATGTGTGCCCCAGGCTTAAAACCAGGATCCTCATCAGTTGATTATCTATGTGGAGCTAGTTAGCCTAATATGTCCGAGTTAAAATGTACCTGACTATTATTTTTTTCTAACATTGTGTTGTTTGGCTGCTTAGCGTGCATACTTGTTAATATTATATTATAAGTATGTTTTCATTCTTGCTTCAAGAGACAAGGTTTATTAGAAACACTATCTTGGGCATCACAATAGAAAAAAGCTGCTAAACTCTGATAGCTTCCAGGACCAGTATCCACAAAGTGAGGAACTAGACAGTGAAGTTCTGGTTGTGGACAGATTTTTTATATAATCTAAAACTAATGCAACCAAGTTAATGGTGTGTCCTTTGACCTTTGGAACGCCCAGTTAGCTGGACATGCTAACAATCTCTGCTAACATTAAAACAGATAAACAGAATCAATCCATGGTTCCCTGAGGTCAGCAGAGGTAGATTCATAAACAGCACTATATCACTTAGTTTTCATTTTTAGGTTAGAGTGTGTCTAAGGCTAAAGTCCAACAATTTGCTTTTTAAAATTCCTGAATGTTGTTTTCTCATGGATATGAAACTTGTAACGAAACACCTAATTTGCTTTTAATTTTTCAACCATTGCAAAGTTTTGTGTAATTTTCTCTTGGCAGTCAACATATAGTAAAAAAGAGTGAAGCACACACACACACACACACACACTCTCACACACACACACACACACACACATGCTCAGCTGACAGTTTGATAGTTCAGCTTGAGGGTCCAAGAGGAAGTGTAGTGGGTTTAATGTTTGACAGGCTGTTTTTACAGTGCACCTCTGCAGCTACAGAGATCCAGATAGAAATGATTTCAGCTTTAGACTCTAATGAGAAATTTATTTCACCATGGGACTCATGGGACTCATGATAATACCATGTTACTATTATTATGTGCACATCCCCCTGGGGCCAAGGTTTAAGCCTTACTTGGTGTCTCCAACATCAATACTGAGAAACAGAATCAAAGATCAATCCATATGTGGTTATTAAATACTTCTCAGTTGTCAGTTTTGTTGACATACCCTTAATTTGCCCAGTTTTTATTTATGTTCACATTTCATTTGCTGAATCCAATTATCTGTTGGGAAAACGATCCAGTTCCCCAGCAGCGTATTTTAATTTAATTGTCCTCATTTCTGATTTGATGCACACACAGTTAAGCAAACACACGTGCAGAAACACACATGTTGGAGCCAAAGAGGTGAATCAGTCTTTTATTTACAGCTTCATCACCAGATTCAGACGCAGTTTGACTCCTTCATGGGGTTTTACATGGTGTTAATTAGTGAGCTTTAGAGGAGCTGGTTGGCAGATTTTACTCTTGGACAAAGCGAGGCTAGCTGTTTCCCCCTGCTTCCAGTCTTTATGCTAAGCTAAGCTAACTGGCTGCTAAAGCCCAACATTAACTAAACAGATATGAGAGTGTGAAAGCGCATAAGCAAACATCAAAGACTACGATTTTGGGAGTGCTTGTACACTGGCCAAGAAAATCAAATTAGAAGCAAACTAATTTCTCAAAACAGAAAGAAGAGGGAGGAGGCAGGAGTCAACACAAGAAAACACATTAAACAAAGAGCGTGAAAGGCAAAAACATCAGAGTATCAAGGAGAATGTTTGACAAACAGATGGAGCTAATTTAGTGTTGTCCTGAAGCCATTCGGTCCTGTCCATTCCAGACCCTCCCCGCCTGCCAGATAAATATTAGTAATACACAATCACTCCATATTCTGGCCTTCCTCAGGTACTGACAGTCTGGTGCTGCAGCTCGCTGGGCCTCCGAGGCTCGAACCACTTGGACGACCACCAACAACTTGGAGCTCGCTCGTCTAGTTTTCTCTGGACAAAAACGGTCGTTATATCTTGTGCCGCTCACATTAATTCCACTATTGTCACAGAAAAGGTATGAGGCTTGTTATGAAATGTCAAGTTTAGTCCAAATTAGGGAGTGTTTTTAGTTTATGGTGAACTGCTTTGCTCACTGTCCAAGGTGAACATGGGAGCTGTCAGACTGTGGAAAGACATGGTAAGTTAAGAGACCAGGATCACAGACATTTCTTCAGACTTTGAGAAGTATTTGTTTTGATTCTTAACTTTTCTCCCCATTGACATCATTGTGCACATGCTCTCTGACTCTGAAAAAAACATTAACTACATAAAAGTAAGGTCTTAGTAATTGGTTGTATGCAGCTATTTGAGGCTAATTTTCCACCAAAGGAACAACGGCTACATTTATTTTCTTCTATTGCGATCCAAAAGTGAAATTTGTGGTTGTGACTTGCTGACATTTTATGATATTTAAACAAGGCCAGTTTGGAAGTGAGAGTGAATGACACTGGAAAATGGTTTCACCAAACAATGTACTGCCATTAAGTGCTGCTGCTGCTACGCCTGTTAAGTAACAGAGTTTAGAGTCAAGCTTTTATCATCAGTATTTTAACTTTTACAAGAGGATAAGGGTTAACCAGGTGTCCTTGGCAAACGTGGTGCTGGAGTGTAAACTTTCCCAAAACCACAAACAGGGCAAAGTTGCTAACATTGCCCTAAAGTCTGATATAGTAGCATCTAGGATTGTTTGTTGACTTCTGAACAAGGGTTTTACTGACATAACTAGTAACTCATGTTCTCCTTGGCCTTGGAAATCAAACTACATTCACAGATAGCTAGTAAGCTCAATAGTCAGAGCTATTTCTAGTCACAACACTGTCTGATCCATTCCTTATGCCTCTGTTGTTGTGTTTTTGGTTTTGGGAAGGCTACCAAAGAGTAATCACATGTCAAACTCTTTAAATGCTGCATATAACTCTTCAGTATTTTTGCAGCATATGGAGAAGTCCAAAGCTTTCCCGACCTGTCATACGTAGTCGTGATTGCCAATGTTAAAATAGTTGCTGTTTTTTTAAATTGGTTTTGTTTTGTTGGTGTTTCAGTTCTCACTTCTCAGATGAAAGGCTTCTGTGTCCAAATTGCCAAATTTTGGCTCCTCTGGTATTATCGAGTGAATTTTATGAGCCTGGGAAGTTGGAAAAAGTTTCCGCCATAATTAGAAGAGTGTGTAATTCTTCAGCTCATTTCAAAGCATGAAACTCACTAAGATTATAGATGCAAGGTTTCCACCTAACAACAGACTCATAATACCGAAGAGTGTTTCTCGACTTGCTGCTGTTGAGAAGCTGCAGTGTCACCTAACATGTCAGCTACACGTGTCCATACAAACTGATTAACTTTAACATTCCCGTCACGCATCTGCCTGATTTCTATAGTTTTCTGGCAAAATAGATCAAGTTTACTCCCACCAGGAGGAAAGTAATTCAGATATGTCGCCGTCCAGCTTCGTAGCAGAGATATGAATGTCTGTTTAGTTTGCTTGTATGGTTCTGATTATGTCTGAAGTCTACATGTTCTGCCTCCATCCAGAAGCGTCCCTCTCCACCCGCCTCCTCTGCTCCCCAGAGTCTCTCATTTGCACAGAGGAAAGCTTCAGGCACTTTACAGGGAGGGAAGGAATGAAGGGCTGAGAGAGAAAAAGATGAATAGAGAGAGAAAGACATGTGAGAAAGTAGTGAGTAATGTCTCAGTGGTATTTAAACATGTGCACAATAAGATTAGAACAAATATACAAGACTGATAATGGTCAGTCAGCCTGGCATTTGTCACAGACGTAATCAGAGGGGGGATAAAATAAAACAAAAATATTTTTGTAAATTTAGTTTCATTGATAGAGACCTGATCCTTTTATTTGACTCAACTCTCCATTATATTTCATTGATTTATGTTCAATTCCAGCATTTAGAATTACTATCAATAATTAATGATAATTAGGATTAATTATATTTTTGTCCTAAAAAAACATGCAGAGGACATCACTTCAGCAGCTTCAGAAGTTCTACTGCTGCTAATTTGGATGGTTGTTTAACATTATGGCAGCTGGACAGTAAGATGACAATAGCAGTGTCTCAATTCAGGAGCCACATCCTTAGGACGACGAAGTCTATGGCGTTGTAGACAGGAAAGATTTCCAGTTTCCATCACCATCTGTGCCCGTCCTTACTGTAACCTGCTCCTTTTGCCTAGCAACCTTGACAACACGTAACTTTTTTTCAAAAACTTGAGGTTTTAAGGTTATATTCAAAAGTCTACTGTTGTTTTCATTACTTGTGCGCAATGAATCTTGGGATAGGTTGGGTCACAAAGGATCCACCTGTTGGAGACTCATTGCTAAGGAAAATAAGGCCGCATTTCTCAGCCACATTTAAAGGAGCCTTTGAAATGGGTCCGTTCAAATGGAGCCTCCGAGGGATGCGGCGCCTGAACCGAGATGCAGCTAATGTTAAGAGATTTTAGAGTTAGTAAATCAACAGGAAGTGAAGGGAAACAGGCTCCCCCTTTCCCCCCCTGGAAATTTTGCTTTTTTATGTAGATACAGAAACTCCAACAATCCTGGTCAGTGAGCCAATAAACACATACATAAAGATTGAATGAGTGTATTAGTGTGTCTTAAGCTTAAGGGTCTGAACATAGGTGCAGCACAATCTTGGTGTTTTCCATGTCCTAAAATAGGACTAGGCAGATTTAGAAAATCAATCTCTAGCAGACATCACGTGTGTGGAAAGGCTTCCAGTTTTTACCCAGCTTCATAGTGATTGTAAAACCTGTTGAGTTTTTGATGAACAAACAGTTTAAACATCTGTTTCAGGTAATTGAGTATTCAATTACTCATCCCTATTCAATAACTCTTTGCTCTTCTGGCTTTCAGTCTTGTTTCTTTTACAGCACTGGCTGAAAAAAGAGCAGCAGGAGATTGAAAGAACATCTAATTTCTGGTTTTAATTTACTGACTTTCTGCAAGAATATGATACAAATATGTGCAGCAGATATGATGGTATAATGTTATGTAGATATTAAATTATGATGGGCCAGTGAGTGCAAATAACTACACTGTGTAATGAGAGTTTAAATGGTACACAGTTAAAGTTTATGATGGTCTGATGAGACTAATATCCTGTCTAGATAATGTGTCTGGCTTTAGTCTCCAGCACTTTGTCAACAGTCTTAGTCAGTGCGCGTGTCTTAACACCGAGGAGCCATCCAGATTAGTGTCGCTGTGTGTGTGTGTGTCCACGTGTGTGTGTTTACCTCTCTTTTTCATTTCCTCTCTGCCCTCTGAAAGGTGGTAAATCAAGTCAATTATACAAGTACAGCTGCAGCATAGTTTCAGGAGCACGAGATGCACTGTGAAGCTTCTGCTCATAAAAAAAAGAAACTCATACACACACACACGCACACTTAATTCTGATTGTAGGTCAGTTTTTGTATACAAGTGTGTGACTCTAACGCCCCTGAGCAAGGCCAAAACAAACAGAGAGAGTTTACTCATCTTTTCACATAGCAGTTTATTGTTAACACATATTAGCCCGATATAAATTGTGTTAAAATCAGTGATTAATTAATATTGGCATGATGATAACGCTCATTGTGAATTGAAATCTCATCAACTACAGCTGAACTCTTGTGTTGTAGTACCATCATGCTAACACACTAAACCAAGCTAGTGAACATAGTGAACATTATACCCACTGAACATCACGTGTTAGCATTGTCACTGTGTACATTTTAGCATCAGAATATTAGCATTTAGCTCAGTCACTGAGCCACTAGAATGGCTGTAGTCTCTCGTTGTTTCCTTCCATTTTAATTCATATTTTTTTAATCTTAGGTCATGTTACCATTTCTCTACTTCACCTCTATTTTCTTCATGTGCCTGTTTCATTATTTCTTTTTTTTATCTCTTAAAATCGCATTTTCTTACACATAATAATCATAATAAATTTTTATTATCACACTTTACCCAGATAGCGAGATACGTCTGGCCTATGCGTGGGCCACATGCTTGTGTTTCTTCTGGCCCAGTATACGCTCCAGTTCCACGGCCCAAGTCTGGCCCATTTACAGCATGATGGTCAGATGCTACTTCCACATCTGGACCAATTCTGGTGTACATGCAGAAAATCTTCCAGCTGTTAGCCAAAACCAGAGGATAACAGTCAGAATCTACCCAGATGTGGAAGTATATGGGCCAGACTCGGGCCGTGGAACCGGGGTGTATACTGTTGTATCTTTTTGTGTTTTCACTTTACTTGTCATCTGATCTTTTTTTTTATCATTTTGATGTCTGTTCCCATCTCATCTCCTCATCCTTTTTGTCTCCTTAAATCCTTTTACTCATCTTCTTGATATTTAAATGCAGCTGCTTGCTTTTAGCTTCCAGTAAGGTAACTGGATAAACACTTACAGATGCATTCTGTGAAGCTCCAAAGGAGGAAGTTATGAATTTCAAATTCCTTTAACCGGTGCGCTGTCAGGTTCAGGAGATTAATGCAGGACTACAGGTCATGATGTTCAGATGTCGGTCAGCAACAGCTGAAAAAAAAAAATGTCAAACTTCCCAACTTTTCATGAGGGAATTCACATAGAAGGAAGAATGAAAATCCCCTCACTCAGTAATTTTATTTATTTTTCTTTTTGAATGAAAGATTATTTCCATGGTTTATGGAAAAAAAATCTTAAGCTGCATGTCAAAAACATCCCGTTTGTTTTCATATTGGTTTGATTTACAGAGCTTCATTAAACTCATAAACACTCACAATGAAAGTAATCTGCTCAGTGTGAGTTCAAAACCATGCCAGCAAATGCCAGATGAAAGAGAGTCATGTGTTCTTTCAGTGTAGTTTTGTTGGCATAGATAATAAAGTCTCAGATTTCCTACATGCTGCACTGTTTGCTAATGCATTGAGGTTCTGTCTGCAAACACATTAAATGGTAGAAACAAATGTGTATGAATGATAACGCCAGTTCATTTTTTGTATTTGAATACACCCATTTTTATGTTAATGTGTGTTTGTGTTGCAGTGGAGGAGACCCTGGTGCGGTTGGTGAACGGGTCGGGTCCTCACGAAGGCCGTGTGGAGGTTTTCCACGAGCGTCGCTGGGGGACGGTGTGTGATGACGTCTGGGATAAAAAGGATGGAGACGTGGTGTGCAGGATGCTGGGATACCGAGGAGCCACAGAGGTCCATAAGACTGGACGCTTCGGACAGGGTATAAAACTCTCAACACACACACATCGACACACTGATGACCGTGATTTCACATGTATCACCTACAAATCGAACATACTTTTCTCATTGCTACTACAGTTGTCCTAGAGTAACTTGGTTTGGCTGAGCTCAGCCAGACACAGCTGAAACTGGCTCAGTGTTGTCTTTTGTTGCAGAGGAATGAATGAATGCATCTGTTTCTGTGCTGCTGTTTATTTTCTGGATAGGAACAGAATATATGTACTGCTCCATCCTACTGTTCAGCTCAGGCCCAGCTCACTCATATTTTTCATGAACTGCCAAAGTTACACACTAACAGTACAGTCCTATTCAAAGGTTTTAGGCTCTTTAGATGTTTGGATTCTCATCCATCATGCAGTACCATCAGGGATCGGTGCCAAATTCATTCTGCAGCATGACAATGACCCCAAACGCAGTCAGCCACTAAAGCTGCGCTGATGGATATAAGCCAAGTGGAATCACTGTACAAACCCTGGTACATTAGACATGGAGCAAGTATTTCAGTTGATGTCTGCACAGTGTGAATATGAGCTTGCAAAAACTTAAAACCTGTTATAAGTAATTTGTCATATGGAATAATTATTTCTTTTAAGTCATGTCATTGTGATGAAGAAATGTTCAACGCAGGCTCTGTGGCTTTTGAAGATACTCTTCCTTTATTATTGTTTAGGGATCAGCGGCCATGTTTTAAAATAAATGTCAATTACAGCAGGAAATTAATGAAATCTTATTTCCCACAGCTCATATCCATGGTAAAATTTACTGGTGGAAGTACCTCTGATTTTTACAAACTCTGCTGTTTTCTTCGCCCTTGACTGGTATTATTTGAACAGTGCCCTAAAATGCTGCAGGGATTAATATTAAGGTTTTATGAGGAAAGCCATGAGAGCCAGATGTCGTCAAAAAAGTCTCAGGGGTCATATCCATCTCTCTATTCTCTCTCTCTCTCTCTCTCTCTCTCTCTCTCTCTCTCTCTCTCTCTCTCTCTCTCTCTCTCTCTCTCTCTCTCTCTCTCTCTCTCTCTCTCCATTTTATTTCATTCACCAGTTAGCCTTACATCATTCAGTCTCTGTCCAGGACGAGTTGTTACCAAAACGTCTGGAAAATTGGGGGAAAACATGCCTTTGCTCCAGGGGACGACCTGCAGACAACAGCAGTGACCAACATCATGGCTGGATTTGATTTGAAACTAAAAATCTGGAATTCAAATATATATATATTCAGATGAATCATTCACCTTTTATTTAAGTTCAACTTTTACAGGTTCATAACATCTTTTGAAGAGCTTTCAGGGCATTTCTCAGACCCAGATTTGACAGGGGAGAACACACTGTACCACAGAAACGACCAAATCTGAAAGCCATTCACTAGCTAACTAATAACACTGGCGGGGAAGTGTCTTTTTATGTGTTGTGCAAAAATGAAGTTCCTGAATGTCATTATTTTGCCTATAAAATATTTACTTTATTTATATAAGAGGCTGGGCAAAGCACAGTTTCATTCAAAGTCCTAATAAAAACCAAAAACCCAAATAATTTTAGATGTGTACCAATGGATACATGCTCTAGATAATCTAATTGTAAATCCATCAATCCAGATATTTGTCCAAATGCTTCTACAATCCATGCTTTTCAATAAACTATGAGGCATAATATTTAAAGGGCTCACTTGTAAAATCACATATCTACTATCATAAAATCCTGTAAGTTTTCACCATAAGTGAGTCGCTCGGTCCTGCACCGGAGTACGACTCACTCTGTTTCATGCCAGCTCTAATGAACTGCACTAATCGGGCAGTCGCTCCAGTGTTTGCTTGAGCTGGAACAACTTCCGTCTCCTGAGCTCTCGGTTACAGAGGAATTGCTTTGAATAGGTGAACATTGACTTCTATTTCTCATGAATAGGAACAAAAGAACAGAACTTGTCTGACCCTGTAATCAGTGAGGAGACACAGACATCAACCCTCCAGGAGAATCGTTTACAGAGGATAGAAAAAGTCGACTTTTACAAAATCCAGGACTGACTGATTTTCTGCAGACACGGTTCTTCTTTTAGACTCATTTTACATTTTGCAAACAGCCTCAACAACAGCCTCCTAATCCTCCATATTCCTCTGAAATTGAATAACTCTTCTGTTATTGTCCCTGGGTCTTACCCCCAAATCCCAGTCTTTGAGTGATTCAACACTTATTTGTGAGAAGTGTCATGAATTTGGTCTGAGCAGACGTAACCTTGGCCTGAAAGCAGTGCTGTAAATCTACACTGAGATCCAGAGTAAACGGTTTAAAGGTCTGTGTCCATCAAACTAAACCCTGTGAAGGCGCAGCAGCAGAGCAGCTGACGCTCATATACAACAACACTGGACCTGGGTACTGCTGCAGCTCCATGTGCACGTTCCCCAGCACATACCTCATTTCCATCCTATGCACGCGTGCATATGGACACGTGTGTGACGTGTCACGCTGCAGCAGCGTCTCTTTGTTCTGTAACTGTAGGAATGTTTGTCTTAGATCTTCTGATTTTTGCTTTTTTTATTCAGATATCAGCCTTTAAATGCAACGTTTTGGTCAGACTATGCAGAAATATACAACATTTATGGAAAGGTTTGGTTGTAGGAGAAGAGTCTTTGCTCTGTTGCTCTTCCTGAGGTTTCTCAGCCAAAGGTTTTTTCTCAGGAAAGAGGGTATGTCGTATGTTTTGCCGATTGTAAAGGTCTTTGGGAAAAAAAAAAAAAAGATTCTGGATTTTGGTAATGAAAACAAAATTGACCTAAATTTTATTTCACTGCAGAGTTTATGTGTCCAATGATGATCTAAAGTCTTCAAAACTTTATGATGGCTTTTCTTTTTATGTGTTGCTGCTATACTTGAGCTTTGTTGGAGTAAAAACACATAAATAAGCCAAGTTTGAAACTGGCAGAACCAGATCCATGTCCGCACTTATTTAAAACAGCACATGTTCCAAACATAAAAACACAAATGTTGAAGTCTCAGTGCCATTTCCATCAGGCCAGTGTAGCACCAGAGCAGCAGTTTCTTTGCTACTGACTGAGACTCAATTTACTTTGGACTGATCTTTGAAAAAACCTTCTTCCTCCAACACAACATATCCAACAAACACATCAGAGGAAGGAAGTGGTGTCTAATACACTCCCAATGAGAGATCTGGGAAACTTTTTCACATGGTTTATGAAACATATCTGCCGGGGTCCATTTCACGTGCCACTGCAGTAAGTGTGAGTTTACTTAAAAGTGCTTCCACTGTAACAGTAAAATGACACAGATTGATTTACCAGTGCAGTGAATGATAACAGTTTTAAAGAGAGTTTGTTTTTATTTTGATTGATCTTTGAGTCTGAAACCTGTCAATGAAGTGAGGACAGTGATATCGAACTGATGTGATGCCGCTGTCTTCCATCAAAAATGTGGTGCTTGCAGAATTTAGAAGAATAATGATAACAAATGACTTAATACAACTGGACGTGGAGTTTTCCATAATACTGGGCGAAGCAAAGGTTTATGGAGATGTTAAAACCTGTGTTTTAAATGAACAAAATGTCAATTACATACATGTCTAAAGAAGTGTAACATAGCTTCACATCACTTCATTTAATGGAAGAAAAAGTGTTTAAGTGTTTAAATGTAAATTAACATTTAATCACATAGAGCAATTGCAATTATCAATTAATCAACTTTTTTCTGGATCAATCAATTAATCGTTTTTGTCTATGAATGTAAGAACATAGTGCAAAATGTTATAATTTACTATAGCCCAACATGACGTCTCCAGAGGTTGGGTTTTTGTCCAATCAACAGTCCAAAATCCAAAGATACTGAAAGTACTATCATGTAAATGACAGAAAATTGAGAAGCTGCAGCTAGTAAATGTTTGGTATTTATGCTTACGGTATTACTAAATCAATTACTTAATTGTCTAAATAGTTGCTGATACATTTTTTTGATTATAATTTTTTTCTTTGTAATTGTTTCACACCTCTTTATAGTTGTTTTGCATCTTATTGTGGGCTCTCTTGTAGTTGTTTCTTTGCCTTTTCAACAAGAAATCCACAATTTTGCTTCTATCCATGATACAAATACACCAACTCCTGTATTACCAACTAACTCCGGTAGTGATGGGACCAACGGTGGCCTATCAGATGCCTGGCCCTGCCTCTGCTCTTCAGTGACGCTGACAGTCTTGCACAGCTGAGTGATTAACAGCTGTGATTTAGAGCAGAGCAGCAGAGATGACAACCACTATCTGCACTTACAAGGCTCCAGATGCTGTTTTGAAGGAAGTACCGATGAGTCAGCCTCTACTCTCACCTACAGGACATAAACCCTTTAGTTGTGAATCCTTTAAAGTGAAGAATCGGCATGTGAGTGCAACCAAATGTCATTCGGTCTAACTCTTATTCCCTCACAGCTGAGTACCATCTCCTCCAACCTTCTAAAACTGTTGCAAAACTGAAGTGTTCGGGACTTCCTGAAGCCCCCAGTGAGCCTGGTTTTACAAACAGGAACCAAAGTTTATTGTGAAAACAATACTGCCAAAAGCTCTTCTTACCAGCTGGGACTGTTTTATTACCGGATATAATATTATCTGATCAACAATTCTGCGAGGAAGCACTGGGAGTACTTGCTGTCTCAATCAGAAGAGTCATAAACTTACGCTCTCATGCTGAATGTTTCTTTGGACTTTGACATATTAAGGAGTTGGTATTAGTTTCCTCTCTTGTTAAGACCAATTGCTTTTAAGCTTCTTACATCTGGGGCAAAGCAGAGCAAACCCATCGATCTTCAACAAGTTAATCCAATGTCAGACAATGAACACAGACTCCATCTGTGTGCAGATGTGTCCTCCACATTACCTGTTTCACAATGCAGCTAAAAGATTTGTTACTTTGGTAATTAAATGAAAAAAAATCAACTTTTCACACCTCCCAACAAGGAAAATAATGTCAGGATTAGACAGCGGGGTTCACAATGTGTTTACTTAGCGTTTATTTATTCTTTCTCTAGTTTATGATACACTATACATTGTGGTTGATGATTAAACTCAGCTGATGATAAAGCTCCAGTCAACATGTCCAATCTCTTTGGCTGCAGTTACATCATTGTGACTGTTGCATGAACAAGAGTCAAAGTGATGCATTGATGAGCCGTCAGAGAGAAGACTGAACTTGGACGGCTGCTGTTGAACTCCAGATGTGACTTGTTTTATTTATTTATTTCCCAATAAATTTTGATGATATATTATCTTTAAAATTATGGGAAAAAAAACTTTAGAGATTAGTTTAAGTTCATTCACTGCCTTTCACATTTCTGTCTATGTACTGTACCCTAGATGGGAGCCTCTCATTGAGTGGCTTGGAAAGCAAATCTATGAACTTTTTTGCATATATTCATTCGGTTTTCTCTTAACAATGGGCAAAATATTGACAGAAAAAAGAATTTGGAAAACAGGATGGGGAAAAGATGTGAGATACAAATGAAAAAAGATGGGAGGAAATAAAAACGTGGCAAAAACAAGCTCTCAGATCAATGGAGCAAAACCGGTGAACCAGTTCAGGCAGTCAGCCTACCTCCGACTTAAGGTAGCAATCACATGTGGGAGTGATGACATCAGAGCTTAAACATTACCTATATTTACGTGTCGTGTTCACATGTAAATAAACGTTTCTATGTGAGCCGACTGATACAGAAAATTGACAACGACACTGTGCAGAAAGCTGAGGAAAACCCACACAACATCAAAGCAGAGACACCAGGCTCTTTTTAACGTTCTCCCTCTTTCTGTGCAGGTACTGGTCTGATCTGGATGGACGACGTCGCATGTGTAGGGAATGAGGACGCCATCCACCAGTGTAACTTCTCTGGCTGGGGTAAAACCAACTGCGGCCACGTCGAGGACGCTGGTGTGACCTGCACCGTCTAGACCTTCACGATCCTGGTCCAGCTGCAGCGGCCGAACATCTCCTCAAACTGTGCCTTGAACTTTTAAGAAGCTACAAAGTGCACAACTTCTTACCAGCTTTTTTTTTTTTTTTTTTTTTTTTTTAAGAAGTTCACCACTAAACATGTGACAGTTTTAGCCACAAGACTGAATCATGGGGCTATGAAAAGGACACATTTTTTAAGACTTTGAGCAACAAAGTTATGTTTTTATTGAGTTGCTGCGCAGAGGGATGATCACAAGATGGGACTCTTCACCAGGACTGAATTACAGAGCTCCCCTGTCTTCAATGAAGGAGGTCAGCTTTTATAGGAGTAAGGTGAAGTTGCCCTCAGAGGCTTGTCTGGAGTAAGTTTGCTGTTTTTTCCTCCAGTGTGGAGTCAAACTGATCCAACAACTTCTTCATTCGAGAGCCTTCATTCGTCAGCTGTTGTCTCCAAGATGCTGAGGAGCTGAAGCGGCACATAACGAAACTGACAAGACTGTTTCATCGATGAACTGATTTTTCATTTACAGGCAGCTGCTCTTCTCAGTATTATGCAGGAATGGCTTTTGCTAAGCATACCACAGTGTTGTCTTATCATATCTATCATACAGCGTTGCTCGGTAAGCAGTCATTTGGTGATTTGCAACCGTGAGCTTAAATTTTAAACATCTTTTTTAAACTTAAAAACTGTTGCAATTTTTACTTTAAACCAACTCAATATTTTAATAATAATAATGTATCAGATGTAAAAAAATGAGTTCAGCTGTTCAGCCCACAACTTTACTGTTTTTGTTCACTCTTGCTGCAGGGTCATTTTTGGCCACAACAGGCAGCTGTTTTCACTGAAAAAGCTCTAAAAACTCCCAGCACACTACCTGATCAGCACCAAACAGCAGACATACACAGTTAGAGACCAGCTAGTGAACATAGTGGAGCATTTAGCAGCTAAAGAGTCCGATATTTTCCTCAGGCAACAGCAGAGACGAAAACCGAGCTAAAAGAGAGTGAATACTGGACTTACATTCATCAGGTGGAGGGAAACACGACTCCAGATAAATGGTAATGTTGCCCTGTAACTGCTGAATGTGTAAATATGCAACCAACAAGTTCATCATCTGGCCCCAAGTGGAGAAAAAAAGAGAAAAAAACTCAGTTTTTGCAGATTTACCTGAAGTAAAGGTGCCTGAATGGAAGTTCTGTTTACATTCAGTGTTCCTCCTTCAGCTCTAACAAATGCCAGCTGCAGATTTGAAGCAAGACCGTGTATTGCGCCGCTTACATGCTTGAGTATGTGCATGATACAAACAAAACAGGGACCCACTCATCACTCACACCCCACAGCACCACTAATGGTCAAAAACACCTTTAAGTGAAAGTGACAGTTTATTTTCAAGCTCGCAGCGCAAGCTGAGTTGATGAAGAGCAAACAGCTAAAAGGAGATTCAGTTTTAGGATTTACATTCATCAGGTGGCCAATAACATGATTTTAAATGAATGTTACTCTGATGTGTAAATAAATTTAAACTTTAAAAACTTTATAAGCCAGTAATAGAGAATATGTGTATTAGATCCAGCAGTGGGCAAAAATGTATTACTGCAGCTTTTTAGCACAGTTTTAACCCTGACATCGCTGCAAATCACCAGATCAGTGCTTACTGTGTGCTTTAAATTTATACAAGACAAAAAAGGGGAATTAAAAAGAAAACCTGCAACGAACATACTTTGGAAATGGTTAACAGGCACTACAGTTGACAGATGAAGCAATTATGAAGAAGAGAGAACAGATGAGTATAAACAGATGGATGCATGGACGCCTGCCCTGTACAATTTATAACGGTGGGTCTGTCAGTGTTTTCTGCCAAAACTTGGGTTGTTTCAGCATTAATGGACATGCGTATGGAGGCACACACACAAACACACACACACACACACCAATACAACCATAACATAGAAGCTTTTTCTTCTTAGTTTTATGCCTCTCTCAGGGGGGTTTAATCTTTATAGCTGCTCTCAAATCCAAAAAAGCTGGTACCTCCCAAGTGTCCTGGCTCACTTCTCAACTGAGCTTAGAGCGAATACACCAAGGTTGGAATAAAATAAACGTAGGAACTTGTCTCTTTACCCAGTCATGTTTTATATTTGAAGAGGGGAAGAAAAACATTTTTAGTGCACCTCAAAATTTGGCAAACTCACTAAAACCTTTCCCCCAAGGGCTGTAGTTGAATTCTCCTATAATCTGTAGTGAAACTCATCTGTGTAAACTGTCCTACTTTAAACAAATCAAAAAGTCACTGGCCCACTAACTTTTAATGAAAGTGAATCTGCAAAGATGATGATGACGTGAAATTTCGTGTTCAAGTGAGAGGAGAAAATAATGTTTTGGATATAAATTGGACTTTTCATGGCACCACAGCCAGAAAACCAAGCTCAGAAAAACTTTTTCTACCTCATGTTAAAGTGCCTTGGTGTTGGTCTAGGTTTCTGCTTCAAACCACAACTCTGCCACAGAAGAGGACAAATTAAGGAAGGAAAGGGGGAAAAGGGAGTTTTGGAAAAGGGAAAATGATCTGAGGAACCAGACCCAATAGACTAAGCTATAGCAAAACAAAAGGGAATCGTGGGTAACGTGTTTTCCTTGTGTTTTTTTCTTCAAAATTTGATTGAATAACTCACTCAACTGCTTGTGCTAAACACAAAAACAGGTATAATTTCACAAAGACTTGTGATGAAGTAACTTCACAGAAAACTGTGATCATTTTGCATGTCTGCATTACCACATACCTTTTTATTGTATTGTTTACAACATATTACAATACATACAATTATTAGGCCCAATAATGAACAGCATTGACAACTCTTTGGGTTTCCAGGAAGCTAGTTTGTTATCTTCTTCATTTTCACTTACTCATCCTTAATGCTGAAAATGTTTCACTTTGTCACAAGTTTGGAAACTGTTTTATAAAAGCAATAATACTTATAATTGTTTCTCACTGTGACTGCTGGGACTTAATGACACCAACACTATAGTATGTGGCTGCTGGAAAGATCCCAGTTGAATGTTATTATATTACTCATTCGAGCTGAAATTATTAGTCAGAAAATTAATTAGCAAGAATTTTGATAATGGTGTAATAGTTTAAGTCATTTTCAAGCCAAAACACTTTTCTCTGGCTTCAGCTTTTCAAATGTGAAGATCTGCTTTTATTTGTCGAACGGCTTCCAGCGATTTGCTAATCTGTCAGCAGAGGGCACTGCTCTGGTGGAGTCATCATATTAAAAACAGGAGCTGGTGGAGGCGTCTCCACAGTTTTTCCTAAAGGTCATTCATTGACATAATGCAGGACTAATAGGTGACGACTTTGACAGGTTGCATTCAATTAAATGACGGCTCCTGTCACACTGCCAGCACCTTCTGGAGTCGTGATCCAATGGTGTTTCTGCTGTTTCGTGAGATGCCTGAAGTTACTGCAGCTGTTTAAAGTTTGCTTGTTGTGTTCAGAGTATGTCCTGGTGGTTTCAGGCTGTGGGACAAGTGCTCTGCCCTCTTCTCATGGCTAAAAGTATTTTGACTGACGTTGCCTCCAGGTTGAGTTTTAGCATGTCAGATATCAGCAGGATAAAACAGTTGTGATGTGATTTCCTGATTAGTTAGAGGTTCCTCTGACCTCAGATCAGTGCTTCAGCCTCATGGGGTCAAATCATTGAAATACTTTGAAATGTAATGCACCCCAATGCCATAAGTAAGTAAGAACACATTGCTAAACCAAGTGCACTTAACCACTTAAATGTGTTTTTCCAGGGTAAGATTTTAAAGTGTTTGGTTTTTAATGTATACTTGGTTGTACTAAGACCTTTCTATATGCAACTTTGACATAATAACTCTAAGCATTTCTGCATATATTTTTTTTGTGCTGGTCATAACACATATAAGGGCTATGGAGTTAACAACATGCATACAAAAGTAAACAGCTAAACACAATTATGTAAAGAAAATACATTTGCTTAAAAAACTCGACTTTTTACTTAATGTTCTGTTGATTTTTGTACCACTAAAATGCTGTATATGCACTGCTGAAATAATAAAATGTAGATTTGTTGAAACAGGTGAACTTTGTTATTCCTGATAACACTGAGAGAGGTGACTTTTTTTAACATGTCAACAGGTGAATAGAGAGGGAGGAAGTTGAGTTGGACACGTGTGTGAGAGAGAGAATCGCACACATAATCACAGGCACAGACGCACCTGGATGTGTGCACCATGTATGTGATGTGACTGACAGCTCTGAAGTGTAATTACAAGTATGAATGTTTCCACATGTGAAGCAGATGTAGAGATGATTGGCTGAAAAATCACCTGATGTCCCACCGACACACATGGCCGACAGTCAGAACAAAGACTGCGAAGCCCGTTTGGTTCAGCTCAGCATGGTTTCGTTTATCCTCCAGGAAGGTAAGATTTTACTTCTTCTTATTTGATACAGTAAAATGTAAAGGTATGCAAGTGGAATCCTATTACACATTTGTAGACGGTTGGTAGGATGGATCTCTGACTCAGGCATCAGATTTACCTAGACCCCAGTTTGATCATGTTTAACCCCAGGAACACATGACAAATGAATGTGCTGTTGTTTCAGTAATTCTTATTCTCATTTGGCTCTTTTTATTTTACCTCTAAGTGCCCTTCTGTTTGCTCTGACCAGCTCAGATCTCCATTATGAAAGGAAATTGTTTTTCAGCTCTTTTCTAGCCACCTCCCCCTTTAGTAAACTTAGCATTTAGTTATATCCATTTGTTTTGAGTTTACTCTATTAACGTATTCTTTGACCCCTGTGTCGTCTACATATCAGAACCAGTGAGTTTAATATTGTTTGTGTAAAATTGTAGTAATCCTGACTATCAGTGCAATATTAGCATTTTATGAAATGACATGCAATCACACATCAAACATCAAAGCACAGAAAACTCACATTCAAATGCACAGAAACACAGAAGAATTTCAAAAGGGTGAGTGAAACATGCAAAAAAAGAATTCCAAGCAATATATTAAAACTACAACTGTAAGATTTTCGTTAACTACATATAAACCTGCTGTAGGATGTATGAATTATCCATATAACTGACATAACAAAAAGGAGTTGATGCACACACCATTCCTCTTATTTTTGTATTTGAATACATTAATTATGCTACAATTCATGCTACATGAAATTATATTTTTGTTCTTCATCTGATCATCCTCTTCTCGTTCTCTCTGCATATTTCTCTGCAGTCTGACCATAAAGTAACTCATCCTTATTCTATAAAGTGCACCACAACATGTGCTCAAACATGAGCTCATTCCCCTTTAGGGGAACAAGAAATGGGGAGAAACACAGAGAGAGAAAGCAATAGTCCCAGTCTTTCCTTCCATGTTCATTTGTCATCAGACCACATTCCTGCTCCTCTTCCTCATAATGGAACGGTTATCCCTCCACACAATGAGGAGACTGGGCTGGGAACATCTGCAGTTAGTGAAGGAGATGAAACAAAAATGGGATCATGAGAGTGGAGGTCGAGGTCAGCTTCGCCATCACCAGCGAGGAAATTCTTTCAGACAAGTTGCTGATGTTAGAGAGAGAACAGACACATGCAGTAATGAAGGTGACACAAATCTCTTCTCAACTTGCTCTTACTGCCCACATGTGTAACTGAGGTGGTGTAACAACTTTAGATCATCACAAGAGTCGATGACAAGGAGATAATATTTTCTTGTTAATTTAATATAAGTAGCCTGTTATTAATGTCAAGTTGATTCAATTTAGCTGTTCTTGTTTTTTTGGTTTTTTTGGTTTTTTTTCAGACCCCTTCAAGACTTAAAACATGAGTTGTTGTAACTTGAGGCCTTTAACTTGAGATGATAAGTTGAATGAATGACTGCTGATAGTTGCCTGTGAATTTAATACATGTAAAATTAACATAATAATGAAAACAATGCTAACCAATATGAAGGCTAGAATTGGTTTAAGCTGATCTCTCCATACATTTACATCAGTTTAGCAGAACTCATTCATTATTATTCATTATTTACTCATTCATAAGTTATTCATTGCAACCTGCTAGTAGTAGCCTGCCACATTTTTTGTCAGGAATATAAACACCTGCACCTGAGTTTTCTTTTGTTATAGTTTTTATAACGTGACTGACCTCAGCTGGTGAAATAGCTCTACTGCAACTTTATTTTTATTTAAACAGTTATCTTTCAACTAATTTTTGCCGTCTTTTATATAGTAAATACTTTATACTTCTAACGTGTGTTAAAGAAAAACAAAAAATAGTAGTTTGTGCTTCTTTGTGCTTCGTTGTCCTTCACAAACGACTTGCGTTAAGTTTGTCCGTCTGCGGTTTCCGTACTTTGTGCTTCGCATCAGTTTGAATGTTCGGCGCGGGTTAGCTGCAGAAGTGTTGTTGTGACAGCGAAAGAAAAAGCAGGTAAAGTCTCAGTTTTGGGCAAAAATGATAAATATATCAGACTCAAAACGAAACAAAGACAAATTTAAACGGACTGTCGACACCCAACTTCAGTAAGTTGTCAAATGATGTAGCATCAAAAGCTAACTCCACGGTCTACAATGTCTGCCGTTGGCTAAATGTTGCTTAACAGTGTTGTATTGTTGACGAACAACATATCTTAGAGTTATTTGTTATTTGTTATTTTAAATTCGCAGCTGGCAAACACTGACACGATTACTTCTCAACGTAAAATTGTGAAGACATTTTACTTCACGACGCCATTACTGAAAGTCATCATACCAGGCTCCATTCATAATTTAGCGCTTTATTGTCGTTTTCTTTAATTATAGACAAAGACAGCTTTATATTTATACTATATTTATACTAAGTAGAATATGAAATATTTCAGATTTCATTTCGGCTTATACCAAATACTGAAAATACCACTTCCTTTCACGAAACTCCAACTTTTCCAAATGAAATCACTTTATAGTAAAAGCCTGTCAGTTAATCCAATTTACCACATTTAGGTGAGTGGATAATGCTGCTCAGTTAATTCAGTGCTGCACAGTATAGTCGAGTTTAGTGTATTCACTCTATCCTGCTATGTGTTGTTGCATCTTCACTGTTTTGTTTTTCTGTGACAGAATGGCTTCCTCTACCACATGCACCGACGAGGGCGCATTCAAGACCCCTAAAACCGTCCGAGTGAAGAGTGTGGGAGGCCATGGAGGCACTCCCATCACAATCCCATCTTCACCTTTCATGAAGAAGTTGGGCTGTGGGACTGGAGTCAATGTTTACCTCATGAACAGGTCTGTTGTTTTCTATAATTAGACAATAAATATAACATTGATGGGTTTACACTCAGGTTATTATCCCAGGTAATAAATTTTGCAGTATTTTTTGTAAATCACTGCTAAAATTCACTGGTTCTAGCATCTTAAATATGAATATTTGTTGATTTATTTAGTTTGGCTTTTGAACTGTTTGTCAAACAAAACAAACTTAAAATATTGCCTTACATTTTGGGAATATATATTTTGCACCATTTTCTGGCATTTTTTTGAGACAACTAATCAGTTAATTGAGAAAATAGTTGACAGATTAATTAATAATGAAAATAATCATCAGTTGCAGCGCTGCTTGCATTGTGTATTTCACTAGAAGAATATTGTTGGAATAAGGAGACATTTTACATACTAAATCCATGCAAAACGAAAGCTTTGACACTGCACATTTGTTAAAGGTAAATAGGTGGATTAATGAATTGTTTTGCTTTTCATTACAAACTGAATGTGTTTAGGTTTTGGCCTGTTGGTCAGACAAAACAATCTTTTTGAAGATGTCAGCTTAGGCTCAAGGGAATCGTTATGGGCATTTCTTTTTAACATTTAGTAGACCTAACAATTAACCAGTTAATCAAGAAAGTCAATAATGAAAATAATTGTTAGTTGAGGCCCTAATCATCTTTATGTCTTGCTGAATGAGATGTGTGTTTTTAATAAACAAGAGTACAATAAATAAATGAAGTTTTATGCTATTCTCTCTATGAAAGTGAAAAAAAAAGTTTCCCGTAACGCTTCCTCAGCATTAAACATTGTTAAATAGTGACTTTTTTCAAGCTACTGCATATGCAGTGTCTGTGTATAAATAAAATTAAAACAATATACTTTAACAAAGTATTGTTGAACTGATTATTTCAGAATGGAAAAGCTGAATGCGTCTCCCTGGGCTGTGAAGAAGATCAACAGCAAATGCGCAGCCAAGCAGGTGGCTGTTTACCAGAAGCGCCTGAACGAGGAGGCAAAGGTCCTGAAGGGAATCAATCATCCAAACATCGTTGGTAAGACTTTTTTTTTTAAATCAGCAAAAGAGAAGGGAGGCTCAGGTTCACACAGAAAACTGCACAACAAGGAGGGCGTATAAGGTCACTTTAAATGTCAGTAAATTTATCACTGTCGATAAGACAGTGATAAACACGTGGTTTCTTGTCGCAGGGGGAGGCAACCAGTGCATGTATGTTATTAAGAGAGCTGCAAAGTAATGCTTCTACAATGACACTGTTAATCCCTGAGTGCCTGATAAGTTAAATAGACAACTACATTTATGTTGCTTTTTGTCAGACACATCACCATCACATTACCTCCTCTTGAGGGGAACAAGTCAGATACAAACCGTAGAAACATGGTTGATGACGACCTCCCAACAGTTTAAGACTTGTTTATAGCTCGTAGTATTAAAAAAATGTAATGATGAATACCCCAGAGGAACAGAGACACAAATGGTTTCCCACATACCGGATACTGGATTCCTTCATTTGTGTTCAATCTCTTTTTATCAGTCTTGTAAATGTTTAATGTTTGCAGAAAAAATACAAGCAATTGTTACTTCACTATTTACTTATTAAAATTCAGTTTGAGGGGACAAGTGTGGCAGCAAACTGTTGGAAGTAATAACACATTTCACATCATTTTTATTTTCTTGTGTCATCCTCAGTTTACTTGTGCTTTATTCTGTGTTAATTCTTTGTCCATTTCTCAATATTGAGGTTTCCGTGCCTTTGCCACTGCCAAAGACGGCTCCAAGTGCCTGGCCATGGAGTATGGAGGAGAGCAGTCCCTCAACGACCTCATAGAGAAGAGGAGAGAGGACGGCCTGAAAGCTTTCCCTGCTGCCAACATTGAAAAAGTGGCGCTGCATGTGGCTCGTGGCCTGCAGGTAGATCTTGTTTACCTGGTGTTAATGTGTCATATCTGCATCAGATATTCTCATTGATCTGAATACAAATACAGTCTACTTCAACTATACCCTCAAACTACAGCCTTCAAAATGATCATAAAGTTGAATCGGCACCTCTGTAAAACAGTTTACATAAAAACTGAACATCATAAGCTTCATGAAGAAAGGATTTATTGTAGACTTGTTGTATTACATTTATAAATTATCCTTCAGTATCCTTAAAGTGAAAAATCTAATAAAATCTAATGGCCTGCCCCCTGCTTGATTTGCATATATTAGGAGGCTAAATGCAGAATATTAAGTTAGGAATAACCTGACAAGGAAAGTATCGGCAGCTTAAAAAAAACTCAGTGAACAGGATCTTTTAATTTAATTTTAGGATTGATGATGGTTTAACAAAGCAAACACAGGAGCAATAGAAGGCTTGTTTCTCTCTGCAGTATCTTCACAATGAGAAGAAGCTGCTGCACGGCGACATGAAGTCCTGTAACGTGGTCATTAAAGGCGACTTCGAGACTGTCAAGATCTGCGACGTGGGTGTGTCTCTGCAGCTGGATGAGAACATGAGAGGTAATGATTTTCCCTCAGTCATGGCACGCCTGATGAAATCATTCACATAGCTTTGATCTGAAAACACAATGCTGTACTCTGTGTGATGGGTGGAGAGAGGGAAAGTGGGGTTAGGGAGTTCAGTACTGATTTTGTGCGTATGACTACTTTTTCATTTGTGGTAGGTGCATGTGATCATAAACACATATTGACAAAAACAAACAGCTGCACATTTTTGAGTCAGAAAATTTGAGTCTGAAATAGTAGAGATTTTGTCTGAAAGTCAGACCTGAGATAATCAGCTAAAAGGTGTCATAGTAGAGGATATCATCTTTGGCAGGGCAAATATTGTTGAGGGCTGACACTGACGCGTTTGGGCCAATATTTATTACCTTCAAGGTGAAAATGAAAATTTATTGTCAGCAAATCCCATATCACATTAACCTTCCAGCTTCCCCAGCCTGACTGTGTCACTCCTGAGACAGTTGGTTCCCACTACAGATGTAATTATCTCTAAATATACCTTTATTTTTTAAAGGTTCAGTAATTTCCCAGAACAGCTGGTTAGGGTAGTTTTTAGCTAACTTTATTGAAACCAAAGATAATGGCCTACCAGTGTGGAATTGATCAACTCTACAGTAATCGTACCATCAGATAAACGGTCTCACATTAATTTTACCCCAGGCAATGGGCGTCTAATGTTTAACGAATAGGCGACTGTTTTATTTTGACGTTCGAAATTTCTTCAAGCAGAAGTCATGTGAAAAAGTAGTTGCCTATTCTTGTCTCGGCAGAACAGGAAACTCAATGTCTTTGGATTTTGGGCTGCTGGTTGGACAAAACAAAGCAGTTGATGACATTACCTTGTTCTGTGGGAGACTGTAATGGGCATGTTCCCTGTTTTCTCATGTTTTATTGATCAAACAGTGGAGACAATAATAGGTGCATGGGTGTGGACACAAGTGGGTTTAATCATGGATTAAAGCACAGAATTGGCAGAGAAAGTTTGGACACAGACAACTGTTTACAGCAGCTGATTTACTTTGTTTCTCTGCCCAGACAGAAACATAAATTCTTGTCTTTCATGCTTTGCCTTGTCTTGTGCATACATGTCATTGGCCAGTGGGGTCTCTCCCATTGGATTTCATTTAAACTAATTGCAAACTTCTGGCTCTTGATTTGTAGCAATTCTCAACAGGGCCGAAGATCACAAGCTTTTTTTTTTTTGGGTTAAGCCATTGAGGCAACAAAGACAAACTATGTTTGGTTTGTACATGAATTGTTGTCCAGTCAGATTTGAGTTTTTATTAAAGATGTTTTTATTTTTCTCAGTGTCAGATCCAAAGGCGGAGTACATCGGCACAGAGCCATGGAAGCCGAAGGAGGCTCTGGAGGAGGAAGGAGAGATCAGCGACAAGGCTGACATCTTCGCTTATGGTCTAACTCTCTGGGAGATGATGACACTGGCTATGCCTCATCTGGAGATGCTGGAAGATGATGATGATGATGAAGAGGAAGATGAAGGTGAGACGCTGTGTGGCCATTGCAGTGTTGTGAAAGCATTGAAATTTGCATCCTTTACACTGACTCGTATTTAAAGCTGAAACCAGTAGTTGATTTATCAATTAGTCGATGGGCAGAAAATCAATTAAATACCAAAACTTTGTTGTTATCTTTATTAATTTTTGACATTACCTCTTAATTTTCCTTGTGAAATACTTCACACATTCACTTCCTTCAGCCTCAAAGCCCCTCCTTAATGTGAGGAGGAAAAATGACTCTTTGGTTAAACTGATGACATCTCATGTCTTCACTAAGACCAGTGTCACATTTTCAGGATTCACAAGCTAAAAAAAGGTTAAGAACCACTGCCCCACTGCAAAAACAGAATAAGACAGTTTGACTGCGGACATAACAAAAAGCTACATTCACACCAGTATTACTGTGTTTGTATTTCAGAGGACTCAATGGAGATGAGTTTTGATGAAGACGCCTATTACGAGAGGTTGGGGACGAGGCCGACGCTGGATGTCGAGGCTCTGGGCAGCTCATACCAGAGGATGGTGGAGCTCTTCTATCTCTGCACAGAGGAAGACCCCAAGAAAAGACCCTCAGCCGCCCAGATCGTCCAGGCTTTAGAGAGCAACGCCCCGCTGGAGAAAACACCTTCTGAGGTGATTGTTATCAACTGATTCACATAACAAACGCTTCATTTTCAAGCTGCAAATTAGGAATGATAGTGAAGGATTTATAGTAAAGATGGCAGATTATGAGATACAACCTCAATCCCCTGCCAATTTTTCCTATTTTCCAGTTTGTTTGGGAAGTTTTTTATAATAATTAGAAACAACTACAACCTCCAGGACATAAACATAGTGAGGAAACGGCTGAGTCACTGGAGCAGAGGCTGGCTGAAATCTCTTTACTGTACATCTTTATTTGTATGTTGTCTTTTCTCTCCTGTACTGTCCACTTTGATGGTGTAAATGTTTTTTTAACTTTAATTTCTTGTCACTTTCTCTTGAATATCTTTGTGGCTTTTACACCTCTGTAAACTTTGGTAAAATTCTTTTCATATTTCCTGGTCAAACTTTAATTTTTGTCACTAAATTAGACTAAAAACCCACAACAACCTGTGTTTTTATTTTATTTATCTTTTTAATGTCGTTGGTACTCTTTTACTGATCAGTGGCCAAAGTAAAACTCCTCATGAGTGAAATTATTTCACACTATTATTGTGCTATTGACAAAACAACCTTCACCTACTTGTTTGTTGTGGAGCTTTAAATGTTAAAACTTTTACTTCTGAGCACTTGGTTTTTTTTATCGATTTACACTTAAGTGACCTTCAAGCAAACTTCATCTGCTGATGAAGACCATGTGATACAGATGAAAGTGTTACAAGCAGGTTAGCGGGCCTTTGACTGGAGATCGTTTTGTCAATTGCAGTTTACGAGGTCTACTACATACTAATATCTGAGCTTGGTGGTTAATTTACCTCGTAAACTGCAATTGACAAAACGATCTCCAGTCAAAGGCCCGCTAACCTGCTTGTAACACTTTCATCTGTATCACATGGTCTTCATCAGCAGATGAAGTTTGCTTGAAGGTCACTTAAGTGTAAATCGATAAAAAGTACACAGCACAGAGCTGTGGAAGATAACACAACACAACCAGGAAATGGAACAAACAGATGCGACAGAAGGTTCTAGGTTCAAAAAACAATGGCAACATGTTTATTAAATCTATTTACAAATGCCCCTAAACAATGGTGGTGTCCACCTTTTCAACAGGTCAGTGTCTATAAACATTTTCCTTTCAAAGATGCCTGAAAACCTCAAGCTGGTAGCAAGAAAAAAAAAATCTGAACATCTAAATGAATGTATCAAAAAGGAGGCTTCCAGTTTCTGTTGATGCAAAAGACAACATGACTAAGCTAGCTACGTGGGAATATTCAGAAACATGAAATTATCTCTCCAGATTTATGAAGTAAAATATAAACATCTGAAACCACTGCCAGTATACACACACAACATTCAACAGCAAAACAGGCAGCACTGAGTATAAATACCAAGTCATAACAGGTGAAACATAAACACTAAACCTACTGTGTCCTAATGAGAACACACAATAATTATGCAGCTGATGCTTATACACACTTTTCAGTACAAACTCACCCGAACAATTGTTTTGCATATGAAAGACAACTCAACAGCTGCCTGTTAATATGTAGGACTTACATTACTGATTCAAAAGGCTGAATTATAGCTTTAATCAATAATTAAATTCTTTCTGAACTTCATGCAATGAAGTTGTAAACTAGGAAGGTCGGCGTGTTGCAGTACTTGGTTGCAAACAGTTTACCGTCAGGTGTTGGGTCAGAGAAGGCGATTTCCTCCTTGGTTAGATGACTGCCGTACATGAAGGTGCTCCTACGTTAAGAAAAAAAAAAAAAAAAAAAAAAGACAAAAACCATCAGCTCTGGCCATTGATCATATTACTTAGGAGAAAATTGTACAGATTGCAGAAATTACTGAACATGGCAACATTGTAGACAATATCAAGTCCACTGGTTTTCATCACACTTTGATATTTTGGTATGACCATGAAACGGGTATTAAATCTCATTCTTTGTGGTAATAAAGTCTTGTTATCCACCACAATTTACATATTGACTTGGTTTTCCTGTGTAATGAGGGATTATTAGCAATATTTTAAGTGCTCATACTTTGAATATTACATCTAAATAAAGTGGTACCTAATCTGGAAAACCTGCCAGCTTGTTTATAAACAGTAAATGTAGTCTGCAACTGATGGAACCATAGCTCTGAAAATATAACCCAATTTATTGAACTGCAGTTTCCTTTAACTGACACATTTTACACCCCAAAATCTAAATTGTTGAGGTCATTTCCTAATATTATAGTTTTGTATGGCTACCCTGAGAACATGCTGACGTGTACGAAGAAATAGATGATTCGGTGTGATGTTGTACCTGACGGTGTCCAGCATGCGGGTGGCGATGCCCTGCCGCCTGGCCAGGCTGAAGACCCAGATCCGACTGATCCCACATAGAGCTTGTTCTGGGACAGTGGAGCAGCACCATGCTCTGTGTCGCTCCATAAAGTCGTCCTTGGTCATATCCTTGTGTCGGTCTGGCTGCTCAAGGACTCTGTAAGCCTGGAAGGGACAAAAAGTGTATCAGCATCAATACAAGACACTGAACAAACAGGATTGGGAGCCACTGTATTGAGATCTTCATGAACAAATGCAAAGGAAAATGTAATGAGGCTGAATCTGCCCTACCTGTCGTATGGGTTCAGCGACGAGACATCCCACCACCATTCGCTCTGTGTTGATGAACAGGTAGGTCTTAGCCTGTGTGGGTCTGCTCAGAGTCACCTGCTGGAAACCCAATTCGTTGTCTGCTACACGACGCACATCCTCAGCCTGAAAGCAAACCCGCAGCGAGGAAAAGGGACATGAAAATCAGTCATAAAGAACCAGCTTGTTTAAAAAAAGAACAATTTGCTTAATCCGCCTGAAGTGACACCCTCTTAAGTAAAACACCAACCTATGTACAGTGACAGATTTGATTGTCTATATATTTAAGCATTTGCTGATTATTAGTGACAACATACTTTTAAAAACATGCACACACACTAAGAAATATGCAGAGGTGCATCCAGTGTTCAGACCCACACCTTTTTAATGGCATATTTGGGATCATCAGGCATAACCAGGAGAATTTTTCCATCCCAGAACTCGTCCACCACCCGTTCCTTCTTCCAGCCCTGGAAACACAACAGAGAGAAGAAGCTGCAGTTAGAAGCCAACAACTCAGGACAAACTCACCTCCCCATGAAACAAACTGATGCCAGCAGCTTTGGCAGAACACCTCTGGAAAATACCAAACTACTTCAGAGAGCAATAACTTACTTTAGCATTAGTGGCAAAAACAAAAATGTTTTGGGATGAAAACATCTTGTTTCTTCTGTAATCTGACATTAGTTTTGTATAAGAAAAAAGAATAGTAACCAGATTTAAAAACAACTGCCTCATTGTTATAGTTTAAATAAGGTCTTAATCTTTAAAACCTATTTTGAATTTTCTTTCCTCAAACTGGTCAACTCATGTTGAAAATTGTTTTATGTGAATTCACTATCAGATGTACATTAAGTTGTAAACTCGCACCTCATATCGTTTCATCAATTGTTTATCTGTGAGTTCAGAGATGGAAGGAAGGAGCAAAGTTTTACCACAAATTTGATGGAGTCGAGGAAGCGCTGGTGGAACTGGGTGTGTTGGAAATTGTCCTCTGGGTTGTCGGCGCTGTACACCATCCCACATGAGCTGCAGGTTGTTGCCCCAAACTGCTTCTGACCTGCATCCTGATGGGAAAATACAGAGAAAAATACACTCAGAAAACATTAATCAACAAAAAACAAACCTGGTATTACTCACTAATTTCTACCGTCTCCTTGTACCATCCTAAGTTTTTCATGTACTGTAGGTGGCATTAAAAAAAAAATCATACTAAAAAAAAAAGTTTTGAAACAAAATGTCGGAACCTGTCTTCAGAAAATCTCCAACATGCTGGGCTCAAGTATCAAGTAGTAAAACAAAACATTGACATACGATGATCAGCTGGTCGTCGTCCTGCTTCTCTTTCCTCCTGCGAGCGCTTCGCTCTTTCGCTGGAGGAGGAGGACTCTGCAGTGATGCTATTGTGCCAGACGGGGTGCTGCAGGAGACTGGAGGCCGCAGAGCTGCGTTCTTTAACCTACAGGATAAAAACACAAAACAGAGCATTAGTACCACATGACACTACAGGACATCAACATGGCACTCAAATAACAAATACCTTTGACTACTTATCCATATAAATATAAACCTGTTAGCGATTCGTTGAATTTATCCTGATTTCATAAAAAGTATAAGCAGTGAACCGATTAGTGTCATCTTCCCATCAGTTTTATCATTAATGGTGCTTGTGTTTCTGACATGAAAAACTTTTTGTTCATCCTCTTGCTTCCTATAATCCTGGTGTTTTGTCTTTACTAAAAATGTTGGAACAATGTTTCCATCAGCTTTTCCACCATCTGCTGCAGCCAAAGCTCCCAAAGATTTAGCTCCTCATATGCTGATATACAGCAGCTTCTCCCTTTGTTGTGTTACATAAATCTCCCTTTGTATCATGATGAATTTTCAACATTAAAGCACTGATGATTTGGGGGAAAAAAACATTCCCCAGTTCAGACACAATTCTTCTGGAAAAATCTGATTTGTTTCCTTATGAGAACAAAGATGACGTTATTTAGTTAGGCTGCAGAGACAGTGGAGGGAGCGTGGATCACTCTTAGTCTTAGTAAATGTCAGAAAATAAGTGTTTTGGGAAATGGAAAAGAGCTGCATAGATTACAAAAATATAAATGAATTTCCCAAACAGGTTTGTGTTGTTACTGTCATTGTTCCTTGTAGCCAAACTTTTTCCAATAAAGATTTAAGTGGGGGAAAAAAAACAAACATTTAAGTGTTGATAACTACACAGTCTCACCTCTTGGAGGCTGAGCCAAAGATTGGATACACTGCTGCAGATTCTGTGGAGATTAAAGAGAAACATTTAAAAACACGTTTGAAAGAAGCTTTACAGGAGCCTTTGAAAGTCTCTGATGAAAGCAGTGACGTTGACTAAACAGTGACAGATGCTTTGTTGGTGTGGTCGGATGTGATCTTGGTATTAAATGTATTACGATATTGGGACTTTTGTGCTGTGGCTACCTTTTGGTGGGCTGGAGGCAGTGCAGGTGGGATTTATCTCACTCAGGTCAAAGACGGGCTCAGAGCCACCGGCTGTCAGAGAATCATCCTGGAAAAAGTTGAGTTCAATATTATGAGCAACAGAAGCAGAAACTCTAAAAACAGAACATGTAAGGTTTTCTAAATAATTAGCAACATCATCAATATTCATGAGAATAAGCAAAAGATCGAGTGCCAGAATGTCGGAATATGTGAGTGCACACTACTGCTGTACCTGAGTATGGGTGGATAAGGCTGTAGATGCAGAACTTGGTGTTGGGGTCCTTGTCAACACAATCACTAGCTTCTTGTTAATCCCATATTTTTCATTCAAGACTTTTGGTGAACTGAGGGAAGAAGATAACTGTTAATCATCTGGATCAATGCATTTTACCCATAAACCATAAATGTAGTTTAAACAAACAGAAAATTGGTGTAAACCTTCACACATGTCAAATTAAACTTTCAGAAATAATTAATTTTCAATATGGGTGAAAAAACAAATAGGGGGCAGCTAAAATTTTATATAATAGTAAAAAACCTTAGTGGCTGTGGAGTTTGAGGCTCTTCGTCAACAGAGTCCATCCAGTCTGTCGGATCAAACTTTGCTTTCAGTTTGGTGCTTGGCTGCTTCTCCTCTGCCTTGACCGGCCGGACAGCAGCCTGGAGGAAACGACCGGGATAAAATAGCTTCAACTTCACATCAACATGACAATATTTAATGTGATTTTCCAGTAAAAAATACATCTGGAAAAATGCCTCAGTAAAAGCTCCAGAGTGAGACTGTTTTCAATTTGCTTCTTTTTGTGTTGTGCTTTTGTCTTCACCACTGTGCTTAAGCACAGCCTCACATACCTGCTGGCATCGCTGAAGACTTATTCTTGATATTAATTAATCTGCCAATCATTATCTTGATAAATTAAATAATCTGCCAAGTGCCAATTGGTATCTTGATGCATTAACATGTTTTTTTTCCTTTGGAAAGTAGTAGAATAATGTCCATCACAATTTCATTGGGGCCCGTGAATTTGGAGCTTCTAAAAATGTTACCAACAAAGTGTGAACACACACAGACAGTGGTTCTACTCACCTCTTGAGGATGTGTCTGTTGTTGGTTCATCACCAGAGATGGTGGCAACTGCTGCTGCTGCTGCTGCTGCTGCTGCTGCTGCTGCTGCTGCTGCTGCGTTATTTTCTCACTCTTTGCTTGTGGCAGGGCAGCTTTATTTTTCCCCTGGACTGAAGCTGGCCTGGTCAAGGACTTTGGTGTGGTTTTCTTGTACATGGATGTAGGTTTCTTCCCTGTACCAAAGAAAGCAGCTCCGACAAAGATCTTCGGTTTGGGCTTCAGGCTGCTGAAAGTGATGGTGATTGCTTTCTTGGACTCTGCTGGTTTAGTGCTACTGGCAGGAGCAGCAGTTGTGGTAGATGCTGGTTTAGCAGTGACACTGTTGAATTAAATAATGCAACAATATGAAAGCAAGATTAAAGACCATGATGGAAAATGCAAACACCTTTGATGTTTAAAAAAACTAGAGCGTAGTAGAGGCACCAACATAACAGCTGTGAGTGGATGTGGAAACAAACCTGCTGTTACATTTCGACAGCTTGATCGTCTTTGTGGATGTTACAAAGCTTTTGATACCCATCGTCCCCCCATTACTAGATCCTGCAGACACCTTTCTCGGCTTGCTGCCTCCTTTTACGTTCTTCTTATCCTTCTTTTCTGGCTTTTTTGCCTGGGAGGGAGGTGATGGAGGTGGAGGAGGAGAAGGCAGAGACTCCTTTATCGCTTTCCTCTGTAGTGGAGTGAGATAGACTGGCTTATTCTTGCCATAGAAGGAGCTTGTAACCATGGTAGGTTTGAACGGGGATTTACTGGGCGATTTGGCCGGTGAGACTAGAAAAAGAGGAATAAAAACAGATACAGATGATGAAATAGAGTATGAGTGTGGTGAAAAATGAGGGAAGAATTTGCAGTCTGTCTCTGTAACTGTTTGCATTTAATACTTTAAGACCAGAATAGATAAGTTCAGAGAACCACATCTCTAACCAATTAGCAAGCTTGCCTTTGACCAGTCCACCCTACCTGCAGGTCTACGTGGGGATTTCTGCGGTGAAAGAGAGTTCTCCTTGCCCAGACGCCTAGTTGGCCTTTCTCTGGTTGGAGACTGAAGAGGCTTTCTTGGGGACCTCCTCTTCACGGGGGACATCTCCTCTCTCACCCCCTTCTTGGCTGGGTGACTGGCGTTTGAATGACAGAAGAGGAGAAATAGTGGCATAGCTCAAACATGACTTTTTCCCAAATGAAAACCTCTCGTTAGATTTGGATAAATTCTCATACTGAAACTGAGTCTATGCATGTATTGATATTGTAAAACAAAAATATACAGGATAGATGGTGAAGCAAATATTAAACAAAACGCAACCAGTAAAGTAAATGCCAGAAAACTTGTAATAAAAATCTGAATGAAGAAAAACGACAGGATACTTATTTTGTTTCACTAAACAAATGAAGCCACACATAAGAAAGAACATCTCGGAGCTTTGGCTAGTGTTAAAGAAGAGTCTAAATTTGATCTAGATTTGTGTGTCCACAACAAACCTGTCAGAGTCCAGAGAGGAGAGCTTTCTCTTTCTGGTAGTAGTGGGCATCATCTTCACAATCGTCACCTACACACAGAATAACATTGTCAGGTCTGCTGGGTGAGCATAAAAGATAATGCAACTTGAAGCATTCCAGTCTGAAATATTACAAAGAGGGCTGCTCTCTCTTATTAACATACATGCAGTTATGTTTTTAACCATCTGAAAACAGAGGAAAATGTTTATCCTCTAACATATTTCTAATTTCACATCTTACTGCAAAACTGGTTGCATGAAAACTTGAGACATGCATCTATTTGCATCCATTTACTAGATCTTAATTTGAAGGTAAAAATTTATTTATTTATTTTTTTAAATTTACTAAAGACAGATTTTAAATACTCACTAGTTGTCTAGTTATTTGTTAGTGCAACATGTTTTGCTCAAGCAGATTTTCTAATTGTTTTTTTTTTTCTTTAGAGTACTAGTTAACCTTTAAATCTTTATTTCCTTTTATAAAAGTGAGACCTAATGTTTTGTAACCATGACCGCCGCCATAAGAAATGCCGCAAAACGTCCCACTAGAGGTCATGAAAGGTCGTAGACCTAAAGTCATTTTGTTTGACGATAAATTATCAGGTTTTCTGCAGGAGTTTGGCGTAATTGTCTCAATAACAGCGCATGTTAAAGATTTTGGTTGGGATCTAATTCAGTAAACGACAGGCCCAGACCTCAACATCTGCGAGGTTATTGATAGATTAGGATACTCACGATTCAACGTCACCGAGTTATGATTGTGTGCGACATGAACGTTAGCGTATGTTAGCTTAGCGTTTACTTAAGAGCAAAAGTCGCCAAGAACGGATAATTGGCGGGATGATTAGCTTATACAAAGGCGACTTTCGTCTCCAATACAAACTAACTGTGGTATTAATATGGACTAATAGTTGCCTAAACATAACATAATGCCGGCGGTTTATTATTTTTTTTACTGACTAGTCATATTTGTATTTCTTATAGCTCGTAAATAGATGATTCTTAATTTCAATCCTACTTATAAGTTATTAGGACATTTCGTAAAGAAACAAGCAAAGTATGAAACACCGTAACACAACCGTAAAACAAGAACCGCATATCTTACCGAAAACGTTTCTGTCGTGCTACATAAAGTGATAAATGTTGACACAAAGCTGCAGCTTGTAGCGGGTCTGCTGCTTCTCCTGCCCGCGTTTCTTCTCCGTGTTTTGAACAACCCGCGCTAGACTTGCGGAAACGGAAGTGTTGTATAATCAAGTTACCACAATAAAAGCGTAGAGGGCCTTCAGGTCCTTGCTTTCAAAATAAAAGATCATTGTTTCGTAAATGGCGATGTACCAGTCTTTTCTTGCACTGTCCAAAAGTTTGAGGCACTAAAAGTAAGTTACATTTTCAAAAAGAATCCCACGAATAATTTCTGTTTATTAATTAACTTAATGCAAAATGCAGTCCACAGAAAAAGAAACCTAAATCAAATCAATATTTGGTGCGACCACCCATTTGCCTTTAAAACAAAACAGCACTCATTTTCCTAGGGCACACTGTTTCTGTTACCTGACACCCCCATACCTACCTCTGGAGGTTGGTAATGCAGTCCTTCTTTTAATATCAAACAAGATCAGTGTCACGTTTACTGAATATCAAGCTTTTACTTTGAAGGCAGGTTCATGTACTTCCTGGGTCAAGTTGTACATGCGAAAAGTGACAGCACGGTCCGGTGACAGTAACAGCGATCTGTCGTTAGAAGCTGATCGTGTTTGGTTGTGTTGGTACTTTGCGTGTTTCCTTTCAGACTTCACCCACTACTCATCATCTAGTGGCGAGTTTTAATTCACAGAAAATGGTGTTTTACTTCACAAGTGCCGGTGAGTTGAGGCAAACGGTTAGCAGCAGTGTTAGCTTGTAGCTTGGCTAACCGGTTGCCTTTAAAACTGTTGGTTTTATTTTTCTTTCATTTTACACGACTTCGTCTGTGTCTTTTATGTGTTTTGTGTCAGGTAATATTACTGTTTCACTAAATAATTCCTTCTCTCTCAGTGGTGGAGCCTCGCTACACAATCTACATGGGAAAGGACAAGTATGAAAGTAAGATAGCGTTATGTTACAGATTCACTTCATGCTGTATGCTTTTATTGTAATCAATGACTTGTGCTCTGATCATTATATTATTCTGGCGAGTCAATGTTTGTCATGAGTCGTAAATTATAAGTCTTGTTAAGTCTTGGTTGTTTTTGTTAACAGATGAGGATCTAATCAAATACGGATGGCCTGAAGACATCTGGTAACATCAAACACTCATGTCTTCATCTTAACTTTTCTGTTCAAAAAGAAGTTTGTGCAGCAAAGTGACTGAAATTTACAATACAACCTGTAGCTGAAAGGCCCCAAGTGTATGGGAATCATCTGTAAACCTTTATCTGTGCATAGAAATTAAATTTCAGGCAATAAGAAGTTCATTAAATATAAAATAATAATGTAAAAATGTTAAACTGGAGACAGTTTAATATTTATTATTATTAAATTAACATTTAACAGCAGCTAAACCTGGTTCATCTGGTTCAAATTCAGCTTTATGCTTTATCACTAAGGATTTTGAGTTTTAACCTCCCACTTCACCCTGGAATTGTTCTCTAGGCACACTTTACTTATGGATAAAGACTTAATGTTGTTGTTGTTATTGTTTTCTTATTAAAATTAGATTTTGCAACATCTTGTCATTTTAACTCAACATCTAATGCTTTTTTTCCCTCTATCTCCAGGTTTCATGTGGACAAACTGTCCTCGGCCCATGTTTACTTGAGGTTGCCAAAAGTAAGGAGTCAACACATTGAATGACCTAGAATACTAAGATTTGAAAAATACATATTCAGGTTATGATACCAAAAACATTAGAAGTGGCACATCCAATAATTAAAATTTTCACATATTTAAACCACTTTTTACCAATTCACATATAGCCAAGTGCAAAACACTGTAGTGGGGGAAAGACAGCAAGGAAATTAAACACAATATAGCAGAAAGTGTGTTTAGAGCGCTTTTATGTGCAGCTCATGGAGACATGTCCCAGAGCTGCCTTCAGGTTGTGCTGCTGCTTTCAACTGAGAAAGTAATACCAGCTCACACTAGTTCCCGCACTCTTTTTGCTTGTGAGCGAATTTTACTAGAGCTGAGATCATCAGTCAGTTAGTCAATCTACAGAATATCAATCAGCTACTGAGACATCAATTAAATCATTCAAGTATTTTTTTTTTTTTAATTATTAAATAACAAATGTTCCTTTGTGCCAGCTTTGTCAGCTTTTGTGACAGTAAAATGAATATGTACTGGACAATATTAACAACTCAGCAGTTTATCAAGAAAATAATCATCAGATGAATTGATATTTATCAATTGTTAGTTGCAGCCCTGTGTCATTAAACTATCATGTAAAATGTTATCAAGTTATCACAGGCACTATACAGACGCAACAATACTGTGGTCATGGTTAGTTTGAATATTATGATGACTGGTTGATTGAATGTACATTGTCACCTGCTTTTATTGTCCCTCGACTACTACGCACTCTTAAGGGCCGCTAATTGATCTTTGGGTATCTTTTCTAGGGTCAGACCATAGATGATATTCCTCCAGAGGTGCTGATAGACTGTGCGCAGCTGGTGAAAAACAACAGCATCCAAGGTAAAGACCTGCCTTCTGAGAAACAAGCACTGAGTCTGAGAACAAGCTTATTGGCACCAAGGTTGAGTTAAACCAGAGCCACAGCTGATCATAGTGCATTAGATCTACTAGCTGAGAGTTTTCACTCTGAAACGTGGAGGCTGACAATCATCCTGCTGTCTTAAATTTGACAGTGACATACATGTCCAAAATACTTAAAAATAATTGTGTTGTGTGCCGTCAGGCTGTAAGATGAACAACATCAATGTGGTTTACACACCGTGGGCCAACCTGAAGAAAACTGGAGACATGGACGTAGGACAGATTGGCTTCCATCGACAGAAGGAGGTCAGTAAACCACAGCTGAAATAAAAACAGTTGACTGTTTGATGATTTAATAAGGATGAAACATATTGTTAGCTAGATAAATTACAGCTTCATGTTTAGTGACCTAAACAGAAATCAGCATTATCTGGAAGAGAAAACACAATTGAATCTCAGTATTATTTTAAAGTATATTTGCTGCACAGTGTCTGATCCTCACGTTGTCCTCACTCTACCTCATTTATTCCACATCACAAGTGTTTTATGCATCATCTGCCAGCAGTTTTGAGTTTTTCATGCCCGTGCCACGTCTCGCAGGTGAAGATCGTGGCGGTGGAGAAGAAGATCAATGAGATCGTAAACCGCCTGGAGAAAACAAAAGTAGAACGCTCCCCTGACCTGGCGGCAGAGAAGGAGTCGAGAGACAGAGAGGAGAGGAACGAGAAGAAAGCTCAGCTCCAAGAACAGAAGAGGAGAGAGAAGGAAGAGCAGAAGAGGAAAAAAGAGATGGAGGACCTCAGGTACGCTGACAACTGGTCAAAATAAGGCAACGTAGTTTGGAGTGTTTTGGATTTGTTTTTCAATATGTAAAGACAAAAAAAAAATGCATACACATGGTATTTTTATTTAACCCTATGTTTTGGTTTTCCTCTCCAGGAACTATACGTCACTGATGAAGAATGAAAATATGAAGACTAATGAGGTGAGGATGTCACCCAACCAAGAGGAATCATACTATTTCTCACATACTTTTTACTATGCAACATAATTCATGGACAGGAAAAGTCAGAAAGTCTAAGAAATTCTTTGTCTTCTTTTTACAGTTATAGTGCTATAAAAAAAACACCTTGAAATTTCTCATGTTTTATTGTCCTATAATCATTAAAAAGCTATTTAAATGTAGACTAGTGATATGGTTTCACTTTGACGCTGGAGGATCGTTTTCTGTTGATCAGAAACAAAAACACCAAATTAAATTCAATTTTTCTGCAATGTTGTAAAACTATAAACAGATGGGTTGAATACTTTATAAATGTGCAGGATTGTTTCCCACTTAGATCAATGACATTAATGAAGTAGGAGGGATTGTTGTTGGATTATAAAAGCTTTGATTTTCTGAGAAGCAGGTAATGATATGATGATGTGCTTTGCTGTGCGTCGTTTGCAGGATGGCTACGATTCAGATGACTTCATGTAAGAGGTGAGGACGAGTCAGCAAGCAGACAGACTCCTCCACTACTCAGATCTGCTGTCAGGATGCTCCCCTGCTGCTTTTGCTTGCTGTAACTCTGCACTGACATTGGGAAAAAAAAATGATACCTTGAACTTTTGGTCACTTGGAGCAGAAAGCAAGCCAGTGAGGGACAGCGCCGGGACTTATGCCTCATGCCGACTGGTTCAGACACTGCTTCCAAACCAAACCACGCTGGCTGACCTCTTCATCACAGGATAACGCTGTAGAAGAAGAACATGGGATGACAGGAATAATGAGGGTCATTTTGGGGAGGAACACTCAAATAGCTGAACAGTGTTTGATTTGGTTTTCACTGCCAATGTCGATTGATATTGATGTATGATAAAACTGGTGACTGTAGGGGTGTTTTAATAACCCTACAAAACCGTTTGCTCTCTTTCTTCATGTGTTCATTTCTCTGCCTGTCAGATTTAATTGAAAATAATTCAGTGTATGAATTAAAATCACAGTTAGTCATTGGTATTGCTTGCACTTTTGTTGACAGCTATATTCTTTTGCAAAGCATCATAAACCAGTCCCAGCCACGTGCATCCATTTGCAGAGCCATGGTGTACGAAGCTCCTGAAGTCCTGAGAGATTATATATCTTTTAAATTTTGTGTGCACAAATTTAGTGCTGCATGTAACAATTGTTTTCACACATTGCCTGCCTTATTCACTAAAACACAAAGCTATGTCTTCACAGTGCTTCTTTTGTCCAACTAACTGTCCAAAATCCAAAGAAATTAAGTTTACATATACACCTCTTTGTATAATGCAGTGCTGTTCAATAGCACCACAGGCTGCATCCTCCAAAATTATCATACATGACACATTTCAGTAGTGTAGAGAGGTGTTTTCTGTTTTTATCTAAGGTTTGTTATGAATGAGGAGGAAGAAGAAAAGCTTGGAGGATGCGGGCATCGATCCCGCTACCTCTCGCATGCTAAGCGAGCGCTCTACCATTTGAGCTAATCCCCCGACATGCCCGATCTGAAGGCGGCACCCCTTATATGGGATATCCTGAGTGTCTGAATGCTACAGTTTCTTGGGGTGACATAAAACCAGGCTTCGGTTTTACTGAACTGTGTGGAAGACAGCCTAAAATATTTCAGAACTTGAAGGTGAAAATTCCTAAATCAAGATTGAGTACTGACCAGTATGCCCAAACTTTTGCAATTTCCACTGTTGTCGTTACAGTTTTTTGAACATAACGAAATAAAAAGTAACAGCATTAACATATAAAAAAAAGGCTTCTTTTCACTTCAAAAATCGGTTGAAAAGATTTTATTATCCATTCTCGTTAAATCACATGCCGATGTAATTTGATTGGAATGAATTATTCCAATGCTGAGTTTTTTCTGTATTTATGTCATGACTGCATTGATAAAGTAGCTAAAAAGCTAACTGGAGGATGCGGGCATCGATCCCGCTACCTCTCGCATGCTAAGCGAGCGCTCTACCATTTGAGCTAATCCCCCTCCCCTACATCAGCAGACATTCCATATATGGAAATCCGGGAAGCGTATTGAACTTTGAACGGATGTGTTTATTTACTTTTTACGGAAGCTTCAGTGCAGAAGGAAGCACTTCCACTAAGATATCCTTTCCACGCGTTGCTTTTTATGTTCCTCTGTCAAACCTTTACAGACAGACAGTTTATGTATGACACAAAATTACTCCAATCACAGGAGAAAAGACACGAACTCACCTGCTGGCAGACGGTCACCTGGGCATGATGGCGTCCTTGTCAGGTATAAACACCAGAACCACTCTGACAAAACGATATCAGGTGTGTGTGTGTGTGTGTGTGTGTAGAAGGAATGGCGGCGAGACATAGTTCCTTTTTTGAAGAGAAAGAAAAGCTTGGAGGATGCGGGCATCGATCCCGCTACCTCTCGCATGCTAAGCGAGCGCTCTACCATTTGAGCTAATCCCCCACGATGCACTACGGCCTGTGACGTAACCCCTTAACGTCACTGTTTTTCATTTCATCTTCGCGCAAATAACATCTAAGAGATTTGATCTAGGATGAAGGTTAGATATGGTCACACATTTTCATTCTTTTATTTCTTTTTTTTTTTTTTTTTCGTATGATAAAACTATTGTAGGAAAAAAACACGCAAGATCTCATCAACATTTATTACGCTACAGCTAGAGGTAAGTGGGTCAGCTAAGCTAGTTGCTAAGCTAGTTGCTAAGCTAGTTCTACAGAAGCTAACCCGTTGTAAACAATGAAAAAGTCACCTCCTTCGAGCCGGATTCGAACCAGCGACCTAAGGATGTCTTGTGCTGTCACTCTACAGTCCTCCGCTCTACCAACTGAGCTATCGAAGGGGCTAGATTCCGCTCCTGCTGATAATATTCCTATAATTACACATTCATTTACTATAAAATACTGCTAGGGTGAATTATTGAGATACCTTCATTTCCTTCCTGTTCATTTCAGTTTGTCGCAGAAACAGAAACATTTCATTGATGTCGTTTCTGTACATTCTTATTCAAAATCTCTTTCAATCTTTCTCATTAATAAAATAGATGTTTGTGGCGTCTGTGTTGGTAGTAATTCATGTTGTCCAGAGGGTTAAAGGTGGAGACAACATTTGCACCACAAGGTCCATTTAGTTGCCATTTTGGAGATTTGTCATGAAAATTGTTGTGTTTAAGTGCTCAGTAAAAAGGATTTTTTTTTTTAACAACAAGATTCATACATTATTTCCTTAGAAACTGACCAAAGTGTTGAAAATGCCCCGTCTCTCAATGTTAAGGAAGATTTTTTCCTGGACCCATTCCTTTATTTGGGTCGACAGCAAAATTTAATAGGTCCCTGACCAATGACCCATTCCTCCCTCCACCAAGTTTGGTGCAAATCGGCTCTTTGGGAATATATATATATATACACACACAAACAGATGAGAACATAACCTCCTGGCAAAGGTAAAACACAATGAATGGGGTTGAAGTCTTTATTATAAATCATTTACATTACAAAGTAAAACATTAGTCATTGCCATGTCCATCCAAACATCTTGTTTACAAGGTTAGTGACTCAGCTTTGCCAGAGGAGGGTTTCTTCTTCTGAGGTCTTATTTTGCCACACAGGAGGATGTTGGCACAGGGTTAATCATACTAACACTGAACCATGCACTCAGACACACACACAGACACACACACACACACACAGAATATCATCAGCTTTCAAGTATGAGTGCACAGGCGCTGTGCTGATTTTAGCTCAGGTTTCGAGCCACTGATGGCAGATGAAAAAAAGTGAGAAACAGGACATAAAATTAAACAGCAAAGACAAGACAAGGTGATGTGCAAGACAGAGACAGTAGGTAGCTTCTTCTCCTTCTTGGATCTTTTTGGACTGATTTGAGATTCTTTCTGTCCCGCTCAGATTCATGCTGTCGACTCCAAATATTCTCAGGGAGTCAATCCACAGACCCCTTCCTCATGATGTCTTTCCTGTTAAAGGCTTGATGAAGGCTTTATTCAGCCTGACACACAACAATATTGCATCTGATCTGACATAGTGAGCTGGACAAGGTGGAGGAGGTGAAGTGGACCTCAGAGTTTAATTGACAAGGTCTTGGAGTCTGGAAAATCATTTTTGGTCTTTTCCTTGCCCTTTACCAAGTTTTCACATAACACTTTTTTTTTTTATATATATATTTAAATAAAAATGGTTTAGAAATCATCTACAAACCTACATTTTCTATAAATTACTGAATTTGTTAAAGCAACAGTTGAAATTTGCAGTAGAAAACTCAGGGAGAGAGAAAGAGACGACCTCTGCATCCAGCAGTGACAAAAAAGATTGGTAGAAAAAAAACATCTATACAACAGCAAATTGATATAATTTAGCCAAAAGAAGAGATTGAAGGGTCCTTCTGGGTGAGAGTTCGTTTGTCTGACCCCACAGTGTCCTATCATGGCTTCAGAGAGGAGCCGATGCACTGAAAGGCAGCCTCAGACTGGGTCAGTGTGTGTATAAGTATCATAACCTCTTGTGTTTATATTGTGTGTGTGTAAATTATTTAGCATCTGTTGTTGTGTTATGCTCGCGCTGGGCCCACATCTTGATGGCGGAGGTTGTGTGTTGGAGCAGCTGCCACGCTGAGTTGGTGAGGGACAACGCGTGGCCCTGCAGACATGACACCGACACCTCGCCACTGCAAGACAAAGAAAGACAAAGTTCCTGTCAGTCTCACCTCACATCATCTAATACAGGTTTGAATAAGTTCAGACACAGTCTTGGATTGGTTTGAACCAACTTTCTGGGAATGTATCACCAAGTAATTTATTAAATTGTCCTGCACCATTAAAAATTAATAAATGTCTTTGCTGGTAAAATATTAGTGATCTACAAATTGGTTACAAGGAATTAGTAGGGCAATATAATTTCACTTACTAATATGACTTCCAAACAAAAGGGGGCCAGACATATATAAATGTAGGTGTAATTCATAAATACATGAAAACATACATACAGAAATTTGTGTTTTTAAATTGCTAGTATTCATGCATGTTTATTCTGAGACAGAAATATCTGATGATGCTAAAATAATCCCCAGTAGTTTGTCTTTTAGTCACAGTACTGGCTTGTAATGTTTTGTAATTTCAGGTTTAGTTTGTGAATTGTGAGATATATCTGTGAAATGTAATTTGTTAATATGTTCTCCACGAACACAACATAGGTCAGGAGTAGATTTTACTACAGTCATTTGAACAAAAATTGTGAATCTCACAGAGATTTTAATTATTGCTTTTTTAAAACTTTGATTGTTTTTGTTTTTTTTGTTTCCATTTATTCTGAAAGTTGCATTTTAGTTTTTATTGTGAAAAAGTTTTTATCCTATTGTCTACCTCCCAGCTCAGAAAAACATGAATGTTAAATAAAAGTTAAGGCCAGGTGAAACGGAAGCCTCAGAGCACTGACTTGCAGGAGTCCTGTAGGTTGGTCCATGCTCGTTGGAGCAGGTCAGACATGTAAGCCAGTGCTGGCAGGATGTAGTTCTGATGGAGGAGGAGGAGGAGCTCTTTCAGATATGCCAACACCTGGAACACACTGTCTGGAGTGTTGGTGTTCACCTGAGAAAAGAATAGACAGAGGAAAATGTAAGTTGTTCCACATTAAACATCAGTGACTGACAGTTCATTCGTGCACAGTCTTACCCAGTCTATGACCAGCGGTGTCTTTTCTTTGACCCAGAGGATAAACTGTGTGGTGTTTTCAGAGATGACGATGGCGGCTGTTTTGGCGTTCTCCCGACCTTGTTCCATTAATGGCCCCAAGACCCTTGCACACTCAGAGTAATAATAAGGAGTGTTTGTCTCCAACCAGCTGCAAAAAAAATGCAAAAACACAGAATACAAAACACAGGTTAAATGGTTTATTTGCATTCACAGTTTTCATACATACAAAGAGTTTAAGATTTGTTGTTTTAAACTTGACTTCTCTTTTATATCCAGTACATTACATCATACTGAGAAGTGTTTTTACCATCATGAGGGGGACAGACTATTAGAAACATCTCTGAATATAATCCAGTCAAGTACAACACCATCACTAACTATAGATAACTAGATATTAAAACATATAATGTAATTAACACCAGTTTTATTACACATTACAGGTGTTATAAAATAAGACTTTATTGCAGAACAGTTGTGTTGGATTAGATTGCACAGGTGTACCTAACAAGGTGGCCACAGAGTGTATTACACTAGCTATAATACCTTAAAACATACTACAGTGATTTAAAACATTATGGTGGGAAAATGCTGCAGCTAACACAGCCAGTAAACCAGACAGAAAACAAACTGCTGCAGGAAGTGAAACAGCAGTCTGCCTGACACAGAGCTGTTTCTATCTGTGGGGTTGACTGGCTCATGAGTCAACAGGGTCATGAGGAACAAAGTCTGAGTAGAGCCAAAGACATATTTTAATAATATCTAACACAAAATGCATGAAAATTCAGACATATGAAAATTGGTCGAAGGTTTGTTTCACTGTTTGAGGGTGAGGTCGTACCTGAAGCCCTGTTTTAAGTAGACCGTTATTTTGCCCCAGGCCTGCTGAGATACAGCTGTGACCCCTGAATCCTGCAGATACCTGGCTGTGTTGGAATCTGAAACATACAACAATCATTAAAGCACCTCAAAAACAAACAAAAAAAGTCAGCGGAAACAGTCATAAATGGAAAGACTTGTGACTGTGATGAGTAAACAGCACTCAGACAGACCTGTGAAGGTGCCGTGAGATCTGACGTCATGTGCGATGAAGCCGGCAGCAAACACAAGCAGAACCATGAGCAGTTTCAACCAGGGGATCCCATGACCTCGCATCTTTACCTGCAGATTCTGGAGACAAAAAAAGCAAACACTGAACAGAATACAATTTTTTTTTGTGTCTGAGAAAATTGTGTTTGGTACAGTTGGATGCAAAAGTTTGGGTAATGTTGGGTTACATTATAATAATTTTTGAAGTAAAAACAAGTAAATACAACCCCTGCTGCAAAGACACATGAAGAATAAGTTGGTCTTCAACTGTGAATGCACTGTTATTTTTTAATTCATGACAGCTCATGATATAAAAATTCTCCACTTCAGAATTCAAATTAAAGTCAAAGTCAAATTAAAAAGTCTCTCTGAGTCCATGTGATGATATGGAGTAAATAAAGACTTAATTTTAAGCAAAATACACCTTCTATGTCTAATTGTATCTTATATCAAGCCTAGGACCACATAGACAGCTTTTTGGAGTTTTTAATATTAAATTATCCATTTCAAACAACCATCAGAATGTCAAACATCTTTGTTGTTGTTACATGAAAAAAGTTGGCAACAAATATATTTAGCAGCTAAAATCTGCTTTTACAGCCCCTGTGTGTGTCTCACCTGGCACAGGTTATTGCACTCCTGAAGGTCGTGAGATTCAATGACATCTCTCATCTCCTCATTGGTCACTCTGAAAGACTGGATTGTTTCCTCAAGGTTCTTCCGCAGCTAAAGATGGAAAATACAACACAGCAGTCAAGTACAAGATAGTTTTAAAATGCCAATTAAACCAATAAAGGTGTGTTTGCATTTCTCAACCTCAAACACTTTACCCTCCCCCCTCCACTGGTATAATTAAAGCCCATTTAAGACTCATATTTTTAAATTTTTAATAGTCATCATGAAAACAACATGAGTGGTTTGCTTTTATTTATTTCTTCTCTGTGTAATGCTGTTATATTTTTGTGATTTTTTTCCAGATATTCCATGCTTTTGCATTTATTAGCATCCACACAAGTCTGAATTTTTAGTCGAGTATAATCATCAATAAAATAATCTCTTTGATCAATGTGTTCTATAAATAAATCAACTTTACTTCTTTATTCTTAATCTTCTACTGCATCACACAGAGTTAGGCTTGACCCATGTGCCAGTTTGTCTCTCTGTCAGCAGAAGTTTAAGATTAAGATTAAGATTAATGCTTAAATTACATTATTTCCAGGGAGCCGAGTTTGGTCTAAAAACCATCAGATGTCATGGCAGGAGTCATACCTTTGGTGGCAGGACATTCCAGGACTTCAATAAATGATTCAACAGCAGACTGGAAAAGAAAAGAGAAATGAACAGTGAGCTTACATCCTCATGTGTCCATATATGTAACCTAGTCTCTGTAAAATCTTAATGGGAACATGTCATCAAAGTTTTAAAATCAGAGTGTAATGACTGAGACGTGTGTTGAGTGTGTTTAACTCACCTGGACTGGGGTAGGTGTTTAGTGTAGAGCTGCCTCCACACTCCAAGACTTTGCACATCCACACACAAACACTCTGTCATACAGTTGAGCAGCTGCAAAAAACATGAGAAAGGAAGAGAGAGACAAACCAATGATTAGGAGATAACATCCTCTTTGAAACGCCACAAAGAGGGCAGTTAAGTGGCAGGTTTTTAAGTAGATGAAAATTCAATAGTGACAGACCACATCCTACCCATAAAAATGTGATGTCTGAAGATGTCAAAACTGCAGAAACACTTAGTAAAAAGAACAACTTTATTGTGTGACCAACACAATACCACAAGTGTTGCTCAATAAATGCAAAGGAGAAAGTTGCCACATCGATGTGTTAAACATAGCTAGCGGCTGTTTGTAAACAGTGTTACAGACTGTATTTTCCCCCAAGCTTAGCCATAAGCCAATATGATATTTTGGACTGTACGTGATGCTGGTCACCACAATGGGCCTATTACCAACTATTAACAACATACTGTATAATAAGTCTCTTATCACTATGATTTATATTGTTGCACTGAGCTAAACTACACTCAGACTTTAGTAGCAGCGCACAGGTCAGTTTAAATTCTCCCACACACACACACGTGCGTGTACATGTGTGGGCCATACCTCTCTCTTCATGTCATCTGGACAGTGTGGTGTGGCTCTGGACAGGAAGGATGGCAGGTATGTGTGTAATGTGCTCTCAGGCTTGGCTCCAAATGCAAGGACTTTAAGTCGAGGATACAGACGTCTCAGCTGCTCCTGCAGACTGAACACAAACAAACATGGGTTTATTAGTTTTTTGAGGAGGTAAAAATCCCTTAGACCCTCACCAAGTTGTGGTCAGTGTTTTCAAGTATAACTGTAAGAAATGATCAGCGTGACAATCCATCATCATTCAGAATTCATGATGGACCGTCAACAGCTTTCCATGGTTTTAAAGAAGATTAGGGACTAGAGGAGAGGAAATTGTGGAAAAAAAATGGAAGTTTGCTGAATAGGAAAAGTGAGCTGAGACTAAAAGAAAAAACCTGATACTCAAAATGTTCAAGTTCCAGTACAAAGACAAATCCAATAAGATTTCCAGATTTCCAATAATCCTCTTCAGTGACTTCCAGTGCTTCATTAAATTTGAAAATCAAATGGAGTCACTCTTCTCCTCCCAAACTCACATCTTGTAGTTGTTTGTTAAGATACAATTTGGGGTTTAGCATCCGCACAAAAATCTCAACCATTCATTTTGTACATCCACTTATTCTTACACTGTGTAATCATGCTGCGCACATAGGAGTATTCAACATAAACAAATGAGAAAAACTGACATGACTGTGTAGTGGAGTTTGCATCAGTTTACATTCACCTTGACGACAGGGCGTTCTTGGGCATGAAGGCAAAATCCAGTAGAGGAAAGAACTCTTTAGGACCCATGATGCCAAATCCCTTTGTCAGGTTTGCATGAAGTCTGGAAGAAGAAGAACAACAAAAAAAATTGAGATTCAAGGTAGATTTCAGTTTAGTCAAGGGAAAATAATTAAAAGAAAAGGGTACAAAGGAATACTAGTCTCTGTCGCTTTATTTTTTCAGATGAATGAATATTTGGTAGTAACACACATGGATAGAGTATATAGGTGTAGTCAAAAGTGTTTTACTTTACCTAACTAAAATATAAAATATTTCTCATATTTCTCAGTCAGACTTACAGGAGAAGTCGCTCCAGATAGGCAATAGCATATGCAGACAAGGACTTCACCCCGAGCACAGGAAGCATGATACCCAGCCACACTGAAACGCAAATGAAGCACTTGATTCACTTCATACTGGAGGAACATTTAGTTCTGACATTAAATGAGTCAACAGTAGTACTTTTCAGCTTTCCCTTTAAGAAAATAAAAGCCCACAGCAACTGCAGTCAGTAAAACTTAATCATCTAAGTAACAAGGTGAAACAAAACTCAAAGTTATCTATTGTGATGAAAATTGGAGGAGTTCAACAGCAGCCCAGCAGGCTGCTCTAATGCATTTCAGGTGTAATTTTGTTGCCATTTTAATGTGACCCCCCCCTCCCAGGAAACAGGAAACACTTTGCTTTTTAAATTCCTGTTGTGCAAACTCTGTTGACAAGATTAGAGTGTTCCTGAACAGAGTTTTTCCACTCCTATTTTAGAGGGAGAGAGAAAGAGAAGCAGTCCTGCTGTTTAATTCTGATTAACAATTTAAAGAGATGCAGAACTTCTTGCCTCAGAATGAATCAACTATCCTTCCTTGCCTTAAGGGAGACAAACGGTACACAATAACCTTATTTTGCAGATGAAGGTTGTTATGTAATTTTCCAAGAATATTCATTCACCCATGCCCACATACTGACACCCACCTCACTGCTGACTCCCACACCATATTGCCTTGACAAATACCAGCTAAAACCCTGGTGAGTTTTGAGTTTTTAAAGTTATCATGTGTTTAAGATTGCAGATGGCTGTCGGTGGATGTGTTACGGCTCTAATGTGCACTGTTGCTTCATTAACCCCGAGCCCAGAATTTCTGGCAACAGAGGTTGTTGGGAAAGTGGGAGAAAGGACAAACTAGGAGCAGTACAGTTCAGAGGACGATGAATTACTGCATCTACATATCTAAAGGAAGGCTGATAAGTGTTTGACTGTCTGTTACCTCTTAGCCCCTGGCTGAGGTCATAAAATCCTGCTTGCCCCAGAGCCCACATGATAGTCAAACACTTCACTGGACGATTTTGAACTGACCGCAGTAACTCCAAATACTAGAGAGGGAGGAAAGGGGGAGAGAGAGGTATTACAACATATTGCAAAGTTATTGCAAAAGACAAATCCTCCATTACATTGGACAACAGAACTGAAACTGCCACTCCACACGCCAGTTGGTTGGCTGCTCAGTTTATAGCTTGAAAAACCTGCTGGCAATTATACAATTTTTTGACATAATTTTGTAACAAGTACATGCAGAGTACACAAGAGCAGTGAAGCAGCAATCTGCCAGTTGTCTGCAAGGCTCAAGGTCAGAGACACACTCACCTCTGGCAGATTTTGGGTGGCTATTCTGGGTTTGTCCTGAAGGACAGCCTGGATGCAAACTCTGTAGCCATGCAGTGGTTCTCCTGGAAACAAAAAGAAAAAGCTATTGGTTGTTTTTCAGCCTCTGTGTTTTGTCTGTTCTTTGTCCCTGCTGATACCCATATATTCTGAAATCAAGATGAAGAGATAATTAAATGAAGTGTCCTGATGGCTCAGGGGCCTAACACGCTGACCGTGTCCTCACATCCCTGGTTCAAGTACAGCTGGACCTTTGTTGCATGCCAGTGCACACTTTATCTCTTTCTATCAATTTCCTGCACAACTTTCTGTTGTTTAATAAAGGCAACATCCCCCATAATACTTAAAAATATATACACTCAGTTGCCAGTTTATTAGGTACATCTTGCTAAAACTAAGTAAGACTACTACAACAGCCAGGCCATAAACCCTGTACTGTTATAGGGTTGTGTCTAATTTTTTTCAATGAGGGTAGGCTAAATATTTGAAACACCTCTTTGTATAATGCAGCTCAATTCATCAGACGCGATGGATAATCCCCAAACCACTTCCATCTCTTCATGTAAGCTCTTGCATTTACCTGACTGTCTGTCCAGCTCCCTGAGCATAGTGTAAACACAGTGGTCAAAGAAATCTGGCAGAATGTCGTTGCAGCGTCCGATGAGGCCTTTGATCACTCCTCTCAGCTCCTTTCCTGTAAGGCAGTATGGGTAGTCTGGGCAAAAAAAAAAAAAGACATAAAAAGGTGGATATGATTTAAGTGCTTACATTTGGTAAGTGCAAAATGTCACTGCAGAAACATTTGAATATCAGATAGCTTGTTGACAAATGAGCCATGAAACTAATAGACCATACTGACAATGCACAAAAAAAAAAAAAACATTCCGAGTTAGACCGACCGTGAGCATAGCTGCTTAGTGTGGGCTCGGTTTCTGGCACAGTCAGATGGAGGTTAAGGTATCCTGCCAGGTCTTTGACCCAGACTGATGGGTTCTCTGGGAACAGAGTCTGACTGCGGGCCAACTGCTGCTTCAGGTCCCCAACATCCAACTAAAAAGAGAAAACAAGACAGAGAAAACATTAAGTCTGCAAATTCAGAAACACATTATGCAAAAGATGGGACTGTGTTTCAGCATGTGATAGTGTGCTTTGAAGATGTCACAATGCTGCATTGTTTGTATGCATAAATTTAAAGAGGTTTCACAAGACAGACATTTATTTTTGTCTTTCTATTCACAGACAATATCAGCCAAATTGTTACATCAGTACTGAGGATGATAAAATCAGTTTTACTCTATAATTTTAGCAAAAACAAGTTGATGTGGGGACAAAGAGCCATCCAAAATCTGCAAGAATGATCAGTTCTGTGTAAGTCATTCATACAGACTGTAAACAACTCCAAGTAGTTCTCAACAGCCAGGTAGTTTTTAAAATACCCTGATATGATATAGTTAATCAGGAGAAAGATCCTGAGAATGAGAATTACTCACATGTTTGAAGGCTTCCTCAAGGTTCTTGTAAGTTGCAGGGGTGACTGTACTGCTGGAGTTTGATTTCTTGGATGGTTTACTTGATGAGGATTTCTTGTTTTGAGGCTCAGCTGGTGGTGGAACCTGCTCCTTGTTCTGTTTCTTTCCCATCTTCTCGAAGCCGTCGTACACACTCTCTGACATCTTCAGGGGCGCTGAAGGAAAAAAGACAGCGGTGGTTAAGACACACGCTCTACACAGACACGAGAGCCTGTACTTATTTTGAATGCAGCCTCTTTTCAAACTTCTTGGGTCTTCTGTAACACTTTAGTCTATTGCCCCTGTGTCCTAAGAATCATGTTAATCCATGAAACCATGGCATTTCCCTCCCCTGCTGCTCCCTCCCCTCACATTCAGTGCCTTACTTATCCCTTCTGCCCTCCCTCCATCGCTTGTATAATGGGCTGTTATTCTCCAAGACAATATTCAGGCAACACTCATTACAATTCACAGAGGAATAATGTTAAGAACCAGCAGCACTTCAAGTCTTCCCCTCAAACAAATTTACGTTTTGAAGGCCAATACAAATATTTTTGTTCTGAGGTTCCCACTACTGGATATCTTAGGATTATATCGTACATTAAATGTTAAAACAACCCTATTTTTCAGTTTCAAAATATCTGAATGTCATGTATTCGCCAGAACTTTTCTTTATTCCTAGGATGTGAAAGACTCTGAAAGGATGAGGCTTGAGTCATTCTATAAAATCATCAAAAGACCAAAACCAACAATGTGTTTCTTCAATGCGTTCTTACAACACTTAGCTCCTCTTTTTCTAAGGAAGACATAAGTCTTTTTCAACAGATCACAAATATATAGTATTTGTAACACAGCCGAGTATTGTAACTGTTTCAGTAACTGTTACTCAAACAAAGAAATAGTTCATTTGTTGGGGACTATTTTCAGCTGTGCATTAACATGAGTACAGTGTTCGTGTTTAGTGTAAAGAAGAAAAATGTCACTCAGTGCCACAGTGCGGGTCATTGGTGTGTTTTTAATAAGTTTTAATGAATGAGCTCTATAACATAGAAAATTAACTAGATCACTCTTTGGATACATGGACAGCACTTGCCAGTTGAATAAGTTCACTGTTGGTTTAAGTTTTTAAGTCTAGAAATATTGGCAATCTTATGCTTTAAATAGCACGACCACACAACAGTTAAACCCTCCACTGACAGACATACAATCAAAATTATTATAAGACTCTAGCCCATATTCATGCATCAAAGACCTTCACAGTATATAACTTTGGGTCCACGCGACTGCACGCAGGAATTCCAATGACACCCACCCACAAACTTGAGCAGCTGTTGACAGAGGTCACCAGCTGTTCACTAATCATTCAGCTGTAAATGCTGCTGAGGAGCCAAAATCTATATCTGGTCTCTCTGTGTGTGAGTGTCGGCACAACGCAGAGTGATAACACAAAGAAAATACTTGTTTCATCACGACATGTCTTACTTCTCCAACTGGATTCACCACTGACTTTATCCCCACAACTTCCCCATTCAAAATATGCTCAGCCAGGATTATTCTTCATTCCCCTGAACTGAAACATGTCCACCACAGTGACCAGGCTGAAGCCATGAGTTGTAATTTTTGTCACTCAGGTCCAGTTGTCATCCCTGTGAATGATTCATCTTAGCAAGCACTACCACAGCTGAACAGTGAAGAAAGTACTGAAAGCTGAGAACTAAGTAATCTGACCAGGTGTTCATGTCTATTAATACAAAACAAACATCCCTAAGTGTCAGGACGTCACCTAATGTCCAGTGGCAGCGTCTGACAAGGGAAGACATCTGTTACAGTGACATACAGTAACAGAGCAACAAGTGACGCTGCTACGCTAGAGAGTAGGAAATGGTGAAAAATTTTAAACTTTTTACAAATGTGCCAAATTCGAAGGGGACAACGAAAAACAAAGCAATCATAAATCTTTTTTTTTTTTTTTTTATGTTGTATTTTGATGCACCTGTGAAGTACTTTGTACGTCTAGTTTTGAAAAAAGAAAAGTGTCTATATATATATTGTACTGTTGTATGTTGCTGTCTGATACTTAATAGTTTGCTCTACAGTGAGCAGTAAATTAAGATTTCAGACACTGACTGATCATGGACATTATGTGTTATCACTGACAGGTGTATTTCTTATGGTTCCACTCTGATTTTTTTATGGGGCACTAGAATTACGACAAAATGGCAGACAACAAATGCAGTGCACTTGGTATATAAGGAGTGATTCTGGACATAGTCCAAGTTTAACATCTTTCCACAACATTGACAGTAGAGCCAAACTGTTTGGTCTGACATAATCAATTTTGTTAAAAGCAGAGGCCTTGTCAGATCCTATAACGTGTTCAGACATGTTGTTCAGTCATACATGGGTATCATATCAGCTGACTTAAATGTGACCTTCTCAAGGTCCTCGTTTCTCCTCTTATTTGCATGATTAAAAGATAATCTCACATGTTAAAATCAGTTTCATGCTAAAATAAACATTACATCAGCAAAATTCGTGTTTATGGTGTTTTCTTGTGAAGACACCGCTTGTGAGCCTGCTTTGAAAGGTACAAAGGCCTCCAGCTGAACTTCAGGCTGGAGGAATATTTCAAATGTGCTGAAACCACAGAAGTCTCATGATTCAAATGCTGGAAGAAACAAACTAAGATTGTGTAAAAATGCTCATTGATAATGTACTGATGTAGATGGTCTCTTGGAATTCAGTACTAATCTAATCATTTGTACAGTTGGGAAAAGCTGTTGTACACTTTTACCAGTAAGCATGGGCCAGGTTACTCTCTGTTAAGTAAATACTTCACATATTACTGTGGTGATTAGGGAGCTTAGAAAACAAAAAGAGAGGTGTATTTCTTTTAGATAAAACATTTACCCCACCTCCCCACTGATACAGCCCGTTACTGTGATCAGACAGACTTTGGACAGGCTGCACTGATAAAACTGATGTATTTAAATGACAGTGGCAGGGTGAGATCTAATCTTCCTGCCATTATTTAAAGCAGCCACAACCAAGGAGAGGACATGTTAGTTGAGGGAGTTGATGTCAAGTTTACTGACAGCAACTCCAAACAGTCCATCATGGGTCCGTAGTTACGTTCTACTGGATTAGATCAATAAGGAAAGCATCATAGTAAACCGCAAAACATTAACAAGATGTTTTCCATGGGCAGATTAACATGCTCAGGGACCTCAGATTAAAAATTGCCCCTATTGATCACCAATCCCTCACACTCTCTTAGCAATGTGTACAGATTTCTATACCAGAATACTACATGGCCGCAAGTTTGGTGTATGGTAATTTGATTAAAAACAAATTAATGTAGGAATTTGCAATATGTAGCAACTGAACTGAAATAATAAAATTAGTGAAACAAGACTTTGAGGGTCTTCAGAATAGGTCTTCAAAATCAGGTAGTAAAGCAAGATTCATTACAAGCCCCTTATCACGTCAGCAAATTCTGAGCTTTGGTGCATATTCCCTAACAAATTCTACATGAATTTAGCTGGTTGACACACTAAAACTAGAGCTTTCAGGACTGCTGGAGTTCTGGCACCCTGGGGCTATTGCCCACTTTATTTAGTTTCACACACACCCACATGACGGCTTCGGAATCTGATTCAAAGGTTTAAAACTGCTTTCGTGGGTAGTTGAGGTGTATTGCGTATTGTTGAACTGTGTTGTGTTGTGTTACGAGAGTGAGAGTAAGGAGAGTTTGCCAACCTTCAAGTGGTACAAAATACTTCCCAACATGTCCACAAGCATTACCAATGTCCATTACAAAATATTTCCTTCCTACTGTCTCTGTATTTCTTAAAGTACTGCCACTGACAATGATACAAATACCCCCATGTTTCTTAACGCTGCATTGCTCCCAGTTTTAAACACTTAAACCATCAGCCCCTCTCCCCAACCACCAGTAATCCTAAAGAACATTTCATACACTGTTCACTATACAGCACAAAGCTGCCATAAGCTTTGCCCATCTGGCCAACACTACACTGTTCGTCTGTGTAGAATCACTGTAAGTACGTGCATGCGTGTGTGCTTGCATGCATGGATTTACTTCCTCTGTGAGTTTCATTTGTTTACAGACATAATTATTTGTTTATGTATTAAGTCATTTATTTACTAATTCATTGATCTATTAATTTATTCATATTTGCTTCAAAGAGATTCACCTGTTTGTCAGTTTTGAAACATTTTGCAACAGAGCACTTTCCCTAACTTTGACCAGCTGAGGTCTCCCTCCAGCTCTGATTTGAGAGGCTTGGAGTAATTGACCTTTTTCGATACAAATGTATTGAAAAGGTCGCTGGTTCATAAAGCTTCATTTCGTCATCACTAGAAAAAGGTTATGAATATTTCCCACTCCGGACATGTCTTCAAAATGTTTGCTTTGTCACAGCCCACAGATTTACTACACAAAGCATCCTGAAAAGCTGGAGTCAGTGAATGTTTGGCACTTCTGCTTAGAAAATAACTTACACGACCAATCAATTACCATAGTTGTGATCGATTAATTTTTTCTTTGTTTATCAGATATTTATTGTTTTAGTTCTGTTGTGAAAAACACTGAACTCTGCAATTTCAGGTGCAGGGCTACCATCTACCTAAGTACTGAAACAGTGCAGAACTAAATTAAGGATATGGGTAATTATATTTTCCACTAATATTTACTATATCGCGCTTTGAGGAAAATTTCACATCAACATCTGATCACTCAGAAGTGACAGCTGTCACTGGAGGCTCAGCGACAATAAGCTGATGCCTAATCTAATAACTTAACCGCTCAGCTACAATTAAACAACATAGTTAAGATGCATTTAATATTTGTAGCAGCAAAAGAAAGACATGAATACATGCTCCGGAGACGCAGCTCCTCAGTTATGACGATGCCTCTGTTGACACATTGCTGGAAAGGCTGCTAGCAAGCTAACTGCACATGCTATCTGACTAGCAATGCCTTCCGGTTGTATGTGGGGGGACAGCTTGGCTCAGAAATGCCAGGTACCTATTATTTTTCAACTTAATGTGCCAGCAGGGGAAGTGAAGTGTATTAAATCGAATTAAAATGAGAATATCTAATCATCGTATGAAACACTGCGCGAAGCTAAGCGTAGCTAGCTTGTCAAATTATGTGGCAGTTATGAGCCACCTTCTTCCGCAACGTTACCACAATGGAGACACAACAAAGTTTAGGTTGAGAAGATCCGGTTTCGAGCATGAACACAGCTACACGGGCAGCCACGTCCCTCTCCGTCCACTTGAACTTTGGCGGTGAGGTGAACGGGTCGCGGACCGGCTAGCAGCGACGTACAGCGGGCCGTTTTCACTTACGTCTGGACGGTTGGTTGGATTCGCCCAGGGCTTTCCTTCCCCCGCTGCCGGTCTTCTTGTCGCTCGGGTGTTTCCCTCCTCCCGAGCTGTTATTATTTTTCTTTCCCTTCTTCACGACCTCCCATTTGCCGACTGAGCCGTTATTCGAGGCCATGTCTCCGGTCCAGGTGTGGTGCAACGAGCCGCGGGCGCTGGGTGAAACGGGACGGCACGCGCTGACAACGGCTCCGATCGTTCAAACGTCCGCGTGCCACGTCTCTTTGTCGGTATGACGTCAGAGTGACGCGTATGCACCGTTACCTTTTATATATCTGCTTTAAACCTGAATAAAAATATTAAACAGGTGTGCTTTAAGGATGTAAGTCATTTAAAAATATCGTAAAGGTAAATATTTTAAAATCAAAATTCCTCTATGCTTATGTCAAAGTTGTACTTACTTTTAATTAGCACAATAATCCACTCCACTAATGACTTCCGTCTGGCCAACGATCTGAATGAGTTCTACTGCCGCTTTGAAAGACAGTGGGACAAGCCTGACACTAACCTCCACATCAGAGCCACATCAGAACCCCCCTCCTCCCCTACCAAAGGAACGTCTCTCTCTATCCTGGAGAGAGATGTCAACAGGCTTTTTGAGAAGCAGAACCCCCGCAAAGCAGCCGGTCCTGACTCTGTCTCTCCATCATCCCTGAAGCACTGTGCTGATCAGCTGTCTCCAGTGTTCACGGACATCTTCAACACCTCACTGGAGACCTGCCACGTGCCAGCCTGCTTCAAATCCTCCACCATCATCCCTGTCCCCAAAAAACCAAGGCCCACAGGACTAAATGACTATAGACCCATTGCCCTGACCTCTGTGGTCATGAAATCATTTGAGCGCCTTGTCCTGTCCCACCTCAAATCCATCACTGACCCACTCCTGGACCCCCTGCAGTTCGCCTACAGAGCCAACAGGTCTGTAGACGACGCCGTCAACATGGCTCTCCACTTCATCCTCCAGCACCTGGACTCCTCAGGGACCTATGCCAGGATCCTGTTTGTGGACTTCAGCTCTGCCTTCAACACCATCATCCCGGCTCTGCTGCAGGACAAGCTCTCCCAGCTGAGCGTGCCTGACTCCACCTGCAGGTGGATCACCGACTTCCTGTCTGACAGGAGGCAGCACGTGAAGCTAGGAAAGCACGTGTCTGACTCCCAGACCATCAGCACTGGATCCCCACAAGGCTGCGTTCTTTCTCCTCTGCTCTTCTCCCTGTACACCAACACCTGCACCTCCAGCCATCAGTCTGTCAAGCTCCTGAAGTTTGCAGACGACACCACTCTCATTGGACTCATCTCTGATGGCGATGAGTCTGCCTACAGGTGGGAGACTGAGCGTCTGGTGACCTGGTGCAGGCAGAACAACCTAGAGCTAAACGCTCTGAAGACAGTGGAGATGATAGTGGACTTCAGGAAGAGCCCAGCCCCACCCACCCCCATCACCCTGTGTGACTCCCCCGTGGCTACCGTGGAGCATTTCCGCTTCTTGGGAACCACCATCACACAGGATCTCAAATGGGAGCTAAACATCAGCTCCCTCATCAAAAAAGCTCAGCAGAGGATGTATTTCCTGAGGCAGTTGAAGAAGTTCAACCTGCCAAGGACTATGATGGTGAACTTCTACACCTCCATCATTGAGTCCATCCTCACCTCCTCCATCACCATCTGGTACGCTGCTGCCACGGAGAGGGACAATAACAGACTGCAGCGTATCATCCACTCTGCTGAGAAGGTGATTGGCTGCAATCTTCCGTCCCTCCAGGACCTGTACGCCTCAAGGACTCTGAGGCGTGCAGGGAAGATTGTAGCTGACTCCTCCCACCCTGGACACAAACTCTTTGAGACACTCCCCTCTGGCAGGAGGCTGCGGTCCTTCAGGACCAAAACCTCTCGCCACAAAAATAGCTTCTTCCCATCTGCTATTAGCCTCATCAACAAGGCTAGAGAGCCCCACTGTTGCTGATCAATTGCACCAATCACCAGAAAAAATTCCTTGTATGTGAAAACATACTTGGCAATAAAACTGATTCTGATTCTGATTCTGATAATTGTCTAAAATCTTATTTGATCATTTTTATACTTACTCAAATATTTGGCATTTTTTGCTTATAAAAATAAAAATAAAAAATTATTATCCAGTTCTCAAAATAGTTGTCCATTAACTGGTTGATCAACTAACTGCTACCACTACTGCTTCTATGATTGGTAAATTGTTGCAGTAACTTTCCATGACAAAATGCCAAATATTTCATGGTTTAAGCTTCTTAAATGTAAGGATTTGCTGCTTTTCCTTGGCATAAATTACAGTAAACAATCATTCTGAGGTTTCAAGAACCGGTTGGACAAAACAAAAACGCTGGGTAATTGTGGAATTCTCACAATTTCTGATATTTTACATTGAGAAAAAAGAAAATGCAAAATCATAAATTAATACTATCAGCCAAGTCCCAGAAACGTGACTTTTAAAAAAAAATATCTTCATATTTTTTCAATAAGAGACAACACGAAAACTTTGCTTAACTTATACTAATCAGTTTTGAGAAAAAAAACAAAAAACATTTCAGCTCATTTGCAACTTCCTATAAAGACTCTCGATATTACTGAAACCAGATGTGATCAGGATAACATAAAACTGTTATTATATAACAATAGCAACAGTGTAAAATCCTGCACTAGAAATGTATTATCTAAAAATCTAAGGTCTCTGTTGTAGGCTCTGTGGCTCTATCACTGACAAATGCCAGATCCAATTAAACAATTTTCTGTCTGGCTGTTGTCTGCGAACAGACGGTGAGTGCTGGCTGCAGTGTCTCTCAAAAGAGGCGCTTAATATTGCTTAAATGAGCCACTTAGTGTTTGGCAGAAACCTCCTGGATCTCTCTCAAGACCTCCTCCATTCAATGTGAGTGGAAAATTAACCACTGACCACAGTGGACATCCTGCTGAGTCAATATGTTAATCTTTTGCAAGTCAACTGTGCTTTTATTTCCTTAGCAATACATGTCTCTCTTTTTTTGCACTTGTACTTGCATAATATTTTGACAAGTACAATTGATTTCGTGCCAACATGACAGCGAGACTTAATATCCTTGTGTCTACACTGTAAGTGTTTGTGTGGTGTGTGATGTGAGCAGTTTGCTAGAGCCTGATACTGATTTGCATAGAGAAAAGGAATTAGATAATACAGCTCCTGATAAATGGGAAACACAGCAGCAACATCACAGATGGCACAAACAATGATACTGATAATCTTACTTTTCTTGAACCTCAGAACTTTATTTCATTCCAGCAGTTACTCCAAATGATGCAAGTTTATCACATGGCTGCCATGGCAACAAACAGTGAGAGAGGGTTGGATGTTTTGTTCTCTCAGACTGGTCCAACTAATGTCAATCACATTCAGCCTGGCTGTCACTCACATAAACCACACCCATAGCTCCTTGGCAGCGACTGTGGTGTTTTACCGCTGTGCAACAAAACTCAATTAAATACGGCAACAGAAGAGTAATAATAGCAGCTAAAATGTTTAACTCACTTAACACAGTCAAACATTAGTATTTAGTAGTGTCTGTCTGTAGTCTTACCTTTTTATACATTTGCTCATTCATAGAATTCAAAGCCTGACATTTGTCTGATAAATAACTTTTACATTGACGCGTCTGACTTGGCCATTGAGGAATTCAATGTAAATAAAAAAACAAATCTACAAAATATAAAATTGCATCTTTCTATATCTTCCTGGCAGGAGCCAGTCACTGCATGTTGGCATTTTGGATCATTTCAGTCAGTTTGTTTTGCTACATTTAGTGCAAGACCTTCAGTTTCCCCGAATCCAAAACCGTATATTTTTTTCAAAAACTGTATAGAGCAGATTAAAAAAAGATAAATAAATAAAAACATAAATACATCATGCTATCTCATAAACAAGCTGACAGTTTCATGAGCAAACCCTCTCTGGTGGGACAACTTCATGAATAAGAACATACTCTGTGATTTTTTTTTTTTTGCTTCGGAATGATGATTTTTTTATGCATGTACATGTGAGCAGTTCAAAGTCTGTGATATGTCTGCAGCCTAAATGTACGTTCACATGTGTCTTCATATGCACACATCAAATATATGCATGTGCAGGCCTCTCTCCTAAGAGGAGTAATGCCATTTATAATATCACTGTGTGATATTTCCATCCAAAATATTCTAAACTGGTCACATTGTGTGGTTTCATATATAAATTCTACAGAGAACCCTGATGCACGTATGTGTGTGTGTGCGTGTGTGTGTGTCAAAGTGTGGTCACCAATCACAGTGCATGGTGACAGAAAGTGACCTGCCTCTTCAGACAGACAGATTGATAGCACTGTTTTTGTCAGTGCTGGATCCCTGTAATCTCACTGCTATTAACATTAAACCTTCAACAGGCTAGCAAGGCTAAACTAGCCCTGTAGTGCAGCTGTCCCCTCTGGTAACAGGTTAGAATAAGTCAAGCAAGCCAAGCCAGGCTGATGTGTCCTAGTCCAGACATGTCTGGGTTAAATGTCCTTTACTAGTAGGAGTTTGGGAAGCTAGGCTGTACAACAAAGTTGTCATGGCAGACTGGATGGGAGAAGTAAGGGGAGACTGTAAAAAGTAAAGTAAAAGGGAAAAAAGAGGGGGGTAGATGAGAATAATTATCAGGGAGATTAAAGGATGAGAGGTGGGAGGGGAACAAAATGATGGTGATGAAGAGAAGAGGAGGAGTTCAGAACTCCTCCTGGTCTGCCTGTGCTCCTTCTTCAATTTCCTCATCCTCTGGTGGTGCAAATCCCTCCTGAAAAAAAAACTTCGGTCAGGATGGTTGCTCATAATGTTTGTATTAGTGAAAGTTTATTAATGACAATGCTGAAGCAGCTTTCCTGTGCGTCTAAACGTCCTTGGTGTTTTCCCCATGCAACATTACATCATTCTGCAGTGTCTGGGACTGATAAGCAGCAATTCAAGCAGTGTCTATCTGCTCTGTTTTGTACCTCGTGAGATTCTGTATGTTGCCTTTAAAGCTGACTTGAAAAATTCTGACCAGATTTTAGAAACTGCATGCCTAAACTGCAGTTGTGTCATACATAAATGCTGCAAAAAACTGTGTCAAAGAGAAACAGTGTTGACAGATTTCTATTAACAAAGACTGCATTACTGAATGAAGGAATCTGTCTGTCTGTCTAACTGTCTGGCCTTCGATTTTCTTGACAGCGCCTCATCTGCTTAACTTCATACTTCATATGTATTTCTGATGAAACTGAAGAAGTGCAGTGATGGCAGTGTTAATATTTTTTCTGGATGAGCCGTTTTCGAAAAAAATAAAAAGAGAAACATTAAATAACAGTCAGTTAGGGCTGGGGTGACTCATCCACCTAATTAATGTGGTCAAAGCATCCAAGCTGCAACTACAAAACCTGCACAGGAACATCTTAAGTATGGGGGTACTGAAGACACAGACTCAGGCTCTGCAAATTGGAAATGGCTTATCAGAGCAGTACAACAGCTTTGCATGGTCACTTGAAGCAAGAGCATCAGGGATAAAAAAAATAACTATTAATGACATAACAAGCACACTTTGAACAGACACTGCACAAGTGATACTTATTGTATCTACCTGTATGTACCTCTTACTGTGCTGTTTACCCTCTGACACAGTGAGAAACCTGGTCTCTTGTGTACATGTAAACATATTATTTACTATATATGCTTCACAAAAATGGCACTGAAGGCAGGGTTGTTGTATTGTAGTAACAGCAACAGTAGAGTAACTCGTTCATCTAAATACTGGGAGAACTATTACTATATTGTACTTATTCATGTACATATCCAGGCTTCTCTTATTGCAATTAAGTATTAGACTATAAAACTGTAAAATTATTTGTCTATGGGCATGTGCCTGATTAATGTCTAATCTGACTTTATTTACCTCTGTAGCATAGAGTACGTCTATGATTTTGCTGAGGACTGGGTTGCTTCCATTTTCGTTTTCCTGGCAGATGAGCTCAATGTCTCTCAGCTTTCCAAAGTAGAAGTCCCTCTCCTTCTCCAGTCCGTCTACAGTCAGCTTCAGATCCAGCAGCTGTGTGCAGAGGCAGCCATTGAGAACAGTGGTAAAAATATAACAATATACAGATGAACAGCAGAAGGGACAAGATAGTGTGAGTAGTTATGAGCAATAATCAAAACAACTGATGAGGTAAAAACTAAAGTCAAGGGAATCCAAAAGTTAAAACCTAGAACAGCCTAGCATTAAAGACATAAAAATATACATTCAAAATTTCTTATCTGTTAAAAGTTCTGTAATTACTATTTTATTAAATGTCTTTAAACTGCGCAACAGAGTGTAAAAATGTGAGAATATGTTGAGTCAGTCCACACATCTCTGCACCTTGTTTCCATCATGGCACAGAGCGATCACACTGACCTTGCAGTGATTATTCTGTTATGACAAAGCGGTATTCGTCCAGCCTGGACCCATTTGGTATTCTCAACATGACACTCAGTATGAAACTAGTGTCACAGTGCACTTTTGAGAAGCATCCATTTCAACAGATTAGAGCAGTGGTACCTGCTGGTTGAGCTCTATGAGCTCAGCATCTCCACCATTACGGGTCACAGGAGTGGTCCTGCGTGCTGCTACGTTGATCTGCCTCTGCGGGGTGGGGACATTCTTTGGCGCTGTGGGAGATGTTCTCATGGGGCCTGGAAGAAATACACACATATACACACACATTTATTTATCGACACTCTAGTATCTACACTCTATCTAGTTATTCTCAGTCTTCTCTCAGTTGTCTATGACAGATTCTCTTCATTTTAATCAATGCAACTGTCTACGCTGTAATATTTTACTTGCATCTTATGTGTGTATGTGTATATATCAAATATGACCCAAAGCATGCTTTTATGCTTTACATCCATCTTTTTCACTTTCACACTCTCATGTGTGTTTCTACATGATTGCTGTGAGTTCTGTGTACAGTAGTGCTGCAGCTGAAAGATGCAGCAGACTTGCAGCAGTTGCTGTTGTGTTGCTGATCAGCTGCTTTCATCACTTGGCCGAACGTCGACAGAAAATAACAATCAATTCTAAACCGCCATCTCACTGTGACCTTATGCCCCTTCAAGAGATGAGGATTTCCCAAAATGTCCTCGATTTGTAAATGTTTCCTCAGCATAAGGCCAATTAACAAAAAACAAAAATACTTCTATCTCACAAAGATAGAAGTATCAAAACAAACATACATGCGCACACATAGGTTCATCCTTTCAGGATGTCTTAGCAGTGTGGGTGAATTTTTTTACCTCAAAGAGGAATACCATTGTTTTGGTAGCTTTTGCAGCCAAAATCCTGACCATAATGCACATATGCTTATTCTCCTTTATACAGAGCATGGGAAAATTGATGATGACGATTGATAATTTAGGTTGTATGTAATGTATTTCCTTTTGTTTTTGTCCTTTCTTTCCCCACTACATGCAGCAACTCCAAATGTCATTTGGCTGCATCAAATCAATAACAATAATTATAATAATAATAACAATAACAGCATCGACCTGTTTCAAACAGAATATCCTGTGATAGAGGCCACAAGGCCTGCTTTGATACAGACACTGTCAGTAACTTAAATTCAAAATATACTGTATGATATGCCTGTTTAAAACTTTGTAGGTGCACACAACTACAGAGATGCAATTAAAGCCCACAGAATGTCAGACTAGACCAATCCAAATGTGACTCACAGTATGAATGTTGGTAAAACACTGCAAGGACGAACAGGCACGCACACACACACACACATGCTTGATGGAGGGGATGTTACCTGAGCGAGGGGGTCTTTTAGGTTTGTGATGAATTGGTTCACCTGGGTTAGAGGTGGGGATGTGGTTGCATGAAGAGGTGAGAGCAATGAAATGAAGCGTTTGAGTCCACATACACCTGACCCACACATCGTACATGTACAATACCTGGGTTGGGTGGAGGCGGCGTTCCCTCCTGGCCCTGCCGTGACAGTAGAGGGTCGTACTCTTTCCCGTCATAGTTGGCATCAAAAAACTTCTTAAACCACTGAAGGAACTCAAAGTTGTCCTGGAACTTCCCCTTCACCAATCTCTCAACTGGGATGATCTAAGAAATAAAGAGAGTTAGAGACAGAGAAAGAGAGAGAGGAAGAGAGAGGTAGTGTGTTATGGAAAGATTTTATAGAACTATATTTCTGTATAATCTTATTTAAATAGCAGCAAAAACAAGAGACAACTCCTGGATATGGATCTAAGAGAAAACAGAAAAAAAAAACACTACCATGGCTGATCCCTTTGACCAGGGAGTTTCTGTGTGCTATAAAATGTGCTATAAAGCACGACATGTAGCATTTTTACATTCAGTAGAAATGCTTTGGGGTAATTATTATAAACAATGAGACTATGATTGGGATGAGTGGAAGCCAGTGGTCATTTAAACATTTAAATGCTAGAACATCTTTGATGTGTCAGCTCACTGCTGCTTCAACGACTCTTTAACCCAAGAACACAATTTATTTAACCTTATTGTTTGTTTGTGTGTGTGTGTGTGTGTGTGTGTGTGTGTGTGTGTGTTCTCACCTTGTCCACATTCATTCTTTTGAACCCAGCCTGTAAGACCTTGAAATTGTGGATGTATTCATGTTCCAATTTAGCATTGAACTTAACTTTCTTCAGTAATATGCACCCCGGAAACAGCATGTCCATGAACTGGCAGTAAGCAGAACCTATAGAAAAATCACACAAACATATTTACTTTTAAAGTATAATATACATTTTGAATTTAATTACAAACTTACCACTAAAAAAAACAAACTGGGTTTACCTGAACAGAGCTGCTCGATCTTTGTGTAGGTGAGCTGCAGAGAGTCGTTGACCCATGCCAACATGTCATGACGACTCAGGTTCTCTATGGTCATAGAGGTGGAGTAGACATTCACCGCCATCCTCCTGCTTCACAAAAACACACACACAGGCAAATGTTTGCAGATAATATATACAACAGCTGAATGACGGATTTCTGAAGTCTGTTTAATATTTATTGCCTTCAGTTGTAAACAGCCAATTCTTTGTACTGATAAACACAATCTTCACAATATCTTTTTTGGGGGATAGAAATACTCTACATACTTTGTTAAACCAAATTATCTATTATCTAAATTATAAAATTAGGTAACCACTTAATCTACTGCCTTTGTCATAGTAATGCCACAGTAAGGGCAGAATCATACATAGCATATGACTGCTTTCTGCAAATGTAAAACACTCGAGTATTTATGCTTATACTTATATATTAAATAACAGACCCTGTCTAATATAGCTAATATGTAAGAGCTGCCCAATTTACTGCTTTACTAGGCAAAAAAAACAAAAAACAAAACAAAACATGAACACACACTTTACTCACCTGCACTGGGTGTGTTTTCGGTGTGAACTGTTTCAATCAGGTTTTGCTGGACCACCTTATAGAAAGACCTGGAGACAGAAACCAATATCATGTGAGATATCAGTCCTGCTAGCACTCATACCACACTGTAAAGATAATTATAACTCAAACTTACTTTTCTGGAAAATCTGACTTTTCCTCAAAGGTAACTGGTGTATATCCCCTCTGAGCATTAACTGCTCTATACGTGCCTTTCTATTAGAAGGGCAAAATGGTTTAGCGTCTTGCTCCAGACCACTTCCGCAGCGTTACAATATTAGATACTCCAGAGATAAACTAGCAACCAGTCGCTAGTTCACTCACTAGGCCACTAATCTCTGTCTCAGTAATCCTTTTAGCTCAGGTCCAACATGCTGTAACCCATCGTAGTTCACACAGGTAGCTCAGATCACCAGAGGACGTAGCCAAGAGACACGAAAACCAATACATCAGTGATTCATCACACTGACAGCTCAAGATGAGGAAAAATCCAACAATATCAAGGCATTTCCTGTGAACTGACTGTCTCCAAAGTAAACACCATACAGGATGTTCTGCTGAACAATCACCTCCTGACAGCAGGGCTTCACAGAGGCAGCACTGTCCACCAGGCAAATTCTACTAATTTGGTTATCACTGTTCAATCTGCCAGTTATGCCAGGTCTGTGTGTGTGTAGACAGAGTGTTCAATCAGTCTATAGACTATTACAGAAATCTATTTTGAGAAATTTATGCATTGTAAATGGCAAAATAACCTGTTGATTTAATGACTGTCTTGTACACAGGTGAAGCAAACTGCACACACATGAGTACAAACAACTGTCAGGTCACTACAACCTGTTTAGATATGTGAGAGACAAACAGTCCATTTGTTGCAAATTAACCTATAACTACTGCCTATTAAGTCACATTTTTATTCATTATTTATCAGAAAAAGCTTAACAATTGCAGATTAAATAATTATTCAACAATTTCAAAGTTATTTTTCATGCAAAAATGACCACAATGTGCTGTTTACAGAAGATTCCCTGCTTTAGTTTTATTGTGAGTCTTATATGATGATAAAATGAATTCAACAGATTAATCAATAATGGAAATAATTGTCAGTTACAGCCCTAATTTTGAGAGTAATTCTATACAAACAAACAACACTTGCTTGGCTTTGTTTAAATTGTGCAAAAAATGATTATAGTTGACTTATATTTGACTCTGAATATAGTTATGATACATTAATTCTATCTACAGACCCTGACGATAGTGTTTATAATAAGATGATGATTAGAGTGTAACTGAAAACCTGGACTTTCCCAGCTGACAGACCGTCCATCTATTTTTATTCTTGGTTGTTTTTGTATCTCACCCATCCACTACCTCTTTTATTATAGTACAGGTCTCTAATAATAAAATGTAATTCCTAAAAAGTTAATCTTTCCTCCCAGATGTAATAAATTCATGTTTCTTTTAAGAGCTGGCAATATTAGTTTTTAACTGTTAACACAGTCTGAGTTTAAACTCAGAGCTGATTACTTTGGTGTATTCATGTCAATCTCAAGGGATCTATACATTATCATTCATTATAAATACAACTGTATCTAAAAGTATTGTTCTTACTTCATTTTCAATAGCTTTGGATTCTCCTTTATAGTTTGCAACAGTTGTAACTAGACATGATAAAGTTGACTAATTGATCAGCAGAAAATATACTGTCCACTATTTTGATAATTACATCAATTAATCTCTATTTTACATAGGCCTGCAAGTAATGATTATTTGTACAATCTCTTGATTATATTCTTGATCAATGAATTTATTGTTTGGTTTTGTAAAACATAAGAACATAGCGAGAAAATGTGATACCTTCAAATGCCTTGTTTTGACAAACCAACAGCCTACACTTCAAGACAAGAAAAAAAGCTGCAAATCCACATATTTGACAAGCAGGAAAGAAGGAAAATGACTTTGTCAATGAGTTTTATGACTTTGCTCTGTAGTTTCTGCTTCTTATTCCTTCTGTTTTCGTCCTGTCTTCAGTGGTTTCATTTTCATACTCTATATTTCTGTTTACAATCTTCAGTTTTCACACGGCAACAGAGAAATTTAGTGACAAAGTTGCACTGGTTTGTCATTTATGAATTCCTTGTAAATAATAACATTATAACACACACACTGAACTTTTTTTAGCATGAAAAATGTCAACAGAGTGATCAGCTACTGAAACAGTCACTGAATTTTTGATTAATCTTCTAAATGTCTGAGCTCAAATTTAGTTTACAGTTGAGTCATTGAATATTTTACAAAGCGACCTATTTTATAAGTTCTTCTCCTGCGTGAAGACCTCATCTGTAAAGTGACTGGAGCTGTCAGATAAATGTAGTGGACTGAAAGGTGTAATAATAAAGGAAATCCTCAAGTACAAAAACCTATATAACGTAATATTATTATTGTTGTGAATGCAGACTTAATAGCACTTGTGAGCTCTCCTGTGTGAGTTAATGACCAAACTTCACTGCCCGGCGGGGGTCGGTTCCTCCGGGCAGCCTGGCGCTGTGACGGTTGACGCTGCAGCCGTTAGACGGTGCGACAGGCTCCGCCGCCTGGATCACCCTGGACCGTAACGCCGCTAGCTCCCAGCTAACAACAGACGTTGGCTGTCGAGGTGAAACCTTTGCGTTTGAGTTGCTGAATGAGGACTGCAGAGTCACACCGACCCATTTAATGTGCGATAGCGAACTGAAAATAAAAACAGTGTGGGTGAAAACCGGACTTTTTCGGGCTAACGTTACCCCCCTCTGGAGGCCTTTTCGGTAATACACACGCACATTACCGGGGAAACTACGGGATGTTTTCAACTATTTATCTGACGCGCAAAATCAAACTCGCCGTTCATACGCTGATTTGAAACACACAAAGCTTCATTTTGGGTGAAGTTGAGCTGATATTACTCACCGGAGCGGCTCTCTCCGCCGTCCCGCGGTCTCCGGTGATGAGCTCCTCTCCGTCGCTGTCGCCCCGACCGTTGCCTCAGCGAGCTGACGCGAGAACGCCCGCGCGCCTAAGCCCTTCGCAGTGCGCATGCGTGACACAGTTGCAGGATTCTCCCGTTGTATTTCGTGAAACTGGTGTTTTGACGGGCAGCCATGATGGAGACAGAGTCCGACGGCATGACTGCGGCCCATGTTTGGGGATTAACCTGACCGGTGGTGCCCCGCTCTCCTCCTCTGCTTCAGTTTTTCACTTATAATTAAAGTTCACATGTCATTTTTGTCAAATGATCGAGATCCAAGAGTCAGCGAGTGAATGTTTAACCATATGAGGGCATATGATTCAGGACAGTACCACAGTGGAATACAGCCTAATCTTTTCAGTATTACTTATTTTATATTTTTCATAGTCAGCTATGACACGCAATGAGCAATTGGTGCCACTAAGTCTCTGATTAAAAAAATAAATAATGCATTTTTAATATGGTTACACTGATACTATTACTGTATAATAGTATTAGGCCTGCTAATTGTATTTCCAGACCAAAACCTAAAGATAAACTTAGATCATGTAAATTCCAAAGGCTGGTTTAACATCAACACACTGAGATCCTTATGCTGAGAAGAAAACAAAAACAAATTACAGCATGTATACCTTAAAAAAAAAAAAAATTACAAACAAACAAACTGTAGGAGAATGAGGCATGGTAGCAGAATAAGTGTCTTGTTAAACAGCTCTGGGTGTTTTTTGTTATTTTTCCTTCTCTTTGCTCCATCGTCTAATTGTGGTGTGACATAGTTGCACCTTTTTGTAATTGTATTCTAGTTTTATTGTTAGGTATACATTAAACGTATTAAACTGTGTATACAGTTTATTCAGTTTACTATGTATATCAAGCATCTTGAACACAAGCATTTCTGTTTTATCTCATCTTGTGAATTTTTCCGATTGCTTCTGTTAATAAAATTTACTTTTTGCTATTTCTTTTCCTAAATTTCATATAGAGTAGTCTGGCTGTGACTATAAATCTTAGCATTCACAAACAAGTGTCATAAAGGAGCCATCAAGATGGGGTTTTTTTCACTTTATTCTTTGCTGTTATTCTTGTGGTAAGAAACAAGCAGCCACTTACAGATTAAACAGGTTCACTGTCCAACACAACAAGAGTCTACAAACACACACAGCCACTGACCAGTCACAGTTCCTTCAAAACAACAAAACCATCCAACAATAAAATAATGTTGTAGTTAATTGTAAAAAAACAGCACCAGTTGTTGTGAACCTGTGGGAGAGACTTCACTCCTCCGTCTCCATGTGGTGCTCTTCATGCATGGGTGTTGGCGTGGCACGGGTGATTCACATTGGCACATTTATTCTTTCAACTAAAAAAACAAACATCCTAAATATATTGTACACAGGCAAGAAGACGGTGATCATGTATAAATATAATACTGCTAGGCAGGAATGAGACATCATCAGGAGGTAAGAGGATCAGTGGTTTTCTTCAGCCTGTGCAGCTCAATCTTCCTGCTCCGTGGAGGAACACTACTCCTATAACAACAATCCCATTTTATTTTCCTACAAATAGAAAGTTTACGTTCAAAATACAGTCCGTGAGATGCTACTGAAACTCAACAACATAATCTCATTTCTGCTGCTTACTTTCTGTCTCCCTATGCACGATCTAGGGCCTCATTTATCAACTGTTTTGATAGTTATTGTTAGTTGGAACAACTAATATTCATGTAAGCAGAACAAATTCTCTGTGGTAGACAAGCATAATTACAGCTAAACATATATTTCCACAACAGAGGCGGAATTAAACAGACTACTGGACAACTCAATGTTTTCAGGGGAGTTTAATTTGAATCAAGCAACTTTTTTTGCTCTGAAATGAAAATTTTTCACGGACAAGACCCTTGTGAAAGTGATTATCCTGTTTTAAAACTTTTTTGTGACCAATATTTAAGGATTTATATCTTTAATAGGAACCAGTGGTGATGAGTGTCTCAGACAGGCTGGGGAAGTCAGAAAGTACTTAGAGACAAGCTAATACGTTTTGGTCCTTATATGGGATATGTTGGCTGTTCAGCCTGTTAGCATGATGGTAGTGACAAGTTATTCCTTTTAGGGACATTTCTTTGTGTAAATGAGCCTGTTAATGCACAATTAGTTCTAATGTGGAATAGGTAGAATTTGTAATTCTTCACTGCATATTTGATCTATACCAACTTTCTTGGGATTGTTTTACTCACATTTTGATAAATGAGGCCTCAAGTGTTTACAGCAGTCAAACAGCCTGTCTTCACTCAGAAGGCTCTAAGTGATCTCTCAGATAAATGAGAAGGCACTGCATTAACCTTTATTGATGTAGATTACAGCAACCATGATTCTTCTGTTATGTTTTATCAGTAGCAAAGTAACAGACAACATTTCATCAGTTTTCTCCACTGTGATCTTTAAATCACATACTCTTCATCCTTCCCTTTAGAAACTGAGCTGACTTCTCCTCTTGTAGCACTTTTCAAAGTCTATAGATACCACAATGATGAAGAAGTTTCCATGACAGAAACGCCTACACTTAGCTGTTGTGGGATCAGTATTGGGACCAGATTTCAAATCCAGTGTAAAGCCCACAGCTTACTGACGTCACTCATTCTATAGACCCTACTACACTGCAGGTGAGGTTGGGATTTGTGGGACATGTGTTGTTTCAGTCAGAGGCAGTGAAAGTACAAGAATGGATGAGGTCAAGTCTGACTCTATTAAGAGAGTGTAGCTGTCAGATCACACGGTGTTTGAAGCAGTTGGATTTCATCACCACACAGCACAGTTCATCCATTGGAAACAAAAACACTGTTAGAGGAACCCACGTTGCAGCAGGAAGCCGAGCACAGCAGGTGGTTTAATCACAAACAGATTCCATACACATCTTCTTACGAGTCTAAAACTATGGTGTCTACAGTGTACTGTATGTTTTAGTGTGTGACAGGGGTATAATAGATACTTCACTGAATCCAGTTCTACTATTTTTAAATAATTCGGTCGACATCACTTCAGTTCAAACCATCAAAAACTGTACTGGTTTTGATCTTTCACAGTTTGTTTTGTTTACTTCTTCACGGGATACGAGCAGAGTGATCATGAGCAGACTTTATCAATGTTAGTATGATCAGCTTGAATTTGGTAAAACATTTAAATTCATAGATAGCCCTTCACTCTCAAGTAATTAATCAAGTCAGTCACTCCAATTAAGACACAAATTAGATTTGTAAAAGTCACTTTGGCAATTCACTGATCATCAGGTCATCACAGACACGTGCTTGAATTTATTTTCCCCTCTTAACTTTAATCCTGTGATTTTAAATCAGTGCAGTTTTCCTGGTTGCTCAGAAATATACAAAACACGGAGGCTCGGATGGTTGAAGCTCATCACCAGCGATTACCAGATACCACTGGAGCGGCCCCCAGGAGGGGCCAGGATCCGAGCTGAGGACCTCTTCGGGATGTGGTCATCGACCTGAGACCCTGAGAGAAAAACACCCAAAATACGATTAAATTTGTTACAGTTACAACATTAAAACAACCAAAACTGGAGTGAGGTTCACACCAAACAACTGCAGTGTCATTAGGTTTATTCCAGCCTACCCGAGAGGCTAAAGGACGACTCGTGGAGGTCCCTGACCCCCTGGTGCACCCGAGCAGCACCTGGGTTTTTGGGTGTCTCTCCATCTATTGGGCCCAAACCGAGCTCTTTCTTCATAGTGTTTGCCACCTTGGCCACATCACCAGAGTATGGATCCCTGACAACTCCTTTATAACCTTGAGTCTAAAACACAGAATTAACCTTGTTAATACATAAATATATTGTAGTGTTAGAATTTGGATTTTGAACCATTTTACCAAAATATCATCCTCCATTTCCTCAAAAGTAAAATTGGTCCTTACTTAAAAAAATCTCAAATGAGTCAAAGTCTCTAATGTAGCAAGTTCATTAGCATGATAATGGTATGAGAGTCTGGTATTACCTGTTTGGGATCTATTACGCATAAAAATACTTGGATAATAAAAGCCTAAAAGTCTGAAAATTATTATATTAAGTTTATAGAATTTTTAAATTTGTTTAATTGCAGCTGAAAATGGTTTTGTGTTTAACTTCTGGGAGCTGTCCTCTATATGAAAGAATGTGAGCCAAACTTTACCGTCTGGTGTTCTTGGCTTGAATGGATATTAAGTAATAGATACAGAAATAATAGGCCTGTATACTAATAATACTCATATCACAAGAAAGAGGACATGACAATACATTTACTTGACTTGACAGTGATGAATCTAACCTTGGGCAGTATCCTCAACAGATCACAGGACCAGACTGACCACTACCCATCATGATTACTATAATTTATATTAAAGCAGGAGGAAAGCAAGCACTGCTCAGAAAATGTTAAATAAAAGCAAGAAAAACATGCACATAAGAAATGACATGCAAAGAGCTAATTAAGTAATTCCCTATCAGTCAGTAGTATAAACTGTCCAGTGCACCTAAAACAGAGCAGAGCCAAAGCCTGCAGAGGCTGTGACAGAGGTTTTTGCAGAGAGCAGCAGCAGAAAAACAGTGTCAGCGTACAGGGAGAGCATTAAATCCTTTATAAAGACTGTCAAACCAGTGGAGTTAGACACAGTTTGATGGGTGTGTTTGCTGCAGGTTCACTGTCAGCTGACGCAGCACAGCACAGCACAGCACAGCACAGCGGGTGCCATGGTGTCCTGCTGGAACTTGTTTACTTTTTGGGATCATCTTTACCATAAAAGTAAATACAGTAATATTAAATATTCCGATTCAACAATGAGGAAAGTGTGAACATACAAACAGATGTGACTGAACGAAAGTGAACACACCTTTTCTCTCTGCACCATCTTCTTATAGAGGAAATCAGGGAAGGTGCGCTGTGGGTAGAACTTCCCAGATCCCTCGGCGCACATGAACACACCGTTCTCACACACCAGACGTCCTCGACTGATGGTGACCAGTGGAACACCGTGGCAGCGCATCCCCTCGTACAGGTTGAAGTCTCCGCCCTGCACCTGAGTACTCACAGAGATCGTCCTGCACAGACAGAAGAGCCAGTAATACCAGTGTTTGTTTTGCTCTAAATCAAGCATTAACGACAAGTGGTCCGTGTTTGTGAGTCACATCTTTTCTTCATGTTTTAAATATAACTACGCACCTTGTTGCATCTGGATCCCAGACAACCACATCAGCATCAGCCCCGGGGATGATACGGCCCTTGCGTGGGTACAGGTTGTAGATCTTTGCAGCATTAGAGCTTGTCACTGCCACAAAACGATTCTCATCCATCTTTCCTGTAACCTGCAGGAAATATGAAGTATGAAGTAGTATGAATGCATTAAAAATATCAGAAAAAAATACAACCATGGAGTGTGCATATCATTAATCTATGATTTACATCAGGATATACTTTGTTTACTACTAATGTGTTGCTGCAAACAGACTGGCTTGGAGATTTTTTTGTTAGTGTGTGTTTGTGTGAACGTACCACTCCCCTCTCCCAAATGACACTCATTCTGTCCTGGACTCCAGCCACTCCATGAGGGATCTTGGTGAAGTCCTCTTTGCCCAAAGCTCTCTGCTTGGTGCTAAATGGACGGTGCTCTGATGCCACAACGCTCAGAGTGTCACTGGAAACAGGATATAAGTGCTCAGTTTAGGGGAGTGTACTATCATTGATCAATTACCTCTTGCAGGATAAAAACCTTTGATATCACTTTTAGGACCACTGTTTACAAGCTAATGTGCACATACTTGCCCAGCAGGCCCATGAGGTAGCTGGGTGTGTTGGGGTCCAGGCGGAGAGGAGGGACAATGACGTGGGCAGCGGCATGAGTCCACTCCTGGTGGTAATACTGCATCCCATTCAGTACCGCATGAGCTACCGTGGTCTCTGCATGAATCACTTTACCTGGAGAGACACATGGACACAGAGGGAAGATTATTATCCTCTTTATTGCTGTCACTATCTTCATGGTGTTTTTGACTGAGAGGGTAACTCACCTTGCATCTTAGCTGCAGCGATCATGTCTCCGGCAGACATACTGGATACATTCACCAGGTAGATCGGGCAGCGGGCCTGCAATCACAAGTAAATCCATTGATTTATCAGTAATATCCAGACATCTGACTGTAAACAGGATATTAAAATCTACTGTTGTGCCTGTTTACCCTGTTGGCGATGGTGACAGCTCTGTGAGTAGCCTCAGACTCCAACTGTGGGCAGGATCACACAATCACACAATGAAATTTCAACAAGGACTCAAAATAAATGTAGATATTGGGTCTTTATTACAAATTTCAAGACAAACAAACTAATGACCAGCTTCTTTGTTCTTATGGGAATGATACATTTCACTGTAGGGCAATTCTAAATTGAGAAATATGAGGGAAAAGAAATGACCTCTCTGTATTTTTACCTCCTCTGGTCGACTGATCTCAATACCCTCTGGTCCACTGATGCCCAAATCCAGAGCCTCTTTGGCACCCTAACAAAACACATGCACTTCAGCATATATTCAATTTTGTAATTCTTTCCTAATATTTAAACACACAAGTACAGTATATTTTATTGTCATGATAGAGAAGAGTTTGTATTTGTCACATTTTTTACAATGCTGAACATCTCCCTGGAGATGGAGAAAGTAAATTTGTTAGAAAGTAAATTTGTTATTTGAGAGTTTGCAGGTTGTGTACCTCCGCCACCAGCTCTCCGTTCTCGGCGTGGACACGTGCGATGGCCCCGATGTCCTTACAGGTCTGCAGTGTCTGGTAGAGCTCTGAGTCCCTCAGCATCATCATGTCTTTGTAGGCCATGAACATCTGGAAGGAGTTCACCCCGTGCTCCCTCACCAGGGTCTCCATCTCATTACGCACCTGATCACAAGGCAAAGGTCAGAGGTCAAGGATCAGATGTGTTACTAGGAGCTGATCATAGCTGTGGTCTCACAGGCAGTGCAGTGTGTGTGTGTGTGTGTGTGTGTGTGTGTGTGTGTGTGTTATATGGGGCATGAAATGAGCTTGGAGAGCAGCCAGAATGCGATCACACTGCATTCATATTGGTGAATATCACAGTCTCACAGAAAAAAATCACTCAAAATGCAAAGAGAAGGTTTTTGATCTTTAAGAGGTTGAATATTGTAACTGTACTGCAGTGAAAGAGGTTTATCATCATAAAATAGCATATATACGCACTAGATAGTCGTGATGAGGTATTGGTGCTTGAGCCAAAATTCAAATATAGAAGAATGTTTTGTCATTTCCTCCATATTCCTCTAACTTTCTATATATGTACTGTCATGTTGACATAATCAACGCAATAATTCTAATTGTACAAGTTAAAAGACTCATAGCCTCAAAGATGACATTTTCTACAAAGAAACTAAATATTTTACATAAAAAAAACTCCATAAACCATAAACTATGAACACATAACATCAACAAACAACAAAAAGAAAAAAATAACAGGTGATGCCATAATTACAATTGCACAATTTTTACTGTATGTAATAGGATGTGGCACATGCAGAGAGTCATGAGATTATATAGTACACACATTAAAGGCTGAATGAAACTCGTTGACTCATAGAATCTGCCTAATGTGCCCACTGAGCATACGTGTTAACCTAGTTCATGTGAGGTTGAATCTAGGTCAATACACATTTCACCCATAAATGAAAGTGTTTGGCAGCTTCATTATTCATTCTGTAAGGATAAAAGGAGGAGTGAAACACTAAAGAATGATATCTGTCTGAAAAAGATATAAGTAGAAGTGTGTCCAGGCCGGTCATTGGTCCTGCTACATCTTGAAACCTTGACCCTCTGCGTGTCTTACCTTTGGTCCCCACCAGGTCACGCCGACATGCAGAGCGTAGTCACAGCATGCCTTAGCATCAGCCAGAGCGCGGCACTTCTCATAGGCATCCAGCAGGGAGCAGTGTTGCTCAGGCAGGACCAGAGCCATCACCATGGTGGTACCACCCATCAGAGCCGCCTGGGTGAGGTGAGAGGGTGAGAAGGGGTGAGTTAGAGAGAAACGATGGAACAAGAGAGAGAAAAAAGGGAAAGCAGATTGATCTGAAAAGAAAACAATGACTCTACTGTAAAGCACACAGACTCTGTTTGTCTGAGAAATGAACTGTTTTCTTGTCATCATACTGTCTACTAGTTACTACTTGGATAAACTGATGGATGATGTACATGTACGAAGTTGTCTATTCAGATTTGATATTATTTAAAAGTATGCAGAGGTATATACAGTATAATGTTATAATTAATGTTTTTATTTTGGTGTTGTGTATGTGTTACCAGAAGATGTCTATAATATATTATTTATTTGATAGCAGTGTCTTGTCATCCCATATGGAACTGGCCAAATGTGACATGACACAAATAAAAACTAACTGTATACAGCGACTCTGACAAGTATCTTTATTAAAAGTAATGTTCTCTTGAGCGTAAAATTGTAACTTTCTCTAAGACACAATTCCAGAAAAAATGCCAATGTAGTCATTAGCAAATGTACATTTACACCCCTATAGTCGACTTCTTTTATGTTTGAAGTTTTCTTACATCCTCTGTTCAGTCTGTAGTTTTTAATTTTCAAATAACTGATATCAATTAAATAGGTTTAAGAAAACTTAGAAATGAACAATAATAACTTCAAAGAATGTGACATCTGTTAGTAAGAGCAGCTCAGACAGCAGCAAACTGGAGAAATGTGCAAAGGAGGAGAAGTAAACGACTGATAAAGAAAGGCTGAATGTGGAGAACTGGGAAAGTGAGAGGAGACTGAAAGAAAAATGAGAGGAGATGACAGGATGGAAAATGGATGCAGTGAAGGGAGCGGTCTGTAGTGACTCGTCACAGTCGGCTGAATGATAAATGCACTTTTGTGTAGCCATGACAACAGATACTGCTCAGCCATGCCTGCCACATGTCCACACCCTCCTCCTCTTCCTTCTCTCACCATCCCAAATTGCACTGACAGTAAACCATTCAATATCCTCCAACAATGTCTAACAGGGATATTGCACTGAGGGGGCGAAGGGAAAACAGGCAGCAATCATTTATGAAACAGGAAATGAAGATGAAGAGTTGGAAAACATTCATTCATTCTCTATAAGGCTTATCCGTACTGGGTTGGGGGGAGCCAATCCCAGCTAACAATGGGTGAGGGCGGGGTATACCCTGGACCCTGGATTGCCAGACTATCACAGGGCTGACATATGGAGACAAACAACCAGGCATGCTCACACTCACACCTATTAACCTAATGTGCATGTCTTTGGAGAAGCTGGAGTACACAGAGGGAACCCAGGCAGACACAGGGAGAACATGCAAACTCCACACAGAAAGGCCCCAGGCCTGGAGTTCAAACCCAGAGCCTTTGTTCTGCAAGGCGACAGTACTAACCACTGCACCACCGTGCTGCCCCTTGGAAAACATTGCTTTTGTCATATGTCTCTGTCATTGCACTATACACTACACAGACTTCCAAGAGAGACTAATTTTCTCTTCAATTCACTTTCAACTCACTTGCGTCAAAATAAAAAGGGCTCACCAAAGTATCACTCATTCTCCATCATGTCTATGACTTAACCCGAATGAAACTGAATTTGAACATGGCCCTGATTTCTGTGTCAGCATGGACTTGCTCCTCCAGACTCCAGATGTGTTGCAGACGTGGACGGGGTCATCTGTTCTTGAATGACAGCTCTATTAGCCAACAAGCTCTTAGGTTTCACATTACCATAGTAACCAGTCCGAATCATCTGAAGCGTCAGCATCAAAGGTCTCTGCATACGTGTGCGCATGACGAGTGTAGTGTCATTGATCACTGTCAGTGTGTGTGTGTGTGTGTGTGTGTGTCAGAGCTCAGGGGACATGGACACACAACTGGAGATTGTGGGATTTACACTGCTTGTCTGCAAGACCTAAATTGAAATTTACTGCCAGTACACTTCTTTAAAAAAGAAGGACTGTGAAAGTGGAAAAGGAGAAGGAAGCAGCAAAGAGAAAGACAGACAGAGTTGAGTTTATTGTGCTCTCTGACACCTTCAGCCCATGTATATGTGTATATTGAACGTTATGATTGTGCATTTTCATCAGTGTAAGGGTTTCAGGGGACAGTATCACTTTTCTCTGCCACGCTGGAACAAAGGAGCTGTCTGCTGGTTGAAATCACTTACATCCTGCTCTCTTTTATGTTTTTGGTTTGCATCTGAAAATACAGGCACTAAATAAACATCCAATTTTAGACCGTTTTAAAAGATAAAACAGCTAAGGAGGTCAAAAAAATATCAAATTATAACTAACAGGCAGTTACCGTTCATATTACACAATCAGTAAATTCTGTTCTGGGGAGGCTGTTTCTAACTGGTGTTATATACTGGTGGGCAGAATGAAACCACTATCCAACAGAGCGTAGAAACCAGACTGACCAGTTCTTGTGTGAAACATTTAAAAAATAGTCTCTATCATGCAGTTTTTAGACATTTCACTTATAAAAATTTGAGTTTTTATTCATTTGCTCATACCCACAGTAGTTTATTCATGACTGTAATAAAGATGCCAACATTTCAAAAATGCCCAAATGACTGGAAAATATTATCATATAAATAAGATTTCACCTATTTCACAAACCTTTCAAACATGCAGAATTTTGTATTTTATGTAATGGTGAAGCAGAGTTCCCGCTGACAACATTTCTGTGTTGCAACCCACCACACCAAAATCTTTGATGCCACAGCAAAAATAAATTAATAAATAAATAAAAACTAAAATAAAAAATCTAACCAAAACGCCTTGGGTATTCAGCGCCCCCCGCTTAGGTATTACGGAATTATATATGATATAGTGAAATCAAGCAGATGTTCATACAGGCCAAAGCTCTAATAAAAAATTAGCTTACTTAATGTAGTTTCCAAGGAAAAGAAAAACAGACAAGGTGAGTTTGGAAAACAGAGCATGAATCAGGCATTAGTGAGGGGCAACAATGCATCTGTCTCTTTGCTCTCTTAAAAAGCTGGGTTACCTTGATTCTCTTTCTTTTCAGTAACTATCTTTCAGTAGATAGCCTACTATACTTAGTTAGCTACACACTTTATGGCAGACTAAAGTGACTATTTTCACACACTTAAATTTGGCAACACAATGGTAGGCAACTTTTCTCACACACCCGCTCTCATTTTGTTATTATGTGTTTGTTTTATAGGAGAACAGAAATTAAGATTTAATTGTTTTCATTTGTTTGCAGCTGCAGTGATGGTTTACTAAGCATGTGGTATTAATTTGCACGTATTAGTAAGATTAAACACTGATTTATTTTTTTTTTAATTTTTAATTTTAATTTGGATGGAACATAATGTTACAAAACAAACTTTGGTGTCATTGTGTCGAAAATATTTCCATGCATATTGTGAAGTCTAACCACCGACAGTGTGTTTATCCTGTCTAATTCTCTACAACATCATATTATCTCCTGTGCATGATTTTAATCTAAAAGCTCTCTTGTTAACCCAACAAACTGCAGCCCCCATTTTGGTTCCTTCAACATATCACTGATCATTGACAGCAGAGCTAAAGTGATAAGTCATAAATCCCAAATAGTGTTTTAACATGAATCGCCCACTGTATTAAAAACTCCCAACCCTGACTGTGAAGATAATCCCTGGACTAGAAAGTAAAATGGAGGAGAGAGATTGATAATGTGTCTTCTGGTGTGTGTTTGTGTGGGCAGTAGAAAGTGAAGCAGCAGAAAATAGCACGCCAACACACAAATCACTATCACTAATCACTTCAATGACAGCACTTTCAATATGGTACAGTATGGTCAGAAAATTTTGATAACTGATCATTTAAGTAATTTACCAAGCTGAAATATCAAAGTTTCATTGTGGGTTTTGAGCTCTATGTCAGACGAAGTGAGCAGTCTGTGTCCTGACATTTTATGGAATAATGTTATATCAAAATAAAAACATTAACCAGAAATGGAAATAATCAATACTTGCAGCTCTGGTTTCTAGTATGCAGTGAAAATTTACTACTTTGTACTCCATTAATAAAGCTAATTGCACCACATAAGTTGTACATAGAAATCAGATCAAGGATACAAAAATGTCCCAGAAGAAATCTTGCCCTGCTGGATACTGTATGTATGAAAGAGGGGGGGAGAGGGGGAGACTGAGTGTGCATGAGACATGACTGATCTGAGAGGATGAGAGGATGTCTGTATGTTGGACTCTGGGAGAGGCTATCAGTGTCAGGCAGATTACCACTGCAGCTCTCTGATCAGCCTCTATCAGCAGCACTCATACTTCATATTACTGTTGAACACCTCACCTTCCTTCACTCTCCCCTCCTCCTCTGCCTCATCTCCCTCTACCTCTTCAGAGACATTAAAATGATGTCTGCGGTGCCTGCTGGGTTAGATACTGCTCAGGCTATACGTCAGGTCAATATTAGTCCACTATGAAAAGAATCTGTTCTGGTCCAGTGCAGTCAATTTTAAATTCTAATATGATGGATATGATTGATCAGAACTGTACTGTAAACTGTGGGTAACAGTGAGAGCAGCTCAAATTTAAGTGCAGCATAAGCACATTATACCATAATCTGTTTTAGCTTAATTAATAAAGCAAAAATATGGCAACTAAACTAAAACCCTCAAGAACTCTCATCTTCCTGTCTACTAGTAGATTTGTGAAATAGCTCTATAAGTCTCTATATTTCTTTATGTGTAAGTCTCTATACTTCTCCAATCAACATAGGTGAAAACAAGCATGCATTTTGTTGAAAAGTCAATGTTTTACATGTATAAATAAGCATTTCCAGACTATCTTTGCAGCAGGTGCCTTAATAAATAATAATAATAATAATAAATCATTTACTGAGGAAATTGTTCACTGACATGTGTATCTGAGGTATGTAAGGTTAAATGTACATAAAATACAGCTCAATATCTGGACACAAAACTTGAATACAAGATGAACAAATGTATAAACAGATCTGCATCTACACTGCACGTTACTTCTTTCTACTTTCAACCATTAGACTCTGTTATATAAATCGTCTCCTACTGCAGATCAGTATGAGGCTTTCCTTGGGGGGAGCAGGGGGTGAGTAAGCAGGGTGAAGCAGAGGAAACAGCAGGGAAGGAGAAAGAGAGGAGGAAGGAAGGAAAGCAGGAGAGGGAGCAGAGTGTTACAAAACGATGGGAGGGAGAGAAGAGGATGCGGGGGAAAATAGTTCATCCCAATTGCACAAGCCATTGCCAGGGTAACACAGTCACCATAGGGACTACACAATACTACCACAGTCATATGTGCTCTCTCTCTCTCACAAACACACACACACACACACACACACACACACACACACATTTGCTCCCTTTGATTTCCACACTAAAAATGGGGGTTAGTTGCCATGGCAGCGAGGTCAGTGGGTAGGGGTTAGTAACTGAGGGGTTGCTGGGGTAAAGCTGGCATATGGAGGATTCAATCCCCCCTAAATACCTCTCACCACACTTCAGTTGGCATTCCATTAGAATGCTTCATTTCACTGCAGCACTGCAAAGTCCCTGCAGTTTATATAATTTGCCATAAAATCAGAAAAACGCACTGGCAGTGTTTTGAAGATGAAAGCTTCTGGACGTGCTTCAGATATCCAGATAATCTCTTGCTGTTCTTAGAGGGCAGTAATTGTACTGAACAGAGAGAACGCAAAAATGCCAGGTTGGGCAGATGAATGGAAATAACAAATATCATAGTACCTGGAAGGCCCTTTTTAACACTGACATACATCCCACTGCATATTAATTATTTTACAATATCTTACGTATCTTACTGTACTAGATCTTAAACAATTAGTTGATTAATTGAACAGTCTATTCACAGAAAATTAATCAGCAACAATTATTTAATCCATTAAGCCATTTTTGAACCAAAAACACCAAAAATGACCTTTTCCCGCTCCTCCGACATGAGTTTTTCTGGATTTTATATCACTGCAAACTGAATATTGGGTCATGGACTTTTGTTCAAACGTGTTGTGATTTCGGTTACACTTACTTATAAAATGCTCACTCAGACAGAAAGTTAGAAGCTCATTCATGTCAGCTGCCATATGATTAGCATGGAGAGGTGTGTCTGCGCAGAAAAAGCCTGACCTCTGCAATACTGTTGACTGTCTTCTACAGAAAGTACCTACGTTTCTGTCATTAGAGTCACTAGATTTGTCGTTAGGTGCTTTTTGAAAAAAAGTCCCTCAAGGGGTCTGAATTATTAATGTTAATGTTAATCTAGTGACAAAGGCACTCAGGTGTCCACTCTGCTTGTCAGGGCCATATCATTTCGAAGAAGAAACAACCAATGGGGAAACTTGAACACTCAGCTGGTCGACCAATGGTGCAAGGCAACAACAAAAACAGCCAACAAGATCCTCCAAAACATGCACACAACAAGCAAAAATTACACTCCCTCTTTTGATAAGTCTCCTATTAATTTAATCATCCTCTCTGCTGTGAGCCCCAGGGGATCACAGGAAAATATGCAGAGCATCCATAGGAAATGAACTAATAAACCCAGTATGGATGAAGACTGAACAGCTGTGAATGAGTAAAAAGAGAAGTCTTTGCTTTCAACCAGAAACTTGTGACAGCTGTTTGGGCTTCCTATACGACCAGTGTGAGAACATGTGTTGTCATTAGTCTTAATGATGAACGTATGAAGCTGGAAGAAGGGATGAATATTTGAATATAGACGAGACAGTGAGTGAGAAAGAAAGTATGTACATCTATGACAGCTGTCTCTGGATTCTAAATGTGTTTAATCACAGGCATGCTGGCGAGCCTAGTCATAACACAGCCGTGTGTGAGCGTCTGTGTGTGCGTGTGTGCGTGCTTGTGTACCTTGGTCCCACTGTAGAAGTCATCCTGGATGCCGGCATTCATGAAAGTTTCCTGCAGATGCACGCTGGTGTCTATTCCACCCGGCAGCACCAGCTTTCCAGAGGCATCAATCACCTTGGCCCCCCCTGGTATCATCAGTTCTTTTCCCACCTGTCAGAGAGAACAGCGACACACAAATTACACAACTTTATTAATATGTGTTTGTCCACATAACATGCATCTGAACCACTGACAAACACAGCAGGTCAAAATTGCCATATGAAATATGATATAATTGAAATATCTCAATATGGTGAACGTTGTCTACATGTTATCATGGTCACTCTAGCACTGCTGTGCTCAGGTACAGCCTCTCACGCTAGTGTTCTAGTTTGGCTGTTGGTCCCACAGCCTACTAGATGAGCTACAAAGCTGATAAAGACAGTGCCAACATTTACAGTATTTTAATTTAGATTGGGCTGTCATAGAACTGGAAAAGAAATGCCACTGTAACGTTCTTAACCTTTATCTACTTTACCCATTTTTTTGTATTCACTCAGACGCCTTGGTAAATCAGAGCAAACAACTTGCATGTAACATGAATGTATATTTGCTCTTTCTGTACTGCTGAAATGAAGCATCTTTTCTATTTTTAAAAAAGGAAACCCTTGTTTTTTTACAGATTTGACTTAAGCACCCTCTGGCATCAAGACTGTTGTTGTGATTGAAATAATAATTGACAAAGGGAACAGGAGAGCTCATGTGCTGCCATGGCAGCGGAGTGTTTCAGCAGAAGTACAGATGAGCTTTCCAGGTTTCTGAGTCAAATGCATCCTCTTCACATAAACCAATGCTTATTTCCATGGCAGCATTCTGTGAGCTAAATATAGTGTTCACTATCACCATTTAGAGTCACAGAGTTCACTGAGTCGTTCCCTTCATACTATATTATTGTGAAATGAGTCACACTAACAGCTGGGGATATACTTGACAGTGAATGTGAGTGTATGTATTTGTGTGTGGCTGAAGAGAAATACAGGATGCAGTATGTGTTTTAATGTGTATTCATTCAATGACATAAAAGTCCATTTGCATGTACATGCAAGAAAAAGACTGTTAACATGGATTACCTGCTGAATGATGCCATTCTCAATGTAGACATCCGCTTCATGTGTGAAATCATCATTCACCACCTTCCCTCCCTTGATGAGGATACGCATGGACCCCATGTTGGCAGCCATAGTCCTACCAGAGGAACAAAAAGGCATTCAAAATCAGTATCTCAACCTCTGTTAAGGAATTTTCTTGTGAGAAAAAAAAAAGTGAAATAATCAAGAAAATGCTGCTGCATGACTCATTTGGTATGTTTGAGTGGCAGCCGAACTGGAAACCCCTCATTTTTACAAACCTAGAACACACACTCCTTCCACAAGACAAATGTTACTGTGCACAAATGCATTTCACCACAAAGTAAATGACACTTTGCCTAATGGTAACCACTGCTCACTCTTTCCTTCCAAGTCTTGGCTTTATCCAGAGTTATCCATTTGTGAGAGAGATACTGTATATAAACAGAGGAAGACTGAGCCTTAAAAACAGGTATTATTTGAATGATGCAGACAAAGAAGAAGATAGGACAATTAGGCCAGATAGACAAAAATAGTCCTGACAAAGAACAAAATATGAGATATATTTTAGTGCTCTGTGAGTATCTAAACTTAACTCAAAAGGTTGGAAATGGCAGAAAAAGTAAGTGAGCTTTTATGTGGACCTAAAGTGCCATTTTTTGGTAAATTAATCAAAGTTTTGTGTCAGGGGTTAACCAAAACCCTAGCAAGAATGACTGCATAATCCTTCCTTTTCTGCATTTGTTCAACATGAAACAGTCAAAAGGATATTCAACTTCAACTTCAATCAAATTCAAAAACCTGCCCTTGCATCTCTCTGTTCAGCTGCAGGAACCTAGCGATTCCAAAGGTCTTTTTCATAGTCCTTCAACAAATCATGAGTCACTGCCAACAAGAAAGATTGCAAAAGGGTCAACAACATCCTGAGAGGCATTGTGGTGCCTTGGCAGATAAGTGCAAAGTCTCAGATGTGGCTTTTGGGTGGGAATGTTTTTCACAACCTTTGTCGCAGAAATTAGATAAATATAATCTCTAAGTAAATGCGTTTTTAATCATAAAAAAAACTGGTTGGTACAATGCAGATTCTGATTGCTCAGAGCACAAGGGGACAAATCATCCATAATTACAGCAGGCTGCTCTTTCTGCTGAGTTACACGTTCCAGTTTCTGACACATATTCTGTCTTTTCATCTCCGGAGACAGAAAACTTCCTCCTAGCTTTAAGTGATTCAGCTCAGTCTATGAAATATTAAGAGGTCAAAAGAGGATCTATAATTTACAAATCTAATACAGCATCTGTGGGAATACAACAGATTCTCAGAGTTCTGCAAGGACTGATGGAAAGTAGAGGAGGAGCCTGGAGGAAGAAATCTGTTTTTAAACGACCAATAACTACATTGTTTTGCAATTTACCTGCTAAAGAGTCATGTCATGGAATCAGATATAATTTCCCTTTGTAGTGGATATTTTAAGTGGATGCAAAATTGTATTAGTCAATCAATCTATTCGTCAAGAAAAATTATGCGCTAATAACTATTATTTATTACTGCATAACTATTTTAATAATCCTATCTAATTGTAAAAAAAACATTAAAGTAATTTTTCAAGCAAATATTCAAAACATTCCAAATGTGTAGCTTTTCAGATGTGAGGATTCACTGCTTTTATTTGCCTTATGTGAAGCAGCAGGTTTTGGGGTGAATAGTTTCACTATATTTATGACATTTTATAGATCAACAATAATAAAAAACAATAATCTGCACACTGATTAATAATGAAAATAAATGTAAGATGCAGCCCTACTTTCTAGAAATGTGTAAAGCATGGTGAAATAAAATGATCCTTTGGGGCTTTTGGTTAAGCAACATGGATCTAATTAACCTAATTTCAGGCGATTTCTACTGTATGTTGCACAATGAGCACTTTTCAAAATGACTGCCTGAGAACATTTCTTGCCCCTGCCCCCTCCTTTACAAAAGATAATAATAACTTCTAGCAATGGTAATTTTAGGTTGTGTTACAGTACATGTAGAACCTATTTTATGTGTTTCATAGACTTGTATTCAATCTAGGAATCTAATCTTTCATTTTCAAAAGGTTTACACATCTTATAATTACAGGAATAAAGCTGAGTCTTGTATTTTTTTTTCAATTTCCAGAATTGTCTGCTTGTTTGAAATGCCTTGCTGTAATGACAGTGGAATATTACATTTTACATTTTACTTGCAAGGATAAGCATAATATATTGGATGTGACTTAAAAGCAACAGCTTCAATGAAATTCCAAATTCCAATCAAATAAAATGTACTTTGATTTAATGTGACTTTAGAAATTTGTACAATTGCTTTTTTGGCAAGAATTTGATGTTTTGTTTTTTTTTAACTAAAAATATTTAAATGATATTGTTTGTTTAAAGTCTATTTTGTTGATGTGGGTTTTACCAGGTAGAGGTTCAATATGTGATACTTTCAGATCGTTATTGAAAAAGCAGCTTGATTAAGTCTAATGAGATCAACAAACTGAGAGGACCCTCTACAAACATTCCTCTGTGTGTATGTGTGTATTCTGCATGGATGGCTGTATGCAATGTGTTTGATGGCAGGACACAATAGCCTCCCAGTCACATAGAATCAACTCAAAGAGATGGAGGAGAATAGAGAGAGGAAGGAGAGAAGAGAGGATGGGAACAACAGAGGAAGAAAGAAAACAGTGAAAAGAATAATGAAGAGAAAAAAAATGAGGAGCGCTTTCAGTGAAAAAAAGGCTACACACAAACACGCACACACACAAACACGCACACACACACATACACACACACACACGATGAGGCATACTAAAACTACAACACTGATTTGCCATTTAAAGTTAAACACAAATACAAATGATAATGTTTGTGTCATTCCAATTTAAACCCAACCTGCCTGACCTTCTGACCTTTAATGTAATGCCCCCATCAGGCCAATCAGAGTAGTGGAACTGTTTACTGTTGAGTATCAGAACAAAATTACAGTAACGATGTTGCATTCTGTTGTGAATGATAAAAATTTTGAATGTTTTTAAATTTTTCCCATTTACTGCTGTTCATTTCTACCTGACAATGAGCGTTTGCTTATTTTCTCTGTTTTATATCATGGCAAACTGAATATTTATTGGTTTTGTACTGGTGTTCTGACAAAATGAGACGTGACAACATCACTTTCAGCTCCAGGAAACCATAATGGACATTTTTCACAGTTCTCTGACATTTAGTGGACTAAAATAATTATTGAGTTGTTGAGGAAAAGATCTGTAAATATTGATAACTGACTTATCAGTACAGAGTCACGGGGGGGGGGGGGGGGGGGGGGGGGGGGGGGCTGGAGCCAATCCCAGCTGACAATGGGTGAGGGTAGAGTACACCCTGGACAGGTCGCCAGTCTATCACAGGGCTGACATATAGAGACAAACACCAATTAACCTAACGTGTATGTCTTTGGACTGTGGGAGGAAGCTGGAGTACCCAGAGGGAACCCATGCAGACACGGGGAGAACATGCAAACTCCACACAGTAAGGCCCCAGGCCCGGGGTTTGAACCCAGAGCCCAGAGCCCAAGCTAATGAATATTAAAAATATGTTTTTTTTCCCCACAACCAAGTCTTTTAGCAGTAACAGATAATGCTGATGCAGCTGACTCTCTGTCAATTACACAGAAAGTGATCTGCCAGTGTCCAGCAACAGACATGCAACAAATCCAATAGAATCTGACACCATAGTGCAAGCAGTGGAAGATCCAGGGTTCAGTAGGCCTGGTGCCAAACCAAAGGCCGATTGAGTTTTTGTTGCTAAATACAATCTGACAATTTTATTCAGTTCAGTGCTTTGTTGGCATTAAACCCTAATGTAATTACCAAACATAAAACAGAAAATAACTGACTCAAACCTGCTTCTGGCAAAGACAAAATGACAACAAAAGCATTCAATGAAACTGATCAATTACTTGCATTATTGAACATATGGCATGCAGTGTTTTTTGTTTTTTTTGTTCTGTCCCTGGTGTCAGAATGTTAAACATTTCAATACAATACAATAGTTCAGGAAAAACAAGTAGTAAACTTGACAGACAGGGCAAGGTGGACAGTGATGTCTACAGACAATTTTGGCCCCTATAACCAAAATTTAAAGGCTGAAGCTGCTGTTGTCACTATTTTCCAGTCAGCTCTGTCTAAACCCACACAGCTGACGGACTATGTGTGTGGGAATGGGAACGCTGACTAAACAAACCACTGCACCGGACACTGGAGGCTTTGTGTGTCCGTAAGGACTGTAAAGCCAAAAGAAATTAAAGTCAACTTATATAATTGACATGCTGGACAGTGACACATTTAAAACTCACAAACACACAGTAAGCCCTCCAGCTGCTCACAGAAAGGGAAAATAAAAATCACAATGGCCCTTGTAGGTCATCTGTCATATTCTGCATTCTTTTTATGAAGATTCTCCAGCTGTAATCCCGTAATGTAATGTAATGATTGGTTAAAAATGTAATGTATTAAACTACAATAAAAAAAAATATAGCAATATTTATATAGCCTAAAATCTGTCATAATGGACAACCACATTAAGTGGTTTCCGTATCTATATTACAGTGTTGAGATAGGAAGTTAAATAGAAATAAATGAACTAAGCATTTATTTCACAACATGTATTGTTTTTTTTTTTATTAATCTTCTATGTGAAAATAAGGAGCATTGACACTGTTGACTTGTCCTTCTTTTTCAGTCGGCAAATAATAAACTTGTGCATCATAGCCATTATCTGGCAAAGAACAAGACAGACTGGTTACAACTCTTAGTCTTGGCAGGTTAAACCATTGTTTTGTACCTTCCTGCTCTTCATAATCAGTTATATTGCTTTACCATAGGGCTTCATACTATCATTTCCATCATGGATTAATCTGTTATTATTTTCTCGATTAGCTGCTT